>NC_136061.1:2110111787-2111325954 GCF_964261635.1 Lissotriton helveticus
GGTTAATAGGACGATATCCACCTGTTGGGGTATAATCCACATACTAAGGAAAATTAGGAACTACCTTTCCGTGCAGGCAAGAAGGCAACTTGCTGTCGCCCTTCTGGGTTCCCGTCTGGACTACTGCAATGCTCTGTATGCTGGACTGAATAAGAGTCAGCTGCAGCGCTTGCAGGTAGTCCAGAACGCGGCAGCCAGATTTGTCCTTGATCTTCCCCGCCGCTCTTCGGCCACGCTGGCCAGGAAGCAGCTTCACTGGCTTCCGATCAAGGAGCGGATAGTCTTTAAGTCCATGTGTATGGTCTATAAGGCTCTGGCGAAAAGTAGCCCTACAGGCATTGGATCCATCCTGTCTTACTATAACCCGGGCAGGAACCTCCGCTCCTCTAATCATCTTCTTCTTCACGTTCCGCGTATTCGGAAAACCAGATGGGGTGGTAGGGCTTTCTCCCATCTGGCCCCTAAATGGTGGAACGATCTTCCGTTAGAACTAAGGTCCCTCCCCGGTGTGACACCGAGGACGCAACACTAATACACATGCTTTGGCACTGCCCCAAACTAGGATACTACTGGACCACGGTCCATGCTTCGCTCCAGGAAGCGGGTGCTTTGACCCGATCCCCAACATTGGAAGGCACGTTACTGGGGTTGGGGCCCTCACAGCGCACTAGAACCGTGGCGACACGCTTCGCGGATCTGGCCTTGTTGCTGGCGAAACGTGCCATCACTATGAGGTGGAAGTCGGCTAGGCCTCCTGACCCGGAGTTGTGGAGAGCGGAAGTGGTGAGATGGGGTAAGGCGGAGGGAGTTGCACTGCAGAGGGAGGAATACAGGGGACTGAGGAAAAAACCAATTTCTCTGGACTGGTATACCATATTAGGTATGTTTGAAACTGAGGGAGACGGGGATGACGAGGATACAAGTGCCTCTTCGATTGCACGATAAATGTGTCCTTGGTCGGACTGACATGCACTGTCACTAACCATGGTGCGCTATGGAAAGATGGGGGGGATCCCCCCATTTTATATTTTCTGTATTGGTCTAGTTCCATCTATGTGGACATTTGAATAGAGCCATATGCTGTGGTTCTCTGAGTGCCCCGGTCTACTGATTAATCAATTATATATTGTTATGTGAGTGTCGGATGGATTTGTTGAGGGTGGGGGGAGGGATAGTTTTGGACAGGAGTTTGCATAAAATGTGACGGTTAATGTCACCAACAAACTGAAAATTAAGACAACTATGCAATTATATGTTCTAAGCAACCTTATATGTGTATTACTCTGTATCCCTCCGGGATTGGAAGTATTTGTGACTGCTTTACCTACTATGCTAATAAACAGATTTTCAAAAAAAAAAAGAACTAAGGTCCCTCCCCTCCCTTCAGACTTTTAGATCTGCCCTTAAAACACGTCTTTTTGTACAAGCGTATGAGTAGATGTGCCCTGCACTTTTGATCTTTTTGTTAGGCGCCTTGACACCTTCGGGTTTAGTTTGCGCAATATAAGATGCATAATAAATAAATAAATAAATAAGAAGCTATTGCTATATCTACCAAACACAATAGCATAATTATTCAGTTTTCAGTTTAAAAACACATTTATTAAGATGTTAGGTTAAGAAACTACTCAGTTAATCTAAATCAGAATCATTAAAACAATTTCTTTAACATTGTTAAAACATTTACCTTAAGCAATATCTATTCCCAAAGAAGATATTTGAGTAAAAAATGTAATGGACACTGCCAGGTTAAAAATATTATAAACCACGTGTTATACCCTACTGTGTTGTATTTGTATGTACTCCAGTCCTGCTGCCTCTAGCTGCTCAGCCAGAGTGTGAGATGGTCATGGAATGTTGGTGTGCCTGTGATGCGTGGAATGTATCCTGGCTCCTGGTGTCTACCTTCTTAGGGCACAACATATTTTGGCGATGAGCGGACTTGGACCCTAAATACTCTTGGTACTGCACAGAAACGAAGGGATTACTAAGGAACTACAAGAGAAACCTACAAGTAATTACGTCTACAAAGATAGGATTTCCAGGCAAGCCAGCGCCAGCCCCACCAGTGTCCCTCCAACGGACAGCCCCACCGACCAGTGTCACCACCAACTGACAATATAGCCTGGGAATACTACAGCTACCTAAAGAACTACAGTGAGTTGGAGGAGTAGTTGAACTAGAGCCACATCTGGTGTGCCAGCCACATCATACTCTAAAGGATTACTGTGAGTTGGAGGAGTAGTTTAACTACAGCCCTTTCTGGTGTTCCAGCCACATCATAATCTAAAGGTTTACAGTGAGTTGGAGGAGTGGGTACATTACAGGCATGGGATGCTCCAGCCACAACGATTTAAAGAGCCTCCAAGACTACAGTGACTTTAATTGAAAAGGTATTGTGTCACAACAATTTCCATGCAGTTGTAGCACAGAAGGACAATGTTTGATGCCTGACAGGAATTTTAACCTAGGCGAGTGACAAGAATTTCTACCAAAGTCAGCGCTCACCTTTTGTCCAACTACAGGTTCTCGTGCAGTCCTCCGGCAAAGTTCTCTGTGTTATTGCATCTTCAGTGTGATGTACACGGCTGCCTCAACTACGTCTTCTGGCTCTTGTGAACGGCTTGGTGCACGGACATGCCGTGAGCCACTCTGCAGTGACGTCGACAGCGTGCGCCATCTTGCGGTTGGCGACCGCTATTGCCTTTTCCCTTTGGTGGATCCTGTTTGCTGCAGAGTTGCCAACCACCCGGCTTCCCTCTGCCAACCGCGGTGTTTGTGCTTCAATTCAATAAAGTTTTGTGAAAGTCGACATCCGGGCCGGGGATAACGCAACTTGAATCGTCGATTTTGGAATGTTCTTGTAGATCCTCCGCTTAATGGATTTCGCAGGTATTATACGTGGGTATTGTTCCCACAGTTGTGTGCATGTGTGCAGCACGTCGCAACCACAATTCCGGTTACTTTTTGTTTTTCTGTTTCCTGCTACAAGTTGTTTTTCTGCCCTCAGCTATTTTTTGCAAGCAGTGTAACCGTTTTGAAGGTGACTCTAGCTTTCTGTATCCAAGTTTTCTGTACATCACGCTGGATAGTCGCTGTACACTGTTGACACGCGACACTGGTTGGACATGGTGTTGTTCCCAACAAGGTATTTCTGTGTGCTTTGCCCTGGTTACACTTCTTCGAGGTGAGGTATTGAAGAACTAACCACACCATAGACTCTTTGTTTTATTATGAGAAGACTTTATGTTGTATTAAGTTATTTCATTTCATGCTATGTTTACGTTCAAATGTATTTCACTCGGGTGTTAGATCGCTCATCGGCGTGGGGCACATTGCACCAGTGCTCTACAGTTAATGCAATTGCATTAGTATTAGCGTGTAATAGTTTCAAATGTCGTGATGCCTCAGGCTTACGTTTTGCTAAGGATGGTTCTTCCTTGATGTCCTGTGGGTGGTCATTACATTGTTCCCATACACGAGGGAAGGTTGTGGATAACAGGCCTTTGCTCAGTTACGTTTGTTACTCCTACATGGGGGTATGTAACCTCCACAAGGGGGTTGGGAGCTCTTTTCTCATTACGTTTTGTTACTTCTTTTCTCATTTACGTTTTGTTACTCCTACATGGAGGTATGTAATCACCACAAAGGTGGTTGGGACATGAGTATAGTTCCCATACATGCACAGTACCTAGGTTTACCCTTATGCTGGATTTTGTTTGCGCGCAGTACAATTGTACATCCCTTCACGGGCGTTTCTTTGGGTGACGATCCATTTACTTTTTGTTTCCCTTACTTTTGGGATTGAGGTTGTATAGTATTCTATCTTTTTTGCTACCCTGTTATGCCTTTTGGCATTTGTGTGGCGGGGTCTTTTACCCTTTGCGTTATAGTACTTAACCTTACAGTTATGATATAAAATGCTACAAATTGTAATTCTTTTAATTCTACGATTTGCTTACGCTTTAATAATGATTTATACTTTCTTATTAGGGAGGATGGGGATATTGTTGGTCAATTGTTTATTTGCTGTATCTTAACCATCCTTTCTTGTCTTAATGGTTCTTTCTCTTGCCATGTTTTGTCTATAGTGCTGTATCCTAGAGACTTGTACCATTATTCATGTTTCTTGTTTATAGTTCTTGCTTGATGTTATATTATGTTCACCTTTCGTTCTCTTTTGAAGAAAAAGGGATAATGTTATACCCTACTGTGTTGTATTTGAATGTACTCCAGTCCTGCTGCCTCTAGCAGCTCATCCAGAGTGTGAGATGGTCATGGAATGTTAGTGTGCCTGTGATGCTTGGAATGCTTTGCTGTCTGAGTGGATGAGTGTTGGCAGTTAGAGATGGGCTGAGCAGCTAGGCAGGCTGCTCCTGGTGGGGCTGGTACCACACTAGGCTGGCTGGAGTCAAGACTGATGTAACTTGGACTGAAACTGAATAAAGAAGACTTAAATATACATCCTGGCTCTTGGTGTCTACCTTCTAAGGACACAACACAACAGATAAAGGTTAAGTGTGCAAAGAGACATGAAATACCAGTAAGCTGATAAAACATGCTGAAGGTATGCTTCAACATTTAGTCTACAGGTACACAGACAATGTTTTCTGGTAAATGCCAAAATGGATTCAAACCAAAACATTAATTCAAAATATTTAACCTAAACTTCATATTAGGAAGGTTTTTAAATTTCGTTAAAATAGGAAAGTGACGATTTTATGCTTAAATACACTTCATCCCTTTCGAAAGTTAATTGCTTCACTGCAATGTAAAAAATATTTAGCAGTTTAGAAAGAAACGTAAGACTCTGCAAGTGGCCAGGATCAGTTCATTCCCTAACATTTGAGAGTGGTGATTACATTGAACTGTTAAGCCCGTGTGGGAGAGTTCTCTTTGTCTAGACCACCTCCGCTCTGGAACTTATCAGCCTTTGGTCTTTAGAGCCAAATAAAATGACATCTCCTTCATAGACAGCCTTTCGTATGTCAGTCATGTGAGCTGCAAGTGTAAATAATTTAAAACATGAATAGATGATGCGCTTATGTACAGATACTTCTCTTGGGCCGGCAAGAGCCCATTTGTCAACTTTTTCGGCGGCCGGAGCCGCTGGATAATCTTGAGCGCGTCCGGGGCCGTAAATCGGTTTGAGGCGCTGCGGGGGAGTGTTTCCTCTGCGGTTGGACCCGCTAGGTGCTTTTCTTGCGGCCGGAGCCGATGTCAATTTCAAGCGCGGCTAGGGGGCCGCTAAGTGTCTCTAGGCAAGGCGGGGGCAGCTGGGCTGTTCTCTCTGCGGCTGAAAGCCGCTGCGTGCTTTTCCTGAGCCTGGAGCCGCTAAGTGGTTTCAGGTGCGGCCGGAGCTGCCAGGCACTTTTTGGAGCACTGAGGAGCCGCTGATCGTTCACCTTTGCGGCCGGCCATACGGTCAGTTTCAAGTGCGGCCGGAGCCGCCAAACGCCTCTTGGCGCGGCGAGGAGCCGCTGGGTATTTTTTACTGCGGCCGAACCCGCTGGAAACTTACCTCGCCGCCGAAGCCGATAAGCGGTTTTGGGAGCGGTCGGTCCTGCCAGATACTTCCCGGTGCAGCGAGGAGCGCTTACCACTTCTTCTTGCGGCCGGAGCCTCAGGACATTTTATCAATTTTTCTCCGAATCAGCAAAGAGCAAAGGAAAGGAAAGGAAACAGCACACCCTTCTTTTTTCCAATCCAGAAAGACGGAGGTAAGACTGAGGAAGTAGAAGGCATGCTGTTGTAAGACTGAGCATCCTCACAGCATCATAGAGTCCTTGTTGCAATTATTATTACTGCTGCTGTTGCTGTGCTGTTGCTGTGGTCCTGTTGATTTTATCACTTACATTTTACAAACTTACATTTTACAAACTACTACGTGCTAAAGTGGGTGAAAGAAAGACCGTGGGCTATCCTCCTGTGTGGCGGGAGTGGGCCGAGGAAATCTCCCGCGAGCGGTCGACTGTTGCAGGAGCCGCAAGTATTTCCTGCATTTCTTGTGCACCTACAAAGTGCTGCAAGGTGCCTTTCCCCGTTGCTGGAATACCGGCATGCAAAATTGTGAGCTTTGAGAAGCCTTCCTGTGTCTATCTGTGCATCCCTGTGTCTTCCTATGCCTCCCTGTGCCTCCTCGTGAGCTGCGGATGTGGTTAAGGAGGCCTGGTTGGAGCATCGGAGCCTAGGAGGTGGTGTAAGGGTCGGGTAGGGAGCTGTTTAAGGTTGTGACCTCGGAGACGCAAAGAAGATTCAGCCTTGGGGACTCCTGGGCACCTCATCTGACCAGTTTTGACCTGTTCTGTCTCTGTTCAGGACTCTCATGACTACTGGATTATTATTAGGTTGCCAGTTTTATTATCTCTGTAGCATTCTTAGTGGATGTCCGGTGTTGCATGAGCGGCGCATCGGCTCACTCACAAATAGGAGCCACTTATTTCTGGTGTACCTGTATCCTGGCCAAGGGTCCGTGGCTGTGAGGTTCAAGTAATGACTGCAAAGAAACTGCGCTCGGGTAGAGTGCTATATACAAGAGCGTGTAAAAAAAACCAAAGCTAATCCTTTAAGAAACAATTCATTGCAAATAAATATTTTTAAAAGTTTTAATTCTATTACTTCCTTTTTCCCTAAAAAGGATATAAGTTTAATTCCAACAGGGATGGGGGAGTCTTCTCCAAAAGCACTTGGTGAGACTAAAGTAGCTCCTGGAAAGCTAACTACAGGAGTGTCCACTAATCCTTTCCCCAAAACGGGTGGGTCTCGGTCTAGAGACAACCAAGATTTGGAAACTGATTCTCTTTTGGTAAATCTAACTACCCATTCCCTGGCAAATGAAGTCTCTCATTTCGAAGGGGTACCTCAATTTGCCCCAAACATTGGAGTTCCTATAGTTGAAGACTTTACGCTCCCTGATCTTCCTGATCTCAATACTAGCCTGAATCAGCCTCCAAAGCTGTTTTGTGCACTTAATCTAGAGTCGTCCAGACATCTTAACCCAGCTAATTCCCTGTCTTTCAATAACCGTGCTCCTTCTCAGGGACACCCGGTACAAATGCAGCTGTTCAGTAGTACACCTAGTAGAACAAGCATTTTAGACACACGAGGCTCGATTACACCTGATCTATCTCTGCATCTCCACCCCTTAACTTATAATCCAGAGTCAAAAATATTGATGTCTGATTCATTACTTTGTTTGGAAAGAGTGTCATCTTCTATTTTAGCATTAATGGAGAAATCAGTCAATAGCTCCGACTCCATTTTAGAATCTCTGTTGACTCTGACCAAGACATTAGTCTCTGAGTAAAGTCGGATGCAGAGTAAATCTGACCCGCTTCCCTCTTATATGCCAAATATTCTGAAAAGGTCTTCTCCCCCTTTAACTATAGAGGATAACTTTAATCAGCCACATCCTCTCTATATTCCATCGCCTCAACCTGCTAAAGGGCGGGACTTTGGTGTGCAGGCAGGTAAGCCTTTAATTGGGAGGAAAAGCATACTGAAATTGATTGAAAGCGGATATATTTGATAATTTTCAATCCTCCATTCTTCAAGAACTTTTTGACCCTGAGAGGTTAGCGTTAGAGGGAGTCAGAGTGTCAGAGGGAGTCAGAGTGGAGTAGTGTGGCTCACTGGTTAGAGGCAGCAGACCCGGGAGCAGAAGTCGGCCCGGGACCAGGGTTCAATTCCCGACGCGGCAGGGTCGTGGACTTGGGTCAGCGGACTCGATAATTCTCACTTCGGTGCTTACTCTAATCAGGGGTTCCACTTGGCAACTCTGGGCATTAGCTTGCCTAATCTCCACAACGGCCCCATCAATTCCAGGGATGCCTGGCTCCACCTTGGGGACTCCCAGCAGGGACCATCCCACAGGGAAAGCCAGGATGGGTTCCCCAGAGTTATACAGCGCCAGGAAACCTACGGACGGGTAGCAGTGCGCTTTACAAGCTCAAATACATTTACATTTACAACTGTTGCACAAGAGAAAGAAGGTAATCTATGCAAATCTCATAGAGTGTTTCCTATTTTTCTAAAAAGAGGCATGAATCCCCCTATGTGTTCTTCGGAGGAGGGTCTAAATGCTGGTGGCCCCTCTCTTAAAGAAAAAGATACTAAGAACAAATCTAATACCATCAATAAGAAGAAAGAAAAAAGGGAAAAAATACGAAGGATTCGAAAAAAAAGGGAAAAAAGACTGCGGTTCGACCCTAATGTAATCATTAATTCACCAATAACCCAGGCTCAAAATGTCTTGAAGAAGGAAGATGGACTAGTCGAATCCAATGTGTTGGGACCTAGCTCTCCTCTTATGTTCCTAAGTACTCCAACTCATCTTGCTCACGAGCCATCTGTACCTGTTACAAGTGTGCCACCTACTGCTCAGAGTATGTTGAACCCTAATGCCTCTTTATTTACTTCCTCTGTAGGTACCAATGTCATTTACAATGCTACTGAGTCTAATTCTGAGGTACATAGTCAGATCCACCATTCACCTACTGTACCTTATAGAAGTATAGTATAGTATAGTATAGAATATTTTATTGTTGAATTAATAAAAATCCTTGCAATTAGAAAAAGTACAATTAGCGGATGTCCGCAATACAATTTGCATAAAAAATCGAAGCAACGGTTGATATCAAAGTTAAAAACAATTAAAACTTAAACTGTACGTCAGACCCCCCCACTGACTGCGTAGAGGTTTATGGAATGAGCATGGGGGATACTACATAAAGAGTGAGCCTCAGGTAATGTTTTAAAGGATCATACACAGATCTGCAGCTGCTTCCCAGTCTCTATCATAAATTTGAGACCCCTGCAAGTCAGAATTGGTGATGAACCTCCCAGCCAGATAATGACCGCTTGGCGACATGTTCTTATGTTCAGTTTGATTAGGATATCCCGCAAAAATTTTCTTCTAGCCACCATGAGGGCCGGGCACACACAAAACAAATGGATTAAAGATTCGTTTTGGTAACCACAGAGTCTGCATTTTGGGCAAGCATCATGGGGTTTCCAAGAGGTTTTAGATCCTTGGACTCGTGAAGGCCCATACGGAAATCAATAAGAATCTTTTTTAGGTGTTGACTAAAATGTGTTGCCAAGTAAGCCTGCGGTTGTTGACGTGAATAGGAAGAAATGACTGTCCAGGCATGACATCGATGGGTCAATGTTTGTTTGTCTTCCAATAGTGACTTTATTTTGGCATTTGAATTTGCAATTTTGCAGAAAGTAACCTGATCACTTTTTTTACACCAAGCTTCGAGCAATCCAAGGTCTGAAAGGCAAGTCTGCAGATGGGTGGCCTAGGGCTGGGTGGAGTCAAGATTGATTTCCTGCCAACAGAGGTGGTTTAATGAGCCTGGTACAGCAGCACGGAGTTTGTGGCAGAATTTAACAAACCTTGACTTGGACCTAAAAATTTGATTTTGAAGGCCAAATTCTAATCGCACCTGGGCTGGCGAGGCGCATTTCGGTACTTTAAATACAACTTTATAGATTTTAGTTTGTAAGGTGTTTAATAAACCGGCCTCCCCTCCAAGCCATGTCACAAGACCATACGATAATGTAGGTAAAATCTGAGCGGCCATTACTTTTAAAAGATGAGTGTAGTTTGGACCGCCCAGTTTTTGAAGGAGTCGCCTATAACCGAAAATTAGCGTCTGGGATTTAGCTTTTAACACTGCAGAGTGCTCTTTTTTTGAGTTGTCGTTGGCTATGGTCACCCCCAAATACCGATATTGTGGCTGTACCCCAATGGCTAGATGGTTAAATGTCCAGCTAAATTTAATGGGCTTTCGCTCTATAAGACGTATTACTTTTGTCTTTTCTCTATTTAATTCTAGATGTTCTTCATTCAAATAGAGATATAGCGCATTTATCAGCCTTTGCAGTCCAATTGGGGTTCCGCTTAAAAGAACAATATCATCGGCAAACTGGATGATAGGCACTGGGGTGTTACCAAGCTTCGGAGCGTGACTTACAATTTGGCTGAGTTTTTTTCCTAGGTCGGCCAGGTATAAGTTAAATAAACATGGGGCCAAGACGCAGCCCTGTTTCAGTCCATCCTCCGTTGGAATTTTGGACGTAAGGCTTGAACCGTGCCCTTGTTTGACCCTTGCCCAGGTATCTGTATAGAGGAGCTTGACAGCGTGGAGGACATTTTTTGGTAGCCCCCACTCGTTGAGTTTTTCCCAAAGCCTCCCCCTACTGACTCGGTCAAAAGCCGCTTTAATGTCAATGAAGCAGCCATATAACCGTTTGTTGTTTGTTTTGGCTCTTTCCATCAAGAGGGCTAGGGCTGTGAGATTTGCTATAGTCCCTGTCCCTTTTCTGAAGCCTGTCTGGTAGCTTGGAATTAGGTTGTTGGTATTTACCCATTCCTGGATCTCCTCCAAAATACAAGAAGCATATAATTTTGCTTCCACATCGATTAAGGATATCAGCCGATAATTCAGTGGAGTACTCCTGTCACCCTTCTTGAAGATTGGGTGGATGATGTTACCATTCCACGATGGTGGCTGCTTCTTGCAGGCAAAGACTTGATTAAACAAGGCAGAAAGATGGAGTGCCCAAAACTCAGCGTTATGTTTGTATACTGCGTTGGGGATGCCATTGGGCCCTGGAGCGCCTTCAGATTTAAGATGGTTAATGCACCTTTTAACTCTGTCGCAGGAAAACAATTCCAGCTCAAACCCCAGATTGTTGAACCTTTCTATGTCAGGATGGGATGATAGGTTACCTGTCGGTCCTTTCAAGCAGCTTAATATTGTTGTTGTGGTAGAGCGGTGCTGATTTTCTGAGACTGAAGGTTCCCTTTTACAATAGAGATTTTTTACGTGTGATTCCCAGGTTTGTTTGCGAATGCCTGGGTCCTTTCTTTCTCCCTGGATTTTTCATTTATTTTCGAGCATGAGCAATTTATGAACAGATCTTTTTTGTTAGGATGTTTTTCCGAAATCCCCGGCCTTCAAATGATTCGAAGCAATGACCTTGCTTTGGTTCAGCTTCAAAAGTACAATAATTCTAGGGGAGCTAGAGTAACATTTACATCTAAAGCTATATCTCATTTGATATTGTTGCACAGTGATAAATTACGCTGCTGTGGCATCGATGTTCTTATCCCTGATGTAGAGTTAGCTTAAAAAAAAGTGTGTCAAAATCAGCAGTCTAATTTATATTCTGAAGTCACTAATAGGGGCCTCTCCCATAGGAAAAGAGAAAGTATTTTGCAGGTTACCTTAGGAATAAAAGGGAGGAGGGTCTCGCTTCTCGCAGAGGAAAAGACGCAGTGTGATCCTCCTATAAGTGAGGAAGATAAGAAATGGAGTTGGGTGGCAGGTGCGCTGAATAAAAACAAATCCCTAGATTTAAAATGTGGGAATTCCTCCTAGCAGGGATATCTCAGTAATATCCTGGAACGCAGCCGGCCTAAACACCAATAAAGATAAATTCTTATTGTTGAAGGATCAGAGCGCGGATATAATTTGCCTTCAAGAGACCTGGATCACAATGGATTGGTCCATGGAAGGATATATAGTGCTGAGCGGCCTGCGCTCCACGTGAATAGAGGACATGCTAAAGGAGGAATCGCTATTTTGCTTAGCACAAATTTTAGTTGGTCTTATAAAGAATATTTTCATGAGTCCAACTTGATTCAGGCAATTAAGTTACATTTTAAGGATTCTCAGGATCACCTAAACACTCTGTTAATTGTAAACGTATATCTTCCCCCAGATGCTTACCATGCTCACCTATTAAAAGATCTATTTGTTTTTATATCCTCCATTATGGAAAGGGAAGATTGTAAGTTTCTAATGCTAGTAGGTGACATGAATACTAAAGTCTCCTCACACAGCATAAGGGTATTTTCTAACACCGAAAGAAATGAAGCCCTAAAAATCCCCATTGCCATATTTCCGAAAAAAATCAGGACCGACAAAAGAGGTACCTTATTCCATGAAGGCCTTAGAAGCTTAGATCTTATAATAGCTAATGGAAGGTTAGAAAATGATACTCCTGCAAATTATACTCCCAAGGCCCCAACAGGGAATTCTATTCTAGATTATCTAATTGTTTCCTCTGAGTTTTTTTGTATGGACGTTTTAGGATCTGATTTTAGCGATCATATGTTGATATGCTTTAAATTTAATTATACTTGTGCTAGGGTAGATCCATGGAATTTTAAAGGCAGTAATGTAGGGCTAAATGTAAATAACGGAAGAATTCACTGGAACACTCAAGCGACATTCATAGTAAAAGCAAAATTAACAGCTCTTATAAAAGATCAACACCTCCTAGTTTCGCATGAATATGATTCGCTCCAAACTGATCTTTTGGAAGTTTATTCCTGTTTTTTTGGTTCTGTGGCAGCATTATGTAAATCATCGCAACCCCCAACTAAACAGAAATCTTATTTTAACCCAATGCTCACCTTAAATAGGGAAATTAAAAAAATTGGTGAGGGCCCAGTTCCTGAACTTTTCTAATGAACGTAGTAATTTAATCAGCTTATTGAAGAGGAAAAGGCAGAGGAAAAAACGCTCTTTGAAGCAATTTAAGGAAGTTAGTGCATGGGTGCAGTTAAAAGAGGCAGCCTCCAAAAATAACTCTAAAAAAATTTGGGCAGTAATTGCAGACTGCTGTGGTACAAGAGTAAAATCTCTTCCCATTCCTGTTAAAGAATTGGATTGGAAAATCCACTTGGTAGGACTATACGCAGCAAATATTAACTCCCCTAGTTTTTTCCCTGCAGCTTTTGACCCTTTAGAAACACACTTATCCAACTATGTACACTCAGTGAGTGACATAGTTGGATTTATTAAAAAAATGAGATCCTCAGGAGCAATGGGTCCAGACGAAATACCAATGACGGTAATCAAAAAGGAACCACTTCTGTGGGCTACGTTTCTAGTCCCCCTGTTCAACTTTTGCTATTCGCAGGGGAAGATATTGCCGTCTTGGTCTGGTAGTATTTTAATCCCGTTACACAAAAAGGGTCTTAGATCTCATCCAGGCAACTATAGACAAATAGCTTTACTAGATGCAGTGGGAAAATTATTTGCACGAAGTATTCTTGATCATCTCACGGAATGGGTTACGGAGAATAAGGTCCTACCCATAGAACAAGCAGGTTTTAGAAAAAATCATTCGACATTGGATAATATCACCATGCTGAAATTAATAGAGGAGAAATATACGCTATCTCGCAGATCAAATGTTTATATGGCCTTCATAGACTTCTCAACGGCCTTTGATAAGGTAGATCGGCCGCTCCTTTGGAGGCAACTACAAAAGATGGGATTGCCTGCTCCCCTGTAGTCCTTAATCATTGCTTTACATACTCAAACCTGGTGTCGGGTTTTAATGGGAGGAAACCAAGGATTAACATATGTAATTCCAACAGAAAACGGCCTGAAACAAGGTTGTTTATTAGCTCCCTTATTATATTTAGCAGATCTATCCAAAGATAGGTAGCCAGCCTTTCGCATGTCTCCTTTATGCAGACGATATAGTCGTGATGGATCTTACTCCTATAGGGCTAAACAAAAAGTTGTCATCTTTGCAGATTTATACGGTGGCTCATTTTTTAAAGATCAATGTTTCCAAAAGTAAAATTCTAATCTTGAAAAGTGACAATAGCAGAAAATTTTGTAAATTCAATTGGCACATTGGTCTTGAAAAGTTAGAGGTAGTTGATTCTTATGTATATTTAGGGAAAATAATTACGAGTAATGCGAAGAATAAATCCCATATCGATCACAGCACCAGTAAAGCTATGTCTCACGCCAATGGTCTGCGCATGTTTTATCGCACAATGGGAAGAAGGCATTTTTTACATCTTTTGACGGTGCTGAAAGCAAAAATTCCACCAACTTTATTTTATGCTATTGAATCAATCCCTGTAAAGGAGTGGAGTTTGTTAGAGAAGATAGAAGGCCAGATATTACGTAAACTGTGTAATTTTAATATGTTAGTTCCTTCAGCTGCTATTAGATTGGAATTTGGACTAATAAGCACTTATATTCAAGGTATTTCCAGAGTTTTACGCTGGGGATACCAGTTAAAAAACTGAATTTTATTCGCTAAGAAGTTTTATGTGTAAGAAATCTTTGGTGGTATAGGGGGGAAATACTCTTTAGGTCGAGATTTCTTTTTGGCCTTAAACATTTTTTGTGTTGAGGAAGTATCTATGATTTCCCACCCGCTAACAGAATTTAAATCCTTTTTAAAAAATTCAAGTGGAAGGATCAGCTTCAATAGAGATATTGTGCTATGTATTACTAAGGAGAGATTAATAATAATAACAAGGTCTACTTCCCCGAAACTGCCCCAGAAATATTTAACCTGGAACCTAGACCATGGAATAAGACGCTGGTTTTCCCTATTTAGATTTAATCTCCTACCTCTAAATGATCTAACAGCACATTGGTCCCAGAATACAAAAAATGAAAAAAATTGCAATCTCTGTGAGCGGAGTATCCAGAACCTCGATCATGTTTTGTTTGTTTGCCCGGCACTGGACTTGCACCGTCGTCTTTGGCTTAGTCCGATGTTTTTACAAAATGGTATTAAAGACGTAGCCTCAGCTTGCAACTTTCTTTTTAACCCCAAAAATGAAGCTGTGTGTGCAAAATTGTTTAACTTCTTTAGGGAATTTATGTACTTATTTTAACTAAATATTTTTCAAGTGAGATTTAATTCTTAAACAGCTGATCTTTTTCTTAGTCATATTATCCTTTCTTGATTATGAATGTATCTTGCACTATTTGGTCCTTTTTCTTTTTTTATAGGCTGTGCCTATTTAATGTTTTATCCCAAATTGTAAACTTGTACATGATTAGGCTGCTTTTACTTGTTATTTGCACAGTTCAGGAAATGCTCTGTTCTCCAATTTTCTGCTGCAATCTCTAAACTATGCTCCTTGAAAGTGCTTTACGTTGTCTCGGTTGCTTTCTAATTGCTTTTTGCACAATTCTGGAAATGCCCGGTTTCCTCTTTGCTGCTGCTGGATCCCAAACTTGTTATCCCTTGAAACTGTTGTATTTTGAAATGTACTTTGCACTATTTGGTCCTTATTTTGTAGGCTGTGCTTATTTAATTTTTTATCCCAAATGTTAAACTTGCACATGATTAGGCTGCTTTTACTTGTTATTTGCCCAGTTCAGGAAATGCTCTGTTCTTTCACGTTTGCTGCTAATTCTAAACCTTGGTTCTCTAAAGTGCTTTACGTTGTCTCGGTTGCTTTCTATTTGCAATCTGCGCAATTCTGGATATGCCCGGTTTCCTCATTGCTGGCCGCTAAAATCCCAAACCTTTATCCATTGAAACTGTTGTATTTTGAAAAATGTTATTATCTTGTTTCCGCTGCATTACCACATGGTTTTATTGCACTTTATGTATTAATTGGGGTGTAAATTTTAATGTGGACCTCATTGGAGTTCCAAAACTTTAATTAATTGAATTGAATTACAGTTTCTTATATCATGGAATTACTTCACGTCTGGCTTCTTGGGTCTCTCAGTGCTATTAATATCCTGCAAGCTTGATGTGTGGTACAACTTTGTGCGCTTCCAGCTGCATACCCACTGCCCTTCTGAGCGTGGTCTCATGTTTCTGCCTGTAATACTTCGGACCTCTAGCACATTCTAGTTTCTCTCATTTCAGTAAATACTGGTGATGCACGTGTTGGGAAACAACGTGTTGCTGATAAATTGAGTCTCAGTGAGCCCGTTGTCCCTTCAGACCTTCTCGCTGTCTAGATCCATATACTTTGGAAGAAGAACCAAGTGTTTTATTCAGGCGCCGCCTGGCAAGAATATATTAGTTCAATCATGTCCTTTATGACCTTCAGAGGACACTGAAAATACACTTTCTTATGAACGGTGCCTTTCCTCCCATTCTGCATGGCAATACTGCGGTTCTAACTGCACGGCACTGAGTTCATGGTTGTAATAATCAAATCATCAATATAAAATTTCAGTAAATTATAACATTAGATACTCAGCTTGATTTTCTACTTCCAATACAATTGCTCTCCATATAGTTATCTTCAGCACGGCTTTCAGTTTTAAAATATAAATGTAGTGTGCATGGGTTAATTTAGAAAACCTAAACCCCTTTTTGGTATCTGCAGTAAACAGCGGTACATAGGGAGGATAGATTTCTCAATTATGATGAATATTTAGGCCTTCTGAAGCAGTACTGAGAAGGTTATTACATTTCTGCTATTAGGGGAGATATTGTTTTATAGTCAATCGTGTAAGCAATTGGGCATAAATGAACAGTCACAGCTCCTGCATACACAGCCTACGTGCATAACACCAAACGTGGAGTAGGAGATGGCGGGAAAGAAAAAATACACTGCGCTCTAGACTTAGTTAAGATTGCATAACATTCAATTTCGTAATCTTAACCTGCCTGATATCATGAAGGCAATGGGAAAGTCATCCTATTTATATCATCTAGCACTTGCTGATGTTAACATAAATAGGCTTGTAGGGCCCTACGCTATACAACTGTTTCCCAGACATCTTTAGTACAAATAAAAAATGGACGAATTAACATCCCTTCCGGTGAGGCTAAGATCATAAGATGTAAAAACACAGTGTTTAAAGTAAGTATTTTGCTGAGAAATTCTATTTTTTTGTTACCTGCTGTGCCGTATTGCAAGGGGTTTTGCAAACTCCTACTTGGCAGGTTTGTTGAGCCACATGTAACTCAGGGCATGCCTAAAAGGGGGAGAACAGGACGCTAAGACAGTTCTGGTGTATCCCCTGTCTGGTTGCTGGAGAACCTTGCTTTTGCCCTACAAGACTTCTGTCTCTAGGTTTGTTATAGAGTACAGTGGCTGCCTCAAACTGGATGTTAGTGTTGGATGTGGAAGGCCACTAGGATTATTACAGTACATTCCTCGTGCACACACCCAGCCCTCAGATCCAAAGTTTAGTCTGCCCAAAATCGTTTGCCATCTTCAAAATGCTTAGACATGTGGCATTATTTTTTAACAACAAATGTTATTGGATTATTCGTTGCAAAGACTGGGACAGCCCTACAATGACCTCTAGGAGAAAAAGGATTAACCTCCATGAAAGTATCAGTATTTCTACCAATTTCCAACACCTGTCAAACATGCAGGTGGTACAATTGAAACAAACTGCAGAGAGTACTCGATCTCAGGACAAGAATACATGACATATTGGCATAGGGATTCATTAACAGACGGTGCAGGAAAGTCTGGTCATGGAGCATTTGAGAATATAGAGCACCACTCAGGGTTCTGCGGGTGGCAGGGCGGGGAAATCTCGATTCCTCGATATGACGCCCATCGAGTTCAAAATTTCTGACGTTTTGCAGGGCATCCACGAGCTAGAAATACTGCTATTTCGGCCCCCATACATCCATCCAGTTCGGTGTTCCATTTGCCCAGGGTCGGGGGAGATGTCGCTTTCCATAATTGTGCCATGTCCCTCTTGGCGATAGTGAGAGACAGAAACAGTAAATGTTGCTTGTACTTATTACTCCCAATGTCGTCTGTGCTGTGCTAGAGGAATAGTCGCGGGTCAAGCTGGAGATCCCACGAAAGCACCTCATTGAGGCAGGACCGAATTCTGTGCCAAAAGGGTTGCAACGCCGTGAAACTCCATACTGTGTGCAAGAATGTCGCCTCCTCCCGGTCACACTGCAAACATGTAGGGGACTGGATAACTCCCATCCGCCAGAGTCTGGTCCGTGTATAGTAAGCCCGGTGCAGGTATTTAAACTGTATCAGGCGGTATCGTCTGGAAACCGCTGCATCCCGCGGGCTGGCAATAGCTTCAGCCCAGTTGTCGTCAAATCTGGAATGTCGGCCTGTCACGCCAGCCGCGTCTTGTCAAGTGTCGTCAGTGTGTGGGCCGTCAGGGTCTGGTATATTTGCCTGATCTTGTGGAGGCCAAGGTTGCCCATCAGTAGACTGCCTTCTAATGGGTGGAATTCTGGATGGGTCTCAAGTGTGTGAATCAGGGGAGTGAGTGCATGACAAAGTTGGAGGAATTTGTAGAATTGTTTTTTATGTAAGTCAAAGACATGTGGCTTTTTGCCCCTGTTTGCAGTATTGCAAACAGGAACTACTGCATAAGTGGCTAGGGTTACCCCATGAATCTTTTACCCCATTGGTTAGGGCATGTCCAGGAGCCATTAAGACCCACCAGCTGGTGCAATGCATAATTGTGGCATCACCAGACACCCACTTCGGACCACTTTCTGAATCTTCTGAAGATCATAAGTGGAGTGGACCTGAGAGGATCCCTGAAGAACTGGACCTGCTCCCTCTTATCTCCAGGACAAAGATTCCAAGAGTCAGTAGGCTGACCTCCTGTGTGGCTACAGGGAGACAACAGGCTACAGAAGGCCTTGTAAAGTGTGCTCATTTGGTGGATTAGGACTTAAAAGAGTAAGGGCGCAATTTATTTTTTGGAGGTCGGAGTAATCTTCTTTGGGCTTGCAGAGGACTTAACATTTCCCCCCCCCTCCTCCCAAATTTAGAAATGACAGCCAAGCTCGCAGTCATTTCTAAAGCCTTAGGAACTGCCATCACTGCGATTCCTGCCAATGCTGTTAAAAGATTGGTCCAGGGCTCTGTCAACATAACGAAGCCCTCCACCAAACTGTTTTCTTTTTTTATTGCCAAAAAGAAAATCCCGTACCAGGATTTAAAAAAAAAATAAGAAAATGCTCCCCTTGCCATGGGACTCTCCTCCCATGACAAGGGGAGCATTTAACAGTTTTCACTGCCCGTTACCACCAGGGTTTTCCTAGCTGTGATGGGCAATGAAAACTGATGTTTAATACCACCCATCTGAATTAAGGTCTATGCATATAAATTGGCGGGCGACCACAGTTTTGGCTATGTAGAAATAAATTGTCCCCCAAGTCAGAAGGTAAAGTCTTTGACCAGGACAAACCTAGTTGGTGTAACCAACCCAGGCTCCTTCACAATCGGCCTCAAATTCGCCTAGGTCTCAGTCCACCACGACTATTGGCTATCATTGGCACTTAGTGCTTTTTGGTGCCATTTCTACTTAAAATGTTATAAATTCATATCATTGGTCCCTCTTATTGGATTTCCGTTAATTTGGTGTCATTTTGTTTTGTAAATTTTACTCTAGATTTAAAATCGAGTTATGGAGTTTTATTGCTATGCATTTTGAAAGTATTACTAATTTGGTACTGCATAAATACTTTGCATATTTCCCTAAGGTCAACATGTCTGATCTGTGTCGTAGATACAGGGGCTTAAGTTCAAGTTAATGTAGTGACTTTACGACTTCACCCTGGCAAGAGTCCTGATTGTTATTTGAAGTGGGCAATTGCTCGTCCTAAATAGTAATCCAATTTCTTTAACCACATAATTAAAAGTACCCATTTCAATTCACAACCTTGGCCTTTCTTGCCATTTTTTTTATTATATTCTAATCTTTAAAATATTTTAACTACTTTCCAATGACATTGGGCCTGTTGCTGTGCATTTTTCTTTAGTGCTATTTAAAATTTCCTAGGGTAACACTGGTCGTTTAATACATCTTTGAATTTAGAGTTCAAATTACTTTGGGAAAATTTGTGTGTCAGTAGCATTGGAAACTATATCCCTTTCAATTCAATATAGGATTTGGAGGCTGGCGTAGTTGCTTCATAACTTGCTCGGAACACGTGAGAGAAATAAGCCTCCTTACCTGTGTTAAGAAGACCTTTTGCTACCTGTCAGTGGAAGATACTAAGGGCCTTATTACAAGTACGGCGGTCCTAGGACGGCTGTACTCGTGGTGGCGGTCCAACCGCCACCAGCTAGACGGTCTGACTGCCATATTACGATAATGGCAGCGGAACCGCCACAAGACCACTACCACTGCCAGGATCCCACAGCAGTGGCCATATGGAAAGCAGGCGGGAATTGCAGCGTTCCTGTTGCTGTCATTGCCAAGCAGATTCCGATCTCCCTTTCCACCAAGCATTTTGTAGCAGGGACACCGCCATGAAATGCTTTGCGGAAAGGCAGGCAATGGGACCCTCAACAGGGCCCCTGAGCCCATCTGCCCATGAGGGGACTTGCGTGGGCACATGATGTGCTGCCCCCAAAATGATGCATGCCACACCGTACACGAATGTTCC
Organism: Lissotriton helveticus; assembly: GCF_964261635.1. NCBI lineage: Eukaryota > Metazoa > Chordata > Amphibia > Caudata > Salamandridae > Lissotriton > Lissotriton helveticus. Next base: position 2,110,131,933 of record NC_136061.1, read on the forward strand.
GTAGGCGCTGTCACGGTGACGGTGGGCTGTTTAGACTTTCCCAAGAACCTAACATTACCACAGGCGTGCCCCCTCCCCCCCCCTGTCCGCCCTCGATTTAAAGAATCTGGCAGGTGGGTTCACCATTGGCGTGACTGCCTTCCTGGGACCCCTGCGGAGGCAGGCATGCTATGACATTCTGCTGGAGAAGTCTGGCTAAGCACCTACCTAGGAGTCTAGGACTTTTGCAGTTGTCAAGTAACCCTTCCTTAAACCAGTCTAGATTGTTTGCTGAAAATCGGGTCCTGAAGACAGGACGAATTAAATCTGATGGATCCTTCCGCAGCTAGAGTCCTTCCATTTTGGAAGAACTTAATGCTGGTCATATAGTTGCTGAATAGGATCGATCAAATGTGGGTGGGTGTACAAATGCCCAAAACTGTATTTAGAGAGCACTGAGCGAAGAAGCGCTACATGAAGCTTGAAGCTTTCTATAACTTTTGTTCCTCTGATCGGCTTGTTCGTGTCCCTCCTCTACCCCTCTTAACTTCTTTCCAGCATTGTTCTGTGGTGCCGCCTTCTTGCAGTTTGGATCTCACAACAGCTGGCATTGTGATGCAGCTTTTCTCCGGTCGTTGCTCTACACTCTCCACATCGTTAAAATGGGCAGCGGGAAATGGGCAGCATTTCCAACTTGTGGATGAACCATGGTAAACAGGGTCTATTTTTTTCTCGTAACGGTAGCTTTCTGTTGCTGTTTCTTGTCATAGCTAGCCGCTGCTTGTAGTTACGGGGTCCATCTTTGTGGCAGATCTGCTAAGCTACTCGGGGAGAGGACACTCTTTGTAAGCCAATGGCGAAACCCCAGCCGGTGGCATTGTGGCAGTCAAGGGTATTTCAAGCACTGTGAGTTTGACACTGCTCTGTGAGATGGAAGTGTTCACAAGCGCAAGCTAGCAGTACTATTGTGCCTGGATAAATATTGTCCCGCAGGGAGGTGGAACTGGTTTCCTACTGCTTTGTTTTACTAATCCTCCACAGACTTTAAAATGGTAGTTAAAAAGTGATCACAGGCAACCTTTACATTGGTTCCTACGGACAGTGACTGTGTTGTTACCAGTTGGGAGAGAGGCACGTAGCTGTAGCTACTGGAGGTGTGGCGGCACTTAGTTAATCAAGCTAACTATCATCCCTTTGAGGAACACAAGTATAATTATCTGCTTAAGAAATGTTGGCAAAACTTTAAGAGTTGTCATTTTTTTGCAATTGTGCCTTCTCTATTATAGTTACTTCGTTGTCTGGTTTTAATATTGAACTTGGATTTTTTCCTCCCTGATCAGAGCAAGAGTGACTATAAGTTCTGGTTGATTTACTGGTAAGTGTTGCCAACTATCCGGTTTCAATTGATTGTGATTGTTTTATGAACCGTGATAGTTGCAGTTGTCTTTTCCGTTAAATTGTTAGACACGCTAATATTTATTATTCCCAGACTGTCTGTGCAGTCCACTGTCGTTTAATTGCCATTTGTCGAATAAAACTAAACAGACTGAGCACCCGGAATTACTTTGTATAAGCCTGCCCAAGTTAGAATTGAAACAGTGTAGCCTGCCATCTGCCATCTGCCTTTCCCAAGTGGGATTTGGAACCGAAGTATAACTCTTTTAAGTTTAAAAAAAAAACATTTTTTAGTTCTTTAATTTTGAAGTTTCAAATGTATTTTGTGAGCTAATACTATTATGTAGGTTTAATATATTTGTTTTAACTTTTTTCATTGGAGTAACACCAAATTTATATTAGATTGTACTTTCGCATTTAGTTTCAAGATAGTGTCATATTGTGTTATACTACTACCTGTTACATTTTCAGCATCATCAGAACTTTTCGCATTCAGCTTGGAAAACCACAATTATATCAGAGCAATAATACACCATATTATTGGTATGCATACAAAACTAGTTGGTTTTTCTCCTCCTCACGATAAGGTGGATAAACAAGGCTTCATAGCAGAAATCCACTCCAAAATACCTTGTCAGGTTATTCCCCTCCCTTGGAGAAAAAGGGCAATTCAAAAGTACATTTTTGGACCTTAAGGCAGTACATCTATTACAAGATTTAGCTGCAATTCAATTGATGCAACTGGCGACTTTGCCAGCACATGTCCTGACATCTTGAGGAGTTTTTATACATCTGCCCAATATGAAAGTTAAAAGGCCTTTTCTCGGTTACATAGGCTGACCACTTTGTGGTTCCGATTCTTCTACTATGTTATAATAGACTCTGTCCTTATCCAAGTTGTCGAGTACAAAACGCTGCTGGTCAAAACGGGACCCAGTTGAATTTGAGCACACACTTTCCAATCCAGAAAGGACATAGGTGACAACATAGTAGTGACGGATCAAAGAGAGTGGATTAGCTTATCGTTAAATGAATGTGCCGTAAAGAAAGCTTGTATGTGCGAGATCTGCAGGGCTGACACCTTGGTTCAACTCTCATCTACAACGATTAAAGAGGAATGTAAACAAGAAAGAAAATGGAGAAAAACCTACGATACCAGTAACAAAAATTATTATTGGAGAGCTAGTTATGAAAACGGCATACTACGCATTCAAAATCGAAAACGCTGCTAATTCCACCAGAGAGGTGTTTGCAATAGTAAAATCTTTTTTGATGCACCTGAGATGGGCTCAGTTATAATGCCGTCTGCTGCTCGCTGTAATGAGATGGCCACATTTTTCTCAAAAAAAGTATCTTATATCTATTCCACTTTTCCCGACCAGGTAATTTGACTAGTGATTGCTGAAACATCACCTCAATTTGAAACTATGATAGAGATCCTTCCAGCTTTCCCTCCTATTAAGAAGGAGAATCTAGATCCCTTAATGAATGAAGTAAAATCACTGGTCTATATCCCCGCTTCCTTGTCTGGGCAAGAATTTAGAGAAACACATGAGCAACCAACTACAGGATTTTCTGGAGCGTAATGCTCTTTTCTATCCCTCTCACACGGGGTTTTGTCCTGGTCCTAGTACTAAAACTGTCATTCTGGCAGTTGTAGAGGAACTCAAAATAACTCTGGACAAAGGCTTTTCAGAAACCAAGATCCTGTTAGATCTTAGTGCCGTATTTGACACTGTATCTCAGGCAGTTCTGTTGGAAAGATTACAGATCTCATGGGGTAACAGATCTGCTCTTGAAGTTGTTTTCCTCTATTTTGAAAGACCGTAGCTTCCAGATGTATGATCACCCTTTATATTCAAACCCACTTCCTCCCAAGTGTGGAGTGCCGCAAAGGTGTTCCTTGAGCACCACAATGTTTAATTTGTCTGCTCGTCTACCTGCAGATATTGTTCAATTATTTGGTCTCTTATTGGTTTCCTAAGCTGATGATCCTCAGATTCTTATTTCTCCAGCTCCGAAAAACACACTAAATCATCTAAACTTCGATTCTAGAACTTCTACTATCTTCTGCTCAGAGGACCATTGTGCAGTATTTAGAAACCTCTCATATGGACTTTGGGAATGCACTATATCTGGGATGTGTACAATATGTATGAAATAGACTGCAGGTGGTGCACAATGCAGCAGCACGTATTCTATTAAAGCTACGTAGACATCAGTCCATTTCAGGATCTCTAGCCACACTTCACTGACTTTATTTAAAAAAGAGGATACCATTTAAAGCTCTTTGTATTGCTTATGGAGCTATAATAAAAAAGGGCCCTATCCTTCTACAGCACTTGAAACAATCTTAGAGTCTAACAACAACCTGAGATCCTCTTCTTATTTAGCAGCCATTTCAAAATTGCTGAAATGTTGGAGTATAGGTCCATCTTTCTCTTTCCTGGTTTCCAAACTATTGAATTCTTTACCTTTTGATGTTATGGATGGCTGGAGATGAGCTCAGTTTCCGGAAAAACAAGGGTCTTGTTTTACGTTCCTCTGGTGTATTCAATACAACTGTATCAAGAATAAATGATTAAACAAGCAGAAAAGGCTACTTCTAATATAGTCTGAAAAAACATGCTCATGCAGTGCAATTGGTGAAATCAAGTGATTCAATGAGTATCGGTAAAACCAGAATGATTTCTCAAGGTTGCTATAACAGAATGGATTTAAAAAAAATTCTGTCTAAAACAAAGCAATTCATAAGATCCGACTGTGCAGATTATCTCTGTTGATCGCTGTACTTAAGATCTAGTACAGGCTGTGTATGTAAATTGTTGATGTTTCAAATATGAACTGAATAAGAACGACCAAACAAACGAATTGAAAAATTTGAGACGAAGCAGTGGTTTGGGTTTGGGTTTATAGAGGGCTTTTAGGGAGTATAGACCAAATAATCTATTTGAAGGTGCCTGGCAAGGTTACTAGAGCTAGGAAGACATCGATGGTGATACCCAGACACAGATCCAACATGAGAATGGTTATGTGCCACAATTTAATTATTTTTATGCTTTGCAAAACGAAGTAAAGCAATAGCTGATCCTAGAGCGATGTTCCAAGTTTAATTTCAGCTTTGCATAGCTTGCAATCAGTATTTAAAAACATATAATTACATAACAAATGACCTACCTTATTAAATCACTAATACATGTTTACATATTCTTATCCATTCTGTTATGTACATAACTTTGTCTGAGGCAAAATATTGCTGAAAACCCTGCCATAATGGACAGTCCAGTTTTAAATGTTCACCCTTTCCCGTATTTTCCTTTCTCTTGACCTCCTGTTCTTAGATTAGTTTAGTTAAGCCAATTAAAAAATATATATACTTTATGTATATAAGGTGTTGTGGACAGGGGACCTTGCTTGCTGGACCCCAATATAGCTGTGATTTTCAGCAAAGCTCGGGCGGGCTCTGGATGCCTTGTGCCCATGTGAAGAGCTGCTCTTGTGATATGGGTAGCGTAGCAGTGTACAAGCTTTTCGGTCTGTGGAGAACACTTCTAGGTACCAAATCTGTGGGTTCTCCTCACTCCCTCCTGTTCCTTGAACTGTGAGTTTGCAAAATGAATTGACAGTGGCATGTTTAGCTGCCCCAAGTACTGCAGTAATGTGGGAATGTTTTTGAAGTCCCATGGCAGACGGGTGTTACTGGACTCATATGGTGACAATTGGAGCATTTTACCACTGGTTCCCCAGGGCTTAACTTTACTGCGGAGCCTTGAACATGAGCACCAAGCACACCGCTTTAGGGCTAATGTGAGGTTAAAGCTTCAGACCATAATCTATCCAGTGCTGCACGTTAATAACTAACTATTTAGCCAGTGCTTAGCCTTTGGAAAATGAAAAAGTAAATATACTGTACATAAGTGGTACAGAAGCAACAAATTACAGTGAATTAATATTTCCATTGAGTCTATTACTATTTCTTCTATGGGACAACCTCATATGCTGCTTTTTGTGCCCCAATCCCTTGGTAGTATCTCGGGTACCCTCTGATGTGTGTGGGACTTCTGAAGTTATTTAGAAGGTGAATGATGCGTTCAGAGCTTTGTGTTAGCTTGCTTTTCCGCTCTTGGCTCCCTTGTACACATAACTTTTTGTGCTATCTGATGGACTGACACGGTTCATGTCTGGGTTGCTTTGTGTCCCTTGTGGGAATGTTGTGCTCCTGATGTGTGTGCTGAATTGCCCCCAGCATTCACAGAGCTCGTAATCTCACCCTAGCTCACTCAGCTGCTGCTATGCTGTCAGAATCTGCGTACCATGTAGATTTCAGTTGAGTGGAGGCATCACTACTCATTGAGGTGGCAAGTAGGTCATGGCGCTCGTGCCTCGGGTTTCTTACAGTTTAGGAATATTCTTCAGGCCCATGGACAAACCCCACCACCCAGACAAGTAGGTGCCCACACCAGCTGTACTGTTCCTGATGCTGGCTTCTCCATCATGTCAACTCTTCTCTGGCACTGTGGCTTGACTGTTGTGAAGACGGTAGGCCGGGTTCTCGGAGCACTTCACACCTTTGTGGTGCTTGGAAGTTATAGAGGAACTTGAGCAGACTGAAGTTCCTAGGTACCCTCTGCTTCCGGTGGTACATAGTCTCATCACACTGTAGTAACGCCTCTTGGCCTCCTGAGTTTCTCCTTTGAAAAGCGGTTGAAATCCTTCTAAAATGTACAGCAGATAACTGCAGGCTGTCCCGTATACTCTCCTTTACACTCCTCATTTATTCATGCAGCGTCTACCGCATGCTACTGGTTTCAGCATCCCTTATAGGTATTTGTTCAGCTCTTTCCTACAAAGTAGAGTTCAGGTGGCATATCCTAGCAGATCAGAGCGAAGGTCCCAGGTGTCTGAACCTAGCAAGGGTAGTTGGAGGTGGATATCCCAACCCAGCAAAACAGAGAGTTTTGTGTTGCCATTAGTCTGGAGACCCAAGAATTTAATACAGAAATTTGCCACACTAGCCAAAAATTGCAGCCAGTGATGTCTACTGCAACAGTCAGCTACAAGGCTTGCTTAGTCCATTGATACTCGTCAAGCCAAACTCTTTGTCACAAGGTGTATGCAGGAATATGGGGTGTAGCTTGAATTCATACTGATATTCTCAGCATGGAGTGGGATAATAAGGGGAAAGACTTGTATCATATTTATCGTCACCTCAAAGTATATAATCTAGGGGTCTCTCGGGAGTGTGGGGAATCCAGCCCAGGGAAACGGGTGACTGAGGGAAAAGGGACGGCAACGTGGACAAGTGACCAGCTTACCTTGTTATTCTTTACACACAAAAGGGTTCAGCACTATTCAACAATTGTAACGACCAATATCGGTATTAAAGAGGCAGTGAGCACACAAGAAGATGTCCAGACCCCAGATGTTGATTTCTTAAAAGTATTTTTCTTTATTGCGTTATTTTAAAAAATCAGAAGACCATAGCTGACGCGTTTCTTCTCACGAAGAGACTTCTTCACGGCTATCAAGAAAACATACAAGTACAATTTTAAAACATGTTCTCATACATACTCAAAAGCACACTCACTACATTATAAAGAAACACACACACACACATATATACATTCGTTAATGGGATATATCATCCTTATTGTAATAAAGGATATTGTTTTGACATCACTTAAATCTATAAATAGGCCTATTTACAGTTATTGTCACAACGGGGACAATTTCATTGGTGATTAACACAATTCAGTTCACATTATATTATAGAAATATACAAGTTAAACTGAAAACAGCATTGTTAGTTGGAGAATGATAATTGTTGATATCATACCTTTATGGAATGACAGAAAACATTTATTTAAAAAAACGTTGTAGATTTCAACCAATCCCTTTCATTTATGTTATTACTAGGGGGCCATGCCCCCCCCCCCCCTCCAAACCAATGTTACTGCCTACGGCCCTCTACTCACCTAGTGCAATTCTAAGCAAAAAACTATAATTTGCAATTTGTTATATTTTTCCCTGTGGCACCTCCATGTTTACCAAAGGGAGCTCTGAGTTTCACACACCAGCAGGTCAGATCCTGCATATCAAGCTCTTGAACATGAATGCTAAATGTTCCAAAACTCATCAGTGGTCAAATAGACAACATTCAAACAGCAGTGATGTGTAGCTATTTACGGACTTTGTATTTATAGTAGAGGCCCGTGAATTAGTTTGCAGGAACAGATGTTTGATTTATACTTGTTAGCAGTCTTGGGGGGCGTGATGTTTGGTTGATTTGGGAACTGTGAGTGTTACAAAGGTTTTATTGTTGCTATCAAGAGTTTTTCTTGGAGTTGGAGGCAAGTTATTTTCCTTTTGGACTGGCAATCTGTTTCTTTTCTGATGCGAGGAGAGGCCGTTTTTAGTTAATATCTGAGAAGTACCAGAGTGTTGTTGGGTTTCGTAAATTTGTCTTTCTCATGTGTTATCTATTCGTTTTATCTTCCTTTTAGTTCCCTCTTTTTCCAGCATTCCACTTCTTGGCCATATTCATTCTATCGTGAAGGAAAGGTGACTCGTGCCGCATGAGAGTTGAATGAAAACAAAATAAAGAAGGGCACTACAAACAAAGTTTGTTTATGAAACAATCATTTTAAATGGCTGCTGTTTCAGCCAGCCTAACCCAGTTCCAATTTGAGCAATAACTAGGTCACTCGTAACTCGCAGTAGTTCCAATGTGTGATTCGAAGAGGTAAGCTTTTAGTGCAGGCATTGGTTGTCAAAGTTGATAGCAGTAAATCCATTCCAGAGAGTGGTGTTTATGAAGCTGAATTAGAGGCCGCCAAAAGAATTACACTACCAATAAAACTGTCAAATGCATGGAAGTGGCGCATGCTGCCAAACTACCATCATTCCTTTCTGTGTAAACATGGCTCACACCAGGTGTTTGAGAATAATCAAGTTTTTTACCTTTTATTTCTCAAATTATTTTTATTGGGGTTTCAAGTAAAAGAACATTATAAATGATAATAATAATCATAACAGTAATAACAATTATACTGACAAATATAACGAAATAGAAAGCAATGAAGAACAACAAAAGAAGAAGAAAATGCCAATGGGTTACCAATTAAGTGGCAGTTGGAATTGCGGTTATGTTAGAGGTACTGGTAGTCTATATATATATATATATATATATATCACATTCTTCAAGCGTTCTATGATAAAGTTACGTTGCAGGTGTACAATTAAGGAAATAAAAGTTTGTACACGATGCATTATAAGGATATCATGTTAGAGCATCAAATACAGTAGTATAGTAATCACATTCCCATATCCTAAGAGCAAACCTAATGTCAAAACATCAATTAACAAGAAATTGAGACATATCTGCTCAAGTCAAATCCGACTGTATAATAATAGAGAGACATATTGGGGTAGTGTGAGGCAATTCCTAAGCGGAACGATCCTTATGTGGAGGGACAGGCGAGAGGACTCATGCTAGTGGTTGAGATCCATAGGGAGGGTGTTTATGCAATGGTAGTCATCGAGAGGTTCAGTAGAACATATGTCTTCATTTATTGGGGCTTAGGAGTTTCACGGAGGGTCATATTTAAAGGAAAAGGCATCAAGGGACCTTCATAACTTCCTATGTGGGGTGCTTCAGGGCGAATAGTGTAGAGAGATATTATCAGCCCCTTCTGAGAAAGGACAGCCATTCCTGCCACGCTCTGATGGAGACTTCTTTGGAGTTCTTCCATTTATTTAGTACTATTTTGCAGGCAAGTGTAAGCATTAGATCTAACAGATAGCGGTCATTCGCATTGGGTCTAGTAAACGCAGAAGGATATAGGAGAATTCCCTGGGGGGTCGGTATTAAATGTTTTGTTTATACACTTGTATATTTTGTCCCAATATGTTTGTATAATGGGGCATTGGAAGAGCATGTGAGCTAGATTACTTACATGTGCATTACAATTCGTAGGGCTCTGGCTGAGGTTAAGCTTAAAGATCCTTTCAGGAATATAATATGTCCTGTTTATTAGCATAAGTTTCGTTTGAGATAGTACTGGAGAGATTTTATTTTCTAGTGTTAGATTCACATTCCTATTTTCTCTCTTTTCAAGGGTGATTTGCGTGGTTTTGGGGAAAAACGTTTGTAGATTTCTTTTTTTTCTTTTTTTATAAATCTTTTTGTTATTTTAAAACAAGAAAAAAGGAACAGACATATCCGGTGCCATATATACATATGTGATAATAGGGTGAACAGGAACGATAGCAGGATAGACGTGGAGCAACAGAGGAATCCCTGAGAGGCCCGCGCTAATGAATTCGAAGTATGACTTGCAACATTACAATCGATAAACAGTTTAAATGCGGACCCTCAAGACCCTCCCACCCATAAAATCAAAACTGCAGAAGATTCATGGCAACCAGACACTAGAATTTGAAAACAAAATCAGGATATTTCGGCACTATTACTAATAAAGGAAAAACTAAAAAGAGATCGAAAAAAAGGGAAAACCATATGAGCGATAACAGAAAGAAAACAAAAAACCCCATCCCCCCACCCTGCACCCCTGCAACGGCTATCGCCTAACCCCCCAAGCAGTGTGCCTGTCGCCCCAACTAACTAGGTTCTAAAAGTAGAAAGACTGTGGGGGAGGGCATTTCCATATAAGCTCCCGGTCCCCTTTCCCCTGCCAGAGACCAGCACCCCCTATGATGAAAGTCAATAATATCTATAATCACCCAAAAATAAATTAGGGGGAGCTGTGACGCACCGCCCAACCTCCCGCGAGACCAACAGCCACAAATTCCACATCCATTAAAGCCGTAATACCAACTACAGTCGATCATTCTCAGCCCTGGCCCTTTCGAACCATTATGTGAACCCCTCCCATTACTTCAGCAGGAGAATCAAAGTGAAAAAAGAATCTGAATAAATGCAGTACAATACAATTCAAAAGTCAGCAAGTGGCCGAGAACTTCAGCAGCATAGGAACACTCCCTCACGGACGGATAGTCCCAATGTATTTTTCTCCAAGATCGTAAAGTCACTAAAGAGGGAGAGGATGAAACAGAAGTCCAAGGACAATCACCCACAGGATTCTCCGGGGAGGGGACGCTAATCGGTTTTCCCATAGTCAGCGATGATGGTAGGTATGTCAATATGTTCAAAACACTGGGTTTGGGATTTTCCAGGAGACCAACCAAGGGCTGCAGCGCCTCTTGTCGCACGGGGTCCTCGTTCAGAATCAAGATGGTCTTAGTTGAAATCGCAGCTTGCGGTAATACCCGAGATGTAGCAGGGTCCGGTTCCATGCACTCCATCATCAATAAGCCTGTCATCATTTTGTGAATCCGGGCATCCACATGTGAATGAAATGCCCCGATGGCTGCCATTATAGTCTTTAGCGACGGCTCACTCTCCGTCCGGTCCATTTCTCCATGCTCAACAACGATCATGTTTACTTCCCCCGGGGAGCCGGCTTCTTCGGGGGGAACAGACCGGAGCGGAACGGACGGCGTTAGAGGGGACTGATCGGTGTCTGCGGCAACAATATGTATCTCGCTTGCGCGAGCGAAGACCCCGACTCACCGAACCCCGGCCGGGCCACACCGGGTCCGCGGGTCAGGGACCTCCACCCCCGGCCACGGTCGTGCCACGTCACTCCTCCCTCAATGTTGGTCAGGCACAATGAGCGCCGTCGAGATCGAGCAAAGAAAAAACCTCCACTACGGTAGACCGGACCCTGACTGTCTCTCATGGCCGATGTTGTTCAACTACAACACGGGCAGATCAAAACTCGAGGCCCCGGCTTTCCTGCTGGATTAGGCCACAAACTTCCACTCAACGCAGCTCCGTCACCCAAGCAAATTACGTTTTCGGAATTGCACCATCGGAGTGAGCAGCGTTAATCTACACGGAGGTCGGGCGTTAAATCAGGATTATCGACAGGATCTTCTGGCAGGATACGGAGGTCGGCGGAGCCGGGAGCCTAAGCGGCCATCTTGGTTGCTAGCGTAGCTCCTCCAAGTTTGTAGATTTTAAATACAGTGTGCCCTGACTTTAGTAGCTGGAGTATCCTTGGGAGGATAGACGGGTCGGTGGGTATTATTGAACGTAGTGTGAGCTGTACCTTTAGTTTCAGAAATGTATAAAAATCTAAGGAGTCTAATCCAAACTGTGATTGTAGCTTGGAAAAAGGAGAAGCAAGTTACCCTGTAAAGAGGCCTTTGACTAGGTTTATGCAGTTTTTTGACCATTTGTCCCAGAATAACAATTCTTTGTCCACCTTCAGATACGGGTTGCGACATAGAGAGGCTAAGTTGGATTTGTTGATTTTTACCCCTGACATTTTGTCCAGGCGTAGTAGGATTCTTTTAGTATTTTGAATGATATATTTAGAATGAGGGATTTATGAGATATCCATGGTTAGGAGAGCAGCTAAAGGGATTTCATTGATAATTGACCTTTCCATGTCCACCCATACTGGGATGTAGTCCGGGTCGGTTAATAGCCAGTTAGTTCCTTGCTTGCAAAGCTACGCAGTGTGGTAGTTCCTAAAGTTTGGAAGGCCCAACCCTCTTTTTCTTTGGATAGTTGAAGTTTCTTCATGGAAATTGTGGACCTCTTCCCTTGCCAGAGGAACGTGTTGAAAACCTTGTATATCTTAGTCAAGAACTCAGAGAGTGTCATGGGCAACAAACTGGCCAAGTAGTTTACTAATGGGGTAATCATCATTTTTAGTGTGTCTGCTCTCCCTCCACCAGGATCAACATTTTGGTGACCAGCCATCTAGTAACATGGACATTTTTTTGATGAGGGCATTCTCATTAGCCTGCAGCATGGTGATTAGGTCTCTGGTAAAGTCTAAGCCTAGGTATTTGATACTATTTGGTTTCCATGTAAGGCCCGAGCTACCAATTATTTCTTTGTCGCCAAGTTTGTTGATCAGTTTTATAACTAGATACTGCGGAGAAGTCATTTATTGAGGACATTAGTGCAGAAATAGCAGACTCCGCATTCTCAGAGAAGACTAATACATCGTCTGCGTAAGCTGATATTTTGACCGTGTTGTTGTTGAAGTGCATTCCCGTGATCTGTTTGTTATTCCGAAGCTGATTAAGGAATGGCTCTATTGCTAATAGAAATAAGGAAGGTAAGCATGGGCATCCTTGCCTAGTTCCCTGCTCTAGCTTAAAAGATGAGGAGAGTCTCCCACCTGCTCTAACTTTGGCGGAAGGGTTAAAATACAGTGCCTTTACCATTCAGATAAAATTGTCTCCCAGATTGAATTTTTCGAGTGTCGCTGTTAGACCTGCCATCCTTGGCGTGGTTTACCCTGACTTTTTGATCTCTACCTCCTATGTTTTTTGACTCTATGCTGGATTACGTTTTGCTGGTTTAGATGCTTGTAGAGGATTACTGCCAAATTCGTTTTTTCACTGCAGCAAGGTCACCTTGCCCATAGGACGGAATGAGGGGGGGTGGAGGCCCATGGGTACCTGCCTATCTTCCCCCAGGAACAAGATAGAAAATCCAAACCTGGTTTCTCCGGATTCAGAAATCCATAATACATCTTTTAGCATAGGTGGTTTTTAAATGTTGTGTCTGAAAATAGCACTTTTAGAAAGTGGCTATTTTCTTGTCCAGTCTGTCTGTGACAGGGTCTGGGAAAGCTCCAGCAGTTGGATGATAGCTGGCTGCCCCTGAAGGTTAGGGGGAGGAGTGGTGCTGGGCTGTGCCCTGCCTTTTACGATACCGGCTCCCCATGTCTGCTGGATGACGGATGTCCCTGCCTTCCTGCTTCAGAGAGAAAGATTCCCCAGGACCGAGAGACTTTCGCCGCCAGGGTCTGGACAAGGGCGACCCGTGCTTAAATCACAAAACCTAAAAGGCATCAAAGACAATTTGCTGTATAAAGGAAAGACCCGTGTACACTAGAATCAGACTACTTCAGGGACAAAATAACTCTGCCATCGTCATCGCCCTCCCTCCCTCCTTGCTGTGTGTGGGGGGAGCGTCTTTTTGTCTATAACCGACCGGGAGAGAGTGAGCCCGCCGGCTCGTGCTCGCTCTCCCCAAGCTCAACCCCACGAGGCGCCGCCAGAGCCAGGGTGGCCGCTCTTCGGCCTCCTGACAGAAGCGCCGTGGGCCCCTGCCTCTGGCCGTGAAAACCCGGCGTCCCGAGGTGCCCCCAGTGTCAAGATCGCCGAAGGCAAAGTGCTCCGGGAAGCCGAGGGGGGCTTGCCCAAATCGCCGCGCAGGGATTGGCTCAGCGTTCCCCGGCTACCAGCGTCACCAAGGACTTTCCGGGAGCTGCGCTGAGAGTGGCCGAATCATTGCCACGTCATCGGAATCCCCGAGAGCCCCTCGCGGATTGGATGCCGAGCTGCCGGGACTGACGGAGCCCTAAGGGACCCGGGCTGCCGTAGTCAAGACCCCCGATCTCCCCGGTAAGAGCGCGCTGCCCCTTGTGCCTCTGAGCGCCTCACCGTGTTAACTGTCCCCGGGACCTCTGCTGTATCCTCTGGCTCGCGGCTCTACAGCCAGTGCCTGCACCTACGGGGGCACTCGGAAGCCGCCCCCTGCCTCTGCTCTTCGTGGCTCGTTCCACCGCCGAGTCCGGTACCAGGCGCCAGACCAGCGCTGTTGGACTTGGGCCTTGTGGCAGGGTCACCCCTGAACTTTTTGCCTTAAATTATAGTGATTTCTGGTCTTTGCACACTTGGACACTGTGGCGCAGTGTAAAGTGCGTGCGCTCCTTGAGTGCGTGTGTGAGATAGGCCTGCCCTCCCATAGGAATGCATGGGGAATGTATGTGTCCCTGGTAGTTCCTGATGCGTGGGGAGTGCAGGCTCGAGTTTAGTATGTGTGAACTCATGAGAGTGAATGCTGCGAGAGGGTGTATGCGGCATGTATGTGTCTAGAAGGGAAGTGCTACTTCTGGACATTGAGATATGTGTGCAGTGAGGGTGCTGGAGCGTGATTGGCTGGAGCTGGCTGGCATGCCAGGCTCCAGGAAGTCTGGATGGGTCTGCCCGGTGGTGAGTGTGAGATTAGCATGAGGGATGTGTGGGAGGAGTGTACCTGTGTCCTGGATGGGCTGGGTTTTCCCCACACAATGCTGGCTCCGCCCCCCTGTGGTGTGTCTAACGACCCTAGCCTCCCCAGTGAATGAAATGGGTGGTTGGGCCATCAAGAGTGCTCCAGAACCAGCTGCGACTGGTTTCTCCCCCACCCTGCACCCTTAGTCAAAGGATTTGTCTGTATAAAAAGAGGCTGTGACCTCTTGGAAAAGGTTCTTGTTTGCCAACTTGAAACTACCAGGGGCGTGTTGCTGCTTGGGCCCAGGGGGAAGGCTTGCCTCCCTGGGCCCTGCCCAGCCCCTGGATGCCTTCTCCCTCTGGGGTCTTTCTGCCTTGCCTTGATGCCCTGGAGGACTTTTCTCTGCTGTGCTTGTCCCTGGACTTGTGGGGCTTCTTTGCCCTGCCCAGCTCCTGGATGCCAGAGGGACTTTTGCTGGACCTTTGTTTGCCATAGCGCTTGGGAGCGCTGTATTTACCCTCCAAGCGCCTGAAAGTCCTTTCTTTCCCCTCCTAGCGCAAGGAGCGCTTTATTTGCCTTATAGCGCATGGGAGCGCTTTATTCTGCCTCTAGCGCTTGAAAGCGCTGTGTTGCTCATAGCGCTTGGAGCGCTTTATTTTTCTTTTAGCACTGTGAGCGCTTAATTTCTTTCCTAGAGCGCCTGGAAGCGCTGTGCCCGTATTTGGCGCTTGGGAGCGCTCTGTGTGCTTCAGCCGGTGCCCACCCGGCATTGCCCCGCACCTTGCCGTATTTTCCTTTGCCAGTATCGCCGCCGCCGCCCGGCCGGAAGTCAGGCAGGCCGGGGGCGGGACGAGCGGGACACCAGGAAGCTGACGTAGTCCCCCGGGCCGCGCCCTGATTGGCTGCCGGCCCGGGACCTGCCTGGAGGGAGAGAGGAAGCCGGAAGCTGCCTGCCGGGGCTCCCATGGGAAGGGAGAGCCCCGGGGAGAGCGAGAAGGAGTCTGCTGCTGCTGTCCTGCCTCCAGCGAGGCCCCAGAGAGTAGGAGCCTCGCCCGCTGCACCAGCAAGTCTGCCCGGAGGAGCTTTCCCGCCTGCAGACGCCGCCAGGAGAGAGGCACCTCGCCACAGACCCGGTGAGTGGGGCATTCCTTCTGTGAGCCCTGAGAGGCTCCCACATCACGGAGGCTCGAGGCGGCCTTGCCCATTTTCGAGTCCCCCTGAGAGGAGACTCCACGTCCAGGGCATTCCTGATTGAGCCTTGAGAGGCTCGGGGGCATAGTATTTGTTTAGAGCCACGAGGGCTCTGGGGCCATTTCCTGGCTCCGAGTCCCCAGGAGGGGGGCTCCAACGAAGGGGCAGTCATTTGTTTTAGAGCCCCGAGGCTCTTGAGTGCCTTTATATTTGTGGTAGAGCCCTGAGAGAGGCTCAAGGCGCCCCAGTGTTCCCGGGTCCCCCGTGAGGGACCCCGACAGCCCAGTGAGGCTGCAACTTTGTTCTTAGAGAGTCCAGAGAGGCTCAGGTGCCCAGTTATTTCGAGAGCCAGATGGCTCAAGGTGGCGCAGTGTTCCTGAGGGGCTAGTGAGAGCCCCAGGCGAGAGTTGTTCCCCAGCTGCCCAGCTATTAGTGGGCAGCACCATTTAGGTATTTTGTTTTTAGGGACATGTACTCTGGACTTTAGGAGTGAGGCGCACTCCTTCATCCCTGGCCTTTTCCCAGCTGCGCAGCACTTAGTGCCAGTTGCAGCGTTTAGGCCCCCTGTTCTGTCCCTCAGCTGCCCAGCAAGTAGTGGGCAGCTGCTACGTTTAGGTCTTGGCGCAGTGGCGCAACCTGGACTTTGTGAGTTCTGCGCTAAAGGTGATTTATGCGCTAACTGAGGTTTAGATGCTGTTATGATCTATGTCCTATTGCTTTTGGGTGTTAGGAAATGTACAATGTGTAGTATGTTTTGTGCACCCTGTGTTCTGCACCTCTGAATGTGTTGTTGATACATTATGTGCCCTGTTCCTTACACCGCTGAACGTGTGTTGATGCGTCATGTGTTCCTTACACCGCTGAATGTAGGTTCTGCATCATGTGTTTTGTCCCCAGGTCTATGCCCCTACTTGTATTGTGATACTGAGGTGGTTGTTCTTGCTAGTGCAGGTGGTGCTAGTAAGGTCCAGGTTCCCTGCGTGACCTGTTCCTAGGGTGGTTAGGATTGTGTAGGGGGTACTTACCAGTTGCCAGGGGGTACTGGTTGTGTGCTTTATGTCCTATTTTGTGTTACAGTGATGTTCTGTTATGTTCTAAGTGATATTCCTAGGGCTTGATACTGAGCTCGCCCCCTGACCAGAGTCCCAGGACCAGTGGACTCTATTGTGCCTTCCCTGACAAATTGCTGGGACTTGTCTGATCTCCCTGGGCCCCTGGGGCCTCGCTGAAGTGTGCCTCGCTCGTTCCCCTCATGCCGGCCGCCCGTCCAAGCCTCGAGCCGCGCCGCTCTCCCCTGAGCCGCGCCGCTTCGCTGGGCCGCCCGCATTCTGCCTCCCCCTCCTCTTCTGAGCCGCACACATTGGTCGCCCCAGAGAAACGCTTGTACCTTGCCGGCCGCCCGCTCAAGCCTCGAGCCGCACCACTCTCCCCTGAGTCGTGCCGCTTCGCTGGGCCGCCCGCTCAAGCCTACTGAGGAAATCACTCGCATTATCCCGTGCAACCAGGACGGAAGGTACTGTCCGATAGGCTCTATGTTCTAAAGTTCTAGGCCTACAAGTATTGTATTGTTACTTCTAAAAGTGCTGATTCCTGACAGTGGTCCAGGTGGCCCTGTCTTGTAAATATCCCCTGTAAATTCTGCCCGTGCCTCTGGCACATTGTAAAGTGTGTGTTTTATCTAATGTGTTTTGGTGTAATACAAAGGCTATTTTTATATAACCGTGTGTGGAGTTTCCTTTGTGGTGGGTTCTGGGTGTTGTTGCTGGGGTGCATGCGCAAATACTTAACTTACATCGCCACAAGTTTAGCCTTGCTGCTCGCGCCACGTTACCTAGAGGGTGAGCAGGGGTTATCTTGGCGTGTAACTCCCTTGCCCTGACTTGGGAGTGGTGGTCTCTGACTGACCTTGGCGAAAGCCCTGGCCAGCCAGGGATCCCATTTCCAACAAGCGCGGTACTGGGACTCCTGCTGAGGGGCTCCCCGACCTGACAGAGCCTCAAACGGGCCACACAATTACCAGGGCCAGTGCTGATCAAACCCCGGAGCAGGAGAGAGAGCGCCAGAGAGCCTGAGAAATCCCACAGGGGTGGCTACATCGTGCATTCTGAATGGCACCATCTTTTGCAACAGACTCGTTTTTACTTTTTAAGAACACTTTCCTCAAGAAGAATACTTTTGTTTCAAGAAGCATACTTTATGTTGGTTTATGTCCGTTTTAAGTCTGCCTAAAAGTATATAAAAATATTATTTTGATATCAGACCTGTGTGGTGTCCGTTTGTGGTGTTCATTATAATTACTGAAGGTGTTGGTGCAAATACTTTACACATTGCCCTGGAGATAAGCCTGTCTGCTCTGCCAAGCTACCAAGGGGGTGAGCAGGGATTATCTACTAACGCGTGTCCACCTTGCCCTGACTGGAGGAGAGGGTCCCTATTTGGTCAGAAAGCCTTGGCCTCTGCCAACTGGAGACCCCCAATTCCAACAGTCGCTTTATGGTAGGACCAGTCTATTTTGTCAAAAGCCTTTTCGGCATCCAAAGTGATTGCTACTGTTGGGGAGTCTGTTAGTTTGGCTTTCTCCAAGGCGTGACATAAAGTTCGTGTAGTATCACTAGAAAGTCTGTTCTTTAGAAATCCCACTTGCGAAGAGTGAATAAGTTTGGATAAATATTTTTGGAGACGTTTAGCAAGTATCATGGCATACATTTTGCAATCTATGTTAATCAGGATTATTGGCCTGTTATTTTTAGGTTGTGATGGGTCCTTACCTTCCTTAGTTGGGTATCACCATTATGATAGCCTTTGCCAGTGTCCCATTTACCTGGCCGGATTCACTAAATTTGTTGAACGTGTTTAGAAGAGGGGGAATCATAGCGGATACAAATGACTTCTAGAATTTTACATTGAACCCGGCGGGTCCAGGCACCTTCCCTACTTTAAGGGATTTTATTGTGTCCCCAATTTCGTTGGCAGTTATTGGGCCATTGAGTTCCTCCTTGTCTTGTTCTGAGAGGTCCAGTAGGTCACATTTGCGGTGCATAGATCATGGTTTTTGCTATACAATGTACTGTAAAAATTCTTAAACATTTCTGCTATTTTGTCAGGATTAAATTAGTGTCTCCCTTCTGGTCCAGTAAGATCCTAATCATATGTTTCTGTATTTTGAACTTTAAGTAGGAAGCTAAGCTCTTCCCCGCCTTGTTGGATTCACAGAGCCTAATGCTCTTTTGTTTAATATTCCACACCCATGCCCTGTTACCTTTTATTTTTATTGTACTGATATTTTTTTTTTCACCAATGCATTCAAAACAGAGGTTTCTCTAGATGCAATTTGTTTCCCTTCCAGTATAGATATCTCCTTTTCTAGTTTTTGGAAATTGCTATTGATGTCCCTGTTCATGGCCGACCTAATTTTAATGATCTCACCCATAAGAGTGCCTTTTAGTGCTTCCAATCTTGTGAGGTCCAAGCTGTCTCCAATTTTATTTACCATGAGGTCATTGTGGATCGCACACTCAATGTTTTGCCTATTTGAGTCTAAATCTAATACATCATTATTGAATCTCCATAGGGATTGTTTTTTAAAAGATTTCCGTTCAGTAATGGATAAACTGATACATGAGTGATCAGAAACACGGAACCTCTATGGGAGCCAAATTCACGCCTCCGAACGCATGCATTTTCATGAGTCGTGGAAAAATTCTGGCTATGGGATCAAGACTTTGCTAAGTTTACCTCCCACATAGTATTATGGCGACGATATATTGATGATATTCTCTGTATTTGGCAAGGGGATATGATATCACTCCAAAGGTTTCTGGAATGCCTGGACAAAAATCAGTGGGGGATAAAAACTACACACACATACTCACAAAAGGAGATCAATTTCCTGGATGTCACACTCTGTGTTAAGGACAATACTTTACACAGCAAACTCTACAGAAAAGAAACATCGGCCAACTCCACACTGAGAGCAGACAGTTGTCAACCTCGTCATAATGTAAGAAATATTCCGGGAGGTGAATTCTTAAGAACACGCAGAACCTTTCGCATGGACAAAGTATTCAAAGAAAAAGGACTAGAGATTGTATCTAGACCAAACGAATGAGGGTACGACCATTATGCGCTCCAAAATACCCTCGCCACAGTGGCTCAGATGGAACGGAAACAAATGTTCCAACCTAAATGACAATGAGATAGCAACACCGGGATCCGTTTTATTACAGACTACCACAGTGGCCACCACCAAATAAGACAAAGTTTTAAACGCCACTGGCATCTCCTACAACAAACACCTAACCTCACAGATCATCTGAAAACCTATCCAGAAATGACTTTCAGAAGAGCACCCAACTTAAAAAGCTTTCTATGCAAATCTAAATTTGAGGACAAAAGGAAATCTACCACTACATTCTTAGACAGACCACCAGGGTTCCACACCTGCAAAAACTGCAGCATCTGCAAATTGAGCAGAAGTAAAACTACGCAGGTACCATTAACACAAGGAAAAGCATTTACCATCAAAGAATGCATCGACTGCAACAACAAATTTACTATCTATGTAATCATCTGCCCTTGCAACCTTCCATACATTAGAAGCACGATGAGACCCCTACGCAAGCGGATTCAAGAACATTACCGCAACATACACAAGCATAACACCAGCCACCCACTTACGGAACATTTCCACAAGATGCACCCACACAAGAAAGACTTTACCTTCTTTGGCCTGGAAATTGTCCATTCGGCTAAAAGAGGGGGAGATCGTGAACTAAGACTCAAGAGACGAGAAAGTGAATTTATTCTGAAATTCAAGACAGTGGCCTGAGGGTTAAACAAAGATGCTGAAATGCATGTATGGCTGGGAGAGGAATAGTAAAACTAACAGTCCAACTTCCTTGATCTAGGGAGGGGGCTGTACTAAATACATCCTACTTTCTTTCTTTTTCCTGAACCCCCCCTCTCTTCCCTCCCCCCCCGGACACGCTATTTAGACTGTCCGCTTATGCCTGTCCTTCTTACCCTGCTTTTAGGAATATTTGCATATAGACAAGTCTGTTAATTTGGCGCCCCACCGATTTTGCACATATGCACTAGGATATTGGAATTATGGCTCATGTTTATCAACCACTGTTTCCGTAGCCGGAATCTAGCCCATATGTGGGTACCTTGACTCCACATTACCCTGTTCTCGTCGCCATAAATATAGCCAGCTGTCCGATACTTATCCACCGCTCGCCCTGGGGGCACCGCGCTAGTCCCCCATTTTTTAACTTCCATTTACACGTCCATTAAGAGATGTCCCTCTCATTCCTGTTTCTATAAAACTTTTCCTTCAATACGGCACGATTTACTATTAGAAATATTCTATGCCGACCTCATAGTACTTTGACCATTCCAAAATGGCGCCCATAGGAAACACCTGGATTAGCCCTTCCAGGTCATGACCCAGAAGGACTACATGGCTGACATTAAAATGGCCACCGCACAGATCACACAATCACTCTAACAGGAAGACCGTTGCAGAAACGTCATTATGCCCGATATTTAAGAGATATTTAAGAGGTAAGCGGCCACCACTAGCCACCCGTTTCCCAATCCCTTTTCCCCCTAAGACCCACTCTGACCTGGGTCTGTTCCAACTTTCTCGCCATTGTTCCCTTAGAAATTACCAGGAACCGTAGACTGAGACGGACTTATTGAATGTAAGTATAACACGGTAAGCAACCAGACCCCTATGTCATAGACCGTCCTGCGCTCAACCTGATAATTTTGTGCCCCGGTTTTGAGTCAGCACACCGTACTCACTTACACTATCCCCTATGGTACCTGTAAGTCATCACTAGCCACCGAAATGCCTCTTAAAGTGCCTAATCCTGGTTAGCAATTTGGAGACCTGTTCAACTTGTAACCGGGTCTCCGCACTAGTAATTACAAAACGCGGCTTTAAATATCTCCACACTGACTCGAATCGTTCACAGTAAGTTTTCGCACGATCTAGACCACCTTGACTGCACCGCACGATCCCTCCCTACTATTATTATTTCTTCTTGTCCTCTTTGGCATCGAGGGGTACTGAGCGCGTATCCCTCACCGACGTCTGTTTTGAAATTCCTTCATACACACTGAGACTCTCCGAATTAAACAAATCACTAAGATCTTGCCTCTAGAGCCTGGCTGTTTAACACATAATCATAACGCCTCATTGCCTGACCACCTAGCCACTACTATTCCCACTGGAAATCCACCTCTAATGCATTTACACCTGAAAATGACATATGTAAATAGATTGCGTCCCTTTTTCATCTTTATATTCTTACTTTATTCTGTGTCACGTTTTAATCGCGCATGTCGCTGCCTTTCCTAAATACCTCCTTTTGTCAATGCATGACCTGTTACCCGAACTCGGGCCAACATTCTAAATACTCATAAAATATTTAAACTGAGGCATGTTACATTGTTGCATATATTCAATATACCTTTCTAAATGACTGGCTACCCGCACTCTGGGATTTGGCAAATATTATTACTCTTCTTCTGCATATTTCAATTTACTTTTTTTGATGTATGTTTTATCATTGTAAACTAATCTGCTTTCGGTGTGATCGTCGCACATTAACACCAAATTTATGTTGCCTATACATACCATGCCGTACATATGCCAATCATCTTTCACCTGTATCTATTTTTGATATGTATCATTTAATCTTTTACTTGCTCCAAACAATATTTTGGGTGTATAACAATGTGATATGTATGTTATTGATTCTAAATGCTTCCAGACGTATTTTCTGTTCTCTTTTTCTTTTCCACTTCTCAAACTGGTTTCTCTCTCTAAACTCTTGTGATCCTATATCCCATATCACTGTTCTAAAACACCACACGGTATACGTTTGTGTTTCTTTCTCTCTCTCTCTCTAACCCCCTCCTGTCTATCTCTGTCCCCCCCCCCCCTTTCCTCTTCACTGTTTTTAAATAATCAACCTACCCAGCTCCCACTTTACCTTCCCCTAACAACTTCTCTGCATCCACTTTTCCTTCTTTCTCACCGATCTTAACAGCCGCCTGGCTCTTTGTCATGGGATATACACCACCCCCACCTTTCTGTTCATTGAAATTGTATATTTTACTATACATAACTGGACAGCCCTGAAGAAGTCCCAGGCCGGATGGCCATTTAAAGGGGTGAAACACGTGTTGGCTGTTCTTTTCACTCACTCTAATGACAGTGACAACACCATTCATTATAAATACCTCACAAAGTGAACCAATGTGCGACTGGAATTATTATGTACTAAAGAATATAGGAAGCAAATCTTGCCCTGACAACCTTGTTGAACGTCGTATTAAACAGTGGCTTGCAGTGGTGTCCTCACAAAGACCCCAATGACCACAATAACCTCAGTACCGTGGAGCCCTCGCAATAGTTGGTTGGCGCAATAGTGGTATAATATTTCTGTGCTGCGATGAAGAATAAATATGGTCGGTTGATATGATGGCACACTTATATTTTGTTTCACTGTAAGATGAGTTTGCCAGTGTACCAGTACTAGTTCACCAGAACACCAGTGCTGTATGCTGTACGTTGTATGTCGATAACTGTAGCACGATTGAGAATTGAGATTGAGAATGATGAAGTAGCACAGATAGTACAGAAAACACCAAGTGTTAGCGAGGAGTAAATCAAAATTAGAGAGGCCTGCTTGTCTGCTAGTCTTCTAATGAATCTTCTGGAATGTTCCTAGGTCGTTGTAGGAGTCATAGTAGGGTCAGGCACAGTGTAGAGGCTGGTAGACACAGTGTTCACTCAACAGACGATCTTCAAATGTTGAAGCGCAGTAGGATAGCCTGATCTTGTGGTAGCAATACGCTAGTAGAGTATTCGGTTATGCTGGTGGCAGGTTTAATCTAGATTGGCAAACAGACTTGTCGGCCACCGCTTCGGACTCCTCTAATCTTCGGGACTGTGAGCAGTCGCTTATTTTCAGATCTCATTTGGGTGGTAGAGCTAGATGAGAGAACGCAACAAAGGAGAACCTTTACCAGAAAGTGCTTTATGAACGATGCAGTCAGTCAGTCAAATATCTTTATTCGGTTTATGTGCAAACCATAAAAGCATTCTAAAAACTGTTTATATTAGCAAATGTAAATCCCTAATATATAAAACACAGTCAATACTCATAAATACATATAAAATCAATAAATGAAAATGGTACACACTGATTACATTTTAACACAAATATAAAAGTATACATGATTATAAGATATTAAGTTATTTTCCTCAGGGTTCTTACAGCTGCAGATAAAAAATTAGCAATGTTAAAAGTTTCCCATTCATTTGTCAACATTTGCAAATAGAGAAGGGCTGGTCTCACTTGCAAAAAACCTTTGTTAATTAAAATTGGAAAAATAAAACGCTTCCTAATGACAGTAAGGTGCTCACAGAAAAATATGAAGTGTATGATATCCTGCCCCGAGAAGCTATCGCAGTTACAGGGCCCAAGGTCATCTACCTTCTTCCAACCTTTCTGTTCACCGAGAAGAAAATGAAATTGATTAAATCTAAATCTGATCAATAAAAAACGGTGATTGTTATTTGTGACAGCCTAAATATGGTTCCATGGATAGTGTTGTTTTACATAGCTGGTGGGCCCTTACTGTCACCTTTTCCAGCTCTCTTCTCTATCCGTGGTTGCTAAGCGCGGGTATGTTTCCTTGGACCATTTTATATCTCCCTTCTCTAATGTTTCTGGGGAGTTATATAATTCTGGTCTACCTAGCTTAACTGACAGCATCTGGATGTATTTGAGCCAGGGTATACACAACCCACGATCGAGTGACATACAATCTTTCAAGATATCATGGTTTAGCACTAAATCAGGGTTTAGCCAAGTAGCTATCCATTTCTGTAGGGGTGCCACGGCAATTGCATCTTCAACAAAGCCAATTCCACATTCCTGGTGGACGATGTAATTGGCTGTGGTTTTAGGGAAAGTTAGAAGGTTCTTTAAAAACCTATCTTCGACAATCTGAATGGCCTTCGTATTTTTAATGCCCCACAAATCGGCCCCATACATAGCTAGGGATATACACTTTGCTCTATATATTTGAATTAGGGCCTTCGTTGGCCTAGCCCCTAACTTCCTGGCAAAACCCAACACAGCCGATGTGGCTCTGATCAAAACGTTTTTTTTCGCTGCAATTTGGGTTCCCCAGGATCCTTGGTCGTCGAATAATACTCCTAAATATGGAAACAACGAAACCCTGGTTAGTATATGTCCCTCGCAATAAAGGGTTTTGACCTTTAGGGATTTCTGACCAATGGCCCTTATATGTGATTTCGAAAAGTTTACACTTCAGTCTAATGACTTCATAAAGGCCGAGAAAGAGTCTAACAATAACTGAAGTCCCACTGCCGTTATCGCTAAGAGTGCGGCGTCGTCCGCATATAGAAGTGCGGGAATCATGCGTTTCCCTGCACAGGGAATATCTTTACAGGAGGCAGTTAGGGAGGAATCTAAGTTGTTGATATATAATGTAAAGAGCAGGGACGCCGAAATACACCCCTGCCTCACTCCTTTTGAAATGGGTATGCCTTCCGTACAATTGCCCTGCTGGTCGTACCTCACTGTTGCAGATAAATCCCTGTGCAGGTTCGCTAAAAAATAGACAATATTTTTGTCTACCCCTAGAGTTGGAAGATTGGACCACAGCTTTGACCTATTTACTCGGTCAAAGTCCGAGGACGGGTCCATGAAGGCCAAAAATAGTGCTCCCTTCTTTGCCACCGTATATTTGCCTATCAATAGTTGCAGATTTAGGCATTGATCTATTGTGCCCATCCCTTTTCTGAAGCCATACTGGGCTACAGAAAGCATTCCCGTTTCCTCAAGCCATCCAGTCAGTTGGCTTAAGACCACCCTGCCAAGTACTTTTACAGAGGAATCAATTAAGGATATCGGACGATAGGAACTCTGGTCACCTCTATTGCCTTTCTTGTATATTGGTATAATAACAGATCTTGCCCATGTAGGCGGCAAGCCCAAGTGACAAGCGTTGACAAAGACATTATACAGTATCTTTGTCCAGGTCTTTACATCTGCTTTAAAAAGGTCTGCCGGCACTCCATCTGGTCCCGGGGCCTTATTACTCGTCATTTGCATTATGGCTTGCGTAACCTCTACCTCTGTAAATGACAATGAATATTTTTCCATATTTAGGACTGGACCTGCGGGCATCCCTTTCCCATCATAGACCTGTTTAAAATGACTGTACCAGCCATGTTCCTGGATACCACAATCAAGCTCACTGTTGCTTTTGTCCTGGAAAAAAGGCTTATTAACCACAGCCCAAAATTTGGCGCTATTTTTATTACATCTATGGATAAAAGCTCATTCCAGGCCTCCTCCCTAATTTCATTTTCCCGCTTTTTTTGTGCAGTTTTGTATGAGTTCCTAAGGACAGCTACTTCCGCTTTATCAGGAGGGTTGGATTTCAATGGTACGATCAGCTTCCGATGGGCTATTGAACAGTTGTGGTCAAACCATTTCTCCCCGTTCCTTGATTGCACCTTAACTACTTTTTTAAGATCACTATCGATCTGGGTACAAATTCTACTGTAGGCCATGAGGACCTCCTCACCGACTATGCCATCTGTCAAACAGGTAGACATTTCTTGGCCAACCGTTGCCAGCAAATTGTCCTCAAACTCCTTAGGCACCACCCGGCACCATTTCAATCGTCGTGCTTGATCGGTGGGTCTTAAATCTAACATTCCAACTGTCATGTTAGTTTTATCTTTCTTCTTTAGGTCATCTACCAAGGTCAGCCTTACAGGATTATGATCACCATATGAGGACCAGGAGACATTATACTGGCAGACCCTGTTTGCCAAATTTAGGCTGACAAAGATGTAATCAATAGTTGACCCAGAGCCTTTGCCTTTAAAAGTTGGGACGTCCCCCCTAAATTGGGTAGGGTAGATCAGATCGTTTCCAGCCACCAATTCTTCTAAATACGATCCCTGCGGGGAATGCTCAAAATGAATGTTATCTTGGTTAGCTGGTCCTAGACTGTCCCAGACATAACAATTACCGTTCCAAGAATGAACATTAAAATCTCCAAGCACTATAACCGAATAACAATTTGTGCTGTTAACATTATACAATTCTAAGAAATCATATAAACTGACTAGATGTTCATTAAAAAAGGCCTTATCAAAGGAGTTATAAAAATTAACAATGAGCCAGTTACCAGTGGTTTTGGTTAAAATTTCCACAGCCAAGCAGTAAGGCGTACCTGTCTCCACTTTGGTATAAGTGCCCTCAAGTTTTAGTGAGATAAGGGTTAGGAGTCCACCCTTCGCCCTCCCCATAGGGGAAGCAGCTGCTGGCGACCAAAAAGCCGCATACCCATCCAAAAGAAAAGTATTATTTGTATCCCAAGTTTCCTGGAGCCCGATGATATCACAATCAGTAAGACAGTCCCTCCACTTAACGTCTTTTGCCTTACTGTTTAGCCCGGCAATGTTCCAGCTAAGGAACCTGGTTCCTGGTCGAGGGACCTTAGCTACCGCCATGCCATTGCTACAGCCACCTCGTACATTCCCTAAAGTGTCTGTAATGTTGAAATTGCCACCCCCACATGCACTCACTGAGTTTCCTGGTTTTCCGGCCTCCGCCCCAACACCCGATAAACAAGCTTCTACACCAGGTAGAGAATGGACCCGGCCAAGTTAAAGTCAATCGTTAGAGTCTAGACCACTCAGGGGTTGATATCGGTTGGATGTAACAACCTCAAAACCAGTAGACCCATCAGGGCTGTTACCTCTGCCCCTGAAAGAATCATTGAAGGACTGCTGGATTAAGTGCCTATAAGAAAATCCTAGAGGTCAAAGTGTAATACCCTGGTCGTTATGGGGTAGAGAGGTGGCTCTTAACAATACAGTATTGGCAAGATGTGGATTTCTAAAATTAATAATGACACAATCGCCACTAATATTCTTATGAGATCAGCCTACCCAGGTTGCTCTTCTAGGGTTAAGATCTGGTGTGATAATGCCACTGGAAACCCACACTCTCGATTGAGCCATGACACAGTTTTGTTCTTCAAGGAATCGTGGGATTCTGGCTTGTTTGAGTGCCCGGTCTCTCTTACCGGTGGAACATTGGTTAGGACTGCCACAAACGGTGCACAGTCCGGTGGTAAATCTGGTTGTGAGTTAACCAAGCATCTATTCTTCACGTCTGCTTGCCCTGTCTTTCTCTCTGGACCTGTTGCTGGCGGTGGATTTTTACACACAGTTTCCGGGGCTACAGGTACAGCTGGTTCAACTGTACAAGATCCCCCATTGGGAAGCTTAAAGGTCTCACTATTAACCCCAGGACCCTTTTCAACAGCTTTATTACTTTCAGTTATGTCGATATGGGGTCCCAGAAGGCCACCTAATCTCACTACTTCTGCAGAAATCAGGTCAAGTTTAGCCATTAGGGGTTTAACGATGTTGGCAATTTTTGCGTCTATAATACTAATCAAGAGATCTAATTGCTCAGTGTCTATTTTAACTTAAACACAAATTCACTTCCGGGTTTTGGACGCCAGTAGAGCGAGGGCGATTGTGCCGAAGGATTTCGTAACACGCGTACCGGTGGTTACGGTCTGTTGTTCTTTGGAATTTAACCTATTGGATACGACCAGATTTAAGCGGAGCTTTGTAACTAGAAGGATTAATATTGACGTATTGGATTGAGGTGTCGGAGATATAGCGGTGGCGACTTCTCTCGTGGTTTACATCATAAGGGGTACCCTTCCGGGTTGGAAATATCACCGGAATTGGGCCTAAGCAATGACGTTTCAGCCATTGAGCCCTGAAGAGTTGTAGTCTCTGTGTATGTACAGTCCTACAACGAAACACGTGTCGGCTGGCTGTATATAAGTTTACCTATTTGATGACCTAATAAAAAGGAGAAACATATGAACCTCCATGAAAACGACGCTGGCCAAAAATTTCTCTTTGTGCTAATTTGAATCTATTGTCACATTGTTGTTGAGACCTTTTCTGAGTGCGCAGGATTTTGTGTTTATGTTGTAAGGGTGTAGTTGTTACGCTCTAATTAAGGGGTTTACTAGGGTCTCCCCTCCCTGCTTGCACCATTACTTTTGAGAAAAACTTATTACGTTTACTTTGCTTGAGCGCTTGTAGATCCCGAAAACTTAAAACCCTTTCTTCTGGTATCGTCTATTTTAACTGTGGCATTGTTAACTACTGACTCGGTAGCGCATGTGTAGGAGAGTAGGTCTGCTATCCAATGGTCACCCCAAATTTTTGCTTTTTGCTTCACTGGTTTTCGACTACTGAGGCTGTGGGCCTGCTAATCAGACCCCCAGCCTGCTGTTCTCTCTCTAAATTATTAATACATGTGCTATAGGTACATACCACAATTGGAAATGGACTCCTTGTTAGCCCCTGTACCATGCACTATAGGTGATCAGGGCATAGGTGCCACCAAGGCCTACCAGGGACTGCAGCATATCTTTTGCCACCCCTGGCTGGTTCTTAAATTGACACAACTGGCTGATCACTCAGCTGGGGCAAGATGGTGTAATCACCTCTTGCTTAGATATAGTATACCTATATCTAAACCTATATCTGGACACATATAATCCTGTGAGTCACTCCTATGGAAGGCCTTATCAATTCTGGAGGCAGAGTGCGTGGTTTAATGTGAGATGGAGCTCTAGCATGAGCTGAGCCTGTCTGCAGCCGTCGCGGAACCAATCCCTAAGCTGTTTCAGGATAATGCCATGCCATATACTATTAAGTGCATTATAATCCTCGCGGTTATATAGCAACTTTGGTTTGGCTTTATCAAAACATGTCGTGTAAGGTGTCATACGATTTGGAATACTATCCCCTCACCAGTTCTGGCGACGGGGATAGCATTCCACCCCTCGAGAGGGAGAAGACATGTTACTTTACTGAAATGCGGTTAATTTCTAAAAGGGCCTCAGATCCACAAAATGGATGCTTCTGCCACAGACACAAGTCTGACCCCCTGAAGCTGACCGAAACTCAGCCAAAGGGGCCTGGACAAAGGGTTTCCTGTCGCAGGGAGGTGTCACACCCCCCCAGACAGGAGATAGTGGATTGTAGCAGGGAGGTTTGAAAGAAACCAGACACTGCATGGGGAGCACAAGGATGCCCCTTGCATAATCCGGTCAAACCGGTTCTGGGGCACACCAGCCCCAGTCCCAGCGTGGCCTGGATCAAAGGAAAGGGGTGTATCCACCCCCTTCCTGGGTCCCACCCATAGGAGGGAACCTAGCAGGTAATCCAGCCCCCCAGATTCGAATAAGAGTGGGAGCAGTGCCAATGCACTTCAGATTATCCTGATGAAAACATAAGAAACGAAACTCTGGACCCTTCGACATCCTACTCAACATAGAAGACTGAAGAATCTCCCTTGTGGTCAAGGAGTGACCACCCTGTGCAAACAGGCACCATCCAGCCCTCGACGTCTGCTTTGTTGCAGTTCCCGCCGGAACTCGAGTGACAGAGATCGACGAGATCAAGCTTGCCTGCCTTCTTACAGCCCGATCCACAGTCCCTGCAGAGCTGAGACCCGTGGAGGCGACCGGAAGCGTGGGGCACGCCATCTTGGAAAGACCACGAGACGCTGACCGTGCAGCCCACGAGTGACCCTCGAAGCTGTACACCGGGGTTTGAGAAGCCCCAACCCTGAGCCACTCTTGCACCGAAGTTCATCCCTCTACACTCGAAGAGTGCTGCGTGGGGCCCTTCTGCTTCTTTTGGCTCAACGCGTTGGCCCGGTCACTTGCCAGCCGGCTTGTGGCCCCTGTGCCGACGAAACTTGAAATACGACTTGTGATTCTGGTTGCTCCAGATTTGCACCAGCTCCCCTGAAAAGGAGCCCCCACTCTGACCCTCCTGGTCCGAGTGAGAAGCAATCTCCCAGTTCCGCGTGGATTGCTTTTGCCTATTGTTGTTTGCTCCAATCTTGAAGCCGACAGCGCCGACGGCGAGAGCCTACGTGGGACAGATCGTGACCTGCTCCTGGACGTCGCAGATGCCCCAGAGCCCACGTGACAGCGGAGAGAAGCTCCTCGACAACCACCTGATTGCGCCCGACATTGCCTGGTTCCGTCCTGGTTCCACCCTGGTCACTGCTGAGTGACCCAGACTCTGTCCCCTCTGCTTTCAGGTACTTTTCGACTTGGATCCCACCGGACACTGTTCCTTCACACCGCCTGCAGCTTCTCCTTCAAGCACCAAGAACCTGCGTGACGAAACCCGACGCCACTTCGACCCTATGCACCCGCTTCCTGTGAGTGAGGTAACATTGCAACGCCGGTGTTCCCACACTGGTACACACCTCTAGGATCTGTGTCTTAAGTTTTGTCCTTCTAGGTTCAGCGGAAGTGCCCTTAAACTCTATTTGTGTAACTTTTACGCACCATTGACTAACATTGGTGCATGCGTGCGCTTTCAGCGCTGCACCCGAATCCCGCGGGCTTTTCCCGACTTCAGCATTGCTTGTCCCGACTGCTCCCAGCGATTCCCCAGGCCCTAGGCCTAACCACTGTTCGATTGGTATCTCTTATACCACTTGTTTAGTATATGGTCTTAGTGGCCCCTCGCCCTCATCCATAATTGTGCAACTTTGTATGTTATACTGTGCTTTTGATTTAACGCTTGTGCCCCTTTATTCATAAAGAGTACTGGGGATTATTTTGAGTAATAAATACATATATTTTTATAATATAGACTTGTGTGGTGTCCTTTCATTTGATATTACAGGACTGTGATTGGTAAAACAGCTCGCTTAACACGACCTCTTGAGTTAAGCCTTTAAGGCTGCTTAGTCTATGCTACCATTAAGATAGCTTGTCTACAAGGTTGACTTACAACCAGACACCATAAGGGGTTATTTGGACTGATACAAGGTGGTTCCAGAATTGGAAACATCATATATCCGGCCAACTTCTCACATTGGTGCGCAGCGGTGCGGATTTGAGCTTGCTGTTGTTTTACCATTGCAATCTTTTTATCAAATTGAAAGATCACATCAAGTACCTTAGGTACATATAAATCAAAAGCTTAGCATATTAAGTTCTACTGAACTTAGTAGTTGTAGATAAAAGGGATTAGCACACCCTGACTACAACTCACTAGCAAGGTACAGTAGGAAAACACTTAGTGTAGGTAAGTGCACCACTTACACCTCACCAGCAGTCATGTCTGGCACAGGTGAAGCTCCAAGCTCTCTGCCTGTGACAGTTGACCTTACCCAGGCAGCTTCCAGCTATGACAAACTTAGCCACAAAGACTTGTGTGCCTTGTGCATATCAAGAGGGCTAAAAAGGGGCAGAGGTCCCACCATTCCAACCCTGATAGCCATTCTAGAACAGGATGACTTAGCTAAGGCGAGTGCAGCTACCCTAGATTCAGGAGATGGAGTGAACCCCCCTGTAACTGATACCACTCCAGAGGAAGAAGAAGAAGAGTAGGAGGAGGAGGAGGACTCAGATGTAGAGGACCCAGAAAATCAGGATCAGAGGGGTAGCCAGGATATAGTTGCCAGGCTTAACCAGGCCAACTTAAACCTACTTGGGAATGGAGAGGGCCAGCACCTCCCCAGATCCCATAATTTCATTCTCCCAGGCAACAGAAGGGTGAGATCTCCATCAGGGGACTCTCATATTTCTAGTGCCTCAAGAGAATCTCAGAGAGGGATGACTTCCTCTCAGAAGATAGAGCATAGGGCCAGAATGAGGGCTGTCAAACTCCAGATAGAGAGGGAGGAGGTAGCCCTGGCTCAAGCTAGACTTGCCTTGGCAAGAGAACGAAAGTTGTGTGGCTTAGATGCCACTGGTGGCAGCATAATTCCTAGAGAGAAAGACAGGAGCTATGATAATAGAAACCTGACAAAAATTGTGCCCCCCTACAAGGAAGGGGATGACATCCACAAATGGATGACTGCTCTTGAGAGAGCCTGCATGGTACAGCAGATTCCTCCGGATCAGTGGGCTGCAATTTTATGGTACTCCTTTTCTGAGAAAGGGAGAGATAGGCTCCTCACAGTTAGACCTGAGGATGCCAAAAACTACTCTGTCCTGAAGAGTGGAAGGTTTGGCCTAACCACTGAGCAATACAGGTTGTTGTTCAGAGACACCCAAAAAGCGCAGACTCAGGACTGGACTGATGTTGTTGATTGTGCCACTAAGGCTCTGGAGGGTTGGCTGCAGGGAAGTAAAGTCTCAGACTATACAGGATTGTACAATCTTATAATGAGAGAGCAGATCCTTAATAACTGTCAGAACCAGCTGTTGCATCAATACCTTATTGACTCTGATCTGACCTCTCCCCAAGAATTGGGAAAGAAGGCAGACAAATGGGTCAGAACAAGGATTAAGCAGAAACCCCAGAACCAAGGTGGTGACCAGAAGAAAACAGGCCAGAAGGGTGGGAATCAGAAAGATAAAGAAAAGGACCAGAAGTCTTCAGGCCCCCAAACTAATAATAAGGAGGGTGGTTCCCAAAATGGAAACAAGAAAAAGAAGAACGATGGCCCTAAGAAACCTTGGTGTAATACCTGCAAATCAGTTTCACACTGGGGCAGTGAATGCACCAAGAAAAATCCAGTCCCCACCACTGTAGCTCCTAAAGCACCTGCACCCCCTAGTACAGTTAACAGTGGTGGTACACAACCAAAGGGTATAGTAGGGTTAACCCTGGGTACTGAGATGGAATCTGGCCTTGTCAGAATCCCTACTCAGGCAGTTCTCCTATATGATGTGGACTTAGCTTTGTCCACTACAGTGAGTCCCAGTAACCTGGGCAAATATAGGCAGACGCCTTTGATAAATGAGAAACTGGCTCAGGCCTACAGGGACACGTGCCAGTGTCACTATGGTGACACCTGACTTTGTGGACCCTGGACAGATTGTACTAGGTGAAAGTTACCTAGTGACCAATGCAAGCAACTCCACTACTTCACATAGTGTGGCTGTTGTGAACTTCTCCTGGGGAGGGGTAGATGGCCTAAAGAAAGTTGTTGTGAGTGCAGACCTCCCAGTAGACTGTCTGTTAGGCAATGATCTTGAAAGCTCAGTTTGGTCAGAAGTGGAGCACAGGACTCATGCAGAAATGCTAGGGATTTCAGCACATGTCCTTGCAGTGACAAGGACTCAGGCTAAGAAGTGCCTTCCTGAACCAGTGGTGGATCTTGGAACAATAGACCAACCACAACCCAAGAGAAGGAGCAAGAGGGTAAAGGCTATGTCTTCCCCCCTTGCCCCAGGTTGAGGGTCAGATTTCACAGGAAACTGATGCTGCAGTCCAAGAGGAGACTGTCTCTGAGGAACTTGAACCTGATCAAGTTGAGTTTCTGGGGACAGGGGGACCCTCAAGGGCAGACCTGGGGAAGGCCCAATTAGATTGCCCTTCACTTGAACCCCTCAGACAGCAGGCTGCTGATGAGGCTGCAGGGAATGCCCAAGGTGCCCATAAAGTGTATTGGGATGATGGACTCCTTTACTCAGAGGCTAGAGACCCCAAGCCTGGTACAACCAGGAGGTTGGTTATACCTTTGAAGTTTAGGGGTTTCCTTCTCACCTTGGCCCATGATATTCCCCTTGCAGGACACTTAGGCCAGAACAAGACTTGGGACAGGCTTGTTCCACACTTTCACTGGCCTCCTATGTCAGAAAATGTAAAGGAGTTTTGTCGCTCCTGTGTCACTTGCCAAGCCAGTGGTAAGTCAGGTGGCACAACAAAGGCCCCCCTCATACCACTACCTGTGGTGGGGGTACCCTTTGAACGTGTTGGAATAGACATTGTGGGTCCCATGGATCCTCAAACAGCATCTGGGCACAGATTTATACTGGGGGTAGTGGATCATGCCACCAGGTACCCAGAGGCAATTCCCCTAAGGACCACCACAGCACCTGTGGTGGCAAAAGCCCTCATTGCAGTTTTCTCAAGAGTGGGCTTTGCAAAGGAGGTGTTATCAGACAGAGGTACAAACTTCATGTCTGGATATCTAAAAGCAATGTGGAAGGAGTGTGGAGTAAACTACAAGTTTACCACACCCTGTCACCCACAGTGCAACGGGCTTGTGGAGAGATTCAACAAGACCCTCAAGGGAATGATAAAAGGTTTACCAGAGAAGCTCAGGCGGAAATGGGACATCCTTTTACCCTGCTTGCTCTTTGCTTACAGAGAGGTCCCACAGAAGGGGGTTGGCTACAGCCCTTTTGAACTTTTGTTTGGCCACCCTGTGAGGGGTCCACTATGTTTGGTGAAGGAAGGATGGGAGTTACCTCTCAAAAAGCCTAAGCTAGATGTTGTGGACTATGTACTTGGTCTCCGCTCCAGGATGGCTGAGTATATGGAGAGAGCATCCAAAAACCTTGAGGCCAGTCAAGAATTGCAGAAAGATTGGCATGACCAAAAGGCTGTTCTGGTTGAGTTCCAGCCAGGGCAGAAGGTGTGGGTGTTGGAGCCAGTGGCCCCAGCAGCACTCCAGGACAAATGGACTGGACCCTACCCTATCATTGAGAAAGAAAAGGGGGGGAAGTCGCCTATCTGGTTGACCTTGGAACCCCTAGGAGCCCCCACAGGGTGCTCCATGTAAATCGTTTGAAAGCATTTGTGGACAGGGAGGACATGAGCTTGCTCATGGCCACAGATGGGGAACAGGAGGAAGAGAGTGACCCTCTCCCAGACCTACTTTCCCAGAACCCTGATGATGGTTCAGTTGATGGAGTAGCCTTGGCAGGCAGCCTCACTGACCAGCAACAGATGGACTGCAGACAGGTTTTGCAAGCCCACAGACACTTGTTTTCACTCACACCCAGTCAAACTAACTGGTGCACCCATGAGGTGGACACTGGTGACAGTCTGCCTGTCAAGAACAAAATCCACAGGCAACCTGACCATGTCAGGGATTGTATAAAGGCTGAGGTGCAAAAGATGTTGGAACTTGAGTGATTGAGCCATCAGAGAGCCCATGGGCTAGCCCAGTGGTCCTTGTGCCAAAACCTCATACCCAAGATGGAAAGAGAGAAATGAGATTTTGTGTGGACTACAGAGGTCTCAATGCTGTCACTAGGACAGATGCACATCCCATTCCAAGAGCAGATGAGCTCATTGATAAATTGCTTCTGCCAAGTTTCTGAGCACATTTGATTTGACAGCTGGCTACTGGCAGATCAGACTAGCTGAAGAGTCAAAAGCCAAGACAGCATTCTCTACCCCTAGTGGACATTATCAGTTTGTGGTAATGCCCTTTGGTTTGAAGAATGCACCTGCCACTTTCCAAAGGTTGGTGAACCAAGTCCTTGCTGGGTTGGATGACTTTTGTGCAGCATATCTAGATGATATTGCTGTCTTTAGCTCAACCTGGGAGGATCACCTGATCCACCTGAAGAAAGTTCTAGAGGCCCTGCAAAAGGCAGGCCTGACTATCAAGGCTACCAAGTGCCAGATAGGGCAGAGTAAGGTTGTATACCTGGGCCACCTAGTAGGTGGGGGTCAGGTTCAGCCACTGGAGAGCAAGATCCAGACCATACAGGACTGGGCTCCTCCAGTTACCCAGACACAAGTCAGAGCCTTCTTGGGCCTGACTGGGTATTACAGAAAGTTTGTGAAAAACTATGGGTCCATTGTGACACCATTAAATGACTTGACATCCAAGAAGATGCCAAAAAAGGTTCAGTGGACAGTTAGCTGTCAAAAGGCATTTGATGACCTGCAGAAGGCCATGTGCTCTGCACCTATCCTGAAGAGTCCCGACTACTCCAAACAGTTCATTGTACAGACAGATGCTTCTGAGTTGGGGGTGGGAGCTGTGCTCTCACAACTTAATCAAGATGGTCAAGACCAGCCCATTGCTTTCATTAGAAGGAGGCTGACCCCCAGGGAGAAACGTTGGTCAGCCATTGAGAGGGAGGCCTTTGCTGTGGTTTGGGCCCTGAAGAAGTTGAGGTCCTACTTGTTTGGAACTCACTTCCTAGTTCAGACAGACCATAAGCCCCTCTTGTGGCTAAATCAGATGAAGGGTGAAAATCCCAAACTGCTCAGGTGGTCCATTTCCCTACAGGGGATGGACTTTACAGTGGAGCACCGCCCAGGGACTGACCATGGTAATGCAGATGGTCTCTCCAGGTACTTCCACTTAGAACATGAAGACTTATCTGGTCAAGGTTAGTTTAATGTCCCTGCGTTTGGGGGGGGGGGTTGTGTAGGAGAGTAGGGTCTGCTATCCTATGGTCAC
This sequence comes from Lissotriton helveticus, assembly GCF_964261635.1. Lineage (NCBI taxonomy): Eukaryota > Metazoa > Chordata > Amphibia > Caudata > Salamandridae > Lissotriton > Lissotriton helveticus. The sequence continues at coordinate 2,110,168,839 of NC_136061.1, forward strand.
CCCAAATGTTTGCTTTTTGCTTCACTAGTTTTCGACTACTGAGGCTGTGGGCCTGCTAATCGGACCCCCAGCCTGATGTTCTCTCTCTAAATTATTAATACATGTGCTATAGGTACATACCACAATTGGAAATGGACTCCTTGTTAGCCCCTGTACCATGCACTATAGGTGCTCAGGGCATAGGTGCCACCAAGGCCTACCAGGGACTGCAGCATATCTTTTGCCACCCCTGGCTGGTTCTTAAATTGACACAACTGGCTGATCACTCAGCTGGGGCAAGATGGTGTAATCACCTCTTGCTTAGATATAGTATACCTATATCTAAACCTATATCTGGACACTTATAAACCTGTGAGTCACTCCTATGGAAGGCCTTATCAATTCTGGAGGCAGAGTGCGTGGTTTAATGTGAGATGGAGCTCTAGCATGAGCTGAGCCTGTCTGCAGCCGTCGCGGAACAAATCCCTAAGCTGTTTCAGGATAATGCCATGCCATATACTATTAAGTGCATTATAATCCTCGCGGTTATATAGCAACTTTGGTTTGGCTTTATCAAAACATGTCGTGTAAGGTGTCATACGATTTGGAATACTATCCCCTCACCAGTTCTGGCGACGGGGATAGCATTCCACCCCTCTAGAGGGAGAAGACATGTTACTTTACTGAAATGCGGTTAATTTCTAAAAGGGCCTCAGATCCACAAAATGGATGCTTCTGCCACAGACACAAGTCTGACCCCCTGAAGCTGACCGAAACTCAGCCAAAGGGGCCTGGACAAAGGGTTTCCTGTCGCAGGGAGGTGTCACACCCCCCCAGACAGGAGATAGTGGATTGTAGCAGGGTGGTGTGAAAGAAACCAGACACTGCATGGGGAGCACAAGGCTGCCCCTTGCATAATCCGGTCAAACCGGTTCTGGGGCACACCAGCCCCAGTCCCAACGCGGCCTGGATCAAAGGAAAGGGGTGTATCCACCCCCTTCCTGGGTCCCACCCATAGGAGGGGACCTAGCAGGTAATCAAACCCCCCAGATTTGAATAAGAGTGGGAGCAGTGCCAATGCACTTCAGATTATCCTGATGAAACATAAGAAACGAAACTCTGGACCCTTCGACACCCTACTCAACGTAGAAGACTGAAGAATCTCCCTTGTGGTCAAGGAGTGACCACCCTGTGCAAACAGGCACCATCCAGCCCTCGACGTCTGCTTTGTTGCAGTTCCCGCCGGAACTCGAGCGACAGAGATCGACGAGATCAAGCTTGCCTGCCTTCTTACAGCCCGATCCACAGTCCCTGCAGAGCTGAGACCCGTGGAAACGACCGGAAGCGTGGGGCACGCCATCTTGGAAAGACCACGAGACGCTGACCGTGCAGCCCACGAGTGACCCTCGAAGCTGTACACCGGGGTTTGAGAAGCCCCAACCCTGAGCCACTCTTGCACCGAAGTTCACCACTCTACACTCGACGAGTGCTGCGTGGGGCCCTTCTGCTTCTTTTGGCTCAACGCGTTGGCCCGGTCACTTGCCAGCCGGTTTGTGGCCCCTGTGCCGACGAAACTTGAAATACGACTTGTGATTCTGGTTGCTCCAGATTTGCACCAGCTCCCCTGAAAAGGAGCCCCCACTCTGACCCTCCTGGTCCGAGTGAGAAGCAATCTCCCAGTTCCGCGTAGACTGCTTTTGCCAAGTGTTGTTTGCTCCAATCTTGAAGCCGACAGCGCCGACGGCGAGAGCCTACGTGGGACAGATCGTGACCTGCTCCTGGACGTCGCAGATGCCCCAGTGCCCACGTGACAGCGGAGAGAAGCTCCTCGACAACCACCTGATTGCGCCCGACATTGCCTGGTTCCGTCCTGGTTCCACCCTGGTCACTGCTGAGTGACCCAGACTCTGTCCCCTCTACTTTCAGGTACTTTTCGACTTGGATCCACTCTTGGATCCCACCGGACACTTCTCCTTCACACCGCCTGCAGCCTCTTCAGCTTCAAGCACCAAGAACCTGTGTGATGAAACCCAACGCCACTTCGACCCTATGCACCCGCTTCCTGTGGGTGAGGTAACATTGCAACGCCGGTGTTCCCACACTGGTACACACCTCTAGGGTCTGTGTCTTAAGTTTTGTCCTTCTAGGTTCAGCGGAAGTGCCCTTAAACTCTATTTGTGTAACTATTACGCACCATTGACTAACATTGGTGCATGCGTGCGCTTTCAGCGCTGCACCCGAATCCCGCGGGCTTTTCCCGACTTCAGCATTGCTTGTCCCGACTGCTCCCAGCGATTCCCCAGGCCCTAGGCCAAACCACTGTTCGATTGGTATCTCTTATACCACTTGTTTAGTATATGGTTGAGTGGCCCCTCGCCCTCATCCATAATTGTGCAACTTTGTATGTTATACTGTGCTTTTGATTTAACGCTTGTGCCCCTTTATTCATAAAGAGTACTGGGGATTATTTTGAGTAATAAATACATATATTTTTATAATATATACTTGTGTGGTGTCCTTTCATTTGATCTTACAGGACTGTGATTGGTAAAACAGCTCGCTTAACACGACCTCTTGAGTTAAGCCTTTAAGGCTGCTTAGTCTATGCTACCATTAAGATAGCTTGTCTACAGGGTTGACTTACAACCAGACACCATAAGGGGTTATTTGGACTGATACAAGGTGGTTCCAGAATTGGAAACAGGCCAACTTCTCACAACATGCAGCACTAATAGGTGGCGATTCTGCTCTTTTATTGTTGCGTTCCCCCCCCCCCCCCCCATTTAGTTTGCGTGTTCCTACGTGATCTCAGTACTCTGTGTTCTAGAGGCCGGGGAGCGCTGAGCTGGAGAATCCTGAGAAACACCCGGTTTGTCCTGATTAAGCGCTGGTTCTATAGATGGGAGGGTGGGAGCTTCCATGTTTAATAAATCAGGGTGATCAGGATCACAACTATCATCCGGTGGGGATACAGACAGTAAAATAGGCGATGGAGGCGGTGAAACAGTAGAGGTCCCCGGCCTAACGAAATAAGTCGTTCACTATTGATTTTGTTCACAACTTTCACGAGATAGTTGTCTAACGTGGCTGATACAGGGGGGGGTTTCAAGCGTGCTTAGTCGCAAATCCCTTATTGGGGCACTCCTATAGGTCATTACGCTCCAAATTGGAGCCTAATGACCTATAGGAGTGCCCCAATCAGGGATTTGTGACTAAGCACGCTTGGAAGCACACAATGTTGGATTAAATCAGAGGCGTTATTGACGGTAAACGCTACACTGGGAGCAACCTAAACTCACAAATATTTATCTATATATTTGATGAACGTTAAGTTACAAATAAGGCTGTGCGGTTACACATCATATTGATTTACAGGGGGGGTTTTAACAGCTTTAGCCTTAGACATTGTTAATACTATCAATTTATTCTAAGGCGTTCGGTTATTAGGAACAGAAAACCAGCACGAAAACCAAACCACAGTAGTAAAGTAAAGGGCCCTACCCACAGTGGTGGTCATCTCCTAGACCCCATCTTCTCTAATATAACCAACGCGCAGGTCGAAACCCCCATCCCTATGACCTGGACTGACCACTGCTTAGTGATCATGTCAATACCCTGCAACAACATTCTGCTTGCTAAACCCACTCAGCAGGTTCGGAAAAGACCCTGGAGGAAGCTCCGTATAGAGGACTTCCATGCACTCCTTACTACTAGCCCCCCTCCACCTAGCGGAGACCCTGACCTTGGATATGACCAATTTTGCGAATGGATCAATCAAGCCCTAGACACCTTGATCCCAACTAAATGGATCAAAGCACGCTCCCACAAATCCAGCCCCATGTACAATAAGGAACTCTCCGCACTGAAAAAAGAGTGCAAAAAAGCCAAAAGAGGCTGGAGGAGAAACTATGACCCTGCCCTCAAAATCTTGTACACACAAGCGCAAAAAACCTATCACCGCAGTATCTGCAGGTTCAGGGCAGCCTACTACGCCACTGAGATCAAAAACAGCCACAATGCCTCAAAAACCATCTTTAATATTCTTAAAGAACTAAGTGCCAAAAAAACAGTGGCTAACCCTAACACCTCACCCACACTATGTGATAATATGGCCTCATTCTTTTTAGAAAAAATCCAGAATATTTACAGCACCTTCCCCTCCATCCCTGACTTCATTCCATCGAATGACCCCAACAGTCCCGTCCTCTCTAGCATCCCAGCTCTTAGCCGAGAAGATTTTACAAAAATGTGTAATAAAATCAAATCTGGCTCACCGGCAGACCCTCTCAAACCCGAAACCTTCAGAGAAGCTGACATAGCAGTTCTAGGCCCTCTGAGAGACATTATTAACAAATCCTTCTCTACAGCCATAATCCCCTCCAAATGGAAACAAGCCTGGATATCACCTATCATTAAAAAACCCACGCTGGACCCAAACATACCCGAAAACTTTAGACCGATATCCCTCCTCCCATGGCCAGCCAAGATAGCAGAAGCCCACGTAAACGCTATCTTGACTAAATACCTGTCTTCCAATAACATCTTGGACAGGTCACAACATGGATTCCGGGCTGGGCACAGCACCGAGACAGCTCTACTAAGTGTGACAGAACACCTCCGTACCATTCTAGACTCTGGCGGAACGGCAGCACTGATTTTACTTGATCTCAGTGCTGCCTTCGATACGGTGTCACACGAGGTTCTGCTGTTCAGGCTAAAGGAGGTTGGGATATCAGGACTCGCCCTTGACTGGTTCCGAGACTTTCTATCAGGCAGATCATTTCGAGTCTCCACCCCCCCCCCCTATCTCTCCAGGGGATGCCCCATTGAACAGGGTGTGCCCCAGGGGTCAGCTCTCAGCCCCACCCTGTTCAATGTATATGTCCAACCCCTGGCAGAGGTAGCCAGGAGACACGGAATGTCTCTTGTATCTTACGCTGACGACACACAGCTGGTGGTAGCATTAAATGATGAAAGTGGCCACAGCTCCCAAAAATTCCAACAAACCCTCGTTGACATCACAAAATGGATGACAGCGAACTACCTCCAGCTCAAGGCCGGAAAAACTGAGGTGTTGTTGGTGGGTAAAAAGACAGACACTTGGGGGAACAACTGGTGGCCAGAAAACCTCGGCCAACCACCTGAACCCAAGGACTGTGTCAAAAACCTAGGAGTCTGGGTAGACTCTGCCCTAAGATTTACTCACCACACTAAAAAAGTGGCAGCCACCTGCTTCGGCATTTTACGGAACCTTAGACCTATCCTAGGACTCTTTGAACACCAAACTCGTCAGATGATACTCCAAGCTGCCATCCTCTCAAGACTGGACTACGCCAGCTCTCTCCTACTTGGAGTAAACGTGGCAGAAAAAGCTAGACTCCAGCGAGTCGAGAACGCCGCCGCCAGGGCTCTGGTAGGTTTCCCTCGCCACACCTCTGTGGCTAGCGTCCTGATCAAACTCCACTGGCTCCCCATGGAGGAAAGGATTCACTTTAAAACGCTATGCCTAGCTTTCAAAATCCTAAAAATTGCTTCCCCCCATGCTCTGCCCACTCTTGTCAACCTACGTCCCCCGTCGCGCCCTACGCTCAGAAGGACAAAACCTAGTAACGGTACCCCGCATCAAACTAGCCAGGATGGGTGGCCGCTCCTTCCAATATTTAGCCGCCAAACTCTGGAATGGCCTCCCACACCAGATCCGAGGGATACAAGATCTGTTGACCTTCAGGAAAGCAATCAAAACACACCTCTTCTGTCAACAATAACCTTCCTTCTTTCCCTCCCGGACCCTATCCTCGGCCCTCTTTCATACAGTAAGCGCCGGGACGCCCGTTCGCTGGGGCAGCCGCGCGCTATACAAGCCCATATAACATTAACATTAAAGCACTTTTTTCAACTCCCTGTCCTGCGACCTTATAATCCAAACATTAAAACATACACGAAATACTTAAAAAGTCTCACTTTGACGGGTATAATGGAGCACAGCTACAATGTCCGGAAACCAAGGTCCGTGGCCCAGCCCAGCCTCGTCCTGCCCCGGATGGCCACAGATGGCCCCGCCCTTGTCCCGGGCTTCTCCCAGTCGCTCCCGACTCGCGTGCCGGTGGCGCTTCCCTCACAGGGGTCTAGAGTGAGAAGTTGTGCCCATTGCCCTCATGGGACGCTGTTAGGTCCGCCTATGTGTGCCCCACTGAGCGCTCGGTGCTCTGCTGTTTTCAAGCGCCTCCGGGCGCGTCTCAGGTGTCACAGGTGCGCCTGGTCAGCCGGGGCAGTTGGGAGCTGGAGTTCTCCCGCTACTGCTGGTGGGTCCGGCGTGGAGAGGCAAGTGTCCGCGCCGCCGGTGCCGCTTCCCTCACAGGGGTCTAGAGGGAGAAGTTGTGCCCGTTGCCCTCACGGGATGCTGGTAGGTCCGCCTATGTGTGCCCCACTGAGCGCTCGGCGCTCTGCTGTTTTCAAGCGCCTCTGGGCGCGTCTCAGGTGCCATAGGTGCGCCAGGTCAGCCGGGGCAGCTGGAAGCTGGAGTTCTCCCGCTACTGCTGGTGGGTCCGGCGTGGAGAGGCAAGTGTTTGCGCCGCCGGTGCCGCTTCTCTCACAGGGGTCTAGAGGGAGAAGTTGTGCCCGTTGCCCTCACGGGATGCTGGTAGGTCCGCCTATATGTGAACGATGCATAAGGCGTTAAACTGAACTCATTCTTTAATAGGGAGCCAGTGAAGGGCGGCGAGAGCAGGTTTGGCTGACATATGCCTGGGAATATTAATCAACAAGCAGGCTGTTCAGTTCTGCGCAGTCTGCAGTCTTCTGATCGTGGGATGTGGAGCTCCAAGGTATAGGGCATTAGAGTAATCCAGCTGCGACAGAATTGGTGCTTGAACCAGCAGCCTATTCGCACCAAAGGATAATAGAGGGAGGATCTTTCTGGTCAGCCTCAACATTCCATAGCAGCTAGCCGCAACCTTTCGAGCTTGTTCTTTAAGGTCTAGGTTACGGTCCAACCACACACCCAGGCTCGTAATGTGATCTTAGGAGTTGGGGCCTGGACCCAGACAGCTGGGCCAGAAATGATCTATATTAAGGCGGGCTGAGTTTCCCAGTAGCATAAACTCAGTCTTGGTCCCTCTGAGCTTTAAATATGATTCATCCATCCATTTAGAGACAGCTCCAAGACATTAGGCTAGGCAAGGTAAAGAGCTATCTTGCTGGTTGATGGAAACCATCAGCTGGGTGTAGTCTGCATAAGTGACTATTGCAAAGAGGAAAACTAAAGATTCCTCAATAAAGATGTTCGAAAGGCTCTAGAACATTCTGCACAATAGATGCCATGCTTTGCTTCTTAAACCATTATTGATGTAAAGCCTTCTATCTTGGACGGTGAAGTTGCCACGATCAATGATTCAGATGATTGCAATAGCCCCGTAGTCAATGACCACATCACTGGTAAAAACCTTTATTTCACCGTCGACAACCACACTGCCAATGACTGTCCTGTTGGCAAGCAAAGACACTGTTGCCACCCCATTAACAAGGACAAGCTTGATATCTCCGTGGAACACATATCAGGGAGTCCGAATGATCACCTGGATGCCATCAGCCACTCTGATGGATTGCCACAAGTAAATGCTTCTTCAAGATTAACTACAACAAATCTTCAGGAAGTGGGGTCATCCGGTCCTGACCCGTTTCCCACCCTGCAGAACCAATGTGTGCATATTATGCAAGCATGTACTGGCCACCCAGCTGTAGACAATGTCTTCTCATTACATGTAAGAACGTATTTTCTTGTGCCATTCCTCCATTTCCCTTTATTCCCAGAGTTCTGAGGAGTGAATAGACTCATGCTCACTGATATTGATAACTCTAATGTGGCAATCCAATCTGGTTTTGCTGCACCGATAAACACAAATTCTGTTCAGGAGCTGCCTGAAAAGCCACTCCATATGTAACAGTCAGTCAGACTACTTGATTCCTCAACACCTAGAATTATGACATTTAGATGACCCCACAGATTGCAGGTCAGCTTTGGTGCAAGAACAGAGGCCCCCTTGCCATGACATAAACCTATAAGATCTATTGGAAGCATTCTTGCATGTGGTGCAATGCTATCGCTCTCTATTCCATCTCCTAACTGCTGCACCAAATGCTGCCTTATGTGCACCAGCTGGCCAGGGATGCTCTTAATTAATCATCAGTAACAGTCCATTTGGCTGAAAAATCAAAGTTCAGAAGATAGAGCAATGCTCCCCTCCGTAAAGGACTGGACACTGAAAAGGTCTGTTGAATCGTCTTGTTTCTTCTCATCTCTTCTTGCCTGGGGAAAGTGCGTCGACTTCTTGTGGTCATGTTACCACCGTGCATAGAGCAGTATCCGTGAATGATGTCAAGTGTCTTTTTAACCGCATGCGCGCTGCGGCGATTTTCAAAAAGCCGCGTTACATGACGAGCTCAACTCGTCATCAGCGTGCGAGCGGCGCAACTGATGACGAGCTGAGCTCGTCATCAGCGCCGAAGGGATTAAGAGAGTCCCAAGTACGAAGAAAACCCCACCGAGGGGTGGAAAAGCTCATTAGCAATCTTGTAGCACTTGTTTTGAAGACGAAAATTTAACGGAGGAACATAGCAGGTCACCAAACTTCCCCTGGCATCAGGATGGAGAAGGAAGCCAAGCAAGAATTCGAGGGGAAGAATTAAGAAGAGTATCGAACTGCTACAAGCAAAAAATAAGAGACATACATAGTAGCAAGGAGTAAATAATGTATTGAAAAGTAAGGGAATGAGTGCATTGTGACTAATCTTTCTCCCGTGATTGTTGCCTTTATTTATGATTAAAAAATTAACTCGCTTCAAAGGAAAAGACTCTACTTCATCTTTGATTGGGAACTTCAACTCACCTATGGACAGCCAACCATGTGGGGAAGGGGTGGTCTTCGGATTCTCCACACCTCTTTTCAGTAATTCATGAATTCTGGTTGGCAAATGAAGAAGCTGACATCTTTTGTTCTGCTTTGAATTCCAGAGCCCTGCCACTGCCCTTAAAGCCTTGTGCTCCAGGTAGCTCTTGAATCCGCAACCTCAAGCACTAAGGTGCGAAAGTGGCCTAGACGGCCCGGAGGCTTAACCACATGTGCATCAGTATTATGGGCAGAACAAGGAGTACCTCTTCCCTCTTGGACACACAGTCTCTGGTGAGTTCTTGATGCTGTTTTGGCACAGATTGTACACCTTCCTAATTTCTCAAAGGATCATCCAACAATTTATGAAAGGCCTATTCGGGGACTTTCCACCGGTCAGATGACCTCCAGTGCCATGGAAACTGAAAACAATACTTAATCAACTGATGCTTCCTCCCTCTGAACCTATCCTAGGGTAGATCTCAAATATCTTGCAACAAAAACATCACTCCTCCTAGCTTTTCCTTCAGCAAGAAAAGTGAGGGAGCGTCACCAAGCTTTCAAGATAAAAGAAGTGTTCTGCATTTCTTGAAAGACAAGTCGCCCTGTGCGCGGGGTTCATGCTTGAAGTACCACTGGGCTTCCATCTCAATGAACTTGTGATACTTTATTATTTTTTCCCAAATGCAAAGCAATGGCTGAGTGAGCACTGCACTCTCTGAAATTTTGTAGGAGCATCAGAATTTACTTGGACAGAACTATGGACATTAAGAACTCCAAACCAATACTTTGTCTCCTTAAGGTGTCCTGGCAGGGGCCAACTTCCACATAGGGCATTGCCGCTGGTTCTCAACCTGCATCACTTTCTGCAATGAAAAGTGAAGTGCCCTCCTGGGAGGTAAGGGGATTGCATATTCTACCCCAACCATGTCAGCAACTACTTGCTTCTCTCACCTGAACTATCGCTCCTGGGCATATGACAAGCAGCTATGTTTCAAAACAAGAACACATTCACTAAGAACTACTGTCTGGATTTGAGAACAGCAGCTGACTCGTAAATACTAATGCTTGGCCCACTTAGGAGTGAGCTCAAGCGTTTCATGGAAGGTAAGACTGCTTCTGCTTATTATTTCTAATACTGCCTGTTGCTTTGAAAGAATGTAAATCTACAAAATCTACTTACCTGAAACTTCAGTTCTCCAACACTGGTATTTTGTATAGTTCACATGTGACCCTCTTTTCTCCCCAGTCAAAGGCCCACTACCTTTTCTGCATACCCCATACACAAATGTAATTTGAATTCTGAGCTATGGTGGCCTCTGTGAGGAGTAGAGAGTTCAATTCCTCCTCATTAGCTGAAGTTTGTGGGGTTTCAGATGAGGTGGAGTTTGTTTTGTTGCAGATAAGGCGGGGGTGCTACTAAAGAAGCACTGTTAGGCCTATGGCTATTTTAACAGTGTTTATTGCTACTTTAAGATTACAGAGGATTCTCTGCTGCTGATGGAGCATATGAATCTATTCAAGATACCAACACTGGGGAATTAGAGTTACAGTTAAGTAACTAGTTAATGTATGTTTGGGAAACCGGTATAAGCAGCTCTGACCATATACAGAACCGTGTTGCTGGGGTTGAAAATAACGGCGCACCCCTTGTTTCTTTACCCATTGACCACCATTATGGCTACCATATATCGGAAAATGTTCATGTGATTTGGAGACAGCGGACTATTGCAATAATCAAATGTTCAATTTTCATTAGTAGGATTTTGAGGGGGTCCAGGGTGTAAAATCTTCTAAAACCCTCTTTTCCCAGCAGTGCTTCCGAAAACAGAACACACTTTGATAAAGGGAGTAAAGTATATTACTTTATGACTCAGGTGCAGATGTAAAGATTCACCTTAATGTCACCAGCCTTACAAACGGTGTGAGCACGTCACGGATTGATAGGCGGCTGCATCTTTCTAATAGAAGTCAGTCGTTCGTTTTATAAACTAATGTAGGAACCTGCCTTCCCTCATACTTAATTGTTGACTTATGTCTGCAGGGCGGAAGATTAGCTTGGCCTTCTGCTGTCTGAAGTTAGTCGTTGCCTGTTTTATCATGTTTCCTAAGTAGCTCGCCGTGTGTTTTAGGGGTACATAGTTGGTTGCAAAAGCTATAAAGCACGGCATTACTGACCTTGCGGACTGAAACAGGGTGACCGTCAGGATTTCATCCTAAGCGGCCGCTCCCCCCACGCTCCCTGGCCTCTGACTCGATCGTGATCTTCGTGTGAAGCCCCTCACTGGTGTGCAGAGTCCGGTATCGTAGGCTTGAAACTAGCGCTTTGACCATTATATAGCGCCGAGCCTCGCCTGCTGCTGTGAATATTAGCGCGACTTTGTTTTGCTTGCAGCTGCTGCCATTCTCATATTTTGCATTGCGTGCTGGCTTAACTGTGTGCATTAATTGTATTCAATAGTGCCTTGTGACTATTGAACTGTGCCCCCGTTTAACTCTCCACTCTCCATTTTGTTTATTGTGTATTCCCCTGGCCCGCCTACCCTCCCCGCTACCGCCTCCCAGCTGACCCTCCCACGCTCAGCCCCCTCCACTATCCATATATGACAGATGTCTAAACGCGCAGCGTCCACGCGCTGCGGCCGCGCCGAAGGTGCGCCGAAGGTGCGCCAAAGGTAAGCCCGTCTACGCCCGTCCGCGCCTGGACCGCGCCCAGCGCCAGACCCCCTGGTTCCCGTACCACCCACCCCTCCCGCATTACATACGACTCCTCCACCCTCTTAGCACTAAACCCCGGCCGACTCCCCAACTGCGCCCAAGCCGCACCTGGACACACCCATGGACCCTTCACTTGCAACTCCTGCAAGTATGACGGCACCAAGACCAACTCCACATCCACAAACACCAAACAGAGATCTGACACCAACCACCTAAAATGCATCCTGCTCAACACCCGCTCGGTCCACAAACACGCCATCGACCTTTGGAATCTACTAGACACCATTTCTCCGGACGTCGCCTTCCTAACAGAAACTTGGATGAACGCCTCCTGTTATGTTATGTTAAGGCCATATTTATTGAGCGCACGGCTGCCCAAGGGGGCGTCCCGGCGCTTTTGCAAAGAGGCCTAAGATCTACAAACACATAGAGGAGCAGCACAGTTGTCAAAAGAGTTACACAGAAAAGAGGAGAGTCTTCAACTCTTTCCTAAACGCCAGGAGGTTCGTAGCTTTGCGTAGAGGGAGAGGGAGCTCATTCCAACATCGGGCTGCCACAAATTGAAAGGCTCGTTCTCCCATCCGAACACGCTTAGCCGGAGGCACCTCCAATTTAGCCAGATCGGCAGATCGTAGCACCCTCCGTGGCACATAGAAAGCAATCCGCTTCCTAATATAATTAGGACCGATGGAATGAAGGGCTTTGAAGGCCAGCGTAAGAATTTTAAATCTAATTCTTTTCGAAATCGGCAGCCAGTGCAACCTATTCAAAAGCAGATGTGCGCTGGCTCTCCTTGGCAAGCCCAGACATCACCATAGCCATCCCGGAAGACTACAAGATCATCCGAAAGGACCGCACAAAGCAAACGGGAGGAGGCATCGCCATCGTCCATAAAAATTCCATCCGCATCTCAACCAGCTCAGACGTCAACCTCGCTAGCGCCGAACACCTTCACTTCCAGATCCACACCGACCCCAAGACGACACTCAGAGGCACACTCCTCTACAGACCACCAGGACCCCGTGCACAATTCTGTGAAGACATCACTGACTTCATCACCCCTCACGCCCTCCCCTCCGAGGACTACATTCTACTGGGAGACCTCCATTTTCACCTGGAAAAGAACAACGACAGCAACACCACCACTCTTCTGGACAATCTCGCCAACCTCGGACTCAAACAACTAGTTAACACCCCCACCCACTGCGCAGGACACACACTCGACCCTATCTTCACCTCCAGCAAGCACATCTCCTTCAGTCTCACCACAGCACTCCATTGGACGGACCACAGCTGCGTTCACTTCACCTACAAAAAGACCACAATCCACAACCACCCTCAACCCACTCTGCGAAGAAACTGGAACAAAATCACCATCGATCAGATCTCCACATCGCTTCTTCAAAACCCCCCAGCCTATTCGTCGAACCCTAACCAAGCAGCCATCAACCTCACACAATGGCTAACTCACAGCGCCGACAACCTAGCACCCTTGAAAAAACGTCAAATCAAACTAGGCAGCAAAAACGCCCCCTGGTTCAACGATGAGCTTAAGAAATCCAAGAAACTCTGTCACTCCCTCGATAAGGCCTGGAAAAAAGACCCAAACACCAGCACCAGGGACGCCTTCAAAAACGCCACCCGCATACACCACCAACTGATCCGGACAGCCAAGAAAGCCGCATTCAAAGACAGACTAGACAACAACGCCCACAACAGCAAGGAATTATTCAACATCGTCAAAGAGTTTACCAACCCCACTGCCAACTCCAACGACATCACTCCCTCTCAAACCCTTTGCGACTCCTTAGCTTCATCCTTCCACGACAAAATCGCAGACATCCACAACAGCTTCAACAACCAACCCGAAGACCAACCCACCCAACCTTCTGCCGAACCTTCACCCCCCTTAAACATCCTTAATGACTGGAACCCAATCTCCACTGAGGACACCATCCGCCTGAGGAACTCCATCCACTCAGGATCCCCCACAGACCCATGCCCTCACCACATCTTCAGCAAAGCAGACTCCATCATAGCACCAGACCTCCGAGACGTCATCAACTGCTCCCTCAACTCCGCCACCTTCCCGGAAAGCTGGAAACACGCCGAACTCAGCGCCCTTCTAAAAAAAAACACAGCTGACCCCACCGAACTCAAAAACTACCGCCCCATCTCGCTCCTTCCATTCCCGGCCAAAGTCATCGAGAAAGCAATCAACAACCAGCTCGCCGCCTTCCTCGAAACCAACAATTCCCTCGACTCCTCACAGTCCGGCTTCCGAGCCAAACACAGCACTGAGACCGCACTCATCGCAGCAACAGACGACATTCGAACTCTACTGGACAATGGAGACACAGTCGCCCTCATCCTCCTCGACCTCTCCGCAGCCTTCGACACAGTCTGTCATAGTACCCTGTTACATCGCCTTAGAAACATCGGAATCCAAGGAAAAGCACTGGAATGGATCACCTCGTTCCTTGCCGGAAGAACTCAGAGAGTCCGCCTCCCACCGTTCAAGTCAGAGGCCTCTGAAGTCATCTGTGGCGTGCCACAAGGATCCTCACTCAGCCCCACCCTCTTCAACGTATACATGAGCCCCCTCGCGACCATCGCACGCCAACACAACCTCAACATCATCTCCTACGCTGACGAAACTCAACTGATCCTCTCACTCACCAATGACCCCAACACCGCCAAAACCAACCTACATCAAGGAATGAAAGAAGTAGCAGAGTGGATGAAGCTCAGCCGTCTGAAACTGAATTCAGACAAAACAGAAGTCCTTATCTTAGGTACCTCCCCCTCCGCATGGGACGACTCTTGGTGGCCAGTGGCCCTTGGAAAAGCACCCATCCCGACGGACCACGCACGGAACCTGGGCGTCATCCTGGACTCCTCACTCTCGATGACCAGACAAGTCAACGCCGTTTCATCATCTTGCTTCAACATTCTTCACATGCTCAAAAAAACATTTCGCTGGATCCCCACCGAAACTAGAAAAACGGTCACCCACGCACTGGTTACGCCTGGACTACGGAAACACCCTATACGCCGGTACCACCGCAAAACTTCAAAAAAACTCCAACGCATCCAGAACGCATCAGCCAGACTCCTACTAGACATCCTGCGTAAAGATCACATTTCTAATCACCTGAAAGACCTCCATTGGCTCCCTGTCAATAAGAGGATAACATTCCGCCTCCTCACCCACGCACACAAAGCACTTTACGAACTTGGACCCGAATGCCTCAACACGCGAGTTTCCTTCTACACCCCCTCCCGCCAGCTACGCTCTTCCAACCAAGCCCTTGCTGCTGTTCCACGCATCAACAAAACCATCATGGGAGGAAGATCCTTCTCCTACTTGGCGGCTAAAACCTGGAATTCACTCCCCATTCACCTCCGCCTCACTCAAAACCACCTAGCATTCAGAAAGCAACTTAAAACCTGGATATTCGACAAGTAATTCCCCTCCCTCCTCAAGCGCCTTGAGACCCTCTGGGTATGTAGCGCGCTATACAAATTACTTGACTTGACTTGACCTCGTTGTAGGACGGATACCTGACTCCCGGGCTTAATTTGTGGCAGTGGTTTCCGGTGCTCGGCTCGGGCACTTAATTGTCAACACCAGCGCCTGCGACAGTCTGCCAAGAGGTGGCACTGTCGAGCTAATTTAGAGATTACCACAACAGTCCATTATTAATTCAATAAACATTAAAAATGGCTATTACCTGTCACCCAAGCTAATCTTTTAGTTGTGGGGGCCTGGAATAGTCAATGTGTGCTGCAAGCTTCAGAAACCTCCTGCCGAGAGCCCTGCCACTTTACAAATTAAGCACTGCCTTGCTTCATGTATCGTTGCCCTAATTTTAGTTAATGTGACCCCACGCCTACTGCCTGCAGTCTCGAGCATTCTTCTGCAACCCTAAGCTACGTAGAAGCGCGGCGGGAAGATGCGCCCAGCTGTTTGCGGAGTCCCTGCTTGCCCTGAGAGATGATTCACCAGAATGGCTGCCCTTCAGACACTCCCCGTTCTGTATCAACACTTCCCCCTTGCTGGCGCCTGGGCACTGGCCTGTGTTTGGAGGGGCTGCATGCCTTCCTCAAGAACGGAGTCAGCAATCTTTGGGAGGGTGGGCCTGAGGGAGGGGCTGCGAAGCGCGGGGGGAGGAGGGTCTGCCTGCCTGACCTCTGGGGCTACTCCTTGCTTTGGTATTAAGCAGTGTGTGCAAGCGTACTGCCTCAGTGCCCCATGCCGTCTTCGGGGAACTTTTATCTGGCTTCAAGATGATTCGTGTGCAAAAAGGTTAGTGTTTTTCTCCTTTTGTTCTCTTTCAGTCCAAAACCATGTTGCATTAAACAAAGGTCAGGAACTGTAAAAGAAGACCATAACTGGGCTATGCACGAATCGCGTTTTATTCTGGTACAAAATGCGAATAGATTAAAATAAAATTGTGCTGGTGTCGCCGGGACTTTCTTATCCACAGGCGTGTAAATAGCCTTTCTAAAAGCAGAGCCCGCACGTCTCTCCCGAAGCTTGCCGTGTAAACAAATGCCGAGAGCCTTGTCTTGGCTCACATTTCCTGGAACAACGACCGACCTTCGGGTTACCTTTCCGTGCACTTCTTCGCCGATCTGTTTTATTTTAGTTTCGTAATTTTTTTAACAACTGCTCTTTTCGTTGGCAGTTTTTTTCTGTGTGTGCCCTGGTTATTGTTACATAAAATAACATTTCGTTTCAGGTTTAAATAAGTAATGTTGGTGGAGTGCAAGATAGAACATTTACTGTGCAAATCATTAATGAGGAGGGTTGACGCTAATTAATATATACAGGAATGAGAGCAAAGATCACCACTGTCACACGCAGCCCTTATTCCAAGCATTACCAACACATAGTTCACCCCATACTTTCGGACAGACATGTTGTGAGCAGCCAGGTATAGAAGCTGTTCTTCGCGGCCTGCCCTTTGGAACCCGTGTACTTCCCCAGCTACCTCTGGCTTCGAAGAGCATAATTATGCTGTGGCAGGAGCAGGGAGTACATCGCCAGTTGTGTTCTCCCTTTCCCTTAGCACTTCACCAGCAAATAGATGGAGGCTGTTGCCCTGCTCGCTACTGAACCTGTGAGCCACTTCAATGGTGATGAGTTTTAATATTATTATGCACATAATGCTGCTGCTTGGAGCAAATCACGCCAACCACTTTGACACTCTTTAGTTAGTTGGACTAAATGCCATGCTTTGGGTTGTTCCATTACTTTGTGCCCAGCCTTATTACTTCCCTGTGTCTGATGAAGACCAGGAGACATTTCCATTAGGGTGTAGTCAACACTTTTTCACTGGACTTATATGGTACATTATAGAGTCTGTCCCCCAATGGGATAAGTATCCTGCGGAATATTTCATACTATTTGTCAGCCACGGATTACTAGCCTCTGTTTTTTTTTTTTATAAACCGAGGCTGATCTTTTTTTATACATTATGTTTCCTATGTGGTCAATGTAAGAAATTGGGTTGCTAGTTGAGAAATGGGTTATAAGCCAAGTGATTATCACAATCCTTGTCAGAGTGAACCACTAAAGTCACTAAATAAAACTGAGCTTAACCCCTTGTAGCTATAGCAGAGTGCAGACCGGGTTAACATAGACACAGTGTGTAAAGTACTTATGCAGTACTAAAACAATAATAAAGTCTATATGCAAAACAATAAAACGCTCAAAACAAATTAGTAAAATAGAGTAAAATATAATAAACAAAAATCCAATAAGGAGTCCCAAAGATATGCTTTTAAAAAAGTTTTAAGTAGAAATTGCGCCTATAAACACAGCGTGCCAAATTGCGCCTATAAACACATCATGCCAATGATAGATAGTCAATGGTTGCAGTAGAACAGGACCTAGGTGCAAGTTGATGCTGACCGCAAGGAAACGTGGGTTGGATACACTATAAAGATTTGTCCTGGTTAAAGACTTTAGTCCTTCAAGTCCCAATCCACTGCAGGAGTACACTTCTAAAGTCCTTCAAGGCCTCAGGGGAGGTGCTTGGAAACTCAAAATGGTGGTAGGCAGCAGCTCACAGGAGGGTCCATTCCAGGTCCAGTTGCCACTGGTCATCTGGGCAGCTGTAGAAAACAGCCTCTTCTAGCTTGTTGTTTCCCTGTAGCTTTAACAGGAGGTCAGCCTTTGAGTCCACTTCTTTGTCCTGGGGTACGAGAAAGAGAGCAGGTCCACTTTTTTGAGGCTCTTCTCAGGTCTCAGGGAGCAGGGTCAATCCTCTTCCTATCTTCCATGGGGCCTGGAGTTTTGTGAGGTGGGTGCCTGGAGATGCCCCATTTATGTCTTGCACAAGTTAGTGGGTGGGGACGCCCTAACTAAGAAGGTAAAGTCTCCAAAGGCTAACCCTACCCACGTTGAGTATTCTAAGATGACCAAACTCAACGATTTCACTCTTCCACTTTAGAACTAGGTTAGCATCACTCAGTGGGATTTGTAAAACATTGTGTCTAATTTTAGCCAGGTGTATTTGTAAATTCATGGTGAAGTCTGTTCCGTCACCTGAGACAATCATTAGACCTAAGAGAAGAGCCACATGAATGTTTCCCAGCACTTATGGGTTGCAACTAGTTTATGTGATTCTCATATTTCGGAAAGCCACAAGGACATTTATACAGGATAATGCTCGGTCAAAGGCAAAGAACCTCCACCTAAAACCATGTTGAAATTTGGACCCGCAGACTGGCTTGGGATTAGCCAGGCTTTCCTGGATGGTTTCTGTCTACATGCTACTCTCCCCATGAAATATTTTGATGGGAAATTTCTTGTAGGATGATTGATTGATGAGGTATGTTCTGCCTCAATATCTGTAATTCTAATTCACAGCTTCCACAGCGCTGTGGCATACAAATAAATAGAGTGGCATTTACACATATTCAGTGCCATAAAACATGTGTCCGGCCTCTTCCATAGAGCTCGGGTGCTCAACCGTTTTGGCAGGACTCTGCACCATTAACCCTATTAACTGGACAAATTCCAAATGCAAATTCACCAGTGTTGAGGGTGGTGGAGGTCAGGACAGGAGAAGGCAAGATTATCAGTCCAGTAAATTTAGCGGATAGTGGTGCAGTGAGCAATAGTTCATGGCTCTCTGTAGATCTTGAGAAACATAGGTTACACAAGGATCTTTGATGCAAACACTTTAATCTACATTGCTATATGACCATTATGCAAACATATGACCTGAATGTTTACAAGTAGTATTCAGCAGTAGGCAGATAACTCCCTAAGGTTAGTGTAAAATGTTTCAAAGCTGTGACCAGCAGGTGTCGCACATTTTTGTAGCTCGTGCTAAGGAAAACAGTCATGATTTTTTTTTGTGTGATTTTTTTTTAATTAACAGATTGAATCAACGTCACAAGGCAGATCACAGTACAAATCACTTTACAGTCTCTTACCCCCACAAGTTCGTAAAGTCCATATGAACATGCACGTTAGGTTTAAGCTCCGATTTTATCCTCCTGTCTACATTTGATCATTATGAACTGGTATTATGGGCGGAGTACAGATGGTCCCTCTGTATTCATTCCAGTCCTGCCAAAGTCGAATCCACTTTTTCGAACATCCTCTGGCTATGTATACTGTCTTTTCACGGAACATACACCAGTCCATATCCCTCTTCCAAATAGACACTAGGTGCCTGTTTTCCCCCACTTCTGTGCAATATTACGTTTTGCTATCATCAATCCCAACGTGCATAGTCATGATTTTTAATAAACATAACTTACATTGAGAACTGAGAAGGGACAGTTATGGCCACTAAAACAAAGATACACATTTTTTTAGGATGTGATCCCCTCAGGATAGCATGAGATACAGAGCAGGCACCACCAATAACCGAATAAGCAGTGAGCCTTGGCTGGGTATTTGCAGAGCGCCAGGTGGAATATGAGAGTTCAGGTACATGCTTTTTTGATAACCGTATTAGCAATTTCGAATGCTTTCCCCAAAAGTAGTTATCCAACGAAGACTAAAAAATGCTTTAGTCTCAAAGTTCAGGAAAATCACTGCACAAATTTGCAAAAACGTATCTTTAACTTGGCTACTGTAAAAAGCAAAGCTGTGGAGAAAATACGAAAAAAGGATTTGGCTCATCAATAGACATGGATTAAAAATTAGCAAATATTTAAGACTGACTTTTTAAAATAAAAATATTTTTTGTCACTTTTGTATGTTTCAAACATAGGCGAGCGATAATTATGGCATACAGCAAAAAGCATTGGCAAACTCAAAAGGTCTCACCTATAGGCGAGCGATTGGCTTTGCCAATCTGGTGAGGATCGGTAATTGGAGGGGGCATGTGGGGGTGGATAATGGATGATTAAAATGCTCTGTGAAGCGGACAGTGCTAGCCGATTCATAGTGCTTTTTTCCCTTCTGTTTGTTGGGAGAAAAATAGAGATGGATGGTGGGCAGGGAAGAATGAACAGGGATGGGATGGGATGGGCGGGTGGAAGAAGTAACAGGGACTTAGTGAAGAAGAAACAGGGACGTGGTGGGGAGAAAGTAAAAAAAATACATGATATGACTTGGCCAGCGTTGACCGCATCATAGCTCTAGCCAGTAGTTATAGCTGCAGTTAAAATATTATAGCTGGGCACCCCCTCTGTTTTTGTTAGCAGCGTGGCCAGCCATGGTTCATGCAGTCTTTCAGTTGTTGCAGACGCCCATTGATCCCTCCCTAAGAACTAAGGCTTCTGAGTAAGCAGTCAGTATTTGCACGGTTTGCCTGAAAATCAACTCACTTTCTCCTACCTGACCTTTCTCATTTCAAAATGGTTTGACAAGTGTGTTGGTTATCTGTCTGAAGACACAGCACCTCGTTGCCATCTGGTGGTAAACCAGAAAAATTAACCAAAGAATCATTGACTGAGTCACAGCACGAGCAGCTGATGGTCAGTAGAGGAACAATAATAAACCATAATTAATCTGTGCTCGGTCTGTGCTCCTGAAAAGGAAAGGAAGTGACACATTGAAAGCGCTGGTTAATTGGAAGGTGGCAAAGAAGAGGGACAATGATGCCAACTAATGGTAAGCAATGGGCAGGTTCCAAGCTGTTTACTAAACACAAAGAGTCTCGCAGGTGAGATAGCATGCGCTAGCTCATACTCACTCAGGTGAACCCTAAATATGACGGGCAAGTCCAGCAGCATGGGCCATTGATAACATTTCTAATAGAGTGGCGGTTGATGCCTTTTACCTATGCTGTCCTCCGGTATGGCCTACTGGCTCTGCACACTTGGCCACTTGACTCTCTGTAGTATCAAGGGCGAGCAATCACAGGCTTCTCAGGGAGGTTACTGTAGGGATTACACAGGCTCAAGACTCAATACCAGCCACAGCAGAGCAATAAGATCAATGTATTTCTTATAGTAGAAAAGACAAATACTTTATTACACAGACAACAGAGAATTCCACCACACAATCAATAATGCATAAATACCCGGTTCACCTGTACAAGTAGTTTTGCTCTGGGGGCTTCTGTCGACTAGAACTTCCCCTCTTGGATCCCCCTGCCTCTGGGCACCACCCCTCAGGTTCAGTAGTTGCGGTAGATCAGTGAGTGAAGCTCGCCCCATTTAATCTAGTCTTAGTACTCAGTCTCACAGGCCAAGAACTGTACAGTCCTTCACCATGTTCGTAGTAGCAGATTTAGGTGACGTTTGGTCGTACCGCTGCAGCAGGATCCCACCAGCAACAGGAGCCTCCATGGTGTACATGGCAGTCTTTTGAAGAGCCCTGCAGCAGCAGGCTGCATATCACTCTGAGGGTCATGGCAGGAGAAGAAGCTTCTGAGTGGCATTCTCTTCTGGGTGGCAGATGCAGATTACAGCTCACACCTGATTCAGGCAAGACTCTACTGATTAGTTGCAAACTGCACTTTATTTTATTTGTACTTTTAAAGTGTTATTTTAATTGTTCCTTGATTGTTCAGTTTCTTTTACTCCGCGCTTTATTCATGGTGATTACTTGCTCACTTCGAACAGTCTGCCATACGCCTTGCATCTCTGTGACTATTTGTTCAGTTTGTACAGCTTGGCATTGCGGACACTTTCATCAGGGGTAGGTGCTATTGCTTATTACTAGGATTTTTGAGCTTTTCTTGCGGGCGAGCTCTAATGAAACCGCTTTGCTCTCTGGTCCGCCCCGGTCCATGCCGTTTGTGCAGATAGAGCTTGAAGCCACATTGCTTCACTTTTTGATTAGACAGCCACAACCGCCATCTTAGGGCGGTTAACTGTCTAGTGTTCTCCTGGTGATTTAGGAGTCTGCCTCTTATTTAAAAGCGATGCGAACGCATGAACTAGGTACGCCAAAGGCGTGCTCATCAGCACACTTCCACGCCCAGACGATGCCCATATGTCAAAACACCTGCGTCTTCTCCCATTGAGGTCAGTTATGGTCCCAGACTGCGCTATTTCATAGAGTAATTGTACAAACTCAGTTTCATGTCAGCTCACTGTAGGGTCAGGGCTACAAATTGTGTTGTCCATTTCCTGCTGTCTCTGGAGGGCCCAGTCTCTTTCATATATTGTGGTTTCTCCTGTTCAACAAGCGTGCATATAGGGGGGCAATTGGAGGGGTAGGGTCTAATGCTATTTTTTAGTCTTAACTTGAAAAGATCGCTCTTTTAAACCCTAGAGAACCTGCTCCGGTACTTCCAAGCCATCCTAGGAAGGCCTTTATACTGCAATGCTAGGTCCATTCCCAAACACACATCTGAACTTTGGGATCTTTTATCTTCCCTCTCACCAGAAGAGTTTTATTACAGAAACCTGGCTTCACCCTTTGTCCCTTCCTTGTATTTCGGAGGCGTTTCTTGAAAAATATAAAATATTGAGACAGGACAGGGAATCCAGGGTACAAGGTGGTGTGGCCATCATCTTCCTGAACTCTCTGAAGGTCGCTCTTATTGACATCTTTCTCTTGGACTGGGTGGAGATGTGTGTTTTTAAAATGGAGATTGCTGCCGTTGATTTCTGGAAGGGTGCTTTAGTTTATCACCCTCCAGGAATCAAGAAAGACTTCAGCCAAATGTTGGTGGAACGTCTAGCGCCACATGCGCACAGTGAACAACTTCCTCTTAGTGGGTAACTTTAACTACCACAGAGAAGATACCTCTAATACAGAGATTACTCAACTATTTGCCAATCTTGGAATGTTAGAGTTACAGCAGAAGGTTCTGGCCCCACACATACAGCTGACAATACTTTAGAACTAGTGTTTACTAATTCTCTGTTTTTAGAGACAGATCCTTCCCAGCCCCTAGTCTGATCACTGTTGTATCAGTTTTTATTTTAGGAGGGCGGCAGGGCTCGGCGAGCTTAAGAGAGTTTGTGGAAGAACTCTGAAACACTGGAAACAAGTCACCCTGTCTCCTTTGTTGCAGCATTTCAACTGGCCAAAAAAACGCACAGCAAATATATAAAAATTACTCTATTGTACTACCATACTCCCTTATCGAAGCCGTTGATACAGTTGTCCCTCTCAAACAAGCCACATCCAGTTCCATCAGACACCATGCCCCCTGGCATTTGGTGGAACTGAGGATTGAGAAAACAAACAGTAGAAGATTAGAAAGGAGATGGTGGTTACCAAATCCCTTTCAGACAAAAAAAGCATATAAACTATCGCTCTCTATTTACCTTAGGAAAATCTGAGAGGTGCATAGATCCCACTTTATTGAAAAGGTTGATCAAGCCAGCAATTTTGCCAAATAACTATTTAAGGTTTTTAATGAATTAACCAAGCCACATGCTTGTACATCTACTATTCCAGCTTTACAAGGACTGTGTAACTCTCTTGCTGATCGCTTTGAGGGGAAAATTAGTAACATCTTTCAGAACTTTTGTACAAAATTTTTCCACCTATATTTTGCCACCTACTAATCCGCACGCATCACTGGAGAGGTTTGCAACTATCTCCCATGAACAAATGCCGGAGATGCTAGAAAAAGCGAAATCCGGCACTCTCTTCGACCCTTGTCCTCCTCAGACTGTTGCCAGCCTGGTGGCCTTACTTACGCCTTCCATCATGTCTCTTTTTATTCTTTCATTAGACTCTGCAAAACTGCAGCTGGCTTGGAAATCTGCTCACGTCTCACCTATTCTGAAGAAAGTCAATGCAGATCCCAAGGACCTTGCCAACAACACACCCATTTCGCTCCTCTCACTCTTGGGCAAGAATCTTGAGGGTCTTGTAAACTAACAGCTTATGTTTTACTTGGAGAAACAAAGTATACTAGACCCCTCTAAAACTAGCTTTAGAGCCTTCTGTCGTACGAAAATCGTATTGGTGGCAGTATTTAACTGTATTAGACTTTCAGTGGATGCTGGCACTCCAGGAGTGCTGGTTAATACTCTATTTGTCAGTCGCTTTTGACACGGTCTTCCATTCTATTCTGGTCCGTAGATTACATTAGTCAGGTATCTATGGTAAAGCCTTGCATTGGTTTATACCTTTTGGAACAAGCACTGGCGTTGCCAATAGGTCTCGCATTAGGAAAGTGTGGGCTATTGGTATTGTAAATGACAATTATTTTTTTAATGTGTTGGCACTGAAAATATATAAATTAATAGCATTATTTACAAAGCCAATAGCTTACACTTTCCTAATGAATTATTCAGATTATAAACATGAGCCATGTGGCAAGAGCGCCTCCTGCGGTATATTTAAGACTGGTGTTAGTCTCTAAAATGTCCTCCTCTTAATCTACAAATGTAAAACTTGAAAAGAAATAAGTAAACAAAATAGAGAAGAACTACCTGAAGGACGGAGCACATAAAACAAAATAATGAAGACATGAATTATAATGGACTAACCCTGCACCACGAAGAAACTCAAGGCTCGTTTTGATATTTCATTACGTAGCTTCATTTTTTATTTATTAATTGTTGATACAAAACTCCAGCCACAAGGAAAATATAGCATTGCCCAAAGTAGGAGTGAAAGTTAACAGTGAAAACAAGAGATTGTTGATAAGCAGAGTGCTAAACACATGTAGAGAGCATTCCGTATATTTTGAAAGTAAAAAACGCTGTAAACAGCAAAGAAGCTTGTCCTGCGGCGTGGAAAACTAGATGTGCGGGCCGGCCAGCAGTGAATAATTAGGGGAGAAAGAGGGGAGGTGCTGGGGAACAGATGGCCGTGAAGCAGGGGGCACCCTTTGAAGTCACGGCCTGCGGCCGTGAATAAGTTAGGGCGGGGGGTGGGGCAGCGGAAGCCTTTGATGAGGCAAATGCTGCTGGCAAAGCTGGCTGGAGAGGGGGAAAGTTTATGGCCCAAAAGCGCGGGCCTGTGGCCACATGAACTCGAAGAAAACCGCATGGAAAAACCCGTGGTTTCACGAGTATTTTGAGCACTTGAATTCTCGCTCCCTCAATGCGCTTGCACGCATAGATAGGTCGCGAGACCTAAAAAATGAACCAGATCATCACACTTGATTCCTTCAAATCTCAACGTATGTTGGTAAATATGGGGTGTCCCTCAGGGTTCTTCCTTGAGCCCTGCTTTGTTTCGCAACTTTGTGCCCCCTGCCCCTCTGCTTGGGATTGTCAAATCATGCGGCTTTAAGCCCTTTTCCTATGCTGACAATATCCAATTAATTATTTCATCTGGGCAAGACTTTGAGAACGTTAAAATCCTATTTATCGACTGCATGAGGAAATTATCCACTTGGATGACTCGCAACTGGCTACAGCTTAATGGGGGCAAGATTGAGATTCTGCTGTTTGGGAAGGCTCAGGCCTTATGGTCAGCAGACTGGCGGCCACCTGAGCTGAGCCCTGCACCTTTTTCCCAGAGGAGCAGTTAAATGCCTAAGTATCATGGTGGATGATATCCTTTTTATGAAAGAACATGATGAGTCTGCATGTGACACTTGTTTTGCTACAAGGTGTCTGCACAAAAAAGTGCTCCAGTGGCTCCCCTTGAGGTCCAGGAAAACACCAATACAAGCCCTAATTATGAGTCATCTTGACTATTAAAATGCCCTGTTGGTAGCGGCCAATGAAGCACTTCATTTTAAACTACTTGTTGTACAAAACACGGAAGCACATTTGGCTTTTAATCTTCCTCCTGGTACTCTTTCGGTTCTCACTTAAAAAGCTCTTCATTGGCTACTGGTCAGAAGGCGATCCTTGTTTAAAGTCCTCTGTCTCACTCACAAGTCTCTGGTGGGTAAGGGACCAATCTACTTACGAAGAAAGCTCATCCGTTATTGTCCCAGCAGAAACTTAAGATCTACAGAAAAAGCTCTGCTTAGTTTCCGCCATATCCATACCTAAAGACTATGTGGTCTGTCTTTTCCTACCTTCCCCTCATCACTGGAATAGTTGCTCCTGTATAGATTTTGACAGATTAAAAAAACTTTTTTAGACCTGGTTATTTTAATTGGTTGTCTTGTCTTGGGGATAGTAACGAGATTCCCCTTTGGGAGTGAGGCGCTTGCGCTATACTTAATTTTACATAACCTAACATTCCGGCGCTCCAGTGGGCACTTGAACCATGATGCAACTCAATCCTACACTCCGATGAGTACTTGGCTCTTCTAAGGCTTGTAGTGTTGATTCTTCAGCTTCGCGGCGAATTACCGGTATGCTGCCATTCGACACATAGTGCCTTGATGCAAAAACCTCGATTATGTAGGAAGCAATCCCCTGCCCTCGGACACCTCTCTAAGCACACTGGCCACCAGCTTATCCCGGATCCAGTCCAACCTATCACAAGGGCGCACTGCCCCAATGGTTGAAGGCTACGGCAGGGACAAATGAAGATGGTTGCCCTGCCCGATCTGGTAGTACATCAAGTCCTTCTGCCATCTTGCTGGGCGAGTCTGTCAGACGGACCCAACACCAGCGTTAATTACTGCACTCACTTCCACAATCCGCTCCTGCTGGGTTGATGCTTTCATCCCTTGCTGACAGGTGGGATAGATTTGTCACAATAACTCATGAATTGTTATGCTGCCACCACTGTGCTCCAGCCATGAAACCCGTGACATGGATGCCAGTCCCGGTCACTGTAAGGGTGGGCCCCTCCCGGTTCAGGTCTTGGTCCAGAACCTGTTGTTGTTAAAAGACAGGCCTAGGTCAATGTGCGCTCATGAGGTTAGAGACCAAAAATCGAAAAACCATGAACACGGTTATGCAGGGGGGAAGAAATGATTGTACATCAATGGTTAATAGATCTATATTCCCAAAGAGCAGAACAAACCCGTAGGGAAAACAACCGGATCTATCAGTCTTCTATTGCATATGACCAGGTTCCACCATTATCGGGAGAAGATTTTCATTATTTATCTCGCATAAACCATGCTCAGCATAGATTCATATTATTACGCTTCAGACTGAATATGATCCAGATATTCTTGGGCTACCCACAACAATAAATATAGATTAGCAGATCTCTCTCCCTGCCCTTGTAACAACCATGCCATCCAGTCGGACCTGCATATTTTACTATTTTGTACAAACTACTTTGAGGAAAGGGAAATATTTATACTTCCAATCCTTAGGCACCATAATTTTAGGCAATGCTGGGTCGCCATGTATTTCCTAAAGGCTTTACCAGATCCATTTGTATGTTTCTGTATTGCTTCATTTCTATGGGCCTGTTTTAGGAAGAGGAAACCCGTTTTTGATAGTAGTGTGTAATTTTTAATTATGAACCGCTCTCTCCTTTCATACAAATGATTTTAAAGGTCCTATTTCTGATCACAGCAAACTTGTTTAATACTAATTTTAACCAATGTAAATATGTATTTAATAACTTGAAATTATTTTATATGAGCTGTTGTGCTTTTATGGTTTATTTACAAAAGATCGAATAAACTGTGTGACTGACTGACTGATTGTATGTCATAGGTGACACTCCCATCCCAAAAACCTTGGATTGATCTTTGAACTGAGGTCGGCATGTGATTCTCTTATATCCCAGTAACATGCTAATACAAATTTGTGAGCTCGTGGATTTATCAACATTTTGTGTTGGCTAACAGAATGTTTAAGTTAAACATCTGTTGCTTGCATTTGGAGGGACTCTTTTACCATCAATAATGGTTTTGAATTTATCTGCAGGACTAAACGGAACATGTTTGTTGGGAATTGATGGAGGCATTGAGTAATTCGTTCCTGGCTCAGGTGGTTCATTCATTATGGGCCATAGAAAATGATGTCCTTTTCATTGGGACTGCTTAAAAACAGTTAAGGTCCGCAGATATTTACGGGCATAAACAGGATTTTTACATGCAATACAGAAACACCGAATCACTAAATGAATATCCTACAGAAAAGTCTATCTGTTGTTTAAAAGAGTTGAATAGAGTCTTGTCAGGGTGTGATGCAGATGGAAATAATTAGACCACAAAGAAATTCTAAATGTTATGGCTATTGGCAAACATTTTCAGGGTGTTTTCACATGATGAAAATAAATGGAAATATACTACTACAAAATGTACCAATCGTGGTGTGTTCATTGTGTCATGAGCTAAAGAGACTTCAGTATTTAATGGGGCTGTACTAGAAAGGGTTTCTCCAGAGGGAAAACGTTTCATCCAGGAAAAAACAGGTTTTAACGCACTCCTCCTAAACCACTAGACTGTCTGGGTTCCAACAATCTACGCGGCATAGGTCTGGAAATCTGGGAATATTTCGGACTTCTATGACTCACCCCTAGTAATTTTGTGAAAAAGAGGCAGCCGGTGAAAATCCCAACAGAAGTGTGCTCAAGCATTTTTCAGCTAGAGTTTGTAATGCTTGGTGAATCACCCTTGTTGATTTTGCTTATTACTCCTAATGAAAACTATGGCTAGTAAATGCAGCATTAATTTTGGAATTTTGAATGGATCACAGGTAATGGGCGAGGTTGTGGTTCTCCATCTGGGACTAACAGCTCTGTTTCATTCACTTTCTGGATGTTAGTTTGACAACTCCAAAGGATGCCTTTGTGTGCAGTTAGTGTGGCTCAACTGTAGAAATCGAATTGCATATTTTTTGTTCCTGTGCAAAAATGAATGTAACAAGATGTCTATTATCTTTCTATATATTTTTGGGGGTATTAAAGAGAGGTGGCATTTTTTATTTAATTGTAATCTAAAAGAATTTATTATAGTGTGATTTAATATTCTGTGTTAAGTCTTGCTACAGATAGAGTGCAGCTGTCTGGTTGCAAAGGCATTTTGTTGACGTGCTGATAGCTTACCTATGAATGTATTCCGCCTCTTGCTTACCATTGTTATTGTGTTTTGTAACTCACATGTGTTTGCTTTCTATTTGCTGGATTTATTTGTTTTAGGCCATTCAGCATGTCTTTGTCCCTCCTGTTGAGCATATCCTCTTTACCAACACTCAAACTAACTCCTTGTATTCTTCCACAAGTGCTCACTTTCTGGGAACTCTTTTTATTTCTTTTTCATGAGACACTCCGACATTATAGTGCTTGTATTTTCAGTTGTCTGTCTTGTATGCTAGTTTATGGATCAACTGCTGCAGCTCGTTGGGTTGTAATAAATGTACTGTATTTCTTTGAAAGGGTTTCCTACATCCTATGTACATTGCTACACTTTTGACCACAAGGATGATTTAATATCAAACTCCACCACTCATAGAAGACCACTTCAAGTTTCTGTACTTGAGTTAATCAAATATGCAGGCCTATGAATATGCTGCAATGCATAAGGCAAAATCGAAATTAAGAGTCCTTTAAATGTATTTTTATCTTGGCACACCTGTTGTGCGTTCAGAACCAGAGATCAAATTTCAGGCTATATTCCGGACAAATTGCTGCTTATTCTTTTTAAAGGGGGTTGGTGTTTATTTTTCAGACTGCAATGGCATTTTAAATGAAGTGTTGGGTAAAGAACAAAAAAGGTTATCCAGTAAATGTATAGGGGATTTGGATTATTTTGGGTTACATCACCCATTGTTTGCCTTCTTGTCTTTTTGGTCCTCTTACTGTCACTCCTCTCGTGGTGGTCGTGGATCCTTGGAAGAACAGAAGAGACCTTTAGGAGACCTGGCTATCAGGCTTTATCCCATCACGAAGAACCAGTGAAACCATAGTCTACGTTATACCCAGGTGAAAATCGCGGTCTACCTCTCAAGTGCCCAGTGCATAACAACCACAGTGTCTGGGCTCTCACCTAGCCCTTTCACCCCAGCAAGCAGACCCAATATTTGTGAGTCCCTTCACCAATTTATGTGCACATAACAGGTCACTTGCCTTACGCTATGGCTCTTTTCGTCAGCTGTAGCATTACCGGCCTAAACATCCTCTCCTTCAGGCCACTAGGCGATCGTAGGAGTGCAGGCGTCGTTGTCGCCTCACTCCCCTCACAGCCTTCCGCTCCAGTCCTCTCCTTGCTGCTCTATGCCGTCCCCTCACTCTCCACACGGCCTTCTGGTCCTCTCCTCGTTGCTTAGTGCCGTCTGCAGTCCTAGGTCTCTTGGTCTTTCACATTGCTCCTCATTGCTCGTCTCACCTTCTGGCTCCTCGCTGTCTCTTTTTAACTCCTCTCTTCGCTGAAGACACCCCAGCTTGGCTAGCTGCATATAATGGCTCCGTGACTGTGAGACGGTACGCAAGTGTGAGCGGGCCGGCCACTAGACCTGCACCTTTTTCCTCATAACATTAAACAGTGGAAGACATCTTGGATTTCTTGCAACCCCGTTCCACAGCCTTTCCACAGTTAGTTATGCAGTAATCTTGCTGGGTACAAAGAGTGTATAAGGAAAGGCTCCACAATGTCATTTTTTTCCAGGACACAACAAAATGTAATTACCTGTATAATAATTGTACAAATATTTTGGAATGTATTAGCAGTTTGGAAAGCACAAATGAAGGAAATTTGTCTCAATTCTGATGTGTAGCGGAAACAAAGATGTTAGGGGACAAAACAAAATGTATACTCTTAGTATAGCACAAATAAAATACTCGCTGAAACTCGATCGCCACACATTACTGTGTATGTGCTGCATAGTTTTATCAGTAAACTGTATGTCTGTACACATTTAGTGGTGTCTGTAAATGATAGTGAACTACCACACCATTCTTTAGTATTCTATTTGTGACAGTGTGCTCGAAAATGTACCACCCGCTACATACTACACCCTTACCACTCTCCTGCTGAATACATTTGCTACACTTGTTCTTTGTGTGTTGAATGTTCACAATCCCTACTACTTAAGTGATGTAACAATAATGGCAGCACTCCCACTCTGAAAAATGTTTCAGCAGCACTGGCTCATGCCAATTGCGAAATGTAATTTACTTATGAGTACTTGTTGATGCATTCCTTTTTAACAATCCTGTCTCTATGCAGATCTTGAAGGAAGCAGAGTACTATACTTTAAATCACATTTGCTCAAATATCTGGTGCACACTTCTCAACTTTCAGATCTGTTTTGATTGTTAATACGCAAATACTGGAAAAGTCTAAGGCATATATACAGATTACTATATTCCATCTGTAATTCACATCTCAACAAAACATTATAACATGTTAATGAGAGACGTTGAAAACAGTGTAGAGACACATTTAGAGTACTTTTCATAAGAATCTAAAAATATACAGTGAAACAATCTGACACAATAAAGGAAGTGTGTGCAGCCACATTACAAACAACAATTAGAAGTTCAGCCCAATATGTTACTTTTACCAGCAACTCTTTAAGGTGCAAGTATTTTTTTTTTTTGAAACTTTTTTTATTGATTTTATAAACACAAACAACTTGCAAGGAACAAGGAACAGGAGAAGACATCATTACAATAACGTTGCACTGTGTGGTGTGTGAGTGGGAAAGGTCAACCATTGAGCAGAAGGGTTCTTCAAATAAAGAGTCTCGTGTGGG
Organism: Lissotriton helveticus; assembly: GCF_964261635.1. Taxonomy (NCBI): domain Eukaryota; kingdom Metazoa; phylum Chordata; class Amphibia; order Caudata; family Salamandridae; genus Lissotriton; species Lissotriton helveticus. The sequence continues at coordinate 2,110,200,323 of NC_136061.1, forward strand.
GGAGCAGAGGGGGCACAAAATAGTCTAGTACATAGTAGTAAGTGGAGGAACCAACGGGTTATGGGGACACAGGTTCAATATCTGGGTCTGGGAGAGGGGGGGTACATATATCACCACGGTAAGAGTTCCATTGAGTCCATATCTTCCCCCATTTACGGGGCGTACCACGAGAAATATACACAGTTTTTTCCCTGAACATGCACCAATCCATATTTTGTTTCCAATTCCGAATCCCGGGTGGTCCCTGAGCACCCCACAGTTGCGCAATGTCTCTCTTGGCTATCATGTTTCCCAAGGTCACCCATCGAAGCTGCGATACATTATAATCGTTCGGTTCCCACACATTCAGCAAGCATCTCCTAGCCTCCAGCATCGATCGCACACCCGTAACCTCACTCATCACCTCATGCACACGGGTCCAGAATCGCACTATCTCAGGGCATTCCCAAATGATATGCAGAAATGTGCCCAGGAGACCGCAGCCACGCCGGCACAAACCATCCACAGAAAAGCCCATGTGTATCAAGCGGGGACCAGTCACATACACTCTATGTAGGATTTTGAGCTGAACAAATCTAAGGCGCGCCGGGATAGCCACCTCTTTAGGGGAGGAGATCGCCGCTTGCCAATCCTCGTCGTCAAGCTCCAGCCCTTCACTAGTCCAGACCTCTCTAAGACGAAACAGGAGATCGGATCTGGAGTTGATGAGCTTTTTATAAATAAGCGAAATAGTACTATCAGGAACATGTCCGTCCAGTACCCTATCCTCAAGCGGGGACGCTTCCGGTATCTCAACTCCCGGAGGGAAGACCGAGAGTACCGCGTGACGGACCTGCACATAGCGAAAAGATTCGCGATCGCCCAAAGCGTACTCGGTTTTCAATTCCTCAAACGTTTTAATTCTCCCTTTGGTCCAAACGTCATCCACCCTACGGATGCCTATCAAGTCCCACCTGTCAAACCCCTTCGACTGCCAGAGAGATCCAAGTCTATCAGATGCATACAATGGGGTGGCACGAGTCAATTTATCAGACCACCCAAGCGCCATGGAGGCATGTCTCCACACTTGGACAGCCGTCCTAGTGGGGCCCGTTACATTTCGAGGGGTGAGTCTGGAGTAAAGGGCTCTATTATAGTCACCACCTGGCAATAGCCACTTATCCATCTCGAAGGCTGGGTTCGGTGAAGGGCCGTACATACAGTGATTTATCGCCCCCAATTGAGACGCCCAATAATAGCGACGGATATCAGGTAAGGCAATTCCCCCGTCATACCACGGGAGCGTCAGTTTAGCAATGGCGATTCGGGATCTACCCCCCCACACCAATTGTCTCTGTAGGTTCTCAATCTCACGGAAATATTTGGCCGGGACTATGTCAAGTGTGTTCTGCAACGCATAGAGGAAGCGGGGCAGCGACATCATCTTGAACAATGCCGCTCTACCCAGGGGAGAGAGAGGAAGTTTCCCCCAAGCAACAACATCTGCCTGAAGGCGCTGAAGAGGGGGCAACAAGTTCCGGTCAAACCGCAGTTCAGGCTTCAGAGTGATAAAAATGCCTAGGTATCGAAATCCATCACGCGCAATCGCGATGGGGCACCCACTGGGCAAAAGAGGAGCGTCTCCCGACAGGACGTATATACAGGACTTCGACCAATTAATGATAAGACCCGAATTTTTACGAAAGGACGTCAAGACATCAAACAGTACAATGAGGGATTTACGGGGAGATGTGAGATACAGCAGAATATCATCCGCATAGAGAGATACACGGTCCTCAAACTCCGAATTCCATCTAATGCCCTTCAGGGACGGTTCCCACCTCAACCAAGCCGCCAGTGGCTCCAAGGCAAGAGCAAACAACAAAAGGGACAGAGGACAGCCCTGTCGCGTTCCCCTGCCCAATGCAAAGGAAGCAGAGACCCGACCATTGACCACCACCTGAGCGATGGGATCGGTGTAAAGCAACCTGACCCACCGAACGAAGTCCGGACCAAAACCAAACTTTGCAAGAACCGCCCACAAATATGGCCATTCTATAGTATCAAACGCCATCGTAGCGTCCAAGGACGCCAAGATGGCGGGCTCACGTAGCGTCTCGGCTCGCGCCAAGACGCCGTGCAACCTTCGGAGGTTAAGTGCCGTGTTGCGGTGCGGTATAAAGCCGGACTGATCAGGGTGAACAAGGTCCCCAATGACAGTCGCCAAACGCGTCGCCAGCAGTTTGGCCAGGATTTTAGGCTCAGCATTAATCAACGAAATGGGTCTAAAAGAGGCACAGCGATCCCGAGGTTTTCCATCCTTGTGGATGACGACTATAGAGGCCAGTCTCTGGTCCGGCGGGAGGGAGCCCACCTCCAAAGACTCGAGAAACATCGAGCGTAGGTGCGGGGCCAGCATGTCCGGACGCAGTTTATAGAGCTCAATGGGGAGTCCATTAGGGCCCGATGCCTTGCCGGATCGGACCGAACGGATGGCAGCGGCGATCTCCTCCACACTAGGCGGCGCATCTAGAGCATCCCTATCAATGTCAGACAATCGAGGAAGTGCGATATCCCGCAATAGCAAGTGGGAATCCTGCTCAGATCGATCAGACACCGGGGAATACACCTCGCGGAAGTAGTCAGCAAAACATGTAACCACATCAGCAGGGTCAGTATAACACTCACCATTCTCCGCAACAATAACAGGGACGACTCGACTTGCGTTCTCCCTCTTATCCAGCCAAGCAAGCAGCTTCCCAGCTTTATCACCCACATCGTACAGGCGGCCCTGCTGGTCCCTGCCCATTTCCTTAGCTGCGTCCGTAACCAAAGCCCTGTAGTCATATTGTTTCAGCTCCAACAAGTGTAGCCCCTCAGCGGTGACCCCAGATTCCAAGTTCCCTTCCAAAGCCGTGACCTCTCCCTCGAGGCGAACCACCTCAGCACGGTTAGCCCACTTCACGCCACCAATCAACGAGAGGGCCTGGCCACGAATGACAGTTTTGTAAGCCTCCCAGAGCAAACTTGGAGAGGAAACAGAGCCCACATTCTCAGCAAAATAACAATCGTGCGTTGTGACTAGCTCAGCCCTGACCCCGGGATCCCGCAAATACCAGGGGTTAATCGGAGCCACACGGCCCGCCGAACCCTGCCGGGCATCAACCACCAGCCAAAGCGGAGAGTGATCTGAGATACCCCTCGCCAGGTGTTTAACTTCCCGTATGATGGAAGCATGGGCAGAAGGCAGTAGGATATGATCCAACCTCGAGAGACTACCATGAGCACCAGAATGAAAAGTATATTGCGACTGCCCCGGGTGGAGCAAGCGCCAGCAGTCAGTTAGCCCCAGCGTTTCCAGAAAGTCGCTCAACCAAGTCTGGGCCTTAGGCAGTTCCCGGGGAGGGTGACGGTCACACATCCCCGAGACCACTGCATTGAAATCACCCCCAAACAAAAGCAGACCCTCGGGGAGACCCAGGATAAGTCCACTCAAGTCAGCGAATGTGGTGGCTTGGAGGCCCCGGGGGCACGTATACGGAAATCAGGATAACAACCTTCCCTTCCCAACGCCCAACAATGGCGGCGTATCGTCCCTTATCATCCAGTATGACATCATCAATGGCCAAGGGGAGGGAGGTCCGAACCAAAATGCCCGCCCCTCTGGATCCCGAAGTGAAACCCGAGTGCGCCACAAGGCGATAACCACGCCTGTTCAGAGCATAGCACTTGTTGCCGAGCAAATGTGTCTCCTGCAGTAAGACAACATCAGGAGACAAACGTTTCAGCAGTTGCAATACCACCCTCCTCTTAATCCCATCCCCCAACCCATTTACGTTCCAACACAGCACCCGAAGTCCCCTACCCCCCATCCCCGAAGTCAGTCCCCCCACACCCCACACCCGAGGCAACTTCAAACAAGCATTGGAAATGCAATAGGTCTCGCATCATTAGAGTTAGTGCTTTTAGAATTGTTTATGGGTTTTTTTTGAAAATCTTTAGCATTTTTGTTTCCTGTAGCCAATGCTAAAGAATTACAAATAAAAAAAGCCATAAACATTTCTAAAAGCTCTAACTCAAATGCTGCGAGACCTATTGCACTGTCGGCTGGGGTTTTTTGATGGTGCTGTGCTGGGAGAGAGAGTGGGGAGGGGTTGGAGAAGGGAGGGGGCGAGACCTTCCCTGCATCCCATGGGGGATGCAGGGAAGCTAATTTCTGTTTGCTGAACTGTGTTGTCACGGGGAGCGCTTGGAGGGAGGATCAGAAGGCAGGATAGAGGGAACTGATTGGGTTTAGACTGAGGCAAAAAAGCGGGAGGGGGAGCGGTGGGCAGTAATTTAGGCAGCTAAAGAAGAGATAGCGAGGGGTCTGGTTAAAGGGTGAATGGGGGGGCGAGGCCATCTAAATGAAGGAATTTTTTCCAGATAAGGAGAACAGGGTGGGTGATGACTATAATCCAGTAGGCGGTCCCTCACATCGGATCTGTGCGTTACGGGGTTGGCACCATTCCGACAATACACAGACTAATTTAATGTTACAAACATAAGGAGAATACAGTTTAAGAAATGCACATAGCAGCCAAGGTTTTGGTTTGCTAAGTGTGACATTTTCAGTGGGGTGAGTGACGTGTTAGCCGCTGTGAGTGCCGCTGTCCGGCGGCAGGGGTTGGGTAGTGGGTAGTGAAGTGGGTTTGTGAAGCGCTCTGACACCTTCGGGTAAAGTCTGCGCTATATAAACAAGTTGTGAGGAGCCTGGAAATAATTTAAAAAGTTCTGTCGCACGGCCTGAAAGATGGGAGGGAGGTGATGCGGGAGAGACATATAGAGACAGCAAGACATAGAGAGAATGAGCGGCAGACACAAATAGAAAGAATATGAGAAAGGGTCAGAGAGGGGTGAGCTGCAGTGGTGTCAGGCGGCAATAGGTCAATTGCATCTGTGTGCCATAGATATAAAAAAAGAGGCATTATCTTCACCAAGCTAACATACTGTGATTGCTGAAAAGAAGCATAAACAACCAGATGACAAGGCTGGAATGTTTAGTACTAATGCTTTACAAATCTGCTTAAAGCCACGGCTTTAGGAAAGCCTATTTACTTCCATGTTTTATAGAGCACGCCGGGCAGCCCGTCTCTGGGGCAGACAGACCTGGATTTACATACGTGGAAACATACGGGAACTTCGATCCCGAATTTGCTAGCGGAGAGGAAGCAATTTTATTGGGTCGTGCCAAATATGGAGAATGAAATTCACCGGAGCTATAACTGCCGGCCGAACCTGGGGACTGCAGAGCACGGTATTCTTAGTTCACGTGTTCATGTTTTTGGAAAAATAACGCATCTATTTGAATTTTGGAGCCGGGAGATGCGCAAGTTGAAAGAAGTGGTTTCCCATGAGGTTACACATTTTCTGAGCGCTGTGCAGCAAAACATAATTTTAAATGTTTTTGTTTAAAGCTTGTATTTCCTGGCGAGACAGATCAGTGTTGCCCCTCATTTAAGTGGCCTGTTGCTAACTGTGGAAAGGTTTTCAAAACCAGCATGCGCAACACCCCTCAGTGCGAGGTCAGTGTGTATCCCAGATGGGAGGTTTAAAAAACAAGCAGAAACACGAGAGACGGCCTGCGGCCGTCAAAGTGAAGTGGACACGGCGGGAGGGGGCGGAGCGGGGAGAGCGGCATGTGGGTGTGAAGAAGCCGGGGCCTTTGAAGTGAAGCTAAGCTTCACTTCAAAAGGTGTCGGAGGAATGCGGCTGAGGGAACAGGCGGCGATTGCGGCTGAGGGAACTGATGTGCACGCGCTTTTAAGCTCAATGCACATGCGCATTGAGCTTAAAAGTCACGGGCACTGCAAGGAATCGCCACGATTCCTTGCAACTTGGTTAAAGACTGTTTAAGCCGCAATAGGCTCGCAAGCTCGATGCGCATGCGCATCGACAGGCGAGACCTAAAAACAGGAGTTTGTCTTTCCTTCGCCTTGCAAATAACAATAAAATTCAAACCAACATCCCCGTTTCCCCAACAATACCCAAACAACTGCACCCCCCACCCCGCACCCCTGCTGAAGACCAAAAAGCCCCATAAACTTGCAGTGTGCCTGTCGCCCAACCACCCAACTAGTCTACGAAAAGAAAACCCAGGAGGAGAAAGGACCTGCCCACCCCCCACCCGCCCCCATATGGACTAATACTTGCAGACATTAATGTCACGGCATTAGCACAAATCAAAGTCAACTGTAAGGGAACGGGGGTCGAAGAAGGATATCTACTCCTGCTCCATTAGGCCACCCTCCACTCGATCCGATTTGCCAGAGTCCTCAGAATGTTCATGATCCGTAGGCAGCGAGTCAAGCCAGTCACTCACGACCCCAGGATGTTCGAAGAAAAAAGTGCGATCATTATGCACCACCCGCAGACGGGCCGGGAAGAGCATGGCATACTTCATAGATCTTTCCCCGAGTCTCTTCTTGACACCTTGAAACCCCAGCCTCTGTTTCTGGACCTGTTGTGTAAAGTCTGGATAGAAGCTGACTGTAGAGTTCTCAAAGGCAATGGGACCTGACTGTCTCGAAGCCTGCAGGATAGCGTCTCTGTCCCGGAAATTGAAGATCCTCGCAATGATGGGACGTGGGTTAGCACCCACTTTAGGCTTGCCACCAGGGACCCTATGTGCACGCTCGACAGCGAAAAATTTACTGAGACCCTTGGGTGCCAAGTGATTCAGCACCAGGTCTTCCACCAATAAGTCCGTCGAGGCAGCAGTCGATGATTCCGGGACCCCAATCAGGCGAATATTGTTGCGCCTGGCACGGCTTTCAAAGTCCTCCAGACGCCCAGAGAAATAGTCATTAGCTTTCCGCAAGTTCCCGACTTCGGCTTGTAAGTCGGAGACGTCAGTGATTAGGCTAGAGGTCTTGAGATCCAGGGACTTGACCTTTTCGTTCGTCTTCGCCAGGTCCGTCCTGATCAAGTTGACGTCTATCGAAACAGTGTCTAGTTTGAGAGTCAAGGCCTCATATTGTTGTCCCAATGAAGCCTTCATTTCGGAAATGGCACCCATGACATCCCGCAGCGAGAGCTCTTCTTCAATCGATGAGTCCTCCGGAATAGTCGTCGAGGGTTTAGATGCTGCACCCGGCGATCCTTTAGTAAGGGTGTACCGGTCCATGATGTTCGTTTGCAAAGCACTACCTCGAACGCCCGTTTTGGTCTTGCGTCTCTCACTCTCCAGCTTGGTGGCCATCTTAGATCCCGGACCCTTGAGGGTCGCCTGTTGGGTGAAAATGGTTACTGCGGTAGCACGAGCAGGACCAAGAAGGATGAAGTCGGTGCCAGTCTCAGAACTGGAAGCCACAATAGATCGGCATCAGAAACGGAGAGACCAAAAAGCAAAAACATTTCGGGCTTGCCGCGCAACTGGCAAAGTCAAGCTGGTCTCTGGACAGGAATCGAAACCGAAAGTGATTGCCAAGCCCAGGCGAATCCAGCAATCCGTTGTTGTTCACTTACTGGACGGCCGGCCAAGACAGGATAGCCTGGGGCGTCGCCATGGAGCAGGCCCGAAAACTGTGGCGATCCGTAGCTCTGGACCCCTAAGTCCAAATAAAGTTCAGAGAACAGATAAAGAATCAGCACATCTTCGCCAATAAACACCCGTCGTCCAAACCAGGATAAAGTACAGGATAGTCGGTGGAGGCGGTGAGGGTCCGGGAGCCCTGTGCTCACGTGACCATCTTGGGCGCGCGCGAAGCTCCTCCTCCTCCTCCTCAAGGTGCAAGTATTAACAAAGTGGGGGGTCTTAGTCAAAGATTTTTTATAGCTTCCGGATGGCTTTATTTTGGGAGACAGTGTGGACATGAGTTATGAAACTCTCAGTCAGCGTATTGTGGCCTCTTTGGACTATTTGGCTCCGCTGCGTAAAACTAGAGACAGGACCAAACACGCTAGGCCGTGGTTCTCTGAGGATTTGCTTCAGCTAAAACTCCAGTGTAAGCGGGCTGAACGTGCCTGGAGAAAGAAATATCTTGATTCTGATAGGGCTCTTTTTAAGCAGGCTTTGGCGACCTATAAAGCACAGATTAGATGTGCAAAGGCTAGATTTTTAGAGGAGTCGTTACTGTCAGCGGCGAACAAATCCCAGGCCTTGTTCAAGATTGTAAAAGACCCGTCACGTCCTGCCTGTACTGTAAACGACATCTCTGCATCTCAATCTTTATGTGATTCGTTGGCACAGGCTTTTGAAGATAAGATCGCTGCCGTCTTATGTAATCTTGCCACTCCACCAGGCTCTGATCCTCAACCTCAGCCTAACCTCTCCTTGTTTTCCACCATGGAGGGAGATGCTAGCCTAGCTCGACTGAACAGTTTCCTGCTTCCGTCTTTTGAGGATTTTTGTACACTAGCCAATGGTGTCTTGCCGGGCTCGCCCCATGACCCACTTCCTCATAAATATTGGAAACTGTTTCACGAAGAGCTTTTTCCTCCACTTTTTGACATTTGTGGTCAGTCCCTTAGGTCCGCACGGGTCCCGGACTGCTGGAAGTTGGCAGTGGTATCTCCACTCCTCAAGAAGGAAACTTTGGATCCTTCCTGCCCAGCGAATTACAGACCAATCTCCCTGCTTCCTTTTCCAATTAAAATCTTGGAGAAATGGACTACAAAACATCTGTCGCGCTTATTGGAGTCTAAGGCCTGCTTGGATGAGGCTCAATTTGGTTTTAGACCAGCCCACGGGACGGAGTCAGCATTGGTGACTGTCCTGGTTGATCTTAGGACTCGTGCCGATCAAGGTCGAGCAGCCTTTTTAGTGCTGCTCGACATGTCGGCCGCGTTCGACACGGTCAGCCATGCGATCTTGATCAGGAGGCTGGAAGAGGCGGGGGTGTCTGGCCTAGCCCTTGAGTGGCTGGGGTCGTACCTTAGTTACAGACACCAGGTGGTGGCCCTGCCACCCTTCAAATCTAACATCAGAAGGGTTGGTCAGGGTGTACCCCAGGGGTCGGCCATCAGCCCAATTCTTTTCAATCTCTACCTCCGCCCCCTGGTCAAGTTAATAAAATCTTTTGGCATAGCAGTCACCAATTACGCTGACGACACCCAGCTTGTCTTTTCGTTTGAGGGCAAGGAGGCTGTGTCACAAGAAACTTTTCACCGCTGTATGATATCTACGGCGGAATGGCTGAGTCACAATTCGCTGCAATTCAACAGCTCCAAAACCGAGGTGTTGCACTGTTCAACGGATCGCATTCCTAGGCCTCTTCCACAGGACTTTTGGCCCCCTTCCTTTCAGGGCACTAGTGCGCCGGCTGACTCTGTTCGGAACCTGGGGGTGATGTTTGGTTCCAACCTTCAGCTGGACGTGGCCGTGAACAAAACGGTGGGCACTTGTATGGCCCTGCTTCGCACGCTGCGGAAAATCTTACCCTTGCTCCCCGCGCAGGCTAGGCCAGAGGTAGTGCGGAGCATTGTCTTGAGTAGACTCGATTACTGCAACGCACTACTTCTGGGGGCGCCAACGACTCTGGTGGGGAAATTGCAGCGTGTGCAGAACTTTGATGCTAAATTGGCTCTTTCGCGTCGTCGCTCTGATTCCTCTGTAAAGGCACTAAAGGATCTCCATTGGTTGCCAGTCTCTCAGCGGATTGATTTTAAAGCCCTCTGCTTGGTGTTTAGGGCCCTTCATGGCCAGGGACCGGCACCATTGCAAGACATGTTCTCCTGGTATACTCCTTCTAGATCTCTCCGTTCGGCCTCAGCCTGCTTGGTATCAGTTCCCAAGATTCTGAGATCCCGGATGGGAGGCCGATGCTTTAGGTTTACTGCAGCAAGACTGTGGAACTCCTTGCCGCTGGGGTTGAGACCCACGGGAGATATTACTTCCTTCAAGAAAGTTTTAAAAACTCACCTCTTTCCCACAGCAGAGTAAGTGGGACAGTAGCTGGTAACATCTTGTATGGATGATCAAAGTCTAAGCGCCAGGATGCCCGTTGGGTGACAGACATAGCGCTATATAAGTATGCCAATACATACATACATACATACATACATACATAGCACTTGCTACCTTAAATGAGCCTGTTTCTAAGCACTTCTAATGTTTACAGATAACAGACTAAAGGAGTAAGGAAATTGTGAGGCCTAAGTTTCTGATTCATTCCAATTAAAATATCAAGTTACTTCCTTTGCGCACGTAATTCGTTAAAGGTTGTGATAGTAGACGGAGAAGGCTTACCCCTGGGTGCAGTAGATGGATAGCGACTAAGATACACCAAAACACTATTATCAAATCTGTGTCTTTTTAGAGACTAGGGACATAATTTAGAAGGCAGTATGGAATGTAACTCTCAAAATAACTTCACAATTCAGTCAACAACATGTACATGCTTTGCTCCACCTACGCCCACCTTGCATCCACCTCTCTCCTGACCTTGACCCTGCTGGCATCAGTGCGGCCAAAACACACACCAAAGATTAAACATTTTGCTTCCTTCGAAAATATTGCAAGTACCCATTGTGTACAGCTTCACTAAAAACCAATGGCAGAGTTCATAAATCCCAATGGTGAGACCTGTTGACTTTGACAATGCTTGTTATTCAATGAATTGCCTTCCTCTTGTATTTGTCCCATCTCCCCTGGAGCAAGCCTCTTTACAATCCTTTTGATTGGATGACTTGTTTTCTTCCACGGCTCCACTCAGAGAACTACTTACAATTTTCTTTCAGTACTGGATGAGTGCATGTGCTTTCTTGTTTTCTCACTTTTGTGCTGCTTCCTGCACTCTGTGGTGCTCTTTCATCCCTTCCTCCAAACTCGTCCATTTTTCTTCCCAACACTTCCCTGCCCTCTCTTTTTTTATCATTTTTTTATTGGTTTTCCCTCTGCCCAACCTCAAATGCCTCAGTTGCTCCCTCGTCCTCTGCCTCTCACCGTTGCTTCACCACCAACCACTTCACTACACCCGTTCCTCCGTTGCTCTCCAAATCTCTTGTGGCTATTTTGCTTTTTTTATTATTACAATTTTTTGGGAGGACTTAGCAGCTGCCATTAACTACTGGGCCATTCCATTGTGCAAAAGGTGCTTTTTGGGCATCAAATTCTGCACAGCATCAGCACATGGCGAGAGACTTTTCCGACTTACAAATGATTATTACCAGCTTATTTTTTATCTAACCTAATTTGATCTATTTTAACCTCCTATTTATCTTAGACAGAAAACAAGCAAAATTGATAGACTTATTAATGTAACAATGCAAATCTATGTTGAAATCACCCTCTCCCTGGTATCTGGTTTGATTAAAATAAAAGCACAGTCAGCTTTTTGCACTGTTATAGTTTTACTTTCAATTTCAACAACATTCTAGGGCATCTGATATATCACAATCGTCTGGTATCGTAAAATTGACGGAACGGTGTTGGCATTAGGCCTGGCCGGTAAATTCCGTTCCGTTTGCGGAATTTGGGTAATTTTGCGTTCTGCTGAGAACGCAAAATTGCCCAAAATTCTGCATTTCGCGCCTTCGCAAAATTCTTTGCTTGTTCGCGTTCACAAAATGCGTGTTCGCGTTCACAAAATGTGTGTTCGCAAGATATTTCCCCCCCGAGCACGCAAACAGCGATTGCGAACAGTAAAAAAGCTTCGCGGACAAGCAATTCCGCGAGTTCGCTGAGATTTTTTTACCCTTTTGCGGAGATTTGCGTAACGTGATTACGCAAATTCCGCCCACCCCTATGCATGAGGTGCTGCACGGTGCCACTTGATTGCAGGAATGTTCTGTGACCTCTAGTAACAGCCTCATGTAGTTCAGGCTGTTGTGGAGAAGGATTAGTGTGTGACTCCAGGGACCCCTAGTAATTACTGCGGGTCCTGCACCCTGCTCTAGAGAAGGTTTGTTTGTCTCCAGGGAACTCTAGCTATTGTACTGCAGTTTACTATAGGAATGGCACTGTGTCTTACTCCAGAGAACCTGGCACAGAAGGAATTTGCCTGACATGGGGACCTTTTGTAACTACCCAGGGTGTTCCAACCGGCTACAGCAAAGGATTTATATCCGATTATCTAGTGGAAAGCATTGGCGAAGAAGAGATGTCTGGCTTGCATTTTCATTTGCAAAAGCCGACCCATTTTCATTTGCAAAAGCCGACCCAATGGCTTGGGGAATGCTTGTTAGTGTTGTAAGTAGAAGCCAGTCGAAATTATTAACCCAAATATCAAGTCGCAGACGATCTGCTTGTAACTTTGCAAAGGTTGGACCGTGATGTGTGCCTTGTTTTTCCCTCATCTTGCTTTTAATGGTAGTGTCTAGTGTGATATTGCAAAGCGTTTCTTATATATTAATGGTGCTGCGCACCATGAATGTTATTGTAGGAAGAATTTGTATGGAACCTGCAAACAAAGGAAAGATCCGAAGGGACCTCTCCCAGTGCTCAGCTGGGGTATGCTCCCAGTCTAGCACGTGTTTATTTGTCCCGGCACTGCCAGTGACGCAGGAAGAAAGGAATGGTAGTGGTGGGTGCCAGCCTTCCGCGGTATGAATGCTATCACTTTACCACCAGGTTATGTAACGAGTGCGTACTCTCAGGGCGCGCAGTGAGGGCCAGTACAATACGTCCTGTGTCGTCCTCACGGCGCACGGAAGGTCAAGGTGATCCAAGATAAAGTTGTGTACATCCTAAGGATAGGCACAGTCTTATCGGACTTGACGCTTCTGACAGACGTGCAAGGCTCCCAGTAACTCAGCGGGGGGCCAGCCGCTCTGCTACTTGAGGTTGTATATAATGGTACGGTCGGTGCCGCAGTAGTGGATGACTGCATTTTGGCGCCATGTGTAGTTAAATACTGTTCCAAGTGAGCACTGTAAATAATACAGTAGACGAGAAAAGGCGAAAGGTAGAGGTCAAACGTGGTATTTGCGCTCTAGAGAGGTCGATGCTAATTGCGGGTGTCCTCACAGCAGTTTTTTTGGCAAGGCGAGGGTAAGGCGTGATTCGGTGGATAGATAAAGTGACCTCAGCCATGCAGCCTGGATTGACTTATTGCCAAAACACATACAGTGACAAAACAACAATTTACATTTGGCTCTTGCTGCCTTTGCTCGCTCGCTATTGTTGGGATACACGTGTTAATATTTGGCATTTTTTTTCTCTTCACAGAACTCGGTTTCTAGGCTGGAGAAGACCGTCTTGACTCAAGCAGGATCCGTCGTCGATGTCTGCCATGTTTTGCACCTCTGCGTGGCCCCATGATGTCAACTTTTGGGCGCTCCTTACCTCTGGCTCTTGGTGGACTTTCAATAATTAGGGCTTTCCTGTGGCAGCCAGCCAGCCCTGGCACGCTGGCACATGCTGCTCCCCCGCCTCTCTCCTCACGCTCGACCATCCCGGGATGCTCCCAAACACCTCCCCTGTGATTACTAGCCGCCTCGCAAACAAACATGTACTTTTCGCTTGTTGTGTTTTTTGCATGACGGTTCCGGAGCGGGATGATAGGCCCACTCGACTGTGATGTCATCCCTGACTCCCTCTAGTGAGGGCGACGGCTCTGCTCCAAGATTTTTTGTTGGTTCACGAGATGAGGAGACAGACTTCTTGGAATCAAACATGAATCTGGACGAGGTTCACTTCTGTGTAGATGAAGAAGAAGAAGAAGAGGATGAGGAGGAGGAGGAAGAGGAACTGGTAAGGAAGAATGTCTAGATCAGATCTTAGCTGGTTTGATCATTTCTACTGCTATCCTCCCTTACCGATTTCTTTTTGTTGTGGCACTTTTTCAGAATGTCAGCTTAAACAACACGTACCTGCTCCAACCAGAGCAAAACATGTCTGTTATTGTTGAACTGCTTTAGTAGGTGTTTGAAATAGACTGTCAAAGACTCTTATAAAAGACACCCTCAGAGTCATTGATGCTAACTAGAATCAATTATTTGGTGTGATTTTACACAATGTCCGTTCCTGAGTGTGCCCTAAAGACGATATTAGATTTATCAGTGAATATTCTCATGGAACATGGCAGTTGTTCATGGGAAATGCTTGTTTTTTATTTAATATGTCCATAGATTTTGGGCTCCTATTTTGATGCATGTACAAACCGATTGAAGTTCTCTTGGTCATGAAAGTCAGGTGTCCTGCCTGCTCCAGTGCACAGAACATCCAAAGACCTCCTCCCACCATCAGACTTTGCCTGCTGGTCAGACCAGACCGGTCCGGACTGCATTGACCAGCAGCCCCGAAGGGAGGGCGAGCTGGCACTTCCACTTTCGCACCTCCATAGATTTTGGGCTCCTATTTGTTGCATGTACAAAAAGATTGAAGTACTCTTGGTCATGAAAGTCAGGTGTCTTCCTTTCTGCCTGCTCCAGTGCACAGAACATCCAAAGACCTCCTCCCACCATCAGACTTTGCCTGCTGGTCAGACCAGACTGGTCCGGACTGCATTGACCAGCAGCCCCGAAGGGAGGGCGAGCTGGCACTTCCACTTTCGCACCTCCATAGATTTTGGGCTCCTATTTGTTGCATGTACAAAAAGATTGAAGTACTCTTGGTCATGAAAGTCAGGTGTCTTCCTTTCTGCCTGCTCCAGTGCACAGATCACCCAAAGACCTTCTCCCACCATCAGACTTTGCCTGCTGGTCAGACCGGTCCGGACTGCATTGACCAGCAGCCCCGGAGGGAGGGCGAGCTGGCAGTTCCACTTTTGCACCTCCCGGTGCAGGTTAAAGGTCGCCTGCGACTCCCGCATTGTGGGACGCACGCTGATTGTGCCCGAGCCAAGGGCAGGCCCATCCGTGCCCGTAGGAGGCTGGGCCCACCCCTCTTTCGCCTGTCCCCCAGCTAAAGGTACTGTACTCCCCTGCGCCGATGCCGGCTGCCCCTGTGCCGCCTGCTGCCCCTGTGCTGCCTGCTGGACCTGTGCCACCATTTGCCCCTGTGCCGCCTGCTGCCCCTGCGCCGCCTGCTGCCCCTGCGCCGCCTGCTGCCCCTGCGCCGCTTGTTGCCCCTGCGCCGCTTGTTGCCCCTGCGCCGCTTGCTGCCCCTGCGCCGCCCGCTGTTCCTGCTCCGCCCGCCTGCTGCCCCTGCCCTGTCTGCCGATCCTGCCCTGCCCCTGCGCCGCCTGCTGTCCCTGCGCCGCCTGCTGTCCCTGCGCCGCCTGCTGTCCCTGCGCCGCCTGCTGTCCCTGCGCCGCCTGCTGTCCCTGCGCCGCCTGCTGTCCCTGCGCCGCCTGCTGTCCCTGCGCCGCCTGCTGTCCCTGCGCCGCCTGCTGTCCCTGCGCCGCCTTCTCTCCCTGCGCCGCCTTCTGTCCCTGCGCCGCCTTCTGTCCCTGCGCCGCCTTCTGTCCCTGCGCCGCCTTCTGTCCCTGCGCCGCCTTCTGTCCAAGCGCCGCCTTCTGTCCAAGCGCCGCCTTCTGTCCAAGCGCCGCCTTCTGTCCAAGCGCCGCCTTCTGTCCAAGCGCCGCCTTCTGTCCAAGCGCCGCATTCTGTCCAAGCGCCGCATTCTGTCCAAGCGCCGCATTCTGTCCAAGCGCCACCTTCTGTCCAAGCGCCACCTTCTGTCCCTGCGCCGCCTTCTCTCCCTGCGCCGCCTTCTCTCCCTGCGCCGCCTTCTGTCCCTGCGCCGCCTTCTGTCCCTGCGCCGCCTTCTGTCCCTGCGCCGCCTTCTGTCCCTGCGCCGCCTTCTGTCCCTGCGCCGCCTTCTGTCCCTGCGCCGCCTTCTGTCCCTGCGCCGCCTTCTGTCCCTGCGCCGCCTTCTGTCCCTGCGCCGCCTTCTGTCCAAGCGCCGCCTTCTGTCCAAGCGCCGCCTTCTGTCCAAGCGCCGCCTTTGGTCCTGTGCCTTCTGTCCCTGCGCCGCCTTCTGTCCCTGCGCCGCCTGCTGTCCCTGCGCCGCCTGCTTTCCCTGCGCCGCTTGCTTTCCCTGCACCGCTTGTTGTCCCTGCCCTGCCTGCTGTCCCTGCGCCGCCCTTCTGTCCCTGCGCCGCCCTTCTGTCCCTGCGCCGCCCTTCTGTCCCTGCGCCGCCCTTCTGTCCCTGCGCCGCCCTTCTGTCCCTGCGCCACCCTTCTGTCCCTGCGCCGCCCTTCCGTCCCTGCGCCGCCCTTCCGTCCCTGCGCCGCCCTTCCGTCCCTGCGCCGCCCTTCCGTCCCTGCGCCGCCCTTCCGTCCCTGCGCCGCCCTTCCGTCCCTGCGCCGCCCTTCCGTCCCTGCGCCGCCCTTCCGTCCCTGCTCCGCCTGTTGTACCTGCGCAGCTTGCTGTCCCTGCGCCTCATGCGGTGCCGCCTGTTGTTCCTGTGCTACCTGCTGTCCCTGTACTGCCTGCTGTCCATGCGCTGCCTGCCTCCTCTCCGCTGCCTGTTGCTCTTGTGCTGCCAGCTGTCCCTGGCCCTGCCCCTGCGCTGCCTGCTGTCCCTGTGTTGCCTTCTGCTCCTGCGCTACCTACCGTCCCTGTGCTGCCTACTGTCCTTGCCCTGCCTGCTGTCCCGGTGCTACCTGGACAACCTACCAGGTCCACTAATGGAGGCCGCTGCACGACTATCCGATGTAAGCGTGCAACGGGTGTGCCGCTAACATAACGCCAGTTGAACAACTCCCAGTGCCAGGACCCCTGGCCCTCCTGCCACCCAATGGTACACCGCCAAGGAACTCCTGTACCTGGACCCCAGATGCCGAAGCAACAGTTCCGTCACCTCCTCCCTATGATCCACCAAATTACCTTTCACCTGCCGACACTGCGACACAATCCGCAGAATATCCTGCCCCACTCCTGCCCACAAGAACACCCCACAGCCACTCCACTGTATTCTGCTCAAGGCCCGCTCACCCGCAGACACGCCACAGAAATCGGAGACATCATCACCATCCTCTCCACAGATGTTTTCCATCACCAAAACATGGCCCAACCTCACCACCGCCACTCCTTACGGGTACAAGATGATACACCATGACCGCGCCAACAGACAAGGAGGAGGGATTGCCATCATCTTTAAGGATACATCAGATGCACCATCACCAAAGATGACTCTTCTCGAACCCCAACAACGCCAAACTCCATTGACCTCCTGGAGAACATGAGCAACATTGGCCTCACCCAACTGTTAACCGAACCCACATACAAAGCCGTCACACTCTCAACCCCATTTTCACCTTCTGCGATAGAATGAAATTCAGCCACACCACAGAACTCACCTGGACTGCCCACACCATCGTACACAGCCATCACCGACACCCAGCACACCATCACCAGGCGTTAAACATCCTCCCACCGCAGCTGGAGCAAGGCCACTGAAACTCCGTCGTCACAGGCCCTCGCCAACTACCAACCTGAGACCTCAACCAGACCGCCCAGAACTTCACCAACTGGATGACCGACAGCGCTGCCCCACTGAAATTTACAAAATCCAACAAGATCCCCAAACATGCTAGATGGTGTTCCCCAGAATTCAGACCCACCAAGCGCAACTGCTGCCAATGGGAGAAAATGATGAGACTACCAAGAACCATGCTAACAGTGCAGCTCAAAAAACAGCACTCAGCATCTATCACTGGTACATATAAGAAGCCAAAAAAGCAGCCATTTCTACCCGCATCAACTCCGCAGCCAACCACACAAAGGAAATCCTCAAAATCGCACAGGAATTTTCCAATCTGATAGCTAAAGAGAACACCATCCACCCCGCCCAAGAACTCTGTAACACCTGCTCAGACATCTTCCAGTACAAGATCACCAACAATTTCAACATCCAACCCACCACCCTCGACTCCAATGACCTCAACTGACCAGCGAACACCAGCCAAACCATCACCACGTGGTCGCCACTCATTGCCATGACTACCTTTGCCATAATTTCTTCCATTTACTCTGGGGCATCCACCGACCCCTGCCCCCACCGCCCCCTAAACCTTGCAACGAACCCAATCAGCAAGCAACTCACCAGCATCCTCAACACCTCCATTGCCACAGCAACCTTCTTGGCCAGATGGAAACACGCCAACATCAGGCCCCTCCTCAAGAAAGCCTCTGCTGACCCCAACAATTTCAGAAATTACCATCAGATCTGCCTGCTCCCCTACCCAGACAAAGTTCCAGAGAAAGCCATCAACCAGCAGCTCACTAATTTCCTGGAACAAGACCACCTACTGGACGCCTCTCAATAAGGATTCAGTGCCAACTATAACATTGAGACCGCACTGATTTCTGCCACAGATGACATAAGAACACCTCAAGACCATGGAGAAATCGTGGCCCTGATCCTCCTTGACCTCTCCACGGCGTTCGACATCGGTTCTCCCACAAAACCCTCATCAACAGAATTCACAACAAGTGCATCACCTCCTTCCTCACAGGATGCACACAGAGCATCTGACTGCCTCCCTTCACCTGTGCACCCAAAGATATTATATATGGTGTACCATAAGGATCATCCTTCGGCTCCACCCTGTTCAACATCTACATGAACCCCCTCTCAAGACCTGGCTATTCGAGCAGTAGCAGCACCCCCCCCTAGCGCCTTGAGACCCTCCGGGTAAGTAGTGCGCTATATAAATTCCTGTGATTGATTGATTGATTGATTGATCTTCAGACCCCATGGACTTAACATAATCTCCTACCCAGATGACACTCAACTGATCCTCTTGCTCACCAAGGATACCTCCAATGCCAAAACCAACCTCTGCAGCATCATGACCAACGTAGCCGAATGGATGAGAGACAATTCCTCCAACTCATCTCCGACAAAACTGAAGTACTGATCTTCGGGACTACAGCTTGTGTCCTGCAGAACTCAGACCCACAAGCACACTGACCAAGCATACAACCTCTTCAACATCCTTGATAGCCACTGACCATGAAACGACAAGTCAACACAGTCGCCTCCACCTTCCACCACACATTTTGCATGCTTAGCAGAATCTTCAGGGTGATCCCAGCCAACACCAGAAAGACGGTCACTTAGACCCTCGTCATAAGCGGCCTCGACTACAGCAACTCTCTCTACGCCAGCATCTCCACCCAGCTCCTCAGAAGCCTCCAGCCCATCAGAGTGCAGTAGCCAGACTCATCCTGGACCTTCCCAAACTAACCAACATCGCCCCCCACCTGATAGACCGCCACTGGCTCCCCATTAAGGGAAGATGGCAGTTCCAGCTCCTCACACATGCCTACAACGATTTAACTACCACCCCTTCACTTGACCTGGCAAACACACCTGTATCTATCGCAGCTGCAATGGTGGCCGCTCCTTCTATATTGCTGCCAAGACCTAAAACGACCTTCCTCTCCAGCTCCGCACAGCCCCCCGCTGGCAGACTTCAGAAAGAGACTAAAGACCTGGCTCTTCGACAGAGACCCAGCGCCCGGATACCCCTAGGGGTGACAGTGCTACACTGTGCAAATTCTGTTTTATTGATTGATTGAAGTATATCTGCACATAATCATGCAAGGAATTTCAGGAACATAATGTTTACTAATGATCTTTAGCTGCAGTTGGGATCAGGGTTCTGAAAACCTCAATGGCTAAGGCTAACCAGATATGACTTTGAAAGTCTTCCCCCAAAATGAAATGTTTGCACAAATAACAAAGGAAAACTACTGAAGAAATGAAGAGCGGAAGAAAAACTCAAAATAATGCCCAGTGTGAGTTACTATACCCATTTATTTTTTGTTTAATCAGTCTTCCTAATTACTAATATGTACGGGTTATTCTGTTTGGTGTGGGTTAAAAAACGCATCACGGAGCTGAACGCATATTGTTTTTCACTGACTTTCTGTTTTCAACCTTGAAGACATTCGAACGCACACAAAGATTTAATGATTGACCCATACACCGTCAAAGAAATATAAATTAAAGTAAAGTAGATTGTCTGATAAAATGCATTTGCATTGGACTTGCACTGTGTATAGCTTCCATAACGTTCTATGGATAGAACTGTTCTTACTTTGGTTAGCCGTTTTCTCAAGCCAATAGCAGTACATGGACACTTCTGTATGGCTGACTTGCTGCAAACTTGGGCAGACATTCTTGCCTTGATATTTCATATTTTTTACTTGCACAAGGCCCACTGTACTGGAAACGTTGTTCATGTTCTCCTCTGAGGCCTACCCTCTAGCATTAGAATTACGTTCCTGCTAACGTCTGGGCCATTAAGGAGCTCCTGCAGTTAGCAACCACACTAAAATCGCGTTTTTCGCCTGAAACTAGTTTTGCCATTCTCAGCTATTTTTCTTAGATCATTGCCTTGCTAGCTTTTCTTTTCCTAATCAGCTTCTGGTGTACTTTGTGGAAATGAAATACGTAGGCTGCTGCATACTAGATAGGAATAAACATTTGAAGTCTTGTATGTGGGTACCTGATTTAGGCAGTCGGGGGCAGCATCTTCATTTCCTTTTCAAGTCTGTCCTGTTTTCAGTAGAAGTGGTTTAAGACATCCAACCTTTGAGAGACCTAGGCGCAAACTACATTGGCAGCTTTTCATTATTCTTATTTTTGTATAATATTATGGTCTTTTGATTTGTATTTATGAATATCTTACCTTTCTAAAACTAGCATAGAGCACAATTGAGTGTCACACAGAAAATCTGAAGCCTTTGTTGTAGTGTTGTCACGGATAGGAATCTACTATCCGTGACACTAGTAGGTGGGTGTCCGTAACTTTTCAAATAGCTACACATGAAAAGGATTGGCATGAGGGAATCAACAGTGGGTTCCACAGTACATAACATACATGCATTATAATCACCTGCACAGGAAATATTTTTCACCCATACCTAAAACCATATGTCTTGAGCGTTAAAGCAAGGTATACCAAGACCCGGCTGGTAGCCCCCCAGTAGTAAAGTTCCCGTGATGTGTTGAGACCTCTCTGGAAGGTGCCCCATAATACATCATGTGAACCATTGGTTTCACATATTAGTGTCGAGGTGCAGTAAAGCGTCCTTTATGGTGTAAGGAAATCTTTGTTGGTAGTCAAAGCAGATTGAAAGTGTAAAAGCATGTACTCCTCAGTTCAGCAAGAATGACTATGTTTAGCACAGTCGAAGGATGCCCCTGTGCTGCCTGCTGCCCCTGTGCTGCCTGCTGCCCCTGTGCTGCCTGCTGCCCCTTTGCTGCCTGCTGCCCCTGTGCTGCCTGCTGCCCCTGTGCTACCTGCTGCCCCTGTGCTGCCTGCTGCCCCTGTGCTGCCTGCTGTTCCTGTACCACCTGCGGCCCCTACACCGCCTCCTGCCTCGCCTCCTGCCCCTGCGCCACCTGCTGCCCCTGCTCCGTATGCTGCCCCTGCGCCGCCTGCTTCCCCTGCGCCGCCTGCTTCCCCTCCGCCGCCTGCTTCCCCTGCCTCGCCTGCTTCCCCTGCTCCGCCTGCTTCCCCTGCATCGCCTGCTGTCCCTACGCCGCCTGCTGTCCCTGCGCCACCTGCTGCCCCTGCGCCACCTGCTGTCCAGGCCCCTGCACCACCTGCTGTCGCTGCACTGCCTGCTGTCCCTGTCCCTGCGCCGCCTTCTGTCCCTGTTAACAAACACAAAATGCCTGCCCCCACCTTTTCTTTTAATACTTATTCGAACCAATAGGACAAACACAAATTTTTACGTTTGGCCTGGTATTTATTTTATACCCATCAATTTCAGTTTTTTTGGAGTATTTTTTTGTATAAAAATGTATACAGAAAAGAAAAACAAACATTCAATATATTTCACTTAGACCTGTACATTACTATGTACAAAACTAACATTATATACATTTCAATAATACAATTCCCCTGCATTCTACACATAATACACAATACAGACACGAAAGGAAAGTTCAACAAGTTATTATTCAATAGACCTAATCTATATTCATAGGAAAGAGAAAAGACAAAGTCAAAGAGAAAGAGCAAGACTTTCGTTAAACAATGACTTGACAACTGGCCACAGCGGAACGCTTGGTGTAACAAGATAGCTCCTTCAGATGTGCCGACGCGTTTCTAGTCCAAGGAAACCAGTTCCTGGACTTTCATCAGGGCTTTGTCAATTGTCTGTATCAAAAATGCAGAAAAACAATAAAGTTTTCATTATTTGACTGCATTCCTCTTATCTGTTAAAGTTGCAGCACCACTTATTTACACAAAAGGTACCTGAGATCTTTTTGAAAAATACCTTTTTCGTCTCTTTCGGTATCTTCCAACTCAGGTAGCAGATTCTGAATACTGTTATCTTAATTAAAGAGAAATGAGGACACTCCGACCTACAAACAAAATGAAGGCTACATTGTAACTTTGAAACATACTCCCCATATGAGGCTTATTGGAAGTGTAACACAATTAAGCTATACCTCTCAAGTTGAGGGTCCAAAAACAAACACAGCTATGTTTCCATTCTTGCTCTTATTTTGTGACCGGATCTAATAAAGGAATGGATTGACTCGTTAGCTCCCAATATTGTAGGATATCGCACTAAAGCTCTTTATTAAAAAAATCTTACACGCCCGTACCTTGATTTCCAAAATGCATGAAGGAAAATATCATTCACACTCGCCCATTCGAGGGCTCCTTCGTGGAGCGCTAAACTCACGATTGGTTGTGCGCTTATCGTTTCTTCTCGTTGATTATTATTTCAGCAGTAGTAAACCTGTCCTCGACTGAAATACCTACGGGTGGAAAATTCTTTTGTCAGTGTGCGGAGACTTACGAAAGCCTAAAGCGGCTGTTATTTGCACACAACGCTAGCGAAACCGCTGTAAAGAAACTGTTGTCTTTACTCGTACCTCATTGTCAGCTACTAGCCCGGAACTGAATCCCTCGATGCTGGTGGTCCCGGGGGCCGTCTAAAAAGACCTATATACTGAGATAGACAAACACTGCAAGCTTTCTGGGACACGTAGTTTCTATCAATGAAGAGGCCGCCAGCGCCGCTACAGAGCCCTGTAGCATTGCAGGTTCAGTGCGTCCAAATGCAACGAAGTCAGACAGGTTGGTTTTATGTTGTGCTCAGACATTCGATAGAAGTGGGACCCTGGCAGTATGAATTAAAGAAGACAAGTTTGGTAATTAATTTGCATATTGGGGGGACCAACTAAAGTTCAATACACGGCCGGATTGGCAGCATTTTGTCACAGGGGGGTTATTATTGGAGGCCATCAGTGATGTCATATTTGGCAATATATAAAGAATGCAAAGTCGGATGGCACATTATAAAAATTTCAATTGTTATCACCTGGATCAAACGGATACTCATAGTCGTGCTATTTCTGACAGGCTATTTAAACCTGAGACTGTGCTATTGAATTTAAGAATAAGATATGCCTCTTTCTGTAGTAGAACTCTGTCCACATCAGTTAGACATCTCCTCTGATTCATAGTGAATAAGGTCGACCATTTGAAATCATTCTCGCTGTGACCTTTCTCTAAGAAGTGCTCGACCATAGGGGCAGATATAACTTTCTTTTTTATGCGCGATCTGTGCTGACTTATTCTCAGAATCACCTGCTGGTTAGTTTTGCCAATGTAGATTTTATTGCACGGGCATATTATAACATACACCACGTTTTTTGTTTTACATGTTGTAAATCCATGATGTTTCCATTTCGTGCCTAAGTGTGAGAATTCATTTCCTTCTATCGTACTGGAGCACGCAATACAATTCCCGCACCCGTGGTGGCCTTCAAGTGATTTCATCTTCCACTGACTGAGTAAATCATTTTTGGCCTTAGGAACAGAAACGTCAGCTCTGACAATCTGTTGGCCTATACTTTGGTTTTTCTTATAGGCGAAAATAGGTCTCGGAAAGGGACATTCCAGACCCTCGAGGAGGTGCCAGTTCTTAAGTACCGCCTGTCTCATTTTGTGTGTTTCAGGGCCAAATGTGGTCACACATACTAGTCTATCTAGCTCTTTCTTAGGTTTTGTTTCCAATAGACATTCACGGGGCGTGAATCTTGCTCTTTTGCGAGAAACATTCTCGCAAAAGAGCAAGATTCACGCCCCGCGAATGTCTATTGGAAACACTTGTCTATCTAGCTCTTTCTTAGGTTTTGTTTCTAATAGACATTCACGGGGCGTGAATGTCTATTGGAAACAAAACCTAAGAAAGTTATATCTGCCCCTATGGTCGAGAAAGGTCACAGCGAGAATGATTTCAAACGGTCGATCTTATTCACTATGAATCAGACGAGATGTCTAACTGATGTGGACAGAGTTCTACTACAGAAAGAGGCATATCTTATTCTTAAATTCAATAGCACAGTCTCAGGTTTAAATAGCCTGTCAGAAAAAGCACGACTATGAGTATCCGTTTGATCCAGGTGATAACAATTGAAATTTTTATAATGTGCCATCCTACTTTGCATTCTTTATATATTGCCAAATATGACATCACTGATGGCCTCCAATAATAACCCCCCTGTGACATGAATGCTGCCAATCCGGCCGTGTATTGAACTTTAGTTGGTCCCCCCAATATGTAAATTAATTACCAAACTTGTCTTCTGTAATTAATACTGACAGGGTCCCACTTCTATTGAATGTCTGAGCACAACATAAAACCAACCTGTCTGACTTCGTTGCATTTGGTCGCACTGAACCGGCAATGCTACAGGGCTCTGTAGCGGCGCTGGCGGCCTCTTCATTGATAGAAACTACGTGTCCCAGAAAGCTTGCAGTGTTCGTCTATCTCAATATATAGGTCTTTTTAGACGGCCCCCGGGACCACCAGCATCGAGGGATTCAGTTCCGGGCTAGTAGCTGACAATGAGGTACGAGTAAAGACAACAGTTTCTTTACAGCGGTTTCGCTAGCGTTGTGTGCAGATAACAGCCACGTTAGGCTTTCGTAAGTCTCCGCACACTGACAAAAGAATTTTCCACCCGTAGGTATTTCAGTCGAGGACAGGTTTACTACTGCTGAAATAATAATCAACGAGAAGAAACGATAAGCGCACAACCAATCGCGAGTTTAGCGCTCCACGAAGGAGCCCTCAAATGGGCGAGTGTGAATGATATTTTCCTTTGTGCATTTTGGAAATCAAGGTACGGGCGTGTAAGATTTTTTTAATAAAGAGCTTTAGTGCGATATCCTAAAATATTGGGAGCTAACGAGTCAATCCATTTCTTTATTAGATCCGGTCACAAAATAAGAGCAAGAATGGAAACATAGCTATGTTTGTTTTTGGACCCTCAACTTGGGAGGTATGGCTTAATTGTACACAAAATCAAGCGCACACAACCTGCATGTATATTCAACAGTTAAGTTTGGTATTAGTTTGATGAAAAGGATAGGATCACACTCCAATGTCTTTGAATCGTGAGATGTTTATTCAATCAATTTCAGTATTTGCTTCATAAGAGAAATCCAGCCGACACGTGTTTCGTCAACACCGGGATGAACCCGTGACTCTTCAGGGCTGTAGGGTATGAAAAAATAAGCTGTGTCGTCGGACCGGTGATAGTTCCAACCCGGTCCTAATCGGGTGTTATGGACGGAGGACGCGTGGAGATGGTATACTCCGGGCGTCCCGGTGCTCAAAGAGTTTCAGAAATATCCGATGCCGGGTAAGCAAACGGGAGGCCCAGGGAAGCCAATCCGCTATCCCTGGCCTTAACTAGTGGTCGTAATATCCAGCACAAAGTATCCGTTCGTCAGCGCGTAGAGTTAGGCTTTCGTAAGTCTCCGCACACTGACAAAAGAATTTTCCACCCGTAGGTATTTCAGTCGAGGACAGGTTTACTACTGCTGAAATAATAATCAACAAGAAGAAACGATAAGCGCACAACCAATCGCGAGTTTAGCGCTCCACGAAGGAGCCCTCAAATGGGCGAGTGTGAATGATATTTTCCTTTGTGCATTTTGGAAATCAAGGTACGGGCGTGTAAGATTTTTTTAATAAAGAGCTTTAGTGCGATATCCTAAAATATTGGGAGCTAACGAGTCAATCCATTTCTTTATTAGATCCGGTCACAAAATAAGAGCAAGAATGGAAACATAGCTATGTTTGTTTTTGGACCCTCAACTTGGGAGGTATGGCTTAATTGTGTTACACTTCCAATAAGCCTCATATGGGGAGTATGTTTCAAAGTTACAATGTAGCTTCATATCGTTTGTAGGTCGGACTGTCCTCATTTCTCTTTAATTAAGATAACAGTATTCAGAATCTGCTACCTGAGTTGGAAGATACAGAAAGAGACGAAAAAGTTTTTTTTCAAAAAGATCTCCGGTACCTTTTTTGTAAATAAGTGGTGCTGCAACTTTAACAGATAAGAGGAATGCAGTCAAATAATGAACACTTTATTGTTTTTCTGCATTTTTGATACAGACAATTGACAAAGCCCTGATGAAAGTCCAGGAACTGGTTTCCTTGGACTAGAAACGCGTCGGCACATCTGAAGAAGCTATCTTGTTACACCAAGCGTTCCAACTGGCTGTGGCCAGTTGTCAAGTCATTGTTTAACGAAAGTCTTGCTCTTTCTCTTTGACTTTGTCTTTTCTCTTTCCTATGAATATAGATTAGGTCTATTGAATAATAACTTGTTGAACTTTCTTTTCGTGTTTGTATTACCTGTAGAATGCATGGGAATTGTATTATTGAAATGTATATAATGTTAGTTTTGTAAATAGTAATGTACAGGTCTAAGTGAAATATATTGAATGTTTGTTTTTCTTTTCTGTATACATTTTTATACAAAAAAAACTCAAAAAAACTGAAATTGATGGGTATAAAATAAATACCAGGCCAAACGTAAAAATTTGTGTTTGTCCTATTGGTTCGAATAAGAATTAAAAGAAAAGGTGGGGGCAGGCATTTTGTGTTTGTTAAGATTTAATAGGGTCCAGCCTACCCCACCCCTTGTATGGGCCTAACTCCTTAGTTTTTCAGCCTTCTGTCCCTGTGCCGCCTGCTGTCCCCGTGCCGCCTGCTGTCCCTGCGCCGCAGGGTGTGAAATGTGCCTAAACCAGAGTGTTGAACTACAGCGGTAGCTAACTCCAAGTAGGAAGACGAGTTCTCAAGGCACTTCTTCTCAGTAAGAATTGCTAATTTAGTCAATTTTTTCTGATGTGATATGCTGACTGTCCCTACCTAGCAACTTGAATCCAGTTTGGTGAACGAACACTTCAAAGTCAGCCTGAAGGCGGTTGAAAGGGTCTGGGAGACACATAGGTATAGGGTCTCTATACAGCCTTGTCTGTCCCTAGATTTACTTCTTGATGAGGAAAGATGACCCATCATCTGAGTTGTCAAAATGAGGAGGATGGCGTTTATGCAGGCATCTTCGTTTTGCAAGGAGCAGTCCTAGGAGCGATTGAATTCCAGTAAATAAAGTCACAGGACTAAATCCCAGTTGAGGTGCAAAAGCATGGTCAAGTGACGTGAAGCAATATTTATAGCCATCTTGATTTTAATGCAAAACACTCCTGCCACAGAAAGGTGCATGCTATGTGCTGCTCTCTTTTAGTCAATATGTCAGGAACAAGATCCTGGTCCTGTACCAGAATGGATGACACCTTAGCGAATCTTAAAAAAGAACTATATGAGGGAACACATTGCTAAACAACATCCTCATATCCAGAAGGACAGTCCCACCCCTGTTCCAATTTAGGAAGGGGCTGAGGACACCTTTTTAGGTCTCGCACCTGGCGAATACAGCGCAAAAGCGCTGTCTCGCCTGCGCGACCTATAGTCGCCGGCTCTGCTTCCCAGGAGACAGGAGATGAGCACGCGCAGCATGCCGGAATCGTATCAGGTCGCGCGCGTGAACACACGCTCCGACTGTGAACTGTTGCCTTTAGCTTAGTAGCTTTTAGTTTCGTTCATGCGCCTCCTAAAACTGGCTCCCTGGCACAACCACGACCAAGCTCCCCTCCCCGCCCACCTGCCCGCCCACCCAC
The DNA here is from genome assembly GCF_964261635.1 of Lissotriton helveticus. Lineage (NCBI taxonomy): Eukaryota > Metazoa > Chordata > Amphibia > Caudata > Salamandridae > Lissotriton > Lissotriton helveticus. The sequence goes on from NC_136061.1 coordinate 2,110,228,130, forward strand.
CTGGCCAGAGGAAACGTTCCCCGTCAACGCACCTCCTAAAACCGGCTCCCTGGCACAACAACGACCCCTCGCCTTCCCGCCCAGAGGAAACGTGCAAAGTCGTACAGGCACCCCTAACGCCGTTCACATCTGCCAGCATGCAGCCCCAGTCATCGGGCTGCTGTGCAGACTGTTCTTGGCGGCCTGCTCGGAGTTCCAATCGACGCTATGCAGGGCTCCCCCAGCATACGGGAGCCCTGCAGAAACACACCCCGCCTCTCGGACTTCTGAAGACTTTCACCGCTACCGCAGGGCTCTCCCTTCCTCATGGGAGCCCTGCGTGAATAAGCACGACCAGCCTCTTCCGGCCGCATCACAGGCCCCGCCCATGTCACGGGCAAGGATGCCTGACTTCCTGCTTTTGCCCCCGGGCCGCAACGGTGAATTATTGCTTGTTATGTTAATGCCATTAACGCATCAGCAAAGGAAGCAAGGTATTATTGGAGTCTCCGCAAACTGAAGATAGAGGTTTAAATGTTTGAAAATATGTTCGTCACAATCCCTCAATGTCCACGCGGCGCTGCTCATGCCTCCTGGCCGGGTCTTTGCATCGCTATTCATGCCTCGCACATGGGCCCTCGCAGTGCTTGTTATTTCACAGCCTAAGTCCTAGCAGCGCTGTTTATTCCACAGCCTGGGTCTCTTTCCAGCGCTGTTCATGCCTGCTGCCTCAGTCCTCGCAGCGCCATATTAATGCCTCACTCCTGGATCTTTACAACGCTGTTTGTTCCACAGCCTGAGTTCTCGCAACGCGGGCCATGCCGCAGCATCCCTACCTGCCTCTCGGTCACGGAATCGTTGCACACCCTCTGGCCGCAAGTGTTCCCGGCTCGCTCCTCGCGGCGCTGTGTGACCCCCGGCGCTTTCTGTACGCAGAGATAGATTTGCACGGTACAAGGTAACCTTGATTGATAAAGATGACGCCTTCGCCGGGAAAGGTCACGTTCTCACCTACTTCCTCGGAATTATGCAGATTCCAAACTTAAGTGACTCCAATCAAAAGCAGGGTGTCTGCATCTGGTGTCCTTTGAAGCCTCCAATAAGAGGACCGTGAAAGGTTACCAAAGCCCGGCGCCGCCGAGGATTCATCAGAGGCTAATAGGAAAATGGAGAGGCTGTGAGAGAATTACAGGCAGGGACGTGGAGAGCTTCTCCTTGTTCGGCGTATTTAAGTTTCCAAGCAGCTGTGAGCACCAAGAGAACAAAGTGCATCCGTTCTTGAGTCAGGCATTGGAGCTGGAGACGGAGGGCGCAGGAAATGCCTTTCTGAGATACCCCCATACTCGCAGACGTGTGATGATGTACTTGCTGGAAATAGCACAGAGGAGCAGAAACGCAGGAGCGGCTCCCATTGTACGGAGGCCAATTTCAGCCACTTCAGCAGACTCGCGGGGGCGACATAAAGTGCCTTCATTCGAGGCTTATTTATTTGCACAGCTGCTCCCGCTTCACAACGGGGAGGGGAGGGAGCAGGGAGAGCTGGGGCGGCTGAGCCCCGCAGATAGCATAATGGCAGAACCCAGATCCTGCATAATCGCAGGTGTGCGTGAGGCTAGCATAGACGCAGGCATTGATTGCGTACTTTGGGCTCGTTGTCTCGGTGACTACCATTTATCTATACATCCATCCGTGTATCCACTCACTCATCTATGCATCCATTCTTCCTACCACCCATCCATCCATCCATCCATCCATCCACTCACGGAGCCTTCCATCCATCCATTCCTTCACCCACCCATCCATCTGACTGTCCATCCATCCATTCGTCCATGGGCTCTGAGTTGTCTCGGTGACTACCATTCATCTATACATCCATCCTTGTATCCACTCACTATGCATCCATTCTTCCTACCACCCACCCATCCATGCATCCATCCACTCACTGATCCATCCATTCATCATCCATCCACTCACTAATAGATCCATTCATCCTTCCATCCACTGACTGTCCCCTCTACCCACTCACTGATCCACCCACTCACTGATCCATCCATCCATCCATTCATCCATCCACTCACTGATCCATCCATCCACTCACTGATCCATCCATCCACTCATCCATGCATCCATCCACTCATCCATGCATCCATCCACTCATCCATGCATCCATCCACTCACGGATCCATCCATCCACTCTCTGATCCATCCATCCACTCTCTGATCCATCCATCCGTCCGTCCATCTATCCATCCACTCACGGATCCATCCATCTATCCATCCACTCACGGATCCATCCATCTATCCAACCACTCACGGATCCATCCAACTATCCAACCACTCACGGATCCATCCAACCCCTCACGGATCCATCCAACCCCTCACGGATCCATCCAACCCCTCACGGATCCATCCAACCCCTCACGGATCCATCCAACCCCTCACGGATCCATCCAACCCCTCACGGATCCATCCAACCCCTCACGGATCCATCCAGTCCCTCACGGATCCATCCAGTCCCTCACGGATCCATCCAGTCCCTCACGGATCCATCCAATCCATCCACTCACGGATCCATCCATCCATCCACTCACGGATCCATCCATCCATCCACTCACGGATCCATCCATCCATCCACTCACGGATCCATCCATCCATCCACTCACGGATCCATCCATCCATCCACTCACGGATCCATCCATCCATCCACTCACGGATCCATCCATCCATCCACTCACGGATCCATCCAACCCCTCACGGATCCATCCAACCCCTCACGGATCCATCCAACCCCTCACGGATCCATCCAGTCCCTCACGGATCCATCCAGTCCCTCACGGATCCATCCATCCATCCACTCACGGATCCATCCATCCATCCATCCATCCATCCACTCACGGATCCATCCATCCATCCACTCAAGGATCCATCCATCCATCCACTCACGGATCCATCCATCCATCCACTCAAGGATCCATCCATCCATCCACTCACGGATCCATCCATCCATCCACTCACGGATCCATCCATCCATCCACTCACGGATCCATCCATCCATCCATCCACCCACGGATCCATCCATCCATCCACCCACGGATCCATCCATCCATCCATCCACGGATCCATCCATCCATCCACGGATCCATCCATCCATCCACTCACGGATCCATCCATCCATCCACTCACGGATCCATCCATCCATCCATCCACTCACAGTTCCATCCACCCATCCACTCACAGTTCCATCCACCCATCCACTCACGGATCCATCCATCCACTCACGGATCCATCCATCCACTCACGGATCCATCCATCCATCCATCCACCCACTCACGGATCCATCCATCCATCCATCCATCCACCCATCCACCCATCCATCCACTCACGGATCCATCCATCCATCCACTCACGGATCCATCCATCCATCCATCCACTCACGGATCCATCCATCCATCCATCCACTCACGGATCCATCCATCCATCCATCCACTCACGGATCCATCCATCCATCCATCCACTCACGGATCCATCCATCCATCCACTCACGGATCCATCCATCCACCCACTCACGGATCCATCCATCCACCCACTCACGGATCCATCCATCCATCCATCCACTCACGGATCCATCCATCCATCCATCCACTCACGGATCCATCCATCCATCCACTCACGGATCCATCCATCCACTCACGGATCTATCCACTCACGGATCCATCCATCCATCCACTCACGGATCCATCCATCCATCCACTCACGGATCCATCCATCCATCCACTCACTCACGGATCCATCCATCCATCCACTCACTCACTCACGGATCCATCCATCCATCCACTCACTCACGGATCCATCCATCCATCCACTCACTCACGGATCCATCCATCCATCCATCCACTCACTCACTGATCCATCCATCCATCCACTCACTCACGGATCCATCCATCCACTCACTCGCGGATCCATCCATCCATCCATCCATCCACTCACTTGCGGATCCATCCATCCATCCACTCACTTGCGGATCCATCCATCCATCCACTCACGGATCCATCCATCCATCCACTCATGGATCCATCCATCCATCCACTCACGGATCCATCCATCCATCCATCCACTCACGGATCCATCCATCCATCCATCCACTCACGGATCCATCCATCCATCCATCCATCCATCCATCCACTCACGGATCCATCCATCCATCCATCCACTCACGGATCCATCCATCCATCCATCCACTCACGGATCCATCCATCCATCCACTCACGGATCCATCCATCCATCCATCCATCCACTCACGGATCCATCCATCCATCCACTCACGGATCCATCCATCCATCCACTCACGGATCCATCCATCCACTCACGGATCCATCCATCCATCCACTCACGGATCCATCCATCCATCCACTCACGGATCCATCCATCCATCCACTCACGGATCCATCCATCCATCCACTCACGGATCCATCCATCCATCCACTCACGGATCCATCCATCCATCCATCCACTCACGGATCCATCCATCCATCCACAGATCCATCCATCCATCCATCCACTCACGGATCCATCCATCCATCCACTCACGGATCCATCCATCCATCCACTCACGGATCCATCCATCCATCCATCCACTCACGGATCCATCCATCCATCCACTCACGGATCCATCCATCCATCCACTCACGGATCCATCCATCCATCCACTCACGGATCCATCCATCCATCCACTCACTGATAGATCCATGCATTCCTCCATCCATCCCGAATGATGCTATTGCATGTGCAGCCAGTTGCGCTGGTGGATCCCACAGCATTTTCCAGGGACCCTGGTCATGCACGCAGCTGGTCTGTCTGGGATAGCTCTATTCTTGTTTCTATAGCTCGAGCCGCTGATCTTTGGGGAGCCAAAGGATGAGCTGGATACAGGCTGGGCCAGTAGAAAGCAGAGTGGTCGGACCAGATCAGCTGGCAGGGGAGTGCAACCAGTCGCTAGAGACGAGAAAGGGATGATGTATACCAGTGCAGCATCTAAAGAGAATTAGGCCTGGGTGGTAAATTCCCTTCCGGTTGCGGAATTTTGAAAATTTGGGAAATTTTGCGTTCTGCGGAGATCGCGGAATTGCCAAAAATTCTGCAGCTTTGTGGGATTTTTTGCTTGTTTGCGCTTTCAAAATGCGTGGTCTCAAGATATTTCTCCACGAGCACGTAAAGAGCGTTCACAAACAGGAAAAAAGCATCGTGAACGGGCGGAACAAGCAATTCCGCGTGTTTGCAGAACTTTTGCGTGCTCACAGAGATTTTTTACCGTTTTGCGGAGCTTTGCGTAGCGCGACTACGCAAATTCCGCCCACCCCTAAAGAGAATGTAAGTAATCTCTGTCTGAGATAGCCCTGTTGCTATCATGCTATCATGTTTCTTAGCGATAATCCTTAAACAGAATGTTTCATTCTTCTAAAAGTAACAAGCAACAGCATTACCGGAGGGCTCCGGGTACGTGTTCCTCACGGTGGAGTCAATCTGCCTTCTTCCTTTTCCTACGGAGCCTAATGGTCACCAGACTCAGAAATGGGCAGATACCTCAATACCGTTTTTTTTTTTTTTTTTTTTGTTGAAAACCTGTTTTATTGTCAGACTGCACACATGTTGCAGGGCGCTGCACACCAGAGAGAACTGCGGTATTAAGCATTACATCAGCCGGAGAGCAATCGACTTCTTTGTGAGCAACAACAAGCAAATATATGACATGGCAATACTTATGAAACTACTGCTCCCCCCCCCAACAGACCCCTACTCCCCAACTCCCCCTTCCCCAACACCCTCTCCCCAGAGTCGCACAAGGTCCACCAAGTAGACACCTCAATACCGCTTTTGAAGGCTGACAGAACACTTTGATTGTCGTCTATGTATGAGGTTAGTGAGAGGCCAAAAGATGTAACTTAAAGGGCTAATTGTGTAGCATAAATGTTAAACATAGTTGGACTGATAGATGAACCGTGTGGAACCAAGACAGGAGAGAAAAAGAAAAGATTTCAAAATGACCCAATGCTATTGATTGAAGTCTATCTGAGAGAAAAGAGGCCAGTAGAGACTTGGCCTTATTCTTGATACCCAAAGTACTGAGATGGTTGATCAGCATCCTGTCAGCAACCGTGTCAAATGCTGCTGACAATTAAAGGAGAATAAGTGGCGCAGCTCTACCTCTGTGCAGCGCGATCCTAATCTCCTCCGTTGCTTTCATCAAAGCTGACTCTGAGCAATGCCAAGACCAGAAACCAAATTGAGGCTCTTCCAACAGTTGATTCTCGTGTATGTACTCATTAAGCTGATAGTTTATAGCTTTTCTACTAATTTTGAGGGAACCCGAAGGTGCGCAATGGGCTGATAATTGTTGGGATCAACTGGGTACAGGCGGGGTTTCTTTTTGAGTGGGAGAATACAGGCAATTTTCCACTGAGTGGGAAAAACTCAGTAGATCAACATGGATATGAAGATGGCTTCAAGGTTTGCACCTATCATGTCTGAAATACGTTTAAGAGCCAAGGGAGGGCAGGGGTCGAAATGCGAGACAGATTTTGCCTTGCTGGCCATGATGGCTTTCTGGTCGGCAGTAACAGGGGAACATTCAGTGAAAGAGCATACCTCATGAGAATCCTTGAAAGTATCAGATATGACATCAGAAGGAGTAGCAGCCTCAAGCTCAAATAGATTTGATTAACTTTGTCCTTAAAGCACTGCGCCAAAGTGTCACAAAAAGCTTGCAGGTTACTGGAATCATTATCAAGAGGTGTAGTGAGTTTGGATACCACTTGGAAAAGCTGTTTGATAGAATATTTAGCTATCTTGATTTGCTTAGTGAAATAGTCGCTCTTTTCCTTGATTGGGAGGTTTTTATATTTAGACAAAGCTTGCATATACCGGGATTTATCTAATGGATCATATTGTAATGACCAGCGTCTTTACTGTCTCCGGCAGTTTTGCTTTTCAAGCCTATATGCCTCTGAAAACCAAGGGACAGAAGGAATTTTCCTATTCTTGGAGACTTTGTTATAAGGGGTAATTTAGAAAAGGCAGCTTGAAGCCAGTCTGTATAGTATTGAGAGGGCTGCTCTACATCAGGAGAGAGTTCATTTTGGGTATTAGCCAGCTGTTGAGTAAGAAGAGAACTGTTAATATTTCTCCAAGACTGAGACTGACTTGAGAAGCCATGCCTAATATTCTTAGAGCGTTCTAACTTATTTATCTCAAAGATGATAGCATGGTGATCAGACCACACTAAAAGTAAAACCTCCTTGACCGTAATCTCTGTATTGTTCGTAAAAAGCTTGTCTACAATATGTACGGCAGAGTGTGTAGGTGCATTGCTTCTTTTAGTATGCCCCAGTGAACCCAATGTATCCAGCAAAGCCGCAGTGTCTATGACTGATAAGGCTTCCATGTGAAAGTTAAAGTCGCCTAGTACGGTGATGTCCCTTTCACAAGCAAGGGTTCTCTAGGAGGGTCCTCTAGGAGGGAACCAATATTGTCCACAAATTTGCTCTAGGTACAGGAGAGTTGTCACTGTACAGGCAATACTACCATATCCATCAGAGAAGGAGTCCCATTCTACTACAATGACTCTTACACCCCTCACAGACAAGCTGTCTGGCCAGACCTGAAAGCACTTGGTGAGAATGACAAGAAGTCCTAAAAAAAAGTTCATACCCTCGGCAGTAGCTCATGTCAGAACACAGACATCCATTGGTAAAACCAATAGGCCTGGACTGCATTTTTAGTTATAAGCATATATAATTGATGTTGCCAGTGCTTGTTATAGGAGAGCAAAACATTCCAGTTGAATTGTGATGAGGAATACAAACCCTCTGCAACCCTCCCCATCCCTGTCCCAATTTCCACCATTTGGCAGGACAATTTAAACCATGAATTTGAAGTGCAAGAAAACTATATTTGCAATGTTTCCTGTTGATAAGACATAATTTTAACCATAACAGCTCAGTCTGTAATATATGCATGGCCGTGATGAAGACCTGTTTAGATTGAAACACGTTGCCTGGAATACATCTTTTTGAAATGAGTAGGCTGAGTACAATCATCTTTGTGTCCTACTGATTTGTTAGGTGCCGCTTTTTCAGATAGAAATATATATGTCTAATTTTCTGTTCTTAATATTCCGGCAGAAATGAAAAATTGGTTACACAAATATGATTTCTAGATGCCAGTTCTCCCTCAGGTTGCTGTATTCTACAGTGACTGAAGGACCCCTTCTAAGCTGATAACAAAACGTCGGTCGATTTTTGAATGGTAGGCCAATTTCACTCCGGCCATTTACAAATTTAGATGCTATGTGTAGTAATGTGGACAACACAGGTGATGATGAAGCTAATATAGGTTTATTCCAGTAGTAGATAAATATGTACAAATCTTCACCAACAGGTATATCAGCAGTCCTATGTATCCATTAACAATCCCTCCGGGAGCAGCCTGCTAGCTGCTCAGCCCCATCCATCCAACTGTCACTCTGCTCCAGTCATCCAAGCATTCCTCACACAGCCCACACACCAACATTCCACTCAGAACATTCACACAGGCTGAGCAGCTAGGGACAAGTTAACATAAGAAACAGTTAGCAATGGGAGATTACTATACTATGTTTCATATTATTTTTGCATGAAATATGCACATGACCTGTACAGTACTTTACATGTTTACACGTCAGGCCTTCTGGGACTCAGGACCTCAAATTACTCGGAGCTTAGTAAGCCAGTATCGTCCAGGTAGAGACCTGCGATCTAGCCAGGCTTTTATGGCAACAGTCCCTAGAATTAAAAGGACAAGATCGGGTGGAAGGATGTTTTCTTTCAACGCCCCTAAGATCTGGAACTCCCTCCCTTCTCATTTGAGATCCAACCCTGACCTCGTCTCCTTCCGCAAACAACTAAAAACACACCTGTTCAACTCTCCTTAACAAATTCAGCTCTACATCCCTTTTCCCCGGTCTGCAACCTCACTCAGCCTACCAACAGGTTCCTCTAGCGCTTGGACGCCTCAGGGCAGCAATTCGCGCTCTAAAAATCCACTTTCATTAATTCATTCATTCACGTCTCGTTCATCTCTGCATTCATGCGATGCAACGAGCATTCTATTCAGGCTTTTTACTTGTCATTGGTTAAGGCAGAGATTTTCTATCACAGGCACTGTATGAGAATGAGGCTGGTATGTGTGGTTGTTAAACAACAGGATTACTTACACTTCATTATAGATAAAAAAAAACAGCCTACAGCAGCAGGAGTAAAGGACTTTTAGCCCCAGGTCCGTAGTCTGCAGGGAAGGGCAGCAGCGTTGAAAAGGCTTCTGGTCTGACCTCACTGCTGGTTCAGTCATCTGACAGGAAGCAGGAGTGCAAATGCACAACTCCTACCTCTAACCCGCTCAAGGAGAGAAGAGGAACTTGTGCAGAAACACCGATTGCAGCGTTCGTTGTGCCAACAATGATTTATTTGACTGTACCAACTTCAGACGCGAGCCTGATGCCTGATGATAAGGTGATTTATTAATTTTGCGTTACATTGCCTTTTTGGGAGGGTTATTGCATTGATCGTTCTGTTAATATATAACAGTTCATACTATTTGCTGTGCGTTTGCCCTTGAGCACTCCTTGTCTTTCTTCCATGTTCTCTACATTGTTGCACTGTTCTCCTACTAGGATGTGCGCGTTTCTAGTCTTGTGTGTGCATGTTCATGGGCAGTTGGTGACATAACGGTTTGTGGCTCAATTTGAGGTCCTACAATGCCAGATGATGTCTGCTTACTTCTTTTCCTGTTGTTGTAGTGATGGTGGGTTCCATATAACAAAATGTGCTACTGCTTCGAGGGACACGTTAACAATTCTTGCAGGATTTGTGCCATTTCAGCAGGCTTTGGATATGTTTTCATGTTTTTTTTTTGTATGTGTACTTTTTAATTTTGTAAAATTCTTGGACTAGACGGATCTGGAGCCTCTAGGATATTCCATTTAAAGACTCAAAGCTGAACTGACTATCGAAAGTGTTCTTTCTGAGATTTTAAAAATGTGCTTTCAGAGTTTGTGGTTTTTCTGTTTACTTCAAAATGCCCTTATATTTATTTATACCAACTTCCGGCATACTTTCTGTTACCTAATCTACGTCTAAACCGGTTTTGTGCAAGATTTATTGTGTTTGGAATAACGATACCCATTATTCAAGGTCATGCTTATAATTTGTGCCGACCCACTTAGACTATGACTTGTAAACAACCTATTTAAAACATATTTACAATCACTAGGGTCCTTGTTTTTCTGTAAAAGCCATACAATATTCAAGTTCAAGTTCAAGTAGTCTTTATTCGATTAGTGCATCATAAAAGACATAAAATACAATATATACATATAAAAATGCTTTTAAACCATATTAAATCACATATATAGACTACATGGATAGAAACACAAAGCATTACGCAAGGCCTAGCTAATAAGCACATATAAAATGTTAATCGAAACACGAAGACATGAACTTTATAAAATAGAAGTTAAAAGAAACCACTGGCTAGATATTTTTTATATACCTGCTTCTAACTAGCCAGGCCCAACCTAGATATTTTGCTAGCCCCACAACAATTAGTGGGGTTGGGTTGGTTTTTAGAATACGACTTGCTTCTAGGGCTGAACGGGTACCTAGTCTTCTACAGACCGGACTTAACCATTTGGTTCTAGGTGCAGAGTACAAAGGACACACAACAAAAAGTGGTCAAGACTTTCACCCAGGCCAGGACATTTTGGACAATGCCCGGGCCCACCAAGACCCCATTTTTTTGTAAAATCCCTTAAAGGTAAAGAACCGCATCTAAACTGGTGAAATAGTTTGCGGTCCAGGGGCTTGGTGATCATGTCCCAATATTTTTCAAGCCTGGATGTGTCTTTATGAAGAATAAATAGACCTGTGAGGGTGCTCGAACCCAGACTCATGTGTCTCTTATGAATCACCCAGTCCCAATAACGCGTTTTTAGTTCTTTTTTTGTTGGGAAGATGGCAGAATCAGGGGTTGTCCACAAGTCACCATACCCTAAGGCCAAGAGGGAAGAACTCAAATCCTTGAACCAGCCTATACCCGAGGAACCAAGCAAGTTTTTGACCTACAGGCAAGCCTTTGCATAAAACAGGAGTTCCGGCGTTGTCCATAGACGTCGCCAGTATGCCAAGGGACGAAACCTTGCTTGGTCCTCCACTGGTTGGCACCCAAGGTCGTACAGAAGTGGAATCCGGGGGGTTGACTGTGGGAGGCCTGTAACCACTCTGAGAAATTTGTTTTGGGCTAATCTCAGGGGGTCCAAATTACTAAAACCCCATAATTCCGCCCCATAAAGGACAGAGGGTAAAACCTTAGACCCATAAATCTTAAGTAGCGGTGACATTGGCCTAGTAAAGGAACCTTTGTGCTCTTTTATCAAGGCTCCACCTATCTGTAGATGTTTTAGGGCCATAAGCTCAACCTGATGGGACCAGCTTAGAGTCTCACTAAATGTAACCCCCAGGTAGGTGAAGTACTTGGTTTGCTCCAATAGTGACCCCCCCATTGTAACACTTGAGGTGATTTGGGTATGTCCCCTTAAGACCATAAATTTGGTCTTTGATACATTCACCTCAAGCTCATGTTCGCTGCAGAAACTCTCAAACCTTGACAGGGCCTGTTGAAGACCCTGTCTGGTTTTTGAAATCAAAAGAGTATCGTCAGCGAACATGAGCAATGGTATTTTCATTCCAGCTAGGGATGGAGCGTCCGTGGGATGGGTTTCAAAATACTTTGTGACCCTATTAATATATAAGGAAAAGAGGGTGGGAGCCAACACACACCCTTGCCTGACGCCCTTAGCCACAGGAAACCTGCCCGTCACCTCGCCTGGTTTACCCCAGCGAACCTGGGCATAGGTGTCTGCATGTAAATTCACCAACAGGCGAACAAGAGGGGGCGGCATACCCATTTCAAGCAGACACTTCCACAACCTAGCCCTCGGGACAAGATCAAAAGCAGACCGCAAGTCCACGAAGGCTGCGTATAGGTTGCCCTTGCCCAAAAAAAACGTTTTCCAATAAAGGAGCATAAACCGATAGGCCTGGTCCAGGGTGCTCACATGGGCTCTAAAGCCTGCTTGGAGGGGAGTTAGAATATTAAAATCCTCAATCCATTCCTGGATTCTTACAAGGACCAGGCGGGCAACAATTTTTTGTACCGCATCTATAAGGCTGATCGGCCGATAGTTGGAAGGAACCGACCGATCACCTTTCTTATAGATCGGCAAGATTTCAGCACCTGCCCAGGATTCAGGGATTTTAGCACCAGTAGCTAAAGCATTAGCCAAGTGGACTAAATACGGTACCCAAAGGTCATGATCGTGATGGAATAGATCAGCCGGAATGCAGTCGGGACCAGGGGCCTTACCCCTAGGAATAGACTTCAGGACTAGTTCGACGTCTCTAGCTGAAAAAATAAGGGGCTCAATCGAGAGTGGCCAACAGATGTTATCATGAGCGTAAACACCACACCTAAATTGATTCTCAAATTATAAAACCCATTGTTGTTGGTCCACCGAAGCTGGGCTTGGGCGATCATCATGTGCCAGGCCCCATTTAAGTAAGTGCCAGAATCGTTGTAAATTACGAGAGCCACATGCTTCAGATAATGCTAACCAACGATCTTCATCCCATGTGGCCTTAGCAGAATGTTTGGCAGCATTAAAAGCCTTCCTACAAGACCTAACAAGGGCCAAGTCCTTAAGTTTGAGGGCTTTAAACAATTCAGCATGGGTCCTACGACACTCTTGATCAAACCAACTAGAGGTTTTCTTATTCCCACTACTACCCTTTTTGGATACCGACTTGACAAATAGATCTTTTAAAGTTAAAAACAATCTAGAGTGCGTATCCGTAATCAATGTATTTAACTCCTCCTGTGAGTCACATTTGGAGATCACAGCCAAAGAGTTAGTAAGCATGGATCTAATTGCTTTTCGAGCTTCCATATCAACTGAGACCTTAGGCCAGCGAACCCTCCGCATATCGTTGGTAAGAACAACTGCCTCCTGTACTATATTAGACGAGCAGTTAGCCGACCTCAAAAAGCTACAATCCCTTAAGTCCACCACCAATGGATCATGGTCACTTTCTGGGCGAGACTTTACTACCATGTCCACTACTCTAGGCCATAGTTTCACATCCAGTAAAACGTAGTCAATACGGCTGCTGTGTCTTCCATTACAAAAGGTATGTTTGCCCAACCTGTCAGAGCGCACTCTACCGTTTAAGGAACGTAAACCCAGGTCCAGACATAACCCTTTAATAAAAGTAGCCGATTTGGACCCCTTTTTGATAGGTGTTAAATCAAGTTGGGGAATCCCCCAAGCCATGTCCTCCGTCTCTGTTAGGAGACCCTCATCTAAACTCAGCGGTTCAAAACAGGTGTTAAAGTCACCCATTATAATCAAGTGACCCTCAATAGGAACTTCACTTAGGTATGCATCCAAGCAAAGAAGGGCGGGGGACACCCTACCACCCTGGGTGCTCCTGGCATATACATTAATCACCAAAATATTTAAACCACTGGTAGACTTAATACTGACCATTAATATGTCAGGGCTGTCTATATAAACTTCCTTAGCCGACACTCCCTCAAATTGACGGACCCAAACAGACAAGCCACCCATAGCTCTACCTCTTTTCCCTCTAGTTGCAGGTTTGCTAAAATTCAGATAGCCTGTGAGGAACAAAGGGAGAAGCGCCCAGGTTTCCTGGAAGGACCAAACGTCGCCTTGACAAATAAAATTGGTCCAATCAGGGATACACAGGCGCGACTCCAGGCCTGCAATGTTCCAGGAGCCCAGAATGGTACTATTTCTACCCCTACCGGCACTGGCATTATCTATAACAGGGCAAGATGCTTCGTTATTCCCAGGAGCAATACTATCGTCAATTATGGCAATTCCAGTTGCAATCTCAGTAAGGATACCTGGAAACTCACCCTGGGTACCCAAGCCCTTTTTAATACTCTCAGCTGTTTGAACAGAAGGGAGCTCTGTTTCCGATAGAATCACCTTATCTATGGGCACACACAAATGTTTAAAGCCCCTCTCAATTCCAGGGGCTGGCCGAGTTTTTAAATTTTCTATATTATTAGGAAAATCAGCCATAGCGTCTGCTGAGCCCATACAATCGAAATTATCCTCCATAACCCCAGGTTTGATAACTGGTCAATCGTTGTGAGCCAACTCTGATAAAGGGTCGTAGAGATTCCCCAACGGAATACTCCAAAACTCATTGGCCCGATTATGCTTACTCAAGGTGTTACGAGCAGGAAAGAAACCATGGGGCTGGTTGCGATGTGGGAAGGCTGGTGTTGGTGGAAGACCCACAAACTGAGGCTTGGAGTTAGCCCAGAGTGGGGTGTGTGCTGAACCATTGTAACTAGATTGCGCATAGGAATGAAACAAGGCTTCCGGGTTAATTGGTGGCCCAAAAAAACTTGGTGTAAAATTAGACCATCTTAGGGGCTGGAGTGGATTTTTAGGATGATGATGACCAGGAGGTTTAAGGAGAGTCTCGGGATAAAAATAACTGAGATTCCTCGTTGAGATCCCTCCCTCGTTGTTACCCACAAACCAATCTGTTAAATAGGGAGCCACTCTATGGTCTCTAAAGTTGATAATGACCGTGTCACCCTCTATATCCTTTGGTCGTAGACCCACCCACTTGCATCTCCTGACTGAAACAATATACCCATCAAGATGGGCAGGAAGGGGTCGATTAGTTTTCAGCCAGAAAATGACTTTATTTTTTAAATTATCATTATTTTCCCGGTTCCCATTTAAGATAGGTGGAACTCCCGTCAATATAATCACGTAGTTGGCTGAATCAGGAGGGAGATCTACAATATTCCTATGATTTGTGGTTTGTCTATAGTTGGGAATGGGATTGGGATTAGGATTGGGATTGACAGATTTAACAGCCCCATGATTGGCAGATGGCAATGATCCCTCTAAAGATGGTTTGTTAACAACCCCCTGAGATTTAGCTTTGGCAGGGTTTGTAACATAAATAGATTTTGGTGCCATATCTAAATCTTTGGGTTTAGTGAAGCCTACAGTTTTGTTAACCTTAGATTGAATATCTTTAGAATTGTTACTAACAGGGATGGTTTTAACACTAGATGTAGGTGGAGGGTTAGGTTGTTTAACGAGGCTATTGGGATGGGGGATAGAGCCAGAAGCCAATAAGCAGTCCAGTTTATCCCCTAGAAGCCTTACACGTTCCATCAGGGGGAGCATGTATGATTTAATGAGTTTCTCGAAAATATCGAAACTCTCCTTATTGTTGAGCCCTAAAGCTACAACTTCGGATGGGGCTTGATGAGACAATGGTGTTGTAGGGGCCACAACCACCGGCAAGGACATAAAGTTAGTAATAGGATTAACTAGTGAAGGAGAGTGAGTCTTTTGACACAAGCCTTTTCTTTTGACACCACCCTTTTTCCTTTTTTTCCTAGGGGGAGAGGACACCACCTTTTTTGTCGTGGTGGGCCCAAAGCCAGTAACACTATTATTTAGATCCAGTAAATTCACAGGGGGGTCAGCACAACCTATTGACCGATTAGTGAGTGTAGAGTGCAGGTTAGGTGCCACAATCTGTGTGGACGGGGTATTTAAGTCAATTAAACTAATAGTAGAAGATGAGTGCCTAAGTATGTGATCTTCACTATGAGAGCTGGTACGTACTGGGAAATCATTTGGGGCCCTAAATATACTGGGAATTCGATCCAGACCAGACATATCTGCATCATTAGCCGACTTCCCTTGATCATCCACAGAATGCGAAATATTAGGGTGTAGTTGGGTGTTCAGTGGGAGAAGTTTAAGATGTTCTATAGAACGACGACGCTCAGCACGTCTCTCAATCAAGAGAAGTTCCTTATCGACCTCCTTGTGAGCTCTCTCAAAATATTTATCGAGGGGCCCAAGGAAGGACACACCCACTGTGGACGGAAGTGAACAGGACATGTCGACTAAACACAAGAAAAAAAATATATTATATATGCCCACACCAGACCCAGATAACTGCACACAGGGAGTACAACACTACATACAACTCAGAAACAATAAACAATAAATGTCAATAATCGGGCCCAGCCCGCCCTCCCTCGGCCCCGGACGGCCACAGACGGTCCCGCCCTTGTCCCGGGCTTCTCCCGGCGCCTTCCCGCGCAGCGGGGGGAGCCCTCCTCTTAAGTACGTAGACCTATGGTGTGTAGGAGGGGCGTGCTTGACAGGGAGAGCGGCCAGGTGAAGAGAGGGGCGGGTCGCCGGGGCTTCTGGTCCTAGAAGTCCGGCCCCCACTCGCTCGCAGCCCTGCCAAACACACACTTCACCAAATTACAGATTCCAGGGCTCAGAAGCGGGTGTAGTGCGCAGCGGGACCCGCGAAGCGGGTACTGCAAGTCCTAGCGCTGTAAAAGGGTCTCACAGCGTCCTCACAGGGAGCAGTTCGAACAGCCAACAAGCAGGTCTGTCAGCGTCCTAAACGGCAGCAAGTTAAATCAAGGAAGTGTCCCACGGCGATATCCTCCTCCCCTGCCTTTCTAATGTGCAGGAGGGGCGTGCTTGACAGGGAGAGCGGCCAGGTGAAGAGAGGGGCGGGTCGCCGGGGCTTCTGGTCCTAGAAGTCCGGCCCCCACTCGCTCGCAGCCCTGCCAAACACACACTTCACCAAATTACAGATTCCAGGGCTCAGAAGCGGGTGTAGTGCGCAGCGGGACCCGCGAAGCGGGTACCGCAAGTCCTAGCGCTGTAAAAGGGTCTCACAGCGTCCTCACAGGGAGCAGTTCGAACAGCCAACAAGCAGGTCTGTCAGCGTCCTAAACGGCAGCAAGTTAAATCAAGGAAGTGTCCCACGGCGATATCCTCCTCCCCTGCCTTTCTAATGTGCAGGAGGGGCGTGCTTGACAGGGAGAGCGGCCAGGTGAAGAGAGGGGCGGGTCGCCGGGGCTTCTGGTCCTAGAAGTCCGGCCCCCACTCGCTCGCAGCCCTGCCAAACACACACTTCACCAAATTACAGATTCCAGGGCTCAGAAGCGGGTGTAGTGCGCAGCGGGACCCGCGAAGCGGGTACCGCAAGTCCTAGCGCTGTAAAAGGGCCTCACAGCGTCCTCACAGGGAGCAGTTCGAACAGCCAACAAGCAGGTCTGTCAGCGTCCTAAACGGCAGCAAGTTAAATCAAGGAAGTGTCCAATATTCTTTTAATTCCTAGATTGACAATGAGGAACTTCCGGAGGAAAGCTTTTTTTTCATTCAGTTCAATTGTACTAAAGTTATGGGGCTATTGTTGTGAAATCAATCTGCGCAGTAACTAAACCTGGAGAAAGAAAAGGATCTAACAATCTGCTTTAGGATGGCTACATACGTTTTGAAAATGCGAAGTTTTTACAGTTTTTTCGTCTCTTGACGCACCAAGTTCTAGAAAAGAAGTGGGATTTTGTGGATTAAAGGACTGAACTACAAATAGTCTTTCACAGCAAACCTGATTTGGGACCGGACTGACCAAAGGGTCCTGTACCCATCGTAGGACATGACTTTACTATGGAGTCATGAAGCCGGGGGTAGCAATAGGCATTTGAAGGTCAGCTGTAGCATTTTGATTGTTAATCTAACCCACAGTAGGAAGCAGTGGGTTCTTCTCGATTATATTTACTGAGTCAGAACACTTAAGGACAGCAGTAGGGTGGGTAAAAGAGTTTGGACATTTCTGTACGTCCTTTTGTTATCTGTGAGACCCAAGGAGAGTGCCTTAGGATACTCCAAGTTTGAGTTAATTAGAGATGCTACAATAATGACTTGGAGTGGGAATAAATAGCGGATTAGTCTACAAAGCTGATGAACCATGTCTTGGGAGTATATTCCTAGATTATTGTCAAGCCCAGAACCCTATTAAAAAAAATAAAAAGGGTGTCCTTGTTTAATGTAACTTGTGTTCGTGTATAGCACTCCAATACCTGCGGGTTGAGTTTGCGCTATATAACACTGCAAAAAGTAAATAAATAATGAGTGGAAGTAGCATTATGTCTCTTCACATATTTTTTTAGGTAGCTTATCTCCTATTTGGGAAGACTGTGACTCTAACATAAAGATAATAGATTTACTATTAGCAGTGGCTTTCCAATAAATAACAAAAAATTGGAAGGACTTTACTAAATTGTCATATCAAGCATGGTGGTATGCTGTCTGCTACAATCACAGATTAGACACTACATTTGTTTATCCATTACATTTGGCATCAAAACGGTCGGACCTCTGGTCACCTGTTACGTTATTCATTGACATAAGTGCCAAGGCGCTCTTTATCTTAGACTCCCCTGCAACAAGAAGTGGCTAAACCTCCGTGACTTCCTTCATGTTGATACTTTCTAGTTTTCATCTTACTTTTTTTTTTGACGCATCCCATACAATAAGCTATTTCCTTGTTATTACTGGTTTTTATAGCTTACTTGTGTGTAGTACTTTATTCGATAAAAGCATTTATCATAAAAGTAAAAAACAATTTCGAGTACAAACAACCCTTAAAAGTTCATACGCAACAGTATACAGATCTTAAAAGCAATAAAAACATATATACAATAAAATAGAACGTACCAGGAGGGCCATTAAAAAACAGAATAGTAGCAGAGTCAGACACAGTTAGCCCAAGTTATCTTTTAGTACCCTCGTTTGAAATCATCTTTATCTGGTTTGATCGTATCTGCCAGGCTCTTCCCAAATATTTTGCAACCTCACACACCAAAACCAAAGATGTTACATCTGCTGTAAGAATGTGTAGGGCATTAAGATGCCGTCTGAAGCCCAACTCCCTACATATTGGCCTAAGCCATTGTCTTCTTGCCCCCCTATAGGCTCTACAAGCGAACATGAAATGGGCTAAAGACTCTTTGGGGCATGGGCAACATGGGAATGAAGTTTGGTCGGGCAGGGAAGATCTCCACTTCTCAGTAAATGAGTTTAGTGGTAAGGTTCCATACCTGAGTTTTAGGAAGAGAGTTCTGTCGCTGGGTGTTTGGATAAAATCCAGAAATGCTTCGAGCTTTCTGACAGACTTATTGTTCAGAAATTGGTCGGTCAGAGATCCCCACCTTTGCCCCTCTAGTTCCTCCTTCTGGACCAAATCCCAATACATTTTCTTAACAACATTTTTTGGTGGGGGGGATTGAGTCCTCCAGAGCTCACCCAATCCTAACTTCATGACCGACTCTTTCAGCTTGCTCAGCCATCGGATCTTAACACAGCCGCCCAAGCTGATGAGTTCGTCAAATGCTGCGGCGTAGTTTGCTAGATCTATTGATCTACGCAGGCGCACCCAGAACAATAATGGGCGCAGGCGGACTATATCCTTGATTGAGCATCTGCCCAAATCAAGAAAAAGTGGCTTTAGAGGGGTTGAGACTGGGAGTGAGACTAAATCTCGCAAAAACGTATTCTCTGCCCTAACCAGTTCCGGGATGTTATCGAACCCCCAGAGTTCGGAGCCATAAACCGCTGAAGCCAATGCCTTCCCTTCAAAAACCTCCAGGGCCGGGGCTAAGGGTCTGCTGGTCGAGCCACGCTGGTCTCTTGCGATAGCTCCTGACACTCTTTTAAGGTTCAGGAGCATTTTCGAGATGTGGGAATTCCAGGTCATTTTATTGTTAATTTCATTCCCAAGTAATCAAATGCCTCGACTACCTCCAGGGGCGCCCCATTGAGTGAGATGTTTAGCCTTTTTGCTTTTTTAGATGAGGACAATACCATCAGCTTTGTTTTGGAGGTGTTGATGGTTAAGCCACGGTCATCACAAAACAAGCTGAATTTGTCCAGGAGTTTCTGAAGGCCCATTGGGGTCTTAGAGAGCAAGAGGGTATCGTCTGCGAAGAGGAGGGTTGGTGTTTTTTCCCCCGCCAGGGCTGGGGCGTCGGCCGGGTCCTCCCTCAGATGGTCCACCACCCCATTCACAAAGGGAGAACAGGGTCGGCGCCATCACACAGCTCTGGCGCACCCCCCTGTTCACCCTCACCCCCTCTGTCAGCTCTCCCTGGCTCCCCCATCTAATCTTGGCATAATTGCCCTTGTGTAGTTTCTTTATTAGTTCAAGGAGATAGATCGGGAAACCCATGTCATGTAGCACCTGCCACAATTTGTTACGGGGCACCAGATCGAAAGCGGTTTTCAGATCGATGAAGGCCAGGTAAAGGGAATCCCTCCCGATGGACACAGATTTCCAGAAAACCGCAAAGTTTTATTCTCTTTGACTTTTAAGGTTAATTGCTTTGTTTCATGTTTTTGTATAATTATCAATTCCTAATTGGTTTACTGTATGCATCTTTACATTTTAATAACTGTTATATCTTATATATTATTTTGTTACTATGTATCAATAAACCTCTTTTGAACTGAAAAAAAAAGTAACATTATGTCTGAAGAACAAGGACGTGTGGTTGAGGAAGCTGAGGAGGTTGTTGAAGTAGAGTCCTGAACCTAAACCGGGAAAGTTAATCTTGGCTGCTTTCAGCATGGGCAATTCTTAATCATTCACTGTATTAACAGTCTGAAATCTTTGCAGCTCCTTTCTAGGTATAATTATGTTAAGCATAGCCACAGTGTTTAAAACAATCCACCTAGGGAGTATTTTGGTGGCGAGCTGCTTAGATTAGCACTTTGTGTGTCTTGGAATTATGTATTTCTTAAAAATTCGCCAATCAGAAGTGCTGGCTCTGTAGGGCAGTTTATGTCCAGTTAGTGACCTCTGTTTTGCAGTGAGGTTTGGGCTATATCTTTCTAGTACTTTTGTAATAATGAGGCCTGTGGAATTGTTTTCTGCTGGTAA
Organism: Lissotriton helveticus; assembly: GCF_964261635.1. Taxonomy (NCBI): domain Eukaryota; kingdom Metazoa; phylum Chordata; class Amphibia; order Caudata; family Salamandridae; genus Lissotriton; species Lissotriton helveticus. Next base: position 2,110,249,015 of record NC_136061.1, read on the forward strand.
TATATGCTCACTTATTGCCAGCATTAATGCCAAAAGATTGTTTCTTTAGATATGATAAAACTGTGGTAAAATTCAGTTGCATTCTCCTAGTTTAGAACCTTGCTTAATATTTTGTTTAGGACGTCCAGAGCCATTACGTTGCACAGTACAAGCATCCACAAGGAGAGGTATTTGCATGCATCAAGGATCCCCTAGTTAGATCAATGGATCTTAAACGTTCGACTTCCTGAGACCCTCACCTAATCATTACTGTCATCCAGCAACCCCCACTAAATCAATTTTGGAGTCCGGGGACCCCCACTGATTCATTACGGGAAGCTGGGGACCTCGGCTTAAGCAATTTCGATGGTTTGAATCTCAAAACAATACAGAAATAAGCATTTAGCAAACAAATACACAGATGATAAAGTATTTTATTAAAAGCACAAACACAGAAAAAAATCTAAAAATGTATTTTAATGGGAATGTTGGGCTTTTGTTTTTTCCTAATTAAACTGTGTCTACCAATCATCCATGCATTATTCTGTTTGATGCATTTGCTCTGCTGAAAGAAATCAATAAGAGTACGCGCAAGTGTTTTTTAACCTCCAATTTCACATTCCTTCACATTTACGAAGCTTAAAAAAAAAACATTTTGAGCCCACTTAAGAGAAAGGAACTATTTTTAGTCGGAACTGAACAATGCTCACAGACTTTGGGCAGTCACTCAGAGTAAATGCAGCCATTGGGTAGTGTTCTTACCCCTGGCCCATCCTGTATGCTCTGGTGGGCAGAAGGTAAGTGTGAAAGACAATTTAACAGACCAATGGATGATGCTCACTGTCTGCAGGCCGGTCGGTGTATGTATTATATGTATGTTTTTTTTTTTGGGAGGGGGGGAGCGAACAATAGTCTGGTGAGACTGCTAAAGCTGTCCAAAAGGCCAGAATTCAGCAAAGCGTACTAGAGTTGCTGTTTTTGATATTATAAATGAACACAGACGCCTTGTCCTTTTAAAACTGCTCCTACTTTTTCAATAATCAACCAGGAACCAACCTCAAAATCACGAGCAGGGCTCGCTCGAGTTTTCAATAGATCTTACGCTTCAGGTAGAATCTTGGAGAGTTCCCACCCGTCACCACTCTTATCCATCTCGACAACAATGTAATCATATTATCTGTGGATTTTCTGAACCTCGGAGACTGAGGAGGTTACACTATAGAGTACCCCAAAAGACACGTTTTGAGTTAGTTATCTTGTGAACATTATCTATTGTTAGGGAAATAACAATAATAAGTAAAAGTTTAAAAATTATTTTTGTGATGTGTATGCATTTGCATATGTATATCACCTTAAAAAATTCTAAGAGTAGTGGTAAGAATTAAAAAGCACCATTTAATTTACATGTGGACAGGAGAATGTTTCTTACCAGTGAGTAAAAGTAAGCTGCTTTCTCTTATATTTGATTTTCGTGCTGACATGTTTTCCTCACAGCCTCCTGAGCGCCAGATCGTCGTGGGGATATGTTCTATGACTAAGAAGTCTAAATCTAAGCCCATGACACAGATCCTCGAACGGCTGTGCAAATTTGAATATATTACAGTGGTCATTATGTCTGAAGATGTCATCCTAAACGAGCCTGTGGAGAACTGGCCGATGTGCGACTGCCTCATCTCCTTTCACTCCAAAGGTGAGTACTATACCTCTCCATATGTGCCGTAAGGTGTCACATACTTTTAGAGGTATGCTAAACACATGTATTTCTCATTATTTTCTACATTGATTTAAGTTTATTTTAAATAATTGCACCTTTCTTTGCAACTACTTAGGCTTAAGTTTGTGAACATGCATTCTAATTTTACCAGTGGATTCTTTTTTCATTTAAACTGGAAAATAGATCATTGATACAGAGTTGAAACTAAATCAGAGTAGACATATGAATTACTTTTCTTATTTGTAGGGTTTTATGGCTGATTTATTCTACAGATGTGCACTCTGACAACAGTGATCGTTTGTGATATGCGAACACTGCTTTTTAGGTTGTGTTTTCTGTTGTGAGGTATATTGTAGCTTAAGAAGAACACAGAGGGGATTGGAGCCTGACTAGTGCTTACCATTGGTTTGGTTTCCTTGTCATTCTCATTGGCCTGCTTCTTATTCATGTCAATCTTGTGTTTGTCCCTCTCTTTGGAGATTGTCCTCTTTACAGTCTCTTTTATTGGCTGACATCACTTCTTCCACTGTCTGCTTTTCAAGCACTACATTTTTCTTTTGTATGAAGCACTCCATTAGAGTGCATTCATTTTCATGCAGTCTCCTTTGTGTATGTCTCTTCCCCTGCACTCCTGTTCCAGACTGCTTCTCTCGGTCTTCATCCCTCTTGCCAGTGTGCTTCTTCCCGGTGCCTTCCCCCCGACTGCGCTCTCCGTGTTCTTTTCTCGCGATCCTGTGTTTGCTTTCGCTTCTGCACTCACCCCTGATGCTTTCACGACCCCTCCGATCCCTATTTATTTTATTTATTTATTTGATTTTGAAAGTTTTATATAGCGCGAACAAGATCTTTGCAGATATCAGAGCGCTTTACAAGTACAAGGGGGTGATAGAGTAGTAGTTGAGGTAGTTGGGTACAAGGTGCATAGTTACATAGGTAGGTCAAAATACAAGAGGTAGGTCACAGGTGAGGTAGTGTCGGTACAAGGTGCATAGTCAAACAGTTGCGCCAATAGTATAAAAGTACAAAAATAAGGAGCATATACTTGTTTAAGCGTGCTTAAAATGCTTTTGGAGATAGCATAAAGGCATAGTTGAGGTAGGTGTGTGCAGGGTGTATAGTCACACAGGTGCATCAGTAGTACAAGAGTAGGGATAGTTGAGGTGGTGTAGGTAGAGTGTGCAAAGTCAAACAGGTGCGTCAAACAATATAAAAATATGCAAAGAGGGAACGTATACAATCAAATAAGTCGATAATACAAGTAATACAAATAGACCAAGGGGTCAGGCAGGTAGTACAGAGCGGATTCATGAGAAATACAGAATAATAGATCATGTGTATTTAGCCATGAGGATCGCTTTTACTTCTTTCTTAAAAAGCTTGTTGGAGGAGATGAGCCTGGTTTCAGTAGGGAGTGAGTTCCAGATCCTGGGTGCCATTCCTGAAAAGGAGCGTTTATAGGATTTTTTCCTTCCGAAATCTTCGAGGCTTCAGCAGAAGATTGTTTGTGCTTCTAGTAGTTCTAGAGCCACCAGAAATTGTCAGCTTTTGAGTGAGGTAGGCGGGTGAGTTCATGTGTACAGCTTTGTGCGTCATGCAGGCGATTTTCAGATGTATTCTGGCTTCAAAAGGTAGCCAGTTCAGGGATTTAAAGTCAGGGGAAATATGCCAGTGTTTTTTTGAGCCAGTGATGAGTCTCGCTGCAGCGTTAAGGGACGCTCTTAGGGGTGCCGTTGTAGTTAAGGGGAGCCCGCAGAGGGCGGTGCTACCGTATTCTATGTGCGGGATGACTATAGATTGTACTGCAGTTTGGAAGTCTTTGGCTGGAAGGAAGGGTTTAAGTTTTCTCAAGGTATTGATTTGGAAGTTCGCTCCTTTGGTTGCCTTGCTGATGTGCTGCTGCATGTTGAGATTGGCGTCAAGTGTTATGCCTAAAGATTTTGCTGAGTCTACTATGGTAGGTTGTACATTTAGAGCCGTTAAGTGCTTAAGCCATGTTTGAGCCGTAGAGATTTTTCCGGGAGGTGAGATCAGGAGGAACTCAGTCTTCAGCGCATTGAGTTTGAGGTGATTCTCGGCAAGCCAGGATTGGGTGTTTCTGATCGTGGTGTTCAGAAGCATGATGTCCTTGGGAGATTGTATTTTGAGATAAAGTTGGGTGTCGTCGGCAAACATGTGAAAGTGAACATTGGATGTTTGTAGCAAAGTAGTGAGAGGTTCCATAACTAGGTTGAACAGTGTTGGGGAGAGGGAGGATCCTTGAGGGACGCCTAGCGATACAGGTACCGGAGAGGACATCAGGTTGTTGCTTTTGAATCTTTGTGAGCGGTTGTGTAGAAAGGAGGTGAACCACTTGAGAACAGTCCCAGATATGCCCATTCTTGTGTTTAATAGTTCGAGTAGGTTCTCATGTTTAACTGTGTCGAATGCTGAGGAGAGATCAAGAAGGATGAGGAGGCAGGTATTGTTTTGGTCTAGGATTTGGAGGGCGTCGTCAACTATGTGAGTCATGGCAGTTTCGGTACTGTGCCCTGCTCGGAAGCCTGATTGATGAGCGTTGAGGAGATCAAACTTATCTATGTGTTTAGTCAGTTGTAGCTGTACGCATTTTTCCAACAGTTTAGCGAGAGTGGGAATATTTGTAATAGGGCGGTAATTGTTTAGATCAGTGGGGTCTGCTGTTGGTTTTTTCAGTAGCGGTGTGACTTGTCCGACTTTGAGGGCGTTAGGGATGGATCCTTGTTGAAGAGAGCTATTGATAATCTTAGTCCAGAGTGGGAGGAGCAAAGGGGTAAAGTCTTTTACAGCGTTAGCAGGAAGGGGGTCAGTGAGGTGATTGGATGGTTTCAGAGTGCTGAGCAATCTGCCAATTTCTTCTTCGGAGTAGGTGCCAAAGGAAGACCATGTAGCATTGTTCTTTGGTTCAGACGCTGCTGTGTGTTGGAGGTTGGAGTAAAGGATTGCGTCATTGAGGAGATCGCTTCTTATGTTGTCGGTTTTTTGGTTAAAGAAAGCAGAGAAGTCTTCAAAAGAAGGTGTAACGCCCAAGGTGCTGAGTGTCTGGGGTTGTTCTTTGGATTGTGTTCTGATTAGCTCAAACAATTTTCTTGGGCGGTTTTTTGCTTGGGCGAGCTGGAGGCTGAAGAAATCTCTTTTTGAGCGTTTTTTTTCCTGAAGTAGGCGTTTCTCTGTTTCTTCAGGGTTTGTAGGTACAGTGCAGAGGGGGCTGACCTCCAGGTGCGCTCTGCCATTCGCATGGCCCGTCTATCATCATTGAGGCTCCCGTCATACCATTGGTTGGAGATCTTGGACAAAACACTTTTCAGTTGCATGGGTGCAGCCTCATTGATTATTGTGGACATAGCATTGAGATAGTGGTCAGTCAGGAGTTGAACGTCCGTAGCGCCGGAAGGGGGAAGTAGGAGATTGCAGCTGTTAGGCGGTAAGGAGTTTGGGTTGAGTTGCTTCATGTCTCTTTTCCAAACTTTGGGCTTAGAGGGTTGAACTGGGTTAAATTTAATTTTTTCATCGATAAGGAAGGAGACAATATGATGATCTGACCAGTCGCAAGGTTGGATTGACTCAAGTTGAATAGCGTCCTCTTTGGAGATGATAAGGTCGAGGATAGAACCTTTCTCATGGGTCGGGCTATTGCATATTTGGGTGAGATCAAGGGCGTTGAGGAAGCTTTTGAGGCTATTTACCACTGTGTCACTGCTGTCATTCCAATGTAGATTGTAGTTGCCAAGGAAAATTTGGGTGTTTTGCCGTCCTGAGTTGGTTGAGATTGTGTCCATGAGTTGTTGGAAGAAGGAGAGCTTGTCCCCAGGTGGGTGGTATATGATGTGTAGTGAACATACCGGTTTGCTTTCGCTGATGACATCAAGGCAGAGGTATTCACAGGAAGTAAGAGAGGGGGCGGACGCTTTAATAACTGAGAGGTTGCTTCTGTAGATACAGGCAATTCCACCGCCTGTCTTTTTGGTCCTATCAAGTCTAATGATACAGTAGTTGGGTGGGACTAGGATATCCATGATAGGTGTAGACGAATCAGATAACCATGTTTCAGTCAGAATGGTTAGATCCGGTTCCAGAGAAATGATGAGATCGGCGACCTCCGCGGAATGTCTTTGGGCCGATCTGCAATTGAGAAGTATGCATTTGAGGCTAGGGGTGCAGAGGGTGGAGGAAGGTTCTATAGTAAGGGGTACATTTGTGAGGTTGTTGGGGACGGCGCCTCTGTTGTTATCCTTTTGGTGCCTGAGGGGGTTAGAGATAATCGTTGGGATGGACAGATGGTTGGTGGCTAGGCGATTATGGGGAGCCGGGACGTAAGAGTGGAGAAGGGTGTGTATGTCATGGTCTGAGATCGTATTGGTAGTGCGTCTGGGGCGATTGGTGGTATTGCGAGAGGGGATAGAAGTCCAGTGTGGGGAGTGTTGTGTGATAAGGCGAGTAGGAGGTGAGGAGGAGGTGTTGTTAGGTGTAAAGGGAGTATTACGATTGGTGGTAATGCGATTGCGATTGGTATTGCGATTGGTGGTATTGCGAGAGGGGATAGAGGTCCAGTGTGGGGAGTGTTGTGTGGTAAGGCGAGTAGGAGGTGAGGGGGAAGTGTTATTAGGTGTAAAGGTGGTGGTGGGAAGGGGGTGTCTGGGGTGTGTGATAAGCAACTCTTTGATGGAGTGTAGTTCTTCTTTCATTTGGAGGAGGGTGGACATAATCATGTCCAGCGTGGTGTTGGGCGCGGAGTTGGGGAGGGGTACTGGCGGTGAACAGGCGTATAGGTTGCTGGAGAAGGGGGGGAATCGGGGTGGAGAGGTGGAGCTGGTGAAGGGGTTGGAAGTGTTAGAGAGAGGATTGGTGTTAGAGTTGGTGTTGGCGTTATTGGGAAGGGCATCAGTGCTAGGAAGGGAAGGGTAAATGGGGGCGGTGTGGAGGCTGGCTGTTGCGGGGGTGGAAGTGGGATAGTGGGGAGTGAGAGTGGGGGGTGAGAGGTTGAAGGAGGGGCGCAGGCTAGGCGTGACGGGAGTGTTAAGTGTGGGGGGGAGATAGGCGGAGAGAGAGTCATGTTGTGTGGGGTTCAGTTGGGGGAGGAGGGGTGTTCTGAGAAGATTGGTGTGAAGGACGGGACGGGAGGGCAAAGTGTGGGGGGGGATATGGGAAGATGAGCGGAGGTACGAGTGTTGGTAGGGGGGATGGGGGAGCAGGTGGTGTATGAGGGGGCGAGATCTATGTCTGTGATTGAGGGGTGGGGAGGGGTAGGTGCAGCAGGTGGGAAATTGACTATGGTGCTGGGTGTGAAGGTGAGGTGAGTGTCGCTCTGGTGCTGAACTGGGTTAGGAGGGTTAAGGGTGGGTGCTGTGACGTCAGGGGGGGTAGGACTGGGGGTGATATGAGTGTAAGTCCGAGGATTGGATAGGTGCTCTTTGAAAGTGGGGAACAGGTTGTCAAGTAGTTCCAGGTTCCTGTCTGTCGATTGAATTAGGACAATCCCGTTATTGTAAATAGTGATGGTGGTTCTGCCTGGGAAGAGTTGGGATGGTGTGATTGAGAGTGTTAGGCCATGGGCGGATTTCCTGGTGGTGGAGACGGTGAGTAGGGTGAGGAACGCTTTTTTCCATTGAGCTCTGCGTGTGGTGTGGAAGATGATATCGGTGTTCAAGGGTCCATTGACCGATGAGAAGTAGGTGTCGGCAAAGGGGGTTTCTGGGTGGGACCTAAGGAAGTCGTGTTTAAAGCGTTTAGCGGCTTTTTTGGTGAGCACGGGTGGGTAGTTGATTTTATATGTGTGCTTGCCAATGGGATCCATGTTGGTATGGCGGTATAGGTAGTGCGGGAGGGTGAACAATAATGATATGCAGGAGCAAGATGCAAATGCAAACACAACAGGTTACATGGATCAAAAATGACACTAGCGGGCAAAAGTGACACAAGTGAGCAACCAGCATATAAGAGGTATCAATCGGTGCATTACAGGAGAGAAAAGTGCAGTGGGTGCAGGTTACATAAATGTGCTGAATGCAAGATACAAATGCAAACAGCAAGTTACATAGATCAAAAGATCAAAAGTGACCCTAGGGAGCAAAAGTGACACTAGTGAGTGACCAAAATATATGAGGTAGCAGTCGGTGAATTACAGGAGAGAAAAGTGAAAAATGGGTGCAGGTTGCAGAATTGTGCAGAGTAGTGCAGAATACAATTGGAAATATAATTCTGATAGAATATAAGAACAGAATACAAATGCAAACAATCTGTTACATGATACAGATAGGTGTGTACCAAAAATACGGTGGTTGAACTTAGTTTAAAGTGGTGAGTTCTTAGTGTCAGTTCAGATAGTGAGAAAGAATGAATAGCCCAGCGACAATGACTAGTCCAAGATGGCCACCCGAGAGAGAGACTGGACAAAAATGGCCGCCACATAGGGGAGAAAGAGACAGTAGTCCTCTGTTTATTGTAGTTGCTCTGTGAGCATGGAGGGCAGTTTCACTTTCATGCTAGCCCAGTTTCTAAATTGCTGTGAGGGATTGCTTTTTGCTATTGCTTTCATGTCCCCTCCATGTTGCTTTAGGTGATACCTCACCTAAACTTTATTAGAGGATTTCCCTGGCAGCTAGTCAGCTAGATGCAAGCACACAATTGATGCTTATAGTGTATCAAGTTTGTTTTCAATCCACAAAGTTCAGGTGAGGTAGCACCCATAGGCATTTTTAACATTTTCTGTGGAGATTCCTGCTTTGTGTGTGCTGCTGTCACTACAGACCAAGTGACAGGCTTTTGAATATGTAAGTGCTCCCTTCAGAATTGGTGTTGAACCCACCCGGTTAGCAGCTATGGTGGGTGTGGGCATGATGATGCCGCATGGCTAGTGTGTTGGTGAGAGCCCAACAAATTAAAACAAGAGTTTTTTCCTGATTTTCGCAGTAGCAAGTAAGGATACTTCCTACTTTCTCTCTAGGGTAGTTCTCTCCATTTTAGAATTAAGGAAATACATGAGCCGACTTGTTTGCCTAAATTATTTAAATATAAATTTCTATATATGTGCGTGTATGTAACATATATTCACTTTATTGTAGGTGCTAAGACCTTCACTTACATTAAGAAAAACAAACCTACCCATTAAATAAATATAACTAAGGTTAAAGTAGCGTTAAAGTTAAGTGTTCAAATAAAACAAGAACTTACATAAAAAAAACGCAAAACCACAGAAATACTCCAAACATGGTTTAGACAACTAACTATAACTTGCGGCCCCAACGTGCACTGTTCATGACCTCATATTTTACAATACTCATTATTTGGTTGAATACAGCCCTGCTCACCCAGGGTAGCGAGGCTGTGTTCAGCTGAAACTCTTTAGATGGTAGCCAAACATCAATAAACTGGAACAACCCACACACAGCGTTGTCATCCTTTGGGCACAAAGAAGTTGGGGCAATTGTACAGACTTTGCGGAGTCTGTTGATGCGACGCACCCTTTGGTCAGGTGTGCGGCGGCAATCAGCAAACATATCAGAGAATATATATATAAATGTTGAATATACATATGTATATTTATATATATTCATGTGGAGGGCAACCGCATCAACTGTCCCCTTTTTGCACTTTTGGTAAAATATAGAAGAAAAATGTAGTTATGGTTGGTGTGCTGCTGGGGGCGTGGCTAGGAGCGCAATGGCGGAGGTCGCAACCGTGTAGAGCTCCGAGCCGAGCTCCCCTTTCCCGGGCCGATTCTCCGCCAATTATCCTCGGAACCGCCTGAAACTGCAGGCGGACCACCATGTAGACATACTCGACACTCTGGCCAATTTTCGAACCGGAGACCCGACGCTGCAGCACCGGCCTTTCCTGAGAGCTACTGGCGGGACTCGCCGCCACCCAGACGGCGAAGGATACTACGGGAGACCGCGGCTTGGGCCTACCACTTGGGCCCCGCCGCACGACCTGCGGCCTGATCTCCACGACCTCCCCACACATCGGGGCCGCGCCCTGGGGACCGTCCAGACACTCCGACCCCTACTCCCCTCTACTCCTGGGAGGCTACAGAAGGCCCACGCTGTGGGAGCGAGGAAACCTGCCCGGCGCGACGCGGCCACTGCGCTGGCGGCGGCCCGTACCAGGGGCGCGGCTGCCCGACCGCCCACTCGTGCGCCCGAGGGTGGTATGACTCCAGAGGCGCGGAAAGCACCGGACAGCGCTCTGGACATCGCTGGAAGGCCGCGGCCATCTGAAGAGGCCCTCTCCCTACACAGGTACGGCGATGCAGTGAGGCGCGGGCACGACCAAGGGCCTGAACTCAACACCATAACCCACGCGTAGTGGCGCTGAGGCCCTAACGACGTCCCTCGCCCATTGAGAGACGCGCTCTGCTGGAAGAGGCAATACCCGGCTCTGAGCACTGCGGACTCCCCTCCTCTGGGCTCCCTGAGAATTGGCAGGCCGTCAGGGCCCTGGTGGCGGCTGACAGACAGCGCACCCACCGAACATCCGACCACATCGGGGACAGGAGGCGCGGGGCGGAGGCTCTTGGCCCAGTGTGGAGGAAAGGGCCACGCACTCATTGAGCGCCCCTGCGACACAGACGCCCACCACCACATGGTCCTGACTCCACTACAACACATGGAAATGCATTGAGACTGCGATTCAACGCTTACAGACTCACCCGCAAGTGCACGGCGACTTTCGGCCCACCCCGCCTGTCCAGGGGAGGCCTAGGGCTCTCATGACCACAAGACGTTCTGCTGCCGTGCGGTCGGCCGTTGGCGGTAAGCACGACCCCCTCGGCACTGTAGTCAGACACCTGCTCCGAAATACCACCACGCAAGCCTACCCCCAGAACGGACACGAAGAGCACACGAGGGACCGGCTAACCACATCCACGACAACCATCGCAGGCGACAACACGCCGCGGGCCGCAGGCGCTGCCGAGGCCGTGCGCCAGTGACCGCCCCATCCACCGGCTAAATTGGTCTACACTGCTGGTCGGGTCGCCTTGCACATGTCCGGGGGGGTGAGAACTCGCACTGGAACCGGAGGGGTACCCACCGAAGGGAAAAACCGATAAGTCGCTACACAAGATGGCTGCTGATCAAGTAACCGCGAGGTTGGACAGCGTGCTCGCCGCCATGGAGCGAATGGAACAATTGCTCCAACTGACCAGGACATCCTTAGAATCCAAAATAGACAGTGTGGCCATAGATCTCACCCACCTACGAGACGATCACAGGAAACTGGCCGACCGGACCAAAACGCTGGAGGGCACGGTAGCGGAGCTTAGCCCCAAAGTCACACAAACTGATACACAAGTTCAGGACCTCCTGAATAGAGTGGAGTTCCTAGAGGACCGCGCTGAGGATGCAGAAGGGAGGGCGAGACGCAACAACATCAGGCTCGTGGGGGTCCCGGAAAAAGGGAGGGTAACCGTCCTGCTCAACGAGTGGAAGACTGGCTGAGAGATATGCTGCCTGAAGACACACTATCGCCCCATTTTGTGGTGGAACGGGCGCATCGCGTACCCACGAGACCTCGCGCCACCGGCTCTAACCCGAGACCGCTACTGTTCAAGGTCCTGATCTATCGGGACAGAGACTCTATACTGCGAGAAACTAGACGGCTAGGGGAAGTACCGTGATGTACTTCCCGGACTACAACATTCAAGTGCAACGTCAGAGACACGACTTCTTGGATGTAAAGCGGTGTCTCCGCTCAGCAGGCCTTAAATATTCCCTACTCTTTCCTGCAAAACTAAGAGTAGTAGCGCACGACAAGACCTACTTCTTTAACACTCCTGAAGAGGTAAGCGAATGGCTTGACAGCGGCACGGACACGGCTCCCAGACAGCCACAGAGCTCTGAGATGAGACCTCGGGCCCGTGGGCCACGACGCCGCCGCAGGAACAGGGACCGACGGACCGGCCGACCGGAGGAATCGACGCGTCACTCCCCGCCGACGGACCAAATGATCCAGGAGCAACGGGATGCGCTCCGAAGAGTCTCCCAACTGTGCGCCTCACCAACTTCGGACGTCATCCACGTCACTAGCCCGCGGATGTTCCCGAGCGATGATGAAGCTATCTACGGGATACCGGACTCTCAACTGTCCGTTAATTTACCGGATGTTACGCCGCAAATGGCTGACATGCTCCATTGAAACCACGCATGCAAACTTCATAGACTCTGCCGGGGCGGCAGGGCTGGTACCGGAGACATGACAGCTACTGAGATGCTGGGCCTATGAGCCATTGCCTGAGACACTCCCTGCTGCCCTGGAGACTGAGAGAGGGACCTTGGCGCAGTGAGTACCCACACAGACATATGGACACTGAGATGGTGATGAGGTGGCGGGGCCATACTGCAATGCTTCTTTCTCCCCTCCCCTATTCCAGCCGCCCACATCACTTGGGGACCTTTCTAACCCGGGGCCCTGGGAAATGGAACCTACTCCTCTTCCCGGTGCGTGTTTGGTCAAACAAGCGACCCCACGACAGAAGGCACTGCTTTCCTGACCACTGACTCTGGCTGCATGGCGTAAATGACATATGGCCCGGGGAAGGGCCAACGACCCCCTTTCTTGATTTGAACTGGTAACCTGCCAGAACTGTAACTAGCACACGTTACCCCATAGACTTGAATATTGTTCTATTGCCTCTTTGGTGTGTTTGGACGGCGACATGTTGCGTAGCCGACCTTTTGGTATCTATTACTGTTTAGCACTGTTTGCACACCCTGTTCTTTTTCCCACCCCCAACCTCGGAGAATTGCTCGTACTCTTTATTTCTGTGCTGATATTGGTGTCTGATATGGGTGGGAGGAGAGGACCGGGAGTCTCGTGGAGGCACCCGCCTGAGGGATGGGTGGCGGGTGAAGCGGGTATTTCTTGCCCTGATAGTGAGTATGGCTGAGATCAGGATATGCACGTGGAATGTAAGAGGCATGCACACACCGTCGCGACGTTACCAAATCTATTCTTATTTACGGCGCCACAAATTTCATGTAGCGTTGCTACAGGAAACACACTTAAACAAACCTGAGATACACGCACTGCGCCGCAGATGGCGCGGGCAAATATACACCACGGAGTACTCCTCCTATGCTCGTGGGACACTTATATAGATATGGCCGGGCACCCCATGGGCAGTCATAGACACACAGATAGATTTGGAGGGTAGATATGTGATGGCCCGAGGCAGGCTCGATGGACACCCTGTGGTGCTTGCCTCCTTATATTTCCCAAACACTGACCAGGGCAGCTTCTTTGAGAGCCTCTCCACGACATTGGCGTCCTGGCATGGGCTCCCGTGGATCCTCGGAGGCGACTACAACTGCATCCTAGATGTGCACCTAGACAGATCTACTGCACCCCCGGCCAATGCACAAGCACACGTCACCACGAAAGCCCTCCTCAACTGGGCCCAGCAATGGGACCTCCACGACGCATGGAGGGCACGCAACCCCACAACACGAATATATTCTTACTGGTCAGGTGCGCATGCGTTACATGTGCGCTTAGACAGATACATGGTCTCCACCGATCTTCTTCCATTGGTTCGTGACTCACAATATATGGGCCGCACACACTCTGATCATAATCCACACACGCTAGTCATCGCCTGGGACGACCCACACCCTCCTGTCCCCACCTGGCGTCTCCAACCGGACCTCTTACTAGACGCGACCTTCCGAGATTCCCTACTCATACAGACGGCTCAATACTTTGACCTCAACACTGGTACGGCGTCCTCTCCCCAAACTGAATGGGATGCTTTTAAGGTGGTGACCCGGGGACTCTGCTTGGGAACACAGGGGCACATACGACGACAGCTAGAGCAGGACCTGACGTGACTAGAGACCGAACTACTGGACCTTGAGCGTGCTGAGGGGAGGGATGCGGTCGCTCGGCTGACGGAGGCCAAGGCGGAACATGACCGCCTGCTAGACCGCTTGCGTATTGTCAACTTTGCGGCACATTCCGCCCGGGTCCACAGACAGGGTGATAGACCTGGTAAACTATTAAACTGGCTGATCGCGCGGGAGGATCGCTCGACCCCTGTAATGGCAATACAGGCGGAGGACGGCAAATTACTTTATTCCCAACGCCAAATACACGAGGCGTTCACGGGTCATTATTCGGAACTGTACTGTTCCCGACTGCGTGTCCAGCTGAATACCATAACTGACTATCTCTCTACCATACAATTGCCCGCCCTAACGGCGGCACAGCAGAATGACCTCGGAGCACCACTGGACTCTGAGGAGCTTCGAGATGCCATCTTTAACCTCTCGAATGGCAAGTCTCCGGGACCGGGTGGCTTGCCAGCTGAATTCTATAAGGCCACCTCGGACATCCTAATCCCCCACCTGGTAAGGATGTACTCTGCGGCTACAGATGACTTCTCCTTGCCCCCGACACTTAATGAGGCCACGCTCGTATCTCTGCTCAAACCTGGCAGGGACAGCGAACAGATGGGATCCTACCGCCCTTTAGCACTCCTCAACACAGATTACAAAATCCTCGCCTCCGCACTTGCTCGCAGGCTAGCCCCCATGGTTCCCGCGCTGGTGCATCACGACCAAAACGGGTTTGTACCGACGCGACACACGTCCCACAACATTCACCGCCTATTCCGCTTACAAGAATACACCACACGACAGTGGCCACGAGCCGGGTGCCTGGTACTAGATCTAGAGAAGGCGTTTGATTCGGTAGAATGGCCTTACCTGCGAGCGGTCATGGACAAATTCGAACTGGGGGACGACTACCAAACTATGGTTGGGCTCTTGTACCGCAGACCCACGGTCCGGGTCCATACTGGAGCGCTGCTCTCTGACCCTATTTATGTGAGGAGAGGCACCAGACAAGGCTGCCCCCTATCGCCCTTGTTGTTCTCCTTAGCTGCGGAACCCCTGGCTGCGAAACTCCGATCCCAAGGGGCGGGTTGGGGTATACCGATGGCGGATGGACTGCATGTGGTGTCACTGTACGCTGACGACCTCCTGTTGTATGTCAACGACCTGAGTAATGTTCCGGCGTCCCTGACTGACATCTTCAGCACTTTCGTGGAGGTGTCGGGTTTGAAGGTGAACTGGGCCAAATCAGGGGCCTACTCCTTTAACCCAAACGGTCCCAAGAGCGAGATACGCATCTGGGGCGAGCGATTACAGTGGTACCCTGTGACGTTCAGGTACCTTGGGATACACATTTACCGAGACCCTACTGATATCTTGGAGGGGAACCTGATGAGAGCGATCGCGTCCACCCGAGCACAGGCTGTGTTCTGGAAGACTCTACCGCTGAACGTTCCTAGCCGCATAGCCCTAACAAAGATGATAGTCCTACCGAGGCTGCTGTACTACTTTGCAAATATCCCATCCTATGTCCCTACTCGGGTGTTTCGGGACCTCGAGGTCCTGATACGTGACCTGATTTGGAATAAAGGCCGGCCACGAGTTGCGTTGACGAAACTCTATATGCCTACTGAAACGGGCGGACTAGCTGTTCCCAACATGGAGCTATATTATCTAGCGGCGCAAATGCAGTGGGTGTCAGGTTGGCTAGGTGGCAAGAACCTGGAAGACACAGACACCGCTGTCTGGCCCCTGTTGCAGATTCACGTGTTGTTCCATCCACTGACCCGGACTCCCCGACCGCAGCAACTACTGCTCGCGGTGGCGTGCAGATGCTTCCTCCGTTGCTTGCGTCTGACCCGGGCGACAGTACCATATGCCCCGACACTACCACTACTGGGCACCCCGACCACGGCGGGGACTCTGACGGCTGTAAAGCTGGACAGCTGGACCACAGCGGGGGTGGAAACACTGGGAGATTTATACTCTGACGGCGCCCTCCTACCCTTCGCGGATCTCGTGAGAGACACATCCCTTCCGGCTGGACAGTTCCTATTACATGCATCCCTCATCCATACACTGACTGCCGCTTGGGGGGACATGGCTGGTGAACTACCCACACATCACTTTATGCAATACCTTCATATCATGAGCAATGGCACACACATAATCCATTGGCTAGCACAGGCACTCCTTCTCCATACTCATCCCACAACAGTGCAATTACGGGAGAAGTGGGCGACAGACAGGGAGAGGGACTGGACGGACAAAGTGTGGGCTATGATCCTGGCTGGTCCAGTGAACATCCCCCGCAACCCTCGCTTCAAAATCATACAACTTTACATACTGCATCGTGCATATCTCACCCCGGACAAGATAAATAGATATTTTTCAGTCACTGATACTGCCTGCGGTCGCTGTTCACTATTGGGAGCAGATCTCCTCCACATGCTCTGGCTATGTCCTGCCCTCCAGCAGTATTGGGATGAGGTGACTACGTTACTTCGACATTGCACCAAGGAACACGTGCCAAAAACATGGGAGGCCTGCATACTGGGATTGTATAAACGTACACGACTAAACAAAGTCCAGGCCCGTTACTGGGATCTCGGACTAATCACGGCCAAGAGACTGCTCACCAAGCGGTGGAAGGCTGCAACACCCCCCACATCCGGCACTGGAGCCTATCACTGGTGAATTGGGCGCGGGCAGAGAGCACTGTCCTATGGCGAGAAGAGACGGCGGGGCTCAGGAAATTTCCCATCGCACAACACTGGGATGACATCCTACACTCCTTCCAGCAGAAATGTGTGGAACAGGGGATCACATGAAGAACTGCATGCTGCCCCCCCTTCCCCACCCTGTAATGGTCACTCTGAGTCACACACGATGCACCGATTACTACATACCGAGCCACCATGCCTTGCCCACCGTGTACCACCTGCTTGAACGTCTAACAATAGCGGGTGTCTTGCCCCTCCCACACCCACGTCCCCGCATACACCGCTGTAACAATAGATCCGACTACTGAACGCTTCCCACATAGCGTTGAAACGCTACGCCCGATGAACCCTTTTTGCACACTTGCCATATGAGATAACTGCCCTCCCTAGGTCTCCTACCTCCCTACTCACTAGACCGCGACTGACACACTAACACCACATTTCCCCATCCGAGCACATGGCTATCTCTACCCCCATCCACCCCTACCTATCCCATGTATTACCTGTGTTACGGTTTTATGGTTTGTTGATACTTTGGTCTTATTTCCTTTTAGACCAAGCCCTTGCAGAAGAGTATTGCATTTCATGAACTATGAGGTCTTTGGGAATGGCAGTTATGACCTAGTCGTTTCACCTGAGTAACAACACATACATCAGTCACTCTCGTCAAGGTGGGCGAACTAAGCAGATACGCGCTCACCAACACACTTGGACGCTGAGCGGCCTCATCCCTCATTTCTGAAACACAATACTCGGCTGAAGGTCGAACTCATCTGATACCCTTCCTAACGATACACGAGTGTCATCATAGAAATTGCCTCAACTGCAGACGCTGATGAGTGCCAACCTAACGCTGTAACTCTGAGTTTGCAGATAAAATGAGAAAAACCCCATAGACCTTCACTTTCATCACATTGCATGCTTATATGATTGTACGCTGTAATGACACGTTGATATACGCTGCCGAACCCCAGGGTTGTCGGCCTCAAAGCGGTGTTCCTTTACCACATTTGTTACAATATTCATTACTTGCAGCTGGCCCGGCTGGGTTGTAAGCTAAATGCTGTGTACTGTACATGATGGACAATAAAGGTCTTTAAAACATAAAAAAAAAAAAATAATGGTTGGTGTGCTGCTTCTTTCCTGCTCCTTGGAAGAGAACTTGCCGGAGTGTGTCAGTAGGTAGTTATAGTTGGGACCTAGTTTACTTAGGAAAGCGTTTTTTCATTTGCTAATAACTTTAGCATCGTTTGAGAGATCGTTATGAAATTTTTAAAACTCATTTGCCACTCACTTCAGCTGCTGTATTGGAAATTTCAGGGTGATCTGTCAAGCGGGGGCTAAGATAAGGGGTTGGTGGTTCCCAAACACATTTTCCTCATGTTAATTTCCATAGGAAATTGTAGATACAGCTACAGCCCGAACTGCTCGAAGGAATTCCACCAAATTTGCCATGAGGACTTCATCCCCCTACTAGTAGTGCACGAGGAGGCGCGTTTGCAAAGTGGTAGAGAAACAATTATTACAAAGAGGTCTTCAGAGGCCCTGCCCCCTTACTCCACCACTCTGCAAATGCGACTACTAAATAAAAAAAATAGAAATTCACTGAAATAAACAAAGGTTACAGGGAGGTTATAGTTGTGAATTAGCATTTAAAAAATATTTGAAATTCATTGATAAAACTTCAGATTTCATGAATACAAAATACAAAACCAGTGTAATTCAGCCGTTATAGTTAGTGAGCTAACTATAACTCACGCCCCTGCAATGCACTGCTAATGACCTCACATATTATAGAACCTCTTGGGACCACAGAGACGACAACAAGACAAGACCGCTTAACCTTGAAAAAGCCCTCTGCCTGTTGGCCATTGGGCAAAACAAGTGTCAGCTGTTTTTCTTTTGAAATATACTTCTGGATTAAGAATTAAAACGGCGCACCATGCCCTGAAAAGAAGTCTGGATTTTGGGAATTATTTTCCGGAACATTATTATTGACCATTAGGCACAGACCTCCTCCCAAGCTCATATCTTTACCTCAAATTTAGTGGCTGGTGGGTGTAGCCGTTTGGGAGGCGTGTGACAACCGCATAATTTAGGTCTTGACCCTCTGGCGTGAACCCTAGCACCAAAAAATCCACCCATTGCATAGACTAAAGAATCTCAGAGACCAATCATCTCCTTACCATTAACCCTTAATTCGACAAGGGGCCTTCTAGACTTTCTAGTCACGCTTTCTGACCGCGACCTAACTCAATGGTTATATGTGGTTCCTGTTCCCTAATGTTTCACTTTGCTCTTTTTGTTATGCATACTTGATGTGCCTGCATTTATTCGTTTGTATATCCAGGCTGACTTAATGTAAAGCGCTCTGATATCCGCAAGGATCTTGTTTGCGCTATATAAGACCTTCAAAATAAAATAAATAAAATACAATTACCCCCTTGTGTTTTTTTTCAGAGAATGAAAAAATATAAAAATATATATTCACTGTCAAAACAAAGGTTAAAGTAATGTTGAAATGTTCAGTTTTAAATTCTAAAAACCACTCCAATTCACCAGTTTTAGTTGAAGTTCTCACAAGTAATTATAACTTTTGCCCTACAGCATAGCGCATTTCTCCGCAGCGCTCCAACATTGTGCAGCCTTAAAATTTTAAAATACCGCGTTTTTGCTTTGTTAGGATTTTTATTTAGGAACATCCTTTTTAGCTTTTAAAATAGTTGGCCACGCTTACCTGCACGCTGCCACCTTCACTCGCACTCTAATCTGTTTAAACACCGCATTTTGCGGGTCCCTCGCCAGAGTCTCGTTTTTGGGGGCCATATTGGTTGAGGGCTGAGTCATCGCGCGGTCTAGTCCTCGTTTAGGAGGCTGGACCAGCATAAATTGCAGGCAAATTCAGGTGAGTGCCCCTACAGCATAGCGCATTTCTCCGCAGCGCTCCAACATTGTGCAGCCTTAAAATTTTAAAATACCGCGTTTTTGCTTTGTTAGGATTTTTATTTAGGAACATCCTTTTTAGCTTTTAAAATAGTTGGCCACGCTTACCTGCACGCTGCCACCTTCACTCGCACTCTAATCTGTTTAAACACCGCATTTTGCGGGTCCCTCGCCAGAGTCTCGTTTTTGGGGGCCATATTGGTTGAGGGCTGAGTCATCGCGCGGTCTAGTCCTCGTTTAGGAGGCTGGACCAGCATAAATTGCAGGCAAATTCAGGTGAGTGCCCCTACAGCATAGCGCATTTCTCCGCAGCGCTCCAACATTGTGCAGCCTTAAAATTTTAAAATACCGCGTTTTTGCTTTGTTAGGATTTTTATTTAGGAACATCCTTTTTAGCTTTTAAAATAGTTGGCCACGCTTACCTGCACGCTGCCACCTTCACTCGCACTCTAATCTGTTTAAACACCGCATTTTGCGGGTCCCTCGCCAGAGTCTCGTTTTTGGGGGCCATATTGGTTGAGGGCTGAGTCATCGCGCGGTCTAGTCCTCGTTTAGGAGGCTGGACCAACATAAATTGCAGCCATGCTTACGCGCAGCGTCATCGCGCAGCGGGATCGCCGGATTTCCGCCGGAGTTACGCCTGAGTTCAGCCCGTCTGCGCTGAGGACGGGCTGCAGGTCGGGCTGGACCTGGTCTCCGCTCCTCGGCTCCTTGGTAAGACTCTTATTCGCTATGCTTCATCTTCGCTTCTGGCCCTTAGACCTCCCGCATGCCCCTCTGTATATCGTTTTACTCCGCTAGAGCTACTACATTCTCCCTGCTGTTTGGCCTGTTCCTCTTCTTTCCACCCTCTTGCCATCGGTCGCACCAGCCCCTGTCCTTCTTCCTCAAGGTGCACTGTCTCTTGTAACACGGGGTTTTTATTAAATGTGCGCTCACTGATTAGACATAATCTTGCCTTTCATGATTTTGTGGATGAAAGGCAGCCAGACTGGGTATTTATTACAGAGACCTGGGCCACTGATTCTTCTGGACATGACCTCCTCCTAGCCATTCCTGAGGGCTATTCTCTACATAGACTCGACAGACCTAAACGTAGAGGAGGAGGGATTGCGATTCTTTGCAAATCCTCCTTACTATGTACGGTTACTCCACTTTCTTCGCCCCAAGATCGCTTTGAAGCCCTGTACTTCTGTATCGCATGTGCCCCTTCAGTTTCCTTTACGGGGATACTGATCTACAGGCCGCCTGGTCATAGAGCTAACTTTGCCTCTGACATACTTAGGATCCTTGAGCCATACTTTGGAAAGCCCTCTTTCACCGTTCTGGGTGACCTCAATTTCCATCTTGATGAGGCCCAGTCTAAGGACACGCTTTCATTGGTCGAATCTCTTGGAGCCTGTGATCTTGTCCAGCTTGTGACTACAGCCACTCACACAGCAGGTCACATCCTTGATGGAGTTTTCTCTAATGATCGTAAACTCTCGAGTGGCACACCCTTACCATTGGTGTGGACTGATCACTTTGCGGTTCCTCTCTATTTAACCTTTTCCACCTCTAATTCCATTAAGAAGGGGACTACCCCTTTCGTTTCTAGAAGAAATCTTAGAAACATTACGAATGAGGCTTTTGTCCCTTTTGTTCCCACACCAGAGGCTCTCTCCCTTAAAGACGCGGATGAGGCAGCACAAGTTCTGCAGGATTCCATCACTAATGCAGTAGAAAAACTTGCCCCCGCATCCCTGCGATATGTAGCCCGGCGGAAGCCATCAGCGCCATGGTTTTCGGACCATCTGAGACTTCTAAGACAGGGTTGCAGAAGCAGTGAGAGGAGATGGAGGAAATCCTGGGACCCCATGGATAGGGAGGCTCATAAGTCTGCCCTACGGGAGTATAAGCTGAAAGTGATAATGGAGAAGCAGGAATACTTCTCCAATCTGACTAGCTCACTCACTTCCGCTAGGGAGCTGTTTAAAATCGCGGACTCACTATGCTCCCTCCAACTTCCTGACCCCGTAGTTAGTTCTCAACGTCTTTGTGACGATATTGCAGACTTTTTTCATAAAAAAATCTTTGACATTCATACTTCCCTAGAAGTACAACGTCTCTCCTTGGTTGAAAATCATCTTCCTGGCATACGCTCCTTTGAGGCATTGGACATAGCTCCTTCCAGTCTCCTCTCCGATTTCCCCCCTATGTCTTTGGAGGGACTGAATCTTCTTTTGGACAAGACGAAGTCTTCTTCTCCATTAGATCCACTGCTTCTTAAAAAGTTAAAAGAGTGTAGGAACAGCCTCCTTCCTCCCCTGCTTGAGGTGATGAATAAGGTCATAGCTCAAGGCTCCTTTCCATCAATATGGAAGAAGGCCATTGTGAGGCCGCTCCTTAAGAAGCCCTCACTTGATCCTGGTCTTCTGAAAAATTTCCGACCCATTTCTCTGCTCCCTGCACCGGCTAAAATTTTAGAAGCACACCTGAACCGCCACTTATCTTCCTTCCTTGAAGCCTCGGAGTATCTTGATATCACCCAGCATGGTTTCCGAAAACAGCACAGCACAGAATCTGCTCTCACCTTTGTAGTCGATAACATCCGACGCAAGGTTGACGCTGGACAAACCACCATTCTTGTGCTATTGGACCTCACGGCCGCATTTGACACTCTGTCCCCTGCCATTTTAACATCTCGGCTTAGGGAGGCAGGTGTCACTGGCTCGGCCCTGAGTCTCCTCAACTCCTTTCTCCTTGATAGGGAACAGAGAGTGATGCTCGGCAACCACCTCTCCCCAGCAAAGTCTTTGCAATGTGGGGTGCCACAGGGGTCGGCATTAAGTCCGACCCTGTTTAACATCTACGTGGCCCCCCTTGCCAGGCTTGTAAGATCGCAGGGGATGGAGGTGGTATCATACGCCGATGACACCCAGATCATGGTTTCACTCACTCAGTCCTCTGTCATAACATCTGCCTCTAGCTTCAGGTCCTGTATGCAACATGTTGCAGATTGGATGGTTGTCAACTCGCTGAAGCTAAATGGCGACAAGACTGAGGTCTTGGTCTTTGGGAAGGACCATGATATCTGGTCGAGTGAATGGTGGCCCTCCTCGCTTGGCACCTGCCCCACTCCCTCGCAATCTGCCAGAAATCTGGGTGTGGTGTTCGATACTTCACTCTCGATGTCCCTACAGGTGAATCGGACTGTTTCGACCTGCTGGGGTGTGATCAGGACGCTCAATAGAATTCGCAGCTATTTGTCTCTTCAAGCACGCAAGCAGATTGCAGTCGCCCTTGTTGGGTCCAGACTAGACTATTGTAACTCGCTCTACATGGAATCCAACAAGGGCCTCATACATCGACTGCAAATCGTGCAGAATGCTGCTGCACGCTTTGTCTTGGATCTTCCTAGGTCCTCTTCTGCTACTGCTGCGAGGAGAGATCTTCATTGGCTGCCTATTCAGCACAGAATATATTTTAAAATTCTGTGTCTGACCTATAGAGCTCTCGAGGATGGATCTAATGGCGCTATCAGCTCCCTGCTTACCCGTTATCACCCTACTCGTTGTTTGCGTTCTTCGGGTTTACTTCAACTTGTTGTCCCCCGTTTTAAGCTCACCAGATGGGGAGCCAGGGCCTTCTCCGTCGTTGCGCCACAGCTCTGGAACATCCTGCCGATGGAGTTGAAGACCTCACCTTCTCTATCGCTCTTCAAAAAGGCCTTAAAAACGTGGTGCTTCTCCAGAGCCTACACAGGTTGAGCTGCAGGGTTATCTGTTATGAGCTGGATTTGGAATTAGGCGCCTTGACGCCCACTGGGCTAAGTTTGCGCATGACAAAACCCCCTTTACTTACTTTACTTACTTACTAAGGTACCTGTAACTCGGGCCCCCACCATGCACAGTGACATCAATTATGCCAAAGAAGAAATCATGAGTAATGTAATATGTAGGATAATTAGGATCTCATGTCGAGGACACGAGATCTGGTTACCTTAAACCATGAATTATAGTTATGTGAGAGAACTCGAACTATAACTGATGAATTTCATTCGTTTTTAGGGTTTAAAACTGAACATTTCACCTAACTGTAAGATTACTTTAACCTTTCTTCAGTGAATTTCAAGGACTTTTTTGATGTAAACTAATATTTTAATTACCATGCATTAATCCAACTCCCCGCCGCTCACGACCTCTGGCCTTGCACAGCGGGGGATTGATTGCAGGGACTAGCCTGCGGCCAACCCCCGCATGCAGCCAACCCCATGCTCGGCGAACACCCATTACAACGATGTGTCTACTTCGCGGGGACATCACAACGCAATTTTTACTTCGCTGGAACTTTGACATCGTAAGGCACAGCAACGCAATCCCTTGCATCGCACTGTTGTTCACATCGCATGCTATTACGACGGTTTTCGCGCCGGAACCCTTACAGAGTAAGGCTTAACACGTTTCAGACCAAATTTTGAGATTGTCAGTACTTTTCTTATGGCCTTTTTCTCTAGAATAAGCATAATTAATGTATTTTATATGCGTCTTCAAATGTGCAACGCACAAGGAATTTTTATTTTAGCCTTTTCTGAAGAAACGTGCTGAAACATGTGTGCTGCTTTGTGTTTTACCAACAAAATGAACACCAGTTATAGGACTACAGCGCTCTTATATTCGGCAATACATTTTCATAAGAGACGGTATTATGCTTCAAATTGAGTCAAAGGCAACGCACAAGGAATGTTCATTTTAGCCATAAGCATAATTCGTATATTTTATATACATTTTCATAAGAGACGTTTCGTTTCAAAGCTTTATTCGACTTTTAGTCATAAGAGCAAACCTCCTAACCATGATACAATAAATACTAAGCATAAAAACAGTTAGTTAAAAACATATTAAACAACAAAAGTCGAATGCTGATAAATTCTAAAATATGTATACATACATTTTTAAAAATTCATTAGAAAAAGTTAAAAGAAAACAAGCAAGATTAGAGGGGCAGTTGATAATCCCTATTAACTAGTAGGCTTTAAAGCACGTGATCTTATTACCCACGCCCAGGCCAAGAATTTTGCTATGCCTATTACCAGTGGTGTAGAGGAATCAGATGTTAAAATTCTGAGGGCTTGTGAGCAACAGCGAGTGCCCATATTTTTACAAACTGGTTTTAGCCACTTTCGACGGGGGGTAGCATACAGAGGGCAAGAAAAAAGCAGATGCGCAATGTCCTCTATTTGGTTTTTACAATGTTCACAGTAAGCGTCCTGCAATGGGGACCAGTATTGTCTAAAAGCGTTCACTGGGAGTGTTCCCACACGAAATTGGAAATATAATTTCCTGTCAAATGGGCGTTCAATTACGTCCCAATATTTTTCATATAATGGAAGTTGTTTAGTGTCCAAAAAGCGTGATGACAGGGTAGATTGCAGGCCTTTGCGATACGATGAAACATATACCGAGTCCCAATAAATGTCCTTCAGTTGCTTTTTCGTTGGAAATGAGGCGACATCCTTATTGCCCCACAAATAGTCAAGGCCCAACTTCCCCAATGTACCCCGGAGCTCCTTTAACCAGGCAATGCAGTGAAAACGGTCAAAATTCACAACATCAAAAAAAGCTGATGCATAATGACTTAACTCTGGGGTTACCATTAGGCGCCTCCAATACAACAAAGGACGTAGGCGGGCAATGTCTTCAATATTTTTCCTACCTAGGTCCATCTTTAGTGGGATTATGGGGGTACTTTGTGGGGCCCCAACAAGCCCTCGCAGAAATCTATTTTCCGCCCGCCCCAGATCTCCTAGGTTTGAAAATCCCCAGAGCTCAGACCCATATAAGCATGCACTCAGTACCTTCATACTATAAATTTCGAGTGCACAATTTATGGGTCTTGTCATGGATGTATTATGTTTGATGGTAACTGCACCTGCTAGCTGGCTAAATTTTAAAGATGCCATATTAATGTGTGATTTCCATTTCATGTCATGTTGGAGGATAATTCCTAGGTAGGCAAAGGCATCTACCTTTTCCAGTGGTTCGCCCTTAAATTTTATCACCCCCTTGAAAGCCGATTGGGAACTCAGACACATAAATTTGGTTTTACTAGTGTTTAATTCCAGACCACGGCTATCACAGAAATCCCCAAAAGCGTCAACCGCTTTCTGCAATCCACTAGGCGTACGTGATAGTAAAAGCGTATCGTCCGCGAACATTAGTACGGGGACGTGTACACCTGCTACGAGTGGAGCGTCATTTGGGGATTTATTTAGGTGCTCCACAATTCCGTTTATATAGATTGAAAAAAGCGTTGGGGCCAGGACACATCCTTGCCTCACCCCCCGTTCGACTGGAAAAGGGGCCGTCACTTCCCCCTGTTTGCCCCACCTTATTTTTGCAAAATTGTTTTCATGGAGGCGGACCAGCAAGGTAAGGAGCTCTCTGCTTATTCCCACATCGGCCAGTGTTTCCCACAGTTTTTCTCTCGGGACCAGATCAAATGCGGCTTTTAGGTCCACAAAAACTGCGTACAATGTGCCATTTCGCAGTGTGACATTTCTCCAATAGATGGCTAGGAAATAAAAAACTTGGTCAACACTGCTAGTCAAAGGGCGAAATCCCGCTTGGTATGGCGACAATATATTTTGGTCTTTAATCCACTGCTGTAATTTATTCTGGACCAGTCGACTCATTATTTTCTGCGCAGTGTCAATTAAGCTAATGGGTCTATAGTTTTTTGCCTGGGTTATATCCCCCTTTTTAAATATAGGGATGATTTCAGCCCCTTTCCACGAGGCTGGGACTTCTCCACCCATAGCTATTGCATTTGCCAACCAAGTGAAATATGTGCACCAAGAAGACCGGTCAGATAGAAAAACATCTGCTGGGATGCCATCCATGCCCGGCGCTTTTCCTCCTGACACGCAGTCCAGTGCCAGGCTAACTTCCTTTTCAGTAAATATTTGGTTATTAAAAAAGACAGTTTGGGGGAGAGATATGGATGCATATCTCGGGCATCTGGCATACTGGGGTTGAAAAAAATCATTCCAGCCTTCTTGTGACACATGGTTTTGTGGTTGGGCTGCTACCCCACCCCTGTTCCATTTAACCAAGGCCCAAAACCGCTTTGAGTCTTTGTTGGCACAGGCCTGTTTTAGCTCACTCCAGCCCTCTTCATCCCAACGCCTCTTTGATTGCTTTTGCGTCAGCCTGTAGATATCTCTTGCCCTTTTGACGGCTATAGGGTTTCCTATTTTCAATTCTACGCTTAGTTTTTGCCTTGCCAATCTACAGCTTTTATCATACCAGCCTTTAACGGCTTGATGTTTTTTAGCTGCAGTTGGGTCTACTGTTTTAATGAAAAAACTTTGGAGTTTGTTAAATAAATTTTTGTGGGCCTCCATCATGTATTCCTCGAAATTAGGGTTCCCATGATGCGTCTTGATAACGCTAACTTCTTCTTTTACTAAATTTTTCAAATGTTCTAATTTTCTTTCATCCCCTAGCAACATTCCCCATTTCAGATGTCTTTGGTTATTGGAGCACACAACATCTTGTGTTACCATCTGCTTATTATTTAAAAATGCACTAAGCTCTTGATAGGGGTGAAATGTCATATACAGGGGATGGTGGTCACTCTCCAAGCGTGATACAACTGCCATGTCTAATAGCTTGGACCATGCTCTTACATCAATTAAAAAGTAATCAATCCTGCTTGTTGCACGACCTTTGTCGAAGGTAAAATTCCCTTTTAAGTCAGATTGTGTCGTCCCGTTCGTGGCTCTCAATCCTCTGGAGAGGCAGAGACTCTTTATCCTGATGGCCGTAGCACTCCATCTTTTTATGGGAGGAATCTCTAATTGCGGTATTCCCCATCTACTGTCTTCCTCTGCCGTTAAGCTCCTATCCTCTTCTCCCAGGGGCTCAAAAGTTGAATTAAAATCACCGCCCACAATGATATGGGGATTAGGTGGAAGGGTTTTAACATCTTGTTCTAGGGTGGTAAAAACATCAGATGGAATACCTGTACCAACCCCCCTAGCGTAGAGGTTGTACAAAACTACTTCTTGGCCATTGGCCCATCTGATGTTCAGTGCTAGGATGTCGTTGGATATTATTTGCCTTTGTGATATGGTGCAAGTTAATGCTTGGCGGACCCATATCAACAATCCTCCAGAGGGACGTCCTTTTTCTCCTCTAGATGCAGGTTTATAGAAATTTAGATACCCCATACGAAATACTGGGTTAATTGACCAAGTTTCTTGCATCATAATTATGTCATGCCTGTCAATATAATCCACCCACTCTGGGGTATCAAGCTTACTCGCTATGCCTGCTATATTCCAAGATATAAAAGTCAATGGTCGTTCTCCTGGAGTTGGGCCTAATGTTAATGGCACCTCCATATTTCCCCTGGGGTCCACAGTTAGCAGTCCCCCTTGCTCAGGGCTTAAATCATCCCCAACTATTAGGCTGATATTAATTGGACCATCTGACCCTGTTATAGGTACATTGCTATTTGAACTTATAGGGACCTTATGATCTAGTTTTAGATTTTTTATATGTTGGTCTAGTGATTTGTCTAATTGACATATTGAATGAGTCGACTGATGTTCCACTATTAATCCTTTATCTATTGTAAGTCAGTCGCACTCGTTCAGGTTAGACAATGCTGTAAATCTATTATCTAGGTTTAACCCCCAGACATTAGATGGACCCTCCCTTGTACTTCTACTGGCCACTGTAGACCATTTGGTTCGCAGAACACTCGGGTTTGACACTAAGCCTTTCCTATTGTAGAAAAAGTCCAGGGTGAGTGGAATTAATTCTGCCGTTCTACGTTGGGGAGGAAGAAGATTGTTCAGAATTTCTGGCAAAACTTCGGGGCTTTTAAGGTTCACAACCACACAATCCCCAGGGAATTTCTTGATCCTACTCCCTATCCATTTTACCCGTCTTGCCGTTAGCAAATCTTCTGCCAGCTTATGTTTACCCCCAGGACACATATGCATGTTGTTACTTAACCATTGAAGTGCCTTATTTAATAATGATTCAGGGTGTTCTATCTGCCCTGTATTTAAAGGGGGGACATTGGCGAGTACCAGAATAAGGGGTGAAGCTTCTACAATTAGCTCCACAGGGTTATTTTCTGCATTGGATCCCTGTAGTATACAGTCCCCTACAGGCTCTATGGGGACATCACCAGGAAGATTAGTTTGTTCTGGACCAGGCTTCAGATTAACCTGCTGGATTTGTGGAAGCTCTACTACACCTGAGCTTGCACTTTCTAATGGAGTTTTTTCAGCCAATTTTTCTATAAGCCTTGTCGGCAATTCCTCCACTCTATCATTAGTTATTTTTATATAGGCCTCCATTTTATTTATTTTAGCCGTGAGGTGATCAATTTTTGACAATAAGGGTTTTACTAACTGACTTAGCTTAATGTCCAGCATGCCCATAAGTTTTTTTAGTAAGCCATCATCCCACCCACGGCTCACATCTCCTTCACCCACATTCCCATCTACAATTTTCTTGTTGGGCGGGGTAGCTGGCCTTTTCCTACTTGACCTTAACCCTTCCCTTTTTGAAGAAATCTTAGAAGTCCCTTTTGTTACTCTTGGAGCAGGAACAGGGGGTGAGGGAGAACTGGAATCTACTACCTCCATGTCTGGGTCTAGGTCCTGCATAGAGACATTTAAAACCCCCGATATCGTTTCAGCATTAATAGCTGGATTTTCCTCAAACGACACATTTTTTGATAGCCCCACATCCGGCCCTTGTGGAGCTGGGGATAAATCAATTGGGGTATCCAGAAGGATTAAGTCTGTTTGTAAGTTCTCATTTTGAGGCAAAATCAGTGGGGTACCAAGACCCAGCGAGGACATCCGTTCATGATTTATTTTTTCCACAACTTGTACCAGGTAATTATCCATGGTATTACCCGGGGCGATGGGATTCCTTGACTTAGACATTTAAGTATCTGGCAATGTTCCTAATAACCTTAACCCCAATGTAGTCAGTATAGTCAATAGGAGTCACACAGGCCTCGTTACCTTCCGGTTTGACTTTCCCGATGGTCCTGGTTCAAAGCAGGCTTATATGAATAAGAAGGGGCGGTTTTTGAAGGCTGAAGGTAGATCATAAATCCAGGTTATCTTAATGATGACTCTTGGGTACATTAGATGTAAGAGGGGTGGCCCGTCCCGTCACCTTAGGTCCCCTGAGGGCCACAGAGGGCCCGCCCTTTGCCCGGGCTTCGCTCCGGGCGTCCCGCGAGGCGGCGGTGACGCTGTTTTTATGCGCCTCCTGGCGCTTCCTTTACACGCGGACCCCAGCAGGGCTTCTGGGTGTCGTAGTCCCGCCCCTCGCCGGTCTCCGCCCGACGGCTCCCGCTGTAGGTGGTAAAAGCGGTGGAGCGGCGGGAGACTGGCGGGCGGGTCCGCGGAGGGCTAGGCAGACACAGACAGTTTTTGCTAATGCAGGAACACAGCGAGAGTTGGCACAAAGGAGCAGGAAACAGGACATAAGAGACTGTATTATGCTTCAAATTGAGGCAAAGGCAACGCACAAGGAATGTTTATTTTAGCCATAAGCATAATTAATATATTTTATATACATTTTCATAAGAGACGGTTTTATGCTTCAAATTGAGACTAAGGCAACGCACAAGGAATGTTCATTTTAGCCATAAGCATAATTAATATATTTTATATGCGTCTTCAAATGTGGGAGGCTTAGGCAACGCACAAGGAATTTTCATTTTAGCCATTTCTGAGGAAACGTGCTGAAAAATGTGTGCTGCTTTGTGTTTTACCAGCAAAATGAACACCCGTTATAGGACTACAGCGCTCTTATATTTGGCAATACATTTTCATAAGAGACGGTATTATGTATTTCTGCTCAAAATTAGTTGCAGGGCTACACTTAGTGGATTATCCATCATTTTAACAACCGTCTCACATTGATATTGTGACTAATATAATTTAAATGCAACCTTAAGTAAAAAATCGATATCTGGTTTTCTAAAAACTTAAAGAGCACATTTCTACTCCACAAATTTGGCACGCACTCAACTTTGTCCAGCCTCAGACCATGGCACAAAACTGACAGCAATGAAACTTGCAGACTCTGCAAGGGGGCCTGAATTCGAACAACGCAAGCGTGCAAGCCAGATTTACAATTTGTATGCTTATTTATAACAAAAAGTTTGGCCAAATGTTGTAAGGTAACTCAGCACTTGGCACTTTAACAGGTGTAGAAGACGAGCCGCCCGCCACACACAAAGACCTGGTTTCGCAGTAGCCGCATTACAGGGAGTTTAAGAGCATCATAGAGGAAAAAATATGCGTTGTAATGGCGTGCAATTTTTTGCGTTGGGAAAACTTGCGATGTAACAGTCTTTGCGTCCTGGAAAGCGTGTGGTAAAAGCACACGTTGAAACGGTGTGCGATGTACTATCATACATCCCCATGCTCTCAAGGGCATTCGGTCGTGCATGGCGGGGGGTTGGCCACAGGGCCTGGCCTGCGGTCATTCCGCCCCAAAGGCAGACAACCCCACTACGCACCCAACTGTAGGGGATTGGCCACAAGGCCTGGCCTTGGGAACCCCTGGGCCTTTTTATTTTTAAAAGTGGAGGAGGCTGCGTGGCCCTCCTCCCTGAACCTCCAGGGCCATATATATTTTAAATGAGGGAGGGTGCCACATGGCCCTCTCCCGAGCCTCCTAAGGCCCTGAGGACTCCATCCCCCAGAGCCACTATTAAAATTAAAGGGGAGTGGAGGTCATGTGCCCCCCTACCTGAGCTTTGTAAGGCCTTGGGGACCCCATACACCAGGGCTGTTTGGGAAAAAAAGGGGGTTTGCGGCCGCACAACCTCCCTCCCTGACCCTGGATAGTCCCTGTTAATCCCCTCTCCTAGGGCCACTAATAAAAATTAAGGGGAGGGGGGCAGGCGGTCCCTCTCCCTGGGCCAATTTCAGCCCGGGGTCGCCACCCCCCAGAGCCCAGTGCATTTTTTGGGAGGAAGGAGGCAAGTTGCAACACCCTCCCTGGGCTGCTTTTAGCCCCCGGAGCCCATCCCTTGGGGCCCAGCACATTTTTTGGGGCAGAGGAGCACATGGCCCCCCTCCCTAGACCGATTGTGGACAAGAGGACCCCATCCCCCGGGACCCGGCACCATATTCATGGGGAGGGAGGCCTGCTCCTACCCACAGGGAGCTACCTGCGGGCAGGAGCAGTATTTAGATATTTTTCCCTGCCCGCATCACTGAGGGCAGGGAAACGGATCTGAAGTCCGCTTACTTCCTGGTGGCGCGGTCCTAATGTTTGCTCCCACTGGGTAGGAGATTTGAAATTGCTCCCGCTAAGCAAGAGCAAACGCAGGTTTCCCTGCCTGTGCCAGTGCTTACAGGGAAACCGCTATGTCCAAGGGATGGCCTCCCCTCGACAGCCTGAGCTGGCCCTGGATACCTTAAGCCATTAATGACGTAGGCAGGGGGACTGCGCAGACGCCCTCCCCTTTACAGATGCGTCTGGGCCCCGGGGAATGGGATCTCCAGGGCTGAAATTAGTCCGCGGGAGGCAACCGGCCCCCCTCACCCTATACATATATTGCTGGGTTCCGGGGGTGAAAACGGTGCAGGGAGGTGAGCCATGTGCCTCCCTCCCCCAGAAACTAGCGACGGGCCTCAGCAAATGGTGTCCCTGAGGCCGCAATTGGCTTGTGGACCGGGCCCACATAGGGGGCTTTAAAATAAACAAGCCCACACTTGCTTTTAAAAAAATTAAAGAAAATTGCCACTGATTTCTGTATTCTCTGCGAATTTGCAGCAGAGTTTTAAATAGAAACGTTTTTGGCCCCAGTCCTATGGGGTCAAGGTATTCCTATACTGCCCCCTTGTTTCTTTTCTTTCCGGACCTTATCCAGAGTCTTAAGACAGATGCCACCATTTCCTGACTGAGGTGATCGCAGCCAGTCTAATCTCAGTTTGAGATCTGTAATCTACCAGGATCCGCAGAGCCAATTTATCCCAAATTATACTAAGTTTTTGAGCATTAATTGCTCAAAAACTACTAAATCGATTTACAGAAAAACTCAAAAATCACCCTGCCTAATTTTGTGTAAATCGGTTTAGCGGTTCAGGCTTTAGTTGTGTCTAAAGTTCCTATGAGAAAATGGATAAAATGCCTTTTGGTACACCCTCTCCCCCATTCCCCCCCACTGCTTGACGGATCACCCAGAAACTTTTCATGTGCAAATTGGGGGAAAAAGAGCACTTTTTTGGAATATTTCTTGGAGATTCTTCAAACGGCGCCTGGGTGATTAACAGCACAAAAAGCGCATTTCCTATGGAAACACAATCCTACCTATAACTACCCAGTAATAACTTGGAATTATTTTACGTAAAAAAAAAAAAGAAACTAGAAATTCATGAATAAAAGAAGGTTAAAGCAACTTTATAATTAGGTCTGATCAAAAGAAATTCACTGAAAAAACAAACGTTAAAGTAACGTTGTAGTTAGGTGAATATGTTAATGACAACATTAACGTTTTGAACTAAAAAAAAAGCTTAGAAATTCACCAGTTATAGTTAGCAGCACTGCTTATAACTTGCACTGCTTATAACCTCACATATGACATCAATAATGACATGTTCTATGACATCCCTGATGACATCGCAAATGACATAATTGATGACATCCCTGATAAAATCACTGTTGACATCAAATGAGTGTGCTAGTTTGTTTTATTTTTTTCATATTGGTGGGTAAGTACCTTATTATTTGTCTACCTACTTTTATACTGCATTCGTCCAGCTAATGGGTGTGTTTACAAAACACATCTGCTCCTAACGCATCATAGGTGTGTAGAAGTATTGTACATTTTATAAATCATTGTATTCAAGAGTAACTCTGTGTGCAGGTGACAGTTGACAACATGTGTTCATTATGTTCCACACAAGTTTTTTGGTACTACAGAAAATGTTTTCAACATGAGTTAGATTCTGCTTAGTAGATACTAACTTTTGGAAGCAGCCTTGCGTTGCTGGACAGAATTGTATCTACATGACAATTTCTACATAACTTAGAAGCCTGTCTGTACCAGGTACTAACCTATATACATGTGCTTATTTAACATGAGAAGATGTGCTATCTGTAAATTATTCACGACAGTATAAAGGGTGCGGGTAGTAGGATGTTTAGCACCTTCAGATCTTGATTATTTTCAGCAACTGTTACATATAGTGCACACTGTTCTTAGTATTTTAATTCTCGGTTGTTTGTTTCTTATGAACGTTTCACTGTTTGCAAACAGTATGGTATAAAGTGAACTCTCTCCATAGAGTAAGCACTGTTTACAGTACACAGTTCTCTATTAATCCATTTCTCAATGTCGGTTTGGTGAGTTTTAGGTGTTGGATACGGATAAAAGCTGTTCTTAGTAGGTCATTTGTTTTGCAACTGACGTTCGCTATTTTTAAGAACTTGTCTTTCTCTGAGCAGTTGTATACAGATTGAACACCGTACTCAATAAGGCTTTCCTATATATCTGTGGTTGATTGTTAATGTAAACTATGCTGTCATGAACTATGCTAGCTTGAAAGTGAATGTTATACCCTCAGTGTTGCAAATAATGAATGCTTTATACGTCTAAAGGAGTTGTGTCGGTGATGGCAGTAATGTTGGCTGATATTTTCATGAGTTATTGTGAACTTGATATCATTTGAGATGCCATTAGTGATGTCATAAATGTTATAGAACATATAAGTGATGTCATATGGATCCAGATGTTTCTAGACCTTGAATAGTTTTGCACCCAGTATTAAAATGTTTAATAGTGTTACGAAGTTAAATCATGTGAATTCATACATGATTAGTGATGAAACTTACTATAGTTAGGTGGTGAACAATGATAAGGATTGAAGTGTGACAGATGTTCAAATAATATTGTTTTTAATCAATCTCTAATGGTTTGGTTACCCAGATTTGAATGCTCATGTGTCCATTTCAGCTTGCTCCTTGAGGCATAGAAATGTCTCAACCTCAATGGTTGTACCAAAGAATAGGAGTTTGACTTGGTAGAGAAGCTTCAGACACAACAGACCCTCATATCAGACATGGTTTCTTTTCATTACTTTCCTTACAAGCAACAGTCTGCTCCACCTTTTTGTTTACATTGGCCTCGCTGTTTAAGATTAGGAATCTTAATTGACGATTGTAGAATCATGACTGAGTATTGATATCACTGTAGTCTAATAATGAGAGCTTTTGTATGTTTTATGTCTTTTGGAACTTTAGTTGGTACTCTGTGCACCCTTTCAACCTCAAAGTTTTTATCAAAAGAAATATTGAGCAAAGATGCAATCCATTTATTCGCAAACTTCTCACTGATGGCGGCACGTTTCTCAGTGTCTTCTTAAAGACCAAAAACAGGTCATTGCCACTCATGTTATTATTTTCCGAATCCAGGGAAGATATTTCCCAAAGCACCCAGTTTCCTTTTTTCAGCGATTTTGATATTTTTTTTGTGTTCAAGAAGATATTTTGTTTGGAGTAGATATATTGTATTGTATTGTAATTGCATTTATATAGCGCTTACTACCCCTGACGAGGTGTTGAAGCGCTTTTTCGGCGAATACCATGCTAATCCGGGACCCATAGAGGATTAGTGTTGAATTAGTATAGTGAAACATGCCAGTACATATTAAGTGTTGGGTAGGTTAGTCAGTTATTTGGATTTGGAATGATAGCAGAAGGATAGAGGAGGAAAAAGGTTTGTATTTATAGAACGCTTGTTGGCCCACTCTATTCAGCAAGCCCATAAAGGATTAGTGGTGATTTAATGGTAGACTTAGTAGACTGCATCAGTTTCCTCGTGGTGGAGAAGCCTTTCATTATAAGGTCCATGTTGATTCTTGCAGATAGACCAGTTTTCTATTTTATTGAGGTTTGTAATGGCTCTTTTTTGGCTTAATATTTTTCTATTTTTGGTTTGGTCTTCTTCCATGATCTCCACAGTATGTAGATTGATGAGTGTAGTGCCAGATAATTAGTTATGTACCGTACTTAGGACGCCAATGTGAGACCTCATCTGAGATATTACCTGTTGCTCTGAATATGTTATCTGAGCAGAGTAGAAATTATTTTATCGCACTCAAAGGAATGTACCTGATCACTGGTCACTGACTACTACAATTTAGTTTGGAAACAATAAATCTTGATATGATGACTTTTATGAGTCATTAGCAGGTATTTAACTTTTCTTCGGTCCTGTGTGACTGATATTTGGAGGAAAATTGGATTTTTGGGAAATAGATCTAAATGTGTAAGTCTAGAGTGGTCTCGCTGCTGGGGAAAAACGCTGACATTGAAAAACCTTTTCAGGCACAGTGAACAGGGAAAATTATGCATGCGATAAAGACTCCCAAAAAGATCTGCTGCACTGCTTCCATTATTCTCCTCATTCGGGAATGCCTGTCATCTTTTCAGCTGTTGTGTTGCAAACATGTTGCTTTGTATCACATATGCTTGCTGTAGCTGCATGGATTTCAATTAAATCCAGTGTTTGATGACTGAACTAGATTAGAGAATTGGGATTCCTAGCAAAGGGGTTCTGCCTACTGGCAGTAGTCCAGGCTAGATGTTTTGCTTACTGCGGCCAGTACTCTTCAACTCGCTCCGTCTTTCTTCATGACCGTTTTTCCAAGGTCGTCACTTGCATTGGGGGCTGAATAAGTTGGCCCTGTGACCACTTGCTCACCGGACCGTGTGGTGGTCTTGGTAGCTGCTTAAACTTCTGGCCACACACAGATCAGGGTTTGCTCCTGTAAAGCTGTAAGATGTATTTGTTGCCTGGTTTTGGTAAAACAAATTCAACTGGAAGGCACAGGACATCTTTCCTCTCTTGAGAAGAATAGTTGGGAGTAACGAAACAGTAACTCAGAAAAAGTCTGTGACACACTGTGTCAAAAGCAGCTGATAGGTTGTGATACCTAGTTTTAAAGAGTGTTTGGAGTGCTGGAATAATATAAGGTAATTCAATTGTGAGACAGTTTCTTTAGTATATGAGTTAGAATCAAGAAAAGAAGAAATATTGATGGTGACCAAAGTGCTATATAAGTAGAAAGACACAAAGGACGAATTCTGTACGCTGAAAATTGGCAGAAAGGGGTTGGTGAATTGAAGAGTTTTTATAGAACGTTAAAATGAAAGGATTTTGCAAGAGATAAATATTAATCTCCAGAGGAGACAAATGAGGTAAGTGAAAAGATGTGAGTAAACAGAATATCAGTCAGAGATTAAGAAGAGGCGACAAAAATTGACGTCCACTCAAAAAGAAGACAATTTGTTTCTAGAGTTTGAAGTGGCTGATGCAGGTTGCAGAACTTGCACCTAAACGATTAAAGAATAAACAGAATGTCAAAGGCAGCTGCAGTAATGCGCAAATTGAAGGCAGTGTATGCTGAACAATTAGATGGATCAAGAGGAAGAATGTGAGCTCATGGTTTATAAAAGAGTACTAGTAAAAAGAAGAATTGTGGAGCGACGGTGTGTTAGTTCTTGGAACAGCATTTCATTAGCAAAGCAAAGCAAAGTAAATCTGAATATGAGGCATATGAAGTGTGGGGCATCAAAATGTACATCAGAACGGGAGTGGGTTTCCTCCAGCAAAACAAAGCTTTACTAGTTCCTGAAAGATCTAAGGACTCTAGAAAACAACTGTTAAGAAGGCTTTTATGAGTGATGATCGATAAAAGGTTTTGGAAGCAAAATTTGATGACTGTAATATGAAGGTTTTTAAAGGGGGAAAAAGAAGGTTGATAGCATGAGTCAAACTGGTATCAATATTGGTACCAAGTGCCTTCTTTGAAATGTACACACAAGAGAGGATAATATATTGTTGCTCATTTTTTGCTGTCTGTTTTTTTTTTAAAACAGGATTTCCACTTGACAAAGCTGTTGCTTATTCCAAGTTACGTAACCCATTTTTGATCAATGACCTGAATATGCAGTATTTCATCCAAGACAGGTACGTTTAGACATTCCTTTTGACATTCATTTTGTTTTCCTCCGCGCTCATCAGAGTGTTCTGTTTGTTATCCATGTTCCTTTTCTCTTTCCTCCAGTAACTGCCCATGTTGTTACCTGTCTTCTCGGATAGTTTCTCATTTGCCTTATTGTCACAGCCCTCTTTCAGAAATATAGAATTGGGGAATATGGAACCACAATACCTCTCTAGTTTGACCATTTTTCAGCCTATATTGTCCACAAAGTTTACAGCACTACCTAGAAGCATGGTAAAGAAGGTCTTGAGAGTCCCTTCCATGTCCTTCCTCAGGATTAGGCTTATGGGGGGGTCTTCGCAAGGGGTTAAGAGCAGCCATCACTACCTCCTGCTTCTCCTAGCTATAACTATTTTCCCAATCTTGGTAATTTGTAGTGAGGTGAGAGGAAAGGTGACAGGACCTAGCGCACCACTGTACCTCCTTGATTACTTGGAAATGGGATTTAGTTAGTGGAAGAGAAGAGAGAGAAGTTGGGAGAACCTGATTCAGTGCTGAACCCCCGCTTCCACAGAAAAAGGTAATGCCGTGAACGAAAGTTGTGCGAGGGGCTGCTAAACTACTGTACCTCTGCTAAGGAAAGGGGAACTGATGAATGGAACAGGTGGAACAGACTGTGGCAGTATTGTAATTCTACTATCACAACAAAAAAGTCAATCTTATGGAATGAGTGCCCTTGCCAGGTGTGTTGCTTACCAAATGGGGCAGCCGCTAGAAACAAGTCAGCTTTCTAACAGACTGAAATGTATTCATGATAATTGCGCTTTGAAGAACAAACGAGAAGTGCTCGTTTATGTGTATGTCTTTATGGTTTAAATTTCTTTATTGTACTTTTAATTATAACATACAATGTTCGCTTTGTGACCTGTAAATGCAGGTTGCAATAATACAATTACGTGATATCCCCCGAACTCCCCCCAACCTACCCAACACGGACCCGTGCACCAGTTCAAAATTAACTAGCATAGGTGTACCTGTTTCTCATGTGTCGTCTCAGTATTGTGTCTTACGTGGTTGCTGTGTTGAGTTCCGATAGACGTAGAAGGCATAAATATTTAGATTCAAAAAGGGGGTGGTGATGGACAGAGTATCTGAGTTAATCAGAACACTCCTACCCAGTCAACAGATCAGGGCTTGATCCATCACCGTTTTTTAGCTCACTGCACCATCCCAGTTCAGAACCTGGCTATATGCAAATTAGTCTGTCCCTGGCCCAGTGCATCATGGGAACAGGGCAGACCAAACTACCAAGCCTATTCTTTACTGGAAAGGAAACAAGCTTCCGGGGACCGGTTTCTGGCATTACAGCCGTCTTCGGCCCG
Source organism: Lissotriton helveticus (assembly GCF_964261635.1). NCBI lineage: Eukaryota > Metazoa > Chordata > Amphibia > Caudata > Salamandridae > Lissotriton > Lissotriton helveticus. Next base: position 2,110,287,585 of record NC_136061.1, read on the forward strand.
GCTTGCTTGAATCCTGATGGTGCAGTGAGCAAGGGACTCATGTCTGAGCATACCCTTCCACGCTTGTGGTGGCCAAAACGATTCAAAAAGGGGGTGGTGATGGACAGAGTATCTGAGTTAACCAGAACACTCCTACCCAGTCAACAGATCAGGGCTTGATCCATCACCGTTTTTTAGCTCACGGCACCATCCCAGTTCAGACCCTGGCTATATGCAAATTAGTCTGTCCCTGGCCCAGTGCATCATGGGAACAGGGCAGACCAAACTACCAAGCCAATTCTTTACTGGAAAGGAAACAAGCTTCCGGGGACCGGTTTCTGGCATTACAGCCGTCTTCGGCCCGGCTTGCTTGAATCCTGATGGTGCAGTGAGCAAGGGACTCATGTCTGAGCATACCCTTCCACGCTTGTGGTGGCCAAAACGATTCAAAAAGGGGGTGGTGATGGACAGAGTATCTGAGTTAATCAGAACACTCCTACCCAGTCAACAGATCAGGGCTTGATCCATCACCGTTTTTTAGCTCACTGCACCATCCCAGTTCAGAACCTGGCTATATGCAAATTAGTCTGTCCCTGGCCCTGTGCATCATGGGAACAGGGCAGACCAAACTACCAAGCCAATTCTTTACTGGAAAGGAAACAAGCTTCCGGGGACCAGTTTCTGGCATTACAGCCATCTTCGGCCCGGCTTGCTTGAATCCTGATGGTGCAGTGAGCAAGTGACTCATGTCTGAGCATACCCTTCCACGCTTGTGGTGGCCAAAACGATTCAAAAAGGGGGTGGTGATGGACAGAGTATCTGAGTTAATCAGAACACTCCTACCCAGTCAACAGATCAGGGCTTGATCCATCACGTTTTTTAGCTCACTGCACCATCCCAGTTCAGAACCTGGCTATATGCAAATTAGTCTGTCCCTGGCCCAGTGCATCATGGGAACAGGGCAGACCAAACTACCAAGCCAATTCTTTACTGGAAAGGAAACAAGCTTCCGGGGACCGGTTTCTGGCATTACAGCCGTCTTCGGCCCGGCTTGCTTGAATCCTGATGGTGCAGTGAGCAAGGGACTCATGTCTGAGCATACCCTTCCACGCTTGTGGTGGCCAAAACGATTCAAAAAGGGGGTGGTGATGGACAGAGTATCTGAGTTAATCAGAACACTCCTACCCAGTCAACAGATCAGGGCTTGATCCATCACCGTTTTTTAGCTCACTGCACCATCCCAGTTCAGAACCTGGCTATATGCAAATTAGTCTGTCCCTGGCCCAGTGCATCATGGGAACAGGGCAGACCAAACTACCAAGCCAATTCTTTACTGGAAAGGAAACAAGCTTCCGGGCACCAGTTTCTGGCATTACAGCCGTCTTCGGCCCGGCTTGCTTGAATCCTGATGGTGCAGTGAGCAAGGGACTCATGTCTGAGCATACCCTTCCACGCTTGTGGTGGCCAAAACGATTCAAAATAATATTTAAGGCATGTGAACTCGCGAAAATCTGTTGTCAAGAAGTTTAAGGGTTTTCAGAGCTTGGGGAATGCAAAGCCTTGGTTCATTAGTATGAGGGTGATTTGCTCCATCCTCATTATATACCAAAGTCTGTGTAGCCAAGCTTGGTGGGTAGGTATATCCCCCGAACCCCAATATGCTAGGATGTTCTGAAGTGCTGCCAATAGCGCTAACCCTATCGGTCTGCCTCTACAAGACTTTAATGGGAAGTTGAGTGCATATCTATGTATATCTATGTCCTTAAGTACTTGCGCCCAGTAGTCCGCTAATTTCGGGCATTCCCATAGAATGTGCAATAGCGTTCCAGGGGTTCCACATTGGCGCCAACATTCAGGTGATCTAGAGGGTGTAAGCCTATGTAGTCTGGAGGGGGTTAGGTACCAGTAAGTTATTATCTCTTTTGCTGTTTCAATGCCTGTGATGTTACGGGCCATGTGTCTAGCTTGATAGTGTATGTCATCCCATTCCTTCTGAGACAATTCACGGCCAATTTCCAATTCCCTCCGCTTCTGGCCAGAGTATTTAGTAGAAGCGCAACCAGGGCTTCGGAGTTTGTATAAATGTGTGATGAAGTGCTTTTGCTGTAGATGAGAGCAACCAACGCTCGTAAGGCAACGCTGTGCCCCGGGACGGATGGAGGGTTGCATCACCCAATCTTCGTATAGTGCCGTATCTCACTCTCACGGAGTCCATTCTCAGAGCGGAGGGAATCAAACGGAGTGGGGCCCTCCATGTCGAACATGTGTCAGAGAAGCCCGGAGTAAATCTGGGGTTCCCCACCATGGAAGTCGAGGGGGAAGGAAGTGTGGTTCCTTCTGGTCGCTACTTTGTCCCGTATCATTAGGACTGGCTTTGTGATGAGATAGATGTATAAGTTGGAGGGTCACGCGGTTTTAGGGAGGAAGGGAATCCTCCATAGGGGTTGCCTGGCAAGGGCCCTTCCCATAAAGAGCCAATGCTTTTCCGACCCTCGACCATTCCACCAGGACTCACAGCTGGGTGGCCTGAAAATGCCGGACAAGGTCTGGGACTCCTAAGCCTCCCTCTGCGGAGTGGAGGGCACCTGTATGCCCAAACAAATCTGTTCACGTCGTCCTGGAGAGTGCAAAGTGAGCACGATGGTGGATCAGTTGGGAGAACTTGGAATAAATACAGAATCCGGGGAAGAATTTACATTTTCACTGCCGCTATCCTCCCAAGCCAGGAGAGGGAGTGTTTCCGCCAGCGACTGAGGTCGGATCGTCCCTGACGGCTCATGGTGCAGTAGTTGCGGCCTGTAGTTTCAGAAATCGTGGTGTCGATTTGGAGCCTAGGTACGGAATATGGGACTTAGCCCAATGAAGAGGTAAGGATCTTGGAGGGTGGTTAGTGAAAGAAGAAAGATAAAAGAGAAGAAGTGGCAAACTTTGTATGTATTGTGGAAGTGCAGGTCATTTTGTAAAAGAATGTCCCAAGAAGCCCAAGAATAACACATGGGTAAAAGACAGGCTCCACCAGTAGACAAAGTTGCCCTGGTGGGTGCTGCAGAAGAGACAACTCCAAATGCTCAGTTTTTAGTGAATACGTAGCAGTCAGCTGCCCCTTATTTAATAATTTCCAGTCTGATAATATTTCGAGATGTGGTGGTGGACGAAGTATCAGCTGTCGTGGATTCTGAGGCCACCGGAATTTTTTTGTGACATTAAATTGCAAACACCATATGAATCAATTTTGTCAAGAAAGAAAAGCCGGAGCCAGTTTGTATAGTGGATGTACCAATCATTATTATCCTCCGGCCCAATCATCCATGACACTGAAGAGGTCACTCTGATTGGACCTGGTAGGCATCAGAGCATATTAAGATTCATCTTCATCGATGCTCCTCAATTTCAATTGATTTTGGGTTTACCATGGTTGACGGAACCCAAAGATTGATTGGGCAAAAGGAACTGTCGAATTGAATTCAGAGTATTGTCAGAAACATTGTTTCAACTCCAGAAATGCTGATTCACAGTCATCTCCATCTCTCCTCTTGGCCAATCAGGCATGAATGATTTGTGCAGTTGATAAACAGAGCATCCCTGAGAAGTATCAAGATCTGATGTCAGTTTTTGGTGAGAAAGAGGCTGAGAAACTACCCCTGCACTGAGAATATGATTGCGAGATAGAAATTGAACCAGGGGCGTCTTTGCATTGCAGTCGTATTTATGCCCTATCTTAAATTGAAAAGAAGCATTTAAAAGATTACTTGGATCGATATTTGGCCAACGGTTTCATTTGACCGTCGCAGTCTCCAGTCTCCTCTCCGTTGTTCTTTATTGCAGGATGGAAAATTGAGAACTTGCATTGAATAATGAGCCCTGAACCAAGTCACTAAAAAGAATCGTTAACCTTTACCTTTGATTTCTGACCTTTTGTACCAAGTCAAAGATGCCCATGTCTACACAAAATTGGATATAAGGGGGGCCTACCATCTGGTTCGCATGGCTGAGGGTCATGAGTGGAAGACAGCGTTTAAACCCGATTTGGTCTGTTCGAATAACAAGTCATGCCATTTGGCTTGTGTAATGCCCCTGCTGCTTTTCAAAACTTTGTTAATGATATTCTACACGAGTTTTTGGATCGTTTTGCTGTCATTCACATTTATGACATCTTTATCTTCTCCGCCAATTTGGAAGAACATGTCCAGGAAACTTTATCACCACCCCAATTCTGGCTCACCCAAATCCTGAGTGAGGAACCTTTTTATATTAAAGCAGATGCTTCCAACCTAGCCATCGGTGGAATCCTTTCACAGAGGCATAAAGATACAGGGGAGCTACACCCTCTGGCGTTTCGGTCTCGTAAGTTAATAGCTGCGGAAATCAACTACTCCATTGCTGACAAAGAATCTTTAGCAGTAAAGGATGCGTACCAAGATTGGAGGCATTACTTGCTGGGAGCAAGACATGAAATTACCATATTTACAGATCATCAAAATGTACAATTCTTGAAATCGGCGAGAACTCTTACCCCATGACAATTCCAATGGTCTCTCTTTTTTGCAGACTATGACTTTGTTCTGACCAATAAGCCCGGTTCAGTCAATGGAAAGGCTGATGCTCTATCCTGTTTGAATACTGGAGAAGAGGAAAAAATTCCAAAAGAATGTCGTATAATTTCAGAGAAGATTGTAGGAAATATTTTGTATTTTGTATTTTGCTTGAGGACAAGATAAGATCTAGCACTCCACAAGCAGATATCCAGAGATGGGTTTTGGAAGGACCTTAGAGAGAAATCAAGGAAGGGAAGCCTTACTTTCAAGGGAAGCTGTATGTACCAGACATCAACTTACAGAATGAAGTCATCCAATTGTTTCATGACAATCCATTAGCTGGTCAAAAGGGAGTTCAGAAGACCTTAGAACTTTTGAAGCAATCATTTTGGTTGCCAGGCATGGAATCTCAGGTGAGGCAGTATGTGGCGTCTTGTGAACAGTGTGTGAAGGTCAGTAGACAGGCACCTCAGGGACTTCTTATGCCCCTACCTGTATCTCCATATCCTTGGCATACTGTCTCTATGGATTTTATTGTTGACCTGCCTTCTAGTCAAGGTTATTCCACGATTTGGGTGGTGGTTGATCACTTTACCAAAATGAGCCATTTTATCCCTCTAGCAGCACTTCCTAATGCAGTCCAGTTAGCAGCGATGTTCACGCTGCTCATTGTAAAATCACATGCAGTTCCAAAGTTTGTGATTTCTGATCGGGGAGGACAATTTGTGTCTCACTTTTGGATGTCATTTTTGAAGAGTTTGGGAGTGGATTCCTACTTGTCTACTAGTTTCCGGAGACTGATGGACAAACGGAAAGAGTGAATCAGGATTTAGAGCAATACTTACGTCTATATCTTATGAATCAGGATGGAGATTGGCCCGCTTTGCTCTGGACAGCAGAGTTTGCCTATAATAATTCTGTTCACTCTTCCACTGGTTATTCTCCTTTCTTTTTTAATTCTGGCAGACATCCAAATATGTTGATATATAAGATTGAGAGTGAGGCACCAGCTGTAGAAGAGGTAATGCTGGAGTTGCACAAGGCCCATCAACAGAGAATTTGGTAAGAACTAATAATTCTCACAAGGAGCAGGCAGATAAGAGTAGAAGGGAAAGTCCAGTATTTGAGCCTGGTGATCAAGTTTGCATCTCCACTCAAAACATGCGGTTAAAGGGAAACAAGAAGTTTCAACCCAAATTTGGTGGTCCTTATGTGGTAGAAAGGATGGTAAATCCAGTTTGTGTAAAAGTCACAGTTCCCAAAAGATTGAAGATACATCCAGTTTTTCATGTGTCCCTGGTTAAAAGAAATCCCCCTAATTTAAGGGAGACCAGCCCTCTAGCTCCAGTTCTAGTGAACTCAGAAGAAGAGTTTGAGGTGAAAAGAATTATTGACTCCAAGGTTAGAAGGGGCAGGTTAATTGATTGGAAACATTTTGGCCAGAGGAGAGATCCTGGGAACCCAGTTCTGAAGTTCATACCCCCAGGTTGGTTAAAGAACTCCATAAGACTCATCCACAGAAGCCAAAAAGAGGGGGAGGAGGACTCTTGGTGGGGGGTAATGTCAAGTCTGAGCAATTCTATTTAAGAGGAAAACTTTCCTTACCTGTTTCCAGATTAAGGTGGGGTTCAAGTTCTAGACAAAGTCCTAAGAGGTGGAGTCAGCTGTTAGCCCAAAGGTTTCATTCTTCAGCTTAAACTGCTGAATCTGTGTTAGCAGAAATCCAAGATGGTGGAATTACTGAACACTGGGATTAGTGTTTTAGTGTTTAGCTCTATTCTTTCTGACTGACGGTTATCGTGCTCGTGCACCTGTGGCATTCGCACTTCAACAGTCAGGAAGCAGCATTTCCTGATTTTCCGCTACTCATCTCGTCAGGAATTAGTTGCGAGGCATTCCCGCTCACATTTCCAGAACATTGCCATTCAGCATATCCTTGGAGGTTTGTTTCGGTTCCCATAACCGCCGTCGAGGAAGTTTCCAGATATTTCCTGAACAGTGAGAGAGCCTTGCGTCTGGGGGTTCTCTCAGCTGTTCTCCGTCTTAGTGATTACACAGTCTGACAGGAACTAGTGTTAACAGTAAAGCAAGTTTACATCTGTCCACAGCGTGAAATCTCATATCCATTTACAGTGGAGAGAGCAAATTATCATGAAAGACTTCTGAGAGATAATTTTCGAGTTCATTTGCAGAGGACAGCAAGCAAAATATTATTTCTTGTACGTTTTCCAAGTTTGTGGCAAAAGACACTTTACATTTTGCAAACTCTAGTCTGAGGCAATTTTGAATGAATGCTCGGTGCTTCTTTCTACCAGACAGTGCTTCTAAAATGTGCATAACACTCTCATATCTTAGCCACTCTTAACCAGTCAACACTAACAGGGCAGCGTTCTACTTATTGACTAAGTAAATGCATATATATTTCTACTTACCATCTCTATCCGGCACAGTAGGACATCATCTCCATCTAGAGCAAGAAGAAAAGAAGGATAATTAGTGGCTTAGAGTTGGCGAAGAATAAATATTATAATAAGACTCATTTACTAATACTAAGAGAGAAGCAAGCTAACAGCGTAATACAGGTATGAAGGAATAGAGTACTACATTGTAGAATTTATATTCAAGTTTCAGTAGAAAAGTTTTTTTGAGTAATTTGTGTTTGCAATTACAGGTGTAGGAGACCAAATAGAAGAGCTCAAGTTTAGACACCCCTGTAGCAGTCTCTCTTTCTTCCCATTCCCCTTTCCCCCTCCCCACTGCGTGCGCATTGTGCGCATTAGAGTTGGGTAAAAATCATCTTACAGTCAGCTTCGACCCTTCTGCTTCTGTGGAGGCACAAGTTAAGGTATTGAGGTTCCGACAGAGAGGAGGCACAGTAGTATAAGAAACCAGAGTCCCCTGGAGATCTGCATTCTGCAAATCAGGGTGATGCCGGTCTCGAGGGCATTCGAGAAAGTGAATTGATGACTGTCTGTTTTTCCCTGGCGATTATCTCAGGATCGTGGCTGTGGTTGGTAATGGGGCGGAAGGCTTTACGCTTCTGGAACATATAAGCTGCAAGGGCTTGATAGAGGACCAGTTGAAAGCCTTGGTATTGGAAGTTGTGCTTGTCTCTTGCTCGCTGGAGAATGAGTTCTTTCAGGTGAAAGTCTTGCACACATGTGAGATTATCCGGCAGCAGGGCCCTGGGCGAGCGCTTTGGGCCCACTCTGTGAGTTCTATCCAGTTTGATGTCAACCTCCGAGTCAGGCCCCAGAAGAGATCGCAAGAGGTTCTTCACAAAGGAGGTGATATCAGATCCTTCAGCCCGGGACCCCCGTAAGCGGATGTTGTTCCTGCGTGACCTCTTCTCCAGGTCCTCTGTGTGAGTTTGAAGGTCCAGATGCTGATCTTGGAGGCGAAGTATCTCCTGTTGGATTTATTCTATTACCTCCTCCCTGCTTGCTTCGTGATCTTCCAGCGTGTAGATCCTCTCACTCAGCCCATCCAAGTTTGTCTGGTTTCCTTCAGTTTCTGAGATACCTCTTTCTTAAAGAACTGAAGATCTTTTTACAGTGAGCAAAGAGCGACTCCAGATACAGACGATTAATCGACTCATCCTTGACCCCAGCGCCAGGGATCCACTCAGGTCCCACCGCTGAAGGTTTAAGTAGCATGTCCTTATGTTTACAGCCTTTCTTTCCCCTCGTGGTCGCCATCTGAAGGTAGACCACAGTTGTGAGAGACTGTCAGGCAGGAGGTGCCGGGCAATGAAGGGTGTTGTTTGGGTATGACCGTTTGTCTTGGGTGGCCGGGTCACCTCCCTTCTTAGTTCATTCTGGTTGCCCGCAGGCGACTCCCTCCTGATGCGGGTCTCTGCATCTCTATCCACTTATTGGCTCGAGGTCCCAGTGTTCCGGAGACAGTTGTTCCTTAGTGTCCTGGCCAATTCTGTCCAGGCCGGTGTGGCTGGGGTCCTGCCCGCCCAAATCACTCTTGCTGGCCAAGGGGGGTGTTCCTGCCATAACGTGCGTGAAGAAGATCATGCCTGGGGATCTCCATATGTTGCCCGCAAGCAGCGTGCGGCGTCAGTCGGGTGGCTCCAAAGTCAAGTGGGGCCCCAAGTATGATATACTGTCTGTGAGACCTCCCCTGTTGGACACACGCAGGCGATCCAAGCCTTGAGTTGCAGGTGAACAAAGTCCGCCCCAACCCGTTGACCCAGTTCTCTGGCTTTCGATGCAGGTCAGCACTGCCACATGGTGGATGTATAGATAGGTTCAGTTGTTGTTCGGCTTGGCCTCTGCGTTCTTTCACTGTGTCCGAGGAAAACACCTTATGCCTTTGAGTGGCATGTTGGTACCCGCTGTCTGCATTGTCCAGCCAGATTTGATTGTTATGCACCCATGAAGGGCACGGGGGCAGGGCCGAGACGCTTGGTCTCTGTCGTATCTTCCTTCGGGCTTTCTCCACAACAAGTCAGGCCCAGTACTGCCAGTTAATCGGAGTTCAAGTTATCCCCGTTCTTCTGTCCCGTCAGGACGATCCGCCAAGTGGGCCGGTGTGGTCACAATGTTTTGGGCTGATCCCCTGCTCCGCGGCTGAAGGGTCGCCCTCGTGCGGTCCCCCGATTCCGGCCACTTCCGGCATTCCATCCTTCCAAGAAGGGAGAGTCGGGCCCGGAATGTCCCAACCGTTTCTTCCCCGTGTTCCCTCCTCTGCCGGCCGAGTGTCCTCTACGAGTTCTGACTTGTCTCAACCGTGGCAACTCCGGGGCTCCGAGCGATCTCGAGCTTTCCTGTTCGGGTCGGCTGTTTCTCGCAATAACCGCAGCGGGTGCTGGCCTGTCAGCACCCGCTATGTGGCCGGGGCTCTCAAGTGCAGACCACATGGCTGTGTGAGGGGTGCTGTGCCCAACTTTAGACTCCAACGGGGGAGAGGAGAGGGCCAAGACGTCTCTATTTGAGGCTCGTTCGCTGCTTCCCCCTCCGGTCCCCATTCCCAGTATGCCGCCCCTATCTCGGTGCTTCTTGGTGGGGCTCTTTCGGGCAATCACCAGGCTCTGGTCCGTCTCGGGCTGTTTTCGGGCAGGAGTAAGTTACCGCTTCCCCTGTGCACTCGTCACCTGGGGCCTCGGAAGACTTTGCTGTGCAGGCTCCTCAAAGGGGCCGGTGTATATGCTCTGTCTCTGGTCCAGCAGCTCCTCTGATGAGTCAGCAGCCCTTCGTGCTGCGATCCCACGGTGCGAGTCTTCACTGCCTGAAGGGGTAGCTCTGGAAGTGACGCACCTCAGGCCGGCGACCCATGGGCCGCAGAACGTCTTGCCTGTTCGGGGTCTGGGGCAGTGCCCCCGATCCCCTTGACTTTGTGCGGCCCGGGGTCTCCAACGGCCAGCGGAGTGCCTCTGCTGAGCTTGACTCCGAGTGATGCTATTCTAGGCGGTTGAGCCCTGTGGCAGGGAGCGGTGAGACTCAAAAACACGTCTTAACGGTCTGCCATCTTGGCCACGCCCTCACGTGTTGATCTTTAAAACGCAATCAGAGGTACCCCTGATACAAAGTACAAGGAAGGTGAAATATAAGCAGTAGTGTGTGCAGTAACACTGGCTATCATGCAGGACAACTTGATTTGCTACGCTTAACTGTTGAAGTACTCGCCACAGGGGAGCACATGACAGCCAATAACATGGGCGAAGATCAGTGTTTTATTGGATGTTTCTTTTGGCCACAGATGTAAGCCTACTGTGTCAGTTTTCCTCTCTTATTTTATTTTGTTGTTTAAGTTTGTTCCAAGCCCTCTTTCCCTCTCAGTAGTGGCCAAATGATCATGGTGGATCATTGGGCTTATGCTACCCGATTGCCTTGGTGGAGGGAATAATTTTCTGATTCCAGGTTTGAAAGCTCCCTGTAATTCTATTGTTTGAGTTTGGAGTGAAGTCACAGTAGAGATTACAGACTGTGCTCCTAGAGGGATGACCTAATGAGACTGAAAAGTTATGGGGATTGAGGCAAGGTATATGGGTTTGGGAGCTGAAACAGAGGGGTTGAGAATGAGGTAGCAAGAGTCCTGCAGGACTGAGGCAAGGGGATATAGAGTGAGGCACACAAGAGATCGGTGAGTAGACGAAAAGATAGGTGTTTAGGGGACCAAGGGCTAGACAAAATGTCATAGTCTGGGACAGGTCCCTCCAGAGCCGCAGAGGTCGGATTTCTACACTCCTGGTGCATGGGCTTTGTTCAGTGCACTAACATGAATTAGAAATCGAGTTGGACTACAACCCATACACATCCACTGAACAATACTGTGCAAGTGGTGTTTTCTGGTTATGATTAGATGCATAAAAAATTCGAACCCATTTTCATTAATGAATAACACTAAGAAGCATGGGGTAAAACCTTAAAATGTTTATTTTCTAAAACCCATGTGCATAAAATATGAATGGTTACCACTCATCGAGAGAAAATAAAGGCAGCAATGCATGGCATGGTCAGCCAATGCAATATGAATCGTCCTAACATAGATAATACGTTCCTAGCATCCTTTCACCCATTCACTACTTCTAAGCGCTGGGCTAAAATGTCGCAGAAGCAGAATATAAAACGTTTATAAATAGAGTTTCTTACGATGGATCACATAGCAACCCTACTTAGCTAGAAATTGCTATTTTCTATCATAGCGCTAGCCCAGAAATTGTGAGCAATGCTGAGCTGAATGCCATTTCTCTGCACTGCTCTCGGTGCCCCAGAGCAACCCCTGACTGGGGCTAAATTGCAGCAGACCAGCATGGCCTTTGGCCTAATAGTTTCATCGTGAAGCCTCTCCAAGTTATGGGCACAACAGGTGTTTTTATAGAAACTGATCGATCATTTTTATCTTCTGCTTATAAGTTTGGTTACCCCAAATTCCCAATAAGACAAAATAAGAATGGTGTTGAATGCTGCATCATTTCAATGCAAATGTTGACATTTTGGCCTCCACTGTAAGTGGCTTTCTTAACATGCAGCTACCTAAATATAAACAACGAAAATGTGTCAGTCTAGATAAGAGACAGATATTTATGCTTCACATGTCTAAAACTTCACACTCTAACTGAAAGATGTTAGAAGAGTTTGAAAACCAGCATAGAATAAAAATAGAAGAACTTAAAACGGGCTCTTTAATAGTGTTCTTGACACAACAAGGGATGGGGGTTGGGTGAGATGCATGAAAAATGAGTGAGGGGACCGACACTAGGTGAATGCGGAGTGAACAGAGGCTCAAGAGAAAGGGCATGGCACTTAACATATGAGAGAGGGAGACCAAGGTGCAAACTAGATAAGAAATCAGTTGCAATATGAGTAAGGGAATAGAAGTGCAGAGTGGATGAGAGAAGGTAGTGATTTCGGAGATCAATAGGAGCAAGGAAATTTACAGAAGTGACAGAGACCCAAGGCGCAGAATAAAACAGAAAGAGGACTGAAGCAAAAAGGAGATGAGAGAAGGGAGTGTGCCATGAGAGAGAGGAGTGTAGCTGCGACAGAGAGCATACTCTGCAGCAAAGGAGCTGAAGTTTACATAGTATCCATACAAATATTAGACATACAGGTGCAGGCCAGAAAACATATGCTGACCTGTCATGCCTAATGTCCCTGCACTTAGGATACCTAGCAGGATCTGGAGGTAAACAGCTCCAAGATAGGAAGGAAGCCTAAAAGAAATCCTTGGAAAATTACAGGCAAGAAATAAAGGAATTATACATTCAGCATGATCTCCAGGCTATCCTGTAATGAAGATGGTTGATATGTACCCTCTGATGGTTTGTTTAGGGTGCACCCAATCAGAAATATATGGATTTGTTGGCCTTCCCTATATTGCTGGATTTGTTCTGCAAAGTAATTGTCCAATCCTCTACTGGGAAGAAGTGTAGTGTATGTGCAGAGAGAGACCAAGACAGGTTTGGTATCTCAACGCTTAGAACCAATAGGAAATAAATCCTGCAACCACCTGACCACGTTAATATTTTTGATATGGAAAAGGGAAAACAAACATCTGCTTTATGGATATTTCTCTCAAAAGTACAATACAGGAAGTGCTTATTCTGTTGTATCCTTCTGAATGCAGATTCCTTACCTTTTGAATCTTTCCAATAACCAGGCTTGATACAGAAATGTTTTCAGCAGTAGCTCCCGTGAGCCAATAGCTTTTGCCATGAGGTGGTGCCATTGTACTCCAAGGCAGCTCTGTCTCACCATCAGGATTGACAATATTGAGCCACATATAGACAAAATCCTATTTAGCTGATATCAGTTTCCCTTCTACTGCACTCTTTCAGATAGATCCAGAGCTCTCCTCCCAAGATTCCTGTCTTTTTTTGGAGATTACACTAAACAAAATTACTTTTACAGTGTGTGGATGTCTCTGCCCAAAATTACTGGATCTATGCCATGCCACACCTATAGGAAACAGTTGTCTGTTAGGGAACCGTACGCCACCTACCTTTGGTTCCCTGGTTCAAAGCATTACTTGGAAGCCTGAGACATACTCTCTGATGCAGCTGAGGACCATAAGAGAGCATCAATCTAAGCTCTCTGTTGGCCGAGCATAAGAAGCGGGACCACCTGTTTGAGATCTCAAGCCTGTTCCTACTACCTGCTATGTTTGCCGCCCTTGGACACTTCTGCGCATCGTATCCATGGAGATATTGCTTCTAAAATCATCACAGTATACAACCTTTTTTCAGTTACAAACTGGTGCTACGGACTCGAACGTCCTGTATTCTAAATGTAATGTGCCCTTTTATGTGGGGCTGTGCAGTACGCTATCTGTGTTCTTCTCTGTGCCGCACGCCTCTACAGATGAGGCGAGTTTATAGTATGGGTGCCTTTCATTGTTCTAGTGACAGGACTAAGGAGCATCAGATGGATGGTTAACTCTTTTTTGGGTTCACAGAGAAAGCAAAGCAGTCCTGAAATGGACCTAATTGAGGTGGCTTGTCCTATTCATTAAGCTCTGCTATGCTTTTGCGAAAAAGGACCCTCCTGGCAGCCTCCAAACCTATTCTACCCAGGCCAAAGCTGTGACTGTAGCCCTGACTAGAGCTGTTCCGATGTTGGGACATATGCTAAGCTGTTAACATTGACGTCTGTCCATACCGTCACCATGCAGTACTGTATGGACTGTTAAGGTCTGCATGGAATAGTGGGGTGGAGTGGGGGATTTCGCCCGCTCAGTCATGCAGACCTTCCTTATGTAAAGCCCATTCCTCTCAGTCCACACCTTTGGGAGGGTTTTGTTATAGATGATGTCTATTCAGATGAGGAATTGTGGTAAGAGGTAGCCAACACGTTACTTACCTTTAGTAACCATCTTTCCAGTGGATGCACTTTATAACCAAAGATTTCTCACCACTCCTGTTTGTGGAGTGAACTTTTTTATACGTTATAACGTTCTAGCATAGAGAACACACAGTGCCTACATTTCAGTTTATCAATTGTTCTGCGTTTGAGGTCTCAGAATTAATTGGTTAATAAACTGACATCAGCACACATGGTTGGCGCTGCCGCCACAAGACACTGTGCTGCCACGAAGTCAGATGGTGCCACCTGTTGGGGTGTGGGAGCTATTGCAGAGAAACATTCCAGATCCAGTCTGGCACCTCAGAGTATTCAATAGTTGAGGAATCTGCTTTAAATAGAGTATCCACCAGAAAGAGCTTTATCAAGTCACTTGTCCCAGCTTGTCGAGAGACTGAGGAAGTTCTGGCACTTGCCGATAGAATCCTTAGGATGATCACTAGCTGAAACTAAATTGTAGTGCTGTGGGCTTGTGGTTTTTCTCTAAGGAGAGAGGGCTATGGTCTGATAAGCTTCCTAGACTCCTGGGGTAAGGCTTGTTCTATGTGTGAAGAAACTAGGGCACTGATCTGTACTCATGCATGTTGAATATCCTGACATTCAAGAAATCCAGGAGAAAGAAAATGTGCCACCACTAAGCCAATGGTGTGAATGAGGCCAAACGGAAACATTTTCATTGCAGAAATTTCCTGGCAAATAACACAGGAACAGCTAATTTAGCTCAGCGAGGGCTGCAGCACAACGATAGTATTTTTCAGTCATGTAATTGTAGAAAATATTAGATTATAGTATGTTTCCCTTTGTGTTCTGGGCTCTTCTCCAATGAAATGGGGATACAGCCTACAGAGCTCAAGGTGACTCTGGTAGTTGGCTTCATTTGTATATGTCGGAAACTGAGATCCCTGAACGCAACTATATGCGTCAGGTAGGTAGCTAGACAAGGTATCTAGACACTCAAGGGACATAGATGAACACTCGCTACATAGGAATTCTTGTAAAAAAACATAGAAACTATTTATTGAAAACTGGGAAGTTTGGTATCAATCTTCTCAGCACATTAAACCCACACTGATGCCAGTATGGGATTTAATGAAAAATGTACACAGAGGGCATCTTAGAGATGTCCCCTGAAAAACGACCTAACACTAGTGTCCAGGCTGAGTGGTTGCTCGCCAGTTGCCACCACCAGACATGTTTCTGGACCCCTGGGTCGAGAACCTGCTACTCTCGGGGGTCTGGAACAATGCACATCCTGGGACGAGGTGCCAAACCTCCTCCCCCAGAATGCGCAGGGTCCACGAAGGGGAAGCTTCAAAGGCTTGCCACCTTTGTGAGCTTCCCCAGGCCTTTTGCTGTTTCCAGCAATTGGTCCCCATCAGCTCTGACCCCCACTTTGGGCGGAAGAACCGGCAGGAAAACCAAGTGAGGAAGAGAGTTGTGGCCACTTTTGCAATCCCAGCCCTCAGGTCGGGGAGGCGAGGTGAAACACAACTGCCAGTCCCCGCCATCTTGCAGATGGGGGACCAAGCCAACTAGAATGAGGCATATGCCCCCCTCCCACTGGAGGGTTGCATAATAGGGGGTGTACCCACCCAAGGAAGGGACCCATGGAGCCCAACCTTTACTTATCTGTAACACCCCTAAATCTAGTATTTAGGGGCACCTTTGAACCTTGCCTCCTCAGACAACCAACAACCAACAACCAAGAAGAGAAGAAGAAGTACCGAACAGGGTATACCTTTGGAAACATGATGGAGTACCTTGTCTGCCAAACATTCTGTCCTTCTACCTCATGTAGAGACAACCGAAAACTTCCTGTGACGGCCTAAGGTGAGAGTCCGAAAAAAATTACTCTCACACCCTAAGGGAAAACTCCTATGGTGTGTGTGGGTCATCAGTTTTTTTATTTTGTTGACCAAACTCCTGCTTCTGGATTTTGTTATTGAAAAACAAAAGTAAAGTTTGGTGAACAGCAATGAAAGTCAATGTGTTGCTGTCAACCATCCATTTTATACATTACAAGGAACCAATTCAATGGCTGTTCTTTTCAGTGTACAGAAATATCTGCTGAGCTACCAATCCGCTTTAAATTTGACACACAGTAGTCCATCAGCAAGGCGGAGGTAATATCCTTTCCCAGTCTGATGGCTGGTGTAAATTCCACCAAAAGGTAAATCAGCCCTTAGTTTTGATACTTTCCTTAAAGTCTTCAGTTTGACATATGTCAGCAAATCAAAAGTGATTGTGCAGACCACATCCCCTGAAAGAAACACTTATATTTAACATTTCCAGACTTGGGACTTTTAGAACAACATTTACTTGGTTAGCTTACCAGGATTTATATTGGTTTATTGAATTCAACAAAATATAGAGCAATGTTTTTAAAAGAAAATGAAAGTCATATTTCCCATTGTATCAAGAAATGGGATGTTAAGGTACCAAAAACACCACTATATAGCCCAAAATGTTCTGGGAAAAATTTTTGTTTTGTAGAGTTGCACCGCAAAACAAAAAAGATTCCTAACCCCAAGTTTTTCAAAAGACTCTGGTAATTGTGCTCAACCAGCCAGCAGTGAAGGGTTTAAGACATATGGAGCAACAAGTAGAATGCGAACCACGATGACCACAGTATATCTAGAGACAGCAAGCCAGTCTAGTAGAAATACTCTTCTTTTGGTGGGGGTGGGGAAATAGCGCGAGCAATTAACTTAAGCATGGAGTTGGACACAATGAGTTATCAAAGCAAGGTAATGTTTAGAGATTTACTAACAATAGCTGCGTCGGATGAAATGAAATTAAAAGGCAATTTATAAAGCACGAACATTCACCTGAAGGTGTCAAGGCGCTAGCTCATCAACTAAAATGAACTGAACGATTCATGGCCATATCAGAGGTTAAACAGGCAGGTCATCAAGGCCTTCCAGAAGGAGGATTTTTGAAACCTGGGAATTATCAAGTTGTGGGAGTGGGAAGAACGAAGATTGCGAGCAGGTACATAAGGCTGTAGTTAGGTTTAAAAAAGCCCGGCCCAATATCATGCATGGCCTTAAACGCGATGCAGAGAACCTTAAACTTAATCCTCCTCCTCACTGGCAACCAGTGTAGTTCCTTAAGCGCTGGTAAGACAGATTTATGTCTTGGGATGTTCATCAAAAGACGTGGAGTAGCGTTTTGCACAATCTGTAATTTAGACAGGCACTTCTTCCGAAGGTTGATAAATAAACCATTACAATGATAGGCTCTAGATAGCACCAGAGCCGCAACCATTAACTTCAGCAGCTCAACCGGAATTAATGGAAGAATCCTTCTCAGTAATTTTAGTGTAAAAAAAGAGAGGGCTGTGACCTGATTGACATGATTTTCGAAAGAAAACCTAGAGTCAAATGTGACTCCCAAGTTTTTCACCTTATTTGTAGGCGTTGGTAATGGGCCCAATTCTAATGGCCACAAAATAGGGCACCAGAAATTAATATGTCCGCCAAAAAGTAGGACTTCAGTCTTACTGGAGTTCAGTTTCAAGCAATTGGCGGCCATCCAATGCCCAACCTGACGAATACAGGAGTTAAACTGTACAGCAGTATCATCAGGGGAGCCTGTCACTGACACTACAATCTGGGTGTCATCAGCATAAGAAATAGCCGAGAAAACCTGCGACCTAATTAACCTTGCCAGTGGTGCAACTTATATATTAAAAAGGGTTGGGCTTAACCACGAACCCTGAGGCACTCCGCATGGCAATGTAAAGTTCGGTAACTTAAACTCACCAAGAGACACAAATTGTTCCCGATCAGATAAAAATTATGTAAGTAAAACAAACGCTTTCTCTTTAATACCGATCTCTTTCAATACTTCCAATAATTTTAGATGGTTCACCGTATCAAATGCGGCAGAGAGGTCAAGCAGCACATGTGCTGCATTGCCTCCTGCATCGACGGTCTTCCTAATCAATTCGGAAGCTCTGATCAGTGCCAATGCGGTGCTTTGATGCATTCTAAACCCAAACTGGTTTGCATCCCAGAAAGCATGCTTCTCAATATATTCTGATAAAACACCACTCATGGCTTTCTCTACATCTTAGCTGGCAGAGGAAGTCTGGAAATTGAATGATAATTGTTAGGATCTGCCCGCTCCAAATTTGGCTTCTTCAATAGGGGTTGAACAGACACCAGTTTCCAATTTGTGGGGAATATGCCCGACGAGAACATTAGAAAACATCTGTTGGGCAAATAATTCTGGCAAGAGATGGAAGATTTTAGGGGGGCAAGGGTCCATTGGGGGGCCAGATTTAGTAGTCTGCAGAAGGCTCATCAGTAGTCAGTGACGGAAAGGACAACAATTCTGGGGGGTCACTGAGGTCTAGGGGGACTGAGGGAATTTCGTTGAATGCACCTGATGCAGCTAACTTCCCATGCGGTGATGAGTTTCCTTAAGCAGGGAGACTGGAAAAACCACTGTAGACTGCCTTGACTTTATCTTGGAAAAATGTGGCCAAAGTGTTACAGAAAGTCTGATTTTGAGGTGATTCTGTTACCTCAGGACATTTGGCCAACTTTTTTACCGTAGAAAAAAGTTCCTTTGAGGAATGTTTTGTAGTTAAAATGGCTGTGGTAAAGTGGCAAGTTTTTTCCTCCTGCACCTATTTTATATACTCCAGCAAAGCTTGTTTGTAGACAGTTCTGTCCTTTGCATTGTAAGAGGATCTTCACTTCCTCTCTAAACTGTGACATTTTTGTTTGCGTAGTCTGAGGTCTTCTGAATACCAGGGTTCCCAGGGTCTTGACCTATAGCTAAATATGGATTTAGCTGGTAACACCTGATCTATTGACTTCCTAAGCCATTCATCAAATGCAGCAGCTGCCATATTCGGATCCTCTATAAAGTTTAGAGTGTTCTGAGATAAGGACTTTTCAAAAATGTCAGCAGTCATCTTATTCCAAGACCGTACATATTTTCGTTGTTTATTTTGTGATTTATCTACCTGTAATTTTTGGAACAGAAGTGAAAACATAACAGCCTTATGGTCTGACCACACAAGCGGTAGCGATGAAAAACATTGTAATGACGTATTACTGGTGAACACCCCATCAAGTAAGTGTCCTCCAGATGCGTACTGCCAATCACCTTCTGCACAAGGCCAAGACTGTTTGCGATATCAATAAATTGCACTCAACCTCTATCTAGTAAGTCCTCAAGATGCAAGTTAAAATCGTCCAAAAGTGTGAAGTCGGATGATTGGGATATTACGTCCAGGTAGCTACAAATATCCTTCAAGAACTCAGCCCGTGGGGCAGGGGGTCGATAACATAGCATCCCATTAAAGGTGTAATAGTTATCTATTTAAAATTTTAAACTGTAAAGATTCCATGGTTAGCCCCGTATTTTTTTAAGTGAATGTTCCTTTCCATACACTACGGAATATAACAGCCAGCTTCATGTCTAAACAGTGTGGGACTGCCATGACTAGATCCGACTCTGAGGATGCCCCCCTCCCCCATGTTTCAGTAATAAAAGCAATGTCGACTGCGTGTGCCTCTACAAGCAAAGCAAACTCAGAGGCATGTTTGCAGAGCGAGTGCGCATTGATAAGTGTACCTGCCACTTTCCTCCTCTCAGCCACTTTGCATGGTGCTTGAAAGGTGCCGAGTGTTATTTGTGATAGTATAGAGGGCTGAAATGAAACAAAACACTCCTTGCACTGAAAACCTGTAATCAAAGTGCACGGGCTATCACCAGCTTTCTGACAGCAGCCCCCGCTCTTATTAAGAGCTCGAAGTTCTTCTCTGGTGTATGTTATCCTAGAAGTAACCAGGGATCTGAAACCAGCAGCAGCCTTGGCCCTAGGCACGGGCCAGGCGCGGACGTGCGCAGAAGGGCTAGCGTTGGCGCGCCATTGGCGCACCCGCTGCGTGCGTCCGCATTGCAGCCATGCTTTTAGCCCCCCTCCGGTTCTGCAACTAGAGCGGTAACATGCCCATGAGTGCTCCTGAGCAGGCGGAAACACTGGAGGAAAGTCTAGCAGTGAATGCCGTCCCTGTTACCTGCCCAGAGAGGTGCAAGTTCTCTGGATTGGGTAGGATTGTTTTTAAAAGTTTTGTAAAAAAGTGCTTACTGTTACTAGTTTAAAAACACATTCAATTCAATTTACAATATTCCCCCCATCAAAAATGACAAGGTGCTATTTTTAAAAAAAGAACAATTTGGTGAAACAAATCAGTTTATCTATCAGGATGATCGAGCTAACGGACCTAGAGCCCAGATAATACCAGTAAAATAAGCAGTCCCAGTGTCCGCTTGCAGGGGTGTGGAATTTAATAAAATATCTACTTGTCCATGGGGCAGGTTGCTTCATAAATCTACTTGTCCTGTAACAAAATCCACATGTCCCTTTGGTTCCATGTAGTGCATTGACAAATTATGGCATTATATAAGAGCTCTGATATAGTTTCTCTTGCTTATGCCAGAGCTCCTACCATAGTAGTGTTTGAATACTCACTGGGGCTGAAGGTAGTGGTAAGCAATAGTTCCAGGGTTAGAAAGCCATTTTGAGTCTGTGCAAACCTACTAACATGCATGTTTTAAGGGTTTTCAACAACTCCTCTCTAATCTTTTCCCATACTGACAAATGTTGGAAATTTACTCCTGACAATGACAGATGTAAACCTTATTCCAGAGTTGGGAAAAAGTGGTTGGAGGGAAAGTATACTTCAAACACTTAGATTTTCACATGAGCAAATCTACACATGCATATTTGCTCATGCTAAAATGCAGTTCACAAATATTTTCTAGGAGTACTATTTATTTATCTACTTCTGTAAATTTTTGGGAATTCACGAAAGCCATATAGCTGCACTTAATGCAAGGACATATACCATGGGTGCCCTTTTGAGACTTTCTTTAATAATTGGGCCCCTAATTTGGTCTGGTGTTAACCATGACCTTTTGCGTTTATTAAAAGTCTGTCTCTCTCTCTGTATTGGCTGGCTTCACTGTGATTGACAGCATTCTGCTTTTTCAGAAGGAGCATATCGGCACACAAAGTAATTTTGTTCAGTGAGAGTAACTACTGTGTCAGTGTGTGCTTTTTGAGACTAAAAATATGTTTTGCTTTTGCCAATGTTTGTTATAATGGTGAGGGCCCGGCAGCTCCCACACCAATAATGGTTTACAAAAACCATGCCAAAACAAGTCACACATTGACAAAACTAAAAAGCTGCCCACCAATTTCAGACCTACTGGCTTTGCCAATGCTTGTTTATTTGTGTTTCCCATAATCTTATTGGAACTGGTTACACTGATTCTCCATTATGAATATTTTTGGGAAATACTAGCATGCATCAAAAACATGTTACTAAATGATGCTGCAAAGAAATGGTACCAGACATTTTACAGTAGTTTAGCAAAATGTTTTTTTCCTGCTTTCATTTTTTTAAATGAACATTTTATTTTGAAATCAAAGTATCATCAATCATGCTTTCAAGCTTCTTCAAATATTTGCATCAAATCAGAGAGCATCCTGGGAGGATTATACATAGCCTAATATTGCTAAACCTTAAAAACGTGTGTGCACGTTTTTATACTGGAAGCACTGTCAGTAGTGCAGTTAGTGCTTACAAGATTTACTTTGAAAGCTTACCCTAATAATACAGGTTTTCAATAAATGAACCATAAATACAAGTTTGAACAGCATAAACATATGAACAGAAAGATTACCTTACCTGCAGACTGTGCTCTTCTATGATCCATAATATGGTACTGCAAACTGGCAGCTAAAGGGTTTGCGCTGCAGGGGTGGGCCTACTTGTCCCAAGGACAAAATACACATGAACACTTGTTGCCCTTGACCCCAAACAATGTCCTGGGCGTTGGGCTATAGTAATTCCACATGCCTGCGCTTGCGACCGTTCTTTTATCCCCCTCTGGCTGTGCAACGAGAGTGGTAACCTGCCCCTGAGTGCTCCTGAGCAGGCGGAAACACTGGAAGACAGGCGAAAGTCCAGCAGTGAATGCCGTCCCCATTACCTGCCCCGAGAGGTGCAAGTTCTCTGGATCGGGTAGGATCGTTTTTAAACGATTGCATTGTTTCATAAGGTGGAATGTAGCTGCAGATGAAACGAGTTGCAAGCGAGCAGCCTTGTTGCAATGTCTGGGGAGCTAAAAAAAAAAAGAAATTTTAGAAAATTTAAACAGACTTCTTAAAGAAGAAAATAAGAAATTAAGGGCCTGATTTAGATTTTGGCGGAGGGGAATACTCCATCACAAACGTGACGGGTATTCCATCCGCTATATTATGATCCCATTAGATCCTATGGAGATAGTAATACGGCATGCTGGACTGCTTCACTTTTGTGATGGGTTATTTCATCCTCCAAAGTCTAAGTAAGGCCATGAGGGACTGGCCTATCAGCCTTGGCACTGAAGGACATTCATTTTCAGGCAGATGTGTATATGCAAGCTAAGAACAGTCGCAGACAATGGCGGACACGGTAACCGCACTCCCCTGCTGTTTGTCACCACTATGATCAGATGAGTGTGCACAAGACAACCCCAGCACCTGCCGTCGTTGGGTGCCAGCTGCTAGGCAGAGAGCGAGAACGAACCAAAAGTTGGAGCGGTGCAGTTCTCTAAAGCAAAGTTTGTTTCTCAATAAGTCATATAGTCTTATTTGTTTTGTCTTGGTAAATCTTTTATTTTCATAAGCATCCAAACAGTAAAAGTTACCAGCCAACGCGCTTCCTTCATATACAATGAATTTCTTCAGAGCAATGGATGAAGTACGATCTTGGGGGCGAAGATCCCGAGTACCCCCTAGTGTTTCCTGTGAGCACAGTGTGGGCTCGGACCAGAAACTGGAGTCGTGGCACAACAAAGTTGCAGGTGCACAAGTTAATTAAGGGCCTCCTTGATCAGGGCCAATAAGCTCTGATTCTGAGTAGATGGCAGCAGCCGTCGTCTCCTTTCAATTTGAATGGAGCCGACGGCTGCTGCCAGCTTCTCAGAATCAGTGCTTCAGTTTCTGGACCGAGCCCACACTATGTTCACAGGAAACACTAGGGGGTACGCTGGATCTTCGCCCTCAAGATTGTACTTCATCCATTGCCCTGAAGAAGTTCATTTTATATGAACGAAACGCGTTGGCTGGTAACTTTTACTGTTTGGATGCTTATAAAAATAAAAGATTTTGACTTATTGAGAAACAAACTTTGCTTCAGAGTAGTGCACCCCTCCAAGATGTTTATATGCGATCAGGTGAAATGCCATCGTGTACAGGGCAATAGAGTCAACGGATGGAGCAGACTGACCCTGGTAAATGACACTTGAATACACGATAGTTGAACCGGGCTGACCCAAATCCCCTTTATCTTTGTATATATGTTAAAAATTCTAATAGTCTTGCAGAGAACTAAAGCTGTCAGACATTTACTTTAATAATATACTTACATCGCTAAATTCTACAGGAACAGTTACAAATATGTACAACTTTACAGTGGAGAAAATAAACAAGGATTATCATTCGGCAAATCATATACATGATTTTTTCAGCGACAGCAACTAAAACCAAAATCCTTGCCTAACGTGGTAATCTGACAACCCGCATAGCAAAATATATTTCCCTACAAGCTCTTACTGAGTGTAAAAACAATTTATCCATAAGGGACTATTGACTTTTCACAATAGGTAAGTCAAGCCTATGCCTCTGCCATAACATGTTACAATAAACAAATCAGATCGATAGCATTTGACATAACTATTCCCACACAGAGAATCAGACGTAAATCATGTAGCCTTATCAGAGGCTTGTTACCATAACCAACCCAGGTCCACTGTATTGAGCGTCAGCTTCATCACAAGACAATCATCAGGTATTCAGTTACTCCAAAAAGCATAAACCAGATACCCAAAGACTGAAGCTGAGGCATGACCTAAAGGATCCACGTTCCAAAAGAAGACCAACCAGAACCAACAAGCATACCAAACCCAGACAAGACATGGCGCCAGCTGCAGAAGTGAAGTGGGAACAAGAACCCTCAAACACATGGGAAATGGCCATAAGATATCAGTGCACCTAGCAGAATGGCTGGAGTACCAGAGCAAACCCAGCAAGGAGTCACATGAGATATACAGTCCATAGGACATGCCGGAGAACACAAGCAATCTGCAATGAGGCTGGGAGCAGATCTCGAAGTAAGTCCAAAGAACCCAACCACAAACTGTAACCCAAAACAGCAAACCGTGGATTCAAATAGCCATCAGCAGAAGTACACAATGTGTGCATGCCTGAACAGATTCAAGGGGAGACCCTGAACCCAGGGTCACTCAAGAACCCACAGGTTAGAGTCCGAGAGGAATGAAGCAAAGACTCCCAAGTAGATTGATAGAAAAGGTAAAGCAAGAAGCCCTGGAACCCTTATACAGGGGTGTGGAATTTATGAAAATATCTACTTGTCCATGGGGCAGGTTGCTTCATAAATCTACTTATCCTGTAACAAAATCCACTTGTCCCTTTGGTGCCATGTAGTGCGGCGACAAATGATGGCAGCAATCTCATTATATAAGAGCTCTTATATAGCCTCTCTGATTATGCCAGGGCTCATACGATGGTAGTGTTTGAATACTAGCAATCCCTTTATGTTGCCATGTTTCGGCAGATCTACATACCGGCTCTGAAGGTAGTGGTAAGCATTAGTTTCAGGGTTGGAATGCCCTTTTGAATCTGTGCAAACCTACTAACTTGCATGTTTAAGTGTTTTCAACAACTCTTCTCTAATCTTTTCCCATACTGAGAAATGTTGGAAATGTACTCCTGATAATGGCAGACGCAACCCTTCTTCCAGAGTTAGGAAAAAAGTGGTTGGAGGGAAAATTAACTTACAATAAACAGAGAGGAAAGAAAGGGTATTTAGAATATGTGCAGGGAGGAAACTCCTGGTCCCCTTAAATAGTATTAAACCACAAATGGAGGAGTACCCCCTAGAGACTAAAAAGCCTCTAAATTCAAAGAAATTTAGGTGCACGTAGTGCAATCCAAACTAGGACAAGCGTTGTCCTTCAAGAAGACCCCTCACTCACCAACCTAGTTGGTGTCATACTTCATCATCGGGGTCCCACCCGAACGGCCGAGTGCCATCCGCGTGTGCTTCGACACCTGACTACAGTGGAGCGGGTATTTCTTTTTTTATATGTGCAAAAAATCTTAGTGAGTGATTTAAAAATTGTCCAATGCTACTCACCCGTTGAATTTATTCTGGAGTGACTGGACAACACATAAAACAAAGTGGAACACCTTTGTCTAATTAGGTAGGTTTCGGTGTTAGACAGACGTGTAATGTATTAAAATAGTGGTCACGTGTAGTAAATTAAAATAGTGGTCTACATGTTTCAACCATGATATAATTATAAGGTTTTCTTCAGGACCAATGGATGTAGTCTGGGTGGTACACACACTCTAAGGCGTGCCCTGCCCTCGACTATTGTGAAAGGAAGAACCACAAAATTGCAGTTCATTTAAAAATATATGTGATGTTCTTCTCCAGGATTCTTGGAAAAAAACTAGAAGCGTTCAGAATGTTAGCTTCATAGGCATCCCGGTTCCTACAGAGGATCGCGCACATAATTTGTGGCTTGATCCTGATCGGTAGATTCACCTATTAGGTAACCTGCGTGGAGCCCTGATGGTTCCTTTCACAATAGTCGAGGGCAGGGCACGCCTTAGCGTGTGTGTACCACCCAGACTACATCCATTGGTCCTTAAGAAAACCTTATAATTATATCATGGTTGAAACATGTAGACCACTATTTTAATTTACTACATGTGACCACTATTTTAATACATTACACGTCTGTCTAACACCGAAGCCTACCTAATTAGACAAAGGTGTTCCACTTTGTTTTGTCCAGTCACTCCAGAATAAATTCAACGGGTGAGTAGCATTGGACAATTTTTAAATCACTCACTAAGATTTTTTGCACATGTAAAAAAAAGAAAAACCCGCTCCACTGTAGTCAGGTGTCGAAGCACACCCGGATGGCACTCGGCCGTTCGGGTGGGACCCCGATGATGAAGCATGTCACCAACTAGGTTGGTGAGTGAGGGGTCTTCTTGAAGGACAACGCTTGTTCTAGGTTGGATGGCACTACGTGCACCTAAATATATTTGAATTTAGAGGCTTTTTAGTCTCTAGGGGGTACTCCTCCATTTGTTGTTTAAAAGGGAAAATTAACTTGCAAACACTCAGGTTTTCGCATGAGGAAATCTACACATGCACATATTGCTCATGCTAAAATGCAGTTCACAAATATTTTCTAGGAGTACAATTTCTTGTCCTACTAATGTAAATTCTTGTGAATTCACGAAAACCATATAGCTAAACTTAATGCAAATACATATAGCAAGGGTGCACTTTTGAGACTTTCTTTAATAATTGGGCCCCTAATTTTGTCTGCCCGTAACCATGACCTTTTGGGTTTATTAAAATTCTCTCTCTCTCTCTGTATTGGCTGGCTTCATTGTGAGTAACAGCATTCTGCTTTTTCACAAGGAGCATATCGGCACACAACATAGTTTTGTTCAGTGCCAATAACTAATTTGGCAGTGTGTGCTTTTTGAGACCAAAAATTATTTTTGCTTTTGGCAATGTTTGGTATAATGGTGAGGGCCTGGCAGCTCTCACATCAATAATGTTTCACAAAATCCATGCCAAAACAAGTCACGTATTGCTAAAACTAAAACACTGACCAGCAATTTCAGACCTTCTGGCTTTGCCAATGCTTGTTTATTTTTATGTTTTCCATAATCTTATTGATACTGGTTACTCTGATTTTCCAATTTTAATATCTTTGGGAAATACTAGCATGCATCAACACATTTTACTAAATGATGCTGCAAAGAAATGGTACCTGAAATTTTACAGTAGTTTAGCATGTTTTTTTCCCTATTTTCATTTAGGAACATTTTATATTGAAAGATAAGAATCATTAATCTTGCTTTCAAGCTTCTGCAAACATTTGCATGTAATCATAGATCATTCTGGGAGCATTATGCATAGCCTCATGTTGCTAAACTTGAAACCGTGTGCATACATTTTTATACTGGAACCACTGTCAGTAGTGCAGTCAGAATTTACATTTACTTAGAGCGTTCACCCTAATAATAAAGGCTTTAAATTAATGAACCATGAATACAAATTTGAACAGCATTAACATATGCACACAAATAACTTAACTGCAGGCAGTGCCCTTCCCTGACCTTTAATGTGGTACTGCAAACTAGCAGCCAAAGGGTTTGTGCTGCAGGGGGTTGGGCCTACTTGTCCCAAGGACAAAATACACATTAAAACTTGTTGCCCTTGACCCCAAACAATATACCCTGGGCGTCGGGCTATAGGAATTCCACATCCCTGCTTATAACAATGGAAAATGGAGAGACAGTGCAAGCCACATAACAAGGAACTGCCTTGCAGTACTGGAGCCCCACAGTAGCTAAAGGCCCAACCTGAGATCCCCAAAGACTCCCGAAGTAGGGTGGCAATGGATAGCAGAAGTACTTGGCTACTACAACAAAGCCACATCAAGAGACAAAAATGGTAACCCCTCCCAAGGACACAACCGTCATCACCCTAGCGATGAACAGGAGGCCGAATAGTCCTGCCTGGTACACTGAAATGCTCTGACCAAATTAGGGTGAGAACAGTAAGACAGCAGACCCTCAGGCAAGAACCAACTTGCAGTTCGTTCTGCATACTTTCATATGAGTTTCTAATCAGATTTCAAGTTTTCACAGTCACTCTTATATACAGAAATTGAACCATGAGCAGTAAAGTGATGGAAGGAAGAAACAATAAATGGAATTAAACACAAGGAAAGTACATTGTGCATTTGCTGAATTATTACATTGTAAATATTTTTAGAACTTCATGGCCCAGAATCCGTCACATGGGTACATGTAAATGAGTACATGATTGTGGGTAGCACAGTATACAGTGATGCTAAAGAAGGACTACTCTATGGCATGCACAAGCCTCTGAGTGTGAAATGTGTCTACAGGTATTTTCAACTCTTGGCTCAATAATTAAACTGGGAAGCCACTAGAGTGCTGCCTATTTCTTTGAAAATTAAAGCAGTATCTCAGACAGTTAAACCCTTTTTTATTTTATATATATATATATATATATATATATATATATATATATATATATATATATATATATATTCATACAACAAAGGTTGCCCTTGAGGAGCTGCCGCTTACAGAGAGGTTACAGCGCAAATCGCCACAGGTGGCTCCGTTGACAGCATGCCCCACAGCTCTTCATAGTGCCATACGCGTTTCGAGCGTGTTAGCCGCTCTTGATCACTGGCTGGCAATGACGAAGGAAGCAGGTTCATTGAAACCATTTAATTTATTTGAATATCGAGTCCTGCCCATGTGGGCGTGGTTACAGGCATTCTGGTCGTGGTAGTCCCAAATTAATGCCATGACTCCCGGTTTCTTGTAAAACAAGTGTGCTGCTGTCTTGCGTCATTAAAATATATTTATCCTTGTTAGGTGAGGAGCGATGATTGCACCACTGTCCGCAGCTCCAATATCTACCTGTGGCTGAGGCCCCCTCTGTTCCAAAAAGAGTCCGTGAATCACAGCTCTCGGGATCCGCATGCAGCGGCAGGACAGCTCCGCGACCGAGCCAGCCGCTCATAAATTCATACAACAAAGGTTGCCCTTGAGGAGCTGCCGCTTACAGAGAGGTTACAGCGCAAATCGCCACAGGTGGCTCCGTTGACAGCATGCCCCACAGCTCTTCATAGTGCCATACGCGTTTCGAGACTACCACGACCAGAATGCCTGTAACCACGCCCACATGGGCAGGACTCGATATTCAAATAAATTAAATGGTTTCAATGAACCTGCTTCCTTCGTCATTGCCAGCCAGTGATCAAGAGCGGCTAACACGCTCGAAACGCGTATGGCACTATGAAGAGCTGTGGGGCATGCTGTCAACGGAGCCACCTGTGGCGATTTGCGCTGTAACCTCTCTGTAAGCGGCAGCTCCTCAAGGGCAACCTTTGTTGTATGAATATATATATATATATATATATATATATATATATATGTGTGTGTGTGTGTATGTACATATGTATGTTCCGCACTCAAAAGCTGTTAATCAATTCATACTTTGCTTGCAACGAAACCGGAAAACGCATTTCAGCCTCTTGGCCTTCCTCATTGTCAGTTAACATCTCTACATTCCACATTTTATTCCGTGCAGATTTCATTGGGCAGCTCCCTAAACATAAATAATGGACTACCGATGCGGTCTCACACCAAGCCATGATTAACATCGCAGCCATTTTGTAGTGTCTCTATTACCTTTTCATCTTAACCAAATTTATACTTAAAGAATGTATTCCTTGTTTGTGATCTTAGTTTTCAGGGCTCATTGTATCAGGAACAGCATCCTATTATGGGCTAAAACCTGCGGTGTTAATTATAGTTTGGTGTGAGGTCGCATTGGTAGTCCATTATTTATGTTTAGGCAGCTGCCCAATGAAACCTGCACATAATAGAATGAGACAAATCTAACTATAACTACTGAATATCTATGGTTTTATGTGCGTGAATTCTGAATCTAACTACAACGTCCCTCTAACCTTGTTTTTTGTGTGAATTTTTAAGATTTTTGAAATTCTGTTTCCTAAGTATAATTTCCATGTAACTTTTTGTTTTTCAGTGAATATGTATATATAGTTTTTTTTTAAAATTGTTTAAATCTTATGGCAGAAAAATATATTCATGGCCATCTAGCCATCCTTCATTGCAGCACCTAGTCGCTCATTTTACCTTGGCTGTTCCTAGAGCTTTGCTACCATGTGTGAGTTCAATTCTTTATTCATTGAATTTTTACAGAGTATTTTCTACAGCTCATGATGAATGTTACATTATGTGTTTCTTGCTTTTTTACTTACCTTATCCATTATCGATGACCTCTCTTGCAGAAGGGAAGTGTACCGAATCCTGCAGCAGGAGGGAATAGATTTACCACGCTATGCAGTGTTGAACAGAGATCCTGACAAACCAGATGGTAAGTGTAACTAATTGTGGTTGCAGATTACTTTCATCCTTCTAAAAGAAACAGAAATCAGTCTTAACAAGATGTGGCAAAGTCAGAAGGTCAAGCCTGTGATACCGGGCGCAGACCTATTGACTTTGGCAACACATTCTTTGAATGTGTTTTGTTTTTTATTAAAAGCCATTCCTAGATGGCCTCCATTCATGGGTATGCACTGTGACTCGTATAATGTATACTGTTTTGTTTTTTAAAAGTAGTTGTTATTAAAAAGGCCTAGTTCTCCTGTCCAACGATTTTGAAATGATCAATCAATGAGTCAGGGGAATTATAAGCGCATAATTCACCCGTGAGGGTCTCAAGGTGCTGGGGTGAGGGGGGCGGGGGGGTTCAACAACTCCGTATCAGTCGAAGAGCCAGATCTTCAGAGCCTTCCTGAAGGTGTTCCAGGAGGGGGTACATCTGATGTCGGTGGGGAGCTCGTTCCAGGTTTTGGCTGCGATGTAGGAGGAGGATCTTCCCCCTGTTCTGTCTCTGAAGATTCGCGGGGTTTCGGCGAGGAGGACGTTGGCGTAGTGGAGGTTTCGTTTGGGTACGTGGAGGGTGGTTCTGTTGTTGATGTATTGGGGTCCGGTGTTGTGTAGGCATTTGTAGGCGTAGGTGAGTGTCTTGAAGGTGACTTTTCTCAACGGGGAGCCAGTGGAGCTTGCGTAGGTGTTGGCTGATGTGTTCATGTCGCGGGACCCCCGAAGACGAGTCTGGCGGTGGTGTTCTGTATTGTCTGGAGCTTGCGTAATAGAGATTTGTTGATGCCGGCGTTGAGGGCGTTAATGTAATCCAGCCTTCTAGTGATGAGTGCGTGGGTGACTGTTTTCCTTGCTTCGGGGACATCCATTTGAAGGTCTTACGGAGGATGCGGAGGATGTTGAAACAGCTGGAGGTGACAGCGTTGGCCTGTCAATTCATGGAGAGGGAGGAGTCCAGTATCATGCTGAGGTTCTTGGCATGGTCCTTGAGGGTAGGGGGTTGCCGAGGGTGGTGGCCCACCAGGAGTTTTTCCATGCTGTTGGGGTGGTTCCGAGGACGAGGACTTCCGTCTTGTCTGAGTTGAATTTTAGGCAGCTGTTGCTCAACCAGGCTGCAACGTCCTGCAGTCCTTCCTGGAAGTTGAGTGTGGTGTTGGTGGGGTTCTTGGTGAGGGAGAGGATGAGCTGGGTGTCGTCGGCGTGGGAGACTATGCTGAGGCCGTGCTGTCGGACGATGGCGGCGAGGAGAGCCATGTAGATGTTGAAAAGGGTTGGGCTGACTGATGATCCCTGTGGGACTCCACAGTTGATTTCCATGGGTTTGGAGAAGAAGGGTGGCAGTCTGATCCTTTGTCTGCTACCTGTAAGGAACGATGTGATCCAGTCGAGGGCGGCGCCTTATATGCCGACGTGGTGTAGTCTAGCTGCGAGTGTGCGGTGGGAGACTGTGTCGAAAGCTGTTGATAGATCAGGTAGAATCAGGGCCTTGGTCAATGAGGGTGCGGATGTAGTCAGTGGCGGCGAGTAGGTCGGTCTCGGTGCTGTGGTTGCTTCGGAATCGGGATTGAAAATGGTTGAGGATGGCGTTTTCTTCGATGAACCTTGGCAGTTCTGCGTTGACTGTCTTCTTGGTGACTTTAGCTGCAAAAGGGAGGAGCGAGCAAGATGGGCCAGTAATTCTTGAAGTTAGTCGGGTCTGCTGAGGGCTTTTTGAGCGCGTTTCCTGTTGTCGGGGAAGGATCCGGTTTTGAAGGTGTTGTTGATGGTGCGTAGCAACACAGGTGCGATGGTGGTGGCGACTCTGTGGTATATGTGGGGTGGGCAGGGATCTGTGGGGGCCCTGGAGTGGATGCCTTCTCTGCTCGCAGCGGTCTCCTCTGTCGTGATCGCTGTCCAGGCGGAGATGGTGGTCTGGGTGGCGTTGTCGACGGGCTGGGTTTGGCGTATGGTCGTTGAAGTTGTGGTAGAGGTTCTTTATCTTCAGGTGGAAGTAGGATCCGAGTTTGTCGCAGAGGTCCTGGGAAGCGGTGATATCCGTGGATTCGCTGCATGGTTTGGAGAATTACTGATTGATGCTGAAAAGTTCCTTGGAGTTGCTGGAGTTAGGGATTCTGTTGTGGATGAAGGTCCTTTTGGTGGTTCTGTTGCGTTTTTGGTATTCCGTCATAGCGTCCTTGAAGGTGGTGTAGTTTTCGGGCGTCTTGCTGTTTCTCCAGATCTTCTCCAGGCGTCTGCAGATGGGTCTAGTTTCTTGGAGGTTGATGGTGAACCAGGCGGCTTTCCTGGGGCGTTGCTTTTCGAGGTTTTACAGTGGGGCAAGCTTGTCTGCGCAGTTGGCGATCCAAGTGTGGAATTCCCTGGCCGCAAGATTGGCATTGGTTGCAGCGGAGGGGGTGCTGCCCGTGAGGGTGAAGCTGAGTTGTTCCTTGGTGACTCTGCTCCAGGTACTACACGGGGTTTGATAACGAGGAAGTGTACGCAGCGGTGGTCGGTCCAGGGGGGCTGTGTGGTGTGGCTGAAGTGGACGCTGTTGCCGCCAGCGAAGATGGGGTCGAGAGTATGTCCTGCCTTGTGGGTCCATGTGGTTGTTTCAGTCTGATGTTGGCGAGGTTGTTGCGGAGGGCGGCGGTGTTGGGGTCGTTAAGGTTGTCGAGGTGGAAGTTCAGGTCTCCTATGAGAATGTAATCCGTGGCGGCGATGGCGTGCGGGGCGATGAGGTCGGTGATGGCATCGAGGGACGGGGGTATGTAGGCGAGGGTGCCGTGGAGTGTGGAGTTAGAGCAGGTCTGGAGCTGGAAGTGCAGATACTCAGCAGGGCAGTTTTCGCTGGAGGTGGTGAGGTGGAGGGAGTTGTTGTGCGCAATGGTGATGAATCCTCCTGGGTTGTTGGGGCGGACCTTCCTCTGGATCTTGTACCCGACCGGGATGGCGATGTCGGGGGCCGAGGAGATTCTGGTCCAGGTTTCCGTGAAGAAGGCGACGTCGGGTGAGGGCAAGTCCAGGAGTTTCCAGATTTCCACAGCGTGTCGGTGCAAGGAGCACACGTTGAGGAGGATGCATCTTAGGGAGTTGGGGGTGTTGGCGGCCGGAGCATTGGTGAAGGTCTGGTGGCAGTGGCGGCAGGAGAACTGGCCTGCTGGCAGTTGTCGTTTCTTCCGGGGTTGTGTGCGAGGAGACTGGCTGGCTCGTAGTGGTGTGTAGAGGGAGATCCAGGGTCCCTGGCGCTGGTCGCGGTCGGGTCGCGGATGGACGCAGACGGGCTTGCCTGTGGCTCTACAGCGGCGTGACTGCACAGCGGCCACCATTAAATTAAGGAGGGACGAGAGGCTGGGAGCCGGCAGCGGGGTCTGTCCGGGGGGAGGGGCCTCGGGTGCAGCAGTGGTGAGAAAAGCGGCAGGGAATGTTAAATTAAGTGAATTAAGTGAGGTAAAAAGGAGACTTTAAAGAAAAATACACAGGCAACCAAGTATTTAACAATAAAAGCGGGACAAACAGGCGAAGGCTCAGGGGCTGAGGCAGGCAGGATCTGGGCAGCAGGCGCAAACCTCACCAGGAGGATGATGTTGAAGTGCTGCGGCGTGGGGACGGCACAGCGGAGCTGCTGGGGAGAGAGTTTGACCCAGGCCAATTCAGCCATCTGCAACATAAGATGGACATTGATCAAAGGAATTCAGGCAGGTGG
Organism: Lissotriton helveticus; assembly: GCF_964261635.1. Lineage (NCBI taxonomy): Eukaryota > Metazoa > Chordata > Amphibia > Caudata > Salamandridae > Lissotriton > Lissotriton helveticus. Next base: position 2,110,321,176 of record NC_136061.1, read on the forward strand.
ACACCAAGGGTATGGATAGGATCTACTTTTCAACAAGAAAACAGGAAGCGAAAGCTGGGACATCAAAGCAGTGGGGAAAATAAACAGTCCCTCATGCACTTGAATGTGTTACATCAGCAGTGGAAGGATACAATGCATCTGGTCAAAACACAGGGAGCGCAAAATGCTGTGTGGTTGGGAGAAACAGAGAGAAAAACTATTGATTTAGGAGCTAGAAATTGCGGTAGGTAAGAAAGCACTTGAATCATATGTAAAAGGTGAACTTAAAGCTTGTATTCAATACAGCAGGTTTTTGCCAAAAGACACCTAAAGCTTTGGCTAGACAAAGCCAATAGGTTTGATATTTCCATGGTGATGTAGCAAGGCTCAAAATAATTTTCTGCATCAATTTCTGGGGAGCCACAGGGAGAGAGACTGAAGATGGGAAAGCAGAGGAGAGATGAGGAGGAGGAGCAGCAGGAGAGAGCGGCAAGGGACAGGGTGCAACATTGGCGATTGAAGGAGGTGCTTGTGGAACCTCAAGGGAAAGACAGAGGCCCCAGAAATGTGTGCAAAGGCTGGGGAGCACTATTCCGGTAGGAGGTGCTGGGTCAGTGTGGGCAGCACTGTAAAACTTGGGACAGGGAGGGGATCGGGAGGGAGGTGTCACAAGTGTGTTACCACTACTACTGGTCGCCTCGCACCGAATAGTTGGTTGTGGAGTTCTTTGATGCAGTGTATGGCAGGAGACCCATTATGAACCAGCCATGGGCAAGACACTTAAGCCTCTGATCTAGGCTTCAACAAAATTAATCTGCCGTCTTGGAATGGTGTTTGTTGAGAAACTAGGGAGAAAAAGAAGATGCCTACCTAGAAAGTCTTGCATGATTAATACTATCTTAGGGTCAGGCATTCCTAAATAGTACTAATGAAGTCCAATAAGGCAAGCATGTTAAGGTCAGACTTTCACTCGTGCACAAAAGTAAAAATGTAATTCCTGCGGTTGTGAAACCAATGAAAAATATGCATTGACAATGCCAATCATTTTGGCTTTTGTACGATGAAAAAGGGTTTTACTAAGGTTCACTAGCATGCAACACAGATAAAGCATCTGTAGTCGAGAAGAAGGCAAGCTTTCAGCCACAGGGAGACACAACCATTAAAGAGGTAACTGCAAGAAGCTATAACTTGAGCCTGCAAGCTCGGGGTCACATTCCTGAGTACCACCTGTCTGTATGCAATGCCTCTGCCTCATTGGACAAGTAGTAATGAGAATATGCATTGAAGCTTTAATGCACCCTCGATACCGCAACTAACACTACCACTGCACCAACCCACGCTTTACAGTCCGACCTTTCAACTGCAACCACTGCCACTTCACCTACCACAGCACATACACCAGCCCACTTACTAGCCCTACCCCGAACAGAACCCAGACACCAACTGAACAAAACAACAACTTGTATGCACCCTTCTTAACATACGCTCATTATGCAAACACATCACCAAGATTTGGGACCTCATCTCTACCTTCACATACGACATCCTCTTCCTTACTGAGACCTGGCTCAACCCCACGCCCGTGTCTGACATAACCACTGCAATACCTGAAGGATACAGAATCACCCACCGCAACAGCATCAAAAAGCCTGGAAGAGGGATGACCATCATACACAAGGAAGCCATACAATGCACCATCACAAATGACGAGGTCACCCCAGCCATGGAACACCTCAACCTCCGTCTCCAAACAGACCGCAAAACCACCACCAGGGGTACACGCACCTACCTTCCTCCAGGACCACGTCCGAACTTCTGGAACTTTATTCTCCCCTCACTATAGGTTACAACATCTGCATATTCCTCTGTGACTTCAACTTCCATCTCGACAACCACAAAGACATCAATACTAGTATTTTGGTTGTCGAGATGGAAGTTGAGGTCGAGGTTGAAAGCATTAACAATATTAGACCCACCCAACTAGTGCACGATCCCATGCACACTGCCGGCCACACACTAGACCCAATCTTCACCTCCAGTGACCACATTGGGTATAGCCACACCATGGACCTCACCTGGACTGACCACTCCATCAGTCTGCCCAGTGCCTACCATAGCTGGAGCAAATTCTCAAAGGACACATGAATCAACACCACCCACCCCATCACCTCCAACAATCTAGGCCAGAACATCAGAAGCTTCAACAATTGGATCGCCAATTGCGCCAACAGCATTGCAAGAAGATCTTCTGACAAGAAGACCTGCAAGACAGCCCTCAGCCTCTACTACAGACAATTGAGAAAATTAAAGAAAAAGGCCTTAGCCTCATCCTTTGAATCAAGCAAAAATAACAATAAAGTACTCTTCAACATAGTCAAAGAATTCTCCAGCCCCTTAACTCCAACAAACCACTTTACCCCTCACAGGAACTCTGCGACAACCCTGCAAACTTCTTCCACGACAACATCTCCAACATCTACAGAAACTTCAAACCCCAGCCTGAAGGCGCTGACTTCTTCAAGCAACACAATGACCCTGCTACCACCACAGACATCTGGCTAACTTAAGGTAGCCAGCTCACCCCCACAGGACCCTGCCTCAATCATGAACTCGGTCCACTCAAGGGCCCCAGCCGACCCATGCCTCACCACATCTTCAACTTAGGCAAAGCCAGAATCGGTCACATGCTCACCATCTTGTTCAACACCTCAATTGCACCAGCAACTATCCCCGAGGACTGGAAACACCCAGAAGTCAACACCCTACAAAAAAAACAATTGGCAGACTCCAGTGAATTCAACAACTACCAACCGATCTCCCTGCTCCCGTTCCCAGCCAAAGTATTGAAAAAGCAATCAACCAACAACTCTCCTTACATCTGAAACTGGATCTCCTACTACTCCTTCTTATCTGGACTCTGTAGCAACCACACTACTGAGACAGCCCTCATCACGGCTACTGAGGACATCTGAGCTGTACTCAACCAAGAAGAGACTGCAACTCTGATCCTCCTAGACCTCTAGGCAGCCTTCGATATGGTCTCCCACCACACCCTCATCACAAGGTTGAACAACATAGGCATCCAAGGATCCCTTCTCAAATGGATTGTCTCTTCCTCACCGGAAGGTCGCAAATCGTCTAAATCCCCCCCACCCCCTTCACCTCTGAAGCCAAGGAAATCAACTGTGTAGTACCCCTAGGATCCTCGCTCAGCCCTACCCTATAGAACACTTATATGACACCTCTGGCCAGCATCGCCTAAACCCACTGACTTAACATTATATCCTACTCCACGGCACACAACATCCTCTGCCTCTCCAAAGACCCCACCAACACCAAGACCAACTTTGGCAACTGCATGACAGACATCACCAACTGTATGAAGGTAAACTGCCTGTTGCTCATCACTGACAAGACAGAAGTACTAATTTTCAGAAACAAAAGCTCCCCATGGGACACATCCTGGTGGCCCTCAGAAAGCGGGCCTACTCCTACCCCAACTGACCACACTTTGAACCCAGGCATCATTCTGGACATCTAGCTAATCATGGCAACTCAGGTCAACTCTATCTCCTTCTCCTGCTTCTTCATCCTCCACATGCTTTGAAAGGCATTCTAAGGGCTACCCCATAGCTCAAGTAGCACCATCACCCAGGCCCTCATCTCCAGCCGACTGGACTACAGCAATGTTCATTATGCAGGGATTGCAGATCACCTCTTCTGACGACTACAGGCCATACAGAACACCGAAGCCAGACTCGTCCTGGATGACCCTAGATAAACCTACATCACCCCCTACATAAGGGAGCTACACTGGCTTCCTGTACAGAAAAGATGCTAGTTCAAGTTCCTGACCCGTGCATACAAAGCCCTACACAATTGCAGACCTACCTACTGAAACCACTGCCTGAACATCCATCAGCTCACCAAACACCTCTGCACTGCATCCCTTTCTCTAACCCTCGCCCCCTGCATCCGACGTCGCAGGTGCGGAGGTCACTCCTTCTCCTACCCAGTAGCAAAGACATGGAACGAACTACTATTTCATCTACGTACCGCCTCATCTCTTCCAAAGTTCTGAAAGTCCCTGAAGACCTGGCTATTCAACTAATCAACTAGACAGTACCAGTGCCTGGATACCTTCAATGGTGACAAGTAGTGCTCTACAAATCTACTGATTGATTGAATGTCAAGACAGGCAGTACATGGCATGCTTAGGCATGTATAAGCTGCCAAAACAAGAATGGAAACTCCGAGACTCTGAATAATCTGAAGTAATTTTTGTTCTTTAGGAGCAGAATGCAGTGCTTTATGATCTTATCGGAAATTAAAGTAGAAAAGCTATGACAATAATTCAAAGTTATTGGCCTCCTTTGCCATATTCAATCCTTTGCTTCGTACCATGTGCTGTTCAATGAGGTTGTTACATTTTGAAGACTGGGGTGTTTTCAAGTTTTCCAACATGCATGTCTAACGCTCAGATATTTTCAGCATGCTTCATTCTTGGAACGAAAACAGGGACTGCTTTCTGTACTTGTCCTTAGCCATGAGTGGTTACTTTAGAACCTGTTTTATTATAACTACTTATGTCAAAAGAACTTGAAAAGTCATGCTCTAATGTTCCTCCAAATACTTTGCAGAATCCAGCTCCAGTGAAAAGACTTCTAGTGGCACCACCTGAGCTTGTTAGAGCCACAGATATTGGTACCTTCAGTGCACAGATGAGAGCCAGATGCAGGCCTGACTGGAGAGTACATGAGCAGAAAAGAAGGAGATTAACACAAAGAAGAGTAGGCTGAGCAGTAGTGAAACTAGGGGATAGAAGAGGAGGAGAAAGTAATTAACAGAGTCTCAGGGAACATCTGAAATGTGAAAAGTAAACATAGACTGGGATGCTGAGCTGTAGGCAAAGGCAGAGTAGGGAGAGGTGACATTGGGTGAAATTGCAAGTGTTAAACAGAGAAGGTGACATGGGATAGCACATAGATGCAGATGGCAAGACAACATCTGGTCGTTGGAGGGAGAAGGAGGGAGAAGAAACAGACGCAACCACATGAGACTTGCAGAAAGGAGAGCGCATTAGGTTCAATGGGGATAGTGGAAAAGGAAGTGCAATAGAGCCTTGTCATTCCCTAGCTGCCAGCCAAGTCATGTTGACCATGTTGACCATGTACACCGCTTCACTGCCTTTTGGTTATGTCTGCGCTATAGAAATCAAAACAAAAAAAGAGGGAGGTTAGGAGCAGATAAAGGTCCAGTATGCAGGCTCTGAAAGCAATTGTTATTTCAACCAAGTACTGTTCCTGTCAAGATGTAGGAGTGAATCAAAGAGAAGGAAGAACGAATCTCAGAAATGAAAGAACAAAAGGGAATCCTACGGATGATTTCTTGTTGCCCTCACACACCCCATAGGATGTCATCCTTTATCATTGGGGCATTGCTCCTCATTTATTTATGCGTTTTTATGTAGTGCGGACTTTACCCGAAGGCGTCGGAGCGATTCACAATGGGAACTGAAAATTACAGGTGAACTACTTACAAAAGCAGACGTTAAGTTACATGAGGTAAAAGTGACAATTGAGAGCAAACAAAATACATGAGGTAGCAAACAGTGCATTACAGGAGGAAAAAGTGACAAGTTTGCAGGTTACAAGAGAAAACAAAGTACAATTAGAGGTAAAATACTGCAATATATGCTAGACACTCAGGCACAAGAACAAACGTTACGTAGGCAATGGTGGCACTTGTGCAAGTATCAAAGGCAAACAACATGTGAGAGGTAGCAAACAGTGTGTTTGTTACAAGAGAAAAGTGGCGTGTGCATGTTACAAAAGAGTACTAAACACAGGTACAAGGATAATACTGCAATAAATGGCAAACACTCCAACCACAAGAACACACTGGGAAGGCACTTCCATAGTCATGGAGAATAGAGTTTTCAGTAATGGGAGGTCTTCCTTCAGATAGTACAGAGGGCGTGAATTACTTTTGGAGGTGTCTTTGGAGGAGGAGAACTTTGAGGTCCGTTTTGAAGGCCTGGGAGGAGGTGGTGGTCCGAGGCTGAGGCGGAAGTGAGTTCCAGATTCTCACCATGTTGCCTGAAAAGGATTGGGCCATCGATCTTTCCTTCTTGAAAGTGGGAGGTTCAAGCTGTAGATTTTCCGCATTACATGATGGTCTAGAGCCTCCAGAGAGTTTCAGTTTATTCGCCAGGTAGCGAGGAGAGGAGGAGTGCAAGGGTTTGTGGGTGATCCAGGCAGTCTTGTAGATAGCTCTAGCCTCGATGGGAAGCCAGCGGACGGTGGATAACATCGGTGTGATGTGGTCGCTTCTTTTGGCCCCATAAATGGAACGAGCTGCTGAATGGAGAAGAGATCTAAGGGGGACAAGTGGGATTTGGGGAGGCCAGTAAGAAGAGAATAGCAGTAGTCCAGTCTGGAAAGGACCAGCGATTGCACCAGGGTTTTAAGGTCCTGCTCCGGGAAAAAGCGACGAATTCCCCAAAGAAGGTGCAGTTGGTATGGAGCAGACTTTGCAACGGAATTGATGTGGGAGATTAGATTGAGTTTTTTGTTGAGTATGACACCAAGGGATTTTGCGCTGTCGACAATGATGGGTTTATATTGTTAAGTAGATTCATCTGATCCATCCATGATTGAACCGGGGAGGAGAGAGTGAGGAGGAGAGGAGTAGGAATTTTTGGAGGGATTCAGAATCAGTTGATGAGTTGACCTCCAGTTTTGAATGGAGTCGAGAGTAGAGTTTAGGATGGAGAGATCGTGAGTGGAGGCAACCTTGAGGTAGATTTGAGTGTCGTCTGCATAGAGATGCTAGTGGATCCCGGATTTACTTAGATTTCCCAGTGGTTCTAAATAGAGATTGAGCAACGTGGGTGCAAGTATAGAGCCTTGAGGAACACCTTGACCAACCGGCACAGGAGATGAAAGACTGTTAGCTATTTTGATAATTGGGATCTATCTGAGAGGAAGGAAGCAAACCATTTAAGCACAGTGCCCTCCATGCACATTCTATGTTGAAGAGTGTTGAGGAGGGTGTTGTGATTGACAGTGTCAAAAGCTGCAGAAAGGTCAAGGAGAATTAGAAGACGGGACCCCCCCGAATCGAGTATCCTCGTCATCAACCACTTGCAGTAGGGCTGTTTCAGTGCTGCAGTTTTGGATGACTGACAATTGTCAAGAAGATCATCGTCCTTGATATGACGTGAGAGTTGTTTCGCTACACATCTTTCTGTGATCTTCGCAAGAAAGGGTAGGTTAGTGATGGGGCGGAAGTTGTTGAGGTCATTCGCATCAGCAGTGGGTTTTTTCAGCAGGGGGGTGTCCTGCCCAGTTTTCAAGGAGACAGGAAGGGAGCCTTGACAGAGGGAGAGGTTGACCAGAGTGGTCCAATAGGAAAGGGAATGGGTATAGAAGTCAATGGCAATGGCACTGGGGATAGGGTCCAGGGAATGGTTGGAGGGCTTTGTTTCGAGGATGCACTTGAGAAGGGCATCTTCAGATATGGGGTCAAAGTTCTGTCAAATGGCTGAGGATTTGCGCTCTTCTGGAGGGGTAGGATGAGCGACCGGATCCACAAGTGATTTCACTTTTTCATCAAAGAATATAGCGAAATCCGCTGCTTTCTTTGTAGAATCCTCCAACAAGGAGGTTGGGGGAGAGCGGTTAGGAATCTTGATGAGATCGAATAGTTTTTTGGGTCTATTTTTGGCTGAGTCAAGGAGGGGTTTGAAGTGACGCTTTCCCAAGTAAGATGTGCTTGTGGTACTTGGATCTTGCTGAACGAAGCATGGCCAAATTATCGGTGGAGGGCACTTGCCTCCATTGTTTCTCCAGGAATCTTAGCTGCTTTCTTTCTTCATAGAGGGATTTGTTGAACCAAGGTGCTGAGGGAGTGGGCCTTATCTTTTTGCTTTTGAGTGGAGCGACGTTATTGATTTAGGCTGCAAGGACTGTGAGGCATTGGGAGGTGAGTTCGTCAACATCTAGGTTTGGGTCTAGCCTTGGAAGTGATAACAAAGCTGATTCACAGAGGGGACCGACATCAATATTTTTAACATCACGGAACCAGGAGGTAGCCCTCTTAGGTTGGCCAAGAGTTATAGAGTGTGATAGGTGAAGAGAGAATGGGATGAGGAGGTGGTCAGACCAGTCTACATGAATAGAGGTAGTGATAGAAAGCATGCCTGCTTTAGAAATAACAAGGTCCAGGATTGAGCCCTTAGAGTGTGTTGATTCTTTGCAGTGTTGGATAAGATCGTTTGCAGAGAGGAAGGTGGCCAAAGAGTTCGCAGAAGAGTCATGCGGTACGCCCCAGTGGAGATTGAAGTCACCCACGAAGGTCTGATTGTCACTTCGCGATTATTGGTAGCTGATGAAGTCAGTGAGTTCCTCCATAAACGAAGGGCCACTACAAGGCAGGCGGTAAATGACATGGAATCCGAGGGGTGAGCGGTGGTGCAATTGAAGCTCAAGAGAAAGGCATTCAAAGGTGTGGAAGGAGCTCATAGGAGAAGCCTTAATTTGAAGGGAGTTTCTAAAGATGACTGCAACACCTCCCCCAATGTTGTCAGTTCTGTCATTCCTAAGTATAGAATAGCCTGTGGGTAATAGGAGATCAAACATAGAGTGAGAGCGATCGTTGAACCAGGTCTCTGTGAGGAAGATCATGTCAATATTGTGAAGGGTGATGGTATCGGAGATTACAAGTTTGTGTTTTACTGCAGATCTGCTGTTGTGGAGCAGACAGCGCAGCTCTGTCAAGACTGTTTTGGTGACGGGGGCACTTGGTCTCTGAAGGGTGATCGGGATATTGTACTTATGCAGGGGTGCTCGGGAGGGTTTAGGTGGATGCCTGGTTCTGACAGAGGAGATGGTCGGAATAGTGTAGATAGTAAGGTTACTAGGGGATGCAGGTTGAAGAAGGGTGACGTTCAAGGGCTTGTGTGAGTTAATGAAGTTTGCAGACGACAGGTTGAGCTTGGCTGTATGGGGGCGAGGTGCATCTCGTGGGAAGTTGGGAAGGAGTAGAGGTGCATGGAAAGGTGGAAATCTTGGAGCTTAAAAGTGAAATGGCAGCTACAAGCTGGGAGATGGAGGTGATAAGAGAGCCTAGCTTATTTTCCAGAGAGAGTAAGGCAGAGCACGGACGGTTGGGTGGCTCGATGGAAACAGGAGGGGGTGGAATTGGTGGTGGAAGGCAGGGAGAGGAGGGGGGACAGGGTGTGAGCTGGGGTATAGGGTTCAAGAGAGGGGAAAGATGGAGGTTGAGAGCGGGAGTTGGTGAAACGGAAGTGAAGGGAGAGTTGTCTTTGTTGGCGTTGCAAGAGGGAGAGGAATTAAGGACATATTTAGGGGGAGATGGGTGCGGAACAAGGCGGTAAGGTGGAAGGAGAGGGGAGGACTGTGTGGAGACATGGGAATGTAGGAGGTTTGGGAGGGAAAGAGGCGAGGTAGTTGTAGAGGTCCTGTCAGCTAGGAGAGGTGGCTGTGAGGGAACGGGCATCTGGTAGAGTGAGGGGGATTGAGAGAAAGGGAAGTTGAGGAAAGGAAGTGGTTCTGCTGGGCCCGAGGGAGGGAAATGGTAAGGGTTACCAAGGGGGGAAAGGGAGTAGCACAGAATTGCTGGAGGAGTGGGAGGGAGGAAAGAGATGCAGTGGGTTTGTGGAGAAATCGGGGTGACAAACGAGGGGAGGAGGGGGTAGAAAAGAGGGGGGAGGGAGGAATAAGGGGAGCGTTGGGAAAGTTAACTGGGGGAGAGGGTTGGAGGAGAGGTGGACTAAAAAGGGGAGTGACAGGAAGGAATATGGGGGAGGAAAAGAGATTGGAGTACCGGGATGGTGCAGATTGGACGAGGAGCGTATTAGCTAGAGGTAAGGCTGAAGTGATGCGGGGGGGATTACTGTGAGGGGGGAGGAATAGGAGAGGAGGCCACAGGGGAGGGGGAGGTAAGAGGGCCGACTGGTGCTTCTCGAGAGTGCGGCCAATTGGAGTGTAGGGGGGGTCAGGGGAGGAGAAAGGGAGTAATGGGTGGAGCTTGAAGGAGAGTCAGGGGAAAACCCGGTCGCAGAGGAGGGGAGTAGGGAGGGAAAGAGGTGGTCAAAGAGCGAGAGACAGGTGTCTTTGCCTTGGATCATGACAGTACCGTTGTTATAGAGTGAGATAGTGAGGTAGCCGTTGAAACACGAAGAGGGGGACATTTTTAGTTGTTTCCCATGAGGGATAGAGGAGGAGGAGGAGGAGGAGGTGACGTTAAGGGAATTGTATAAGCTGATGGACCAAGAGGGGTTGTCGTGAGTGAAGAAAATTCAATCGTTTTTGAGCCTCCCAAAACGACCATTGTAAAATTGATCAACAAAGTGGGAATCCGGGAAACGTTCAATAGTGTTATGCTTCAGTCGTTTTATTGCAGCTTTAGTCTGGTTGGGAGGATAATTGATTTTGTAGCAATTAATTCCAGCCTTAACTCGAGTGGTGGCCATGTTGGGAAAGTGAGGCGGAGGAGGGTGGGGGGGATATGAGAAGGGTGTTAATGGGAAAGCGGTGGTGAGGAGAAGTAAAAGGGCATAAAGGGGGCACATATTCCAGACGTTGGGTGAAGATATCAGAACTAATGTGCCGTCCGGGAAGTGAGGTGGGTATTTGTTGGGCCCTTCATCTGGGAATACATTATGCCACCTGGCACTAGATAATATTTACAAGGGAATTGTTTACATACGATAGGACGAACTTGACCACTTTCAGAACCTTCACAAAGCAAATACAGTCGAAGTAGAACAGAATATAAACGAACAACCAGTGACCATTGGTGAACACTGTACTTAACACCAGCCTGTTAACAGCTGCATGCTCCATGCTGCAATGCCCTTTGGGCCCTACGAAGGGTTGCTTTGGCAGAGATCTTTTGTTGTTTATGCCATATGATGGAGGGTGTTAGTGTGAGGGTGTTATGAAAGTGTGGGGTGGTAGTATGTAAGGGAGTGAGGAATACAATTGTCTAGGAGATACCTAGTAGATATTATAATGTGGAGCTTCTGCTGAGAGGATTAAAAAGACCAAAAATTGTGAATAAATCAAAATAGTGTAATCAGGTGAACATGTGTTGCGCCTGATGGTCCTGAGCGGATCCACGGCGCTTCGTCACGACCAATAGTAGTGGTAGTAGAAAGTGCCCCTTTTTGCATGATTAAGCTCCCTCCCCCCGCACTTTTTGCCTGATGTTGCTGCTCTTTGACTAAGTGTGCCCTGGGTTCCTGCCAACCAGGTAACAAGGGCCAATCTTCTTTCCCTAAAACTGTACTGTTGAAACCCAAGTGGCACTTTTCTGGTCACATGTAAGTCCCTTGTAAAAGGTCCCATGAATACCACGGGCACTGTGACCAGGGAAGGCCTCTAAGAACTGCAGCACATAATGTGCCACCCTTATAGGCCCTTTACTTCAACACAAACACACTGCTATTGCAGGCTGTGTTTTGGTGCAGAGCAAAGTGAAGGGTTCACATGGCACACATCTCTGTGTAACTCTCACACGGGGTCAACAGGAAGTATATGCTATAACATAGAACAATCTATCCTATACTACTTCCAGACAAATGTTACTCACAAAAGATATAGGGTAGCCAGTTGCAACTAGGTGCAACTTCTTGACATAGTCTGTTGCTCAGCTTTTTTTGATCATCCCTCAGTATATTCAGGTTCATGGCCAAGGTATAGACTTTAGCCTCTGGTGCTACTCGAAACTCTCCAAATGCAGTTAGAATTTGTGCAGTGTCACCTGGATTGTGCTTGTATATCTGAGGGCATCAGTGCAGGCATGGACTCATCTGAGTATGCCATTCCCATTGTGGGACACCTTGGTCAGCAGGTGTTTTCACAACTCACCTTTTCCCCATGTTTGGGTGCCCAGGCAGTACCGCTCCCCACCCCAGAGAGAGAGGAGGAGAACCACCAGCATGTTCTTGGTTCATTCTTCTGGCCCGCCTGACCCCTGAAGAGTAGGATTCACCCCCTCCACCTCCTCCCCCAGGATGGAATGAGCAGCCCCAGCAGAGCAAACACCTCCCCGGTTGCAGTTGCGGCTCACCGACTATGGGTGAGATTTTAGAGAGGGGGCGAAGAATGGAGTGGGGCACTCCCTCCACTGTCCGATCAAGGCTTGCCAGCCCCCCTAAATTCTAGGGTGGCATGAGCAGCCTATGTGGTTCCTCAGGTCCCCTACTCACTCCTGTTTTTTTTTTTTGCATTATTCTCCTGAGATCTCCCGATGCCATTCCCACCCTCCCAGTCCATCTGCCCCCACTTCCTGATATCTTGTAATGGGGTTGAGCCTAGGCTGAGTTAACAGCGTGCCCCTAAATTGCGTGACGTTCCCTAATCACAGCAATGTCCCTTAAATGAGCCTAGGCTCCCACAAACTTGCTCTCACTCCTGCAGTCGGTCAGCAGTTGCTGGCCCGCTCGGCCTTTCCCTTGCTCTCCTCCAAGCCCTCACACTCCAGCCAGCAGGCACACCGTGTATCCTTAGGAGCCAGCACCACCACGATTGGGCTTTCTCCACCCTCCTGCCTCTTGTCACAATGGCATGGAGGGGGAAGCACCCACCTCAGGGCCCAAATTCCTCACTGTGCCTCCGCCAGGTCCCAATTGGCCTCTGTGGGGCACACAGCGCTCCATGCAGAAAGCTGCTTCTCAGCTCTTTGAGCCCACGGCACCTGGTCTTGTCTCCTCTGCAGAGCTCCCCTGGCACTCAGCTGCGGTCAGGCGATGCAGTCAGCAGCACGAATTGCGACTGATTCAGTGGGCTGACTTTGGAGCTTTCTCACCTCTTGTCCACCATATTGGATTGTTGGCCATACCCTCTGGCATCAGCTTACCTTGCTGCAAAGACTAAGTTGACTATTTGGGTCATAATATCGATGACAATGGAATTGACCTCAGTCATCAGTTGGTGAACACTGTTCAAGAGACACCTCGTCCAAACAACGCTGGTCTGAAATCCTTCCCTTGTGTGAATTTTATTCTTCATTTCTACTGAATTATGGGTCACACATCAAATGTCTTACTAAAATGAAAAAAATAATTATTGAGTTTGAGTGGAGAAAAGAATGCCAAGAAGTGTTTGAGTGGATCACAATACAGCCATTGAGTTATTTAGTGGATGATAGAACAACTTTGAGATTTTTTGATTATTCTTGTCTGTGTCATGGGACTGCCAGCAGTGTGGTAAAAGAAAGAGACAATATCTGATTGATTATAGGGTATGTTTCATGATTAAGTGGCTGAACAGCACTAGTAGCTGATTGAAAGAGAGTTCTTAGCATGCTGGTTACCTGTAGAAACATTCCAGATGTGTATGTGGGGAAAGAGGTTCACAATATTTACGAGTTTACGCCATGCATTGCAAGGCTATTTACTCGATTATTAGTTTTACAATAAACACATCACAGGGGAAAAAATGGTAGTGCAGATTATTTGTAGCGATTTCCCATTGCTGATGATGTGAATGAGGAAGAGAAAGAATTAGAAAGTGGCTTGGACTCATGTTTGATTGCGGCCGTAGACGCAGAGGTAAAATGTCATCTTAGAGAATATGTGGAGAGAAGTGTGTAAGCAGGATCAACTGCTGAAGTTGGTAGTTGATGCCTAGCCAAAAGAAAGGAGCCTACAATAAGCATTGCATAGTTTTGTCAAGATAACTGATAAGTTGTGTGTGGAAGTTGGTGTTTTGATGAGGGAAACAGATTTATCCCACCTGGGCAATCAAGAGTTTAGATTACATCTAATGCTCATGCGGGGCACTTACAAACTACTATGATGAAACGGCAGCTGCGTGCCACCTTTAGGTGGCAGGATCAGACAGTGAAGGGATAGTGTTAGTGAAAACAGGGTGATTTGTAGAAATTGTGAGGTAGGGGTTGACTTAATGCTTCGCAGGAACAGCAGTGCTTCACTGTAGTGTTAATCGAATATTACTGTAAATGGTCGGAAGTGAAATTTTTGTCAGAATCAAATACCGAAAGAATTCATTGAGTTTATGAAAATAGTATTTGCAGTGGAAGGGCTAATAGATTTTCTGGTTTTGGATAATGGAGTACAATTTGTGAACTAGAAGATGGGGAATTTCCTAGCATCTGTTGGTATTAAACATTTGAGAAGGTCTCTATATCACCTCCAGACTAGCGGTCAGGTAGAACCAACGAATAGGGTTCAGGTAGAATGCATTCTGTGGGCCTTGGTAAACAAATGTGAGATCCTGGGTGCAGTGACTCAGTGCTGTGTTCACCTCATTCTGTTGTCAAGTGCTCTCTGTTTGAGCTTCTGCCAGGAATGAAACAGTGTTCAAAAGTGTTTCTTTGTAGGGAAGGGCCCCTTTTTGACATGGTCACCCCCACATTTGCATGGTATTCAATGCAATTTTGACAGGAAGTGCAGTGGGTTCCTGCTGACCGTGTCCTCCAGTGCAAAATCTCTTTCCCAATAACTGTACAATTGTTCCCGCAATTGACAATACCTTTAGCACCCATGTAAGTCTCTAGTAAACGGTATACCAGGTACCTAGGGCAAGGGTACTAAAAAGGGCCCCGAAGGGCTGCGCTGCAGCATGAATTGTGCCATCCTAAGGGACCACTCACACAACATATGCAGTCTGCCATTGCAGGCTTTGTGTCTTGATACAGACAAAAGTGACATCGCACATAGCTCTTCATGTCATGCCTGTAGATACTGCATGCAATATATATGTCACCCCTACAGCAGGTCTTACAGCCCTAAGGCAAGGTGCACTGTTCTGCATTTGTGGACATATCTGCATGAGCAGATATGTCCCTGTGCTGGCCAGTTCAATCACTGCCAGTACAAATGACTAGGGAAGCCATTTTAAGTACACGTGCTGGGCCCTGGTGAAAACGAGTTCTCCAGCTACGTGATGGCTTCACTGAAACCAAAGATGTTTGGTATAAAACATCTTGTGTTAATAAACCCACACTGGTTTATTAGTACATGGCACCCAGAGGGCACCTTAGAGGGGCCCCCTGAAAACCTACCAACTACTAGACCTGACCAGACGAGTTTCTAACCCCCAGGGGTGAGGACCAGCGCTCTCAGGAGGTCAGGAACAAAGTCTGCTCAGGCAGAGGGTGTTGTACACACTATTCCAGCAGGGTGACCTATACATTTGCATTCCAAAGCAGGGGGCTTCAAAGAGCCTGCCACCTTTGGTATTCAAATCTGGATTCCCTCAGAGGGATGCCACCCCCCTTGACCAGGGCCCATTTAGCACCTGGACAAGCTGGAAAATTAGTTGTCAGAGAGGCGTGTTCTTCCTCAGGCTAGCCTCACCCCCAAGGTGGGCTACTTGATGTGGACTCGAAATTCTGATTCTGCTATCTTTATGATGTTAGAATTAGGAACTCTGGGATAGTTATGCCTACTTCCCACAGGAAGTGGTTGTGTATGGTGTGTAATGACCCCAGGGGTAAGTAGCCCATTGGCTACTACCCTACACCCCCCTAACGCCCCTAAATGTAGTATTTAGGGGAGCCCCTGGCAACAGAAAATCAGATCCTAAGACCTGAAAGAAGAAGACGGACGCTGAAGAGTCGCAAGAACAAATGACCAGCACTGACTCGTCGTCAACCCTGCTGGCCTGTCTGCTGTCCTTGACATTTGCGCCAAAGACGACTTGTCCTACAGCTGCCTGTTCCTTGAAAAGCCTGGGAGGACTTCCAGCCTTCAACTAAGACCTAGGAACTCCAGTGGAGTAGCTGAGCCACTCCCCGGCATCCTGCAGGCCCCCCAGAAGAGCTAGGAGGACTCGATACTGCCAAACACCCGACATCAGAAAGCTCCACTGCACCTGTGTCCCCTTGCCTGAGTTGAAGTGGGCAAACGGTGGCAGGGTAATCCCCAGATCCTGATACACAAAGGTAAACGAGAAAGGAGACTCTCTCGATACGAAAAGTCTGAGAGGAACTCTCAAGAGGGAGTACACCCTCCCATGTTTGAACACTGAATCACATAAAGTACTCCTCTAATACATCAATCTTATTCCACAGTTATTGTTATAGATGGATCCTGATCTAACCGTGACTGGATGTCCCTATGTGAAGCTACTGATAATGTGCCACTAGTAGATGGGGAAGGAAGCAAGTCCTTTTGTTTTATATACCCTCATACACCCTAGTGGTGTCATGCCTCATCATCGGGTCACCCTGACGCCTAAAAGTCAGGGTGAGCTCAACCATATTTCAAGGAGCTCTTAGAGATGTTTTTGGCCAGGGGGAATACAGATTAAAAATACCTAGACAGATCCCAGTTTCCCTTTATTCTTGAATCTGCCAGGGATATTAAAAGAGAGATGAATAGGGTCGATAGGGATATTATGGTCCTAGGACCAACATGTTTCAGTCAGCTTATGCCCCTAAAGGGTGCTGGACTTTCTTCAGGGCGATGCCGCAGTACCCCCTGGAATAGACAATAGTGAGGGAATTACCCTATACTATTCATAATAAGGACCGATAGCTGCTCCTTTTCCTTTCAGTAGAGTATTATTATTTGCAATTACTCTATCCCGTTATGGGAGAGGTTGTGCTCCACAAGGGACCTCACGTTGTGAAAGGAGTAGCCCTTTAGTCACACTGCCTCCAAGAGTCCTGCCCTGTAGTCAATCCTATCAGGTGTGGGTCCCAACAGCTTTTCACCCCAGCCTCGAAGCCAACTTGTGTTTCCTAGCTGTGTACTTCTCGATGCCGCCTGCAGTCTCTTTGTGCAGGCCCCCTCTAACGCTAGTGTCTCCAGTGACAGAAACCTGACGCCTCAGGACACCTCAGCACCCGACCTTCCCGGCCAGAGGACTCCTACTCACCAGAAGTCCAAGAAATGTGTCTCGTAAGTCAGGGTAAAGAACTTTTATGCACTATTTTGTTTTTCCTCAATAGGATAGCATTGCCAACTCTAAAAATTGCACAGTGTTGACTTTTGAAAACTATAAGTATTTCTATCTCGAAACGTACTTAAATAATCGTAATGAATTTGGTGCCAAATATATAAAGATAAGTGTATTGGTGTGGGTCTCCTTATTGAGTCGTGTGCATCATTTATTGACTGTGTGTGTGCTGAGGGCGGTGGGTATGGGGACTCTTGATGGCTACTTGAAACAGGTTGAAACAGCGGTTGCAAAGGAAATTGAATTAGTAGAGCGGAGATTGTCTTTGGACCCAATTAGGCAAACAGTCTCTCGGTCCTTAATCGTTGTGGAACCTGTCCCCATTGCTGCTCCGTTGGATTGCTCGCTTCCCTACCTGATATCGAATGGGTCAGTAGCTGTAGATAGTCTCACGATTTCTCCCGCCCCCCTACCTGGAACTAGTGCAGCCCCCTGTCCAGTGGCAATATGCACCAGGCAGTTGAGGGCCAGACCTGATATAATAACTAATCGCAGTAAAACCGGCACTGGGAAAAGGAAGGCCAAGAACACCCCACCTGGTAGCCGGCAACACGCGAAACAGCCGAGAAACAGTAACACCGCATCTGGGTTGGGCCGAAATGGAGTAAATGTTCATCACACAGACAATGTTGATAGGGGGAGGTAAGAAATGATTGCATTGATTTAAACATTGAGAACTGCAGTGGGGGGACTATGTCAGATTTTGTTAAGGTTTTGGATGCTCGTCTTATGTTGTTTACTACGCCCTTAATGGCTAAGTTGGAGCAAATAGATGACCGACTTAAGGTAATTGAAAAACATCTAAACACTAAAGGTCCAAAGACGGGTCCAAGTACATCGGCAGCTCACTCATTAAGTGTAGTTTTGCAGCGTGAATCTTTCTGGATTCACTATGCTGTGCATTATTCCGCGGTCTTGTGGTTGGGTCCGGATTCGTACTCTTTTCTTTGTTTTTTGTTTTTTTGTAGCCCAGGTGGGCGTCGGCGTCACACCTCCTTGGGTGCGTTTCCGGTGACGTCGGCATGCTTCCTGCGGAAGCTCCCACTCTTGGGCGCCATCTTCAGATTCTTTTTTTCCGCGGTCGGTTCTGGATCGTTCCCGTTTGGGCTCCAGACATTTTTGGAGAAAGAAGAAAGGAAAATAGAGAAATTGCAAAGAAAAGGCATCTGAAGACTCCAGGAGACTTCATCGACGAGGAGTCAGCAAGGGAGAAGGAGAATTCATCGAGATCTTCGACGAACGTCGACGAACACGCGACCAGGGAGGCCCTGAGCGCTCGATGATGGACAACACGCCGTTCAAGTTCTGCCGTAACTGCCACCACAAGTACGCGCAGAAGGACCAGCACCCGGTATGCAACCTTTGTCTACCGGTAAATCACGAAAGCGAGGACTGCAACGCCTGCTTCGCCTTCACCTCGAAGACCCTTCGTGTGAGAGAGAGACAGAGGGTAGCGCACGCCACCCTGCAGGGGAAGGCCCCGACTCCGTCCCTCTACGATCTGGGGATGTCTTCCGAGGAAGAGGACAACGCTGCCGCCGAAGACGACAGCTACACGGTTGTAGAGACCGATTACACAAAGACTTCTGATAAGGTAGGAGACTCTCCGGCCCCCAAGAACCCGAGAGACTCTGAGTCTCGAAAAAACGAGGGCAAGGCCCCGAAAGCGCCGACGCCAAAACACCTGGCGTCCGCGAGTACTCACAGGCCCAGCGGATCCTCTGAGAAGGAGTCCCCGGCGCCGAGAGCTGTTGAACAGCAGAAGTCATCGAAAATCGTCCCCGAAAAGGATCGATCGACGCCGCGGGAGAAGGACCCTAAACTACCGACGCCGACCAGAGACCCAAAATCCGGTTCGACGTCGAAAACTTCGGCACCGAAAAGCACGGTGCCGAGCCAACAGCCGAAAAGAGCGGCCGAACCATCCGACACGGAACACGCGGCCTAGATGGAGAAAAAGAGAAGGCGCCTCGAGGCCGAAATGGAAAACATCTTGCAGCGGAAGAAAGAATTCGACGCAAAGATGAAAACCTTCACGATCCCACACAAGACCAAGCCACCAGTGGTGGAGGTGGTCGAGGAGGAAGACGAGGTCGCCGAGGAACAAGACCCGGACGTCGAGGTGGTCGACGACCAGGAAGAGGAAGAGAATCCCTACGATAGTTACAACTATGGGGAGGAAGAGGACAGCAGGACGGACGCAGAGTCGGCCCCCTCTGACCTACAGGAGGTGGATTACCTAGATGTCGACACCGACAGCCCGGAGGAGGCGGTCGACACATATCCCTCGAGGCCCTCGCCGCCGGACGACATCGGGGCCTACAACTCGGTGATAAGGTCTGCCGCAGCGGCATTCAAACTCAAGCTCGACGAAGAGAAGCAGAAAGCAGACTTCCTTCTAGAGACATTGCTCCCCACACAAACAAGGAGCCAGTACCTGCCAATGCTCGACAGCGTCTTGGCTCAAGGGAAGGAAGCATTCAGGAAGCCTGCAACATGCAAGGCAGTAACTCCCAGAACAGAGAAGAAATACAAACATTCCTCAAAAGACCCACCCTACATTCAGGGGACGGTCTCTGCAGACTCCATTATCACGGCCACAGCAAGGAAGAGGGCTAACGTACCCACTACTTCTGGACCACCACTGGATAAGGAGAGCAAGAGGATGGATCTGGTGGGCAGAAGGATCGAACGGAACGCTGCGACCCACTGGCACATGGCTAATTCCAACGCACTGATAAACAGGCACATGTACCAGATCATGGAGGAGCTGGGGCACTTGGTGAAGGACCTGCCCTAGGATGCCAGACAGAAGGCCGAAAAGCTGGTTGAAGAAGGGAAGAACGCGGCAAACTCTTGCCTTAAGACGGCCCTGGATGGAGCAGACACCTCCAGCAGGCTCATGATGATGGGTGTCACTGAAAGAAAACACGCCTGGCTCAGGATTTCAGGTTTCAAACCAGAGGTGCAACACAGCATCCTGAACACACCGTTCAACGGCGACACGCTTTTCGGAACAACAGTTGATGAGAAGCTCAGTCACCTAAAAAAGGACAACGAGACAGCAAGGCCCATGGGAGCATTGCAGTTCAGAGGCAACAAAAGGGGCACCGCGTCACGGAGGCCTGGCGGGAGAGGTGGAAACCAGCCAGGTACATCACACCAGGCTTTCCAACAGACGCACCAGGCAGACTCGCAGGGTCAGCAGAAGCAGTCCTGGCAATACCAACAAAGAGGCCAGTCCTTTCGAGGGAGAGGAAATGGACGTGGACAGAATAGAAGAGGTGGACAGCAGCCCGCCTCTAAGTGACTTCAAAAAACCCTGTGTTCCCACCCACAGAAAAGATCCCAGGGGGCAGCACGTACAGAGGGGTCAAGACAAGCTACACATCTACGACCACATAACACCAGTGGGAGGAAGATTAAGATTTTACCTCCAAGAATGGAGAGAAATCACATCCGACAAATGGATCCTCAACATCATCCAATTCGGATACTGCATAGAGTTGGAGGGGAGGCCAACAAGCGTAAAACCAAGAAGAAAACCACTAGCAAGCAAGCAGCTAGAGTGTCTTCAGGAAGAAGTAAAGGAACTCCTGCGGAAGCAGGCCATAGAACGGGTACCCTTCAAGGAAAGAAACAAAGGAATATACTCAACGTACTTCCTGGTACCAAAAGTAGACGAGACAATGAGACCCATTCTGGACCTAAGGTTCCTGAACAAATTCATAAGAACGCAAAAATTCAAAATGAGCTCCCTGCAAGAGGTGCTCCCGCAATTGCAGATTGGCGACTTCATGGTCACGATAGACCTCAAGGACGCCTACCTGCACATCCCAATGAACAGAAAGCACAAGCATATGCTCAGGTTCACCATCCGAGAAAGCCACTACCAGTTCACGACACTAGCCTTCGGGCTGAAATCGGCACCAAGGGTCTTCACAAAGTGCCTCGCAGCAGTCGCAGCGCACCTACGAAGGCAGGGGAATATATGTATACCCCTACCTGGACGACTGGCTGGTGAAAGCAAACTCATACCAGAAATGCAAGCAGCACGCACACACAGTGACGAGCACACTCATAAGCCTGGGGTTCTCCATCCATTGGAAGAAATCATCAATGGAGCCGGAACAAGTGAAGATCTTCCTGGGAGCACAGATCAACACCTTACAGGGCAAGGTGTTCCCCAGCGAGAAGAGGGCGAGGGCGAGGGCGCTGGTGAAGGAAACTCGCCTCTACCGGAACGGACAAGCTCGGATAGTGAGGACTGCGAGCAAGATCATGGGGATGATGGCATCATGCATCCACCTGGTACCGAATGTACGTCTCCACATGAGACCCATTCAAGAATGGCTACAGGAGCAATGGTCACAAGCTACAGGCAGTTGGGAGGATCTAGTGGTTGTAACGCACGCAGTGCAGAAGGAGAGGGCTTGGTGGACCATGGAGAACATAACAAGGGGAAAGCCTCTAACGCCCCCAACGCCAACAGTGACCATCACCACAGACGCATGCCTGAAGGGATGGGGCGCTCACATGGAGGAGGTCAAGGTGAGGGGACTGTGGACGCCAGCAGATGCGATAAAGCACATCAATTACCTAGAATTGAAGACAATCTTCCTTGCACTGAAAGCTTTCCATACAAGACTGTACAAGCACAAGGTGTTGCTACAAACAGACAACACCACCGCAATGTTCTACATCAACAAGCAGGGGGGCACACAGTCAGCCCCGCTTTCAACGCTGGCGCAGGAGATATGGAGATGGGCCATCCCTCTGAAGATAGACCTGCTAGCCATACACCTACCAGGGAAGGAAAACATACAAGCAGATTGGCTCAGCAGACAGACATCGGCATCCCACGAGTGGGAGCTCAATGCTCAGGAGACAAGGTGGCTGTTCGACAGATGGGGAACACCATCAGTGGACCTGTTTGCCACACGCCGGAATGCAAAATGCCAAAACTTCGCATCCAGACAGCCCGAGGAGGGGTCACTGGGGAATGCCCTATGGATAGATTGGTCCGGGACATTTGCTTACGCCTTTCCCCCGATACCACTGATGCACAGAGTGCTGAGCAAGTGCAGAGCGACCAACATGATCCTGATACTGGTCGCGCCACAGTGGGCCAGACAGACATGGTACTCGCAGATCATGGAGATGACACAGTGTGCACCCTACAGATTCGGCAAAAGGAAAGACCTACTCTCCATGCAGAACGGAGAGGTGCTACACCCAGAGCCAGAGAGCCTGAGCCTAGTAGCGTGGCTCCTGAGGACATAGAGTTCGCACATTTGAGACTGCCAGAAAGCACCCTGAGGGTCCTTCGGGAGGCACGGAGGCCCAGCACTCGGAAGTGCTGTGTTGCGAAATGGAAAAGATTCACAATGTGGTGCAGAAAAGAAAGACTTCACACTAAAATGAAGAAGGACTCCACAGTGCTAAAGTACCTGACACACTTGCTGGAGAAGAACCTTAGCTCATCCTCGTTAAGAGTTCACTTGGCAGTGATAGTCGCCTACACAAGGGGAGAAACGGGCAGGAGTTTCTTCACATCACAGGTGGTGAAGAGATTCCTAGAAGGAGCGAAAAGGATCGCACCACCCAAGCGGGTGCCGCCACCTGCATGGAACTTGAACATAGTCCTAACGGAACTCATGAAGGAGCCCTTTGAACCACTTCACAAGGCCTCCCTAAAGATGCTAACTATGAAAACAGCTTTCCTGGTTGCAATACCGTCCTTACGCAGAGTAAGCGAGCTTCAGGCGCTCACGCTACAAGAACCCTACATACAAATACACAATGATAGGGTTGTGATGACGAAGGTGGTATCCAAATTCCACATGAACCAGTCTATACAGATACCGAGTTTTTTCCAAAAACCAACAACTAGCGCAGAGCGAGCTCTGCACACCCTGGACGCCAGAAGGGCAGTCATGCACTACATTGAGAGGACGAAGGGACACAGGAAAACAAAACAGTTCTTTGTGTCATTCGCCAACAGTTTCATGGGAAAGGCAGTAACAAAAAAGACTGTTGCACGATGGATCGCACAGACAATTCAACTCTGCCACAAACGTGCAGGACCAGAGCTAGCAGAGGGGACACGTGCCCACTCCACTAGGAAAAAGGGCGCTACAATAGCCTTCCTGGCGAACACACCCATACAAGACATATGCCTGGCGGCAACATGGGCTTCGGTGCACACGTTCACGAAGCACTACTGTGTGGATATACAGATGAACAAGGAAGCACAAGTCGGACAAAAGGTGCTCCAGCACATATTCAATAACCAACGCTCATCTTCCACCCAGCCGCCACAGAAATGAGAAACCGCTACAAAATCTATGCACAGCATAGTGAATCCAGAAAGATTCACGCTGCAAAACGAATAGTTTTCTTACCTGTCGGTGTAGTTTTGCAGCTTGAGGATCTTTCTGGATTCACTAGCGAACCCACCTGCCTCCGCCAGAAAGATGAGGCTGGAGAGAGAAGAGGTGGTTAATAAAAAAATAAAATAAAAAAAAGGACTTTAAAAGTACAAAGCGGTAAAATATCACCTAAATAGAACATTGCCATTACTTCGGAAACGACGTTACCGGAAATGCACCCAAGGAGGTGTGACGCCGACGCCCACCTGGGCTACAAAAAAAAAACCAAAGAAAAGACTACGAATCCGGACCCAACCACAAGACCGCGGAATAATGCACAGCATTGTGAATCCAGAAAGATCTTCAAGCTGCAAAACTACACCGACAGGTAAGAAAACTATTCGTTACAGCCTCCGTTAATAACCTGTTGGACTCAATAATTAACCCACTCCAACAACCGGTACCTCAAGCTAATCCCAGGGAGCAGGGATAAGTGCTCCATCTTTAGCGTCAAAAGTTACTGGAGCTATTCAGGGAGAGAAACCGGGTCCTCGGGGTCCAGTGGGAAGATTAAGTCCTCCTACACAGCCCCCTAAGAAAGAGTGGTCACTACATCTACCAGTAGCGGCGTGTCCCTACACAATAATTCTTGCTAATGTCCCCAAAGTTGAGGGGGTCAACTTGAACATTGGTCCTGTTTAAAAAATAAGGCCCTCCACTACCTGTCCAATAAAACAGTCTTGGGAGAACATTTGGTTAACAACTTTATGATGATAAGAAGGGTGCCATGGGTGGGTAAGGCCAAAAAAAGCTTAGAAGGAGACTGTGTCGTCATAAGCTTTAGATCCCCCAGGTTGGTCGATGACATATTAAGGCAGGCTGGGTCAGTCAGAATTCAAAGTGATTATGTAAATGTACTCCCTCTGGTGTTTTTTTACCCCCCAATTAGCATAAGGCCTGTGTGCAATGATCTATTTAAAGGGAAAGGTCCTTTTGAATTTACTGTTCCAGTCTAACAGATTTGATGCCTTCTCTAACCTAGGAGAAAATGAGTGACTAGGGTCCCAAGAAGAAATCATCATCCCTGTTTCCCCAGCTAGAGCCCCCAGTGCAGCCACATTAGTAAGAACCGCCCTCCCTGTAGATGGGCGTGATCAAGGGCCTAAGGGCACATCTATAAAGCTGGTAACCTGGAATGTAGCTGGGCTCAGAAATAAAATAGATGACCCAGCATGGAGAGAGTCTATTGGCGTGGGTGATATTATAGGTCTTCAAGAAACCTGGGACACCGGAAATAATTTGAGTATGGATGGTTATTCGAGTTATTTTATTCCTGCGGCTGCGTCTAATATGGGGAGGGTGAAGGGCGGCTTGGTTACCTTAATTTTGGCAGCTATACCGGGTACTCATACCCAAGTTGATACAGGTTCACGAAACTGCTTGGCAGTACAAATTTCCCGGAGTGGGGTGGGAAGTATTTTAATTAACTTTTATAACTCATATGAAAGAGTTACCACAACTGGCCATCTGGCCATTCTAAATTTAATTTTGGCAGACTATAAGGAGGTCAACAAAAATCAATGTTTTATTATAGTTATAGTAGATTTTAATATCCACGCCTGTCCAGATAAATGTTTGTCATTAGATATATTAGGCCCAGTAGAACAAGGGGACACCCATTTTGAACATTCTGTACAGGGAGATCTCCTTGAAACAATCCTGGCAGATAACGGTCTGATGCTTCCACCCACGCGGGACGAGGAGATACCTACCTTTAAAGGGAATGGTAGTCACTCTGTTATTGACTATATCTTTATTAGTATAACACTAGGGGATAAGATTACTGGATATTCGCCGGTCTGGTCGCATTTTAGTGACCATAACCCAGTGGTCCTAAGTGTTTTTGACCTGATCGAAAAACCAATGATAGCACGTAACAGATCGGACAAATTTGATATTCGTCCAACAGACCAGGCCCGTAGGATCAGATGGAGTAGAGTCATACCGGGTGACTTTCATAATAATTTAATAAGGAAGGTAGGATCTGAGTTGGACGTGTGTTTGAATTTGGAAGCAGGGAATGAGGAGGTTTTAGAGGCTTACTCAATAATCTGTACCCAGGTCTCAGCAGACCTCAAATGTACAGGGAAAGCTAGGGATCCCGATGATATGGGGTGGTTGTAGACCGAAATTGTTCGTCTGCCAATAAAAAGCTAAAGGACACCCTGAATTGTAAGCCAGTGAATAGGGTGATTGTAGCCTTATTAAGGAAAAGTTACAACAAAGCACTGGAAACTAGAAGACGGGAGATTCGGGAGGCGGCCTGGGAAGAATTAACCTCCTTAGATGTGCTCAGGAATAGCGCTAAATTCTGGGCTGTCGTAAACAAACCCTTTTTCCATGACCGCTGTAATGACCAACTAGATTGTGGTATTCAGGAACAGGTGTAGTGCTCCCATTTTAAATCAGTCTATGAAGGGGAAAATTGTGGGCAGGCGATTATGCCTACCCCTATTCCTGCCCCCTATACTTTATCGGTTACTAAGATAGAGGTGGCAGACGCCATCGGGAAGATGACGAGCAATAAGGCTCTGGGTCCCGACGGCGTCCCAGCCGACCTCTTCAAATCAGATGTCAGGACCTGGTCCATAATTTTAACAAATGTTTTTAATAGGGTATGTACAGCAGGTATCCTGGACACTTGGTCTGAATCTGTCATCGTCTTCGGCCCGGCTTGCTTGAATCCTAATGGTGATGGATCAAGCCCTGATCTTTTGACTGGGTATGAGTGTTTTGTTTAATTCAGATGCTCTGTCCATCACCACCCCCTTTTCTGAATCGTTTTGGCCACTATAGGAGTGGCAGGGTATGCTCAGACATGAGTCCCTTGCTCACTGCACCATCAGGATTCAAGCAAGCCGGGCCGAAGACGGCTGCAATGCCAGAAACCGGTCCCCGGAAGCTTGTTTCCTTTCCAGTAAAGAATTGGCTTGTTAGTTTGGTCTGCCCTGTTCCCATGATGCACTGGG
Source organism: Lissotriton helveticus (assembly GCF_964261635.1). Taxonomy (NCBI): domain Eukaryota; kingdom Metazoa; phylum Chordata; class Amphibia; order Caudata; family Salamandridae; genus Lissotriton; species Lissotriton helveticus. The sequence continues at coordinate 2,110,347,513 of NC_136061.1, forward strand.
CCAGGGACAGACTAATTTGCATATAGCCAGGTTCTGAACTGGGATGGTGCAGTGAGCTAAAAAACGGTGATGATCAAGCCCTGATCTTTTGACTGGGTATGAGTGTTCTGTTTAATTCAGATGCTCTGTCCATCACCACCCCCTTTTCTGAATCGTTTTGGCCACTATAGGAGTGGCAGGGTATGCTCAGACATGAGTCCCTTGCTCACTGCACCATCAGGATTCAAGCAAGCCGGGCCGAAGACGGCTGCCATGCCAGAAACCGGTCCCCGGAAGCTTGTTTCCTTTCCAGTAAAGAATTGGCTTGGTAGTTTGGTCTGCCCTGTTCCCATGATGCACTGGGCCAGGGACAGACTAATTTGCATATAGCCAGGTTCTGAACTGGGATGGTGCAGTGAGCTAAAAAACGGTGATGGATCAAGCCCTGATCTTTTGACTGGGTATGGGTGTTCTGTTTAATTCAGATGCTCTGTCCATCACCACCCCCTTTTCTGAATCATCAAGAGTGTGGGCTAGATTATTTAGCAGACCGCATAGCCTTAGCCCCGCTATTGAAATGGATCTCAATATGGTTAAACCCTGAATTAAAGCTGAACCATGAGATTCTCAGGGATTGTTTAGCCCTCGAGTATGGCAATACCATCCCCTGGTTGAACTATGTTAAAAAACTAACAACAGAAATGGGTCGTCCAGAATTGTTTGATCACCCAGATGATTTATTGAAGGGGGATGTGAAATGGGCGAAAGATACACATAAGCAGTTGGTATATCTAGCAAGAGAAGAAAGGGAATTATGTAAACCAACAGTAAGGGCTCACCAGTTGTTAATTACCTGCAGTGATATAGAACCCTACCTGAGAATCGTCAATAATATGAATCATCGTTACTTATTGACTAAGTTTAGACTGAACAAATTCCACCTCCTGCTTACCGAACGCCCAGGTTGGACTAAGGAGACAGATTTGGATATTTGTTCTTGCGACAGATTCTCTATTAAAGACACTGTGCACTTTATTTTCTTTTGTAAGCATTTGTGCCCCATTCGTAAAAAGTTTATTATTCCTCCTATCAAAGACAAGGGCTTTAGACAAGTAAAACCGGCCCTTTTGTATCTACAGCTGTTGTCTAATACCTGGGAGATTTTTAATATAGCGAATTTTTTGACAATAGCAATGAGACTTAGGAGGAAGATTAACTGGTTATAATGCTTATTTTGGGAAATTCACGAAATCATGAATAATGATCAAGCACTTTTTCTTTTTAAATTGTTTTATTTGTTAGTATTGTCCTTTTAAACGATATTTATAATGTATGTTTTTTACACATATTCGCATCAAATGGTTTGTAATAATTTGCATAACTATCTTGTTATATTTTTTAACTGGTCTTGACATTATCATACTATGTAGTATACTTTTATGGTTTTTGCTATGAACCGAATAAAGTATTTTTGACTGACTGACTGTGTGTGTGCTGCAGATGTCTTAATACCTATCTCTGATATGCCTAAGGCTGCTTAACCAAACTATCCCGTAAGAGAGCCAAAGCAAGCCCTTGTCCACTTACAAGGGATACCTGGACCCTTTGCACAATATACCTCTTTTTAGTGTATTATATCAAGAGCCAGCTTCCTACAATGTTTAAATTATTAAAAGGAGACGTGGCTACTGGTCGATTAGATAACATGGTAAGAGTCAATGACACTGAACCTCATGTCAAAACCAAGTCTACTTTGATTTCACGAAAAGCACATAGGATCTAACGGTTCAAATAGGGAATGTTGTTCCAATGAATACAAATATATTGTCATGTCAGGAAATATGAATGCAAATTCAGAGACCTAGTTGTGATGTAGGTGGTTTCTCAAAATTAAAGGATGATAAGGTGGACTCTGGAGAGTTGGTTAAAGTGTCTCATAACCAACAAAACGTATCAGGTCATCAACATAGTGGGAGTGAAGGGGAGCATGATAATGGTTGTAATGACAGTGGAGCGAGACCAGGTCCTCTTTGCATAACTTCCTGAGTACGTCGGCTACCCAATAAATTGCAAGGGGTTTGGTTATATAACTATGTTCAGACTAGCTTTCACATTTTTTTCCTGATTTAGTTTTACTATTTTTATTAGTGTTATATGACTCTTTATGATGTTTTAGCCATTATGGTGTATGTTTATATGGGATTCAGATGTTCGATTTGTGTTATGTTTAATATTTATTGAAATAATTGTATAATTTGTGGTAGAAAAAGATGTATGTTGGGTGTACTTCGTTTATTTATGTGTACTCTGCAGGGTTACAAGAACACGGCGTTGACGTGGTCCTCGGGTTCTGATGAAATGTTGTGTTTTGAATGCTGGGGGAAAACAGCAGGCTTCAGCAGAGGCTGACATTCCTGTGCAGTTTCAAAACAGTATGTTTGGGAAATAGTTGCTATGAAATTCATGCATATTCAAGACTCTAGCAGCTCACTTTGACTTTATTGCTCCTATTGCATGTTTACTTTTTGACAGCATATACAAGTGCTCATTCAGTTAAGCCTACAAATTGTCCATACTGGATTCCATGTGTTGTGGTTGCGCTACTCCTGCAAATCATGATAAGGATACTTAATTTTTTACTTTCAATTTCAAATTCCTTAACATTTCCAGAATGTTTTAAAACTTTCAATGTAGCTTTTTTATGTATATGTACTTTATTAATTTGCTAATATTGTTTGATTTCCCAAAGAGTTGTGGACCCCATGAGTAGTTGTTGCGGACCCCCAAGTGTTTGAGGACCACAGGTTAAGAACTACTGGACTATGGCAACACTTCAGCCGCTGTCTCTGGCCAAATGGGCCACTGCAAATTGTTCCTCCAACCATCGAAAGCACATCTTCCACAGCTGAAACTTTAAGTGCAGTGTATTTCCTACCATAAAAAAGAACATGTTCCTCAAGAATGTGACCTATGTCAGTCATTCTCTGTTGAGGCTTAATTGGGCAGTGAAACCAGATTACTGTTGCTAAAATAAAAGAACTAAAACATTTGTTCTTGGAATTATTGCCAGTCTCCTCGAATTTTATTAGAAAAATTAAATCCTTGCCAAGCAGTCTTTTGTCAAAGTACTGCCTTTTGGCCTCAAGTTAGTGGCACGTATTTCTTTAAAAAAACAGCACTGTTATAAATGTAATGTTTTATTATATGTGTGTTCTTTAATGCTGATGAATTAATATTTTTCCAAACATTTTCAGAATGCCACTGGTATAATTATAGTATGTAAATCTATGAAAAATGTAAACGCATACGGGCAAACTATTTTTTATTTTCAGGGTATTACCTCTAGGATTACCATTGACCACCTGATGAGGGACCTTGTGGCAGTTTGTTTTTTATTTTATACTAACCCTGTTGTACATCTGTCCTCAGAGTGCAATCTTGTGGAAGGGGAAGACCAAGTGGAGGTGAATGGAGAAATTTTTCCTAAGCCATTTGTAGAAAAGCCTGTCAGTGCAGAAGACCACAATGTCTACATTTACTACCCAACCTCAGCTGGTGGAGGCAGCCAGCGACTCTTTAGGAAGGTAAAGTGATGGCGGGTCAAATCCCATGGCAATGCTGCTCCAGTATGGTTTTATTGCTGCCCTCTTTACTGCACTTCAGAACAGTTGCTGAATTCACTGTTTTATTGAGTATTCACACAAACATTTTTCCATGTATCTGTTGTTGGTATACAATTCACATTTTACATTAATTTGTATTTTTTTGTCTTTTTAGTTCAGATTAACAGTAAACGAGAAGGTCATATTGGTGTGCATAGTTATTTCTTGAGGTGTGTAGTTTTAGAAGTGCTTAATTTGCTAAATCAAATTAAGGAACTGGATTCTTGGTGGAGGTTTCAGTTTCCTTATCCTTCTGCAGAAATTTTGGATTGCACATGCTAGTAATTGTTTTGCTTTCTTGCAGAATTTCTTAAATGTTATTTAGGTTCTTTTCTGCTCTTGTATTTAAGTCATGTTTTGGACCTTGACGTCTTCATATTTTCTCTTTGCCATGTTACACTGAGTTCCCTTGGTCTATTCATCCTTACTCTTGAGTCTGCCCGTAATTCTCCTTACCCAACTATTCACTTTTACCTCGACTCACAGCTCTCTCAGGCCTGAAATGTAGCTTATGTTGTCGTGTGGTTCCCTATAAACATATATAGGATCTGGCCATTTAGACATCATACACTGTGGGATTGATGTCTAGACTGATTCCAGACACCCCCACCGGGTATGTTCGCGTGTATACCAGCTGGCTCACAGTGCCACTATAAACACCTCTTACCAAGGAGAGAATAGTTATTGGCAACTATCTAACATGACAACTCTGTCCCATCAGGGATCGTGGAAACAGTACAGTACTTTTCGCTCAGTCACTCTTGCCCACTTTGTCTCCGGGAGATACACAGAATAAATGCTGGGGACGTTTTCAATAAGCATTTGTTGAACTAGCATCATTCTAATGTAAAATAGGTGTGCTGAAACAACCATAAGACAGAAACAGATATAAATGATCATAAGCACCAACAGAGTAAAAGGATCGTAGATTCCTACCGTGGTGCTAAAACAATGAATACTGGCAGGTATAAAAATAAATGACAATAACATGCGTACTCCTACGATGTAACCCTAACTAGATGTACCTACATGGACCTAGCATGTATGTAGGTGTAGAGCCAATAATTCCTCTAGAATAAAGCCAACCCCAGTAGCTGAAGTGAGAGAATGTGGGACCCCGTCTTGGTCTCGAGAGGGACACCCTGCGCGTGATGTCAGACCACTGCGAGCTGGAGTGTCTGCGTGCAAGAACCTTAGCGCCTCACTTCAGTGTGTCAGCATGGAAGTCTTTCTTGTCCTCTTCCTGCCTCAGCAAAGATAGTGTGTTAATATACCCATAGTGGTACCCTCAGGGGATCTACCTTGCTGTGTCATGTCGGACTAGGATGATGGAAGAAATGACCCTCATACATAGTTCTTATGCATTAGATGGTAGTCCTGCTGAGATTCCAAGAATCCTCATTCATAATGAATGAGGCTAGTTTTCAGAGAAAACCCCACGTCATTTAGGAAGCAGTACTATAACTAGGTAAAAGGTCAGTACCAAGAGCCGTTATGTAATGTAATGGCAGGGGAAATATAAGGGAACGGTCTGGCTACTACCTGAGCCTATATTGGGGTACCTGTATGAAACATGACAATGTTGTCTCACAGGTGCACCCCTTTCTCACAAACTGTCTCTATTTCTGATACTGTTATGTGCACTATCTGCGCCATCCCTCAATGTTCATTGCTCAGCCCCACCCTCTTCACCACCCACATGACAACTCTAGCCGGCATCATCAGAACCCACGATATCAACATCATATCCTACGCTTACAACACCCAGCTCATCCTCTCACTTTCAGCAGACACCACCAGTACCAACTTCCACAACTGCATGGAGACCATTGCAGTCTGGATGAAGGACAACTGTCTACAGCTCAATACGGAAAAGACCTAAGTGCTGATGTTTGCCAACCACGTATCCCTTAAGAATTTGGGCCCACCCCGACACCCAAGAACCACATCTGATACCTCTGCATCATCCTGGAGAGCAAACTCGGTATGAAACAAAAGATCAACACAGTCTCATCTACTTGCTTTCACACCTTGTACATTCTCAGAAGAGCCCAAATCACCAGCCACCTGGACTATGGAAACGCACTGTACACATGAACCACCACCACCAAACTCATGAGAAGGCTCCAGATGATACAGAATGCAGAGGCCAGACTTATCCTCAAACTGCTTCCCTTGCCCTCGCACAGACACCGTGCATCCGCCATGGCCACAGCGGGAGCTGCTCCTTCTCCTAACTTGTCCTGGAACGCACTCCCTCTCCACCTCTGAACTTAACCCCCACTGACGGACTTCAGGAAGAGTCTCAAGACATGGCTTTTCTACTGAGCCGAGCACTTGGATATCCTCACAAGTGATACTCCATGCTCTACAAAGACGGTCTTCTTTTAGATCTGTCCTAGAGACTTCTTTACATGTCTCACTTGCCTAGTGTAATGAAAAAAATTTAAATAAAAAAATTCATACAAATATTTATACATAGAAGAGCTTTGGGTCAGCCCTTTTCATCCATTGGTTTGTTCACCTGTATTTCATATTTACTTTCTCCCAGAATAGAATACGACGTGGGGCACCAGCTCATCCCACTTGTGAGTGACCGCATTAAGCCTGTTCTCCTAAAAAAGTGCCCTTCAGTGCCTGGTATGGTGGGTCAATATTTTGTTTTGCCAATGCTTTTATATTTCTATTATTTATCTTTTTTATTTTTAGTCACCCTTTTCTTATTTAAGCATTGTCTTCATGATATAGATCGACACCATATTGATATGGCATTTGTTACTGAAACATGGACTGATGCCGCTTCTGGTCCTGATATGGTCATAGCCACTCCCCCAGGCTGTATGATTCACAGATTATGACAGACTTCATGGGAGGTGAGGTGGACTGGGCATTATCCTGAAAAATAAGTTTGACATCTTATGCGCATCAATTACATCACAAAGAACCAATCTTTTAATGGGCTGCTGGTTTACCGCCAACCAGGCACGACATTTACGTTCAAGACATGAATGCTATACTAGAAACATGTACCCCCTAAAACAAGATTTCGCCAGTTTAGGGGAGTTTAACTATCACTTGGAAACGATCTCTGACAAAGACACTGAGGAACGTTTAGACACTATGGACACATGCATCAAGAATTTTACTGGTCGCAAACGGGACGATTCGCAGAATCGCCTGTTTGCAACTTGAAAAATTGCTTTTCCGATGCATGTATCTTTTTTCATTCGCAAAATCGGTCATCGCAATTTTTTGCGATTACCTAAATTGAGAATGTATTTAGTGAATCGCAATTTGCGATTCCCTATTTGAGATGCATGTAGCATTTCCTAAATGCGAGTGTGTATTTAGGAAATGCTAATTACCATCAACTTGAAGTTGATGGTAATTTGTGCATGCATTGGAAAATGCATTTTTTCAGTGTGTTATGTAGCGAAAGCGCATGTGTGTGCTAGACATTAGCATACTTACCTTTTTTGGGGGGTGCCTCAGGAGGGGCCTTAGGCACAAGGCTCCATTGGATTTGCATTTGCATTTGCAAATTGTGATTACCAATTTGGTAATTGCTAATTGCAAATGCATTCCCAATCATTCCTATGGTCCTGTAGGCCCTTAGGAATTAATGGGAATTCATTCCCTAATAGTGATTCGCAATTTGTGAATCGCTATTCAGGAATGTTAAGGATTCGCAAGATTAATTGTGAATCCTTTATGCATAGGCATTTGCGATGACCAAATACCGAATCCTTAAAATTTGCTATTTAGTAATCACAAATGATAACCTTGATGCATGTGCCCCAATGTCTTGTTTTAGCCTACAGCAGATCGTGGAGCATCCAACTCACTTAGCTGGCCACGCTTTCTATGATATTTTCACCATCACCCCCAACTTAAAATTCATTGAAACTCTTAATCTGGTCAGATCATAAAGCTGCAGTGTTTGCCGTTTCAATCCTTCCGAAGAGTACTTCTAATAATGTAAGTAGTAATACTAAAACTAGTCATCCATGGCATAAATTGCGTGAATCTGATTTAAGATCTTTTATTTATTTATTTATTTATTCTATTTACGTGATTTTTTGAGCGCTAACAAATACCCGGAGGTGTCTCGGCGCTGTGGAGCAACTTGAATCCGTCATCCTACCATCCTCTTACTGATTGAACAGCCATGTTTTCAAAAGCCTGCGAAAACTCATCAAGTTCGGGGCAGCTTTAATGGCGAGTGGCAAGAGATTCCAGAGTTTTGGAGTGGCCACAAGAAAGCGCCTGTCTCCCCAGGTGACCGACCTTGTGCGTGGCACACGAAGGAGACTGGCATTGGCCGATCTTAATTGCCTTCCAGGGGTATAAGGCTGAAAGGCTTCAGTCAAGAACCGAGGTCCTATGCCATGTACAGCCTTATACGCAATGCAGAGGGCCTTAAATTTAACACGGCTCTCGACTCTCAGCCAGTGAAGCTGACGAATTCCAAGAGTGGTGGATTTGCGGCGAGGGATGTTAAGAAGAATCCTGGCTGCCGCGTTTTGGATGGATTGCAGCTTCGTTATGACACGCTTCTGAGTATGAAGAAAGAGAGCGTTCCCATAGTCTATTTTTGAGAAGACTAAGGTGGAAACCAGAGTCTTCCCAGCTGAGGCAGGGAGGTAAGGTAGCAGCTTCTTAATTTTTTTCAAAATGAAAAATGACGACGACACAACCTTATTAGTGTGGAGGTCAAAAGCCAGCTTACTATCAAAAATCACTCCCAAGTTTCTGGCTTTTTCCACTGGGACAGGTGGATGGCCAAGCGTTTCCGGCCACCAACCGGGAGACCATTCGGGGGAGAGTTTTCCAAAGGTCATAACCTCGGTCTTGTCCGAATTTAGCCTAAGACAGTTTGAAGCCATCCAATTACTGACCTCAAGCATGGCTTTCTGGAAGTTGGCCGCTACAGTAAGGCCGTCCTTGTGGATGCCCAGCACTAGCTGGGTATCATCTGCATACGTTGTCAATTGTATCCCATAGGCCTTTATTATCCTCGCTAAGTCCGCTACATAGATGTTGAAAAGCATGGGACTTAGCGAGGAGCCTTGTGGGACTCCACAAGGGAGTGCAGAGATCGGAGAGTAAAAATCTCCCTACCTTACTGTCTGAGTACGGTTTGCCAGGAAAGATGAAATAAGATCCTTGGCCAAACCGTTTATCCCCAGGGCTGTGACACGGTCGACCAGAGTGGCATGGTCGACCGTGTCAAAGGCTGCTGACAAATCCAAAAGGATAAGGACCGCCGCCCCTCCCTGGTCCATAATCGCCCTAATTTCATCAGAGGCCTTTATCAAAGCAGTCTCTGTTCCATGCCCTTTCCTAAAGCCAAACTGCGTTTCGTCGAGAAGTTGGTGGGTCTCGACGAACTCTGAAAGCTGTCTGTTCATCAGGTATTCGCATACTTTGGCAGGAAAGGGCAGGCAGGCAATCGGTCTGTAACTTGCGACGGCTGTGGGGTCTAAGGAAGGCTTTTTTAGAAGGGGTTTTATAACAGCCTTCTTCCAAATACTGGGGAATTGGCCAGTCAGAAATGCATTGTTACAGATCTCCATAAGAGGGCAGGAGATCACTTCTGTGAGTTTTAACATCACAGATGGAGGACAAGGGTCGAGTGGAGAGCCCGATTTAATGATGGAAATGATTTTAATCACATCATCATGTGTGGCGGGTAGAAAACATGAGAAAGAATCATGGTTGTACTGGGACGTTACTTCTCTCCCGTTACCACCACTGTGTTCAGTTCTGATGTCATTTCCAAATGAGGCATATATATCTGCTACCTTGGTGGTGAAAAAAATGGCTAATTCATTACAAAAGGTCTGTGAGGGCTCAGCTCCAGGGCCGGAGGGGGGGGGGGGGTGGACAGGGTGGTGACAACAGAAAACAATTCTCTAGCAGAATTAGCAGCAGTCTCAATTTGTGCTGAGAAAAAAAACTGTTTTTCGAGCCTGAATCGCCTTTTTGTAAATCATAAGGGCACTTTTGTAAATTTGTCTGGCTGTGGGGCAATAGGCTTTCCTCCAACGCCTTTCTAGGTTCCTACAATGTTGACGATGTAATCGGAGATCTTCATTGTACCAGGGGGCCGAAGGAGATGCTCTATTAGGTTTCATGACTTTCTCTGGGGCCACTAGGTCAGCGGCATTTTGGATCCAGTCCCGAAAGGCTGAAGCCGATATTGACGGAATATCTCCACCCTGAGGGCGGGAGGAGACCAGAGAGTCTAGCATCTGAGGGAAGTCTGCGTTTTTCCACGCACGAGTCCCCAGCCTAGTTCGGGGTCTGGAGAGTGAGAAAGCCACAGACCGTATATCTACCTGAAAGATAATAGCTTTGTGGTCTGACCACGTGATAGGAATAATGTCCAGCACAGAGATGTCCGGATCATTGGTGAACAGACCATCAAGGGTATGTCAAGCCTGATGTGTAGTGCCCTTGACCAATTGGAGCAATCCTAAGTTAGAAAAATCAGCCATAAGTTGGGCGGTATCGGAGTTGTCCTGCTCTTCCAGATAAAAATTAAAATCTCCCAGTATAATATATTTATCTGACTAAATGACATTGTCGTTCAGGTCTGAGAGAGTGGAGAGAAAGGAATTACGGGGGCCAGGGGGTCGATAGAGTAATGTGCCCTTTAATGCTTGCTTGGGGTTAATACTAATAGCGAAAGCGGCTGATTCGCAATTTACCGAATTTATAGGATCGAGTGTGGTACGATATTTGTCCTTGTAAATGATTGCAAGGCCCCCACCTCTTCCTATAGGCCTATCATGTCTGACAACGCTATATCCAACCGGGGTAGCATTGCAGAAATCCGGGCCTGACCCGGCATCTGCCCAGGTCTCAGTAGCGAATAGAAAATCCAGATCGTGGCTGACAATGAACTCATTAATATGAAAACTATGACATGGAAGTGAGCGCGTGTTAATAAGCGCAGCTCGACATCCATGCACAAGAGTGTTCTCTGACACATTTGCTATCTGAATCAAGGTTAACATTGACGGCTGACAATGAAACTGCATCAAAAGACAATGAACAATGGTTGCAATCTGCAATCAACTCTTTAGTGCCTGTTAGACCCAAAGTATCCAAGATATCAACTCTGTCAGCCTCTTGGTATAATGAAAGTCTTTAAGTTGGTAAACCGCTTTGTCGAAGACAAGAAAGGGTATGGAGGAAAGAATATAGTTTAGTTGATAAAGAAAAATATAAAGAATGTCTAACAAAATACTTATTACGAAGGCCAAATCAGATTATTTTACAAAAAAATTCGTTCAAAGAAAAGTTTATTAAAATAATTGAATAATGGCAACATAATATACAAAGAAAAAACTATAAGAATAGCATGAATATTAACTGAGAGCATTATAAGAAGTGTGAGGAAATAAAATGAGGGGAGGGACAAAAAGCAAAGGGAGGAGAGAAGGGAGAAAAATACAGAGAGATAACCATGAGGCTAAAACTTTAAAAGTATAATCATTGAATTCATATAACATTAGAGGTAATGCACAAATATGCAAATAAATAATCAGTAATGAATAAGAAGGAACAAAAGGTTATTCAAGGGAGCTCAAGGGGGTTTCGAAACTTCTTGTTGAACTGGGGATATATGAATGGAGCGTTGGGCACATGCATCTAGGTAAAGGGTAACTGGGAGCCATAATGCAAGTCTTTTCGGAGCCAGGGAGATGGGGTGAACAAATGCAGTGTCCAGTCTATGGTTGTAACATACATTAAACCACCAAGCTTTAAAAGTAATGCCCTTGGAGTCTTTCCAATTAACAGTAATTTGCTGGAACGCAACAGCCAATAATAAATCAACAATATGAACATTTGCATCAACATCAATCCAAGAAGAGGAAAGTGAACCAAGGAAAATGTCAACGATAGAAAAGGGGATGGAGGTATGAAAGATAGAGTTAATTTGATTCCAGACTTTAGTCCAGAAAGCATGCGTGGGAGGACAAGTGAAAAGTATATGAAAGAGTGAGGCATTGGGGTTAGAGCAAGACCAGCAGACGTCGGGGGTCAGGGGGAAACGTTTGTGGAGGAGAGATGGCGTGTAAAGAAGTCGGTTGTAGAGGAAAAAAAGGGTTTGCGTGAGAGAGGCTGCTCTGGAAGATTTGCGTAGCTTGGTCCATATTTTGTCCCACATGGAAGTGGGCCACGAGACACCGAGATCAGATTCCCATTGCTCCTCGACTTTGGATTTAGGTCTAGGGGAGGGAGGATTGTAAAAGGAATGGTATATGGAAGATGCTGATGGGTGGGAGCGTAATTGAGTGTGTAGAGAAGAGACGGGAGTGATAGGGGGTGTAGTCGAAGTAGAGGTAGAGAGAGAGTCATAGGCAGACATAACTGCACTTTTGAGTAGGGTGTACTTATGAACAAAGGAGGCAGGGAGAGAGAAGAGTTGACGAAGAGTTGGAAAAGGGATGAAGGTAGGTCCAGTGAAAAGTTGGGAAACCCAGATTAAACCACGCTGCCGCCAAGTTTTCCAGTAAAAGGGTTTCAATTTGATAAGAATGCTATTATTATACCAGATTGTGGTGGCTAGAAGTTCTGTAATAGAGGAGGGAGGGGCCGGAGTCTTGGCTAAAAGTAGTTTCGCTGTATGTTTATGAATTGGACTGGACAGGAATTGGGGCTTGCGCGAGAAGGATAAGTACTCAGCAAAGGTAAAGGGGGAAAGAGAAAGGCGTTCTAGTTCAGCCCACAGAGGAAGAGGGTCATCAGGGTCTGTAAGCCAAACGGCTGCCTGTTTCAAGAGGAAGGCTTTATGATAAGCAGGAAAGTTTGGGAAATTAACCCCACCCTCCGATTTGGGGAGGCGGAGACGCGATAAGGACATACGCGGTTTCTTACCAGACCATAAAAATACAGAGAGTATAGAATTTATTTTAGTGAAAAATTTGGCAGGAATGGAAATCGGTAAATTAGAAATGGTGTAGAGTATAATTGGGGACAGCATCATTTTAATAGTGTCGAGTCGGCCCCACCAAGAAAGGTATAGGGGGTGCCATCTAGAAGTGAGGTCAGATAATTTTTGAGAGCATTTAGTAAGGCATAATGAAACAGTATCTGGGACCGAAGGAGTAATGTACAAACCGAGATACTTGATATGAGCCGGACTCCAAGTAAAAGTGGACGCCGCAAAGTCGGGTTTAAAAGTGAATTTGGTGAGAGGGAGGATTTCGCACTTGTCACTGTTAAGCTTATAACCGGATAGATGGGAATAAGTATGGACTTCAGCGAGGAAAGCGGGGATGGAAGCCGACGGATTCGAAAGAAAAAGCAGAATGTCATCCGCATAGGCAGCAAGTTTAACTTGCGATTGGGCAAGAGGGAAGCCATGAATGTTCGGATTTTGACGAATTCTGGATAAGAAAGGTTCCAGGGCAAGGTTAAAAAGAAATGGGGAGAGAGGACAGCCTTGTCGAACTCCTCTACCGAGACGGAAAAAGGAAGAGATGAGACCATTAGCACATACCGCTGCTCTAGGGTTCGCATAAAGGAGGGAAATAAGGGAAATGAAGTTGGGGCCAAATCCAAACCATTTTAAGACGGAGAAAAGAAAGGACCATTCTACTCTATCGAACGCCTTCTCGGCGTCCAGAGCAACAGCAGCTAAGGAACCATTGAAGCGTGGGGATTTAGATAAAACATTAAAAAGGAGCCTGGTATTGTCGGAGATAAAACGACCCTTAACAAAGCCCGATTGTTCAGGACCAAGGAGATCTGGGAGAAAAGGATCAAGTCTGATGGCCAAAGATTTAGCATAAATTTTATAATCAATGTTGACAAGGGAAATCGGTCTATAGTTCTTGCAATGTTGATGATCCTTGCCTTCCTTTGGTATGATGCATATGTAAGCATCCGAAAAAGTACCTGAGGAGGCATCGCTAGTCTTGAAGGAGCTAAGAAGGTGGAATAGTTTGGGTAGAAGAAGGTTAGCAAAGTGTTGGTAAAATTCGACGGTAAAGCCGTCTGGGCCGGGAGCTTTATCCTTTTTAAGTGAATGAAGTGCAGTGCGGAGTTCGGGAATGGTAAGGGGAGCTTCAAGGGAGGTCAGATCAACAGGAAAGGTGGAAGGAGGACGAATGCTGGATAAGAAAGTGGAAATAGAGTGAGTAGAGGGTTGAGTGTCAGAAGAATAAAGTGCAGAGTAGAAATGAGAAAAGACCTCCAGGATGTCAGCATCTTTATGTTGCAGTACAGAATTAATATCAAAAACAGACTCCACATTAAACTTGTTTTGTTTGATTTTCAAATAATTGGCGAGAATTTTCCCCGCCTTATTTTTCCCACCATAAAATTTTGAACTGGATTTCAATAAGTACAGGGAAGCATCATCTGTGGATTGTTTATTATAATTCATTTTTGCAGTGACGAGAGCTGTCAGAGTCTCTGGAGAGTGAGAAGTATAGTAGGAATGCTCTAGGAGTTTAATCTGAGACAGCAGGTCTGTAGTGCGCTGACGAGCAATTTTACGTTTTGCTGCAACATGTCTGAGGATGAAATCCCTGGCAGCTGCCTTGAAGGCGTCCCAGACAGTGTGAGCAGGCATGGATGGGGTATCATTAATAAGAAAAAATTCATTGGTGAATTCAATAAAGGAGGTGGTAAATTTGGGATCAGTGAGTAGGGTATTGTTAAAGCGCCATCTTTTAGGTCCATTGGATTTCGGTAAAAAATCAATGTTGACCAGAACAGGAGCGTGATCAGAAAAAACTATGGGACCTATCTCCGCTTGGGTAAGGGATTGGGAGAGATGGTGGGAAAGAAATATATAATCAATACGGGATTGGGAGTGATGAACCGGGGAATAAAATGTAAACTCTTCGTCGGTTGGATGGCAGAGTCGCCACGCATCAATTAATTTGTGTTGGGAAATAGCGTGGTTAAAAAGTTTATGGGATTTATTAAGAACAAAGGAAGATTTGGAGCGTCTATCCAAAAAGGGGTCCAATGGTAGGTTACAATCACCTGCGAGGATGAAATTGTCATCTATGCAGTCGGTGATACGGGAAGCAAACGCTTTCCAAAAAATAGGATCACCACCTGTGGGGGCATATACATTAAGCAAGGAGAAAGGGACACCTTTAGAGGATAATTTGACAAATAACCACCTGCCTTCAGGGTCAAAGGCAGATTGTAACACTGAATGAGTAAAAGATTTACGAATTAACAAAACAACACCATTTCTCTTGCCATCACCAGGGGCAGAAAAAACCGTACCCACCCAACCTCTTTGGAGTTTAGCAGCCTCACTGTCAGTTAAGTGGGTTTCCTGTAAAAAGGCAATGTCAACATTAAGTTTAGCTAAGTGTGAAAGTATCTTTTGCCTCTTAATGGGCGAATGTAAACCTTTAACGTTCCAAGAGACCATACGAACTGACATTAAGAAAATATGAAAGGGGAAAGTGCAGAGCAAAAGTGAAGGTAAGCCTCAAAAAATGCGAAAAGGAAAAGAGTGAAAAAAGGAATGAAGGTAGGAAAGTATACAGAAGAAAACAGGCAGAGAAGTACTAAAAGGGTAGAGCATGAGAGGAAAAACTGCGATAAGAAAAACATGGGGTAGTACTTACAATAAGTGATGGGGGATGGATGTTCAAGAACAGGAAAACAGAAGGGAAGGAGTGGAGACGAGAGACGTGAGGAGGGGGGGAAAGGCCAACCAACGGAGGACAAGCAAACGGGGCCACGGGACATCCCATCGGAGAGACACGACGGCACACAAGGAGATGATCTGTGAGAAAAAGAAAACAGTGAAATTAAAACAAGCAAACGACTAAATAACAGAAGAAAAGCGGTAGATTAACAACTGGAGAACAAAAATAAGCCAGCACAAACTGAGACCGACAAGGTCATGTAATAACTGAGGAACCTGTGGAAGAAATATCATAACGTTAGAGGAACAACAAAATATCATAAACAGCAGGAAAGACCGGAAATGTTAGCAACAAAGTCATGGCGGGAAGGAAGAAGAAGGGCCAGAGAATTCCATATCAGCCGGACCGCAGGAATTGAGGAAGCTGCGTAGTCGGAGAGGATCTTCGAAAGTCATAGTCTTATTATTATAAGTAACTTTGAATAAACAAGGATGAAAAAGTCCATATTTGGCGCCAATGGATCGCAGTTCTGGTCTCATGTCGAGAAATTCTTTGCGACGAGAGGCAGTAGCTTTGGCGTAATCTTGAGCAATATACAAGGTGGAGTCCGACCATTTCAAGTGAGGCATTGCTTTAGCCGCAAAAAGAACCTTCAGCAAATCGGTATACTCAAGAAAGTACATTATGACACCTCTTGGCTTTGTCGCAGGAGAAGCAGTGGAAGGAGCTCTACCAAGCCTATGTGCGCGTTGAATGTTAAGAGAAGTACCTTCAGGAAGATGGAGGAGTTTGGGCAAGAAGGATTTGAAGAAGGCAATGGCGTCAGTCCCCTCGCAACCTTCTTTCAGGCCGTAAAGACGCAGGTTATTGCGCCTATTCCTATTTTCAAGGTCTTCCACCTGCTTCTGGAGAGTGGAGAGCCTCACATCCATATGTACCGATTTGGTAGCGGCTTCCTGGAGAGAGGATACAGTCTTTTCCACCTGAGAAACTCTGGTATCCATTAACGACCAATTGTCAGTTAGAACTTGCAGCTTTGAGTTGGTCTCCTCCATAAATGGGCGCAGTGCTCGTATTTCCTCAAGAAGGAGTTCCATGGAAATAGCTGATGGTGATTTTGGGGGCGACGGAGGATTATGTTTCACCCTCTTAGGAGTGGTTTTCGCTCCAGGCTGGGGGAGGGCGTCCATGTTGAGAGAAGAGTCGCAACTGGAGGAGCGTGCAGGGGCTTCTAATTGAGCCAACGCAGTGAATAGCTTTGAGTTTTTGACGAAGTTGCGTTTAGGGGTTTTGCCCGGACCCTCCGCCATGGAAGCGACAATAAAAAGAAACCTCCAAGAGTGGATAGAGCAACTGTGCAACGCAAGAATGAGGAAAACCCAGCAGAGTCAATGACAGGAATGGATGAGGTGAAATCCTACACAAGTCAGGAGTAATTGAGAAAAAATGGTCACATTCCGATCAAAATGCAGTGAAGAACCGAGGTGGCATGTGACAAAGCAATAGAAAATGCAAGATAACCACCAAAGCTGAGGAGAGTGCTGGAATTCGAATAAAAATGAAATAAAATGATTCCAGAAGAGAAAAAAAAAAGTCACCTGGCCATAAATTCATGAAGCGCCGTCATTTCCTGCAATTATGGGATGAGTCAGGAGCAATTGAGAAGAAACGGTCGCATTCCGAACAACATGAAGTAAATAGTAGAGGTGGCATGTGAACAAAGCATCAAAAAGTGCAAGATGGCCACCAAAGCTGAGGAGAATGCTGGAATTCGATTAAAAATGCAAGAAAAATGGTTCCAGAAAAAAAAAAAAGAAAGTCACCTGGCTAGATATTCATGAAGCGCCGTCATTTCCTGCAATTATGGGGTGTTGCCGTGAGCTGTGCACGGTTTAACGATGACGACGTGTCAGGCGCGCTCCTGAGGCAAGCACCGGCTTAGGCGTCAAGATGGCGGTCGCGGCAGTGGTGGAGCCGCGACCGAAGCAAAACGGAGCCCGCCGTGCAGGAAGAAGGAGCTGGTGCACAGCGTGTGGATATTCAGACGCCAGAAGGGGTCCGCTGCCGTTTGCGGGTAAGCATTGCGGTTTATAGGGGCTGGAACCGCCGAATCTCTCCGATGCGGACGGAGCCTCACCCCGCTGCTGCCATCCGTCACGGGCGCTTAGCCACGCCCCCTTACAAAAAAAAAATTCGAATTTGTCAAAAACTCCACTAAGGAGCTTACCTCGACACCAACTACAAAATCTACAGAACCTAATAAGGCTTTCTGTAACTCGCTGTCCACTTTTTTTCATAGAAAGTCCAGGACATGTACAATGGATTCACAGCTCACAACCTAAATAGTTACTAATTGCTAGGTACCGAGGTCTCAACTGAGAACGCCTCTCCAGAGTTTAAGGAATTGCTGACTTTAACAGTGGAACAAGTTGAACAGCTGATTCTTACTTCAAAATCTGGATCCCCAGTTGATCCATGTCCACCATGTATTATTCAGATTACCCAAGACATTATTAGTGAACAGCTTACTAACATTTTCAATAATATGATTCTAACAGGTGTATTTCTAACACTTTGGAAAAAGGCCTCAGTCCTACCACTCTTAAAAAAAATTTAAAAAAAATCCAACCTAGATACACAAGACACTACCAATTATCACCATATATCCAGGTTTCCCTTTCTGTCCAAATTGGCACAATTTTTCGAGTTAAACAATCTTCTAGATGTGACCCAGTTTGGGTTTGGAAATGGTCACAGTACGCAAACAGCCCTTATTGTGGCCACTGAAGAAATTGGATCAACACAAGATAGGGGCAGCAGAGCAGCCCTTATCCTAATGGACCTATCTGCGGACTTTGATGCGTTCGTTCATACTTGTTTGATCAACCTGCAGAGGAAGGTACAGCCTCGGCCATGTTTCATTCTTTTTTGGCCAACAGGACACAATCTGTTGATCTTGGCAATTTCGAATCTGAGCCATATACGTTGCCCTGTGGTGTTCCACAGGGCTCATCTTTAAATCCTACACTTTTTAATTTATACATTACTCCTTTGGCTGCTTTAATCAAATCATCAGGTTTTTCTTTGGTGTCTAACGCCGATGATACACCTATAGTAGTATTATTTTCCAATTAAGATTGCACACTAGATGATACCTTTTGAGATTACATGTGTGCGTCAGTAATTGGATTGGCAATCATTGCCTTAAATTAAACTCTTCGAAAACAGAGGTACTGCTGTTTGGGCATGACACCTCCTTTTGGTCCCCATCTTGGTGGCCATAAGAGTTTGGGACTGTGCTGGTTTCGCAAAAAAAAGTGAAACTTTTGGGCCTCACTCTGGACAGTAGACTCACTTATAAGAATCAGATGTCCGCAGTCCTCTCCTCCTATTTTATTTTTAAAAATCTTTAAAAAGATTTGATTCCATTTAAGCTATTAAAGACAGTGGTAATTGCATAACAGTCTTTCAGGGGCTGCTAGCAAGCTAGTGCTGCTGCCGACCACAGAAACGATTCTGTCCTCCTGCTGCTGAGCTGAGCTCGAGCAGGGGTAGGTAAAACAATAGGTTCCCTGTCACAGGGATGTGTGACCACCTCCCAGACAGGACTTAGTGTATTGGGCTTCAGTGGGGGCTCTTGCCAGCGCCACCAGACTGCTTTGAAGGGCACATTTTGGTGCCCTCCTGGCATACTCCTGTTTGAGCCACTTCAGGGAGCCTTTGGCTCCTGCTTTAGCGCCAAGCTGGATGAAGGACATGGGAGTATCCTCCCCTTTGTCCATCCTCTCCTCTGGGAAGGACCATTGAGTCGTCCTAACCCCTTTTTGTGGGTATAAAAGGGCTTATCTGTAGGTGGGTCCTCAGATTAGTTGTGGGACAAGACTCAAGCCTGAAACCACGACTCTCCGTCTGGACACTTGCACTTCGCTGGACTTCACCTGGATGCCGACACTGCATAAAGGAAGACTCCTGCTGATCCTGGTCTCGCTGTTCTGAAAGTATTTTTCGTCGTCTGTGTCTGCTTCTTCCAGGATCTTCAACAGACATGTGGGCAACAAGGACACCCAAAGTAATCTCCCTTGGAGTGAAGGAGTCATTCCCCTGCATCTGCAGGCACTTCAACAAAGCTGACTGATTGACTACTCCTGGCATCCCACGAACTTCGAAAGGCTCAGCAACACAGGTGGTTGTTCTGCAACTTCCTTGAGGCTCGACCTGTCCTCTCAGCAAGTTTGAGGCCAGTATCCCTCGTTGGAACTGCTGGGAACCAAACAACTGTGCACCACATCGACTTGCAGATGCTAAGGCTTGTTGGCTCCGCACTCCAGAGATCTTCAGCCTACAAAGATCTTCAACCTCCAGAATCTCTTCCTAACAAGATCTTCGCCCTCGCCGCACTCTGTGCATCGTGGGCCTTCATCTTTAGTGAGCTGCTCGAGGTTCTCGTGCAACTCCTGTGCCTTTGGCCTGTGGGTCCTCTCGAGGGTCTTCTCTTGTTTCAGTGGGCTTCCCTGTTTGCTCGAGGCCTGCTCTGACTCTCCTGTACTTGGTGAGTCCCTTAGACCTTGCTGGTCCCAACGTTGCTCCTTCATTGTTTTCCACGCCTGTGGTAGCTGCCAAGGCTTGTTGGTACTCCTGCCGGACACCTACCCTATGATTCTCAACTTCTGACGTGGGACAGCTCTTGCACGGCTCATGGTCTTCCTCAGCATCGCCTGGGCCTCACAGCTGCAGTGACAAGGTCACTGCTGTCACTCCTGTTTCTTTTCACATCAGTGAGCATTGGTCTCCTGTGCCTCCTGGTCACCTCCGAGTGGCATAGACTCTGTCCCCAATGCTTGCAGTTTCTTCTCTTCAAGAATACACCCTTCGATTCCACCGGACTCTTGCACAATCTTCGCCAGCGGCATCTTTCTCTGAGGGAACTGCAAGAGATCTGCAGTAGTGGTTAGCCAGCCGCGATTGGATCAGCTGCAGACCCCTCTCACTTCCCCAACCAGATCTGACAGTAGTGACAGATGCCTCACTCCTTGGCTGGGGCAGCAACATGGGAGAGGTGGTGATCAGAGGCCTTTGGTCTACAGCTGAATCCAGACTCCACATTAAACTGCTGGAGCTCCGTGCGATCCAGCTGGTATTGAACACCTTTCTACCCTCCTTCCACGGAAGGCTAGGGTAGGTGTTTACAGACAGCACCACCACTATATGGTACTGCAACAAGCATGGTGGGGTGGGGTTGTGGACCCTTTATCCAGAGGTTCTGTGTCTCTGGACATGGCTGGCCCATCAAGGCATATCCCTGGTTGTACAACATCTGGCAGGCTCTCTGAATGCCAGGGCAGACAAACTCAGCCGACGATGCCTAGTGGATAATGAATGCAAAAAGAACAATTGATGGACAGAATGCTGAGCAATGTCATACATTCACCCCAGTACAGAGATCTGGGCCTCACTATCGTTTTTTTGCTCCCCTGCCATTCCTGATTAGACCCAGACATATGCAAATCAGTCTTGACCCTGTTCCCCAGGGAAACAGTCCAGCCCGAACTGTCATGCCAGGTCCTCCCTGGTTTGGAAACAAGCATCCTAGGACCGGTTTTGGGGTTTCACCCCTCATCAGCCAGGCTAGCTTGACTCCAGTGGCATGGAGAGCAAGGAACCCACATCTGGGCATACCCGTCCTCCTTGGGGTGACAAATGCAATAAGAACAATTGATGGAAAGAATTCTGAACAACGTCATACATTCACCTCAGTACAAAGATCTGGACCGAAATCCATCGTTTGTTTGCTTCCCATGCCATTCCAGTGAGGCACAAGGTCAAGACTGATTTGCATATGGCTGGATCTAAACTGGGGTGGAATGGTGAGCAAAAGAACAATGGATTTAACCCTGATCTATTGACTGGGGGGGAATGTTTGATTTGCTCTGCATTCCATCCATCATCTGAATGTCTTTTGCTTTCTTGCCCTCAGTGCGCCGAGTATTCCCAGACGTGGACCCCAGGCTCACTGTCTCCCTAGATTTAAGCTAGCCTGGCTGATGAGGGGTGATGCCCAGAACCCGGCCAAGATGCTTGTTTCCAGTCGAGGGAGGACCTGGCTTGGCAGTTCTGGCTGGACTGTTTCCATGAGGCACAGAGTCAAGACTGTTTTCATATGGCTGGGTCTAAACTGGGATGGCATGGTGAGCCAAAGGACGATGGATTTAACCCAGATCTATTGACTGCTCTGCTTTCCGTCCATCATCTGTATGTCTTTTGGCAGCAGATAACGAATGGTGTCTCCATCCGCAGGTGGTACAAGGTATCTTCCAGGAGTGGGGAGAGCCTCGGTTAGATTTGGTCGCCACTGACGAGAATACACAATGTCAGCAGTTCTGCATGCTGGAGTTTCCAAGGTGGCTCTCGCCCGGAGATACTTTTCATCTCCAGTGGAGCTCAGACCTCCTGAACGCCTTTCAGCCCATACCACTCCTGCCCATAGTTCTCAAGAAGATCAGGTACATCCTTGGGGCTCTGAACTGGCCATGGAGAGTCTGGTAACCCGAGCTGTTGAGCATGGCCGTCTGGACTCAAAAAGAGCATTGTCGTTCTACCTTGACTGCACACTAGGTGGACGACAAACTCTTCTTGGGGTATGTCTGACAGAAGTAAGAGTGGGCCATACACAAGAGGACCATCTCATAATAGAGCATGCTCTGTATCAAAATCTGCTACGTATTGGCGAAGAAGCAACCCCCTGAGGTTTTGCATGCTCATTCCACCAAAGCTAAAGCTGCAACCACTGCTTAAGCACACATGGAGGTTCTGTGCTGGACATCTGCCAGGCAGCAACGTGGGTTTCTTTGCACATGTTTAGCCAGTACTACTGCCTGGACAGTCGGGTTCATAGGAATGGGCATTTTGCCTGTTCGCTCCTGCAGGACTTCCTCATGTGAAATTGGTTTGCAGGCCTACCTCTGGGGAGGTATTGCTTGGGTATCTATTCTAAGGTAAGGAATCTGCAGCCCGAAGTCTCAATCAAATGAATAAGTTACACTATCTAGCTGCAGATTCCTTACTGACCACCCAACGTCCCCTTTCTGTGAATTAATTTCAAGGGACAGGGCTTTACCTTTTCAGGGCCCTAGTTTTCCATACCAATGGTCAGTGTGCTTTGTGCCTCCGCGCTCCTGGCATTCAAAATCGTGAAAAGTAACTGATGTCAGCGTGTTGGGGTGGTGCCTATATAGGCACCACGCACAGCAATTCCAGTGTGGATGAAGCCGATGTCGCAATGTGGAACCAAGTGATGTGATGCCACCTACCGGCGCACAGGGTACTGCTCAAGTCAAACTTCTGGGTCCAGTCTGATACCCATGGGATAATTCTAAGGTAAGGAATCTGCAGTTATATAATGTATTTGCATCCTGATTAAGTAGTCCACAAAGCCCTACCTGAAATTAAGGAGCAGGATTGTGTGCCTCAGTGCTGGCTGTAAGAGGCTATGGGATGCCTCTTAAAAATGGTATGCACTATAAGTAACCAAATTCTTTCACTTGAGAAAGACAGCCTCATTCGTGACCTAATACATTGAGTTCTGTACAGTTTATTTTAGCTTGTACAATTTCTCATCTGTAACTTGACAGGCTGAACTTGTGGACATCACCTGTTCTTAAATAAAGCAACTCTGCCCACACTGACTCAATCTGTTTAAGGCGCCAAGACAACAACATATACTGCTTTGAAAAATCATTACTTATAAAAAAAAATATTTGATTTAGTTGGCTGAGTAGTCATGTTGAGAGAAGCTGCATCAATGTATCATTATTAATTTGCTCAGTCTTACATTACAACATCCTTCATATAAACATGCTCATCTAAATTGCACGTTTATAAATCACGAAGGTCCAGATGTACGAAAGCATTTCTTGGTTGCAAACACTGTGATTTTCAAATGTACTAAATCCATGTTACTGAATTGCTAAATGGGTTCAGGAATCCGTTCGGAATAGCTATTAAATAGTGATGCCTTATGGTATGTATTAATGTTTTGTGACTGAAAAGTATAGATAACACATTCGCAAAGGGAACAGGGTCTCCAAGGTACCTTTTTAGGTCTCACCTCCGCAGCGCGGCAAAAGACCTTTAGCAATCGCTTTGGCTTTTCAGCCAAAAACGTGCACGCGTTCCATTGCCTTCAATGGCAACGCATGCACGTTTGGCGATTCCTTTGCGAGAGCGAGCTTGACACCATATGTTTGTAATTAACTTACAAACACATTGTGCCCCTGGCTCGCTCCTGCAAGGCAAATGCTTCGTGTGCTGTCGGCTGCTTCTACACATACTCCCTGTGCCTATGCAAGTGATCTGTTCGGATCACCGAGTGTTGAGCCGACGCCGGGGATTGAACCTGATTCCCCAGCTCCCAAGTCGGCAGCTCAGGCCGGCTGACCCAAAAAGCACGGGTGCAATGGGAGAAGTCTTGTATTGATATAAAGAAACTTTTTTCCTGGATGGTCCATGACACCAGCGTAACTTTTCCATGTACCCTGGTGCCTCATATTGCCTTCTCCTGTTGTATACGCAACGGGCCTCATCGCTACATTGCCGTTGGGACCACCGGCTTGGATATCCAAGGCACCGAATTTCACCCCTGCCAGCATAAACTAAGTTTCGCGTGGAGAGGAAGAACAACCCAGGGTATTCTCACCCACCCCCTCTCTGTTTCGGTAATAGGAGACCGAGCGCCTCGATCCTGTGCGCACTTCAGCATACCAGCGGCAACTATCCGCGGCCTCTGCTGCATGCCGACATAGACTGCATGGGGGAAGAAATACATTTTTAGCGGTAAACACTTAACTCTTTGTACTTCCTGGCTGAAGCCTCTTCAAGGCAGCTTTTGCTGACCTATCCTCCATCCTACACCTTACTCACATGGGCTCTAATTCCAGCTTGTTCTACTTGCTAAGCTGCTTGTTACTTTTAGCGCGAGGCACGCGCTTGCATGTTTTCAATTCCTCTCTCCCCATTCACCCCACCTACAGTTATTTTTCCTTCTGACCCGGTCGTCCCTTCTCCCTGTTTGTCACTCCTGGGACCTTGCCCCAATTTCTGTTTTTCGATCGGTTTGACGTCTGTGCCACCACCAATGTACTGAGAGGCAACTTGTTTCGGACATCACTTCATACAAATTACCCTTGTCTGCTGGAGCATTTGCATACCCGACGCGGGAACATTTCTCTTGTTCTCTCCTTAGAAGGGTCTCTGTTCGAAACATTTATTCAACAGACATGAGAGCGAATGTGGATTAGAGCGGCTGACTTGGAAAATGGGGAAACCATGTTTGAGTCTCGGTGTCGGCTCATCCTATGATTTTGGGCAAATCAGTTAATTTCCCTGCGCTTATAAAAGTGAATGTGTCCTGGTGTAGGTAACTGGTGTTCATGCAAAGGGCTTACTACCTTCGGTTCAAGCTCGCGCTATATAAAACTGCAAAAAAACACAACATGAACGGCACTCCCTTCTGACAACATCTGTTCTCTTAGCACAGTAGTCAGTCGGGTGAAATTAGGAACTTTAGGAACCGAATGTCAATGCATTTCACACACGTCGGTAAGATAGCCCCTGGGCCTAAGCGCTTGCTGTAGAGACCTTTCGCACCCGCAGTGACCGCTTCGTTTCAGCCCTTAGTCCTTGCGAGAATTACATGAGTACCAGTGCCTCAGTTAATGCTAGCATCGGTTGTTAGAGTGCTTGTAAGGGGAAGACTCTGGTACGAAGCGCTATAAAAAGAAGATATGTTGCTCACATCTGCTACAATGCGCAATGGTGACGTAAATCGGGCGAAGCACAAAGTACGTTGCGTCCTGGCGTCCAAAGAATAGTTTCATTTGCCCAACAGAATAATAATTATTGTACCCACTTCCCAAAGATGAAAGACGGAACATGCACCACTAGAACGCAAAGGATTAAGACTGGTCTTTATATTACGAACACTGTGCAGCAGGTGTTAAACCCGCTGAGCTAAGTCTGGACAATAAACAAGCGCAGGGAAGAAGGGCACAAATATATTTCCAAACCCAGGAATGAAACAGATTCGGAATGTGTATGTGCGACGGCGGATGTAACTCCACCCGGCCCGCCACTTCCCCACAGACCAGCTGCTGCTGGGTGGGGGGGGGATGTAACACCCTGGGCCTCGAGGACATGTCTCCCACTAAAATAGTCCGGGGGAGGCATCTTCTAAGACGATCGATCGCTGGACGTCAGAACACCTGCCAATCAATGCTGGACGGCGAGTAGGGAGCAGTCTGCGGGCAAAGGTCGCTCATATTGTACAGCCCCATCCACAGGGCATGGCTTATTTTTTATGTGATTAAGTATCTCCATTTCTGAGGCTCAATTCAAGTGGTCTTCCGCGCCTGCTCTCATTGCTCCCCACAGTGCTACTTGTGAGGATGATGATGATATCCCAAAGGAGTGCAATGGGGGCTGCTGCTACTCTGCCCTCGGCATGAGCTGCAGGTGGCTGCAACCCGGGCAGGAGCTGCTGAGCAAAAGGTTCCTCCTCAACTTCGACAGACTGGTGATTGGGCTTCGAGGTGCTTCTGTCAAAGTGGCTAATAATTCACACCTACTATCAGTGCCTAGAGGAGAGCAGCTCCTTTCAGAAAAGTCCCATCTCATTGATACTGAAGACATGGAGAGCCTGTCCAGTCCAGTCCACAGTCCAGTCCAATCCTCTGCATCGTTTAATTGTTCTGTGCTTCTGGTTCTCGTGACGCACACTTTGGGACATGCAAAACTTTAATCTGGATTGTTTGTTTTTACCAAAACTCTCCTTGTATTTTTGCCACGGAACTCGAAGTACGTCTAAGTGACCAAATAAACATATAGAGTGTCACTGAATCAACTATTGACAATTGACATCCCCTAAATTTAAATATTGATCACGCAAGCTTAGCGTTATAACCTATCCACTTTGCAGTGTCTCAAAAATATTTAACAATCATCGACATTTCCCTGTTTGAGCGACTTTTTGCGATGCACTTGACATCATGTGTCAGCATTAAATTTCATGCAGTGGCTAAAAACTGAGGACATAAATGGTTTTGAGGAAGAGTGACATCTGACAGAAGCTTAAAGATGCCCTAGTCCCCCCCCCCACCATTTCCAGGGTACCCCTGCTCTGTTGAGAGCTGTGAGAACTGCCAGGTGTTTCATGTAGAAGCCTCCGTGCTCATATACCACAGGGCTGACCGCTGTGGAGCATTTCAAGGCCCACCCAGGGTATGCCAGGCCATTTACACCCTTTTATTTTCAAGTGTAAACCTTTATGGTCGCAAACAGTACAAGCATTTGCAATTCAATAGGTCTCGCATTTACGCCAGTTTAAGCTATTGGCATTGTCGATGACAATGCCTTTTATTTATGTTTTAAAAACCAAAACATAAAGAAAAGGCATTGTCAATTACAATGCCAATAGCTCAAACTCGCGTAAATGCGAGACCTATTGCATTGCAAATGCTTGTTCCCTTTGTCAACGATCAGAATTTTTTTTAGAGTGGGCAGTGGTCTTTAGGGAAACATCGGCTGCATTAAAAATTGTTTTTAGGTCTCGCCCTGGCGATTACAGCCCGAAGCGCGGTCTCGCCGCGAGACCTATAGACCACGCCTGTGCTTCCCAGGAGACAAGAGATGGGCACGCGCAGCATGCCGGAATCGGATCAGATCGCGAGCGTGAAAACGCGCTCCGTTTCCGGCATGCTGTTCAGACACAATGGATCAGGACGCACGCACGCACACACACACACAGACACATACACAGACAGACACTCGCGCACACACACACAGACAGACACACACACACACACCGACACACACACACACAGACACATGCACACACAGACACACTCGCGCACACACAGACACGCGCACACACACAGACACACAAGCGCGCACACACACACACGCGCGCACACACGCGCACACATCCCCACCCTCACCAGGCTCTTTCCGCGTGTCCCTCTCTCCCTCGGCAGCAGGTCAGTCTCGGCAATAGGCGGGGCTCTCCACGAGCACGGGAGCCCCGCTAGCTCACACGCTCACTTCTGGCTGGCTTCACGGGCACAGGAGCGCAGGGTAGACTCCGTCTGCTTCCTGTCTTTTTGCGGCCCCACCCCCGTCCCAACACAGGTTGCCTGGCTTCCTGTTCAAGCCGGGCTGCGGCGGTGAGTTTTTCAATACGTGACTTCTCTCTAGTTTAAAAGATAGCCATTTAATTTACCAAGATGTACACTTCAAAAATGTGGATAGGGTAACTTTATTGTTAGGCATATATATCATGTCTTCTCAGATCTTTAATATTTCAGTTTGTATCTCCCAATGATTAGATGGCTTATCTTAAATGTTCTTGTTTCTGCTTAAACACATTTCGAAAACAACTCTGTGCACCATTATCCCAAAATGCAACTGCGACTGGATTACTTCGGCATGTACTTACTGTGAGAGGGACCATACTGGAGATGTTGACATATTTTTCAACCAAAGAGTTCCAATGGATAACTATTCTCAAACCTAATTGCTTTTTAAATGGCTATTTCGCCATCTTGCAACGTCAAACGTCATTGCAATTGATGCTATACTGATGCACCACCAGTTTGATTTTACAACAGGTTAAATTGTGGATTTGTTAAGGACACAGATGTACTAAGCATGTCACTCATAAGGTCTACGATGTGATGGTCAACTCATTTGGGGAGCAGTCCCAATGTAAATCTATATAGTAGCTGCAAACTGCCAAGTAGTTGAGCAATTAGTAACTTGTCGAAGGCCGTTCCCTTCTTTAATATTTTATGTGTACTCAAGGTGGGTGTAGTGCGATGGCAAGTGGCTCAGGATAGAAATCAAGATTTACACAGTACACGTAATGTTTATTTGCACCTTGGCTAAGGATCTAATATGAACAGGTTTGACATCTGTATTTGGCAAGTGAGAGTGAATTAAAACAACTGCTTGCCTGCAGGCTTGAGTGAGTCACATGTCCCTGCTGTTATCCTTTTTAAAATGCTGCACGGAAACAGTAAGTTGAAATGCCGGTTCTATATGATCTGTAAAACGTAGTATTTAGGACTATGACCCTAGCTGTAATACATGTATTTGATTAGATTTGGTAGTCTTAACAGAATGACATGGGAGTGGTAACATCCAAGCCACTAGTTCTTATTAGGTCGAGCGCAGACAGCGCTAGCATATGCTCGTAAAAAAGCATTTCTTCAGCTTCTTTACGATTGTTACTATCTACCGCTGCTTGTTTGGTTTTCCATCTGATGACGTGACTGCAGCCAGTTCATCTGGTATACATTGTGGTTTGACATATAGTCCGCGATCTATAGCTATGCAGAATCCTCTGTGAACTTCTAGCAGGTTTGGTGCCATCGGTCACCAGTGCCTGCGTTAAATTATAGCTATTGGAAAGACCCGCCAACCGCCTTCTACGTGATAGGCGCAGCCTAATTGAAAAGTGGTTAATCTGAGTCACATATGTATGCATTATCCGGACGGTGTAGTGTTTTAAATGCCTGTGTCGGGAAGAGCTGTGAGTCTAAACCCGCCTTCATCTTTCGGTCTTTGAAGCTGTTTTATATACAACACTTTTTTAGTCTGAATAATATCTTGACATTAGGTGTAACTTCAAAAGCTCCTATGGAATCCTCCGCGCAAATCATTATTTTTTTTAATAACTTCTTTTTATTCTGGTTTTGTAACAAATAACATTTCAGTTGTATGGCAGTGTATGTGGCTTATCAGTTTCGTCTCTCCAATTTCATGTCCAGGGCACAAATGCAACACAAAGTTCACTAAAGCTGTAAATGTGTATCTTAACCTTCATACATCTTTTCATTTTCACCCCATCTTCATTGTTCATCACCTTCCGTTCCATATGTGCTCCCCATGGGCCCATATTTTGAGGCGCTTGTTGTGTTATCCTCTCCCCTCTGTTTTCATATAGATGTCCATTCCTCCCCACCATTGTTCCATGTTGGAAATTGTCCTGGTCCCTCAAAGCCCCATGATGTCTCTATTTGCCTTTGTGCATCCCAACATGCAAAAGATTGTTTATATCTTGTTAGTTATTTTTCTCCTTGGATCCAGAGTACTGCCTTTTGGGGTGCTAGAATTAGACCCTCCCCTAGCAATACCGCACACATTCCCAGATTAGCTTAGTATTTGTGCATCCCCACAGCCAGTGTATGAAGGTGCCCTCAGAAAATCATTGTTGAGAACATTTATACCGTGTGCCTGCAAGTACTCTGAACTGGACTATAAATATATCTTAATTCTTTAAGTGGAACATACAAAGATCATCTCATCTGGTACTGGGTAGACAATGATACAGTTATCAGTTTATTCATGATGTGCTGCCGAACAGGAAACAAGCCAGTGATTCACGAGTGGGTTATAAATGACAGAATTGCATTCAGAAAGCACATTCCATTTAGAACTTTTATTATATTTATCACAGATTCCCTTCTCTCCTCTTCAGCTGAGTTACAGCAGGTCTTTTCAGTGCTCATTAGACATGCTTTTGTGTGTATTTTATATAATGAGAAGCATGTGTTGCAATTTTAAAGACTATCTTGTGTGGCTGAGTAATGTATGGTAAAAGGTATTTCGCGATTGAAGCAACCGTGTGTCGGTCTTTGTAAATAGTGACTAAGTAGCATTACACAGGAGAGGTACACCAGCTGGCAAACCTTCCTTATTGTAACATGAAACTTAGCGACCAACACTTGCTGTCCCATGTCTTTAACTTGTGAACACATTTTCGGAAACTGGGGTGCACTATGTACTTTCTGTGAGCTGAGATTCCGACATTGGTCTACACCCCGAACTCTCGGATCATGCTTTAATTCAGTAATGTTGCATTTCATATTAAAATTGGCACATTGTTATCAAATAAGTCACCTCCAGAGACTTCAGACTATACAGAACGCCGCAGCTAGACTCATCCTCAGCCTTCCCTGACAAAACAACATCACTCACTACCTCAGGCAAGTCCACTGGCTCCCCATACAGAAGAGATGCCAATTCAAGCTGCTGACCCTCGCATAAAAGGCTCTACACAACTAAGGATCTGCATACATTAACCACTGCCTGAACTACCGCCAAAGATTCCCCTCCGCCTCTCTTTCACTTACCCATCCTCCTTGCATCTACCAAAGCAGAAGTGGAGGACGCTCTATTATAAATGAGACACCGAGAAGGTATGTATGAAGAAACTCCTTTATTGAAGTATAAAAGAAGTAGGCAAGAAGCAAAGGCAACCACGTTCACAGTCTGTGTCTTTCGCCCCTCTCGGCCGTTATGGAATCCCAACTATCATTCTGATTCCATTATGCATCCAGAAGCACAGGAACATGAGCACAATACTGCTGAGAAGATGCACACAAAAGGACATAACATGCTCCTTCTCCAACATCGCAGCATGGACCTGGAACAGCCTCCCCACGCCTCTCTGGACCATCACCTCACGTTCGGAATTCCGAATGGCCATCAAGACCTGACTGTTCGAAATGTGCTTCTGGGACCTGCAAACACATGGATAGCCTATCGGGGGAGTAGCCGTGCTTTATCAATCCTGATTGATTGGTTGATTGAAAGTGCTGTATTTCACCAGGTCCATGTTTATTCTATGCTTTTGAGAGACCCCAAAGAGACCAAGAATGTTGCTTCATATTTCTAACACTGAGCACCACATAACTTCTCAGCAATTCCTTTGTTCCAGTGAGATGGTTTTAATGGTATCATTTTCTATAAACATGCTGTGTTGCTTTCATACTAAAATGCAGTTTGCTGTAGCCTATGTTTTTTACCACAGTATAGGCAGAAAAAAATCTACGTCCAAGAATAATTTGTTTTGATACACATTGTTTGCTAACATTTTCTTACTCTAGCAAATAACAACATGCATTTTATATTGCCCATTACACGAGTGATATTTTTCTTCAACCCAAATCATGTTGCTATGAAAATTAATTACAACTCTGGATATCCAGATCGCCAGACAGACACAACTGTAGTGTACCCTGGTCACTGCATGTCTGTGAGAAGATGTCTCAGAGATTTAGATGTCTTGGATAGCTTTGAATATGGCCAGCACATTCAGCAGCCTATTATTCTACTCGTAGAAGAAAAGGTAGAAAATCCTGAGATATGTTGGGCAGTCTGGTAGAACGAAATGTGTAATTTTGAAAGCTCAGATTTCCCTCATCCCATTTTACCATAATCATATCCCGGCACTGCCTTCGTTCTGAAAAGAAGCAGCTCCAAATATGGTTGGTGACAACAGTTGTGTTGTTAGTGCACATATCAAAGGACAGCAAATATGCACCCATAATTTCCGTACCTATTAAGGTTGTCAGCAGATGAGTTAAAACAACCCTTCTTACCAATTCTACATAGCTATACAGCCCAGTGTATCTTTATTTTCAGACAAAGGGCCCAATTTAGCATTTGGAAGACATGGTGCTCCACCACTACTATGACGGAGTACCCTGTATGCCAAACTGATAGTCTGCCTGCTCTGGCTACAGGCTGGAGATCATCAGGTTTCCGATGGAGGTGCAAAAAACAACAAGCATTTGCAATGCAACAGGTCTCGCATTTGCGAGAGTTTAAGCTATTGGCATTGTAAATGACAATGCCTTTTATTTATGTTTAAAAAACCAACACGTAAATAAAAGACATTGCCATTCACAATGCCAATAGCTCAAACTCTCACAACTGCTAGACCTATTGCATTGCAAATGCTTTTTTTATAAGCAGTCACAGACATGGTGGTCTTCTGACCCCATCAGGCCACCCTGTGATGGCAGTGAATCACAGCGGGTTGCAATTTGCACCCTACTTCAATACTATTCATTAGGTAGGTCAAATTTCGACTCACTGCGATTCGTTTATTTTTTTTAAACCAACCTATTAGTACATGGTTCAGTTCAGCGAATATCATAGGATTCACAAAAAGTCAGTGCTCAAATTGTGGCAACTTTTTGCATATTCTCTGTTAGTTTTTCTGGCCATAATGTGCCCCTGGGGAGCCATATAAATATTGAAACAATTATTAAAAAACAAGTTCCCAAAGAAATTTGATGCAGCTCTACAAGTTTTTAGAGATTCTCCAAAGTTAGACAAGATGTTTGAGTGCCTAACCCTTAACACTACTGAGTTTGCAACTGACCTTTGCTCCACACCTTCAGGCAAGTTTACATTGATGATACTTGTCCATGATAAGCTTCTTCCCAGAAGTATGGCATGGTGTGATTGCTTGATACACATTGTAACGTACAGTAGGTGAGACAGTTCTTGTGTTTTGGGAATTTAATTTCAGCATTAGCCTTAAATGACCCAGTCATTCAGCTCAAACACAGTTCCAGCATTTGCAACTGAAGGACTGGATGCCTTAGATACATACCTCATACATATAGGGTCCCTAATGCGTTAGTAGCATTCAGAACTGCTAATTCTTGTGACAACTGTGCTTGCCTCATTACATTACTTCAAAGTACTATGTCACTGACCTTGTTTGTTTGTTCCAGTTTTATATTCCTTTTCATGTTGCCAGGTATTCCTCCTCACACTCCTGTTTTAAGATTATCCACAATCCAGGTTCGGTTATAAGCATTTTAATTTGTAATTTATTTGTATTGTAAATTCATTGTAAGTGATTTCTCGTTCTTCCAGTTCAACTTTCAGTTTATTCTCGTTAAATCAATTTCTGTGTCTTATTATTCCAGATTGGTAGCCGTAGCAGTGTTTACTCTCCTGAAAGCAGTGTGCGCAAAACTGGCTCCTACATTTATGAGGAATTCATGCCTACAGATGGCACTGATGTCAAGGTAATGCTCAAGAGAATGATTGCAATAAAACTTCCGTTCTGAAAGGGATGCCACTCCAATTTTGCGGCATTATCCATGTTAAGCAAATCACTTTATGCACACTATGTAAATGTTTTCGAATGCATGCAAATCTTTGTTCTCTATCTATGACTGGTTCTGAGCAGATTACCTGCAGCAGAACTTCAAAGAGCTAGTGTTTTTCTATTTCAAAATGCTTTGTTATACACTGTACACAACTCACATGGTAAAATGTAATTATATTACTATTCACGTTCTCCATTTACTATGTATATTGTTGCATTTCAGCAACAATGCGTGCTCTGACAGGAGGTGTTTGCAGCTCCTCTTAGTAGGATCACTGGTGATCTGCTTATCAAGGGTGGAGGCTTCAAAGGCCTCTGCCACCTTTGATATGCGATCCAAGGCTTCCCCAGACTGGTGAAATGCTACCCTCTATACTGGGCCCATCGGGCACCAGGATAGCGGGAAAATTAGCTATTCAGGAGGCATGCTGAACTGCCAGGCTGGACACACCTTTAGGGTGAACAGCCTGAAGTGAACATGAAGTTAGAAATTCTACCATCTTGTATATGGTGAAATTAGGGATTCTGGGGCAGGGTGATGCCCTCTCCCGAAAAGAAGTGATTATCTGGAGGGTGTATTGACCCCAATGGTAAGTAGCCCATTGGCTACTACCCATCCCTCTCCTTAATGCCCCTAAATTGAGTATTCTGGGACCCCTGATACCTGGTCTTCAAATTTTGATGGACACAAATGAAGTGGACAAAGAAGACTGCTGACCTGAAAACTGAGGAGCACAGCCGACTTGGCGCCAACCCTGCCAGCCTGCCTGCTGCCCCCAACCCTCGTGGAGCAACTGACTCAACCTGCCACTGTGCAGATTCCAAAGAAACCAGAAGGGCTGCCAGTGTTTCGCTTATTGCCAAAGCAACAGAGCTAGTCTAATGCAGCCACAGGCACCAAAAGAAGCAAGGTCCAGTTCACTGCCTTGCCGCTCACCGAGACAATAGCTGCTGCAGCTGCCTAGGAAGAGGTAGCCGTGCTCTCACAGGTCAGGTCCATCCTCCCTCCAAGTGCGGGGACACCAGGACTGACTGGAGCCGCTCAATACCAATACCTGGGGTACCGGGCCCCTTGCTGAAGCCAAAGCTTTTTGTGTCCAGTCTAGACAAAAACGCCAAGGAAAACTGACCTGCACATCGAGGGACTTCAGGGACAGTGTGACACACATCTTGAGGAGCGCAGCTGTCCTGTTTGCCCCCTTCTGCAGAAACCAAAGATAAAGTGACTCCCCGACTCCCGACACCTTAAAGCACCTGTGCACCTGCTCCCCACAGCTCAAATCTAGAGGAGGCGGTGATGCTCATAGGGACTGAGACCTACAAGAGCCAAGCCCATTTTTTGGTCTGGCCGGCTAGACTGGACTTCCAGTTGGCAACTGGATCCTCTTTTTGCAAGCCCCTTCCAACCAGGAGTGACTCCAGCACCGAACCCGTTGCCAAAAGACACCACTACACCCAAGCCCCAGAGCCCAAGAAGAAGTGGACCAAAGGTGTCACTACGTTGCCTATCATCTCAAAAATCGAACTCCCCTGTGGGTTCTCGCGGACTGGCCCTCGAGTCCCCTCCTCTTTCTAACTAAACTGCTGTGCATTCAAATGACTGTAACATCCAAGGCCATAACACACCTCTGCACCCAGATGCCCCAGAGCCTACAGAGGTGACCTGTTAGTGAGGCCTTGGACCTTGCCCCATACTCATCTTACGTCCAGAAGAACAGTCTCATAAGTCGCTGTCAAGTGCTCAAATGCAGTACATGTTTTGCCCCCAAACGATAACATTACCGCTCCCAAAAATTGCACTGTCAGCTTTTGAAAACTGTACAAATTCATAACTCGAAAAGTACTTACCTGATTCCAATGATCATGGTATCTCAAGTCATATAAAAGTATGTGTTCTTTTTATAAATTGGTGTTGGATTTCTCTAGTGATGGTGTGTGTCACTTACTGCCTTTGTGCGTGCAATTAATGCTTAGCAGTACTGTCTGGTAAGCCTAACTGCTCTACAAGGGCGTTTCATAATCTCTTAGAAGTTTAAACACTTGCCTGGAGCACAACATAAGGAAAATAAATGTGGTTGATCTCTCAGTATGATATACAGTACAAACACAGTGGCTGTTTGTGGACGGTACATCATACTGCGACATCAACCACATTTATGCAATGCATATTGTCTATGAAAATATTAATGTTCCACTGTTTTTCCCATTTGTGGATATATTTTTGTAACACATCATATGAGTTGGGTAAATATATGTATGTGAATACATTTGTATAATAAAATCAAAGATTGTAGATTCAAATAATTTCTTAAATTATTTTGCTTATGCTGTGCCCCAGGCAATTGTATAATGTTCTGTACGATATTGCTCTTGGTCAATGTCCATGATTACACTTGCTTGCAGCAAAAGTGATGTCTGTTCTAACACTTTTTGTCACTATAGATTGACCACTTCTTGTGCGGGCTTTCAGTGCTGGTTGTACTGTCCCACTGCTGCATTTTCCTACGTAATCTCTTAGAAATGAAATGAAATGAAAAATTGCACTTGTATAGCGCGTAACTACCCGGAGGCCTCGCATCGCTAGAAGTCCTTACCAGCTGGCTTGATCATCGATCAGTCAATCAATCGGGATTAGTATAGCGCACCAAATCACCCGCAAGGGTATCCAGGCGCTGAGTGAAGGTGCGTCTGGTTGAGACTGGGAGCCATTTGGAGATCTTTCGGAGCATGCGCAGTGTGAGGAATCAGTCGGAGGAGAGTGCGTTGATCTGGTTCTTCATGGTGAGATTGCTGTCCAAAATGATGCCGAGGTTCTGTGCGTGGTCCGCGGGTGTGGGAAAAAGTCCCAGTTCAGCAGGCCGCCAGGAGTCGTTCCACGGGAAGGCGTTGTTCCAAAAGATCAGTACTTCATTTTTGTCTGTGTTGATCTTGAGGCAGTTGTTTAGCATCCAGTCAGTGACGCTGGTAATGCACATGTGGAAGTTGACCCTCATGGTGGAATAGTCATCAGAAAGTGGGAGGATGAGCTGGGTGTCGTATGCGTAGGAGATAATCTTCAGTCCATGGTTCCTGATGATGTTGGCCAGGGTGGTCATGTAGGCATTAAACAGAGTAGGACTAAGGGATCATAATGTCAGAATGAGCTTACCTCATTTGTAATATCATTATTAGAAGAAACAAATAAAGATACAGAATCGTGGATCTGTAAGAAAAGATACAGGAAGATGAAATCTTTTACCCTTGGAATTCATCAAAATAATTCTAAATTAAGTAACACAGCATGGTGTCACACTGATAGTACCCACAAAGCGTGGGTGCGATAGGAAGGACCCAGAATAGAACCAAGATAGCAGGTAAAGATACTAAGTCTCATCCCAAAGTTTCCCACAATTGTGTAGGGTACTGAGTGAGGTAGAGGATACCCTCATACAGAGGTGCGTTGGCAACTAGGAAGCATAAAGGTACTAATCGCGAAGGATTCCCCATAAAAAGACACCTTCACCATGTGTAATCCTAACATGATGGATGCGTTAGGTTTATTTCTTACCTATCATCAGCATTCATATCGAAATAAAATAGAATGAATATATCCATCAAAAAGTGGTAAAGCGATGCCCTCAAATAGACAAAAAGGTTTACATTACATGAAGCTCTGCTGGCGTCAGCTGCTCCGCGAAGAGACGCAGTCATGGTGTGGCTACGCTGGCCCGTTTCAGCCATCTGTCGCTTTGTATGGAGACATGGTGACGACACGGCTGCGCTCGCCTGCATTTAATTCGAAAGTGCACCATGTGGCGTTCATGTGTAATAGGAGCTAGAAGGGTTCTGTCTGTTTCAGCAAAAACTGAAACACGTTGTTGTATAAAAAGGGTACTGAAAGTTTAAAAAGTATCTGGTGAACTGAATAAAAGAAAAGGATAATACATATCGTGCAGAAGTATTATTTCAAAGTCTGGAAAAGAAGACTACTGTGGAGAGAGAGTAAAAACTCCTCTACACCAAACACTAGACTGCCAAAGGTGGATGTCCAGATAAAGATTTGTAAATCCTGTCAGTCGGACATTGTAAAGCAAGACCGCTGTAGAGAATTTCTCGAAACCCTCAACAATAAACATTCCAGGGAGGATCCTTTCAAATCTCTCAGCAATAAACATCACAATTGTGTACTCCGCAAACATAATTACAAGCCAATGCCAGATGGAAATAAAGTAGTCAACTTTACAATGTATGACACCACGTAAAACAGGCAAGTCTTATAAAATAGAGGATCACATCAGTTCATACAATGCATCGTTTTATGCCATGTGGTGCATAAACAGAAATATCTGTTAGCATAGAAGTTCATGAAGGATACAGCCTAGAGAGTGGTTTGATAATCAAAAAAATGTAGGTTGTCTCCTGTCTTCGAGGTTATTCAATCCCTTGGTTATAGGGTCAACGTGGTCAATCCACATCAGTTCCTTTTTCATCAGGATATACATCAAGTTACCACCCATAGAATCGGGTGTTATGTGTTCAATTACGTGCCATCTGGTGTCCTGTGGCGTGTGCTGTAGTTCCTGAAAGTGTTCAACCAATGGTGCACCTGCTACCTTGCATCTGATGATAATTCTATGTTGTAATATACAGTTCTTCACTTTTTAGGTGGTTTGCCCTATGTAAATCATATTTCATGGGCCCCAGATGACATAACACACATTAGGGGAATTGCAAAGCTTTGGTGACAAATTTGATGTCACAATGTACACACTCTTTTCTCTCTAGACAAATCCCTTAGAGTCCTGTTATGGGAGGCAATCCCCATTTGGATGCATGTGTGGATGTAGGAGGTTTAGGAGGTTTAGGAAGGACTGCCTTCAGCACTAGATCTTTGATGGTAGCTCCCCCTTTGAAGGAGAACATAGGTTTTTTCAGGTTGTGGCATAAGGGTTTTGATTAAATCCCAATGCTTATGAACAAAGGTCTTAGTTGTATTGCTGGCCATGCTAAGGTGTTGATGCAAATCAGATGATCACTTGTATCAATTTTTCATGAGGCATTAGTAGTTGTTCTATTAGTTTGTACCAAGCTCTCTTGCAGTAATGTTTGACAAGCCTCTGGGATAAACTCTGTCTAGTAATCTTGTTATCAAACTGATAATTCTTTAAAATAGTCCTTCTTTAAGGAGCAGTTGCGTCTAATCCTAAGAAATTAGTCAAACGCGAGTTTCTCTCTTGGATTTCTAGGATAGTGACTATAGTTTTAAAGTAGAGTTATTTTCTGTGGGATTTCTATATAAGGAGGTGTATATTTTGTTATTTTCTGACAGAATTCTTTAGTCTAAAAAGGCAATGTCTTTGTTGTCGTGTGACATCGTTAATTGGTGGTCAGTGGACCGAGTGTTGATCCAAGAATGGAAATCAGTCAATCTATCAATGGACCAACCCTTAGGAGAAAAACATCATCGATGTCCCTTGTCCATAGAATGATTTTATCCTGGTAGAGATTGTTGTCAAAGCTGTGTTGCTCCTTTTAGTCAGCCATGAATAGATTTGCTAAATCAGATGTGAAACAGCCCCATTTGCAACATCCTTGGTTTGGTATGAAAAAGTAGTGCAAATTAGAAGTAATTTTTGCAGAGAGCTATCTCAGTGAGGACTACTGTGAACCAAGTTGGTACCTGGCAGGGATGTTTCCTGCGATCTAAAGTCTCTTGGACCACCCTCAAGGCTTCTTGCTGTGGGATGTTGGTATCTAAAGTTTGAATATCTATTGTCTCTAGCAAATCCATGGAGTTACCAAAATCCATTTCCACAACAATGTTAATGCAATCCATGCTATCTCTGATGTATGCACTGGTTTGTAAGACTGGTGACTTAATGTTGAAGTTTTATGTGTTCATAAAGTGGTTCCAAAATGAGCTGCAGCCTGAGACTGTGGGTCAGCCTGGTGGATTCTGGAGGGTTTTGTGTATTTTGGGAGGGTATACAGTACAGCAATGCGTGGATTTGAGTTATTGAGGTAGTCAAATTAATTTTGGCTGATAAATTGAAGATCAGAACTTTTCTTAGTAACCTTTAGGGTTTGAATGTTCCTGGTAGGGTTGTTGTCAATTCTTTGGAAACATTCTTCGTTAACAAGTTGTCTGTGTGTATCTCCTCACAGTAGTCATTACTATTTAGAATAACAATGCCACCTTCTTTATCTGCTGGTTTGACCACAATATCATTGTTATTCCTTAGTGATTTTACAGCCATGCTCTCTTCTTTAGAGATGTTATAGCGGGCATGTTGCTGAGAGCATGAATCTCAGTACCATTTTTTCTAAGGTCACTTTTTCCACAGATAGTGTAAGCATAGGGGGGGGAGGAATGCTGAAGTGGGAATTCTAAAGTCCTGTGACATTAAGTTTGTACTGGTAACTGTTGTTCCTGAAAAAGTGTCCGTCTTACTTTTCTACAGAATTTGTGCATTTCAAGTTTATTTTCAAAGTAGTTGGGTCTGTGAGTGGAAACAAAAGAAAGACCTCTACTAAGAATTTCCGCTGGAGACAATGTATGTTTGGAAAGGTGGAATATAGGGGCCATAGTGGAGTGTGTAGTCATGAGTCGTCCCCGTGGTTCCAAAAAGTAATGCTATCTCCTAGTCTGTCACTCTGCGTGTGTCTGGTAGGGGTAGAACATTTTGCCTCCCTCTCTCCTCCCACTCTGTGGGTCTCAAAAACCCTGGCCTCTCCCTTTAAACCAGGATGGTTCAATGTGGGTGGGGACTGGTGGAAGGAATGTTGAGCTAGTGCACAGGGTGCTGTCAGAGTCTGAAATATGTGAGGCAGAGATGTCTGAAAATGTTACAAAGGGTTTGCCTCATCATTTTCCCTGGAATAAATTGCATCCAGTGTCATCCTGTTTGTAGTAAT
Organism: Lissotriton helveticus; assembly: GCF_964261635.1. Taxonomy (NCBI): domain Eukaryota; kingdom Metazoa; phylum Chordata; class Amphibia; order Caudata; family Salamandridae; genus Lissotriton; species Lissotriton helveticus. The sequence goes on from NC_136061.1 coordinate 2,110,387,646, forward strand.
TATCTCTAGGAATGGAGTAATTCTGAAATTTGTTATATTTCTTGATCTCTTTGGATAATTTATCTAGTTTGTGGTGTTGTGTGATGTTGTTAAATGCAAAAGTGGCTTTCCTTAAGGCTTGTTCGGCTTTGGTCAGGGATTTGTTGTCAAGTATCTCTCGAGTTTCTTAAAATGTGCATGGGCTCTTTTGATACCGAACACCATCCAATGCCTCGAGCAGTTATTTGACACAAAACTAAAATTCTCATGAAATCTGGGATCTTCAGTGAAAATTATTTGTTCGTTTTTTGTTTGTCGGCCTAAGGGGATGGTATTGGATGCAAGGTATTGCTGCATAAAAGGACCATGTAGTTGCATACAAATTAACTTTTTCATAATCTTTTCAAGTTTGTCTATTTATACTAGAGAGCCACTTCAACTATAGTAGGTGTTGTACTCCAGATATAAGATCCTTTTACAAATCTGTCAATGTGTTCTTCACTATAGGACAATGTTTTCTCTTTTGAAATGTTATTGCGGAACAAAACCTATGTAAGAGTTATTTGATATGCGCACTTGCAGTGTATCAACTGTGAAGTAACTAGTAAAGAAAAAATAGGGCAACCCAGTATCCTCAGCAACCCGGGTAGGTATATAATTCCCAAGAATAGTAGTTCCCTCGGAGGAAGTAAACTGCCTTTGCTTTCTAGGCAACAATAATAGATGATTACATTGAAATAAAAACACTGTTTTTAGACCTCAGTTGTTTATTAAATATTCATAACATAATTTATGGATGCACAAGCCTGTGTAATATTTGGGTATGTATCTTCTATGTAGACAATAACAATATCTTAATGACAGATTTTGCACAGAAAGTTTTACAAAATAACCTTAGGCACTGTCATTAGTGAATGGTGCAAGATAGTGAGCAATAGTGCTCAGTGTTGAATAAACCTAACAAAAAGTTAACCTAAAATGCTTACATTTTCATATAAGCGCATGCCTAGGTCCCAAATGACCCAGTGAGTTCCCGCTTGTAGCGAAAGTTCTTTAAAATCATACAGGTACGTCGACATTTCGACCCCTTAATCAACAAATTATAACAGAGTCTTCTTCAAGGCTATAAAGGCAGACACCTACAAGTTTCAAAGATAATAACATTATTTAGTACTAGGGCACCTCATAATCTCTTAGAAGTCATTACCAACTGGCGTGATCATAATATCAGAGTGATCTTACCTATAGGTAATGTCATTAATAGCAAAACCAAAAAAGGATACAGAATCGTGGATCTGTAAGAACAGATACAGGGGCATAAAATGTATCACTCTTGGAATACATTGAAATAATTCTAAATGAAATAAACACACATCATGATCTTACATTGAAAGTCTCTGAAAAGCGTAGGTGCGATAGCTAGGGACCCAGAATAGAACCACGATAGAAGGTAACGATACTTAGTTTCATGCAAAAGAATTCCACAAGTGGTTAGGGTTCCGAGTCGGGTAGAGGATCGCTTTGTGCAAAGGTATGTCGGGAATTAGGAAAAATAAAGGTGCTAATCCCAAAGGATTCAACATAAAAAGAAACCTTCACCATGTGTATTTCAAACATGATGAATGCTGTAAATTTTACCGGCCGCCAATAGCAATCAACGAAAGATTGCCTATTCAAGTCTAGTTAAGTATATCTTTATCCGGTACATTTCTGCAACATAAAAGCAACGGAAACTCAGTCCAAATAAGTAAGTTTCATAAAATTAATAAACAGTAAACAGATAGGCGTTTCTCATAATTCAATATTGAAGCGCAGGTTTCCTTTTCCTCATACATGGCCAGAGGAAAGGTGCTACTATGAAACATGTAAATGTATTCGGGAGCGTTAAAAAAAAATACAGTACAACCCGGCATTGACAAAAATGATGTCTGTTTAAAATTGGAACAATAAAACGCCTTCTTTTTTGGGCATACATAGTACAGCAGAATATCAAGTGACTTAGTCGCAAGGGCACTTTGATAAATCAGAATGCCTAAAGCTTCTGCCCGGATACCCCAGAATTAGTGGGATCAAATTTAAACGGAATCTCGTTAAAATAAACTTATGGTGTGAGAGTGGGACCTCTGCCAGATATGAAAACTCACCCTCCACAGTTGGGGGAGTTAGATGATACAGCCGCACCATCTGTGCACCAAAGTTCTTTTCTCTTCGGACATATTGGGCCCTCGTCTAGTAAGTCTTGGCTAACCTACTCTTGGAAAAGTCCCAGCATGACATTGGAAGTCTAAAGAGGTTCGACAAGCCTACGGTGCTAAATTCCTTTTCTACATAGCTTATCCAACCACACTTGCTATGGTTCTCCAACTTGAGGAGGTCCGTAATAATCCCTTGATTCAGGGGGACTGTGTCCCTACGCCAAATCAAGAACCACAGCATAAGTGGAGCCAAACGAATTGAATCAGCGATATATGGGACATCTGATTCGATGTGAGAGATATAGTTAGAGTATGACTGTGGAAGGGATATCAAGGATTTCAGGAATTTGTTTTTGGCTAGCTGTAATGATTCAATCAGAGCCATGCCCCATTGGCTTGATAGATCTTTTTTATAGTGCCCAGTGGTCTAGCACCCAACCACTTAGTAAAACCTTTTAATGCCACTAAGCTCCTATTCATCGTCAATGCTCTACTTTCCACCTGCTGTTTCCAGGACTGATTTTTATCGGAGGACCCCCAAGTATGAGAAAGTATTTTCTTTGAGTCCATATGAAACTGTGGTGCTTTATCTTTTTTCCCTGCCCCTACAATTAAAATGAATGTCTTTGTTTCATTGACCTTTAGGTTCAGCGAACTCATAAAAGCTGCATATGCGGTTATCAGCCGCTGGAGCCCCACCCTGGTTCTAGGAAGGAGTACGGCATCATTGGCATATGCCAAGATAGGGAGCTGATGGGAGTCACACATGGAGACATCCAAAGACACTCCCCAAATGCGTCCTCCACACCATTTGTGTGGGGACGCAGCCTTGCCTGACCCCTCTTCGGATCTTAAAAGTGCGGGTCCTCTCCCCATTTCTCCCATATTGGATGGAAGCTGAAGCATCTGTATACAGTTACCAAATGAAGTCAATTAGGGGCTGGTCCAATCCCATTTGTGACATCATATCCCAGAGTTTCGGGTGGGAAACGCAGTCAAACGCTGCCGTTAAATCCATAAAGGCTGAATATAGTTTCCCACCCTTGACCCTCACATATTTATCCGTAATAAGAGCAAGGTTCAGATGGGACCAGGTGGTCCAGGGAGCAGAGCGCCCAACACTGCTGCAGCGGTTTCAGTTCCATAGGGTCCGGAGTGCCTTGAAGGATGCACTGGGCCCAGATGTGGAGGAGCCTCCTGACCTCCCGGAACTCTCCTACATCATAGACACTGTATCACCACGACATATGACAGCACACCTGTACAAGGCTATTAACACACATAGAGCGCAGGAAGTATCTAAGGCTCGCCTCGCCTGGCAGCGTGACCTAAAGATCACGATTGACGACCCAATGTGGAAGTATTGTTGCGCCAACACCAAGAAGTTGTCTCTGAATGGACGCCATAGGTTGATCCACTTTAAATTCCTGCAAATAGTGTACTACACCCCAGAAAGGCTGCACCGTTATGGCCTCCGACAGTCCCCGGAGTGCGAGCGGTGTCATGTGCCAGTGGCTGATTTCCTTCACTTGGCGTGGGGGTGCCGCAGGATATATGAGTTTTGGGTGGCAGTAATAGCGGAGTTAAGCGAGATACTAAACTATGAACTTCCTGTTGATCCGGCACTGGCACTTCTGGGCTACTCCAAGGCGTTACCAGTGGATTGACGGACATGGGCCTACTTCTGGCTAGACGCACAATAGCACAGTGCTGGATGAGGGGGCCGACACCAACCAAGCAACGATGGGCCAGAGACATGATATATTGCTGCACTCAAACAGAACACTACAGCGAGCTTCTTCCCCCCACTAGTCGCCCAAAAAATTTCTGGAGTCTATGTAACACCTTTAGGCACACTAGAGAAGACATTGCTGACACGCAACAGGGAGAAACAGAGGGAGCACAGTAGTCTCATAGACTGTGGTGGGATCCTCGTGACGCTAGAGCGAGTGGAGCCGAGGAGGGTCCGATTGGGCTTAGTGGTGGCTGGGCGGAGTATAGATGCTTAGTCACACTGAGACACGACTACTGGGGGGACAAGCACGGGGCATTAACCTGGGAGGAATAACAGGTATACTCTGTCGTTCCGGGGCGCTTCAATCAGGACGAGCGTACGCGAGCACAGCAAGGCCACCTAGCGTGGCACTATCCAACATTGGCGCCAGTGAACTGGGAGCGTAGTTGGGGGGGGGGGGGTCAGGGGGGTTGCTTTCCGTTTTTGGGAGGGGGGGTAGTTCACCTCAGGAGGGTGAGGGACGGTTTTCTCTCATTATAAAATGCACCTTCATTTCTTACAACTGAGTTACAGGCTTACACGGTCCCACCGTATAATTAATGTCGACTGTTGCATGGTATACTATTATGATGACAACTATTTAGTGCGGTTTCGATTGCTTCTCCTTGATACTTAAGTGCCGCTGTACCCCAGGGTTGACGGCACAAGGCTGTGTAAGACTAGATACATAATCACGGAACCTGTTTGCATTATAGCGCTGCCGGCCCGGATGGGTTGTAGGCACAATGCCGTGTATGTACCTGTTTCCCTTAATAAAGGTGTTTGAAAAAAAAAAAGAGCAAGGTTCAGACACTGATTCCACAGTGCCCTTCCCCTGTCGAAAGCCATACTGGGTTAACATTAAAAAATTCCTATCAGACGCCCAAGATTCAAACCTACACAGAAGGAAACAACCCATCAGTTTTGCAGTTGTGTCAATGAGGGAGATGGAGCTGTAATTTTTAGGATTTCCCTTATCTCCTTTTTAAAAAATTGGGATTGTAAGGCTTGTCTTCCATGACGGCAGGTGGCCCAGTGCCGCTATCTTATTAAAAACATTTGTCAACAAGTTTGAAAAAAGTCAATTGGAACCCCGTCCGGACCTGGTGCTTTCCCCTTACTGCAGGCTTCTAGACCCAACTTAACCTCCGACATAGTGAATACTAAACTCTTGAGGATTCGTGGGTCCTACAATTGAGGCCTGAGGTCAGGTAAGTTGGTGGGAAAAATACTTGACTAGTGGGCCACCCAGTCGTCTTCAGATATATGTGAGTCTAAGGTAGGGTCACCTTTTGTTTTAAAATAGGGCGCATTAATTTTTGCCCAGAACTCTTTGCTATTCCCTGAGACTGACGCTACCTATAGACTGGCCCATATTTCCTCCTCGCAGGTTAATAAAGTGTGATTGCTAAATGCTGTGAATAGGACATCCGCATTGATACAACTATCATTTAACTGGATTGAAATCTAGAAGAAGTCGATGGTTGATTTGTGAGCGAGACCCTTAAAGGTTTTAGGTAGGAATTCAGTGGAGGAGGAATAGTTGTCTACAATCACAAAGTCCCTAACCTTAAAGTAAACGATTCAGTCTATTACCATAGACACTATGTGTAAAGTGTTGTAATGATTTTCCCACAAGATCAGTCATACCACATACCCTTTGTGAGCTGTATTTACAGGGGTGGATATTAAAATCCCCTAACCAGATGATGTTTATTGGTTCCTTTAGCTTTTGGGTTTTCAAAATGGGGTCCACTTCCTTATCTACCTCGTCCACAACTGAATGAATATTGGTCCCAAAATTGTTATTATAAAAATTAATCAGAAGCCAGGATCCTAGAGGTTGCTGGCCAATAATGAGGATGTGGAAAAGAGGATTATTTTCTATGAACTGTTTTACTTTCAGATCCGATGTATTTGGGTTAAAAGTTAACAGACCCCCCTTTGCCCTCCCTGCTAAAGTTTGGATTGCCCTCGATTGAAAAGAACGGTATCCATTTACAAAAATAGGGTCGATAGACCAAGTTGCCTGAAAAGAAAATACATCAGATTCCTACCAGATTTTTAGCCATTGCCCAATTTATTTGCTATAACCGCCACATTCCAGGTTGCCAAAAGGAATGAGTTTAACTGCCCCTTCTCTTGTTTGGAAATCGTAGGTGGTTCACTGATTTTAGATGGTATATCTGCTAATGTATGGTCAGAGGGTGGTGGTGAAGGCAGTCAATCACAAGAATCCAACCCGGAAGGAGGTGTAAATCTGTTTTAAGTAATAAGCCAGAACGTCCCACTGGGATCGACTTTACATTTGCCCCCCTAAACAACATTGGAGGGTTCGGAACCATCCCAGGAGGAGGGGGATAAAAATAGCCAAGTGGGAGGGGGAGAATCTGAGTAACCTTAGGAGGGACTCTGTGGAGTTGATAAAAAAGAGATCCCAGTATTGATTGGTTGTTAAAATGAATCACCACACAGTCCCCCTCTAATATTTCTAAGGCCAACTCCACCCACCTTACCCTTCTTGCCATGATAATGTGGTCAGCTAACCATAGCCCCTCACCCATCACCGCAGAAGTATAAAAAGACAACCAGTGAAGAGATTTGTCGATTAGCTGAGTTGTGTTTTCACTTTGATTCGCCCTCATGGGGGGAACATTCCCAAGGACCAGTACCAATGGAGCTGCTGAGGATGGAAATTGCAGCGTTTGAGATTGGTCATGAGCCTCTCCTGTGCCCTCTCCTGTGAAATACCAGCATTTCCCTCCATTAAATTAGATACATGTATGTAAAGTATTAGAAGGCTTGCCTCTGGAAACGCAAGAGGGGGATGGAAGATGGGCATGTCTGTTTGTTCCGATTTGTGCTGTTCACAGTCCTTTGTATAGTGGGCAGTTGAGAATGATGGTAAGGGGCAGGGGAAACAGTATTAATTGTCCTTAGGGTGTTCAAGATCCACTTGAAGTGGGTGAGGGGGTTGCGAGGGAAGATCTCCGCCAGCCAACGTAGAGGGGAATGGAACCCTCTCCATCTCTGTCTCAAGTGGTATCTGTGGTCTAACCCGTACACCCAACCCCTCTAGTTTACATAGCCTCACTTCAATATCTGTCAGTTTGAATTGGATAGGGGCTAATAGGGCTGTAACCATGTTCTCCATCCTATTCCAAAAATTGTCTCTGCCAAATGAGGGTGGCATCATAAGTTGCCCAAGGCTGGATATGGGCTGGCTTGATCCTTGTTCTAGCTCTCCAGTGCCCTTAGATCTAGCAAGTCAAGGTGCTTTTTTGCTGTTGTTTGAGTTTGTGTGCTCGCACCCACTCCTTCTCTTAACCGGTGGTTCATTGGTGGTAACCTCAATATGAGATTTGGAAGTCCGAGCCCTTGTAGCAGTACTGGGCCCGTTTTGAATATCTGTAATAGTTATGCCCAGAGATTGTGGAGGGAAGGGGTACCCAAAGACCCCTTCCTCTTTGTGAATGGTATTACAAACATTTTTTCAGAGCAGGCACTGGTCCCATGGGTCAATGCCTGCTTTTAAGAAATGAAAAGAAAACTTTTGATTTTTCTTTTTTAAACGCAACTTGTTTTCCTTAAAGGAAAACGGGCTGCATTTAATATAAAATGATTGCTTAATTTAAAAGCAATCTCAGAAATTGTGGTCTGCTAACCCCAGCAGGCCACCTTTCCTGTGATTTTAGCGATTGCCTATGGGTTGCAAATTGCACCTTACCTCATTAATGCTCATGAGGTAGGTCGATTTAAGACCTCTATTTCCAATACTGGTACTTGTGGCCCAAAGAGCCACATGTATCAATATTGGAAATGTTGATTACCTAATTGCGATTTGCAGAAAATTGCAATTAGGTAATCGCTATTTCAAATCTTGATACATGTGGCCATGAGTGTGCGTAATCATTTCTTGCCTGAGTGTGTACAACAAATTCTTAACACAGACCTCTGATTAGCCTTATGCTCGACCACTCTACCACAAAAGAGAGCATTAGTATTATCTAAGTTTAGCCTCTGTAAAGCATCTGGGGACCCAGTGGCAGCTTCCTACACCAATTCTGTGCAATTTGGCATCCCCATCCAGGATCGTGGGGGGAATGCCTTTCGACAGATTGTCCGCGATCTATGCTTAATTTCCCCCGCAATACCTTTAATACTAAAGGTTCTCAGCAAGAGGAAAGCGGAGCGATGTTGTCTCATCCTGATAGCCCCAGGTAACCCATGCAGCATTGGTTCATGGAGCTTCTGCTAATGGAATACAACCACATTCACCTTCCAACATCCCATACTTTTTTGACGATGAGCTAAGGCCAGGTCCTTCATCCTGACCCTACTTCTCTCCTCTTATGCGCACTGCTCCTAAATTCCATAAATTCAAAAATCTTCGAGTTCCTCGGGACTGCAGCTGTATTCTCTCCAGGTCAAGAAGGAAGCCACAATAAAGACATGCAAACTGTAATTGAAACATTTCTACCTATGGCACCAGAAATAAAACCTACATCCTCTACCAGCATAATCTGATGGATAACTACCCAAACTCCTCTTGCTTTCTTATTTACGGTTAGTACATGAGTCTGTTAACGTACAGCTAGCAGCAATTTCAAGATATAGATGTTCATCACAGTTTCTCTCTTTGTGCTCTTGCAGACTCACAAAACAGTTCATAAAAAAATTCTTCAGAGTTTTCCCCCTTTCCTTGACTGGTACCTGAACATAGTTCTAGTTCAACTCGTGCAGAGTTCATTCAAACCTATTCACAGAGCACACCTCATATGTCTCACGTGGAAGGCCGCCTTGTTACCAGCGCTCACTCCGACCGGAAAGGTAGAGAAGATTCAGGCTTTCTCACCTTTTTGAACCTTCTTGCACTGCACAGGCAATTTAATACTTCTTAGAACCAAACTAAAGATATTTTCCCAAGGTTCCTCCGTATCAGACGATATCTAAAATTCTACTTCTTTCATGCTGAACAACTCATGAGAACTGGCCAACTGTTGGACTCAAATGGACACACTCGTAAGGGTGTTTCAGTCACAATGGCAACCATTGCTCTATGAATTTCAGCTGCAGTCTAGTTCTGCCACTCAACGGCTGGCAAACTCCTCACAGTGAAAATCAGGGTATACTCAACTAGGGCAGTTTCCACCTCATATACTTTGTTTGTGGAAGTGCTTCCGGAGTAGATATGTCATGCTGCGACTTGGAAGAGCATGCATATAATTCATACTGCATTATTATTTGGAATTGGCACAGTGCAGTGATGCAGCGTTAGGACAGGTTTTACTACTCCACTTATTTCAATAAAGGGAGCCTCTTTTGGTTCCATGTGTGATATATTTAATAAATTGCCTTTGAATATGTTATGTATACATTTTCTATCCGCTATTTGCGCTGATACTATAGGATATACAAATACAGTAACTGCTTGCTATTCTGATTCAAGCATGTAAACCTGTAACTGCAGTTCTCCAGTATTGCTATCTGTTATAGATTCACATGCGACTCACCCTGCTCCCCGGAGAGGCTTGTTAGTCCCTCCTTGGTACCACCTTGTCTGCATTTGTTACCTCCAATAACGACTGGACCTTTTCATTGTCTTACTACTCGGTCTGCATTATAAGTCAGTGAGCACTATTTTGTTTATTGACACTGATGGGGACAATGGCGGCTGCTTTTTGTAGTTACAGCCCACCCATACAGGACAGTGGTGGCCACTTTTCTTATAGAGCTCTATGCCGTTCTAACTTGCATGCTGAGCGCGACTTCCGCTTCAGGGACACCACACTCTTTTTTTTTTTTTGTACTTTAATAGTGAGCGCAGCGCCTTCTTCACGGACACTGCGCTCTACAATATAATAGGTATCGCTTTTGCAAAAGTTTGAACTATTGGTATTGTAAATGACAATGCCTTTTAATATTATAAAATGCATTGCCATTAACAATGCCAATAGCTCAAAAACGCGCGATTGTGAGACCTACTGCATTGTAAATGCTTGTTTAACAAGCATTGGCATAGCCAATAGGTCTCGCCATTTGGACCTCATAAGTATTTAGTCATGTTTCGCATTATCCTGGGTGCTACATCATCTCCTGCTACTTTATGTGCAGTGGTGAAAGGCCACACACACCCAAGGACGGGCTTCCATGCAAATGTAATGAAAATATAATAAAGTTATGTACACGTGTGCCATGTGAAAAAGCATAAAACTCGTTTACCAGTTGGGAAAAATGTTTCACTTGTAAATAATAAATTGGTTAAAATTCCCCGAAATTGTTTGCACACTGCATAATCTGTTTAAACACCCATACAACTCCTAGATAAACTTTTTTTACGATAACGATCGCAACATTTGAAATACAAAAATATTTTCTTGAAACCCCAAACCTTTATCGAAACCCTCTCGGACCTTTTTTGCTTTTCCCAAGATAAATCACAGAGGACTATATGCACTGCATCCATGTGACGACATGACATCATATGCATCACACAGAAAGACTGCGGCTATACTATTAGGGCTGATCTAACCTTTTGAGTAAGTACATTGAAGGCTTTGCCATTGGTCAGCTGAAGTAGATTACCTGCCACCTTCAAGTACTTTGAACTCCTTCGGCTTGCTACAAAGCACAAAGTGATAGTGACAAACGGTGTGATACAGAGAACACTTTGCCCTGTTGTGTGTCGTTTCAAGCTCTGAGTAAATTTTCCCAATTCATGCCCTTATATAGGCATAGAAATTAAGCCCTTATTTAGGCATAGCCCATGCTACCCATATACAGGCATGGCTACTTCCACCCGTACCAAACGTCACAACGATTTCTTGGAAATCCAGCTTAAGCAGTTAGGGAACTTTCCCTTGCTTGAATGTTGATTTGTCTAAGATCTCAGTTACTTTACAAAGAACAACTATTCCCTAGGGGTTCTTTCCTGACGTTCATATGCCCGACTTTACATCAAACTATGGCATTCCTAAACACCTTCAAGGTATAAATGTTGGCTCTTACGAAATTGGGACCTGTATGGACGTGAGATCAGTTTTGTCCGCAGGCTGACTTAGTTCTGATTTTAATTTGCTTAAAGGCTTTCATTTATGCTGCTCAGATTTTAAACGCTCTTAAAATGTATTAATGTATTAAACTGTTTGTGGGCAGTGCGGAGGCGGAGCTTTGTTATCCACTCCTCACGGTGTTATCTTATGTATATTTTACTCACCGTTCTAGTGTAGCGTGCTCGGTGATCTGTTGCCTGTTCTCCTAGATACTGGCACGCTGAGGTAGTGCTGGCTGGGGCCGTCCGTGCGAGCGGACCCGCCATTTTGGTTCTCAGGGCTCAGCGCTCTAGTCTACTATCCCGGGAGCACATAAAGCCGGAAGCTGGCGCGAACGCGCAGCGGACGTGCCGAAGGCGCGCCAAAGGCAAGCCCGTCTGCACCCGTCCGCGCCAAGGACGCGCTCAGCGCCAGTCAATATGCCGGATTATTTAAGCATCAGGGGCTAACTATAGAACACTACCCAGGCCGCTATACCAGTGAGGAACTTCACTCTATTGGTGAGTTGGGCAGGGGTAAGGGAGCTCTCGTCTTTGCTCAGTCAGCCCTCCCGCTCTCTGATTTTCTTGGCACTGGACTATTGTCGTGTGGATTATTGAATGTCAGGTCTCTACCTAAACACCATACGGAAATTCAGCTGCTGCTGGAATATCATGAACTTGAGATCTTGTTCATGACCGAGACCTGGACCTCTCCCGATTGTGAGGTTGATCCAGGTTGGGCTTGCCCTCCTGGCTATAACATTCGCCACAAGCCCAGCCCGCACGGAGGAGGTGGAGGAGTGGGGGTGATTTTTAAAGAGAGTCTGAACCTGACCATTTTTGATGTGGATGTGATCGTAGGATTTGAATTACTTGGCTTCACCATTAAAAATAATGACCGCCAAGCTCTAACTGGCATTATTTGTTACCGCCCTCCTGGGGTGTTTAGTGTTCTGCAGCAACAACTCTTGATGGAGATGCTGACAGATATGGTGGTTAGTCACCGCCGACTAGTTATCCTAGGGGACTTTAACCTCTGGTTTAATGTATCACTTGACTCCGCCTACATGAATGTCCTTCAGTCCTGTGAGGGCCTGGGTCTTTTTCAGCAAGTGCCCAGGGCCACTCATACAGGCGGGCATATGTTGGACTTGATTTTCTCAGAGGCTAATCATCTTTTGATCGGGGAAATTTTGCCAATGGAGTGGTCCGACCATTGATTGATTAAGTTTTTCGTTAACTATGTTTCCTACCATGGTCGCGGCACTAATGTGGCCCTTGACTATGTGAGTGGAGACTCGAAGTCCCTCGTGCGATCGAAGGGTGTTGTCCCTATGTTTAGGGTGGATGATAGTTTCTCTCCATCTCAGCTTGTTGCTGAGAACTATGCTCCTTTTTGTAGTGAGATCAAATCTACCCTGGACGTAGCAGCCCCCTTAAAAAATCATAGTGGTAGGGGTAGAGCTTCGGCTGCGTGGTTCAATGAAAACTTAAAAAGTATGAAATTGGACTGTAAGCACGCCGAAAGGAGATGGAGACGCAGATATCTTGACTCCGATAAAACTACGTGGAAATCTAAGATTTCGAGCTACAAGAAAGCGATAAACATGGCTAAGGCGGATCACTACTCTTCCCTGATACTTAAGGCCCCTAATTGCTCAAGGAGTATCTTTAACATCTTAAATAGCCTGACCAGCCCGGAGTGTGCTAAGAATGTGATACTTCCCTCCCAAGAGCTTTGTGAAGACCTAGCAAGGTTCTTCAAAGAAAAAATTAATACCATTATCAACGATTTGGGAGGGGGCCAGCATTCCTCGGGGACAGTAGATTTGGAGATGGGTAGTGGCGATAACGCCTTCTGTGTAGATGATGAGGTCCCTCACTGAGTTTGTGCCCCTAGGATTGGCTGACTTAGAGAGGGTGGCCGGTGGTGTCCACTCAGGGTCTCCATTAGATACTCTGCCCTTTAAAATCTGGAGTGAATTTAAGGCAGAGCTGTTCCCCACTCTTCGAAGGATCTGTAATCCGTCATTGTACAGTGGGATGGTTCCAGCACAGTGGAAACAAGCAGTGGTGACACCTCTGCTAAAAAAGCCCTTGCTTGACCCGGAATGCCTTAAAAACTTCAGGCCCATCTCCCTCTTGCCTTTTGCAGCCAAAGTCGTGGAAAGAGTGATGAGTAGCACTCTCTCCAAGTATTTGGAGCAACACGACTTGCTAGAGGAGGTGCAGTTTGGGTTTCGACCAACTCATGGAACTGAAACGGCTCTGGTGACCGTGATGGACGAACTTCGGACGTGGGCAGACAGGGGACAGTCAGCAGTGCTGGTACTGCTTGATCTGTCTGCTGCGTTTGACACGGTCAACCACGGGATCTTGCTGAAGAGGCGGAGGGAGGTTGGGGTGAGGGGAACTGCCCTGAGGTGGCTGGGTTCATTCCTAGGGGGTAGACAGCAAGCAGTATCCCTTCCTCCTTTTCTATCTTGTGGTAAATAAATAATTAATTACCGGTACTATTTTTCTATGCATTAAATAAAACAGCTCAATAAATAAGAGGCAGGATCCGGGGTATCTGAGTTGAACAGGCTTTAATCAGGCACAAGGGAAGGGACAGGATCGGAATAGCCTGGCATGAAATGGAATGGCAGCTGCCCCGTTTCATTAACAGTACATGGTATATATAGTAAAACATTACAATTACATTGAATACAGTAGGCGTGACAAGTGACAAACGTAAGATAAGAACACATGGGCGTGAATAGAAGGCGTGCACAGGGCGTGCACGAAGACATGTGATGTAGACGTCACAGAAGTGTCATGAAATGGGTGGATACATGGAGGGGGCTACCTGGGCAGCTGGAACCTTTAACCTAGTGGTGCGCGCAAACGGACTATGACGTGTATCTGGGGAGAACTGGGGGCTCTGACTTCTACACTAGAAGAGGAGACGAAAGTCTGGGATGTCAGGACGACATGTACCTATAGCATATCTGGTATCTTGTGTTTGGAGTACATGTTGATAGAATCTAAATGTCATCAGAGCAAAAGCTACTTGACACTAAGACTGGTGCATGCATATATTCTTCATGTATTGCGTGTGCTATGAATCTTCTATGGATATTAATACAGTAATTCACTTGCATGGAGACAGGAAGACTAGACTATAGCTGAAGATGTTTATGCGGTTCGTTAGCTTAGGAATGTGAAGACGGAGAGCTGAACTGATAACTGTAGGCATAACATATTCTTGGCAGGCAGGCAGACAGAGCCAGGCCGGGCACCGCGCTGCGCGGCAGGAAGTAAGTGAAGGGTCAGGGATGCAGGTGGGGGCTGTATCGCTCCTCAGAGTGGGTTCAGGAGACTGGAGCTTGAATCTAGCGTCCGGGCCCTCATGAGGCCTAGAAACGGGGACAATTTCGATGAATTAACGTGCACAATGGAAAAGGGTGTCAACATAGGCCTAGAAGCCTAATTCACGTTGTTTTTCACAGGGACTGGATAACTGGCATACTAAACGTTGGACACAACTATAATTGCGTCTTTATTCGGTCATAGGGGAATACATGCATATTAATCATGCACATATTACATAGGATGGGGAACACGTAGGCACACATGATAAGGCAAAATTCAATTTTCCTCATTCCCTCCTTGTGCCCTACGTTTCCATCAGGAAACATCAATATTCATGATACCATCTATCATTTCATACACTATCATTTGCTCGTCTCGAATCTTCTTAGAACGGGACTTTGGACTAGGAATACAGGATGTAGCGCACAAGCCGCAAATCGCAGGGCCACATTGTAAACAGAGACAGCAACTGAATATGATCATTACTGCTATACCCAGGAATGACAATACTTTCCATCCCCAGGCAGATATTATACTCCAGAGCCAACCGGACCATGTCCAGGTGTCTGGATTCTGGTGTAACTGATGGGCAATTTTATGAAGTCTGGTTATAGCTGAATAAACAGACGGTGCGTTATTAGGAATGAAAATGCAGCAACTAGATCCGATGACTCTACAAGCTCCGCCCCTATCGGCCAGTATGACGTCAAGGACGAGACGATTTTGGAGCACGACAAATCTCATAGCAGATTGCTCCTCGGTTAAGTTACCTAGAGCGGAAGTAGTCTCATTCACTACTGCTTCAAGGGTTCTGGTTAGCCTACGTATTAACTTACTATTCTGGACAGGACCTATGAAGAAAAAGAAACCTTTATTGAAGTCTTGATACTGTTCTAAGGCAGTTTCAGTTTGATCGACAATTGGGGACTCGATCTCCCTTCTATATCTAACGTGTACTAGATGTGTGTTTCTGTGATAATCGGATGGGGCTAGGAAAACTGGTGGCAGTAGGAAGGCAATGTAACATGTTCCATCCCAATCTTGGGGCAGACGTACATATGCGGTCTGACCACACACAAAATATGAATGACGTGAGGCTTTAAAGGTAGATTTCCCACTGTCACTATACTTGACCACAGTAGTACAATCACTGTGTCCTAGGTGTACAGAACCATTCTTTCTGACACATAATACACCTTTTACTGGTAAAACTGTAATAGCAGGCAAATCTGGAGTAGTCTCGGACTGAACATTCAAAACCATGAAATTCGAGGAATAATTACCTAGATCATATACTTCATTTTCTAGATCTAACCCTGTTCTATGGGAAAGACCTTCCTTGTCTGGGAAACATGTTCTATTCAGAAGGGACATATCGTTCGAGGATGACGTTAACGTGGACCGTGCTCCACACGAACCATTGTGTGAAAACGGATAGGGAAAGAGTGGCAGAACTCCCTTCGGTGTCTGGAAAGGGGGGAGTCGACCACACACCCAACAATTAGTGGCATTGCTGGTCTGGTGTGAATAGTGTAACATTTATTTATTTATTAGCATTTATAAAGCGCAGCATATACCCTAAGGTGTCTTGGCGCTGATAATTTGCCAGCTTAATGTTGAGTAAGCCGCCATGCTCAGACCTCTATTCTATACCATGATCTTATTTATGAAATAGCCAGGTTTTCAGATTCGGATAAAAGTATTATTGCGCATGGCAAGACGATAGGATAACTCGTGAGGAGGCAGTTCACTAAAAGTGTGCTCTGCTGTAACATTAGAAAACATATGCACATGTGAAACAGTAGGAGGAAAATATATATATAAAACATAACTTATGCCTGTAATCATAAAACTCAGAAATAATGAAATTAAAAGAGTAACAATGCATCGGCTTCGAAGAGCTTTGTGATAACGTATTTTCTTAGAGTTTCGACTAACTCTCTCACTATGTCGGTCTATCTCATACATGTCAGGAACCTGTCTAACCGTTTCACCCGAGAGGGACTTAGACAATTAAACTGGCTGACTTACTAGACCTTAATTTTTCTTTATACTCCTGCTGCGGAGTTTTCTCTAACAGGGGAAGTTTAGAGTCAGTATCTGGGCAGTCCTTGAGAAAAATTTTTGGACGGAGTCCATGAAATCGCTTCACGTGACTGGAATGCACCCAGCCTTTGCGGCCCTCGATCTTCACGGCGGTCTTCGTGGTCATCAGGACGAGTTTTGGCTCCTTCCAGCGGGGCTCCAGCGGACTTGAACGATCGAAACTTCTTATCAACACCAGATCGCCGGGAACGACCTCGTGCGGTTTCACTTGAGTGTTGTCTGGAAAGGCAGCAGCGACCTGTGAACGACAAGAGAGTAGTGCAGACATCAAGGAAGCCAGGTAATCTGTCAGCATATTACTGTCAACATCAGTTATTTTACGGGGCCTAGGTGTACCCCACATGTTTGGGGGACGACCGAAAATGACTTCGAAGGGGGACAGACCTGAACGGGAGTGAGCGACCATTCTCATGTAAAAAAGGGCGACTGGCAGTGCTACCAACCAATCTACGCCTTTCTCTGTGCATACCTTTGCAATGCGGATCTTTAAAGTCTGATTATGTCTCTCAACGAGACCAGCTGCTTCGGGATGTCGTACACAGTGGAACTTCCACTGATACCCTAACAGAAGGGAGACTTGTTTCATGAGTTCGGATGAGAATGGCTGGCCGTTATCTGAATACACGACCCTCGGTAATCCATAGCGGGGGAAGTACTCACGAACCAACTGCCTGGCAGTGGTCGCGGCAGTGTAATCTGGAACTGGATATGCTTCTGTCCATCTGGACAAAGCGCATACTACTACGAGGACATACTTGAAACCTCGACATCGATCCATCTGGATATAATCCATCTGGAGGACTTCAAAAGGGTGGTCAGGAGGATGGAATCCACCTTGTTCCACCGGGACACCTTTACCTGGATTGAACTGACAACAGATCATGCAGGTACGCACTTTCTGCTTGGCTGCTGCTCGTAAATGCTTGTTAAACCAGAGGTTCTGAATACTGTCTAACATGGCTTTTTCTCCTAAATGTGCTGGACTATGTGCGGTGTTAATAATGACTTGAACCATAGAGTCGGGGAGAAACCATGTGGCTTTTCCCTTCGTCAACCATCCCTGATCTGTCTGGACCCCTCCTTGTTCAGACCATTTCTTGATTTCATCGGGAGTAGCATGTGACTGTATGTCTAGCACGTCTTGTGTAGGATCCTTAACTGTCATACAAGTAGTATGAACTGGAATGTCTGTCTGTGTCGTGTTGACTGGAATGTCTGGGGTCTGAGCTGTAAGCTTGGCTGTTCGATCTGCTAGATCGTTACCCTGGGAAATGATGTCAGTGATTTTTGTATGTGCCTTGCACTTCATGATAGCGATAGCTGTCGGTAAATGTATTGCTTCTAACAGAGCTTGAATGAGGGGGCCATGCGAATCTTGGTTCCATGAGAAGTCATGAAACCTCTCTCTTGCCAGAGTACTCCAAAGTCGTGTACGACTGCGAATGCATAACGTGAATCTGTGTATATGTTTACTTTCAGGTTCTTGGCTCGTATGCAGGCTTGGGTCAGAGCGACGAGCTCTGCTGCTTGAGCAGACAGGGTGTTAATACGATGTGTTTCTATAACTTCGGTCTCAGTAGTCACTGCATACGCGGCTACTAGTTCTCCTGTACTTGTTCTCATACATGAACCATCTACATAAAGCGTCAGGTCGGGATCAGGTAATGCAATGTCTGTCAAGTCTTGTCTTGGCTTTGTCATGGTGTTAACAACTTCCACACAGTCATGTGTGGCAGGATTTGAAGTAACTGAAGGTAACAGTGTAGCGGGATTTAAAATGTTGCAGCGTCTGATTTCTATGTGTGGCTGAAACAGTGTTAGTTCATATCCTGTTAAACGTGCGATTGTCAAGTGCTGAGTCTGTGTTCGGTTTAAAAGAACTTCCACGGAGTGTGGAACTTGTACCGTCAGGGAGTGTCCTAACACTATGGAATCACTCTGTCTGATAGCTAGTGCTGTGGCTGCAACTGACTTGAGGCACGCAGGCAAAGCCTGGGCCACCGGATCTAATGTGCTAGAGAAATAAGCACAGGGTTTGTATTGTCCTGCTTGGTCTTGTGTGAGAACAGATAATGCAGTACCATCACGTTCAGTGACAAAAAGTGTAAAAGGCTTACTGTAGTTTGGTGTTGCTAGAACAGGCGCTTGGCATAAAGCTTTCTTTAACTCATTGAAAACAAGTGTATGTTCTTGGGTCCAAGGGAGGACAGTCAATGTGGCTGCCTCCTGTGTCGTTAACTGTATCAGTGGCTTGGCTAGATATGCGTACTGAGGAATCCATTGTCTGCAGTAAGAAGTGAGGCCGATAAAAGCTCGTACCTCCTTCTGAGTCTTGGGCTGTGGAAGACGTGCTATTAACTGGATACGGTCTGGTGTCAACTGCCTACCCCTCTTGGACAGTAAGTGTCCAAGGTAGACCACTTGCTGGACACAGAATTGCAATTTCGAAGGGGACACCTTGTGCCCCATCTCGGCCAGGAAATACAAGACTGTAAGTGACGCGCGTTCGCAGTCACGTTCAGAACGGGCTGTGATCAGTAGATCATCGACATACTGGAGCAGGGCAGTGTCAGTTGGCATGTGTATATTGTCTAGTTGTCTCTTAAGCGCTTGACTGTAAATACTAGGACTTTCTGTGAAACCTTGAGGAGCTCGTGTGAATTTATAGCTTCTTCCATTTAAACAGAATCCGAAAAGAAACTGGCTGTCTGGATGAATGGGGACACTAAAGAATGCGTTCTTGAGATCAATAACAGTAAAGAACGTAGCTTCGGAATCAATGGCAGTCAATAGGGAAGAAATATCTGGAACCACTGGGTACTGGGGTATGATACATTTATTGAGTTCTCGAAGGTCAATCACTAATCGATAAACTGGAGGTGCATTTGGATCTGTACGTTTTAGAATCGGAATGATAAGAGAATTACATACATTGGAGTCAGTTTCTACAACTACTCCTTGAGCGATGAGGTCGTCAATAATTTTGGATAAGGCTGCTACAGCCTCAGGTGGCAATTTGTACTGTCGGATTCGTGGTAATACAACACCTTGTTTCAGAGTGACACGATAGGGTGTAATATGCATACAACCTACATCAGTTGGGCCTTGCGCCCATAAATGCTGTGGTACATTCAATAATCTTGGATCAAAATCACGTAATACATAATGACCTTTAAAATCTCGTAAAAACAATCTCACTCCTTCTGGGGAGCAACAAATTACTGCTCCTAATTCCTTCAGGGTTTTAATACCTAATAAATTTTCTGGACAAGATTTCGTAAGTAACAAGTCAGTAGTTCGGGACAATGGACCAACTTCTAGGGAAACTGGTTTCGATATTTCATTAACAATAGGCTTTCCTGAAAATCCAAGGGAAACATTTCTAGAGCCTGAGAGTGGAGCCCCTGGAACCTCGTCATGACTGATGGTAGTCCTACTTGCCCCTGTATCAATCAGAAACTTTCTGTCTTTCCCTAATACTTGACTGTGTACATAGGGACCCTCTTGATCTACAGGAATCTCGATGAGAGGCAAGCCAACCTCCCTCTCTAGGCTGTTTCATGAATACTGCTGATATTCTGGATAATCTGACTGTGCATACTGGTACATCTGTTGTGTAACGTGTTGTGTGGCAGCTATAGGCTGCGGTACTGTAACTGTCTGTTGTGCATTCTGCGGTGATTGCGTATTCTGCGAAACTTGTTCTTGTCTAGGAGGACGTGGTCTCTCTTTCGTCTTACCAGTAGCTATGTTATGTTTCAGAACTGCACATTTGTTTATATAATGACCTGGCTGTTTACAATAATTGCATGTCCCTTTAACGGGAGCTGCAGAATGACTAGTTTGACTCGGACCCCTCTTCTGACTGTCTTGTGGAACAGACTGTGCAACTAGTACTTTCATTTTCGTGTCCTTCATACGTCTTCTTTCGTGTTCTTGCTCTTCCCTGATTCTGTTCTGGTGGTACTGGAGCATCTGGAGCATTTGTGACGGAGTATTAGCTTGCCAAGTACTCTCGACTTTCAGTACTCGATTTTTGACTTGTGGTAAAGAATTCTCAACTAGTTTGGTAACAAAAAGATGTGGATACGACTCACTACTTGTTTTCAGGCCGCTATTTATAATGAAACATTTCTCAAATCTAGAATAAAAATCACTAGTGTCTTCATCTTGTTTCTGTTTACAGGCTGAGATAGCATCCCAGTCTTCCTTTTTCGTGGCTAGTAATCTTGGCAGGACTTGTATTAACAATTCGGGCAATGCTTTAGCTTTTTCCCCCAAGACCAGTACCTGGAACTCGTGTGTTATCTTCAGTCTCTAATGCGGTCCAATCTATCTTTTTCTCTCCCACCTCTCATTCTTTTTCTTTAAGTTTTTCATATATGCCCGCAGGCAACAGGACCTTTAACATTTTAATGATATCAGGATACGTGTATTCTCCCATACGGAGCATGTCCTTTAATTCACGGTGGAACCCTGCTGGATCTTTATCGTGACAGGGTATTAACTTTTTCATTTCTAAGAGTTCTATTTTCGTGATAGGGGTGTAAACAAATACTTGTTCTAGATCACCCCCCGCTCCTTTAACTGGATGTACTTCTCGTAACGGATTCTGTCTGTCTATGTAGAATGATTCTCTTACTGGGGGTGGAACAGGAACAAAATGTGGAGTCAGGAACGTACTGTACTTGTGACGTTGCTCTAAAATGACACTAATTAAATCAGTACTACCTAGACCTTTCCATCTGTTTAGGAGTAACTCGTTCAGGACATCATACAAAGGACCTGGATCAGAATGCTGATCCTCATACAGTGTAATGAGGTGCTGGATCATATACATACCCACCAGACGCTGCTCGGCTGGGGGCAGCTTCAGAAACGTTTGGGCCACTATTTCATCTGAAAACGTGGTAGAATCACTAGTCCATCGGACTGCTGATCGGGCTAGTTCTTGTTCATGCATGGTACTAAGCTCACTATAACCTATTCGTAGTTTCAGAATTTTATCTGTAGCCTGGAATACTTGTTCCAGAGAACACTGTTCTGGTACGGGAGGAGGAAAAACTTTCTTGTAATCTAGGCGTGAATGTCGGTCGGAAAATCTAGTTCTACCTACATACGCTATTCTGTCGGGATTCTCGCTGTCTACCTCTTCACTGGAAGAGTCATTCTCTTTCTCGGTTGCTCTTTTTGCTTTCTCCTTCTCGTGTATACGTAGAATTTCTTTACGAATTTTCCTGTACATACTTTCTATACTACCTTGTGTCTTATGTTTTCCCTCGGCTATATTGTCACTCCATCTCGTCAGGGCTTTCATCTCGTCTTTATCTTTATCAGGATAATCCTGTTCTCTTATTAAACAGTTAATCATAAATTGCAGAATCATACTTTGAATCTCGACCTTTCTGTGTGCCATAGCTTCGTGAATACTTTCTGAATTCTCCCCTGTACGGATAAAATGATATATTCTGTCTAGATGTTCCTTCATATCAGGCAGGGTGGCCAAAAAGTTGGCAACTCGTCTTAAACGTACTGAATACAATATCATGTGATCTTCACCTGGTACTGAATCATATATGCAGTCAGTAAGGTGTCGCTTGAGGTCTGCGTATGTAGTCACTTTTGGCGTGCGCTGTAACGCTGCGTCTCTCAGCGTCAGTCGTTTTACTTGAGGCGGGGTGGTAGGAGCACCTCCCCCCGCTCCTCCTGAACTAGAATCGTCAATTAATACTGAATGTGCTGGTAAAGTGACTGGCAAAACACGTGGTGTGGACTGGTCCGGGGGTACTGGTACATGGACAGGGTTCCCGGGACCAGTGACTGGAGGACCAGGAATTACATTATTAACCGGGTGCTGAGGTTGAGCAGGCGGAATGGAATTTGCATATTCTGGGACAGTATCGTCCAAATAGGACGACAGAAAAATTTCAGCTGCAGTCGGTTTATGACGTAGCTTAGTCGGGACCAAGGGTGGCGGTAAATTACAGGATGCTTCCGGGGTTGCCTTCGGCAAGCCCTCGGCAAGAAGAGGATACATACCTTTAATAAGGGCATTTCTCTGTCTATCTGACTGTTCTGCTCTAACTCGTTCACCTTCTTCTAGAAGTTCCCTTTCTTGGGCTTTTTCTGAGGATTCCCTACTTAATTCTGCTTTTCTGAATTCTTTCTCGGATCTCCTATGCGATTCTTTACGCCATAATTCTATGGCATCCTTCTGGGACTGTCTGGCTTTCTTTTTCAATAATGCTTCTTCTACTCGCATGATGCACTCGGCATCCCATGTACCTGATACAGGCCATCTATATTTCTCTTCAAGATTCTTTGTATATTCCACCCATAAGTCTAGATATAATATGGCATCTAAGCCATGCTTGTGATACATAAAATGACAAGGACTGTCCCTAGGAGGGACAGGAACTGCTTCTTCGAGTAACCCTTTTCTAGTCTTTATCTGACGTAACCTAGAAAACAGAGGCATCTTGAACTTGTACTTGGACTTAAACACAATACACAATAAACACAGTAATGAAATGGCAAACAAATCACTCATACCACGACATAAATATACATTAATAACGGTTCGAACAGAATTCTACCTGATACACTGAAAACATAATACTTGAATGTCTCGAGAACAGACTTAGTAGAAATACTGGATGCACTGCTAAAAACAGTACAGAAACTAGATGCACTGCTAAAACAGTACAGAACATACCGGTCTCATAAAGAGACACGTCATACCGTATCCACCTAGGTGAATACTTCGGACTGGATCTGTGTACCCAAACTCATCGGACCAGGGACAAACTAATGAACCTGTCTAGATACTTCCCCCGCTACGGTACTCACCGGGAAGCAGAAACTGAAGGCCTCGGACTGGACTGGACTGCTACGACGTCTGGTTACTGCTACGCATGCGCTTCGAGCTTCGGGCTTCGGTTACAGGTGGGCCTCCAGATACCTCGGACCTTGCTCTCTCGGCTTGGGCTCTGGTCGGGACGAACCGCATTCCTCACCGCCTCGTCTGGATGCCGGACCGCAGTCTCCGTCTCCTCCGTGGGCCTGAGGGAGACTTGAAGCAGAAATATCTGCACGTGCACGGTAGAGTTCCGTCACGGCTGTAGAAGGGTCAGGGGGCCTGCGTTACATCTCCGGCGCGTGGGGAAAGGGCTCGTCCCTGTTCGGGCGCCATTATGTGGTAAATAAATAATTAATTACCGGTACTATTTTTCTATGCATTAAATAAAACAGATAGCTCAATAAATAAGAGGCAGGATCCGGGGTATCTGAGTTGAACAGGCTTTAATCAGGCACAAGGGAAGGGACAGGATCGGAATAGCCTGGCATGAAATGGAATGGCAGCTGCCCCGTTTCATTAACAGTACATGGTATATATAGCAAAACATTACAATTACATTGAATACAGTAGGCGTGACAAGTGACAAACGTAAGATAAGAACACATGGGCGTGAATAGAAGGCGTGCACAGGGCGTGCACGAAGACATGTGATGTAGACGTCACAGAAGTGTCATGAAATGGGTGGATACATGGAGGGGGCTACCTGGGCAGCTGGAACCTTTAACCTAGTGGTGCGCGCAAACGGACTATGACGTGTATCTGGGGAGAACTGGGGGCTCTGACTTCTACACTAGAAGAGGAGACGAAAGTCTGGGATGTCAGGACGACATGTACCTATAGCATATCTGGTATCTTGTGTTTGGAGTACATGTTGATAGAATCTAAATGTCATCAGAGCAAAAGCTACTTGACACTAAGACTGGTGCATGCATATATTCTTCATGTATTGCGTGTGCTATGAATCTTCTATGGATATTAGTACAGTAATTCACTTGCATGGAGACAGGAAGACTAGACTATAGCTGAAGATGTTTATGCGGTTCGTTAGCTTAGGAATGTGAAGACGGAGAGCTGAACTGATAACTGTAGGCATAACATATTCTTGGCAGGCAGGCAGACAGAGCCAGGCCGGGCACCGCGCTGCGCGGCAGGAAGTAAGTGAAGGGTCAGGGATGCAGGTGGGGGCTGTATCGCTCCTCAGAGTGGGTTCAGGAGACTGGAGCTTGAATCTAGCGTCCGGGCCCTCATGAGGCCTAGAAACGGGGACAATTTCGATGAATTAACGTGCACAATGGAAAAGGGTGCCAACATAGGCCTAGAAGCCTAATTCACGTTGTTTTTCACAGGGACTGGATAACTGGCATACTAAACGTTGGACACAACTATAATTGCGTCTTTATTCGGTCATAGGGGAATACATGCATATTAATCATGCACATATTACATAGGATGGGGAACACGTAGGCACACATGATAAGGCAAAATTCAATTTTCCTCAATCTACCTACTCATCTATCTCACATGGCGTTCCACAGGGCTCGGCAATCAGCCCTATTTTATTTAACATCTATATGAAACCTCTGATTGCTGTCATCAAAAAGCATAACATTAACATCATTAATTATGCCGATGACACGCAGTTGATCTTCTCCCTTGAGGGAGATCAATCAATATCAACAGAAGTGTTTCATGACTGCCTGCGGGATACGACTTCTTGGCTGGAGGAGAATATGCTGCAATTTAATGAAGATAAGACAGAGGTGCTTTACTGTCCGAGGGACAGAATTCCCTCTGCCTTACCCTGTGCCTTACCTTGTAACTTTTGTCCAGCAAGTACCACGACCATGGTTCAACCGGTAAAGTCTGTGCGTTATCTTGGCATCTTGTTCGATTCTAAACTTACTCTTGAATCACAGGTCAGGAAAACCGTGACCTGCTGCCCGGCCATTATTAGGTCCCTGCGGAAGATCCTCCATCTGCTTCCATCTTACGCTCGGGCTTTGATAGTCCGTAGCACCATTCTTAGCAGGCTCGATTATTGTAACGCCCTGTTTCTTGAGTCACCTAAGTTTCTGCTTGAAAGGCTGCAGAGGATCCAGTCGACAGCTGCCAAACTGGCCTTGGGGTGGCCTAGAAGATCTGCCTCCTCAGTGGCGATGGCGGAACTACACTGGCTTCCTCTTGCACAGAGAGTCCAGTTTAAGTCTCTCTGTATAGTGTTTAAAGCCTTACAAACGGAGGGTCCTGTGTCTATGCAGCGTATGTTCAAGTGGTATGTGCCTGCTAGATGTCTCCGCTCCTCGGCGGCTAGATTGGTGGTAATGCCGAGAGTTAGGAAAGTCAGGTCAGGTGGGCGAACCTTTGGGTACGCTGCTGCTAAGCTTTGGAATCAACTGCCCTTGGAACTAAGACAACTTAATGACTTGTGTTCCTTTAGAAGAAGTCTTAAAACTTGGCTGTTTCCTAAAACTTAGTCGGTCGTCCGGTCTCCTGTTTCTCCATTACCATGTCCTTTTTTGTGTTGACTCAACAGCGCCAGGATGCCTTTTTTGGTGGTAGTGCGCTCTATAAGTTAAATAAATAAAATAAATAAATAAATATAACTACACTTGCTCTAGCAAGATATGGTGGTTCAGAGCAGTTCGAAGACCTACTTGCCCGACGCAGTTTGCTACAGCAAGTGCAGAAGGAAGCAGACTCTCCAGCTGACGCACTGATCAGGAAGCTGCCTTTCTCCTGCCGAGAATCCAGCGTAAAATCCTTTTGTGCATGGCTGATGTAGGGGCCTCCTGGTTATCCCCAAGTGAAGCCCAGTGTGCAAGAAGTTTCATTAATCACACAAAATGGAAAAAACAAATATCATACTGCTTCTAATTTACCATTAATTCAAATTAGATGTTAAAGCACATGAGAAACCTACTTTACTAAATTAGCACAATCACTTCATAAGAGAGTAGTTTATTACATTAGTCCGATGTAAAGCACACCCTGCACATGGAAAGCAGTGCATTCAGTCCAAGTAGTGACAGTGACTTTGGCGCAACCAAACTACTGGATCGGAGATTATGTCTTCGCATGGCAGAGGATGCAGCTTTCGCCGGATCCAGGAGCTGGTGTGTGAAGCGGGGCCACGCGGCTGCGAAAGTGACAGAACAGATGGCACCCTGCACGCCCCTGCTCGCTCCCACAAGCCGGAGGCTGCCACACACACACGAGTGAAGGTCTGGAGTGATTCCTAGAGCCCTCTCCTAGTGCAGTGCAAGTGCGCTGCACTAGGCTCGACCTAAAAAGGACATGGATAGTCTTTTAAACCGACTTTTCATTGCCAATATAGCCATTGATAGGGATACATACAGCTTATTTTGGTACCGTGGGACTCCCACTTCGACCACAGGGAATGATTCAAGCATGTGAATCTATGAAAGACACCAATACTGGAGAACTGCTGTTACAGGTAAGTAACTTACTTTCTCTGCCACCCAGCTCTGGATCATTGTAGAAGGGTCTCTATTGTAACACTAAATTTAAAATGACCTGGTTGTGCTGTCATGTACTGTCACCAAGCAACTTTAGATATACCCACCGTTATTTTATTTTGTGAATGCTGTATAATGTGTTTTTTTACGGGACTCTACAGAGTTCTACAGAGCCAGGAGCCGTTGTATACGGGTCAAGTTTTTCTTTTCCTTTATTAGTTAATTCTTTAAAAGGCAGACAGCCAATGAGTTTCGTCCTTAGAAACAGGACTTCTTCAGAGCAATGTAGAATCTATGCAGAGGATTAGGAGTAAGTAGAAACAGTAGTGACCTTGGGCAAATAGTGTGGTGCGGCAAAGGTGGCAGTTGTACCCTTACGTCGTGGTCGTCTGTTATAGCCAACAAGTAATCCAATCAAGAGAGAGAGATAAGAGGATAGGCCTCCATTCATGTTCTTGATGTAACTTAAGAATTTGTAGCAGGGTATCTATAAAACACGTGTGGTATGATAGCCACGACGGTATGTTGTAGTGGTGCAGTTGTAACTCCCTAGACCATATCTAGAGTCTAGCAAGAATACTTTCTATCAAGTAGTAACACGCCGCATGGTAGATGGCGTTCTCCTGCTGCCTGGTTTTAAAGAATGAACCAATAAAGGAAAAGAAAAACTTGACCCTTACACAACGGCTCTGTGGCTCCGTAGAAATCTACTACTTAAAGGATATTTGAACATTGTCGCTAGGTGGTGCAGCTCTGATTTAGCGTTTTAATTTTGTTGCTCCTGGTAATAGGGGAGTTCTCTTGGACAGGGGGCACGTTTGGTGATTTGCACACAAGATCCTATTTTGTATTTCAATGATTTCAATTGGTGATTGCATGTGATTGGTGCCTTACTTGTTGCTTTTTAGTCCACTGTCCAGTTTGTGTGTTTGGATATTACAGTGTATGTCTTCCTACCAGGTGTATACTGTAGGGCCTGATTATGCACATGCAGAAGCTCGTAAATCCCCTGCTTTGGATGGTAAAGTGGAACGGGACAGCGAGGGGAAAGAAATCCGTTACCCAGTTATGCTAACAGCAATGGAGAAGTTGGTCGCACGGAAAGTTTGCCTTGCATTTCAGGTGAGTAACACATATATAATTGAAAAGAATGTCATTTATTTTTTAGGGGAAAAGGTGAGTAATATTTATTTAATTGTAAAGAATGTCATGTTTTCGGAAAGAAGGAAAAATATTTATTGCAAATCCTCACAGGCAAATAGTGATGTGGTACTCTCGACACTTTCTCAGTCCGCTTAGCCATTGACGTGGGTCCTGGAGGCTCTTTTGATGTCTTACCCACAGATTTCCTCTGCATTTCGACAATAAGTAGACCAAATATCTCCTCCAGAACTTTCTGGATGTAAGCCTTGTTGCAGGTAACACAAATTTCTGCAATTGTTTGTTGGCTCTGCTCCCTTGAAGCTCTCTGACTCTTTTCTCTCCCCCCTTACACTTTCATCTTCCGATGGCAGAGGGTTTCCCATTTTACCACTATTTGTAAGACAATCATGAGGGATCTCAGGGTCATAAAGTTCATCCATAAGGTTTACACTGTTCCATTCCCTTTCCCCTCCCTCCAGACCACCTTTCTTCCACCAGGACCTGTTTTGGAGGTAATGATTCTTGTCTTCCTGAACAAGGGGACCATTGTAGTGGTGCCTTTGGGAGAAAGCGGCACAGGATTCTATTCCCTTTACTTCTTGGTCCCCAATAAGTACAGAAGGTTGAGACTAATTCCATATCCCTGCCTTCTGAATTAGTTAATTTGGCGTGTCAAGTTAAATATGGTCTCCTGAGCCAAGTTTTAATAGACTGAAATGTGTGAGCTTGGTTTGCATCTGTGGATCTCCAGGACCCCTATTTTCATGGTTGAATCCTTCTTGCCCACATATTTAATCTGAGTTTGACAGTGGCATCCCAACAGTTTACAAAAGTGCTACTGGTGGTGGCAGTTTCACTGTGATGGGCAGGAGTTCATTTATTATCATACTTGGCAGACTTGCTAGTGAAAGCAGCCTTGGGTGTGTTGGTTAGTGAACTTCTCCAGTGCCAATGGCTTTAGGACTATGACTTTAGCTTTTCCATAATAACCCAAAAGCCTCACCTGTCTTCTTTGTGGAGGCTGACCGCCTTAGGGTGGTACTAGATGTGACCCATAAAAAGGTATTTTCTCCTCAGAGGGTCTTAGATATTCACAAGATGTTTCTGAGGTTTCTAACTTTGATCTTAGTTGTGCAGTTCTTGTCTGCTTGGCCTCAGGGCCTTGTGCATCCTGCTGTGCCACACGAACGCCCTTCAGTAGTGCCGGAGGTCACAGTGGTTCCTGCATCAATTGCATCTTACAGGTGTAGATTTGCATTTCTGTTGATCTAGCTGTGCACTGCTAGATCTCGTTCCACCATTTTGTGGGTTCGCCTTTTCAGTTCTCTTAAATCTCAAGATGCTGTGGTCAAGGATGCCTTCTTGCTGGATGCCCATCTGGGCATGGGGCTTTTGATCAATGTCGAAGCAGCATCTGCACATAAATGTGCTTGAACTGCAGGTGGTCCGTCTATAATGAGGACATTTCTCCCTTTCATCTCAGGAAGCAAAAATGCTTTACCCCTGACATCAGTTGAGAAACAATGCTTTCTTTATAATTTTAAGGAGCAGTCCAGAAATTCTGCCACATCGATCCCAAGTCTGGAATAAGTATTCCAGGAGGGACTGAAATTGATGTAATTGCCAGCAATTTTCTGGTCCATTGTCTCTACTAGCCCTCCCTTGAAGCATATTTGAAGGGCTCCACAATATGTACTGCAGGAAAAGGTAGTGTTCAGCAGCAGGTGTTCTCACATATAACGATTTCTCTCCCTGGTGTGTAATGTAGAAAAATGAAAACAAATACGGGAGCATCTAAGTCTGTTCAAATAAATTCTGGTATATGTTCTTAAAATTCAGTTATACATCAAATGTATTATCTTTTATTGTGTTATTCCTTCACCAATTTCCATACAGTCATTTTTTTCCCAAAGATAATTCCATGGTGCACCGCATAATCTTTCAACACATGTATTGCTGCAGAAGATCGCTTTCTCAAAGTAAATTGATCCCAAATAGATATTCAAAGATGTGTTGTAATCATCAGAAACTGAAGATAGTCACTGAAGATAGTCATTGACAGGTAGATTATAATTTAAGGTTCACTTGGAATGAACTCTTTTCTGATATTTGGGAACGTCAAGGATATAAATATATGTTCGAGGCATATGAGCTGTAGATCACATGCTTTGCATTGCCCACCATCTAGTGTTGGGCCCAGATGTTTGCACTTTGTTTTTATTCGAAGAAGTCTTTACCAGTCACAAGGTAGGTGACTCCTCCTTTCTGTGACATTGTGCATGGGCATCAACTCCATTGTTAGATTGTTTTTTTCCACCATCGGGTTCAGATGTGAATTGCTGAGCTCTGGTTTAGCACCGTTTCTCGGGTTCCCTTCGACGAGCAATCCACTACCCTCGACAGGATTGTTTCCCGATAGCGTTTACCATTCTCCGCCTATCGTTTCGACTTAAAAGATCTTTGATCGGAAAACTCGTGGAGGGCCTTTGGGCCTACCCACACCGGGTACGCTAGCAGTCGATGGAATGGACTCCATTCAAGCTCTGTGCCGGATGTCGAGCCAAGTTTCCGCAAACCGACCTGCAAGAAGGGGGCAATCTCTGTTTGTCCCCGGAACACGACAAGAAAGTCTGCGACGCGTGCCGATCGTTTTGAGCAAAGAAGCCGCTTCGTGACCGTCAAGCTTGACCCACGAGATGCAACGCCAAGGCGGCTCCGTACCGAACATCTTCGGCGAAGATTCCAACTGAGAAGAAACACTCCCTCAAGGAGCCGAGGAAGAGTAACATGTCCTCGAGGCCGACTCAGACATGGAAGTAGAGGAGCAAGTTACACCAGGTCAGCGTACCGTGAGTACAGAAACCCCCTTGTCCCAACAACCAAAGACAAAAAAGACTACGGTCTTTCCTCTGCCTGCGGGCCAAGGTCAGCACCGAGAAAAAGTTTCGAGCACCCTGCCTGTGGGTCTGGGCCCGAAACACAAAGAAAAGCCTTCCGGCTCGGTCTCTCGCCGGTCCCATGCAGTCACCGAGCCGAAATCCTTGGCGTCGAAATCCAAGCACATCCTGGTCCACGCTCCTTCTTTGTCGAAGCCTAAATCTTCGGTACCAAATTGTTTGGAGCAGAAACTTGCGATGTCGAAAACTGCAAGTAAAGATAAAAAGAATCCGACAAAAGAGACTCGGTCTGATGTTACACCTTCAGATCTGAAACAAAAAGAACTGGTTATTAACCTAGATACTGGACATATTCGTGCCAAATTGACTGAAAAAAGGAAATTGGCCCAACAGGATAAGCACCACATGCCCCTGAAGAAAAGTAATGTGGGGACAAACCCTTCACCACCTCCTTCACCTACTAATCCTCAATTACTCAACACACCCGCTAATTCACCACCATCACCTGACCCACAGGATGAAGGGGATGGAGATGAGGACAGGCCACAAGATGTTGACCCATGGGAGGATTATGATACTGACCCTGACTTATACCCGTCCAGGCCATCACCACCGGTTGACAATGTAGGCTACCTTGAGCTTCTTAATAGGGCCGTTCATTACCATGGGGTGGAACTACATAAAGAGGCTTTAGAGGAGGACTTCTTGTTTGAGACCTTAAGCTCCACTCAGAAAACTACAAATACACTACCAATGCTTATGGGGATGATTAAGCAAGCAGATGAGGTTTTTAAAGATCCTGTAAGGGCAAGAATCATCACAGCCAAGGTTGAGAAGACATACAAGACAGCACCTACTGACCCTGCCTACATCAAGGGTCAGCTAGCCTTGGACTCTCTTTTGGTTTCTGATGCTTGCAACAGAGCTAACTCACAGACCACAGGTGAGGCCCCTCCTCCTGATAAGGAGTCCAAGTTAATTGATGCCTCTGGCAAAAGGGTAGCCTCACACGCAGCTAATCTCTGGCGTATTGCTAATGCTCAGGCTTTGCTAGCCAGATATTATAGGGCTCATTACAATGAGCTTAAAAATGTATGCAATTTCTGTCTGATGAGCACAAATCTAAGGCAAATGATCTTATACAGGAGGGCACACTTATCACCAATACCTCCATCAAGTGCGCATTAGATGCAGCAGACGCAGTAGCACGCGCATTAAACACCAGTGTAGACATGCATGGTTGAGAATTTCAGGTTTCAAACCTGAGGTACAGGCCTCCATTCTCAATCAGCCCTTTGATAAGGAACACCTCTTGGGTCCAGCAGTGGACACCTCACTGGAAAAAAAGGAAGGACACTGAGGTTGCAAAGTCCATGGGGGCTTTACATTTACCTGCGAGTACGGGTTACTTTCGGCGCTCCTTTTACAGGGGTGGCTCCAAAAATATTACTTCAATCAAGGGAGAGAGAGAGGAAGAAGTCTACACTAGTTCACTTCCCCTGGTGCAGTAGATTAATTTAAATGAGAACTAACTATTGGATGGAACCTAGGGGCCTATGTCTGGGAGAAAAAACACTTAGTTTGTTATGAAGACCCTCACTCACCAACCTAGTTGGTGGCATGCTTCATCATCGGGTCCCACCCCAGGTGCCGAGTGCTCCTAGGGTGTGCTGTGATGCCTGACTACAGTGGAGCAGGTTTTTTTGTTTAGTGAGAGTGCAGTGAAGTGATTAAGAGTGAGTTTAAAAACTGTCCAATGGACCCCAAAATAATTTTTAGGAGAAGTTTAATGGTGGGTCCTTGGTAGTATTAACAAGCATTTGCAATGCAATAGGTCTCGCATTAGGAAAGTTTGAGCTATTGGTATTGTAAATTACACATTTTTTATTTATGTGTTGGTTTTGAAAATAGCGAAATTAGTAGCATTGTTATTTACAATGCCAATAGTTATAACTTTCACAAATGTGACACCTATAGCATTTGTAATGCAATATGTGTTGTATTTACGTGACTTACATGTATTGATATTACAAATAACAATGACTTTTAATTTTGTTTCAATAATTAATACTTAAATAAAAGTTATTGTAATTGATAATGGCAATAGCTTAAAGTTTTGTAAATAACTTTTGTGAAGATTATTTTCAGTGTATTTTATTGTGACGAAAATCCAAGAACAGAAGTGAAATATTAACATCTTTTTGTGACATTTGTCATAAAGCTTGAAACATTGAGAGAACATATTTGAACCAGTTGTTGTTGAATGGTTGCACAGATTGATGCTGTGGTGGCGCTGAGTGATGTTGTGGTGGCGACGAGTGATGCAGTGGGGTTCAGTGATGCTGTGGAAGAGCATAGTGATGTTGTGGTGCCCCCGAGTGATGCTGTGGTGGTGCTGATTGATGCTGTATGCTATGTTTTGTGTTGCTATCCTATGTTTTGATTTGTTATGCTATGCTGTGTTTTGTTATGCTATGTTTTGTTATGCTATGTTTTGCTATGCTATGTTTTGCTATGCTATGTTTTGCTATGCTATGCTTTGCTATGCTTTGTTATGCTATGCTTTGTTATGCTATGTTTTGTTTTATATGCTACGCTATGTTTTGCTATGCTATAATATGTTGCGTTTTGTTAAGCTATGCTACGTTTTGTTGTGTTTTGCTACGTTTTGTTATGTCGTGTGTTGGGTTTTGTTATGCTATGTTTTGTTATGCTATGTTTTGTTTTGCTATCCTATGTTTTCTTATGCTATGTTTTGCTATTGTATGCTTTGATTTATTATGCTATGCTATGTTATGCTATGCTGTTTTGCTATGCTATGTTATGCTATGTTTTGCTATGCTATGTTTTGCTATGCTACGCTTTGCTATGTTTTGTTATGCTATGCTTTGTTATGCTATGCTATGTTTTGTTGTGTTTTATTATGCTATGCTTTGTTTTGCCATGCTATGTTTTGTTATGCTGTGGTGTGTTGTGTTTGATATGCTATGTTTTGGTACGCTATGATATGTTGTGTTTTGTTAAGCTATGCTATTCTTTGTTGTATTTTGCTATGTTTTGTTATGCTATGTGTTGTTGTGTTTTGTTATGCTATGCTATGTTTTGTTATGCTATGTTTTGTTGTGTTTTGCTATGCTTTGTTATGCTATGTTTTGTTATGCTATGTTTTGTTGTGCTATGCTACGTTTTGTTGTGCTATGCTATGTTTTGTTGTGTTTTGTTATGCTATGTTTTTTGTGTTTCGTTATGCTATACTATGTTTTGTTATGCTATGCTATGCTATATTTTGTTATGCTATGCTATGTTTTGTTTTGCTATACTATGTTTTGCTACCCTGGGGTGTGGTTGTGTGTGTGTGGGGTTGTGTGTGTGTGGGGTTGTGTGTGTGTGGTTGTGTGTGGGGGGTTGTGTGTGGGGGGTTGTTGTTGTGTGTGGGGGGTTGTGTGTGTGTGGGGTTGTGTGTTTGTGGGGTTGTGTGTGTGTGGGGGTTGTGTGTATGTGGGGTTGTGTGTGTGTGGGGTTGTGTGTGTGTGGGGTTGTGTGTGTGTGGGGTTGTGTGTGTGTGTGGGTATGTGTGTGGGTATGTGTATGGGTATGTGTCTGTGGTTGTGTGTGTGTGTGTGGCAAAACCATGCACAAATTGCTTAAACAAAGGTAAGCCACTCACCTCTGTCGCCTACCTGTAATCCATTCCACGGGCAAACATTTCTTTATTTAAAACCACCTTTTAGCTAAGTAAAATACTTTAATATTGAGAGCCACTGGACATTGCACTATTAATTATCGACCAGGTATTGCTTTATATACATTCAAATGAGTTGAAAAGTGTGAGGAGCCAAGGCACATTATTGGCTGCACCCCACAGCTGCCGGAAGGAAGGAAGTAGGGCTTTGGAAATAAACAGATGTGATGAGTTTCACCTCGGCAGCTGTCTGTGGACAATTAATGGAGACCCCGCGGCTTTCACAGAGCGGAAGACAGTCCGGTCTGCAGAAAGAGGTTTTGCGACAACTTGCCTTTGATCCTGCAGTTTTATCACAGAGGAAGCTGCTGTGGGGACACAACAGGCGGTGACTTTAGAAGTTAAGCTGCTCCCTCCCGTTGGGAGCCAGGAGCCTAGCGCATGGGAACTGAATGGCAGCAAAGTGGGGCTGAGACATCTGGAGGCCTGCACGAAGCCTCCACAACATTGCTGTCCATGTTAAATACACTCATGCCGGACCGCGACGCAGTTGCTATTGTCCACTTGGGAGGTGGAGGTGACCCCTTTGTCTATGCTGTGCCCCCTCTCTGTCCCAGTAACACTTGTGCAGTGAGCCAACGGGAAGAAGAGGGACAGCCAGCATGTAAAAATAGCCCTGAAAATGTAATAGAATTATGTGTCTGGCTCCCTGTGGCTCTGAAAGCCACTGCAAAAACGGCTTCTATTCAGAGATGGGGCGATGGACCTGGGGAGTTGACAAATTTGTAGGGGAGTGGGAAGTTGAGTGTACTCAACTGCAAAACAAGTCAACACTTGTTATGGTGTGCGAAGTCCGTCCCATTAACGGAAACTGCAGCCATTCCCCCGGACGTCAGGCAGGCGTGTGCGTTGAGGCAGGTGCGGGGCGCTCAGCGGAGCCGTGTTGCAGGTTGTGGTAGCCGCGGAGCCGAGGATCAAGTGGGTTTCTGCTCTCTGTGGCTCTCTGGCTTCCCAGCTTGGATCCTGGGAGAGCGGGAATCCGGGAGCTCGGTAAAGGTGTCCCGTGGCAGCCGCTGGCATACCGGTAAGTCGGCAGGAGTGTGCAGGTTAGAAATCCTGGTGAGAGTGTGGGAGTGGAGAGGGGGGGCGTGTCCCTGTGCGTGTCCCAGTGCGGGAAGCACCCTGTTGGGAAGTCTGTGCCTCCTTGTTTGCCCCCCCTCCCACTCCCCCTCCACCTTGACCCACACACAGCCGCCCGGTCCTTCAGCACACCTGATCACTCTGGCTCCCCTTTGTTGCTCTTAGCGGCTCCCCCTGCACCGGTCGTTGCTGTGTGCTCCTACGCTGCCTTACTCGCCCGCCCAGCCGGTCGGCCGTACGGGTGTTACGGCTGTTTTTTCCAGCTCTGGGTCTGTTCCTCCCGCCTCCCACCCCCGGGGTCATAGTGACGGCCTGCCTCGCTCCTGCTCAGGGCTATTGATTGGGTAGCGGCTGAGTCGTTGAGAAAGCCCCACCCTCCCACTCGGAGGGTCCGACTCACAGCCAGTCCCCAGCCCGGGTCCGGGTGGAGCGAGGCATTGGTTGCCGCGTGATCCGGGGTCGGGTAATTAATGAGTGGGGGGGGTGCCACCGTAGGACCGCACCGTAGCGATAAAGCGACGCAGAGCACTGAGTACCGAGTGTTGCAGAACCAGTGTCCGAAAGTATTATATACCTGCTCCACAGCATCAGTCAACAAGTCGCCCAGCCGTGACTCAGGAGTGGCAGAATATTACGATCTACCTGAGCCAGCAGAGCTAGCAGAACCCCAGCAGAGCCTCAGCGTCGCAATCCTTCTCAGACCTTCAACAGCTCCAGTCGAGTCAGACCAGCGCTACCCCAGCCACCCCAGTCGATCCAGCAGCATAAGCTGCATAAGCCTCTGCCAAACAAACAACGCTGTGTGTTTTAGTGCCATCCCAGGCACCTCGGTCAGCCCGGCTGGTAGCCCGGCAGCTCCAGTCACATCTAAATTGGCCAGCGCCAGCCAAACACTATGAGATCCGGGAAAGTAAGAAAAACGGCGGTGGCAACAAAACGGAGGAAATCGAAACAGCCAGTACCCGGCGAGGAGCCTCACCTGGGTACCCACAAGCCTACTGGTGTTGGCCAGGTTACATCGACTGTGGGCACATTTTCCCCTAACAGCTTTAGTAATTCCAGCCACAAAAACTCAAAGGTCAAGAATACGGGATTGGACACAACATCAGCCATAAAAACAGCGAACCTGCTGGATTACGTTAAAAAAGTACCAACAATGACTAATACTTCTTTACAGCCCCAGCCCCAGTCCCAACCTCAACTCCAGCCTCAGGAGGCACTCAACTGTGGAGCTCAGACCCAGCTCCCGGTTTCCAACACACCTCTTCTCCAGCCTTTATCCCCACAGCAGCAGTCGACCGAATTCAAAAAGATAGCCAAACCCGTGGGAGTTTACATCTTCGGCTCAGCACTTAACGACCCCACACTGGCACGGCAGGAGGCCGTAAGTTCCACACCGTACCCTTTTACCCATCACGCCGTCCCTTCACATGCCTAGCAACCAGGACAGCGAGTTCCTCCAACAGCAGCGGACAAGCAAGGAAAGAGCCTGACGCAGTTAGCTCCATCAAGTCCATGGGATAGCCTGATTTCCAGCCCGGGTTCCATTATAGGTCAAACCCAGAAATCGGGCACACCGGTTATACCCTCCCGACAAATCTCTGATGTATCGAAGGCAGTCACAACGACCTCACACTGTCAGTCAACTCTTGTTCAAATCCACGTGCAAACTTCCCCCTCGAGTAACAACATCTCTCAATTGCTCTACCCGTCTCAAACCGCGAGCTCACCTAAGGAGGCACTGCTTGTGTTAAGTCCTAAGGACATCGCGCTCATATCACCAGCAATGACACCGCTTCAAAAGTCCCCCCAAAAAGCCGATGTAAATGATCAGCTCCTAGCGGACCTGTCTTTTTTCTTTAAAAGCACCCAAAAACCCATCAAAGATACGTTAAACATCAAATCTAATCACGAAGATCCCATAGCAACCAGTGTTTGGCCACAACTTCTCCAAACATTCCAGCAGACAGTCAACGCTCTAAACTACCACTCAAACAAGCTGGATGTGCAGGTCGATCTTTTAAATACTCTAGAGCTGTTCACTGCAGGAATTGACAACAAACTTGATAAACTTAATAACTTAATACTCGGAGCGCAAGCCTCGGCAAAGCTTGTACAGTCGGTTTGTTGCTGTTCCCCAATAATTGATTCACTCTCATCGCTCCCAGACTTCCTAACTAGCGTTCTAAATGAAGTAAAGATGCTGAAAGGAGATAACCTTTACACAACCCCCTGCTCCCAATTGCAAAACTCGTCTGGGATGACCCAAGCTCCAGCCAACTGGAAACCCGATGCAAATAACAGTGCCAAATCAATTGGAGGTCTAGCTCCCTGCCAAAACCAGCAGAGCAAGCAGCCAAAACCCGGTCAGTTACAACCGGACCCGGACAAAGCAATAACTGAAACTACAGGGAGTCCAAGCAGGCGTATCATCCACACGAATCACTCAGCAATGGGGTCTACGGCCAGTCCAGTGACCCTGGCTGCATCCAACCAGGAAGAGTTGCCGGCTCCAGAATTCCATCTTAGCAAGAGAGAGCGAAAACGCCAGCGCAAGCATAGAAACAAAGCAAGGGCAAAAACAACCTCTGTCCACTCGGAGTACTATCCCCTCTTTGCAACGGCAGCCAACAATCAGCCCTTGAGCAAGGTAGCCGCTCCCCCTCCCTTAGGAACCCCCAGCACGCTCAATTTAAAAAGGGACATACCTGCAAATGGTACTCAACTAACTGCAGAGATTTCACAAGAGGTAAACGAGCCAGTGGAGCGATTAGTAGTAGACAGCCCAGCACTGCCCCAGTTAAGCCAAGTACGAACATCAAGAATATAAGTGCACTGAGGCCAAAAGAGACCCAAGTCCAAATAAAAGCTGTGCCAGTTCTATCTGCCCCTCGAGGGGTCCCCCCAATAACAGGATTGATTCCAACAAAAACAATCTACAATGAAAAAACAACTTTTTCCATAAACAGCCTAAGTTCGGGGGAAGCCCGTCAATGTCAGACACAAGTGGAGCAGGAATCGGTGGGTCGTCTGTTAAATAGTAAATTGAACGAGACGGCTCCAAGTCCAAAACACAAGGAGTCCACTAAGGAACCACCATTCCTCCACATCTTACTGGCACCTGAATATACATCGAAGGGCCGCCAGGACATTCTTAACAGAGTAAATATACTAAGACTACTAGAAGGTATTCCGGGGTTCGCAGGTTTGGTGTCGGACGATATAGAATCTATCGAATTCCTTCCACCAAGAGGTGCCCAACCGTCGGAGGTAACCCTGGTGACCCTCAAGTCGCCCAGCTGGGTAGGTGTGTTTTTGGAACACAAGGCCACACTGAGGGAATGGGGCATTCGAGTGTCCCAATACTTCACGCCAGGCTACCCAACCGCACTACTAAACCGGTCAACAACACTTCAACAAGCTGGAACAGTAAGACGGAAAGACCATCTGAAACCGTATTCGATATTAAAAAACGCGTTGGGACCGGTAGAAGATCACACAACCACGCCAAAGGCGGCCCCTAATAAAGACCTATGTCAATCATGGGGATGGCTCCCAACGATCCTGTCAACAAGTACTAAAGAATGACCTCTTGTATCAGAGTCCGTGGTTCATATCAACAAACATCCGAGTAACCCGATCTTTCCAGCAGCCGCACCAACAACTGTACCTAACCCACCAGCGGACCCCATTTTCCAAATGTGTTCATGGAACATCAGCGGCCTCCGTCAAAAAAGTACCAACCCGGACACTTTAGCTTTCCTGTGTGACCACGCAGTAATAGCCTTGCAGGAAACCTGGGCCACACAAGGATGCCCAGTCACAGGCTTCATAGAGCTATGGAAACCAGCTCTTAGGGACAGTCGCTTCGGTCACCCCAAAGGTGGGTTGTCAATATACATATCAGACACCATCAAAGGTCCAACCTCACGAATACCCCTTGAGGAGGACTGGCTACTTGGGGTAAAAATCAACTCATGTCGGAAACACCGCCCACTTTTTATTCTAAACGTGTACATTAATCCTAGTACACGTACAAAAAAAGACCACTTGGCACGATTAACGGAAATCATGAACGACTTAGTCTCTGAACACCCCAACTCTGACTGTATCGTTACGGGGGACTTTAACACCAATCTATTCCAAGGGGACCCAGCAGACCTCGATCGGCCTTTCTTATTTCCTACCACTGATTTCAGGACCCAAATTATCCCGCCTAACCAAGCCCAATGCGGGCTGGGTGAACTCTGTGCGATGAGATTCTACAGCGCAGGATTCCTTGTTATCAATGGTAGGTTGGCAGACAACACCCCACCAAACTGGACCTGGACAAATGGCAGCAAACAATCCTATTTGGATTATTCCATCTGTAACGCCACTCTGCTTCAATGTTTAGCCAACTTCCACATCTGTCCACGCACTGAAAGTGACCATAGGCCCCAGGTCATATCCTTCAATTTTAGTCCAGTTAATCATAAATCTGCCCCCCTAACCTGCCGGGGCATATACATGGAAAATCTAACGCGCCTCAAGTGGAGCGAAGTCATCAGCCCGGACATCCTGCACGTAAGCATGGGCATCATAAGTGATAGAATCAAGCAAGAGGTTTCTCCAACCGTATCATGGTCGACCCTCTGCTCGCATCTAACCAACCTTTTCCCTGCAAAACCACAGTCCCAAAGGGCAATCACAGCTCGTCAGTTTTCAATTTCACCTCTGACTAAGTTTCTCAAGAAGCAAAGAAACAACGCCCTGCGGGCACTGGCAAAATCCCCGGGGAACAGCGACCGTTTAATGCTCTATCAATCGGCCCAAAAATCGTTTAATCTGGCTATAAGAAAAGATAAACGAACACATGACAATCAATTCTGGTGTACTCTGGTCTGGGAGAGTAAGAGCAGGAACTCCAGAAAATTTTGGGCCCTAATCAATCGGTCAAATGGTAGTACATCCATGTTGGGGTCTGCAAACATCCAGGAATCAGATTGGGTCTCATATCTAACGGACCACTTCAAGTCTTCAGATCATCCAGGGCTTACTGGAAGCAGTACCCCAATTGATACAGACACGGGCCCTTGTATTAAGCGAAGTACACCAACCGAGTGCAGTCACCCCTCCTATGAGGGCCCCGAGATGAGACAAGAAGGGGTTGCCAAAGCAATAACAAAAGCAAGAGCCGATGGCGCGCCAGGCCCTAATGGACTGCCACAGAGCCTGTTTAAATCGGACATTGCCTTCTGGTCCAGTACGCTAACAAACCTCTTCAACTACGCTCTGCGAACAGCCACAATCCCGGATTCATGGCGGGGAGCTATTATCCATCCAGTTTATAAATCAGGACCACGCGCCTCACCCAACAACTACAGACTTATCGCCCTTTTGGACAATGAGGCAAAGCACTACGCAGGCCTTCTTTTGGAAGACTTGAAATTATGGGTAAAAGATCACAACCTGATGCCGATGAATCAAATTGGGTTCACGGCTAATTCAGGGACTAGGACTAATCTGCTAGCAGTATCAACCATTGTTGACAAAGCTTTTCTAACATCCAGGTCAGTGTTCTGCTGCTTTGTCGACTTCAAAGCAGCATTCAATAGTGTCCCCAGGGCGGCCTTATGGGTAAAACTAAGGAAGTGGGGGATTCCAGAGTCTTTGCTAGAGGCCATTATTCAACTACACTCCCGCACCTGGGTTCGGGTGAAGTTGGGGTCCGGCACACATCTCTCGCAGAAAATCATGACAACTAGGGGCGTGAAGCAGGGATGTGTGCTGGCCCCCCTCCTCTTCAACCTGTTTATAGCAGACCTCCCGACGACCTTGGATGACACAAACAGCCATCCACCAAAGGTGGGAGGCCAAACACTAAGCAACCTATTGTACGCCGACGACCTGGTTCTCTTTAGTCTTACGAGGGTCGGGCTACAAAGGCTTCTGGACAAACTGCTTAGCTATATGAAACTGAACCAGCTAGAGGTAAATCTAAAGAAAACGCAAGTTGTCCCTTTTGGTAAAAAACGCTACACCGGTGGTGGGTGGTCATTCAACAACGTTTGCCTCGTCACTGGCCAATCGTACAAATACCTAGGTGTCCACCTGGATTCTAGACGCAACCTCTCAAAACGGCGTCGAGAGATCTCAGTTAAAGCCATGACCCTAGCGGTGTCACTAGGAAAGCTCTCTAAAAAACTCTCAGGTCCAACCCTAATGCCTCTTTTAGAAGTAATGAGAGCCAAAATTGGCCCCACTTTATCATATGGCATTGAAACATTTAGGGGTAAATTGAACACCGCTTTGAATAGGCATACGACTAAAATCTATAAAAAGGTCCTCCAGTTACCAAGGTCTGCTTCTGCTGCCCAGATAAGTCTAGAGTTGGGGTTACTCAATTATGATGCCTCAGACGTTGGGGTATACCTGAACTTCTGCCACAAACTGAGACAGGCGGACCCGGGCACACTGGAATCCTTAGTCTGGTTAGAAATCTCCCAGAAAAACCCAGGTGGAACGTTTGGTCGCCTCTTTAAGGACGCAATTCAGCAAACCTCAGCGAGTGAATTATGGGCGCTTAACCCCGGTCAGACAGATTTTAAAATGGGTATCAAAAAATGTGTGAGAATGAAATCTCTAATCATGGACAAAGCACACTTTTCAAAACGCAGCCATGCTTGGGCCCTTTTAAACTCATACAGCCGGTTAGTCCCTGCCTCTTATTTGGCTTGCACATACACGTATCTTAAACGCAGTTTCACCGCCATCAGAATGGGTGATTGGCGATTTCTGCAAGATCCGCCCTCATGGCGTCGCACGGCAGAGGTCGTAACCTGCAGAGGATGTGGCAAAGTAGCTGAAACTCTGATGCATGTGGTCTGCCTCTGCCCAGCCTTTAACTCCGAACGTAGGTCCAAACTTAAAGTTGAATGGAACAACCAGGGCGTTCGATCCTGTAGGCAAGCGATTATAGTGGCCTTGAACCCTGAAAACACTGTTTTAAACATAAAACTCACAAAATTCATTCAGCTGGCATACCGCATCCTTAACCAAACTGGGCCCTGCTAATGCACCCCCCCCTATATTTTTTTATCTTGATGTTCTCAACAATAGTTTTCAATTTTGAGGGGGCATACATTGAAATTCTATCATTGAATTAGGTCTGCTGGCGGTCTTGCACATGTACGGCACTATGGGCAATGGGTACTTTATAAAAGGGTTGACGGGAAAAGTATCTTGCACAATACGTCTTAATCTATTCCTTCTCTCATTATTATTGCCCTGTGTATTTATTTTTCTTTTAAACTGTCAAGGACTAAGGAGGCCCAAGAGCGGACAACCTCTATTTTTACATTGCTGCCTATTAACTGTGTATGATCTTTCCTTGTTTTTACAGTCGTTTTACAATGTGAACTTTGTAATTTCTTTTAAAGATATAAGTTTATATCTAAATAAAGATACTTTGATTTGATTTTGATTTGAAGTCATTTTTCAGAACACTGCTACAATGTTTTAAGTATTATAAAAAGGAGGAGTGTGGTTTCAACAAAAGAGGCATGTTTTCTGAACCTCACTGAGATTAAAAACAAGTATTAAGCAAAGAACTGTGAAAGTTGAACACCGTTCTGTTATCTTTCACAGGCATTAAATAAAACCAAGCGCACACGCAAACAACTGTAAAAGATTAAGACAATTCGGGCGTGCTTGTCTGATGTTGGCTGCGCTGTCAGAAAGCCTGTCAT
The DNA here is from genome assembly GCF_964261635.1 of Lissotriton helveticus. Classification (NCBI taxonomy): domain Eukaryota; kingdom Metazoa; phylum Chordata; class Amphibia; order Caudata; family Salamandridae; genus Lissotriton; species Lissotriton helveticus. The sequence continues at coordinate 2,110,431,014 of NC_136061.1, forward strand.
TAGCACATGCCTTGGCGACATAAAGGAGGTAAATAAAGCCATATGACTGACGCTCTTTATTTCTGTCAGCCTACTTTGTTGTGCCACTGTGCATATTTCGTGATCACAAATCCTGCCCGTGCCTGTCAGCGGGCGGCTGGGACATATGGATGCACGTAATGCATTCATGAAATATTTCCCAAACCTACCTTCAGGTCCAGTTTGCGCTATATAAAATTAGTAAGAGCAATTTCCATATGCATTAAGTAGGTGTAACGGGTAATTTCCTGCCAAAACATTTATTTGTGGTATTCATTCAAAAAATGTAGTCTGCATTTGTTGGGAATGTTATGGCACCGGTACAAACAAAGCCACGGAATAACTGTGTGATCGCTGGCAGTTGTGCTAAGTTAGGCCACACACAAAGTGAAGGAAAACAAATGATCACAAATCCTGCTCTTGCCAGTCAGCGGGCGGCTGGGACATGTGGCTGCAAGCAAGGGAAAGCCACTGACAGTTGATCCTGTGAATTGTTTCGGCCTTTCATCCACGTAAATGTAGGTGGCGCCAGTTAGATTGAAGGAATGGCTCTGCAGGATATCGCGACCTGTGTTTAGGCTAAGGTGTGCTGTTTGAGGGGGTGGGGAGGGGTGTTAGCAATAAGAGTAATGCTAAATCTCTAAAGGAGGAGGCAGCTGAACACATTTTTTGTTTTATTTCACCGTCCTTAAAGTAAACCAAGAGCGCACGCAAAGAACTGTGAAAGATGAAGACAATTCGGGCGCCCTTAAAGAAAACAAACACGCACAGAAAAAAGAGGTAACCAGTCACGGCGGTGGAAAAGGGGTGCGGGGAGGTAGTGCTGAAGTGATCGGGGAAAGGCTCGCGATAGAAGGGAGAGCCCGTGCTGGGAGACGGGCGAGGCATGGAAAGCAAACCACTGAGGAGGGCAGGTGAAGTGTGGCCGGGAAAGGAGGCTAGCCAGTGCTGTGGGTGGCTGGAGGGACAGTCGAGGTGAAGGAGAGGGAAAGGGGCGGGCACAAAATGGGAAGGGTTGCAGTGCTCAAAGAGTGGCTTGATCCCGGGGAAGAGGCCGTAAGAGTGAGAGGAGGGAGTGCCAGTGTTATTGTTTATCGGGGGCGTTGTAGAGGGAGTGAAGGACTATGTATTTGTGCTGTTTGTTATAGCGCCAATCTTCACCCAAATGTGATAGAGCGCTTTACATATGATGATTGAGTACCAGGAGGCCCCAGAGAGTCCGTGGTGCAGGACGATAAAAGTGGGACAGTATAGAGTCAGTGAAAAGGGGAGAAAAAGTGATGCCCGCCAATCCCTGAGGAAGAGAAAGGAGGAGTAGCAAGTGCAGGAGGAGGATAAGGGTGGATGAGGAGCACGTGCTGCCGGAAGGAATGGGGAGTAAGGCAGGAGAACCAGTGCGGGGGGGGGGTGAGTGGAGTGGAGTCGGGTCGCGTGCCAGAGAGTGGGCGGGTGAACTAGGCAGAGAGGGAGGGGCGCGGGCGGTGTTGAGAGCAGCAGGTGTTGTGAACTAGAGATAAACTGGGCGGAACAAATAAATGATGAAGGGAGGAGATTAGGACGGGCGCGAAGAACAGATGAAGACTTTAAAGGGCGAGAAGGGAGGGTAGAGGCAAAAAGTGTCAGGTGCAGAGTAATGGTGGCTGGAAGAAAGGATGTTGTATATATACATGGGGCCGACATCTGATATAGGCGAACTGGGCCCAAGCCCAGGGCGCCAAGCTCCAGAGGGGCGAAAAGAACTGTCCGCACAAAGGGCCTGCAAACAACACGATCTGTGTATAATTTAAGGGCCTTGAGGGTGGCGGCAGAGATGTTTCTGTTCAGAGACCCCTCGTGTCTCTGATATAATCAGTCAATGACAAGCTGTTGAAAACAAAAGGGACCTCGCGTTGCCTTATTTTACGCACAATCGGGAGCAAGGGCGAAATCTGGTGCCGCCCAGGGCGCTATCTGAGCGAAGGCCGGCCATGGGCTTGAGAAAGGAGGATGAGGAGATCAAGCCGGGTCTGAGGAAGGACTGTCTAGGAACATTAGGGTTGTGAAGGAGGACTAAGGGCGAGGATAGAGGACTGGAGAGCCGGGTCGTAGTGTGAGGAGGGAGGAGAATGGGACTACAGAGTCCGAATATTCAGTGATGCAGAGAGAAGCAGGAGCAATGCCCGGAGCTGGGAGTGAGATTGGAAGGCTGGAGGCCTGCAGCAGGGAGTGGAGATCGGGCCCTGTGATTGGTGGAGCGGCTCGTGTCTGAGCCGATGCCAGCTCGTCACCGGAGCTCACTGTTGCTGCCTGACTGAACTTCCCTCAGCATCCCTAGCAGCTTCAGGGCCACGGAGATAGAGGGAATGGAGTGACGTCCCTCAAAACGAAGGCGCTCAGGGTAGGATTTGGACGGAAAATAGAACCGGGCACCAAGAATAAGAGGCACGCAATAAAGAATCACATAGCAAACAAGCACAGTATCGCTACAAGTACAGGAGCCATCCACTTATACAAACTGAACACCAGTAGGCAGTTAGCCAGAAGGGTCACAAGTTTAAATAGCAAAATCTCAATAAACAAGCATTGGCGCCGCGCAGCTGTAAAAGTGACGCCGCGCGGCAATAAAAAAACAAGCAGCAATATCGAGAGGTGGTGGGGGCAGGGTTAAGGGGTAGGGAGAGACGGCTGGGCAGGCTGCGATGGGCTGGTGGGAGGAGAAATGCGAGTAAGTCACGGCCTGGTGGCCAAAGTGAAGTGAATAATTAGGGGAGGAGAAATACCAGAGGCCGGCCGAGCACACACACGCTGGGGGAGCCTTTGAAGTCACGGGGATGGAAGCCTGTGGGAGGCTGATGCAGGGGGGATTAGAAATGCGAGTCACGGCCTGCGGCCGTGAAAAGTGAAGTGAATAATTAGGGGAGGGAGGCTGATGCCTTTCATGTGGGGAAATGCTTGTGCTTGTTAGGTCACGTGATTCACGTGAACTGTTGGAAATCCTCATCGTAAAAAGTCAGTTTTATGGTACGGTTGCATTAGGTCTCTCTGCGAGACCTAAAAACGAGAGCGGATATATATGGGGGTTAGATTATTTCTCCAATATCCTGTGAGGTCTACATGTTTTAACCAGATTTGTTAATACTCTGGCTTTCGTCAGGACCTATGCGCTTGAAATTAGTTAAGTGAAGGTCTAATGTGATTTATAAGACCAATATGTGTCGCACACGCTATGGTGCATTCAATTCAGAGAGGAGGCGTTCCTCTAGTTGCTCAGTTCCTGTAGGGGGAGAAAAGGACAGACAAAAGCACACAAATGTAGACATTTAGAGGTAATGGCTTCCTGTTTTCACATGGAAATGTGCGTTGTGTCCATACACTATGCGGAAGAAAAGGCGACAGTGAAATGGAAGGCGACGCTCATAAAAAGTGTCTATATACTAAGGCCGGTAATATGCGCTACTATGCTCTAAACTATGAATACGTCGAGTCTGCTCAAGATGTGAGTGGAAAGAGAAAAGGTAAAAAATGCTTACACTTATACTTTCAGAGCGAGCATCATGAATTCCGTTGGGGGGTCGGACCTGTAGTCACACACTGTGTGTGTGAGAGGGGAGAGAAAATGACAGAGGATTACTGTGAAGTTCCCTCGTGGCGTGTGGACTAATATCCACGTGTTGGGAAACGAGCCCCTCGGTGCCCCACTTACTTCGTCAAGATCTCTGGCCTACCTTCCATACCTACTGCAACCTGCTGCCGGGATTCCGTCGATATGGACCGGTAGCTCATGGCAGTTTAAATACCGTCATATCACGCGAGGTGCCGCATATCCAAGCCGGCGTGTCAGTAATAGTTAGGTGTTCCCGTTCTTCTGAACTTCCTTGTAGTATGGACACTAAAGAGAGACTACTTAGACTGATGGTCATGCGTAGTTGGCTCTATGTTTAATAAAGGTATGTTGAAAAGAGTTGTATTTTAAAATAGTTGCAATTTATTAATTATGTGCCTGTGAATGCCTGGACTGGAAAAAGTATATTAAAAAGATTGTAATGTTTTGTTTAGATGCGAGGAGCGATTGCCGTCCGGGCTGAGTGCCGATCACGTTGGACGGGCTGTATAGACACCAAAGTTCTCCGTTGGCGTATGTTAAACTAAGACAAACGGGGGTTGTGAAAATATGCTTTTTTAGTAGATTGTAAACATGGGGTATTAGATCAATCAGTGTGCACATGTTAGGAACGCTAGATGTGTCCTCTGAGCTATTGTGTAGAATGATGTGTCAATATGCATCGGTATATTACCCGTAGTGAAGAGAAAACATGTGCCAGAGGCAACTCCACACACAATTCCCCGGCAAATAATAAACAGTGACTTCTGTCTGCTAACCCCCCGACCATTCCACTCCGGTAGGGGGACGTCTCTCTCAATTTCTCCCGGTCTGGAACACCATCACCTCAGACAAAGGGGTTTGACAAATTATCCAATATAGTTACTGCCTGGAACTTAGACACTCCCCCAAACATTCCTCCAAGATCATGTGTATTGTCACAGGAACATCTCCCCTTCTAAACCAAGAAGTTCTCTCTCTGTTAGATAACGGAGCTATAGAACCAGTACCATTAAAAATCAAGGGGCTGGGGGTATACTCCCTATACCTCTTGATTCCCAAGAAAGACCGCTCTCTCAGGCGTATACTAGACCTCGGAGAACTAAATCTATACATTCAGTCGGACCACTTTCACATGGCCATGCTCCAACAAGTGCTACAGCTGATTCAACTAGGTGACTTTTTGTCCACTCTGGACTAAAAGGATGCCTATTTCCAAATCCCAATACACCCTGCTCACCGCAAATACCTCAGGTTCGTAGTAGCAGGACAGCACTATCAGTTCAAGGTGCTCCCATTTGGAGTAACTACCGCACCCAGGGTTTTCACCAAGTGCCTGGCAGTAGTCGCAGCTCATCTTCGAAGACAACACGTTCACGTCTTCCAATATTGGGACAACTGGCTCATAAAAGCCAGCTCGCAAAAAAGCTGTCTGTCACATTCACAAAACAGTGCAATTGCTCCACGATCTTGGATTCACAGTAAAGCTACCCAAATCCCATCTACATCCATCCAACACACAGGCATATCTGAGAGCCACAATAAATACACAAAAGGCTTTGGCCTACCCCAACCTGTCCAGAATCTGCAACATGCAAACTTTACTTTGTCAGTTTCAGCCTCAATACTCAATGCCAGCTCTAGTGTTCATGCAGTACTTGGGGATGATGGCGTCTCGCATTGTAATAGTCCCTTACGCAAGACTCCACATGCGTCCCCTTCAGGAGTGCTTAGCACGTCAGTGGAACCAGGCTCAGATCTAGTGTTGGTGGACAGCCGCACCCATCGCTCTCTGCAGTGGTGGAATACACAAAACCTTTCAAAAGGGCGCCCTTCATAGACCCAGTTCCACAGATAGTGCTAACAGCAGACGCAAAATGCCCAAGCTTCGCATCCAGGCATCCACACCCACTGTCCAAAGGCAATGCATTATGGATGAATTGGTCAGGGATATTTGCCTACGCTTTTCCCGCCTCTCCCACTCATTCCATTAGTAGTTCGGAAGCTAAGACAGGCGTCCCTGACACTAATCCTAGTTGCATCCCTGGTTCACAACCCTGTTGGAGCTCTCTGTAGTTCCTCACCAAAAACTACATCTCACTCCCAATCTTCTCACTCAGAGCTATGGAGAGAAAAGACATCCAAATCCCAGTCATTTCAATCTTGTAATCTGGCACCTGAAATCTGAGTCTGGCTACCTTACTCTCCCGCCAGACTGCATGAACATCATCAAAGAGGCTAGACATCCTACCACAACAGCATGCTATGCAGCAAAATGGAAGCGATTCGTAACATAGCTGATAGCTCCTGAGGCGTGAGCCGAGAGCAGGACAAAACGCTGCATATCCTTCTTTGCTGCTTATTGCGATTTTGCACAAGGAATGATTTTAGGCACCTGAGAATTTTAAAACAGAATTTTAATACATTTTAAACATTTGGGGAAATGTGTTTTTAAAAGGCACGTAATTTACCGCTTGACGAACTATTGGAGCGGGAAGTCAGGGGTTGTCTCTTTACTTCATCTGAGGCACAGGAAGGGGGAAACTCGAACCAGCGCTCACCTGGATGGCCTCCATCTTGAGTGGGCCAAGGTGAGCGCTCTAGGCTTTCTCCTCCCTAGCACTTCAAAAGCAGTGCTGGCGCGACCGCGCAGTGGGCGTGCCAAAGGCAAACCCGTCTGCGCCCGTCCGTGCCGGTCTCGCGCCTAGCGCCATGACCCCTGGTCGGCAGGCAGCAGGAACTCCACCAAGCTTGGTCTACGGTCGTGACTTTCTTCTGAGCTTTGATGCTGGAGGAAGGAAAGTGGGCTGCAATAGCGTGAGGCCGGATGAGGCCACACAGGGAGGCACTCAGGTATGCCCAGCTTGCCTCATGAGTCTCCCAGCCATCCTTTTAAGGCCAGTCCGGGTACTCACTAGCACTAACAAAGCTAAAGGGGAGGGCACGCTGAACAACATAAGTTGCCTGCTGATCAACGCCAGATCCCTGGTGAAACATAGTCTGGAGTGTGCCGAGATGATCCAGGACAAGGAGGTAAAAATCGCTTTCGTCACTGAGACCTGGACGGATGCGGCCTCTGGGCCAGATATAGTAAAAGCTACCCCTCCAGATTATCTCAGTTTTGTCTTAGACAGGCCTCGGAAAAAAGGAGGGGACCTGGCAGTCATCTACCATTCTTCAATCAAAGGGTCCTTCCAACCAGTGTTCTCCGAGACGTGTGAGGTCTTGGGTTTTAAGCTCATTCTGTCCGATCATCAATCCCTCAGGGGCTGCCTTCTTTATCGACCCCCCGGCACTAAGGCCCTGTTCCTAGACACAGTTGGCAGCCTCCTGGAGGAAGCCTTGTGCGCAAAATCCTTCACGGTCTTAGGAGATTTCAATTTCCATCTGGAGAACAGCTTAGACTCAGACACTATAGCCTTATCCGAGGTGATGCCTGGGGTGGGACTAACACAGGTGGTCACAGGGCCCACGCATTCGGCAGGCCACACCTTGGACGGACTATTTACAAACAATTCAGATCTGAAGTTTGTAAAGACTGATCCCGTCGCTTGGTCTGATCATGCCACAGTGCTGTTTAATATTTCTGTCATACCGCCTTACAGGGCAAGACAGGACAGGAAAACAGCTAGGACCTGTAGAACTTGGAACAAGATTGAAGGAAGCGTGTTTGAGGACCTTCTGGTGTCTTCCATGGTCCCTCTGCCATCAGACGTGAACAGAGCAGCGGCTGCTTACTCTAACTGGATTGACCGCTCCTTTAGCCCCACCAAAAAACTGTTGCCCTACCCGCACCGTTATGTCAGCCCCCTGTTCTCCGATGAACTCAGAGAATCTAAGCTGGTTTGCAAAAGACTCTAACGGACCTGGCGCAAAAACTATCTCGAGATAAACAAACAAAAACTTAAATCTAGCCAGGTGGTCTACAAAGACATGATCGATAAGGCCAAACGAGCATACTTCACCGACCGTATTAAGGGGGCTAAGAACTCGCCTAAGGAACTCTACCATACGGTCTCGAACCTGGCTATTTAAGGATAGCCAGTGATGACTCCACCTAGCGCTGAACTCTGCGAGAACTTAGCCAAGTTCTTCTTAAGCAAGGTCGAACACATCTTCACCTCACTTGAGCCTCATGTCCGGTAGAGCAGGCTAGAAGTCACACCCAGGAACCGCATAGCCAACACACAGGAGGCCAAACTTCTAGCATTTGGCCCGGTGATCTCCGAAGAAATTAAAAAACACCTACATGTCATAAAATCAGGCTCACCCCATGACCCTTGCCCGGAATCTGTGGCTGGCGGCAGTCCCTATAGCCGCCACCTTAGCTAATCTCTTCAATCAGATGTTTGAAGCAGGGGAATTTCCAGCGTGCTGGAAACGGGCTTCAATCGTCCCTCTGCTAAAGAAACCCACACTGGACATCGCCGATCCCAATAATTATCAGCCTATTGCCAGACTACCGTTGCCAGCTAAACTGATAGAAAAAGTTATGAACTCTCCGCTCTGCGCCTTCCTGGGAGCCACACATGGCCTGGATGTAGCGCAGCATGGGTTTAGGGAAGGACATAGCACCGAGACTGCCCTGATCAAATCAACCGAGGATATTAGGAGGGTGATGTGCGCAGGGGGCCGAGCGGCCCTGGTCCTCCTCGATCTGTCCGCAGCCTTTGACACGGTCCACCATAGTATTCTGGTGGACCGCTTGGAGGACTGCGAGATCCAGAGGAGGGCCCTGGGCATCCTGAAAGCCTTTCTTACTAACAGGGTCCAGGTGGTGACCCTGGGAGAGTTCGAGTCAAGACCATTCGAACTTCCCGGGGGGGTCCCCCAGGGATCCTCTTTAAGCCCCACCCTTTTTAATATATATGTCTCCTCTCTCGCCCCGGTAATCCGCTCATACGGATTTGAATTAACATCTTACGCAGATGATACTCAGATTGTGGTATCACTGCTTCCAGGGAGAGAGGATGGCGTGGCCTCCAAGTTTCAGGAATGTATGGCAGCAGTCAGTACCTGGATGGCCAGAAACTGCCTAAAATTGAACTCGTCCAAAACTGAGGTTTTGCTCTTCGGTTCCGAGTCCTAAGTGGTGGCCCGAAGAGATGGGGACTCTCCCCACTCCTGTAACTAAGGTCAAGAACTTGTGTGTCCTGATTGACAATAAGCTCTCCTTCAAACCCCAATTAAATGCACTGACCTCCTCCATTCACTGGTTGCTGAAAATCATCCGGAAGATTCTCCCCTTCCTACCGGATGAGTGCAAGAAAACGGTGGTGACGGCCCTCATGCTATCCCGCCTCGATTATTGCAATAGTTTATTCTTTGAGGCCCAACAAGGGCTGCTCAACAAACTGCAGGTTCTGCAGAACGCTGCAGCCCGTCTTATCACAGGCCTACCAAAGTTTGCCTCCGTCTCACGGGAACTGGTGAAGCTTCACTGGCTTCCAGTGCGGAAACAAATAACTTTCAAACCAGTGTGCATAGTCTTTAAGGCGCTTCATGGATTTGGCCCATCATTTCTACAACAGCACTTTCAGTGGTACAGACCGGGTAGGCATCTCGGGTCGGTCAGCCTGGGGCTGATTAGGACCCCTCGCATCAGGAAAGCACGCTGGGGGGGAAGAAGTTTTGTCCGAGGGGCAGCCATCGCCTGGAATGCCCTACCAACGGCTCTGAGACAGACCGCGGACTTGCAGGCCTTCCGGAAAAGCTTGAAAACGTGGCTGTTCACCAATTAGCCAGCAGTCCCAAGGCCAGGGGAGCTATCACTATAGCGCCAGGACACCGTGTGCTAACAGCGCTCTCTATAAGTGTTATAAATAAATAAACATACTGCAATACCAGTCAAATCGATCTGCTGGATGCTTCAGTTCAAAACATAATTTCCTATTTATTACATCTGCAGCGTTCCAATTTAGCGTACTCTTCCGTACGCTTACATCTTGCTGCAATAGGTGCATACCTACAGAACAGACCGCATCGGTTTCTGTTTAGAGTGCCTGTCATTAAAGCATTTATGGAGGGACTTAAAAGAAGCATTCCTCCAAGACTTCCGCCTGCTCCAGTGTGGAATTTTAACATTGTCCTTACAAGACTGATGGGTCCACCTTTGAGCTATTGCATAGATGTGAACTGCAATTTCTCACGTGGAAGGTAGCTTTCCTCGTAGCTATCTCATCACTGAGGAGAGTAGGTGAGCTTCAAGCACTAACCATAAAAGAACCATTTTTACAAGTACACCAAAACAAAGTAGTTCTTCAGACCAACCCTAAATTCCTTCCAAAGGTTATTTCTGCCTTTCATATCAACCAATCTGTTGAGTTGCATTTGTTCTTTCCTCAACCGGATTCTGTGGCACAACGCGCTTTGCACTCTTTAGATGTGAAAAGAGCACTACTTTACTATGTAGAAAGGACTGAACCTTTCTGCAAGACAAAACAACTGTTAGGCAATCCTGTATCGAAATCAGGTACTGCACGGTGGATAGTCAAGTGTATTTATACCTGCTTTGCAAAAGCAAAACGAACACTAACAATTCCCCTAGAGCGCACTTCACACACAAACTAGCAACTTTTATGGCATTCTTAGGGCATATACCCATAGATGACATCTGCAAAGCTGCAACATGGTCTACACCTCACACATTCACAAAACGCAATTGTATAGATGTGTTAGGAAGAAATTAAGCTAGTGTGGGACAAGCAGTTTTATGTACACTATTTCAGACGACTGCAACAGCTACAGGTAAGCCACCGCTTTGGGAGATAACTGCTGTATAGTCTATGCAAAGCATGTGATCTACAGTTCACATGCCTCGAACGGAAAATGCTACTTACCCAGTATTCATCTGTTCTTGGCATGTAGAGCTGTAGAGTCACAGGCGCCCACACGCCTCCCTGGGTACCTATACCTGTTGCTGTAGTATCTTACTTAGATACATAAATACATGGACGTCTCTTACTGCTCTTACTAACTCCATTATCACCCTCTGCGGCAACCAATCTAACAATGGAGCGGATGCCCATGCGCACTATCACCGAAAGCAGGAGTCACCTACCTCGTGACTGGAAAAGACTTCTTCGAACAAAAGCAAAGTGCAAACACCCGGACCCAACACTAGATGGCGGCCATGCAAAGCATTTGACTCTACAGCTCTACATGCCAAGAACAGATGCATACTGGGTAAGTCGCATTTCCCTTATCTGAGCACTATCTTACTAACGAGGTCCGTTGTATAGTCCCCAGCATGTCCCCTGGAAAAGCAGCAACTCAAACAGACTGTTACTTTTCAGTGGGAAACTCTGCCTGTTCATTGATTGATTGAGAATTGAGACCTTATAGTGGGCCCCTTTAAAGAGATTGTACTCTGCTAAAAGGTAAGAGTTAGATCTGTCACATTCACACTTTATTGCATTGATGTATTTGACTAGAATTTAGGTTAAAGCGGTATTTGGTGCAAATTTGCTCAGTGAATACTTCTCAGTACCTGAAGTGATGGATAGACAGCATTTTGATGCATTTTTGGTGGCGCGTGGAAGATTTCTGGTGAATTTGTTCTCTTCAAAAGAAATTTGCTTACATTACAAATCCATAGTTAGCCTATAAGCACTTTTAATGACAGCTACCTTCTTCTTTCACAGCAAACTGTGTGTGGTTTTGATCTGCTTCGAGCAAATGGGCATTCCTTTGTGTGCGATGTGAACGGTTTCAGCTTTGTTAAGAACTCCATGAAGTACTATGATGACTGTGCTAAAATCTTGGGGTAAGTCTGGATCCTGCATTACTTAAAAGTATCTGTTTTCTATGAGTATTAATGTCTAAGCCTGCTTTCTTTGAGCTTATAGGGACATACAGAATGGAACATTTAACTTTCAGATTCTTCATAAGAGAAGTACAAATATTCACTGTCTCCCAAAAACCTTCCTTAATTCCCTTCCGTAAACACTTTGCCATCCCTCTGTTTCTCTCTCTCTGCCCCTTATGTGTCTAGATTACTATGAATAGTTTACTTGTGTTGCTGTCGTACTAGAGTTACATTTGTAAATTGTTACCGGTGCCATTGTAACCTCTACATACCATCTTGTAGCTCTTATGCTGTGTAATTTGCTCAGATGCCCTTAAGACTTGATTTCCACTATATAAATATTCCAGATGAAATCAGTGCTGCCAAGTTTTAGTTTAATTATGTGTGATCTTGCCATGTTACCAATGCGTTTACAGCAACATTTGTCTTCCTTCTCTCTACTTTTGGGTTGGTCCTGCCTTCATCTGTGTTGTGAGCACAGCTATAATCAAAATGTCACTGCTATGCTTTGTGGCTTGGCTCCTGTGTCTGCTGAACCAGCCCTGCATTCACCTTGGCAATCAACATTCCTCTCAAAGTGTTGACTCAGCTGTTAAAGGCCCCTTTTCAGAGGATCTAACAAAAAGAGGGTTCCTTCTCCTGGGAGTAAATAATGCTTAAGATCCCAACTGGGGGATGATTTGCAATAAAGGAATGGGTTGCAGTGTTACGCTGATTACCAAATTTACAACTCAATATGTATGGACCATAAAGATATCATTAAAACCATGAGGCATACTTGTTAGTTAAAACATTTTCATACATTTATTAGAATAAGTAATCTTAGGTAGTAGTATGTACAAATCATATACACAATTTTATTCACACATTTAAAAAAGGTTTTCCAAGGAATAATTAAAAAATATTTAAAACTTCACTAATTTGGTACTTAAACATAAACATTACATAATCATATTCATAAAACAATTTTTTTTTTTACAAGAACGAAATTGTCGACGCGGCGTTTCGGTGCTTTTTTTCTATTCTGCACCTTCTTCAAGGACTCGTTCACAGCTTACTATTTTCCAGGTTTAGTCTTTCCTGGTTTCGTTGTTATAGGTATTTCTGAGCACGTATCCCTCTGCTCATGTTGCTTTCATTCTTTACTACTTGTTTCTGTGATGTGTTGAAAAACTTTCCTCGGGTTTTGAAGAAAATGGACCAACTTCAATCCGATCCTATTTCCTTGATCGTTGTAGTAGTAGGGGGGACGCCTCTGGGAGCTACCTTATGCTATTCCGTCCACCTCTTTCACTCTCTGTAGACAGGAATCTTTTAAGCGGTTAACTCTTGCATGTATTCATCATGGAATCAAGGGTCACTTTCTTTAAGCTTTTTTTAAAATTAGCTGTTCACTTTATAGCTAGTAGCTGATCTGCGTGGCGTCGTCCTCCTCCCAAGGTTGGTTTCGAATCTCTTTTCAGAGGAGACAGCCAGCAGAGAACACCAGTATTGTGGAGTAACAGCGATTTACGGGGCCCTCTCCTCTGAGCTTACAGCAGCAGGGTTTTATGTGCTTGTCTGCATAGCTATATGCTGGATAACTGAAATTCCTGCAGTTGAATGGACACATGTGCTGCATGCCGACAAGGGACAACTGGTGCACAGCCTGCGTTTACTGGAGTCTGTCACTTAATGTCCAACTTAAGTGTCATACTGCTAGGGATAGGCAGTTACCCAAAAGGGAGATGGAGACATAAAGGCACACAGTTAACTGTTGGTATCAACTCTTCAAGAGCTGTTAGTTCAGTTGTTTCCCCATAAGGCTCATGACAAGAACTCTAGTGTCATAACACACCACAAGAAAAGATATGAGCTGGTAGAAAGTTGTATGTGTGCAGCACACATGTTCGTAAAATTATCAGGGAGGAGGAGCTGTACCTGTGTTAACAGTCAAGATCAGAGACAATGTCTCAAGGCTAGGACCAGACTTGGCCATCATAGAAATTGGTGTTTTGCAGCATGAAACTTTTTTGGATTCACATTCTGCACATTACTCTGCTGTCTATTGATTGAATCCAGCAATGTCCTCCCCTTCTTTTTGTCAGGCCTTGTCAACCATTAGGTACTTAGTCTTCAGATGTTTTTTCCTGCTATTGAGTCTGGAATCAAAGGACATGGCATCTCATCAATGAGTATTGAAATCCGAAGACAATACAAAAAAAAGCAGCAAGAGAGAAGGAGCATTGATGGCTATGACAGAGGATGTTAAGACAGAGCAGAAGACACCAAAAACAACTGAAAATCATGTTTTTTTTTTTCATGGAAATGTCTACCCCGTGGCCGGAGAATGCATAGTCAGGGTGGTGATTTACCCCGAACCTCAGAACAAACCAACAAGAGATGGAAAACATACTATTTAGGTTCTGCTGGAAGTGAAGCTCCCACAGAAGGACCAGTATGCAACTTGTACCTGGCTAATGACCACAAGTCGAAAGGTTACAAGGCTTTTCCCTATAGGACATTCACGGTACAGGAAAAGAAGAAGTGGATGCCCTACGTGGTGATTTAGTCAAAGCAGAGCTTACTGAAGTATCTGAAGATATCAAGCAACTAAGAGGTCAAGGAAGGAATGGAGTCGAAATTAGACTAAGAATTCACCGTCGTAGAATCTGCATACAACTAACCACGGAAAGACAAATCGAGATGGTGGAGGAAGGACCAGTCAGATGTCTAAAGACTCAGTGAAGTCCTTCTCGATCTCGAGCTCGGAGAATGCAGGCAAATACAGGGTGATGGAATGAACACCCTTCCATTTAGGAGAACAGTGCAGTGCCAAGTACCCTTGCTCTAATAACCACAGTTTCTGCAATCTCTCCCTGAAAACAGCGTCTCCTGCAGCTCCTGTAATGTCTTTCTGTGCAAGAACACTCTATGGGGCAGAAGAGAAAGACATTGGGTGCACCTAAAGATGCCTCAACAGCCATCCACCGAGATGCTGAATATCTTTGGCGAGCAAGGCCTCTCTGTGATGAGACCAAGAATGAGTCACTCTCTGCAGTACTGGCACATTAGACGATGCCAGTCCTCAGACCATGTCTTCAAAGTGCCACAGCGGGGAAGGAACTCGAATGAACACCTTGGACTTTGATGCCTTTGGGACAGAAAACAAACACAACACTGAGCATCGCATGAGTACTACCCCTGACACTGAGCGCTACTCTAAAGCTCTACCTATTTAAACACCTTAGTACATAGGCAGAGCCCTGCTCAAGAGGGAATTTGGCACTCAGCCCGAACACTCAAAGAAAAATACTATGGTGTCTGGTGTGCCTTCGCAGACAAGGCTTGGAATGTTGAATGGGCTTCCAAGGAGAGATCCAAGCAACCCACTTTAAAAGACTAGCAAAAAAAACTGGATGCTAGGAAATAAATACTTTTTATCCATCCTTACACTGGAACAATTTCCTCGAAGCTACCTCAGGGGAAAGTTTCCAGTAATGTGCCTTTGTGGATCCTAGACACCCAGTGCTTAAAGGGCTCAAGGACAAGGCCACAAGACCTCCACCATTGCTTTTTACTCACCGGGCACTCACATTCACTTCCACTGCACCCAACACCTCCACTGCCTCCTGCACATGCAGTCTCCACCCCTCCAGCTTCACTGGCATCGCCAGAGGAATCAGTCCACTCTTTCTCTGACACTGAGTGCCATTATGTGGAGTAAGACCCTATGATCAACCTGTAGAGGCAGGAGCTTGGGACGATTCTTTGGATAATTATAATGTTGACTCACCAGGCAAACCAGACTTTGAGCCTTATCCCACCAAGCCATCTCCCTCAGATGAACATGCAGTTTTTTAGAGGGAGGCTCGTCATCATCATCATAAGGTTGAGATTCACACTATTTAAGATGGTGATGACTTCTTAGTGGAGACCTGCTCAAACATTTAACGTGCCATTCATGTTCTACCATTGCTCAAGGAGATGCTCAGGACTGCTCTGGAGTTCTTAGGGAAACTGTAGGTTCGAGGCATATGGGCTGCAGACCCCACACTAGTGCATAGATCGCCATCTGGTGGTGGACCCGGATGAATACACTTTGTGGTTGGTTTAGAAGAGTCTTTGTTTGGTAGATGACTCCTCCTGTAGAGCGTAGTGCGCCTGGGCATCAACTCCATCTTCAGATTGTTTTTTTCCGCCTTCGCGCTCGTATGTGTTTATCGTTCGGTCCTGTTACCGATCTCCTTTTGACTTCCAGTCCTACATCATACCATCGGTATCGTCTTCGATCGTAATTCCAGTTACCCGCGTCGAAGAAAGGCTTGCGCTTCTCGATTCCAGCGTTCGTCAGGCTCAATTGCGCCTTTGGGCCTTTGGCTCATAGAAAGAACACCCTTCAAGAAGTGCCCTCAGTGTGTACACAAATTCCCCACACTGACCTACATGAGGTTTGCAATCTGTGCTTGTCCCCAGAGCACAAGAGTCGAGATTGCCAGGCCTGCGCTTCGTTGCGGTACAAGAAAACCATCAGAGACGGTCGAGCTCAAAGAGTCATGGCGCAGTCCTCTTCATCGACACCAGACTTCATCATAGACGAGGCTCCAATCGATCTCGAGCCCGAAGAACAACAGCGAGACAACATCGTTTCCGAAGCAGAGGATTCAGCTTCTGGAGCCGAAGGACAATCAGAAGACAACGATCTTCTTTCAGCTGGTCAACAGGTCGTGAGTACAAGTGTCGACCCTGTTCACACCCCCATACCGGGACAGGCTTCGGTTCCACCTCCACCTCCGGGTCCAGGTGCACACCGACCAAAACGTTCAGATGCCCCGCCTTCTGGCTTGGCAACAAAGAATCCAAAAAAGCCTCCAGTTGACTTGGGCTCCAGGCAGTCTTTCGGTCTCGACAAGCAAAAAGTCCTAAAACTAACTACGGCACCGAAGCAGACCTCGGTACCGAAACCGGTCGAGACGAAAACAAGCTCCGCACCGAAGGCAGTTCCCAAGCCTATTGAACCAAAGTCAACTCCGGTTCCGAAAAAAAGTCAACCCGAAGCCCATCTCGGCTCCAAAGGTCGATGATCCCAAATGGGCTTCGGGACCAATAATTCCGGATCCGAAAAGCTTGGATCCGAAAAAGAAACACGACACCAAGTCTTCGGATCCGAAACCAAGATCTTCTCCAAAGACTGCAATAGACACTGTAAAACCTTCTAAATAATTCCGTCCCAAACAAGACAAGTCGGCGCCAAAAAAGGATAGTTGCACAGAAGAGCTTTTCCGCCCAGATCCAAAACAAAAGACTCTTCAAATTCATCCGAAGACTGGACATATAATTACAGTGCCTGAAAAGAGGAAAATGGACTCTCCCAAGCCACCTCCAGTTCCTCTCAAAAAACATGCTCGAACTTCCCCCATAAGAATTTCTTCACCATTGCCAGGGATACCACTTGACATTTCCCCTGCGCACTCACCATCCACCACGCATAGCCCTACACCAGAGGATGATGATGATGATGATGATGATGATGATGATGATGAAGAGAATTATTCACAGGGGGTAGAAAGTGAGCAACACATAGATGTCACAGATGACCCAGACAATATTCCTGGGCCATCAGATGATCCTTGGGAAGATTATAACGCGCCAGATGCACCAGATCTGCCACAAGAAGATGCATACCTTTCTAGACCATCTCCTCCAGATGACACTATTGGGTTTACGCAGCTTATTCATAGAGCAGCCACTTTTCATGGGGTGGATTTACATACAGATCCAGTAAACGAAGACTTCCTTATGGATACATTACTGTCATCACACAAAACCACAACAACATTACCAATACTTAATGGTGTAATAAAACATGCACCAGAGGTATTTAAAGACCCCGTCAGAGTCAGGGTAATCAACCCCCGACTAGAAAAAAAGTATAAAGCGGCTCCAACTGACCCAGCATACATCAAGGGTCAGCTGCCTTTAGACTCATTAGTAGTCTCAAATGAGGAAAAGAGCTAACTCGCAGACAACAAGGGATGCTCCAACCCCTGATAAGGAGTCCAAGCTTTTAGATGCCTCAGGGAAACACGCCATCTCACAAGCAGCCAATGTCTGGATAATTTGTAACTCTCAAGCTTTGTTAGCAAGATATGATCAAGTTCATTATGATGAGCTAGAGACACTTATGCAACATTTGCCAGACAATATAAAGCCAGGGCTTCTGACTTAATACATGAAGGCAAGGTCATTACCAATACCTCAATCCGCTGTGCGTTAGATGCTGCCGACACAGCCTCTAGAGCAATAAATACAGGAGTACTGTTACGTAGACATGCCTGGTTAAGCATCTCTGGGTTCAAGCCAGAAGTACAGGTCAGTATCCTAAATCAACCTTTTGACCAGCAACATCTTTTTGGTCCTACAGTTGATAATGCACTAGAGAAAATGAAAAAAGATACGGACACAGCAAAATACATGGGAGCCTTACAAACTCAGACCCACCGCGCGTCTTTTCGTCGCTCCTCTTACAGGGGCACCTCTAAAGGTTTTCAAACAGACAACACCTCCTCTTCTTATAAAGCGCCCACCCATACCTCGCCCAGTAGAGGTTATTACAGAGGAGGATATAGAGGTAACAACAATAAAGGTAGAGGCAGAGGCAACAACCACTGCAATGCCTCCACTCCCAAACAGTGACTTCTCTACCACCCCCCCCCCCGACCATTCCACTCCTGTCGGGGGGAGATTACAACAGTTCCTACCTGCCTGGAACTCCATCACCACAGACAGGTGGGTAAGACAAATAGAATAGTTCAGTCAGGTTATTGCCTGGAGCTCACTTCCACTCCTCCAACAATACCACCCAGACAGCGTCCCATGTCACAGGAGCATCTCACTCTCCTAAAACAAGAGGTTGCATCTCTACTGCAAAAGAATGCAATAAAATCAGTTCCAAAACACCATCAAAACACAGGAGTTTACTCCTTATACTTTCTCATCCCCAAAAAGGACGGTTCCCTCAGACCTATACTAGATCTGAGGCCCCTAAACCCTTTATATACAGTCCGACCACTTCCATATGGTCATGTTACAGCAGGTTCTGCCTCTGTTAAAACAAGGCGACTTCCTTGCCACATTAGATCTCAAGGACGCCTACTTCCACATTCCCATCCATCAAGCTCACAGAAAGTATCTCGGTTCGTACTAGACGATCAACATTACCAGTTCAAAGTACTCCCTTTCGGAGTAACTACAGCACCTTAAATTTTCACAAAGTGTCTAGCAGTAGTAGCAGCACACTTAAGAAGGGACAAAATTCATATCTTCCCATACCTAGACGACTGGCTAATAAAATCCAAGTCATACCTCCAGTGTGCAGCACACACATCAGACCATTTGCCTGCTACACAAGCTAGGATTCACAATAAATCAAAAAAAGTCTCTTCTCCAACCATCCCTGTCTCAACAGTATCTGGGTGCCACAATAGATACCTCCAAAGCAATTGCATCCCCTAATCCAACAAGGATACAAAGTATGCAAGCTCTAATACAAAAATTCCAGCCACAACACTCACTACCAGTTCGAGTGTTCATGCAATTAAATGGAATGATGGCATCTTGCATCTTCATAGTGCCACAAGCAAGACTCCAAATGCGCCGCCTTCAGGAGTGCTTAGCAAGTCAATGGAATCTGGTTCAACAACAATTAAAAGATCTGGTGGTGGTGGCCGACCGGACAGATCGCTATCTGCAGTGGTGGAACACCAAAAACCTTTCCATGGGCCGGCCGTTGATAGACCCTGTTCCACAAGTGGTGCTAACCACAGCCGCATCTCTCACAGGATGGGGAGCACATTTGGAAGAACACACAGTACAGGGCACATGGACACTGCAACAAAAGCTACTCCACATAAATCATCTAGAGTTGCTAGCAATTTTTCTAGCTCTAAAATCGTTTCAGCATTACCTATCAGGCAAGGCTGTATTAGTCCGTACAGACAATATGACAGCCATGTATTACATCCAAAAACAGGGGGAACACAATCCTTACAGCTCTCCCGGCTGGCACAGAGCATATGGAGGTGGGCCATTGCTCAAAAAATCTTTCTATTAGCAGAACATCTACCAGGAGTTCACAGTCAAGTTGCAGATCTGTTAAGTTGTCAAAGACAACAGATACACGAGTGGGAACTTAATCCTCAAGTTCTTCAACCTTTCGTTCACGAGTGGGGCCAACCAGAGATAGATATGTTCGCCACACACCGCATCTCCAAATGCCCAAGCTTCGCCGCCAGATATCCACACCCATTGTCCAAAGACAATGCGATATGGATGAGTTGGTCAAACAAATTTGCATATGCTTTTCCACCTCACCCACTATGGAACGCAAGCTACAGCAACATTCCCTCACATTGATTCTCATAGCACCAACATGGGCAAGACAACCGTGGTACACCCCACCACTAGAACTCTCGGTAGTACCACATAAAAAATTAAAACTCTCTCCACATCTACTAACACAGAACCATGGAGAGATCATGCATCCAGACCCAGCGACATAGCGATTTGGCTCCTGAGGTCTTAGAATTTGGATACCTCAATCTTCCACCTGATTGCATGAATGTTATAAAAGAAGCTAGAATCCCCACCACTATAGCATGCTATGCAGCCAAGTGGAAAAGATTTGTTGTGTATTGCACAGTAACAAAATTAACCCACTAGATGTTTCTATACAAAAGATCATATGTTATCTGCTCCATCTACAAGAATGTAGTTTAGCGTACTCATCAATCAGATTACATCTTGCTGCTATATAGCAGCTTACCTTCAAAACAGACATCTGTCATTATTTAGAGTACCTGCCATCAAAGCATTTATGGAAGGACTCAAAAGAATGATTCCTCCCAGGATACCACCCTCCCCTTTATGGAATTTAAATATTGTTCTCGCAAGACTTAAGGGTCCTCCATTTGAACCCTTGCATAAGTGTGAATTACAGTTCCTTACATGGAAAGTTGCTTTTTTATTTGCTATTACCTCACTCAGAACAGTAAGTGAGATCCAGGCATTAACAATTCAAGAACCATTCAAACAACTCCATCACAACAAAGTGGTTCTTAAAACAAACCCAAAATTCCTTCGAAAGGTCATTTCACCGTTCCACCTCAATCAATCTATTGAGTTGCCAGTATTCTTTTCTCAACTACAAACAGCTGCGGAAAGAGATCTACATACATTAGATGTAAAAAGAGTGCTCCTCTACTACATTGATAAGACAAAACCATTACATAAAACAAAACAATTGTTAGTGTTCTTTTCTCCTCCACATAAAGGTAATCCCATCTCAAAAGCTGGGATTGCAAGGTGGATTGTTAAGTGCATTCACATTTGTTACCAAAAAGCAAAACACACTCTATCCATTCACCCTAGGGCTGATTCCACCTGTAAATTAGGGGCATCTATGGCATTTCTAGGAAATATACCCCTCGATGATATCTGCAAAGCAGCTACATAGTCTACACCGAACACATTTACAAAACACTACTGTGTAGATGTGCAGGCAAAACAACAAGCTAGTGTGGGCCAGGCTGTACTCAAAACATTATTTCAAACTGCTGCAACAGAAACCGGTGGTCGCCGCTACAGTAGAAAACTGCTATGCAATCTATGCACTAGTGTTTGGTCTGCAGCCCATATACCTCTTACAGAAAATGCTGCTTACCAGTATGCATCTGTTATCCAGTATTATGGGTGTCTTTCATAGATTCACATGCCTGAATCATTCCCCGTCGTCGAGATGGGAGCCCCGGTACTAGAAAAGTAATGTCCTATAGACATACAGAGAGAAAAGTAGGCCTAAAGGCTTTGCCTTAGTAGCCTATCTATGTCCTTTTGTAAAAAGGACCAAATCCTGAAGGTAGCCAATCAGCTACCACCTCCCTCTAGAACCTTCCTGCCAGGAGCCTCAGTCTCTCAGATTTTCTACCGCACGTTGTGCTAGGGAGTCCCCACCTGAGCTCTCCTCAGGTTTCTTGGATTTATCTCTTTTCTACAAAAAACTTGGATTATTTGCTTCAACAATGGCTGAACAACAGAAGAAAGGACTGTTTAGAGCCTGTTCATCTTGTGGTAAGAAGAGACTGCACGTCGATGACAAGCATGAAACTTGCCTCTACTGTCTTTACCCTGATCATTCTCCAAAAGAATGTAGGATTTGTAGAACATTCTCTACAAAGACTCTTAAAGACAGAGAAGGAAGACTGCTCCTCTGGTTGAACAGACTCAAAACCAGAGATGATGATGTACTGTCCTCGGAGGGCAGTGAAATGGCTTCAGTTTCTTCGAAACTGTCCTTGAAGAGGCCAAGGGATGCTTCCCCTAGCCATTCAGACGTTCCTCATAAAAAGACTGCCACAAAGTCTTCTGAGGTAAGATCTGACACGTCTGTGAAGGATGCCTCCACCTTCAGAAAGCCAACGCAGTCCTCGTCGTTGAGTTCGTTGACTTTTTCTTCGAGAAAAACCACCTATGTCACCACGTCGCCGACGACAGTATCGACGACGATGGCGTCGTCGGCCTTCTCTTCGACGACGACGACCACCCAATCGTCGACGATGGGTAAGCCACTGTCCTCGATTATACTGATTAAAAAGCAGTCGACGTTCATCAAGGAACCGTCGACGAAGATACCATCGACGTCAGGCACACCGTCGACGAAGTCATCGACGACGGTAGGAGTACCGTCGACGCCAAAGTCACCGTCGAAGGCACCGTCGACGACTAAAACACCGTCGTCGACGAGAGCGGCGACGACAACGAAAGCACCGTCGACGACCACATCGTCGTCGACGAGGACACCGTCGACGACCGCACCGCTGACGACAACATCGCCGACGACCGCATCGTCGACGAAGGAACCGGCGACGACCGCCTCGTCGACGCATGAGAAACGATCGACGCCGTCGACACCGTCGACGATCTCATCGTCGACGACAACATCGTCGACGCCATGGAAAAAAGCGGAGTTAATTCCATCTAAAAAGGTTACCAAACTCCCTATTACGCCAGATTTGACATCGCCCAGTAGGGTTCAAAAACTGCCCCCATCTTGCCTGTTACAAGATGATGAATCAGAAGACGACCAATTCGATCAGGCTACTAGTCCGTCGGATCTCAATGTAAAATGCCAGAGTACAGACGATGATGGAGATGAGGTCATTTTTACAGAAGAAACTGTTCAGGCTCAAGTGCATACTCAAGTTACTCCAATGATATGCCTTCCAGCTGCGATAGTCACTGATCTTCAATTTTTAATCGACGACTACAAGAAACGATTCCCAGAATCGTCAGCGGCCCCTTCCACGGAGAAATCTCAAGTGTCAACCAAACCACAACAATCTCCAAAGTCAAGACCACCACCTTTGGACTTTTCTCAAGACAGGGAAACAGTTCATAACATCCAATCTTCTGATGAGGAAGAGGATGTACCTGAAGAAGGAGAGGTTCGAGACGACCTGTCACATAACAGAGACGATGAGGATTATGTCGCTCATTCTCCAGCCACTCCAGAACCCAACACTTCAGACTCTCCACCAGTGGATATCGGCAGATTCCACAATTTAATAGACAGAGCTGCCACTAGATTCCACATGACCATGGAATCAAAAGAAACAGATTGTTTCTTATATGACTTTAAAGATCCTATAAAAAAGGCGGCTAGATCAATTCCCATAATAGATCACATCTGGGAACAAGGTCAGCAACTCATGCAAACTCCTGCATCGGTTTCAATAGTGGTGCCTAGACTGGATAAAAAGTATAGGGCACCGTCAACTGCACCTACATGCCTTAATGGACACCCCAAGCCGGATTCGGTTGTCACCCAAGCCGCTCAAAAGAATTCCAGAAACCCATCCTCGCCACTGTCAGCACCACCAGACAAGGAGGGCAGAAAATTGGATGGCATCGGCAAACGTTTCTCCACAACGTCAGCTATGACGGTCATAGTGGTCAACGCCATTGCTCTGCTAGGCAGATGCAATAGACAATTATGGGAAGATATCGTTCCATATCTAGCGGATGTACCCGAAGACTTGAAGGATGAGGTTCAGTCACTCCTTAAAGAAGGACAAATGTCAGCGTCGGAGATCATTGATTCCGCTGTAGATGTCGCCATGACAGGCTTCAGACAGCTGGCAGGCGCAGCGGTTTTGCGCAGACAAGGATGGCTCAAAGCGACATCCTTCCGACAAGAGGTCCAAACCAAAGTTTTGGATATGCCCTATGACGGACAACATCTATTTGGGGAAAAAATAGATGAGGCCTTGCAGACGATCAAGAAAGACACTGACACTGCAAGAGCTCTCGGGACTTTACAATTCAAGAACCAGTCCTTTCGAGGGCACAGAGGTAGGGGTCAGCCCTCATACAGAGGATCATACCAAGGAAAATCCTCTTATTCCTACAATCAAAATCGCTCACAATATCCGCAGCGACAGCAGCAACAAGGTCGTCAGACCTCCTACGGGAGATCGAACTTCAGGGGCAAATCCCAGAAGAAAACGGCCGGCGGAAGACAATGACCATTTCCCGCAGCCAGTCCCCCCACCGTCTTGTCCACTCAAAATTGGAGGAAAATTGACACACTTCCTCCACAACTGGAGATCGATAACGACAGATCGGTGGGTACTCCAATTAATCCAGCACGGCCACACATTGGAATTCGACTCAATCCCACCGTTAACTCCTCCTCGCAAACTTCCACACAGGCACCTTCGTTTGCTCCTGCAAGAAATCTCTTCAATGCTGAAGAAGGGAGCAATAGAGCGAGTCCCATCAGCTCAAAAAGGGAAGGGATTTTATTCCCGCTTCTTTTTAATTCAACAGAAAAAGAAGAAATGGAGGCCCATTCTAGATCTCAGGGCACTCAATGCCTTCCTGAAGAGCCAATCTTTTCGAATGGTGACTATCCAGGAAATCCTAGGATCCCTAGAGGAAGGAGACTTTATGACGTCTTTGGACCTGCAAGACGCATACTACCATGTCCCAATACACAAACGCCACAAAAAGTTTCTACGATTCGAAGTAGCAGGTCAACACTACCAATTCTGTGTCCTCCCATTCGGCCTCAAATCAGCGCCACGCATTTTTACAAAGTGCCTGGCTCCTGTGGCAGCTTTCTTGAGACAGCAGAATCACCAGGTCTTCAACTACCTGGACGACAAATCAGTGGCAAGTGGACGGAACAAGAGAGGTCTCTACATATCAACCTCCTAGAACTAAGAGCAGTTCTACACTCTCTACAAGCATTCCTCCCTCGCATCAAAAACTCAGCAGTGCTTGTGAGGACGGACAATACAACCACAATGCACTACTTGAACAAGCAGGGAGGGACACGTTCACTGACACTGTCTCGCGAATCGCAAACAATTTGGAACTGGCTACTACTCAACAACATCAAATTATCAGCAGAGTATGTCCCAGGAAAAGACAACGTCATAGCGGACGCTCTGAGCAGACAGAGGTCACTGTCCCACGAATGGGAACTGGACCAACAAGTTCTAAACGACATCTTCTCGGAATGGGGGAAACCGCAAATAGACCTCTTTGCCACCAGGGAGAACGCCAAATGCCACAGCTTCGCAAGCTGGCATCCCCAACCGAGGTCACTAGGAAATGCATTTTCCATCGCATGGCGCAACGTGTTTGCGTACGCATTTCCGCCATTTCCCCTGATAACCAGAGTCATTCGGAAAATTAAAATGGAACACTGCACCTTGATTCTCATTGCCCCATACTGGCCGAGACAGCATTGGTTCACGGACCTCCGTCGCCTCTCAGTCCAACCATCAATCCAACTGCATCAACATCCCTCTCTACTCTCGATGTCCAAAGGCCAAGTACTCCACCCGAATCTGAAATCTCTCAGGTTATCGGCATGGCTCCTGAGTACCGAGAGTTCTGTCACCTAAACATCCCGCAGGAGTGCAGGGAAGTCCTAGCTAAGGCAAGAGCAGTTAGCACAAACAAAACTTATTCCTTGATATGGAAACGCTTTTGTGTTTGGTGTAAAGACAACAATATCCATCCTTTCAAGATCACTCCAGAACAGCTACTGCCTTATTTATTACATCTGGCACAAACAGGACTTGCACATGCCTCCATTAGAGTACATCTGGCAGCGATCTCCCGCTTTACGAGAACTTCAAAAGGACCTTCCCTATGGTCCAACAGATTGATAAAACAATTCCTTAAAGGGCTCTATAGATCTTTTCCAAGGCCAAGACGAGTTCCACCAACGTGGCACCTTAATGTGGTTCTCAACCAATTAATGAAGCATCCATTTGAGCCCATCCATAGGGCTGATATCAAATACATCTCATGGAAAACTGCACTTCTTTTGGCTTTAACATCAGCGAGAAGGGTCAGTGAGTTACAAGCTCTTTCAATACAAGATCCTTTCATGCAATTCAGAGAGGACAGAGTGATTTTAAGAACCAATCCTCGCTTCATTCCTAAAGTCCCCTCGGACTTCCATCTAAATGAACCACTTGTACTTCGATCATTCTTCCCGAACCCCAGTACTATGGCTGAAAGATCTCTTCACTCTTTGGACCTAAAGAGATGTCTAAAATTTTACCTAGACAAAACAAAACATTTCAGAAAAACAAATCGGCTTTTCATCGCCTTCAGCAGACCTAGAAAAGGCATGCCACTCTCCAAACAAAGCATTTCCCGATGGATATCAGCGGCAATTGCTTTTTGCCATGACAAAGCCGGACGTCCATTACATTCCAAAATCCGAGCGCATTCCACAAGGGCTGTGTCCACATCGGCAGCACTATTCGCTGGAGTACCGATTCTGGACATCTGCAGGGCAGCGACCTGGAAATCGCCGCATACATTTACCAGGCACTACTGCCTGGATATGGAACTGATGCAGGATGCAGCTGTGGGCCAGGCTGTACTTCGCCATCTATTCCAGTAAGATGAGCCTTCCTCCTTCCCACCGTCCTGCAATGGTATGCACATTTATTTACTTTCTTATTTGTATTGCTGATGGTTACTAGTCGCATGATATGTATTATCTCAGACTATTTGTTATGTTCCATCGCAAATATGCATAATGTATTGCTTGCTATTCTGATTCAGGCATGTGAATCTATGAAAGACACCCATAATACTTGATAAGAAATGCGTTACTTACCTGTAACAGCAGTTATCCAGTATTGGTGTCTTTCATAGATTCACATGCAACCCTCCCGCCTCCCCAGGAAGGACTCATCTCTCACTCCATAACATATGTTACGTCTACCTAGCTTGGTGCGTACGAAAATCTGAGAGACTGAGGCTCCTGGCAGGAAGGTTCTAGAGGGAGGTGGTAGCTGATTGGCTACCTTCAGGGTTTGGTCCTTTTTTCAAAAGGACATAGATAGGCTACTAAGGCAAAGCCTTTAGGCCTACTTTTCTCTATGTATGTCTATAGGACATTACTTTTCTAGTACCGGGGCTCCCATCTCGACGACGAGGAATGATTCAGGCATGTGAATCTATGAAAGACACCAATACTGGATAACTGCTGTTACAGGTAAGTAACGCATTTCTTCTTGGCATGTAGGGCTACAGAGCGACACATGCCCACCCGCTACCTATATTTGTTCCAGTAATATCTTAATTAGATACACAAGACATGGACATCTTTTTCTGTGCTCATACAACTCCATCATTTCCCCAATGCCGAAAACCAATCTGAAGATGGAGTTGATGCCCATGCGCACTACGCTTTACAGGAGGAGTCATCTACCAAACAAAGACTCTTCCAAGACAACAACAAAGTGTAATCATCCGGGCCCACCACCAGATGGCGATCTATGCACTAGTGTGTGGCTCTGCTGCCCTACATGCCAAGAACAGATGCATACTGGTAAGTAGCATTTTCCTTACACCTAGAGTAGAGAGGAAGTTTAAGGCCTCTTGCAATGACCATCTCTAAGTTAGAGGGAAAGTTCCTTCTGATTTCTTTGTTGTTAGTACAGCAAAGGAGAGGGCATCCCCTCAAGTCACAGGGGAACCCTCCCTCCTCCTGATAAAGAAACCAAGCTTTTTACGCTGCAGGTGAAAGGGTTGCATTAGGGGCAATTAACCTGTGGTTAATCACCAGCTCTGTTGGGTTTCTTTCAAGATATGATAGGTATCGGTGGCATAAAATGGAGGCCCTGGAAGCACCATCGTGAGGCCTATGGGAAAAAAGACGAAGAACTAATGACGGATGGAAAAACAGGTGTGCCCTTGACATGGCAGACACTTCTTTTCTACAGAGTTAACACCATTGTTCTATATGACATGCATGGCTTCATGTCCCCAGATTTTAAACAATAAGTGCAACAACACCTTTTGCACATCCTGTTCATTAGGGAGCGGCATCTTTTTGGGCCCAAAATGGACAAGATGTTAGAGAAGATCAAGAAAGATAGTGAGGTTGCCAGGTCCATGGGTACAGAACAGCCAACTACACCAAGGAGCTTCTTTCATAGGCACTAGGCAAGAGGCAGCTGTAAAGCAACACTACCAGATCAGGTGCAGTTCAGCGCCATCAACCGGTTTTCCATGAGTCCCAGGCAGGCAGGGGTTACTCATGGGGAGTCTATTGAGGGAACAGTGGCAAGGGCAGAGGAAGAGTCAGCTCCAGGAAAGATGCCTCCTTTCTCAAGCACTGACTTTCCATCCATCCTCAATAATCATCCAACATCTGTCGGAGGGAGAAGAAGAGCTGTCCATCATCACTGGATGGTAATCACCTGGGATCAATGGGTATTTGCAACAGTCCATCAGATCTACTGCCTAGAATTCTTGCTACTCTACCCAACATACCACCATGCTGTCACAGCCTCAGCCAAGACCACCTTGTTCTCCTACAAGAAGAGGTCACAGCGCTTCTCCAAAAGGCTACCATACAGCCAGTGCCCTGCACCAAGGGAGACCGGTGATTTATTCACTGTACTTCCTCATTCCAAAGAAAGATATCTCAGTCACCCCATTCTAGACCTGAGGCTGCTCAATCAGTACATCCTTTCGAAACATAGTCTTATGATGACTCCTCATGGTATCACCCCACTCCTCCACCGGGGGCCTTTATGACTGCATTAAATATCAGAACACATGCTTTCACATCCCTATTCACCCTGCTCATCACAAGTACTTACAGTTTCTGGTAAGTAGACAATATTACCTGTTCACAATACTACCCTTTGGGGTCAACACAGACCCAAGGGTCTCGACAAAGTGTTGGCAGTGGTGGGCGCACATCTATGCAGAGTGGACATTCGCATATTACAATAGCTTAACCACTGGTTGATCAAAAACAGCAGCAGTCAGCAGTGTCTACCACACACTCAGAGAGCCCTAAATCTTCTACATAGACTACTATTCACAGTACCTCCCAAAACGTGCCATTTCCAACTGCAGCAGACCCTATCCGTTCTTAAGATCAATTCTAAATGCTGTCACAGAGAGGGCATACCTCAATCATCAGACAGTGATAGCTTTCCAGCAGCGGCTGCCCCATTCTCATTCTACTCACTGTAGGAAAGTGCACTTTTTGACACGGCCACTCTCACTTTTTGCCCTAGTACTGATGCTTTTTTACTGAAAGTGTACTGGGTCCCTGAGAACCAGGCCCACTCCTTTCGTGCCATGCCAAGGTACACTGTATATACTATATGTTAATTACCTCTACAGCAGGCTTTAAGCCCTAAGCCCTTAGGCCTTATATATATTTTCCTTCAATCCCCTTTCAGTAGAGACCTAGGAACCCAAACTTGCACATACATTCTCTCATCCAAATAAGAAGCATCATCACACCAAACCGGCTCTATCTCTACATCGGAACAGCTTTTCACAATCACGAACAATGAAATTGGCAAAAGAATATCTAAGGGAAAGCGAGAGGGAGCTCCAGGCCCAAATTGGATCCCGCCAATATTGTTCATATTGGGTACTGAGCCAAAGCACTAAAACCGATTTTTGAATCAATCCTGCAAACATCAATTATACCGTCATCATGGAGGGACTCGGTTTATCTCACTGATTTAATACAAAATAAAAAAGGCAATAGGAATTATCTGAAAAACTACCAGTTGGTAGCACTATTGGATAACAATGATAAATATTATGCAGGATTAATACTACAAGAACTAACTTCTTGGGCTACAGGAACTGCAGCAATACCGCTAAATCAAACAGGCTTCTGCTAGAGCATGGGGACCTCTACCAACATTTTAACTTTCTCATCAATGATAGATGCAGCACTTGCACTAAAACAGCCCCTGTACTTGTGCTTTATTGACTACAACTCAGCGTTCAATCATATAAATATAAACTTTCTGTGGCAAAAATTAAAAAAGCTGAACATCCCATCTCTACTTTTAAAACAGCTAATCGTCTTACACAGCAACACCTGGGTGCAATTAAAACTGGGCGCAGGAGCTCACTTAACAAAGAAGATTTACACTACCTCCGGTCTGAAACAGGGCTGCTTGCTAGCCCCAATACTCTTTAATCTCTTTATGGCAGAGTTATTAGCCACCCTGAACGAAAGCAACTCACTCGCCCCGAAGCTTGGTGGCCTGCATCTATCAAATCTATTCTATGCGGATTACCTTGTGCTCATCAGTCGGACACCCATTGGCCTACAGCGCTTGCTCGACATTACATCCCGATACTCAGATGTTAACAAACTCTTCATTAATCAAGACAAAATGTAAGTTATGAGCGTGAACACTCGCAAATCAAAGTCATTCCGCCACTGGCATCTGGCAACACGCAAGCTGGAAACCTTACAAGAGTACAAATACGTGGGCGTTATCATCGATAATAAAGGGAACATCGCAGCTCAACGCGAAGCCATAAAAAAGGGGGATAATGACAACCATGGCACTAAGAAACTTAAAGAATTAGATCTCTGGCTCAACTTTTCCTCACTAACCAGGGTGATTCAGGCTAAATTTATACCATCCATCACCTACGGAAGTGAAGCCATGAGAGGGAGTGATGCTGAAACACTGGATGGCACCACAGCAAGAGCATTGCGAATGATTTATGGGCTACCAAGATACACATCCCCCGCACAATTGAGACAAGAGTTCGGGATACAGAGACAAGAGCTGGCACGTAAAGGAGCATATATTAAAAGCTGTTATAAAATTAGAAAGGGGGAGTCAGAAACACTAAACGCCTACTTATGGAGCGAACTGCAAGCTAAGGAGGCATGCTCATCTAGACGCTACATGGAAAGCTCACTCGACAAACTAGGCCTACGACACCTCTGGGAGACCTTGGGGACTTACACAAGCTTTAAAAAAAATAGTTAACAACACTGTCAAAAGCGAATCCCTCATACAAGACAAAGCCACCTTGTCAGAGCGTGCACATGGCTGGTTCACCATACAGTCCTATATCAAAGCCTCCCCTCAAACATACCTCCATACTGGCTTTTCCAAAGAGAAGTTCCTGAAATTCCGCCTAGGTATATTACCATCTGCGTACCACCTGCTGCCGTGACCACGTCCACCGAAGCCAGCAACTTGTCTTCTCTGCAGGAAAGGGGAGGAGGATATTCTGCACCTCCTAACTATCTGCAGGGAAGTACTATGGGAGCGCCGCGCCCTACTTAGACCACTTTTCAATATGAAAACCATACGGTCCTGCAGGCAAGCAGTACTAGCAAGCTTCTCTGGCTAGGATGTCCAAATGAGCTGCCGTTTGGTAAAACTCCTAATGGATGTAGACACAAGAATAAAAAGACTGACTAGTCAACAAATGGTTGCAGAATGACACGATCAAATAATCCTAAAGGTGATTCCGGATGGAAGCGGCTATCATTAAAAACATAGATGATGAGCTTCAACGGCAACGGACGGTTTTTAGCTGCACTGGATGGCTCCTGGAAGCCTGCCACTGCAGCACTCACACTTGAATCATGCCCACTTCGGATTCTTTGAACTGAATGACCTCAGAAGCGACCTTGGGTGCATGAGGTCCCTAATGATACTGCAGCAGATGATCTCTGCTCTGGAAATCCTTCTATCTGTGAGCCTTGCACGCAGAGCATGCACTTTATTTCTATTCAGATTTCCGATCTTTGCCCACAGAACTTGCATTTTACTTCGCTACAACGAGGTGCTCGGAGCCGATCAAGCTATAAACCAAAAAGCTACTACAATCTCTGGGTTTTAATTGCACTTGAAATCCTTCCTTCTGCGATCCTGGCACACAGAACATACACTTTATTTCTATCCAGATCTGCGATTTTTGCACACAGAACTGGCATCTGATCTCTCTCCAGCCAGGAACGTGGAACCATAATACACTAGTGATGTTAGTCTGAAAATTTTAACCAACCTCTATTCGAATTTATATGTGTAACAAAGCGTTTGTAAAATTGGATAACCCAATTTTCTGCTTATTTACCTGTGTTTTATTAAAGTAAATTGTTGCAATGATTTTAATTATTCACGCAAATAAGGCATTATCTTATCTTATATTATATGTGAAGGCCCATCTGCATGAGCAGACAGACCCCTGTGATGTCTAGTTCCATTACTTGATTCGCAAGTGATCAGAAGCCATTTTAAGGACATGTACTGGGAACTGGTCAATACGAGTTACTCAGATACATGATGGCTGCACTGAAACCAATGGCGTTTGTTATCAAACATCTTGTCTTAATAAATCTGTACAGATACCAGTACTAGATTTATTATGACATGCACTCCGAGGGCAACATAGAGGTGCCCCCTGAAAATCTACCAGTCATCTAGTGTGCTGACTGACTGGTATCATCCAGCCTGTTACCACAGACAAGTTTCTGCCCCTGTAAGTGAGAGGCCAGAAACAATACCAGCTCCTGAGGAAGAGGTTCACACCTCTTCCAGTAGGATGGCTAGTGATTTAGCATAACCAGGCCAGAGGCTTCAAACCCACTGCTGCCTTTGTTGTGCAACCCTGGCTTCCCCCCAGACCTGGGGAACTCCACCCCCTGCCCTGGAGCCCCTTTGGCACTAGAGCAGGAGGGAAAAATAGTTTGTCAGAAGGTGTGTCACACTTTCAGGCTAGGCCCACCCCTAAGGTGAGCCACCTGAAATGGACAGTCAAAGAAGGGTTTCACCATCTTTGATTTGGTGAAACTAGAAACTTTAGGTCATGATTATGCCCCTCTCCACAGGAAGTGGTCATATAGGGGGTGTAGTTACCCCAGGTGCAGGTAGTCCATTGGCTAATACCCTACACACCCCTAAATTCAGTATTTAGGGATCTCCTGACACCAGGAACTCAGATTTTATTTTGGGGAGTTTTATTTGGCGCAAACTTGACCCGAAGGTATCACAGCGCTTTACATGAGCACCAATTGCATTACAGACTGACGCATTCATTTTGGTAGGCACAGGGAGATTGTGATTTGCCCAGAATCACAGGATTTTGAGCATCCCTGCCAAGACTTGAACCCAGTTCCCCAGCTTTGAGGTCGACCACTCTATACTGTATACTGGGAACCAAAGGAAGGACAAGGCAGAGCCAAAGTTGTGAGAACAGAGGTCCTGCACCGAGATTGGCGTCAAACCCTGCCTGACTGCTTGCACCGCGACAAAGACCGACTCATCCAGAAGCTGAATAGCCTTCCCAAACCCTTCGAGGACTGTTCTCCCCTTTAATAACCAAGCAGCAACTGCCTTTGGTGGAGTAGCCCTCCCCCTGCATCTGCAGGCATTGACTGCATCGACCCAGTACTTCTTGCTGGCCATTTGGACCACTGAGTGTGCATCTCGCTAGGAAGAGTTTGTTGTGGGTCCAGGAGGTCAGCCACGTCGCTTTCACTAGACTACAAGATGCTGAGCCCTCCAGGAGCCTCTCAGCACAATTACCCTGGGTACCTGAGCCCTTGCATCTACCTAGGCTTGTTACGCATCCAGTCCGGACACCATTGACGCAGACAACGACCTGCCATCAAGGGACTTCAGGATCCACAAGGCTTTCATCGATAGTGGCTCAGCTTCCCTGTTTTCTCTCCCTCCCCAGGTCACCAAAGCCAAGTGGGAGCCTTTAACTACAGCGACCTGCCAGATGAAACGCCTATGCACCCGGCATCGGGTACTTCTTCCATAGACTTTAATGCGTAGTTCTCAAGGCTGCCAATTCAACCAGTACCTCTGCACCCGGACTCACCAGGGCAGGTAAAATCAAATGCCGGGGGTTTCTTAGACCTTGGCCCCTAAGCAACTTGAGTACTAGAAAGCAGCCTCTAAAAATCGTTTGCAAGTATATCTATGCTTTGTATGTTCTCCCATCAAATAACATTACCGCGTTCGAGGCTAATACCTCAAAAACTTTATTCAACTGTTTTTTCTTTTACTGTAAAAATCCTATCTCCTTAATTACATACCCGATTCTGATGATCTTGGTGTCTAAAATTATATAAAAATTTTATTTTCCAAAATTTGTTTCAAATTTCTTCTTGAGCGTGTGTCTCACTTATTGACTCTCTGTGTTCAATGAATACTTAACATTACCCTCTGATACTCGTAAGCTACTCCATCACACTACCACAAACCGAGCACTTGGGATTATTACTTTAAGGCCTGTAAACCCGTATAGGTCTTCTGTACTTTTTGCATGGTGCGCCCTTACATTGGCACTACCAGATAAAAAGCCAGCATCCTATACTCTCCCATTAACTGCAAGAACAGTAATGAAACTCTTAGGTATGATAGCATTTGGCAGAGCAGTTGTTCTGCATGCCAGATTTCACATGCACCCACTTCAGCAATGCCTCATCAATGAATGGTGTCAGCAGAGGATCAAAAGGGTGGATCTAGTGTTGATAAAAGCTAGTACTTTGCACATTCTTTAATGGTGGAACAGCAACAATCTGTTGCTAGGAAGGCCTTTGTAGGCACTCTACTGCAAGTGAGCATTACTACTAATGTACTAATGTATCACTCCTAGGCTGGAGTGCACTTCTGGCCAATATGACTCTTGGGGCACCAGGACGCCCAACTTCACCAACAATTACGTGGGGCTCATTGTCATTTTTCTCGCCCTCAAATCTTTCTACTCATTGCTTCAGAATAAGGTGGTACGTATGCGCACGGACAACATGACAGCGATGTATTGTGCTAGATGCTCAGCACTAGCTCAACAAATTTGGCATTGGGCACATTTTCGCGATGTTCATCTTCTGGAGGAACACCTCCCAAGGTTGGAAAACAATTTTGCGGACCTCTTAAGTGGGTTCCATCAACAGGTCCATGAGTTGGAACTCCATCCCCATGTCCTCTGCAGGTACTTTTGCCAGTCGGGGTCCTTACTCATTGACTTATTCGCCACCACAGGAAATGTAAAATATCAAAGCTTCGCCTACAAGTAGCCCCACCCACAGTCCAAAGGCAGGGCTGACTTTTGCACAGAGTGACCGGTCACTACAGATCACAGAATTCTAATTTATGTAGGTTGCTCAGTGGGTTACTGCTTTTTAACAGGACACTTTCTGAACCGGACGTCACGACATCTCGATTTGGAGCGATTGTACTCCAATGAATTGAAGACAACACTGTATCCAAACTAGGAAATACAACCTGAAGATCATGCGAAAAACATAATCTGCATGCTACGCCTTGAAGAAGTCCCAAGGGGACTTAACGGGTCGGCTGTCAGTTGCATGCTGTGCTTTTATGGACAAGAATCTATTTTCCAATGAATAAAGACTCGTACAAATGTGTTACTAAGAACACTGTTACTTTTTTCTCTTCATTTGCAGACTATGGACTATAATCCATGCTATTTCACTATTTAATTGCAAAATTGAGTGCTGAACCACGTTGTGTGTTTTGGTTACTGCTTTTTTTCGCAGAGATCTTTATGCATTTCATAAGGCACCACAGTGCTGCATTCAAACTGCAAGGTATAGATTAGAACGTTCTAGTTTGCCAACGGCAAGGTATAGGTTAATGTATCATAATTTTTTGTGGCATGTGTAGCTGTTGATAAACATGCTGTGCATACTCCTGCCATCTAGTGTTCTGCTCAGATATGTGCAACTTGTTTTTGTTCAAAGATGTCTTTTCTAGTATCGAGGTATTTATGACTCCATCTGTCTCTGGTAATGCACATGGGCATGGGCTCCATTGGTAAATAGTTTTTTTCTCCGCTGTCCATTTCAGACGTGTCGAAGTTCACTCCACTTTGATGCTGCGTGACGTTCTTGCCGGGCCCTGAGATCTGTTCCTCTTTTGTAAACTCAGCAATCTTCCCTACTCCTCGGGTCCACGTTGCATGTTTCCTCAACACTATCCTACGGCTGTCAGCTTCTACTCCTGCTTCTCCAGCCTACTAGCACTTTGACATCTAAGAATTTCCACATGATGGAAAGTACTCCATTCAGGTTCTGCTCTACATGCCATTCTAAGTGACCGAGTACAGATTTACACATGGTTTGTAACTTCTTATCTTCCCCCGACCATCGAGAGAACTCCTGTGCCAGGTGCCTTACGTTCCTTAATAAGAATTGCCAGGCGCTGCACATTGCTTTAGCCTCAGTGGCGCACAGTAGTGAGGCAGAAGATACTCCAGACCTGAAAGTAACAGGAAGATCCTAAAGCTGACGTTGTGATCGAGGAGGCGTTCTCGTCGGAAAGCATGTTGTCCACCAGCTCAGTGCCTGACAACAAAGGCCACAGTAAGTACCATTCTCTCACAAACTCCTCACCCTAAGGTGGTCCCAGCTTGGCAGTCCTGTGCTTCATCACAGGCTTCCAGTCCACCACTGTCTCACAGTCATGATCAGCTAAGAATTTTCGAGCTGGACCCAATTCCCTTGTCACAATTGGCGTTGATGTTCTCCTCGTGGCCTCATGCGTCAACTTCAACCACCGCCTCAGCGCCAGATCCGAAAATTCCCTCTAAGGTCCTGTCTGAGGCGAGACACTCGCAGCTGAAAAGTTTGAAGCCCAGACAACTGTAGCCGAAGCACTCTGACCCAGGATAGATCAATCTGAGATATACTTTGGTGCCCTCAGGACGTCTAACCTCCTCATTGCCTTCCAGGCTGCTGTCTACAGCTGCATCTTCTATGGCATCTGAGGCTCTTGACCAACTGATCCTCCAGCGGCTTCAAGAGTACCTCGATGCCAAGAAGAAACAAATCCACATTTAGCCTGGCACTGGAGGAATCCTGGTCAAGCCTCCATATCAACCTAAAGACTCCATTACTCATAAGAGGAAATTGACTTTTGAAGAGGCCATCAACCCTCCTGTGAAGCCAACACATAAGAAGGGTCTGTGTCATAACAGAGGCGCTTCTCAACTGATTCCTGGTCCTTCCCGTCCTCTTCCTCCCTCTCCCTCCCTCTCCCTCCTCCCCCACATATTTCTACATATCCGCTGCTACCTGTGGACCTCCAGTAACACTCACCACAGGGTCCCCCACATTCAGGGCGAGGAGACAGCACATGTTCTCCTTTTGAAGCACAGGCTCTCCTTTTGATCCACCTTATGAACCTCATGGCCTGACGTCTGGGACGGTTATGACATTTCACCCCCATCTAACACTGAACCTGTCCACTATCCAGCATGGCCCTTGCCCCCGGACAATACTACCTCGTACCACAAGGTCCAACACAGAGCTGTCACCGTTTGCAAGGTGGAACTTCATGTCCAGCATGAGGAAGAAGACTTCCTCATGGAGACCCTCTCCTCTGCATAGCGGTCCCGCCATTACCTTCCCATGCTAAAGCATATGTTTCAATATGCTGTGGACATCTTTAAAGAGCCTATGAATGTGACGGTAGTAAAGCCTAGGGTGGACAAAAAATTCCAGGCTTCTCCCTTTGACCCACCCTGCATCAGGTGCCAATTATCCCCCTATTTCCTAGTGGTCCACACTGTTAGGAAGCAGCATGCTAATTCACAGTGCACACGGGATGTCCCCCCCGACCAAGAGAGTAAAAAGATTGATGCCGGTGGAAAACGTGTTGCAGCACAATCTGCCACTGTCTTGTTACGCCACCACAACTGGCTGTGAGTTAGCAGCTTTAAGCTGAAATTCCAACAATACTTCCTAAATGTGCCCTTTGATGGGGAGCATCTCTTTGGACCACAGGTCATTGAGACACTAGAAGAAATCGCAAGGAACATGGAGACAGCCAAAGCCATGGGGGCCAGCTTCTTGTGGCTCCTTTTGCCGCACCTAGTGTTGTGGTGCAGCCCCCTGAAATCAGTGATGCCCCTGCCTTTGCCCACAGTCCTACAACACCTGTCTGGGGAAGCAGGCAGGGCTACCTGTGCTGATGGACAAAAATCCCCTCCAATCAGTGGTTTCTAGACATCATACAAGACGGGTCCTGTTTAGAACTCATGCTCACACCACCAAACATTCCACCCTACAAACACAGACTGTCCTCAGAACATCAGCATCTGCTCCTGGAGGAAATGCATTTGCTACTCGCCAAGTTGGCAAAAGAACCAGTACCAGTACAACATCGCAGTAAGGCGTGTTCTCTCTATACTTTTGAATCCACAAAGAAAATGGTTCCCTCAGACCCCTCCTCGACCTCAGGCCCCTCATTCTGTCGGGGGAACTTGCACAAGGTTACTCTCTAGGATGTCATTCTCCCTGCTACAACAAAGCAACTTCTGGATCAGCCTCAATCTGAAGGATGCCTACTTACATGATGAGTGATCAACATCATCATTTCAAAGCTGCCTTTCAGGGTTACCACAGCCCCCAGGGTGTTTACCAAGTGCCTAGCCTTGGTAATCTCTCACCACTGACCGAGCAGCTTCCACATGTTTCCCTACCTCGATGACCGACTGTTCAAGAGCACCATAAAGCAACAATGAAGAAAGGTAGTTCGGATCCAGACAGATATTACAACTGCCACATTCCAACTCCAAAAACGGGGGTGGGAGGGGGCCCCCTCTGCCGTTATTTGCGTTAGCTCAGGGTATTTGGCTTTGGGCGATACATCACAAGGTGCATCTGTTGATTCAGTAAATTCTCGGGATGTACATCAGCTTGGCAGACCTGCTCAGCAGGACGCATCTAGAACTCCACCTCAACCCCCCCCAAAGTCCTCTTCCCCTACTTCCATCTTTGTGGGTTCCCGCAGATAGACCTGTTTGCCACCGGTGAATAAGCAAAATACCCAATCTTCGCCTCCAGACTCTCTCACCCACAGTCCATGGGCAATTCACTGTGGATGAATTGATCTGGTATTTGGTTACGTGTTTCCACCTCGATCACTCCTCCCATTCATGGTTCCCAAGTTGAGGCAGACATCCCTCACTCTCATCCTAGTAGTGCCAACCTGGGCACGCCAGACCTTGTTCGCCACTCTGAATAAACTCTCTGTGGTCCCTCACGAGAAGCCCACCAACCGGCCAGGCCTTCTTTCTCAAAATCAAGGTACTCTCAGGCATCCCAACCTGCAACAGCTCAATCTTGCAATTTGACTTCTGAAATCTTAGAATCTGGCTATCTTTATTTCCCTGTATAGTGTATGACCATTCTAAAAGAAGGACACCGGCCCACAGCTAGGGCCTGCTGTGGTTATAAGTGGAAAGGCTTAGTTCATTACTGTCTTCCTTTGAGTGTTAACCCTCTCACAGACTTTCCACAGGACATGGGTACCTTCTTCCTTTACACAAGTCGGGCCTCACCTATATGTCTATCAGAATTTATTTAATTGCAGTTGTGGCTTGACTTCAAAACCCAGGATCAATGGATGATACCCTTTTGCATCATACTCGGTTAACTTAGAAATAGACAGCACAGTTCACTTTTCGTAATCTCAGATATTAAGGCTTTCATTGAAGGAATCAAATAGATCATTCTACCACAGGCACCCCGTTCATATGTGGAACCTTAACTCACTAGACTAATGGGTCTTCCTTTCGAACCACTTCACCCTTGCCCTCTGCAATTTATTTCTTGGAAGATGTCTTTCTTCCAGGGTGTATGACATTGCCATGTATCTGTTACAACGCAAAGCCTTTACCACACATTGCCACACAAACCTTTACTACCCATGTCTTTACCATGCATGCCTTTACAACCCAAAGTATTTAAAAGGTAAGTAATACACACACACACACACACATATATATATATATATTACATATTTTTAATTGGGGAAATCCCCCTTTTTTTAAAGAAAATTATTAAAAAAATAATTATTTTATTTTGAGGGTGACACCCTAGCCCCTTTTCATGTAACCTTACCACCCAATTTCCTTACTCAACCCTAAAAATCTCTTACCACCTTATACCCATACAGACCCCTAAATCCCCTAAGAACACCCTTACCACCCAAACCCCTTACCCACCCCTAAACCCTAAAATCACCCTTGCCACTCAATTCCCTTACCTCCCACTAAATTCTTAAAACACCCTTACTAACACATTCAATTCCCCCTAAACCCTAGAATCACTCTAACCACCCTATACCCTTGGGAGAGGTGTGGCGCCGCGGCCAGGGCGACTGACGCTGGAATCTGGGGACCACGGTTCGATCACCGGCTCCGGCGGCAGGTTAGCCCAGCACCATGTGACTCTGGGCAATAGCTCGCTTAATCTTCCCGACGGCCCCCCAGCGCCTAGAGACCCTTACGGGTGATTGTGCGCTTTACAAATGTGGACTTTACTTTACTTTACTTTACCCACCTCTAAACCCTAAAAGCATATTTACCACCCAATTCTCTTAGCCACCCCTAAACCCTAAAAACACCTTGACCATCCAATTCCCTTACCCACCCCTAAACCCTAAAAACATTCTTGCCACCCAATTCCCTTACCGACCCCTAAACCCTAAAAACACACTTACCACCCAATTTCCTTAGCCACCCGTAAACCATAAAAACACCTTTATCCTCCTATAACCTTAGCCGCCCCTCAACCCTAGAAAACTCCCTTACCACCAAATTCCCTTACCCACCTCAAAACCCTAAAATGGCCCTTGTCACCCAATTCCCCTACCCTCCCATAAACATTAAAACACCCTACCCACCCAATTTTACCCACCCTGAACGCTAAAAACACCCGTACCTCCCTATTCCCTTACCCACGCCAAAACCCTAAAATCACCCTTGTCACCCAATTTCCTTACCTACCTCTGAAAACACCCTTACCACCCAACTCCTTTACCCACCCCTAAACCCTAAAAAAAGTTACCACCCCATTCCATTACCCACCCCTAAGCCCTAAAGTAATCCTTACCACCCAATTTCCTTACCTATCCTTAAACCTTAAAAAACAGCCTTGCCATCCTATACCCTTCCCCATCCCTAAACATTAAAAATATCCTTACACTAATTTTGTGTGTGTGTGTGTTAGTTAGTGTTAAAATAACGTTAGAGTTAACTGTGATAAAAAGATCAGTTATTCTTTGGGGGAAAAACCTTAAACATTCACTGAAAAAAAGAAAGGTTAAATTATAGGTAGGCATATTTATCAGTGACAACATTGTCATTCTGATATATATATTTTTTTAAAACACAGAAATCCACTAGTTATAGTCAGCAGAGGTATCTATTACTTGCGCCTCCGCCATGCACTGCTTATCAATTCATATATAACATTACTCATGATATGTTCTATGACATAATTTATGACATCACTGATGACATCTCAAATGATATTACTGATCAAATCACTGATGACATCATCCAAGCTTCTTTTGTACACATTGGTATAAGCATCAGAGCTATGGAAGTAAGTGCAAATAGATAAGAATAATATGATGTATCATTACTGCTATCATACATACAAACACGATGGGTAAAGAAAGCCTGTGTTATATGCAACATTGACCCTATACCATACACATCATGGGTAGCCGAGTTCATTTTGACTATAAACCACGGATGAAAGGGTAACCTATACTACACACGGTGTTCAATCTTTATATATCTGTTTAGGGAAAACCAAGTTCATCCAGATACAAAAGCCCTGTTACTTTACTAATGCCCTACTACATACAGTCTTTACCTGTATCAAACTCCTTATAGTCATTGGACCTGCATTGAGAAATGAAGTGGATATAAGAAGAAAAGTGGGCACTTTTAACATTGTTTACTCTATAGATATAGTTTACTCTGTACCACACTGTTTGCTGACAGTGAAACTCTTATGAGAAATACACAAAAGTGTATTAAAAAGTACCTACTAAGAACATTGTACACTACTTGTCCAAAGAGAGACAATCTACTTAAAAAGATTAAGACCTGAAGGTGCTAGAGATCATACTACCTGCCTTCATACTGTGGTGAAAACGTTTACAGATAGCCAATCTTCTGAAGCAAAGCAAGTGCATGTAAATAGGTTAGTACCTGGTGCACACAGCCTTCTACGTTAAGTAGAAATTATCATGTTGAGATGGTTCTGTCTAATAACTCTAGTCCGCTTACAGTACTTAGTATGCAGTACGTAGAATATTTGCCCTGCTGGAGACTTTTACTGCAGTGCCAGAAAACTTGTGTGGAACATAATGAACACAAGTCAGCTGTCACCTACACACAGAGTTACTCGTCAATACAAAGATTTATAACCTGTTCAATACCTCTACACACATATGGAGGATTAGGAGCACATGCAATTTGTAAACACCTGTACCGATTAGCTGGACACAGACTGTACAAATGTAGGTAGAAAAGTAATATAGTATAGGGTTGTAGTGTAGTTCCTATTATCCCAATAGGCTCCGCGCATTGGAATAATACCTTCAATAGTATAGGCCTAGACCAGACGTTAAGTAGGTCTACTACTGTCGATATTAGACTTAAAGTTTTGGGTTTGCCAGCTAGCTCAGAGTTCACTAGAAACTTTCTCGAATAGGCAAGGAGGAGTTGAACCTCCCTGGATAGACAAGAAGGGATTTCGTTTCTGACAACCATAGAACATGACAACTTTGCTCTCCCCTAATCAAGAGTGTATCTCTAGAGTCGTGTGAAAACAAAAGGCAATTTATTTTACTCAGTCATTACGTGCATTCTTAGTCTCACCAGATTGTAGAGAAAAGGAAGAGACGGGCGTGTTCAATAAAAGATGGTAT
Organism: Lissotriton helveticus; assembly: GCF_964261635.1. Taxonomy (NCBI): domain Eukaryota; kingdom Metazoa; phylum Chordata; class Amphibia; order Caudata; family Salamandridae; genus Lissotriton; species Lissotriton helveticus. Next base: position 2,110,473,495 of record NC_136061.1, read on the forward strand.
TTATTGATCAGTCTCTTTTCTCATACAAGAGAAATGGATCGATATTATTGCAATACTTATGGTTAAGTAAAGTGCATACAATAAAAGCAGAAGTATAAAATAATACTGTAAAAACATTGATATGGTTTCTAAGCCATATGAAGGTTTAAAATGAATAAAGTAGATACATACACATATACATTTGACTAATCGTACTCAACTGGTGTTTCTAACTACGCCGACCCCGTGTACCTGACCTAAGCCTAATACGTGGGCGGGAATAGAAAGTAGCAGTTTAAGTTAAGTTTGTCTTTGCCAAGTGACTGACTCAAGAATTCTCTGCGAGGGGTTATTCAGTTCTGTACCTGGAATTTAGGATGAATGAGGGATGGTATCTCTCGTCTCTGGTCTCAATATTCCAGGCTGCCTGCGAGGGCTGCTTGGAAGCGCCGGAGCTGGATTTCTCGGCAGGAGAAAGGCAGCGTGTCGTTCTCAGCGCGTCAGGAAGGCGGGGCTGCGCCAGCGGGGTCTGCTCTGCTCTGGGCTTCGGCAAGTCTGGCTGCTCCGATCTCGTCACCACCGCGTGTGTTTGCATAGGGCAATATCGGTAATATTTATACCTTTAAGGTGCCGAGATTGACGTAAGGATGGACATAGATACGTCAATAAGGATGTCATACGACTTGGTCGTTAGCACATTCTTTTGCTGAAGTTCTCGGTGAAATCAAAACAATGGCCGCAGGGTTTTTCCCAGGTTGTCATAGGTTTGATTTGTTTTGAGAACTCCGTATGCCTTATCAGGGGCTGGAGGAATATCGCTTGTCTAATCAGATGGCAAGCGTTATGACCTAATCAGATAACACGTTCCTGTGCCGTAGTGTGGCTTAATCAGATAACAGTTTCTGCATCATGGGGGTTTTCTGCATCATCGGATGGCTGCTATAGGAATACATCACACCCACTCCACGCTAACTATGGACATATTTACTAATCTAGGCATAGTAAAACATATTGTAGAGTATTGTGTATACCTTACCACCCCAAAATACATAAATGCATTTTGAAATTATCTAATATACGAAAAAGGGCAGTCACATGTATTATATGCACTCAAGCTGTAGAATAATGCTAAAGTAATCACGCATTTGTATACATTATTGCTAATTGGTATATGAGAATTTACACATGAAATGGCTCTTAATACAGAAAAAAGGTTCGAGACCATTTCATCACAGAATAAAATAATTATGAACATACCAGCGGGCAGCTAATGTCTATAAAGTATCTAAAAATAGAAATTTTAGTTCTCTAAGAATAGTTCTTACTTTAAGCAGAAGACAAGTGTCCCGAAAAATTGTAAAAACATTCTGGGGCTGCTGAAAAAATCGCTGTCCGTGAACTGGAGGGAAAATTGTTCATGTGACTTTATTATTAAAGTTGAAGGCCAAATTCAGGGTGTTGGGAACGCCGTGTGCGAGCTTGCTCAAAAGTCTCTATTTCTGCTCTGGTGAGAACATCATATCATTTAGACTGTCGAAAAAGCTGTCAACAGCTTCCTGGGAGAGTTCCACTAACTCGGAAAAAGGTGTAATCATGCATTCGTGCGCATGATTGTCTCCATTGACGTTTTGATTAGGATTGCTGACAGAAGGTCGTACCTGATCGATGCTGCTTTCATCTTGAACTTCACTACCCCTTAATCGTAGTGGTGAAGCTTCCACGAATGCCGTCATCAGGATTGGTAGCCGCTGAGGGCAGCACAGAGCATGAGCCTTTATTGGACTCAACAATGTTTCTGCATCCATTGGCGCATCCGATTGTAGCGTCAGACAGGTGTCTAACACGCATTCTTCTCCGCATAGCAGGCACCTTAATACAGGTAAAACACATCGATGCCACATTGGTCGAAATGATAGAAACCAAGTCATGTTCAGGTCTCTAAGCCGGGATAGTCCCAGGATTTTTGATATCCGGTCCCGGTATCCAATGGCTCGGATTGTTTCTTCCCTTGTCGCAGGTGTTTTGTCTGTGACACGGTTTGCCATAACGAAATATTAGGACCAAGAATAGGATTCCTGCAATTAGTCCCAAAATGAGGGGAAGTCCGCCAAAAATCGAATGGACGAAATCTGGAAAAATACCCAGTATGGCTTTGAATGGTGTTAATGCCATCGAAAATACTGTCTTAAATACCTTTGAGACTCCACTGGTATCAGAAATATTTAAGATTTCATTCAGGATTTCTGCAAAATGTATGGGGGAATTAGTTGATAACAATGAGTGAATCTCTGCAGTCGTCCTTGCGACTTGGAGATCATACGTTTCTTTTGATGACGTGAGCCTGGTCGGCGTCTGAAGAAGCACTGTTTTCATTCTGCTTAAAGTATCTATTCGAATAGAAGTAATTTTCAAGTTGGGCCATGCCCTTGCCTCCCTGTCTGGAAAGGAGCTGGGGAACAATGAGTGTCCACAGCACTTGACCTTCGCAGTCGTAGTTACGAGATAAGGAGTCCCGGGCATAAGACTACAACATCTGCGATCTACAATTAGAATGTAACTCCCATTATAGAGTCTTTAAAAGAATGGTTCTATCTCTGTTGCAGGTGCGCCTAGCTGGTGACATGAAAGGTTATTTGAGTTCCCTTCACAGGCTCCATGCAAACTAATTCCATTACACAGAAGTGTACCGCTTAGTGACATCGCACAATTATTGCCACTAAGAAACACTTTCTGTCCTTTATTACTGACACATGCATGTGAATAGGGCAAGTTCCATGTTGTTTTAATGTACCCTTTTCCCAATTTTTCGTACATGCCAGCCTGTATATATTTTTGGTAGTATTGAAACCTGAAGGTTGATATTGGAATATTAATTATCCCATGTATTATCCATTCACTGACAGGTCGTTCTGACATTGTCACTGGTAATCTTTCGAGTTTCTCAATGCTCAGGATTGTATAATCAGCACCCTTCTGTGCCATACTGATTTGTTTATCAGTAAGGTTAAAGATATTGAATAGTGACGTTGTGTTGATTAAACGCCAAGGCACATAGCCTGAACGCAGATTTTGTAACGTCCAGCCAAGCTGTACAATAGAACGCAATTGAGACTGACCGTGTTGTAACAACAGTAAGTCTTGCGATATTATGTCGATTGCTGAAGACACAATGCTGTCCAGAGAAAAAATTCTGGAGGACAGAGTCATTAACCCATTGTCCACTACAGAAAGTGATTTTTCCAAATTAATACGGTCAATTTCCCGTATTCTTTCTGCTGTTTCAATTTGAGTCACCTTCCAGGCCTCGTTGTATGCTGCATATACAGAGGCTGCTATGAAACGCTTTTGACGCTGTTTGCGTGGTCCCATAATGAAATCACGCAAGTCAGCACCATCAGTAAGTAAAGTTAGGTGTTGCTTAATTTCTGCCAGTGTGGAAGTTTGTAGCCATTGAAGGCATAATTTGCCCACACTGTAGGTGGTTATTATTCCTGGGTGTTGTCTTTGGGAATATCTAGGGTCTGGCCTGGTCAATTTGAACCCCTGTGTTTTGTTCAGGAATCTGTCTTGACAGTTATTAGTATCTGTGGGCCAGATCAACCACTGTTTCCAATCAGGATGTGTTCTGTTTTGGTTTAATACATAGTTTACGTCTATCTCTTCATCTGTAGAGCTATTGCTGTTCATTGTTGGTTTTGGAATAGACGGTTTATTTAAGTCTTTGATTTTGGCTAGGCCAAGACAGGTAGTTTGTTGAACAGTGTCATTTAAAAATATAATTTGTTCTGGGATCATGCAGGCTCTAAACAAAGATTCTATACCTTGTACTTGCCATTCTTTTGTACCCCAAACACTTTTTACTTCAATATTTTTGTCCCAATAATCAAAACCAAAAGTATTCATTTGTTCAAAAAATGAGTCTGAATATATCAATTTCGTGTTTGTTATCATGGTCTTTGTCCCTGTCTTATTTGACAATTTGAAATAAAATGTTTCAGCATTACTTGTGTTAAAACCTGAAAAGTATGAATATTTGTCATAAAAGGTTCTTGAGCTTCCTTTTGGAGGGGTTGCACAATGTTCCCATTGATTATAATTTAAAACATTTCTAGGTTGTGCAGATCTATGTAGAAAATGGTTACCATAGTGGTTGTAGCAATACATACTATCATAATTTGTAGAACCCTGCAAATAATCATGTTTGGTAAATTTAGCAGACATCACTAAGTCAGACATCATATTATTTATACTTTCAAAGTCCCAATCATCAGCAAATGAGCTTGGTTTTACAAAGTCACTCAATGAGATCTTGATTTGGTGTGGATATTTCAGGATTTCGACCGGACCATAGATTTCATAGTCAGTGTTGTCCCATGCTACCCCACCCGGTATAGGATTGGCTGTGAAGTTGACTGAAGAAAGTTCTCTTTTCTCGACGTGTGAAGATGTGTGTGGTTTGAGGATCAAGTTGATTTTCTGACTTGCTGTGTCCATTTTAGCATATTTTCCCTCAATGAAGCGTCCCCAAGTTAGTACCATGTTGAGCCAAAGTATGAGGATAAATGCACCAAAACCCACCCAAAATTCGATCCATGGAGAAATCAGATATGTTTCTTTCAGTTGTTTCAAAAGTTCTTTAGCTTTATCTTTAAAGGTTTTTGTTGATGGCTGTGTTTTTGATTCACTGAGGTCTTCAGAGCAATCATCGAAGTTTATGAAGTAGCCGGATGCTGTTCTGTCAATTGTTCCAATTGCTTCAGGATTACTGTTTCTTGCATATTCGTTTGTTACTTCATTGTAGGTTGGTGTGTCTCTGCTAAATGTTTTTATTTGGGTTTTCAGAGGTTTAAGTTCCATTGCATTGTTGCATAGTCCTTGTTGTTCTTCTGTAGGCGTTTCGAATGTGATTAGCCTCTTAGTTAGAACCTCTGTATTGGTAGCAAACCTTGGTGTTCTGCTACTTATTGGGAGTCCACTTGGCCTACTATTTGTTATCGGCCACATGATTGTGGTTTTACCAGGTCGATGGATACAACTCGGTTCTCCTTTTTACCAGCAAGCGGCGGTAGTACTACTGATCTTGTCCCGTTGATGGACAAGACAGGAACTGCTTTTCTGTAAGAAGGCCCAAATTCCTTCTTTACCGCGATCTTTTCTCTGACTAGATCCCCGACTTTTGGAATCCAGACAGGTCTTGCTGGGACAGGTGGTGGTTCTTCAGTGGTTGTTGGCTGCTGTTTCAACTTTATGTTGCTCAGGTCTTTTCTTTTTTCGTTTAAGTCCTGTAAAATAGCCAAACGATCTTTGATATCAAAGCTTTTTTCCTTCACCACTGAAGTCTGACTGTCGAGGTCTAAGACTAACATCCTAGTTCCAAACAATAATTCGTACGGACTGAATCCCCTCAGAGAATTTCTTGGCAGGTTATTTAGACTACGTTGGACACTTATTAGATGTTTGACCCACCCAGCTCCCGAACCTAATACCCTTTCCGTTATAGATTGCTTTCTGCCTTGGTTTTTTCTTTACACCATCCCGTATCCCTCAGGAAGGAAGTGAGAAGAATCCCGCTGTGCTATGCTCATTTGGCCATGTTTCCCCACAGGCTTGAGGGCTAATGTGAAAACATTGGTCAAACGTAGCATGTTCCTAGCGTATATGCCATTTAGACTCGCTAATCTTTGTATAACAGTCCAGACGTCAGCCGAGTGCTGGGGATCTACATTATAAGTGGAAACTAGCCTGTATATGTTAATCGGACGCTTTGCTTTTTACTGTTGATCTTTTCTGGAGTGAAACGCCACGGTAGTATACCGTTTCTCTCGCCACTGCGATCTCTGTTGCAGTTTGGGCATTTTTTTTACAAAAATGTGATGCTGCAGGCTCATGCCTGGCCACCAGTACCTTGATTGTAATTTTTCCAGAGAATCTTTTAGTTTGAGGTGTCCGAGACCCTCACCCATATGTGCGTCTGCAATTAACAAAGTTCTCCTGTCCATGTTTGGAATTACTCTATCCCCCACTCCAGGGATTCGAGCAAAAGGGACGGAGTTTGCATCGATTATGTATGTGTAATTGAGTGGATAGTTGATCGGTAGCGCTGAGCAGTCGCCTTTTGATGACGTTTTCACCGCCAGCACTGTTTCACCGTCAATGTATTTTAATGTACGCTTTTTTCTAGCTACGGAAGCCGATTTAGTTGCTGCCGCTGTGGCTGTCTCAGCCAATGAATTCCCTGCAACGTGAACGCCATCACGCTGATGACTCAGTGAGTGTGTCACGTGAGTCTTTGGTAGTTCTTTTTGTAACAGAACTATTTGTTCCCAAAGCAGTTTTTGCTTTATTGTTGCACCTGTGTCATCTTTGTAACCGTTTTGAATCCATGTCTGCAAATCTTTGTTATATGATTTGACGCAGTAATATGAATCGGACACTATAAGTGTCGGGAATTCGCGATCCGCATTATCTAGCGCCATTTTCAATGCTAATATTTCAGTTTGTTGTTCTGAATTAGTTTCTACTGAGTGTGTTTTTATTAATAGAGGTCTTAGTTTACCTCCGCGCCACACTTCTTTTGTAATCTCACATGTGGGGTTGTATGCTTGTTCTCCCCAAACGGAGGGTTGAGCATGTCCGTCTGTATAGATTACACAAGCGTATTGTCGTAAGGGCAGAATGTCGATTTCCAGAGGGAATGTTCTTTCATATTCTAGATTTTTTAATTCCTTTAATTTTGGATCAAAATAGTAGTATACTTTGTCCGTTGTAATTGAATTCACCCATTGTATCCATTCCGGATTCAATGTTGTTGTTGGTAAATTACATGGTGTTGTTAATGCCTCAAAGGCTGATTCTGCTGTTCTGACCGTGATATGTCTACCGTCAGCTTTATCTTTTTCTCTAGCTATTGCGGTTTGAACTGCATGAACAATGTTTTCTTTAATACTGAACTTCTTTTCAGCTTCTGTGTACAAGTGTGATTTGAATGCAATTGGTACCTTTTCTCCCTCATTAGAGGTCAGGTATGTGAATCCGCATATTCCTGGGATGACTCGAATCACAAGATTGCGTGTGTTATCACGTGTTTCTAATTTTGTTTTAATTAACATGTCTGTTTGTAAGGATCTCAGAATTTCTGTGTGTATTTGAGTCCAATTGGTTCTTTTAAAATCTGGTTTTATTAGATCATAAAAGGGTTTGACCCTTTCTGCGTAATTTGCAATGTATGTTCTTCCGAAATTTAGGAAGCCTAGAATTGACTGTAGGTTTTTTAGTGTTCTAGGTGCTTGGAGTACGGCACATTTCTCTAGGAAATTGTCAGCCAGGCTTTTGCCTTCACTTGATAATTCATATCCTAAGAACAGGACTGTTAGATGGGCAATTCTGGATTTTTTAAAGTTGAATTTGTAACCCTCTGCTGCGAACCCAAGTATTATGGTGTTCACTCTCTTCAAGTGAGTATCCAAGTCATCATCTGTTAGGTATATGTCGTCGACATAAGATAATGCTTCGTCATCATATGTTTGTAGTAATTCTGTTACTCTCGCTGAGAATACCCCTGGGCTGTTCTTGTACCCCTGGGCTAACCGACAGAATTGTTTTTGAGTGCCATTTATGGAGAACGCAGACAAATATCTGCTCTCTGGTGCTATGTTTTGACAAAAGAATCCATTAGGGATGTCTAATGTTGTTTTGTATTTTTTGGGCACTATGTTATTCATTAGTGCAGCACTATGCGAGTTTTGCACTGCAAAAGTTTTGCAACATGAGTTAAGGTGTCGGTAATCCAAAACTAGACGATATGAATTGTCTGGTTTGGAGACCGGAAACAAAGGGTTGTTCATTTGTGAGGTGCAAGTTTCAAACACCCCCTGGTATTCTAGCTGATCTAGGATTTCTTTTACCTGTTTTTTAGCTTCTTGCTTAATTGGGTACTGTCTTTGTGCAGTAGGTTGTGATTTTAACTGGATTTTGTGAGGAGGAGAGTCCTCATCCCATCCTACGTGATTTTTATATAAAGCAGGAGCTTGAGCTACTGCCCACTTTCTAGCAAGTGTGTATTTTTTATGAATTGGGATATGATTTGAGAAGGCAGGCATAATTATTTCTTCGCCATGAGGGCAGTCCCTGACAAACTCTGGTGGCCAGTCTTTTTCAGCTAGAAGGATGTCATAGCCCTTGGAGAGATTATCCCAGAATAGTCCCCTTATTTTTCTAGTCTTATCCCCCTCTATACGTAATGTTATTTCATATATTTTATGAGGTTTGCTAACTCTGGTGTCTGCAGTTTCCACTTGAAGATATTCATTCGTGTCCACTGTCTCCAGATGATTCATAAGGACTTTGCGAGCTATGCTCACTTCTGCTGCGCTGTCTAGCATTGTCTGAGCCCATTCTCCGTTTTTCAGTTGTGTCCTCAGTATTCTCGGCATTGTTAACTATTTCAATACTCGCTACCTTCTTTTTTGGAAATTGTAATTTCTTTTTTAGATGAGCAGGTTCCTTGTCTTTGGACTTGACGTGCTCTTCTCTTTGTTCTGATCGTCCTCTTCTTTCCGATTTCTGCGAGGAAGTCTGAAAAGATTGAGAGGGACGTGTATCAATGTCTTGATATCTATCAGGCTTCTTTATATTATCCCTATTTCTAAGGTTATATCTTTTCCCAGAGGGGTCACTTTGAGGTGACCTGTGTCTTTGGTTCGGAGATTTTTCTCTCCGCCGAGGAGATCTTCCTCTGGACTGGAATTTCTTTTCTTTAGGATTGGATTGTTTGTTTCCATCCCAGCTCTTTTTTTGTGATGTTGAATTATTATTAAAAAATATTTTTTCAGGACTTTCAATTAGCTGTGGTTTTACTGGTATTCCACCTAAACTATCTCTACCTAGTTCTTCATAGGATTTTTCTATAATTCTGGCAATTTCAGCTGGTTGGTCTGCTATATCTGTCTCTTTTAACCTCTGGCGGATCGCCACGTTTGCTGCTTCTCCCTTTATGTTGGCTAATAATATAGCCGAGACCTGCTTGAAGTCTTTCAGTAATTTCATACCAAGAGTTAAAGCGGGTTCTGGACCGTATTCGTCTTGAATTTGTTTTAGCACATCTGGTATTACCGAAATGGATGGAACACCATGCGTTTTTGTGTAAATGGAAGCAAAGACTGTACCCCAAGTGTCACAGTCCTCCACGTGTGGTGCGATTCCCATTGGAAGACAGATAGTCAGAATCCGGTGTTTTTCTAACGGGGTGGTGTCTGGAAACACCGCCTCTATTTGGGTGATTTTTTGTGCTAACCAGAATGGTATTTGTTCCCGTTTAGCTGGTACTTTACCTAGGCAGGACTGTATGTTCTGTGGTGTAATTTTATTTGTGTTCCCCTGGTGAGGGGTCAGCTGTGCAATTTTAATTGCTGGTTGGATTGTTGAAGTCCGCATCACATATTGGACTAATTGTCTGTGTAATTTTATTAATTGTTTTAGCTGTGTTAAAAGCTCTGGTGCAGGCATTCTTTCAATGTCTGGATGTGGTGTGTATCCGGCTAGGACCGGCCACGTTGCTCCTGGTCTACCTAAGGGACCGAGCCTGGTGATGTGATTATTGTGTTTTAGGGCGCCATTAAATAAGAGCAGGTGCTCTTGAAATTTAAGTGGTACTTCCACCTCCTCGAAAGGAGTGTACTCATTAGGAGGTTCCTCTGTTTTGTAATAGTGGAAGTACTTTGTTACAGCGTTAGCTGCTGGAAAGTGTATCCATGAATAGAACACCTCTGTCTGCCGATATTCGTGTGCCTCTATTACGAATATGACTGTGCCACCTCTAGGTGTCAGTCCATTTTCTATAAGTTTTAAAGTTATTGATTTTCTTGTGTTGACCGGGATGATTATTATACCCGGGTCTGCTTCTTGCATAGCAGTATCAACTGCTGCGAGTTCAGTTGCTATTCTAACTGTCTCTCTTTCATCATCACTGTCCACCATTTTACCGACAGGAAGGTTATTTCTTTTGTTTGCAGATCAGGTTTCTTATGGAAACAAAGATTAGATGCACAATATTTTGGAACAGTTTATCCTTCAACGTTGACTAAACCAAGAACCATACATAGGAGTTCCCTCCTGCGAGGTCTGGCGGATATTACCTTTCACCCACTCCAGACGTCTTTGGAGTATTATGGGAAAAAAGGGGTCTGAGTGAAAAAGCACGACTGAGTTACTCTAAATGTCTTGCGTTAGTTTTATCGCCTTATCCAAACGAGTTGGGTGCCATGTAGTGTAGTTCCTATTATCCCAATAGGCTCTGCGCATTGGAATAATACCTTCAATAGTATAGGCCTAGACCAGACGTTAACTAGGTCTACTACTGTCGATATTAGACTTAAAGTTTTGGGTTTGCCAGCTAGCTCAGAGTTCACTAGAAACTTTCTCGAATAGGCAAGGAGGAGTTGAACCTCCCTGGATAGACAAGAAGGGATTTCGTTTCTGACAACCATAGAACATGACAACTTTGCTCTCCCCTAATCAAGAGTGTATCTCTAGAGTCGTGTGAAAACAAAAGGCAATTTATTTTACTCAGTCAGTACGTGCATTCTTAGTCTCACCAGATTGTAGAGAAAAGGAAGAGACGGGCGTGTTCAATAAAAGATGGTATTTATTGATCAGTCTCTTTTCTCATACAAGAGAAATGGATCGATATTATTGCAATACTTATGGTTAAGTAAAGTGCATACAATAAAAGCAGAAGTATAAAATAATACTGTAAAAACATTGATATGGTTTCTAAGCCATATGAAGGTTTAAAATGAATAAAATAGATACATACACATATACATTTGACTAATCGTACTCAACTGGTGTTTCTAACTACGCCTACCCCGTGTACCTGACCTAAGCCTAATACGTGGGCGGGAATAGAAAGTAGCAGTTTAAGTTAAGTTTGTTTTTGCCAAGTGACTGACTCAAGAATTCTCTGCGAGGGGTTATTCAGTTCTGTACCTGGAATTTAGGATGAATGAGGGATGGTATCTCTCGTCTCTGGTCTCGATATTCCAGGCTGCCTGCGAGGGCTGCTTGGAAGCGCCGGAGCTGGATTTCTCGGCAGGAGAAAGGCAGCGTGTCGTTCTCAGCGCGTCAGGAAGGCGGGGCTGCGCCAGCGGGGTCTGCTCTGCTCTGGGCTTCGGCAAGTCTGGCTGCTCCGATCTCGTCACCACCGCGTGTGTTTGCATAGGGCAATATCGGTAATATTTATACCTTTAAGGTGCCGAGATTGACGTAAGGATGGACATAGATATGTCAATAAGGATGTCATACGACTTGGTCGTTAGCACATTCTTTTGCTGAAGTTCTCGGTGAAATCAAAACAATGACCGCAGGGTTTTTCCCAGGTTGTCATAGGTTTGATTTGTTTTGAGAACTCCGTATGCCTTATCAGGGGCTGGAGGAATATCGCTTGTCTAATTAGATGGCAAGCGTTATGACCTAATCAGATAACACGTTCCTGTGCCGTAGTGTGGCTTAATCAGATAACGGTTTCTGCATCATGGGGGTTTTCTGCATCATCGGATGGCTGCTAGTTAACTTTTTAACCAGAATAGGGTCAGGAATAGGGGGATCGATACAGAACCTATAGGAATACATCACAGGGTAGTACCTGCTGAGCGCAGTATCAACCATATCCATATCAATGCTTACCCCAGACATCTAAGAGTGTTGGTCTGGAACGTGGCAGGGATTACCAAACTTTTAGCTGACCCTGATTGGGGTTCCTTTGTGAATTTGCACGATGTGATACTTTTCCAAGAAATGTGGAGTCTGCACACCCCCTATAGGAGTGGGTTCTCCACCTATCGTCTAAATGCCACAAGGAAAAAGAAAGGAAGGCCATCTGGAAGCCTGGCGATTTGGGTCAAAAATGCTTTTGGCCAAAAAATAAAGCCGGTCTATGTAGATTCCCCTGATATTCTAACTATAGATCTGGAATCATGTAGTGATCTGAAAATTAGGATCTATAATGTTTACAACAGAGATGTTTGGGGCTGTGAAGATTCTAACACCATCAACGTTCTAGATCATGTACTATCTGAATCCATTGATAGTGGCCCAGTCTTGTAGCTGAGGTTTTTGATTGCATATTTGAACCTTTCGCTCGGATCCCCACCCCTCCCTCCTCCTCCCTCCCAGAGACCTAATTGAGAATTGGGACGGTGTCTGGCAGGTCACACAGCTAGATCTCCCCCCAGTTAGGTGGACAGAAAGAGGTAGCCAGGTGTTGGCACTTACATTGTAACACGATCTGAGAGCCACTAATGGGAGAACCAAATCAGACCAAAAAGGGGAGCAAACTTTTAATGGACCTAGCTATGCCAGCAGGATTGATTATTGCCTGGTTGCTCTTAGTCTCTGGCCATTGGTTCATGGTATGGCAGTGGCCAATCGTCTAGATGGCAACCACAACGTTCTGATCCTTCCCCTAATAAACCAGGGTGAGAATTGTCCATCACGAATAATTTGAGATCGATTAGATGGGATTGGGTGGAGGAACATCCAGAGGCCCTGGAAATAGTTAAAGGCAAAGTACACCTGGAGGTGGAAGAGATGTTTAAACTCCCTAAAGATACGATAGTTGAGGAACTGGATACCCAGCATGACACTATATTCAGTAAGATGAGGGATCTGTGGGCTAAACCATTTAGGGAGCAGACACCGGGAATATAGTAGGGTCCAGCCTAAGCAAGAACCTCAGGCAGTTTGGTATAATCAGGACTGCAGGAAAGCTAAGGCCGACCTTGTAGAGGCAGCAAAAACTAAACCCACTCTGATCTGGGGGCTTGTAGAAAAAGTTATAGGAAAGCACTAGAGTTAGCCAAGAAGAAGTGGTAAAGATCACTTTGGTCCTCCCTAGAAAATGCATCAGTAGTCAAGGATTCTAAATCCTTTTGTTAACAAGCGACTTATTGGCTAAACAGTAGAAAGCCTAAATTGGAGTTTACAGTTCAGCCAGAGGAGTGGGTGACTCCTTTGGGGGTCTTCACGTGGTGGGAAAACTTGCACGACGCTACGGAGCACCTGGTGTATTCCAGCTGGAGCCCCCGGCCCGACCGGATTCCAAGCGATCTGTATAAAGAGGACTTAACCCCTTCTGCGCTCATGACGAGCTGAGCTCGTCATGGGCGTAACCTGCGCTACGCGGATGACGAGCTGAGCTCGTCACGTAACGCGGGTTTTTTTAAACCGCAGCGCGCAGCGGGAAAACTGCTAGCGCGCATGAGGTTAATTGCCTGGGCCCCTTATATTAATATGATAACAAATGCCATAAAAACAGGCATGAATATTCCCTCCTCGTGGAACATAGCGGAAATAATCCCCATTTACGAGAAGGGTGATAGAGCCAACCCAGCCAGTTCTAGGCTATTAGCCTAATTGACTCATTGCAGAAAATTTTCTACAAGCAGTTGTTGCTACGGGTCTAGGATTGGGTCTCAGAGTACCATATTCTGAGTGACCTTCAAGCAGGCTTCTGTGCTAACATCAGCACATTGGACCAGGTCTTTCAATTTTTGTGTATTTACTGGAGGGAGGTCAGTATTAGAGGCTGTAAGCTATAAGTTGCCTTTGTAGATCTTCGCACTGCATTTGATCTAGTTCCAAGAGCCAAGTTGAGGAGAGTAGTGGCAGGGATGGGCCTACCTCATAATTTATTGAAAATTTAAATTAGGTTGCATTCCTCAAATACAGCCCAAGTTAGGTGGGGGAAAACAACCAACTCACTGAGCAATTCCCTGTTAAACGTGGAGTGAGACAAGGGTGCGTTTTAGCGCACACGTTATTCTCTCTCTTTATAAATGGGGTGGCAGATTGACTAGATAGGGACGGATGTGATGCTCCGTAAGTAGGGGAGAGAAGAGTACCAGTCCTACTCTTTGCGGATGACACCCTATTAATCTATAAATCCCCCCTTGGGCAGCAACAATTGTTCTGTAAGGAGTATGGCCTGTTATTAAACGAGGCTAAAACAAAATATATGATCTTCTCCAAGCGGAACACTAAACCATCTAAAAGACCTATATATGTAGGAAGTAGCCCCCTGAAGCAAGTTTCTGCCTTTGATTGTCTGGGTATCCATTTAACCTCAAAGTTAAATTGGACGTCACACCTCGAAAAAGTCCAACTGTCTCTAATCCAGCAAACCGCTCATTTAAGTAAACTTCATAAAAATACATTGTCTAGGAAAGGGTCCCCAGCATTGGAAATTTACAATGCCAAATCATTTGGGGGTGGGGGGTGCTCTTTATGGGGCTGAATTATGGGGCATTGGGAACACATTCTCTTACTTCTGTAGAAAATCATTTTCTTTGATCACTTTTAAACCTTGCCAGTAGCATCCCCTTGGCTCCTATGTTTTAGAATCTGGGCCAAAAACTACAAGCTTATAAGTTGGACTACAAGCAGCTAATGTTTTGGCACCGTCTGTGGTCAGTTAATGAGCTCTCCCCCTATAGAGCAGTGACGATTGATCTCCTGAAGCAATCCCAGGTAAACTCTATTCCATATTTAGCTCTTTGAAAAATCTACTCAAGAGACTTGGGATGGAGGAGTTTTGGACCACTTCTTAAAGATTGTCTCATATTCCAAAATACAGGGTCAAAGAGATATACTGGGATACTATTATGGTGAAGGAGATGGCTAAAACGGTGGGTACACTGACCCAGGATTTAACAAGTTTTAAATTAGTTCAATTTTACAATGAAATTGTTCCACCCTTGGCATGTAAACTATTTATACAATTTTGCTTTAAAACTCTACCCACTAAACTGTTCTGCAAAAAGTGGTGTAGGAAGCCTCCTCTGATGACCTATATCTAGCGTGCAAGGCTAGTTCCGAACCAATAGTCCAATTGTTATTTTTTTGTCCATTGTAGAAGCCTGGGGGGCAAGTGGATTGCTCCGTTGTGTAAACTAATTGGACCTGGCCATTACCCAGAGGATTTTAGAACTGTAGCCACTGACACCCGCAGGGTGGTCATTTTTGTTCTGGCCAAATTCTGGAATGCACTATGGATCAAATGTTTTAAATGTATTACATGAGCTGTTTTTTATTAAGTTTTATGAACTATACACATTAAATTCTGGCTCACTTCCTGAACAATGACTTTTTAATTTTCAATATTTAACTATTGTCGCGTTTTGCACTTTGTAAAATGATTTTTATTGCCTGGACTATTTTATATTTGTGTCGCACTTCGCACTTCGTAAGATCTTTGTGATCGAAAATAAAGTTATTTGATGATGATGATGAATATGGTAATTACCCACCACTATGTAACTGTAGGAAGCTATCTCTGTATGTACTATACCAAAGTAAGGTATAGTGTGCACAGAGTTCAGTGGAACCCCTAAGGTAGGCAGAGGTAACAGTAGATAGTACCTTACTCTCAATTTATGGTAGTGTGGGTCAGCAGTAAGGCTTTATCAGAGGGTAGTGTTAAGCATTTGTTGCACACACTCAATCAGCCAATCCTGTCACACACTCAAAGACTGAACTCAGACCAATTGGATTTGTATACAAATATTATTTAGTTATATTTATTTTCTGGCACCAAGAAGCCTAGTACAGGTAAGTGTAAATGGTACTTTTCAAGGCAGGTTGAACAGTACAGGCAAGCTGAATAAAAATTACTTTGTTACAGGTTTGTAAATGCTTTCGATACAGTAGAAATTACTGTTAGATTACTTCTGGTTACTTTACAGATTACTTTATGGATTACTTTTTCTACTCAGTGTGATATGTCTAGATATCGCACTGGGACATTTCCTAGACAAAAAGTAAGTAAGCAGTTTTTAGTTATTTGCAGTTTTTCAGAGTTTCATACAAAACCAACTCCACACAAAATTTTAGGAAAAAGCAGACAATGCAATCCTATGGAAGGAAATTGAGTTATTGGTTTACATGTAAGCACAAGTTTATGTGAGTTGGTATTCTGGGATTAGAACCAGGGTTCCCCCAAGGTCAAGGATGCACTCTCAAAGCGCCCTCAGCGGCACTAGGGCGGCCGGATGCCGAGTGCTGAGGCCCAATATTATCCAAAGGGGGATAGGGGCCCTCCGGTTGGTAGCTGCTCATGAGCAGGCCACAAGGTTGTGCAGACAAAGCTCCTGGTGTTTGGCTCAGGGCAAAGGAGGATCCGAGTTAGCACTCAAAGTACACCCGCAGCGGCGCAGGGACGGCTGGGTGCAGGATGCTAGTTTGGCGTTGGGTGCCCTGTTGGTTTCAATGGGGATTCTCCTGTTGCAACATAGACTGCAGGCTTGGGGACGAAGATCTTCTGGAGGTGACCACTGGTTGGAGAGGTAAGTTGGGATGCCTGGGGTTGCTGGGACACCATCGGTTGGGCCACCCAAGGCCGTGGGACTTCGGGTGCAGGAGTGACTTTAGGCGTCGGGTTATTCTTACCAGCTCCGGTTGCGGCTGGGGAGATCCTCCAGAAAAAGGCTGCAGGCTTCGCTTGGATATTCGAGGCAGGTCAGAGATCACCAGATCTCAGGTCAGGCTCACCCGAGAGACCCCCTTGTGGTGTTGGGCCACTCGAACTCGAGCCATAGGAATGGTGCAGATTTGCGGATTTGGCCGGAGCCAGAGTTTGTGGGTGAACAAATCAGGTGCTCACAGGAGACAAAATCTTTCTTGTGGAAGACAGGGCAGGTCCTCTGGGTTCTTGAGGTTGATGTCTGCTGGACGCATCAGGATTTCATTGGAGCATGTTTGAGGTGGGGACGGGCTGGTAGGGCTGAGGCCAAGTCAGCAGGCGTCCTCCTCTTCTTAGTTTCTGCACAGCTCTTTGGTCCTTCTTCTCTTCTTCATGGTCGGCTCTTGTCTGAGGAGGCAAGGTTCAGGGATTCCCCTAAATACTAGATTTAGGGGTGTTACAGGTAGGTAAAGGTTGGGACAAATAGGTCCCTTCCTTGGGATGGGCACACACACTGTTATGCCACCTCCAGTGGGAGGAGGGCATATGCCTCACTCTGGTTAGCTGGGTCCTGCCATCTGCAAGATGGCAGGGACTGGGAGTTGTTCTTCACCTTGCCTCCCCCACCTGAGGGGTATGGTTGGCAAAGGTGCGCTCACTTGGTTTTCCCACCGATTCTGCTGCCTAAAGTGGGGGTCAGAACCGGTGGGGGCCAGTTGCTGGAAGCAGCTCCGGCATGGAGAAGCTCACAAAGGCGGCATGCCTTTAAAGCTTCCCCTTGGTGGACCCTGCCCATCCTGGGGAAGGAGGCTTGGCACCTCGTCCCACGATGTGCATTGTTTCAGACCCCCGAGAGCACCAGGCTCTTGACCCAGGGGTCCAGAAACAGGTCTGGTGCTGGCAGCTGGTGAGCAACCACTCAGCCTGGACACTAGTGTTAGGTTGTTTTTCAGGGGGCATCTCTAAGGTGCCGTCTGTGTGTATTGTTTCATTAAATTCCACATTGGCATTAGTGTGGGTTTAATGCCTTGAGAAGTTGGATACCAAACGTCCCAGTTTTCAGTAAAGCCATTATGGTACTGTGGAGTTCGTAATGACAAACTCCCAGCCCCATATACTCTTAATGGCATTACTGCACTTACAATGTCTAAGAAATGGCTAAGACACTGTAGAGGTACATGGCTCATGTACCTGTACTCACCACCTGTATATTGCACCCACCTCGAGGGGTGGCTGACCTATGCCAAGGCAGTGGGTTGTAGGCATGGCACACAGGGATGTGTCTCTTTGTTCTGCACCAAAACATGCAGCCTGCAAAGACAGTGTGTGTGTGTAAAGGTACAGGGCCTCTAAGGGTGACACAATAAGTGCTTCAGCCCTTATATGCCTTTCCTGGCCACAGTGCCTTGTACCTGGGGTACCTTTTACTAGGGACTGACCTGTGGCCAAAGAGTGCCAATTGGGTTTTTTTTCAATGCAATTTAGGGAAAGAACATATGCCCTGGCTACCTGATTGGCAGGAAACCAAGGCACACTTAAAGTACATCAGCATTTTAGCTAAAAGTGGGGTCAACTATGCAAAATGAGGGCTCTTACTTACAGTAATCTATATTGTCAATCGACCCCCAGCCCCCTGCCGCGCGCGCCCAAAGTCCCCATATGCAGCCAACCTCCACGCTGTGCATGGCCAGTGGAGGGTTGGACGAAAGGCCTGGCCTACAGCCAGGCCCTGGGACTAACCCATGTAAAAGCAGCCAACCCCACACTGTGCAGGGCCTTCGGTCAGGCACTGCGGGGGGCTTTGCCACAGGGACTGGCCCTGGGCACCCCAAACCCTCAATGTTTTTTGTTTTTAAAGGGGAGGGGGGCTTGGCCAACCTCCACAAACCTATTCTGGCCCAGGGGACCCCATTCCTGTAAATATTTTAAAGGGCAGGAGAAATGCATGGCCCCCCTCCCCGAGCCTCATTAGGCCCTACAGACTCCATCCACCAGGGCCTCATTTATTTTAATCCATCCCATCCCCCTCCCCACACCTAGTAAGGCCCTGGGGACCCCATCCCTCAGAGCCATTACTAAAAATAAAGGGGAGGAGGGCCACACAGCCCATCCTTCCCGAGCCTTGTTACACCCAGGGCAACTCATTTAAGTAAAGGGGAGTGGGGTTGCACATCCCTCCTCCTCGTGCTTTGGTATGCCCTGGGGTCCCCATCCTTCAAGGCCACTTCTTTTAAATTAAGGGTAGGCGCCATGTGGCCGCCATCCTCGAGCTGTTATCATCCGCGGGGACCCCCATCACCACAGGCTTTTACCACTTGAAGATGGGTGCCCTGGTGCTCTTGTTTAGTCTGGGGGGATGATCCGCAAGGACCCCTCTGCCCCTGCCAGCTCCCCTTATGCAGAGGGATCTGCATTACTCCCGCCTGCAGGGAGCCGCTACTAATGCTGCTCCCAACGTGCGGGATAATTTTTATAGCTACCGGCCCCTGGGAGCGCACTTGGTGTTTGCTCCCACTTAGCAGGAGCTTTGAAAATGGTCCCGCCAAGCAAGAGCCAATACAGGTTTCGGGGAAACCTTAATTCCCAGGGGTGAGCTTCTTGGGACGTAGCATGCGAGCTGGGGAAAGGGGGATGGGGTCTCGGGTGGCCATTAATGGCTCACAGAGGGGTGCCACACAGCCCTCTTTCCTCAAATTAATCAGCACTCCCCCAGGGCTGAATATTTAAAAGTAGTATAAGGTAATAAAAATAATATAATGTAAATAAGAAAATATATTTCTTATGTTTTTTCACCTCTCCCACTTTTCCCATATGTGGTCTGGGAAAGGAAGCTGGTCTCTGGGTCCCTCACTGTGATGGCCCCAGGCTGGCCCCAATAACCCTGGTACTCAGTACTCTTGGAGATGTGATGCCCATCAGCCCACACAAGAAACTCCCAGTCAGACTGACCTTCTCATTCAGCAACAAGGTTGAATCAGTCACCTGACCCCAGGCAGTTCATCATTGTCATATGGCATCTGAGGCCATCTTCCTGAGGCACCAAGACCTACTGCTCATGCATATTATGCAGCCAAGTAGAGACGTTGTTTTCATTTTTGCATTTCCAAGCATTTAGACCCCTTTAAGGTTCACCTTCTTAAGGTAGGTCAAGCATATACATCTATATGCCTTCATTTCACTCATATGGCAGTGTACATGCAAAACACAAAATATTTGTATCTTTTTTGGATACCCATGATAAAAGCTTTCATGGAGGGACTCAAAAAAGCTATATCCCCACAACACAACCTGCACCTGCTTGGAACACTAATGTGGTTCTCATAAGGCTTATGGGGCCCTTTTTCCCCTCACTAATGTCCCTTCTAGTTTATTTCATGAAAAGTTTATTTTCTCATAGCAATAACTTCGCTTAGGCACATTAATGGGGTCCAAGCTCTTACCATCGTAGAACCGTTCATACAAGTTCACAGAGATAGTGGGCCTTGAAACAAACCCTATGTTATTACTAGTGGTAGTATAACGATTTCATGTGAATCAGACAAATGATCTGCCTGCGTTCACTCCGCAAACTGATTCTCTAGTGGACGGAGCATTAAATGCATTAGATCTTAAACAGGTGTTCATGTATTGTATTGGTAGGACTAAAACTTCGAAAAAGGAATCACTTTTCGGTGGTGTTTGCTAAACTTTATAAAGGTCAATCTATTTCCAAAGGAAGCATTGCAAGGTGGTTTAATGTGTGCATCCAGATTTGCTATGCTGAGTCTAAATGTGTACCTCCTGTGGCACACTGCATGTAAAAAGGGAGCCACCATGACCTTCTAGCAGAACATTACTTTATCTTATATTTATAAAGCTGACACTTGGACAATGCATACACTTCTATAAAACATTACTGTGCTCGTCAACAAGTTCGGGCGGCAGGCGGGGCTCTGGTCTCCCAGCATGTGCAAACCCGGCGCACTTTGTGTGCGGTATACATCTGAGGAGCTGTGCTCTCTGAACCTTCGGGAGAGCCGGTGTTGCTCTGTCTTTCCGGCACGCCATAGGGGTAAGCTTCGCTGCCCGGGCTGTAGCTGGCGCCCCAATCGGGCTATGTCATCTGCCCCGATTAGTAACAACGTGGGCACAGAGTATGCATGCATGCTGCTTAATACCAGATCGGCGTGCTGTCATGCGCAAGATATCTTTGAGCTCCTTGAGACAGAGAAGCCTCTTTGCTTATTGCTGACCGAGACATGGTGGGGAGAGTTCTCGAACCCCGACGTGGCGATGGCAATTCCGTCAGAGTATAACATCTTCAGGAAGGACAGGGTCAAGGGCAGGGGCGGAGGTGTCGCACTGGTGGTGAAGAAGGGCACGGTTTGCACCGTCTTGCAGACGGAGGATATCCGTGGCTCGGAGTCGCTTGCTTTTTCTATCATGCTAGCGCCGCACCAATCAGTGAAAGGACTCCTGGTCTATCGACCACCAGGTCCGCCCGGTACGTTCTTTGCTGACCTTGAGTCGGTGTTGCTGGGATTGGCCTTGAGAGCAGAGCATTGCATAGTTGCGGGGGACTTTAACATCCGAATGGACGATCTGTCTGACCCCGCTGCTATAAAGCTGTCCGACACCTTGACTCCGCTGAGCTTTATCCCCTACTTGAGGGGGCCGACTCATGCTAAGGGGCACACGCTTGATCAGGTCTTCTCCACTTCGCCTCTGGTGGTGGAAGAGATTCTCCCGGTTGTGTGGTCGGATCACTGCCTTGCCAAATTTTCTATCACTGGCAGTGTTAGATCGTCCGTCCCTGCCCCTCAGCAACGGGCTGGTGTTGCCAGAGCGTTCAATCGAGTGACCCCTGAGATGTTGGCTCAGGCCGCTGTGGATCACCCCTGCCCGCTTGTCGGAGACCTCGAGAGAGACCTGGAGTCCCTGCAGGAGTGGCTTGCGGATAGGCTTGAGGATCTGGCCCCGGTGTTGCCTCCCCGCTTAACATCTAAGCGGGTCTCGGCCCCTTGGTTTACTGCAGCACTGCGGGCTACGCGGCAGCAGTGCAAGGTTGCCGAAAGGGCCTGGCGGGCACACTATGACATTGTGGACAGGTCTGCCTACAAACGCGTGGTGAATGACTACCATCGGGATATCCGCCTTGCAAAGAAAATTTATCTTGCGGACAGAATCGACGCAGCATCGAACTCTAGTAAGGAAATCTTTACTATTGTGAGAGAATTTACTTCTCCCCGGACCGTCACGTCGGAAGAGGTGCCCCTAGAGTCCTGGGCGGCGGACCTTGCCTGTTTTTTTACGGCCAAGCTAAAGCTTATTCAGGATTCTTTTCCATCGGGAGCGCCTGAGGAAACATCGTCTATTTCCGCGGCTGGCCTTCCCTCTCCCGCTTGGCAGGGCGCCGTTTTGGCCGAGTTTCCATCTCTGCCGGCCTCTGCCTCCTTAGCACTTATGGGCAATTTAAAATCGGGGTCGCCACTTGACCCATGCCCAGCTAAGCTCTTGGGTAAGTTGGCGGAGGTGGTTAACCCACTGGCGAACCCTCTTCTCAATCTTTCGTTGAGTCAGGGAGTGGTTCCGCCAGGATGGAAGCAGGCGATGGTCATCCCGCTGCTAAAAAAACCGGGGCTCGACCCGAAGGTCCCAGCCAATCATAGACCGATTTCGCTGTTGCCGGCCCTCGTTAAAATCCTGGAGAAGCACGTCCAGTCGGTGCTCTCCAATTACCTGGAGTCTCATGAGATCTTGCACGACTCCCAGTCTGGCTTCCGCACTAATCGTAGTACCGAAACCGCGCTCCTTGAGGTTTCTGAAACCATCAAGGGAGTGTTGGATACCGGGGGCAAAGTCATGCTGGTGTTGCTGGATTTGTCGGCGGCTTTTGACACCGTCCCCCATGATGGCCTTCTCGCAAGACTCTATGAGATTGGCCTGCGGGGGACGGTGCTCAAATGGTTTTCATCCTTTCTTGCCGACCGCCGGCAAACGATCTGGACGCCGCCTGACACCGCTGTGATGCCGCCATTGGGAGTCGGGGTCCCTCAGGGCTCTATTTTGAGCCCGACCCTCTTTAATATCTTTCTGTCCCCCTTGGCGGCGGTCGTGGAGTCTTTCGGTGTCCGGATCGTGTCATATGCCGACGACACCCAGCTCCTCTTCTCTTGCGAGAGAGGGGCTGACTTTGACGGGGAGAGTATCCGGAGTTGCCTTGGGGCTGTGTTTTCATGGTTCCAACTGCACAGCCTCAAGTGCAACTCCGATAAGTCCGAGGTACTCTTTTTCGGGTGCGATGCGGAGCCTAGCTGGCAGGCCTGGTGGCCCATTGACATGTTCCCTCCGTCCGGCTCTTCCCCTGTGGCTAAGAACTTGGGGGTTAAGATGGATGGGGGACTGTCAATGAAAGCCCAGATTTTTGGGGTGACCGGCACCTGCTTCGGCCTATTAAAAATGCTGCGGAGGTTCCTGCCTCTTTTGTCGGAGGAGCATAGGAGGCTGACAGTGCAGGCCCTGATAGGCTCCAGGTTGGATTATGCCAACATTCTCTACCTGGGCCTACCTGAGTACCTGCTGCAGCGGCTTCAGGTCGCGCAGAATGCGGCGGCCAGGGCCATTTTTGGTCTAAACAGACGCGCCAGTGCCTCTGGGTTAATTAGGACTTTGCATTGGCTTCCGATCCGTAAACGGATCGCTTTTAAGGCCATGATATTGGCCTATAAGGCACTCCACGCAGTAGGAGCTAAACATCTCCAGAAGAGAGTGGTCTTTTACCATCCGGGCCGCTCTCTGCGGTCTGAATCGCTGCTTATGGCGGCCGTCCCTCGCATTAAGAGAGCTCGCCGGGGCGGCCGTTCTTTCAGTCTGCTAGCCCCACAGATGTGGAACGCGCTTCCACTCTCACTTCGGGGAGCGACTAGTCTTTTGGACTTCAGGAGAGGTCTTAAAACCTGGTTGTTCACCCAGTAGGCCTCACTAGCTGCTCTTTCTTGTTTCTTTGTGTGTGTGTTGTCTTTTTGTGTTCTTTTTAATTGCGTTATGTTATTCTGAATCTGTTCCCCTTACCCAAAGCGCCGGGACACTCTTTTTGAGTATCCGTTGCGCTATATTAAAAACATAAATAACATAACATAACATGGTTGGACATACGGCTTGAAGAACTTTGTTTCAGAAATCTACATCATGTGCCTGTTAGGCACTATTAGGAGGAAACTACTTTACAGTCAATGCAAAGCAAGTGCATCCACAGCCACACATTTTATGATTAGAAATTTTTATTTTCTTTGTAAGCATCTGTCCTTAACGTGCAGTGCTGTAGATTCACATGCACCTGCCCTGAAAAAGGGCAGCGTTCTCTTTTTTCCCCCGCTAAATAAACATTTATGATCAATTAACAACACGGAGAGCACATACTATTCTCTTCACTACACTTTCCACCCACTGAGCAAAAACAAAATCTGAAGATGGAGTCAGTGCCCATACGCATTGTGGACTAAGGGAGGAGTAACGTAGTATACCGTGACATGAAGCTTCTTAAAAAATATATATATATAACAATTTGTAATGTCCGGACCAAAAAGGAGATAGCAAGAGTATGCAAAGCATGTGATTGTAAAGTAGTACTTGCTACAAACAGATGCCTACAGGGTTAGTAACATTTCCCTTTTTATATTAGGTGTTGAATGTAAGTGAGGCTCCGAAACCTATGCTATCAGCGGAAAGTAAACAATACTTCATTATGTTGCCACCATATTCTTCAGATTTCATGCCTCCTACCCTCCATCAGTTCTATAAGCAGGCACAAGTTAGGAATCGAAATTTTCAAAAACTCAGTTATAGGGATTTACTAGGTTTAGAGAGACGGTTTGTGTACAAAATTGTTTTTTTCTGATGAATACTTCCAACTGCAGATTCCTCAACTTTAGAATATTGCCCAGGCACCAGACTGGGTCTGGACATTTTTACAGCACTAGATTGCGTCATGCAGCTCCGCATCGACTATGATATGCCCCAGAAGCGACAGAGTGAAGCCACATATAGGATCTATCCTTGTGCGCTGATGTTTGTTCCTTTATTTTTGCGTTTTTGAATGCAGATCCAGCGCTCTGCTCTTTTTTAATCTGTTGACAAATTCTTTCCAAAACTCGTTTACTGTGTGCAAGGGAACAATGTTCCCACGATTGAAATCGTACTGTGACTGCCGGAAACTGATGTCTGTAATCGACCTGCACAACCTGTGCTTTTATTTTTGGGCTCAGGGCACGACTCCCAGTTGTTCGAAGAATGTTCCCTCATGCACTAGCAGGTAATCGAGGACGGTGAAGTGAAGTGAAGCTAAATGTTGCCAAACACCAAAAGATGTGGCGGACCTCGTGTAAGTCCCACTCCAAGTTGAGGGTGCAGGTTAGTTCCTGCTCTCCAGACCACTCTTGTGACCGGTCCGCTTTATGGTTTAGGTAGTCCGGTAAATCCAAATTGAAATCTAAGAAGAAGCATAAGTAGTTGGAGTGTGACTCAACTCCATTTCACCACTCTATCCAACAGAAAGTTAAAAGGGTGTCATGGTGCCAACCAATGTCACTCCCTGATCACAGATCTGATTCCATAACTGGTCTTATTTGGCACTGAATTGTTCAGGCAGTTGGCAATATCTAAGCAGGTTAAGGCTTTTAATTAGGCTATGAAGCACATTTTTGTCACTTTTCTGGCTCCCTCTGGTATGCCCTTGTCTCCTAAGAACCAGTAGGGGCCTCTAGTCAGCGGATCTGGCCCTGGTGCGATCTATGCCCCTTGAGCCTGCCTCTGGTTTTACACCGACTCATGTGCCGACTTCCATTCTGACTCCTAGTTGTACATCGGTTAATTTTCAACCAAACCAAATCCTTTTTGACCCAACTGAGGTCGAGCTTTGACCACAGTCGGGATTGTTCCTTGACTCCACTCCAGTGCATCCAGTTTCCATGCGCTGTGATTCAGACAGAACACTTCCTCTTCCACGAGGACTTCCTCACAGGCTTTTTCCCCTTTTTGGATTATACACTGATCATGCTGATAATCATGATGGTGATGATGGGGATCATTAACCCTCACACCATTATAATGATGATATCTGTATGTACTTGCACTGAAAGTTATGGTTTTGCGGGTGAGACTGCCAACAGAGGAATACCTTGGTGATTAAATATGCAGCTGAGATCCTGGACCTACAGCTGCCTTCAGTTGAAGTCAAAGGAAATGTCACCACTCGTGTTTTGTACCCTGAGTCAGCCTCCTCTGAACCCCGTTGAATGAAGCCCTGACTGACACGCTTATGAGGTACTTGGGTGAAGCTTTCTCTTGCCACCGGTGAACTGGAAGGTTACTAGGTGCCACAGGCTGACGCTGAGTGACCCGGACTTTCTCATGCAGCACCCAACTCCTGAGAGTTCCCTATGCAAAGGCAACCCTATTTTGCTGTGTTCCCCACAAACCCTCCAGGAGTCTGAAAGGATTGAGGTGTTTGGGAAGCAGATATTTTCTTCTCCCAGCTTAGTGTTGAAGTCAGTTAACGTGGTCTGCCTAAACATAAATCCATTGGAGTTGCAGGCCATTCAACCTGGTATTGAAGGCCTTCCTGCCAGCCATTGATGGAATGCTGGTGAAGGTTCTCATGGACAACATGTGGCACTTTAACAAGCAGGACAGAGTGGAGTCCTGTGTCTTGTGCCAAGAGGGGCTGTGCCACTGGAGTTGGCTGTAGAGTCAGAGCATCTCCATGACCGTGAAGCACATGGCAGTATTTGTTTTTTAGATTTTGAGTTTTAAAATCAGTCACACTGTACTTTTTGATTAACAGTCTTTACTTATCGTTTTATACAAGTACATACAATGAAGCCAGAGCTACATGTAAAACAACAATACATGTGTGGCACAGCAAATGACTAGGAAAGAAGAGGATGAAAGCAAGTAGAAGGCCAGGGAAACTATAGAGACACTTTACACTTCAAAAAGCAGACACAGATCATCAGGGCATCACAGAGCAAATCAGGAGAGTGCCTTGTACAGCATTTAGCAGTTAACAAGTGTCTAGCCTGCCGTTTCATTAGCTGCAAAATAATCCAAGGACAACAAGTAGTCCGCCTGCCAGACCTCTTTGAATCTGGAGATAACTGACTGCAGGGAAGTATACAGTTCAGAGTTAGTATCACAGAAGGACAGATCTTTCAGCCAGGGTAACACCTTTGTGGAGTGCGAGCACCCAAGTGAAGTAAGATCTGCCTTTTGGCTAGGAGTAAAACAATGGCAGTAAAACAACATAATCCTAATTGTAATGGCCTAACGTACCTTAGCAAAACTAGCAGGGGTCGAGAGAAAAATGTTGTTTTAGCATGAGAGACAAAGTAGAATAGATGCCCCCCAATAGAATGCTATCATCTCGCATGTCCATAATAAATGGTGTAAATCTGCCTGGTCTGCTATTCTTTTAGGGCAACAGTGGGATCTGGAGAGGTCAAATTTTGTCAGAGCCTGAGGGGTAGTATAAGCCCTATGGAGATACTTAAAATGTAGTCATTTATAATAATGGTTACCAGAAATAAGTTTAGTCTGCTAACAACAGTAATACCAAGTCTTATCTGTGATAGAGGTACCTAGATCACGTTCCCATGCAGCTCTGGCCTCCTCCTGACATGTGGATTTCAGTTGTAAAGAAGTGTGAATAATAATTTGGAAACAATAGGACTGCTGTTTAGGGAGGCGATCACCAATGTGAATGGTGGAAGTCCTTGGGTTCAGTTGGGTAAGCGGGTAACGCCTCACGCAGTATGCTATGTAAACAATGGAACGTGAATCTCTCCATTAGTGTCAGATGATCTCCCATAGTGGAATATATGGAGAATAGAAAGTATCTCCACCTAGGTAGCGCATGAGTTTAAACCATGTACAGCTAGTAGTAAATAATCAAATAATATCAAATCCATATTTGTAAAGCACAAACATATCACCCCTTAAGGGTTTCAAGGCGATGGGGGCTGTCAGGGAGATTAAGTGAGCTATTGCCCAGAGTCGCATGTTGCTGTGTTGAGCTGAGTTGCTGTTGGCGATCGAACCGTGATCCACTCGCTCTGGAGTCAGCCACTGGGTCTGACTCCGGGACAATAGGAGATGTGGTAGTTGCGCCCCTTCAGGTTTAAGGAATGGCAAACGGGCATCTGGGTGGTACCAATAGTAAGCATTGTGAGCTTGGGCTACGTAGTAATAAAATTGGAGATCTGGGAAGCCAAAACCGCTGTGCTTATAGGATAGTGTGACGACCTCCCAGTGGATACGGAGACCAGCACATATGAGTCAGGTGAGTAGCCATTGCAGAGAGGCGAAAAAAATGGCAGTCAGGGCGATAGTAATATTTAAGAATAAAGAAAGAAAATGTGGCAACATAACCATTTTAATGATGGCTATGCGCCCAACCATGCCCAATGGGAGTCTGATACAACGCTCCACCTGTGTCTTTAGCTGTCCATGGCAGGACCATAGTTGCGAGAAATTAACTCCGAGTGAGCTCTATGAATATGATTGCCTAAGTACTTGGTTGAGTCCGTGCACCACTGTAGGGGAAAGTCGAGGTCATGAGGTTTAGTGGCATTTGTAAGTGGGAATAATTCAGATTTACCCCAGTTAATATGTAGTCTGGAAAAGATGCCAAACTGCTCGAATTCTTGAACAAGTGGAGGCAAATTAACCGGTGGGTTGCGCACAAACAGCTTTATATCATCTGCGTATAGGGTGCCAATAGAGTCCCATGTGGAAATCTAAGGCCCCTCTGAAGATGTCTCTCCTGCAAGTGACAGACGAAAGGGTCCATGGTAATTATAAATAAAAGGGGAGTGTAGGGAGCTCGCTCTGTATATACATACCAAAGTAAGGTATAGTGTGCCCAGTATCTAGTGAAACCCCAACAGTAGGTAGAGATAAAAGTAGATACTACCTTACTCTCTATTTGTGGTAGTTTGGGCAAGCAGGAAGGCTTTATCAGAGGGTAGTGCTAAGCATTTATTGTACACACTCAGACAAGAAATGATGGCACACACTCAAAGACTGAACTCAGACCGATTTGTAAAACAAATATTATTTCGTTATATTTATGTTCGAGGCATGTGGGCTGCTGATTTTATATCTGGTGAAGAATTGGCTTGGTAGTTTGGTCTGCCCTGTTCCCATGATGCACTGGGCCAGGGACAGACTAATTTGCATATAGCCAGGTTCTGAGCTGGGATGGGGCAGTGAGCTAAATAACGGTGATGGATCAAGCCCTGATCTTTGGACTGGGTAAGAGTGGTCTGCTTAATTCAGACACTCTGTTCATCACCACCCCCTTTTCTGAATCGTTTTTGGCCACTATAGGTGTGTCAGGGTATACTCAGACATGAGTCCCTTGCTCACTGCTCCATCAGGATTCAAGCAAGCCGGGCCGACGACGCCTGAAATGGCAGAAACCGGTCCCCGGAAGCTTGTCTCCTTTCTGGTGAAGAATTGGCTTAGTAGTTTGGTCTGCCCTGTTCCCATGATGCACTGGGCCAGGGACAGACTAATTTGCATATAGCCAGGTTCTGAGCTGGGATGGGGCAGTGAGCTAAATAACGGTGATGGATCAAGCCCTGATCTTTGGACTGGGTAAGAGTGGTCTGCTTAATTCAGACACTCTGTTCATCACCACCCCCTTTTCTGAATCGATTTTATATCTATGCATAGATCGCCGCCTAGTGTTGGGTCCGGATGATTGCACATTGTTGTCCTGGAAGAGTCTTCGAAGTATCACGAGATAGGTGGCTCCTCCCCTGGACTACAGTGCGCATGGGCATCCCCTCCATGCTTAGATTTTGTTTTTTTCCGCCATTGGGTTCGGATGTACTTCTTAACTCACGTTCGGAATTTATATTAAAAGTTACTCTTTCAAGGCCAAAAGGCCTTGGGGGCGTCGGTATTGTCTTTCGTTCGGTGCCTTTACCTTTCCAGTTCTTTGAACTCGACTTCGGAAGGCTTTTGCCTTTCGACGCCAAAGGCGGAGTCCGTTCAAGCGCTGCCCCGTCTGAAACTCAAAATATCCACACATCGGCGTGCACCCGGTGTGCAACAAATGTCTCTCACCGGACCACTACGAGGCCAGCTGCATGGCCTGTTCGAAATTCAGGTCGAAGAAAACTCTCCGTCTTCGACGCGCTGCACAACAGTCGGCACAATACTCGGCACCAGACCCAGAAAACATCTTCGGGGGTGACGACGAAGAACATGTACAAGAAGAGGATCCGGAACTCTCGGATCCTGCGTCGGAGCCCGACGCCACCTACAACGAGGACGGGGGAGAACTCTGCGTCCATGGTGAAGACATCGTCGAGGTAGGAGACGACGTATAACCTATCTGAGCCGTCGACGACGACTCCAACGAGGAGCTAGGCCTAACCGCAGTAGCGGGGCCACATAAAGACTCTTCCACGGCTCAGGTCGAGGCATCGCCGGAAGGCCTTAGCCAAGATCTTCAACACCGTTCTATAGTCCCGCTTCAAGGCCCGACTACGAACATTTCCAAAGAACCCTCGGTCGATCGCCCACGCTCAGTGGAAAAATCGAAACCGAAAGAAAAAGACACAAAATCGAAACCGACACTGGTAAAAACAACCATCGGCTCGACGACTTCGGAACCTTCCAAGTCCAAACATGCAATCAACCCCTCGGGTCGAAAGGGGATGTCGAACCGAAGATCGGATCGTCTAAGACTGTGTCTACGGTGAAGCACGTCACGCTCCTGTCGGCGTCGACTTCCGGCGCCAAAGATGGCGGCTCTTCCGACGGCCTCGAAGCCCGGAAAACCATGCTGGTCAAGGCCTTCGACCCAAAGCCAACACTCGGACCAAAAGACCCTACAGCGTCGAAGCACAAGGGCGTTCCTGCAGCGCAACAACAGCTCAACTCGACGCAAGGCCTCAAACGCACTAAACCGTCGAAGTCGGTCAGATCAAAGTCACCACCTCCATCCAAGGCAGTCGGTCCGGCGCCGATGCTTACGGCGCCTATAAAGTTTGGACTACCCCCGACAGCATGGCCTAAACCTGTTCAACATGCACAGTCTACCGGATCCGCCAAGTCGACGTCCGTTGCTGCATCCGCTCAGCCTCGGGCGGAAGACGTTGTGTTCCATCCACCGTCCCACGACAACCAGTCGAAATTATACATCGACTCCGAGTCAGGTAGACTTACAGTTTACAAATGTAAGATCAGGCCTGACGCTCCTATGGAACATTATAGGATACCGCAGAAGAAAAAGAGAGACTCTACCACCTCTCCTATACTTTTTGAGCCCGTGCAGTCACATGGTCAGGAATATGCCTACTCTCCCACATTATACCACTGAGGATGTGGAAGGAGGGGACAATGAGGACCAGTTCAACTATCCCATTGATACTTATCAGAATGAGTCCCAGCCGTGTGCTGACACCGTGGACCCTGCTGACCCTCACACCACCCCTGATACTCTTTCATATGCTGTCAAGCCTTCGCCTACTGAAGACACTGCTGCGTTCAACGCACTGATTGAGAGAGCGGCACATAACCATGATGTGGATATGCACGCTGACCCCATAGAAGAAGACTTTCTTTTTGATACATTCTCCACATCAGAAAGGTCTATCAAAACTTTGCCTATGCTCAAAGGTGTGCTCAAACATGCAAGTGACATTTTTAAAGAGCCCACTAAAGCATGGGTGGTGAACCCAAGGATTGAGAGGAAGTACCGGCCTGCGCCCATAAACCCTACCTACATCAAGGGCCAACTCCCACTGGACTCCTTAGTGGTGGCTAATGCTCACAAAAGAGCGAACTCTCAGACAACGGGTGATGCTCCTCCTCCGGACAAAGAATCCAAGATCTTAAAGGCTTCTGGAAAACGTGTAGCAGCTCAAGAGTTAATCTCCAACGCGTCCATTAAGTGCGCGTTGGATGCAGCCGACACAGCAGCTAGGGCCATAAACACTAGCGTTATGCTTAGGAGGCATGCCTGGCTCCGCATCTCTGGATTTAAGTCGGAGATCCAGACTACCCTGCTCAATCAACCAGTAAATCCTGACTTCCTGTTCGGTCCGGAGGTAGACACCACTCTTGAGAAAATTAAGAAGGATACTGAAACTGCGAAATCCATGGGAGCTCTGCAGTCTCAGCAGTTCAGGGGCAGTTCCTTTCGTCGCTCTGGTAACAGGGGAGCTTCAAGGGGTCAAGCGTCGCAACAAGCTCAATACACCAAGGGAGGCACACAAACCACCTATAACAAGAACAATAGGGGTGGATACCGTGGGAACAGCAGCAAGGGCAGAGGACGTGGAAATAATAATACCAGATCCTCCGCCACTAACAAGCAGTGACGCCTTGTCACTGCCCCCCGACCATATAACACCGGTCGGGGGGAGACTCCAGCAGTTCCTGCCAGTCTGGGAAAGCATTACCACGGACAGGTGGGTGAGACAACTTATACAACACGGTTATTGTCTAGAACTGACCTCCACTCCACCCAACATACCCCCAAGGCACCGTCCTATGTCCGCCGAGCACATGCACTTATTGCAGCAAGAAGTCATCTCCATGCTGCAAAAAGGCGCCATAGAACTCGTGCCTTTGGAACAACAGGGTACAGGGGTGTACTCACTGTACTTCTTAATCCCAAAAAAGGACGGGTCTCTCCGGCCCATTCTAGACCTCAGACCTCTGAACCAATACATCCTCTCAGAACACTTTCACATGCTCACGCTGCAGCAAGTTCTGCCGTTGCTCAGTCAAGGAGATTTTCTAGCCACATTAGATCTAAAGGATGCCTATTTCCACATTCCCATTCACCCTAGTCACAGGAAATATCTCAGGTTCACCATCAACAACTAGCATTACCAGTTCAAGGTCCTGCCTTTCGAGGTCACTACTGCCCCCAGAGTGTTTACGAAGTGCTTAGCAACAGTAGCCGCGCATCTTCGAAGACAACGCGTCCATGTCTATCCGTATCTGGACGACTGGCTGGTACAGGCAAAGTCAGCCCAGCAGTGCGCCGACCACATGTCCCGCACAATTCACCTCCTACACAGTCTGGGTTTTTCGCTCAATTACCAAAAATCCCATCTTCACCCCGCACACGTACAGCAGTACCTGGGCGCAGAAATCAACACGCTCGCTGCCACAGCGCAACCAAACGCAGCGAGAGTCAACAGCATGCAAGTGTTGATTCAAAAATTCAGGCCACAACACTCACTCCCAGCGCAGGTGTTTATGCAACTCATAGGCATGATGGCCTCCTGCATCTTCATAGTCCCCCACGCGAGGCTACACATGCGTCCGCTTCAGGAATGCTGGGCGCGACAGTTGAACCAGGCTCATGGGCAGCTAAAAGACCTAGTGTTGGTGACCGGTCGTGCATACAACTCTCTGTATTGGTGGAACACACACAACCTTTGCAGGGGACGACCGTTCCAAGAGCCTGTGCCACAGATAGTGCTGACAACGGACGCATCTCTCCAGGGCTGGGGAGCGCATGTCCTCCACTATACAGTGCAGGGACTATGGACACCGCAGCAGTGGAAGATGCACATCAACCTACTGGAACTGATGGCAATCTTCATGGCAATGAAGGCATTCAAGTTGCATCTCTGCAACAAAGTTGTGCTGATCCGGACGGACAACATGACTGCGATGTATTACATCCAAAAGGAGGGAGGGACACACTCTCCACAGCTGTGCCATCTAGCCCAGAGCATGTGGAAGTGTGCCATTCAAAGGAACATGTTCCTCATGGCGGAACATCTCCCAGGCAAGGACAACCAGATGGCGGACCTGCTCAGCAGACACAGCCACGAGTGGGAGATACACCCCTCAGTGCTCCAACCATATTTCCAGCAGTGGGGTCATCCAGAGATAGACCTCTTCGCCACACACGAAAACGCAAAATGCCGTACCTTCGCCGCCAGGTTCCCACACCCGCAGTCTCAGGGCAATGCGATATGGATGAACTGGTCGAACAAATTTGCGTACGCCTTTCCTCCAGTGCCGCTTATACCGCTAGTGGCACGCAAACTGAGGCAACACTCCATGACGCTCATCCTGGTTGCTCCAACGTGGGCAAGGCAGGCGTGGTACACCACGTTTCTAGAACTTTCCGTCGTTCCCCACCAGCGCCTAACACTCACGCCCAGTCTCCTCACTCAGAGCCATGGAGACATTCAGCACCCAGATCCGCAACAGTTGAGCCTAGCAATATGGCTCCTAAGGTCATAGAGTTTGGCTACCTGGACCTGCCTCCTGACTGTATGGACATCATTAAGGAGGCTAGGCGACCTACCACCAGGGCCTGCTACGCGGCAATGTGGAAGCGTTTTGTTATCTATTGCTCCAATAATAACATAAATCCGCTTGATGCTTCCACGCAAAACATCATATGTTACTTGCTGCACCTATACAAGTGTAATCTAGCGTATAGTTCCATCAGGATACATTTAGCTGCTATGGCAGCTTATCTGCAAAATAGACAGCATCTGTCCCTTTTCAGAGTTCCAGCCGTTAAAGCTTTTATGGAGGGCCTAAAACGAGTCATTCCTCCAAAACACCCACCTTCGCCGGTCTGGAACCTCAACATAGTCCTCACCAGGCTCATGGGCCCACCATTTGAACCTCTTCGCTCTTGTGAGATACAATTTCTCACATGGAAAGTGGCTTTTCTGGTCGCAATTACATCGCTACCACGTGTTAGCGAGCTACAAGCCCTCACTATTCAGGAGCCTTTCATTCAAATTCATGCTAATAGGCTTGTGCTCCGCACCAACCCCAAGTTTATGCCCAAGGTAGTGTCACAGTTCCACATAAACCAAACTATCGAACTACCTGTATTCTTCCCCAATCCTGATTCAGTGGCAGGCAGAGCACTGCACACACTTGATGTTAAGAGGGCTCTCCTGTATTACATAGACAGGACTAAAGGAAAACTAAACAACTGTTCGTTGCCTTCTCTCCACAGCACAAAGGCAACCCCATTTCTAAATCAGGTATAGCCAGATGGATTGTTAAGTGCATCCAGATCTGTTATCAAAAGGCTAAACGCACGTTAACAGTTCCCCCAAGAGCGCATTCCACACGCAAATTAGGGGCATCCATGGCTTTCCTAGGTAACATTCCTCTAGAGGACATATGTAGAGCAGCTACATGGACCATCATACACACATTCACCAAACACTACTGCGTGGATGTACACTCAAAACAGCAGGCTGCTGTAGGTCAGGCTGTTCTCAGAACTCTCTTTCAGACTGCTGCAGCTGGCACGGGCAACCGCCAATAAGGAGGGTACTACTATTTATTCTATGCATAGATATAAAATCAGCAGCCCACATGCCTCGAACGGAATATGCTACTTACCAGTATGCATCTGTTCTTGGCATGTAGGGCTGCTGATATTTATATTGCCCGCCCTCCTCCCCGGTGCCTGTCGCAGCTGTAGCACTCACACTTATTCTAACGCATGGTCATCCCTTACTATATCACACTCCATCTCTGCCACAATGGCGAAAAACAATCTAAGCATGGAGGGGATGCCCATGCGCACTGTAGTCCAGGGAAGGAGCCACCTATCTCGTGATACTTCGAAGACTCTTCCAGCACAACAATGTGCAATCATCCGGACCCAACACTAGGCGGCGATCTATGCATAGATCAAAATATCAGCAGCCCTACATGCCAAGAACAGATGCATACTGGTAAGTAGCATATTCCTTTATTGAACCAAGCCAGGCCTGGTACAGGTAAGTAGAATAATACTTTGCCAGAATAACACAGTTTGAACACAGTGCTGTAGAATGCAATGGTTTGGTTACAGAATAATTACTTTTCTTATACAGCCAGGTATCTCTAGATACTAGGCTGGTGCATTTCCTGAGGGAAGGAAAAAGGAGATAATGTTTTTGAAAGCTCAGTACAGGTTTACAGTTTTACTCACGATATACACTTAGTCCTGGTAAAACAGAATTGGATTTACAGGTTCATGGGTAAGATTCGGTCAAATAGGCACTCGAGTCGCACCGCCAGCTCACAGACACGGCCGGGTGCAGAGTGCTGGGACCACACTTTAGCCAACAGGCTAAGCACGGTTGTGTGCTTGGGGACTGCAGCGAGCATGCCTCCAGTTTGGGAAACCAAAAGCTCCTGGGGTTGAGGTCAGCACTCTAGGGCCCAATGGCCAACACAAGAACTACACCACCAGCTGCACAGGGGCGGTCAGGTATAGGATGCGGTCTTGGCTGATGCTGCAAATTCTGTCATGGATCCCTCAGACTCCGTCAGTGGCTGGTGAGGCGAATGAGGTCTTTGGGAATTATTCTCGTTTGACCACTGGCATTCGGAGACAGTCAGTTGGACGCTCGTGGTTGGTTCTTCTGGACCACATTGGTTATGGAGTCGGTCAGGGAGTCGCCTTCGGTCGCGGTTGAGGGGACCTTCCAGGTATTGGCTGCAGGTTTGGTTAAGGAGCTTATAGAAGTTCAAGGATCATTGTGTTCCATGCTAGGATCGCCAGAGGGACCTCCTTAGGGTATTGGGTCGCTCGGGTAGGGTGCCGGGAGCAGAGTGATAGAGACTCGGCCGGAGTCAGATTCGGTTGATTTTTTAGCAGGTCCGGTGCTCACAGGAGGCAGATTCTGTTTGGTTGCGAAGGCAGTGTCAGGTTCTCCGGGTTCTTGTGGGCTTCTGGCTGCAGGGCACACCGAGGTTCTGCTGGAGGAGCCTTAGTTCGGGACAGGCCAGTCGTGCTCGGGCCAAGTTAGTGGGTGTCCTCCTCTTCTCTCAGCGCATCTGTTCGGTCCTTCTTCTTCTTGTTCCTTATTGTCAGCTCTGATCTTTGTTGAAGACCGTCCGTCCTCCCAGGGATTCTGGCGGTCGCTGGCTGCAGGACAAGGCATCTTTTGGCACAGAACCTCTGGAAACTGCAAATGGGCCTGTGGGGCTGGAGCCAAGTCAGTTCTTCTCTGCAGTCTCCTCAGCT
Organism: Lissotriton helveticus; assembly: GCF_964261635.1. Lineage (NCBI taxonomy): Eukaryota > Metazoa > Chordata > Amphibia > Caudata > Salamandridae > Lissotriton > Lissotriton helveticus. The sequence continues at coordinate 2,110,509,938 of NC_136061.1, forward strand.
GGGCGTCTTCTTTCGTCCTTCTTCGTAGGTTGTGGGAATCTATCTTCTTGGTTCAGTGCTGCCCCATTAATACTTTATGTTCGAGGCATATGAGCTGCAGATCTCACGCTTAACATTAGATCGCCATCTGGTGTTGGGCTCGGATGCTTGCACGTTGTTGTTGTCTTGGAAGAAGTCTTTGTAGTCACGAGATAGGTGACTCCTCCCTTGGACGATAGTGCTCATGGGCATCGTCTCCATCCTTAGATTGTTTTTTTCCGTCATTGGGTTCAGATGCAACTTTTGCGTTCCTGTTCGAAATCTCTATTTCAAACTACTTCGACGCGAAAAACTTCCATAAACTCTTCGGATTGACTTCGAACATCTTCATCTTCGACACAACTTTCATCGTCTCGATTCTGGTCGTCGACGTGGGCCGTTGGGCCTATCCACGATGTGAGGCCTACGGCTCATGGAAAGGACACCATTCAAGAAATGCCCCCAGTGTAGAGCAATATTACCGCACAGTGGTCTGCAACTAGTGCCTATTACCTGAACATGACGAGTCCAGCTGTCCAGTCTGTGCATCCTTTCGATCGAAGAAGACCATTCGAGATCGAAGGGCTCGACGACACATCATGGCGCAGAGATCAGCTCCAGAACCAGTGGACATCTTTGACGAAGGCCCAGATGTCCGAGAAGAAGATTCCGAAGATCTCCAAATCATATCAGAGGCAGAAGACTCGGACTACCCCCAACCCAACCACCAAAACGGAAGGCAATGGTCAAGACTTCACCTGCAGGCCCCAGTTGCGACCGAAAACACACTTAAGAAGCCCGCCTCCAGGCCCGGCTCCGAAGAGAAAAGAAAAGCCTTCCGGTAGCTGGGGACTGAGCAAACCGCATGTGCTGATCTCACCAGCACCTTCGGCACCAAAACCAAAAGAACTCTCGGCTCCGAAATTGGTACCGATGCCTTCCACCTCCAAAGACAGATCGGCCCCGAAAACCTCAAGGCCCGTGAATAACCCGGCTTCAAACGTTTCCAAGCCTAAAGATCCCGCTTCGGCTCCGGTACCAAGAGCCTCGGAATCAAAAGCTAAGCCTAAGGACTCTACCACGCCTCCTAACGCCAAAGACAATAAAAGTCAACACCAGCCCTGCTTGGAACCGATAAAATCAGCGCAGAAAGCGGTTCTAGAGGAAGAGGAACTTTTTCATCCGGATCCTGTCGATCCTAAACAGAAAAATATTTATATTAATCCAGAAACAGGACATGTCACGGCTGTGCCATGTAAGAAGAGGAAGTTAGACACAGCACCTGCTCCCCCAGTGCCTGTGAAGAAGGAGGACTCTGCCGCATCACCTATGCAAACTTCTTCTCCTATACTTCCGTCTAACCCACTTCCTCTCCCTAAACCTATTACACCACCTCAGACCTAAACTTCTGCACCTCATAAACCCCCAGATGAGGATGATGATGATGACCTCGGGTGGGAGGGTGACCCAAATGACCCTTTCACGTACCCAACCGACCCAGATGATTGGGAGTACCCTGTCCCAAAAGATTAATACAGAATACATTAAGGGACAGCTGCCTTTGAATTCTCTAGTAGTTTCCAATGCTAGAAAGCGTGCCAACTCCCAAACCTCAGGGGAGGCGCCACCCCCTGATAAAGAATCCGAATTGTTAGACGCTTCTGGCAAAAGGGTAGCTGCACAAGCAGCTAATCACTGGCGCATAGCCAACACGCAGGCACAGCTCGCAAGCTATGATAGGGCTCACTTCGACCAGTTAGAAACCCTACTACAACATTTGCCTGATCAATATAAAACACAAGCAAATGATTTGATCCAAGAGGGCAAGCTAATTTCAAACGCGTCAATAAAATGCGCACTTGACGCGGCAAACACTGCCTCTAGATCCATCAATACCAATGTGCTACTTAGGCGACATGCCTGGCTGCGCATCTCAGGCTTTAAGCAGGAAGTCCAGACTACCATCCTCAACCAGCCGTTCAACCAACAACAACTTTTTGGCATGGCTGATGACACAGCCTTTGATGTTAAAAGAGCCCTACTTTATTACATTGACAGAACCAAATCTTTTCACAAAACAATTGTTTGTAGTTTGCTCCCTGCCGCATAAGGGAAATCCCATCTCTAAAGCTGGGATTGCAAGGTGGATCATTAAATGTATCCAAATATGCTACCAAAAAGCGAAACGCACATTAACAATTCCTCCTAGAGTGCACTCCACATGCAAACTAGAAGCCTCTGTGGCTTTCTTAGGGAACATTCCCCTGGAAGACATCCATAAAGCAACAGCATGGTCTTCAACATACACCTTCACTAAACACTATTGTGTTGACGTGCAAGCCAAGCAGCAAGCTGCTGTGGGCCAAGCTGTTCTTAAAACTCTTTCAAACTACTGCAACCGATACAGGTGACCACCGCTAGGGGAGATACTTCTGTATAGTCTATGCTAAGTGTGAGATCTGCAGCTTATATGCCTCAAACGGAAAATTCTACTTACCAGTATGCATCTGTTCTTGGCATGTAGAGCTGCAGATTGTCACAAGCCCACCCGCCTCCCCGGGACTTGTATCTGTTCCAGTTCTATCTTAATTAGATATACATAAATGGACATCTTTTTTCTTTCTACTAACTCCATCATTTCCCATAATGGTGAAAAACAATCCAAGGATGGAGTCGATGCCCATGCGCACTATCGCCCATTGAGGAGTCACCTATCTCGTGACTACAAAGACTTCTTCCTAGACAACAACAACGTGCAAGCATTCGAGCCCAACACCAGATGGCGATCTAATGGTTAGTGTGAGAATCTGCAGCTCTACCTGCCAAGAACAGATGCATACTGGTAAGTAGCATTTTCCTTAGGGGACGTTTTAGGGATCTTGAGGTCAGTCGCCAATGGGCTACTGACCTTCGGGTGACTACACCCTTTGTGTGCTTACCTCATATGGGGGAGTGGGCAAAATCCCTAATCCTGATTGGAGAGTGCCTGCCATCTGCAAGATGGTGGGCACTGAAGATTGGGCTTCACCTCGCCTTCCCCACCTGAGGGCTGGGGTTAGCAGAGGTGGATGTAGGAAAGTGCCCCTTTTTGCATGGTTGCCCCCCACGTTTTGCCTAATGTTGATGTACTTTGACCGAGTGTACCCTGGGGTCCTGCCAACCAGTTACCCAGCGGTATCGCTTTGTTCGCCCTAAGTGTGGCAGGGTATGCTCAGACGTGAGTCCCTTGCTCACTTGGCCACTGGATTCAAGATAGCCTGGCTGATGAGGATTATGAATCCGAAACCGGTCCCAGAATGCTTGTTTCCGGTCCAGGGAAGACATGGCTTGGCAGTTCGGGCTGGACTGTTCCCATGAGGCACAGGGTCAGACTGATTTGCATACAGCCATGTCTGAACTGGGGTGGCTGAGTGGGCTAAAGAATGGTGATGGATTAAACCAAGATCAGTTGACTGGGGGTGAGTGTTTGATTTGCTCAAACTCTCCGTCCATCATCCCCTTTTGTATCGCTTTGTTCGCCCTAAGTGTGGCAGGGTATGCTCAGACGTGAGTCCCTTGCTCACTTGGCCACTGGATTCAAGATAGCCTGGCTGATGAGGATTATGAATCCGAAACCGGTCCCAGGATGCTTGTTTCCGGTCCAGAGAAGACATGGCTTGGAAGTTTCGGCTGGACTGTTCCCATGAGGCACAGGGTCAGACTGATTTGCATACAGCCATGTCTGAACTGGGGTGGCTGAGTGGGCTAAAGAATGGTGATGGATTAAACCCAGATCAGTTGACTGGGGGTGAGTGTTTGATTTGCTCAAACTCTCCGTCCATCATCCCCTTTTGTATCGCTAACCAGTTACCCAGGGCATATGTTCTTTCTCTAAACTGTACTGTTGCAAACCCCAATTGGCAAAAATCTGGCCACATGTAAGTCCCTTGTAAAAGGTACCATAGGTACCAAGGGGACTGTGACCAGTTAAGGCATATAAAGGCTGCAGCACTTATTGTGCCAAGCTCAGAGGCCCTGTTTCTTTACACACACACACACACACACACACACACACACACTGCCATTGCAGGCTGTGTGTTCTGGTGCTGAACAAAGTGTAGAGTCGACATGGCATACATCCCTGTGTGCCATGCATTCAATCCACTGCCATGGCATAGGTAAACCACCAATCTAGCTGGGTGCACTATACCAGTGGTTAAGGGTACAGGTGCATAAGCTCTGTACCCCTACAGTGTCGAAGTAAATTCTTAGACATTATAAGTGCAGTAATGCCATAAAGATTATATGGTCTGGGACTTTGTCATTACGAACTCCACAGCACCATCTCTGATATCAAACTTTTCAGCCTATTACAACCACACTGTGATTTAATGAAAAGTGCACTCAGAGGGCATCTTAGAGATGCTCCCTGAAAAACAACCTAAGTCTAGTGTCCTTGCTGAGTGGCTGCTTGCCAGCTGGTACCACCAGACATGTTTCTGGACCCCAGGATCGAGAGCCTGCCGCTGTCGGGGTCCTGAAACAAAGCGCATCCTGGGACGAGGTGCCAAGCCTCCTCCTCCAGGATGGGTAGTGTCTACGAAGGGGAAGCTTCAAAGGCTTTCCGCCTTTGTGAGCTACCCCAGCCATTTGCTTCTACCAGCAACTGGCCCCAACCGGTTCTGACCTCCACTTTGACCAAGTTAGGAGATGGGGTGTTCCCACCTTTGCCAACCCCACCCCTCAGGCGGGGGAGGCGAGGTAAAGAACAACTCTAAGTCCCCGCCATCTTGCAGATGGGGGGACCCAGTCAACCAGAGTGAGGCTAATGCTCCCTTCCCACTGGAGGGTGACATAATAGGGGGTGTATCCAACCCAAAGAAGGGACTCTTTGGTTCCGACCTGTACCTACCTGTAACGCCCCTAAATTTAGTATTTAGGGGCAACCCTGAACCTTGCCTCCTTAGACTAGAAGAAGGACCGAAGAGCTGTGCTGAAGAAGAAGAGAAGGACATCAACTGACTTTGCCCCAGCACCGCAGCCTGTCCCGACCTCGACCGACTCCAATGAAATCCCGGTGTGTCCTGCAGCCAGCAGCCCCTGCAGCCAGCAGCCCCCAAGAACCTGGAGGACCTGCCCTGCCTTCCCAAACTAGACTTTGTCTCCAGTGAGTACCAGATTGGCTCGCCCACGGACTCTGGCTCCGGCCAAATCCACGAGTCTGTACTGCTCTGCACCTGATGCCCACAGCCTGAGTTCAAGTGGGTCAACTCCATGAGGAGGTCTCCCCGGTGAACCTGACCTAGGATCTGGTGATCTCTGACCTACCTCAACTCTCCAACTGATGCCTGCAGCCCCTTTCTGGACGATCCCCCTGTCCGTGACCGGAGACAGCAATAAAACCCAATGCCAAAGAACACCTCTGCACCCGACGTCCACGGTGTGGGTGTCTCAGCCTCCCCAGGCATCCCAACTTACCTCTCCAACCGGTGGTCGCCTCCAGAAGATCTTCGTCCCCAAGCCTGCATTGTTTGTTACAACCGGAGAATGCCGATTAAAATCCACAGGGTACCCAACACCAAATAAGCACCCTGTACCCGGCCTCCCCGGTGCCCTGAGCCTAACACGGGAGCTTGAATCCCACAGCCTTGTGACCTGATGCGAAGGCTCCCCCTTTGCCCTGAGCCTAACACCAGGAGCTTTGCTCCCACAGCCTTGTGGCCTGCTCATGAGCAGCCACCAACCAGAGGCCCCCTATCCCCTATTGGATAACATTGGGCCTCAGCACTCTGCACCCGGCTGCCCTAGTGCCGCTGAGGGTGCTTTGAGAGGGCATCCATGTGCATCCTTGACCCTGGGTGAACCCTGCTTCTAACCCCGGAAACCAACTCCTGAGTACTTAACCGTAAACCAATAACACTGCTTTCACCCACAGGACTGCATTGACTGCTTTTCTGCTTTTAATTGTCTAGTTGGTTTGTACGGAAACCCTGAGAAACTGCAAATATGTAAAAACTGAATAACTTACCTTTTGTCTAGGAAATGTCCCAATGTGATATCTAGGCATCTCACACTCAGTAGCAAAGGTAACTTAAAAAGTAATTCAAGAAGTAACGTATCCTGTAATCAACAAAGTAACTGAAAAGTAATTTTAACTGTTTACGTACCTGTAAATAAACCCACTGCATTGAACCTGCTTTCAACTGTAATTTACTGCATAAATATTGCTAAGTATTATTATACTTATCTGGTCCAGGCCTGGCTGGGCTCTATAGAATAAAATTCAACAGTATTGAATCTTTCATAGATTCAAATGCTTGTATCTTCCCCGTAGTCATGGTGGGAGTCTCACGGTAAAAGAATAACCATAGCAGTAAAAGAAAAAACTAAATAGAAAACCCATCGGGAAGTATATATTCTGAAAGCTATCACCATCATTATGTGGTCCAAACACCACCCAATCAGCTGCCAGCCCTGAGATCACAATCCCCCGCAGATCCACCATACCTCAGATTTCCAACAGCCGTCGTGTGAGGAGTCTCCCTGAGCTCTGCTCAGTTCTTGTTTTATTGGTGAACTTTTGACCTTTTTTACAGTTCTTGGACTGAGGTACTGTTTCATCTTTTACTTCACCATGTCTGAGGGCTCTAAGAAGAGGATTTTCAGATCTTGGAAATCTTGTGGGAAGGCCAGATTATATTCTGAGGACCCTCACAAGGAATACTTATATTGCCTTCACCCTAAGTACGTCCCTAAGGAGTGCAAGTACTCTCGCACTTTCTCAGCAAAAACCTTACAAAACAGGGAAGCACGATTATTATTATGGCTTCAGAAGAAGAAGACTACCTCAGACTCTGACTCTGATGCGGGACTTGGAGGACACTCCTCTTCTGAGCATAAGAGGGAGTTGTATGATGAGCAAGTTGAGGTGAAGAGACAGAAGACAGAGAAAGTAAGGGCCAAAGATTCATTAACATCTTTACCTCAAACACCTCTCAAGAAATCCTCTGTGGAAAAAGCTCCATCGTCGCTCCCGTCGACGAAGATCAAGGTGTCTTCAGTGTCGACACCGTAGAATACGTCGACTACTTCAACGTCAACAGCAACCTTCTAGACGCTGACCGCATCATCGTCATTATCGTCGTCGACGATACCATCGACGACAACGTCGACGGAGAGTGTACAAACCTTGTCGACGAGCGTACCGTCAACGACGACTTTCAAATCTCCAATGACACGGTCCATTACAATAAAAAGGTTTCGACCGTCGACGGGCTCGTTGACGGATAAGAAAACCGCAGAATTTACATCTTTGACAAAGATTTCGCCGCGTCCACCTTCCAAACTGCTGGATTTACAAGAGTCAGAAGATGAGCGACCGTATGGAGTACCTTATAGCCCTTCACAACTCTAAATTAAAAGCCAGGAGACAGATGAAGAAGACGTCCAGGAAGTTCAGGAAGAGCTGTCATTTATGGTGAGACCAGCTCAAGGCTCCAAGAGGTACGACTCATTCCAGGAACCCTATTAGTATGATGATGAGGAGGAGAATGCCAGGGAAGATACCATATCTATGCCTATCTCCCTAGTCTCCTATTTGAGACAAATGATCAACGACTATTATTGTGGTATTCCAGATGCCAATACTCCGCGGCCAACACTACGAGTGTACCACAGCAGGCAGTTCAGACTCCGGTAGTACAGCCTCCTCCACAGGTGCAAGCGGTGCTTACCCCTAAAATAATAACTATTAGGGATGGCTTTGCGGAAAGCAAACCGGAGGATCAACCAGAGGAAGGAGAATTGATGCAAGGAAACCCTGATGTTGATGAGTGGGATCAATATGTTATCTCGTTGCCAGGTCCATCGCCAGCTCCGGCAAGTTCACCACCGGAAGACATTGGTGGTTTCCAAGATCTCATGGAGAAAACCTCCAAAAGATTTGAGCTTCCCATGCCTGTAAAGGAAAATGAGTGTTTCCTATACGATTTTAAAGAAACTTCCAGAAAATCGATCAGGACCATTCCTATCATTGAGCACATATGGAATGAAGGGCTGAAGATTATGCAAAATCCGGCCTCGGTAGCAGTATAAGTGCCCAGGACTGATAAGAAGTATCGTGCTCCAGAAACATCACCAGCATGCCTGATAGGTCACCCTCAACCTGAATCAGTGGTTTTGCAGGCAGTACAGAGACGATCCAAGAACCCGGTCTCTACATTGTCAGCTCCTCCTGATAAAGAGGGAAAAAAGATGGATGGCACAGGGACGCGCTTTGCAGTTTTAGCAGCAGCTTCTATTAAAGCTACAAATGCATTGGCGCTTGTCAGTCATTATAACCCACAAATGTGGTCGGACATCGCTCTACTTCTAGCTCATTTGCCGGACGACAAGAAGGAAGAGGTGGCTGTAATTCTGCAGGATGGTGCTAGGGTGGCTTCCGAATCCATCGACATAGCCATGGACATTTTGTCTATTGGATTCAGGCAAATGGCTGGAGCCGTGTCTCTTCTCCGACAAGGGTGGCTGAAAGCTACATCTTTCAGTCCCGAAGTGCAGGCAAAAATAATAGATATGCCTTTTGACGGAGAGAACTTTTTTGGAAAACATATTGATGAGGCTTTGCAAGGAATAAAAGCTGATACGGATACTGCAAAAGCCTTAAGCTCTCTACAGCAAGGACATGTTCAAACTTTTCGTGGAAGAGGGTCAAGAGGTCGGTTTAATCAAAGGTCATCTTTTCAAAGGAGACAGTGACGTTTTTCATCCGCCGTCCGTCACGTCACGCCAAAATCAGATTAATTACCTCTCTCGCTTTTTGCATCAGTGGCTGTCAATAACATCGGACAGATGGGTGTTAGACATTAGACATCAAGGTCACACTCTGGAGTTCATACAAAAACATCCAGCGCGACCTCCCATTCACAGAAACCAGAAACATCTCTCGGCTCTCAAAACGGAAGTCTTGGCCCTTGTTGTGAAAGGAGCTATAGAGGAGGTTCCAACTGCACAGCGAGGGAAAGGATTCTACTCGCATTTGTTCCTCATAAGGAAGAAGCAGTCCACCAAATGGAGGCAGGTAATGGATCTGAGTGGGCCTGAACAAATATATCAAAAAGACCATGTTTCGTACGCTGTCACTGCAAGAGATTATCCTTATGTTGCGCAGAGTAGATTACATAGCTTCCTTGGATCTCTTAGGTGCATATTTCCACATCAAACACAGGCAGTATATGCGATTCACCGTGGTGGGGCTCCACTACCAATTCAAGGTGTTACACTTCGGCCTCAGATCTGCGCTAAGTGTATTCACAAAATGCATGGCGCCGGTCGCAGCACATCTGAGACAGCAAGGCCACCATATTTATCCGTATCTGGACGACTGGCTCCTAAAAGGGGCATCGTTCAAGGAAGCACGTCAAGCCATAAAATGCTTCATGACTTTATTCCAGAAATTAGGACTGCGAGTCAACATGGAAAAGTCCTCCTTGGTTCCAGCGCAGTCGCTACAGTTCCTAAGAGCCACATTACAAACTCCGGAAGCAAAAGCGTACCCCTCGGAAGAGCGCACACAAAAAATATTGGAACTAACAGCACGATTAAAAGCAAAGAGGTTCACTTCGGTGAGGATCTACAAATCATTGCTGAGAATGATATCTTCCTGCATTCCATTAGTCCCCAATTGTCGACTTCGTATGCGGCCGCTGCAAGAACTACTCGACAAACAATGGGTACAAGAACAAGGATCATTAGAGGATCGAATTACAATCAGCCCTCAGATCAGAAAAGCTCTGTCATGGTGGGGCATCAGGAACAATTTATTAAAAGACCTACTGTTCGAACCTCAATCTCCGCGTTATGTCATGACGACAGATGCCTTGTTAAACGGTTGGGGAGCGCATCTTCAGGAACTGGAAATACAGGGCCATTGGTCAATGCAAGAAGCCCAATTGCACATCAACATGCTCGAGTTACAAGGGGTGTTCCTGGGACTGCAAGCCTTCCTACCAAGGATCCAAAACTCACCTGTTTTAGTCAAAACAGAGAGTACCACAACAATGTTTTACTTACTGAAACAAGGAGGCACAAAGTCAAAAAATCTCTCTGCACAAGCCCAAGAGATTTGGAACTGGTTGATCCAACACAACATTTCCCTGCAAGTTCAACATGTGCCTGGAGTACAAAACACGAAAGCAAATCGGCTTCAAAATGTCACTAATGGGAGCTAAAACAATCTCAGCTCTTGAGGATATTCAAGTTGTGGGGTACACCAACTCTGGACCTATTTGCAAATCAGCACAAAAAGAAATGCAAACATTTTGCAAGTCGATTCCCTCAGTAGGGATCATGGGGGCGCCACAAATCCGTTGGACGGGAATGTTCGCATACGCATTTCCCCCGTTCCCTCTCATTCCAAGGATATTGCGGAAAATGAGAGCCGAATTGTGCCATCTGATCCTGGTAGCCCCAGCTTGGCCGAGGCAATTCTGGTTCTCGGAACTCCTACAGCTGTCGGTAAATCCCAGAGTACAGTTTCCATTGATGCAAGACCTAATCTCCATGAGGAAAGGGCAAATTCTTCACCCACAATTAGCCTCTCTTCACTTGTCAGCCTGGAACCTCATGAGCATGAATTTTATTCCTTAGACATCCCTCAAGACTGATATATTAGCAAACTCTCGAGCGCTATCTACTAACAAAACGTACACAGCAAAATTCAATAAAACTTCAATAAAACCTCAATAAAAGTACATCTTGCAGCTATATCAAGGTATCGTAGAACGCTAAATCATCCTTCGCTTTGGTCCCAGAGGAATATAAAATGAATTTTAAAAGGACTGTTCAGAGTGTTACCACCTGTTAAGCAGCCATCCATTCCATGGCAGCTCAATGTAGTATTTTCATGCCTCATAAAACCACCGTTCGAACCGATTCACAAGGCTGAGTAACAGTTTGTCTCTTGGAAACTGGCATTATTACTCGCCCTCACTTCCGCCAGAAGAGTCAGTGAGATACAGGCGTCCTCTGTCTCTGAACCATTTCTTCAATTCAAATCAGACAGTGTCATTCTCAGGACAAATCCTAAATTTATCCCCAAGGTCCCTACAGTTTTTCATCTCAACGAACCAATTGTGTTACCCACATATTTCAAAAATCCATCTTCAGTAGCAGAGAGGTCGCTACACACTTTGGACATCAGGCGATGTCTCAAATTTTGCATTGATAAGACAAAAATCATTTAGGAAAACTGACCAATTGCTGATCGCCTTTGCTGGGCCCAGGAAAGGCTTTGCTCTTTCAAGATCTTCCATTTCAAGATGGATAGCATCGGCCATCACTTTATGTCATGAAAAGGCAGGATAGCCTTTACGCGCAAAGGTTCGCCCTCATCCCACAAGGAAAGTGGCAACGTCCACCACTTTGTTCGCCGGAGTGTCGCTCCCGGACATCTGCAGAGCAGCGACATGGACCAATGTGAACACGTTCACCAGAATGTTTTAATATTCATTGTCGATCATTGTTTCATGTCACATATTAACCTGGTACAAACAAGAGATGCATGATTTTAACTGTGAGGCAGCATATCTTTCTATAATTCATGAGTATAGGATGCAGAGCCCTACAAAAAAGGGGTCTATCCTACAAACGCTGCTGGGTTATGCACTGCTTTCTATTCTGATACAAGCATGTGAATCTATGAAAGATTCATTACTGGAGAAAAAACTAGTTACTTACCTGTACACTATGGTTCTCCAGTATTGGTATCTTTCATAGATTCACATGAGGCCAGCCCGTCTCCCCGTTTTTAGCAGATAGACCATTTTTTATCTCTAGATTCATCCTTGGCTCACTCTTGGGCTGGTTGGAAATCTGAGATATGGTGGCTCTGCTGGGGATTGTGATCTCAGGGCTGGCAGCTGATTGGGTGGTGTTTGGACCACATAATGATGGTGATAGCTACCAGAATATATACTTCCCTATGGGTTTTGAATGCAGTTTGTTTTTCTTTTACTGCTATGATTATTCTTTTACCGTGAGACCCCCACCATGACGACGGGGAAGATACAAGTATGGGAATCTATGAAATATATCCATACTGGAGAACCATAGTGTACAGGTAAGTAACTAGTTTTTTTTATGCAAACAAAATTGGTCTGAGTTCAGTCTTTGAGTGTGTGACATCATTTCTTGCCTGAGTGTGTACAAAAATGCTTAACTCTACCCCAAAGCCTTATTGCTCACCCACACTACCACAAATATAGAGTAAGGTATTCTCTACTCTTACCTCTGCCTACCTTGGGGGTTCCACTGGACTTTGTGCACACTATACCAGCTTCCTACAGTGGGTATACCTTCTGGGCTGTTCTAATTTTTCCCACCTATCTTCCTGCCGAAAAGAAGGGGAGACAGGAAGGGGGCCTGCTCCTGATAGCAGGAGAGGCTGGGGTCGCGTTACAAAGGCGGCAAGGCCTTTGAAGCTTCCCTGCCTCAGATGGCTCTTCCTGACCTGGGGAGGTGTGAACACCTCCTCCCAGGAATGCTTTATTTCTGGGCTCAGGGTTGAAGGCTCCCACCCTAGGGGTCCAGAAACTTGTCTTGTGGTAGCAGACTGGTGTTTACCAGTCATGAAACCCAACATAGGCTGGTCGTTTTTCAGAGAGCATCTCTAAGATGCCCTATGAGTACATGGTATAATAAATCCCACACTAGCATCAGTGGGGGATTGTAATGCTAAGAAGTTTGATACCAGTTTTCCCAGAATTCAGTAAAGCCATTATGGTGCTGTGGAGTTCGTAATGACAAACTACCAGACCATATACTCTTTATGGCTTTACTGCACTTACAGAATGGACTTAAACACTCTAGGGGTACAGTGCTCATGCAACTGTACCCCCACGAGTGGTGCAGTGCACCCAGCTAGAGGGGTGTTTTACCTATACCATAGGCAGTGGTTTGCAGGCATGGCACACAGGAATGTGTGCCATGTCGACTGTTCACGTTTGTCTGCACCAAAACATGCAGCCTGCAATGGCAGTGTGCGTTTGGTAACGTACAGGACATTTAATGGTGGCACAATATGTGCTGCAACCCTTACAGCCCTTCCCTGGTCACAGTGCTCTTGGTACCCATGGTACCTTTTACAAAGGACTTACATGTGGCCTTAGAGGTGCCAATTGGGGGTACAAAGGTACCGTTTTGGGGAAGAACACAGGCCCTGGGAATCTGATTGGCAGGGTTCAGGGCACATCAAGTCAAATGCATCAGCAAACTGGCAAAAAGTGAGGGGGTGGGGGTTACTTTAACAGAAACCCAGCTTCCTACAGAGAGAAAGTGGGCAGCCCTGTCGGTTACCTCCCTTTAAGGGGAAGGGCTCCAAGAGTATACCATTGAGCCACAGCCAGGCTAAGGAATCCTAGTATAATAGACTAATCAGATTGCGGAAGCCGTTGTGGATGCCCAATTCTGTTGAAGTGGCCTGAAGAAAGGACCATTCAAGAGACACGAGTGACTTTTCGACATTTAGCAGGGCGACTGCTGCCGGAATGGTAGGGGAAATTTGGTTGATCACGGCAAAAAGATTACAAAGGTTAATGGAAGTGGAGCGATGTGGTACAAAACCGGACTGCATTGGAGAGATTATGCAGTCCATTAATAGGGAAAGTCAGATGGCTAATACTTTGGTCAAAGTTTTAGTGCCACGATTTATAAGGGGCAATGGCTGATATAAATTACAGAGATGAGGTGGGTTGTTTGGTTAAAGGCATGGTGGGATTTTTAAACACAAGTGCAAACAAGCTCAGCTGATGAGGCTTGGCGGATCACGAATGGCAGTTGCATGCCTAGATGGGACAGGACATCTCCCAACAGTGTGGACAGTCTTGTGAAAGATCTTTTTGCCACAGTCGAGAATGCGCAGTTTCAAAGCTATGCATTGGCGTTCCCAAGAATTCTTTCTATCTGATACATTTAGGCTTCAGTGGATCAAGGGACTCCTGTATGCCTTTCTGTCACTGGCTGTCCTGCACCCAGTTCTGAAGAAGATCAGAAATGACTGAGCTCAAGTCTTTCAAGTGGCTTTTGGATTGGGCCTGGAGAGTGTAGTACTTGAAACATCTGAGCATGAGCATTTGTGTTCCGATCAGTATACCACTTCAGGAAGATATTCTGTTGCATCAGCTGGCAGCATTCTTCATCTGAGTGAGCGCAATCTAAACTTGCATGCATGGAGATTGATCAGCAGCAGTTTACTGCATGCAGTCTACCTCTTGAGGTTATGAATGTTATCCTTCTACAAAATATGTTTACGCAGGGTGCGGGGACAAATCTTTGGCCTGGTGTGTAGTCCCCAATACGGATCCCTCTACAAGCCAAACTTTTGGATCTTTTGTTGTTTGTTTATAAAGACTATATAGCAGCCCTTTTAACCTTTGGCGAACCAATGATTCTTGTTTAAATCAACTGTTGTGTTGCAGTTCAGTAAAGGTTAGCAGCACATGTTCCCTTCCAATCCATTGTGATGCCACAATGGGATCTTAATTTGTTCTGAAAGTTCCTTGTGTTCCTACTTCTAGACAGGATACAGCAACGTGTTGCCCCTACTGATTCAAAACCATTTTCCTCATTGCGATCACTTCAGCTCATTGCGTAAGTAAGCCTCTAGCTCTATTGGTGCAGCTACTCACATCACCTTTTCCAGACAAACCTGTGTTGTGGACCAGGGCGGCTTTGTACCTAAAGCTGTTAGACCATTTCTCATTGGGCAATCCATCACTCTTCCAATTTTTTGGGCTCTCCCTTACCTGTTGAAAGAGGGGGAGAGACTCTAATAGATCGACAATCAGTTTTTTGTGTCAGTTTATTAGAAATTGACTTAGTCCTCTGCAGAGGTCACCAATATAGCAATAAAACCAACAGCTTCATTAAATATTAAAATTAAAAAAGTACACAATTTATAAAATAAGTAGTCTTGCTAAAATCATTTCAGGAAACTTAAAAAATGTAAAAAGACTATACATGTTTATTCACGGGAGACATTATGAAAATGGAAAATCATCAGGAGTTATTGTATTTAAAATTTCGTGGAATTAAAAAATGCCTCCAAAGATCTGCAAGTGCTGGACAACTGTACAGTGCAGGACACAAATTTTGCTTTCCTCAATACCAATAGTGACATCTGTGTGGGTCATTTGTCTGCCCTGCCCATTTACCTATAAAAGCGTTAAGAGAAAGATTACTTAGTCTTAGTAATATTAATCTTCTGCCACTATGTTCAAGAATAACATTAGATTACAGTTGAGCCCGATCCGCGGTTACCATTAGTTGAGAAACGTAATCATTGGCATATCGTTTTTAAAAAAAACAATCAAAGCTGTTCAGAAGACCATGTCTGAAGAAATGTAAATCTGTTGTCTAACTTCCTAATGCGAATTGTAAATTTACTGAGAAGGTGTCACCTTTCTTTGAGGCTTTCCACTGTTGTGTGGTTTAACAACTTTCTGAGAGCCCCTAGAGGGTTGAATTATACAATAAGCCCAACACACTATTTTTGTGATTACCTGTGTAAAAGTGCTAGATAAACCAAATTCCAGGCACAATGCTTAAATTGGAGGGGCTGAACTCCGTGTTTACAAGTTCTACAGACATTTTCCCTCATAGAGGTACAAAAGTTCCACTTTTAATAGGTTTATATTTTAGGGCATAGCTCAAAGTAGGGGGGATATTTGCTTTATAAATTTCCAATAGGAAATTAAAATGTCTTCTCCTAAATGACTTGTAAAAGTTATACAATGCAGCCGCATGGGGCAATGCTTTGATTCCAATTTGATCAAAATGGCATATTTGATGGCATGTGTAGCTGTAGATACATATGCTTAGCGTTGGTCCGCCATCTAGTGTTGGGCTCGAAATTGTGCAAGTTGTTTTTCTTTGAAGAAGTCTTTCGAGTCACAAGCTGTAGTAACTCCTCCTCTTATTTGCATTGCACATGGTCCTCGCCTCCATTGTTATTTTGTTTTTTTCTGCCGTCTGGTTCGGTCGTAGACTCCTCTGCTCCGTCTTGACGTTGTCGAAAAACTAGCATTTAGGTTCATAACGTTGGTATTGTTATCGATCCTGTTTATTTATAGTGTACATCAGTCACCCGTCGACGCATTCCAGCCTACCAAGGGCCGGAGGGCCTTCCGGGCAGATCCTTCTTTTACAAATTCCATTGACGTCATGCCCATCTAGTGATGGAACGGACACCTTTCTTTTATGCCTATGCTGCCACACCAAGTTTCCACACACCGACCATCTCTTGGCGTGTAACTTGTGCCTGCCCCCGGATCATCAGGAATCCATCTGTGTGGGGGGTAGGTGTTTCCATTTGAAAGAGATGCTGCGTAATCTACTCGCAAGACACCTTTACATTTCCTGACGTCCTGTCGATGACACTCTGGACATTTTGGATCTGACTAATCTCACCATGATAATTTCAAAAAGGGGGTGGTGATGGACAGAGTATCTGAGTTAATCAGAACACTCCTACCCAGTCAACAGATCAAGGCTTGATCCATCACCGTTTTTTAGCTCAATGCACCATCCCAGTTCAGAACCTGGCTATATGCAAATTAGTCTGTCCCTGGCCCAGTGCACCATGGGAACAGGGCAGACCAAACTACCAAGCCAATTCTTCACTGGAAAGGAAACAAGCTTCCGGGGACCGGTTTCTGGCATTACAGCCGTCTTCGGCCCGGCTTGCTTGAATCCTGATGGTGCACTGAGCAAGGGACTCATGTCTGAGCATACCCTTCCACACTCATGGTGGCCAAAATAATTTCAAAAAGGGGGTGGTGATGGACAGAGTATCTGAGTTAATCAGAACACTCCTACCCAGTCAACAGATCAAGGCTTGATCCATCACCGTTTTTTAGCTCAATGCACCATCCCAGTTCAGAACCTGGCTATATGCAAATTAGTCTGTCCCTGGCCCAGTGCACCATGGGAACAGGGCAGACCAAACTACCAAGCCAATTCTTCACTGGAAAGGAAACAAGCTTCCGGGGACCGGTTTCTGGCATTACAGCCGTCTTCGGCCCAGCTTGCTTGAATCCTGATGGTGCACTGAGCAAGGGACTCATGTCTGAGCATACCCTTCCACACTCATGGTGGCCAAAATAATTTCAAAAAGGGGGTGGTGATGGACAGAGTATCTGAGTTAATCAGAACACTCCTACCCAGTCAACAGATCAAGGCTTGATCCATCACCGTTTTTTAGCTCAATGCACCATCCCAGTTCAGAACCTGGCTATATGCAAATTAGTCTGTCCCTGGCCCAGTGCACCATGGGAACAGGGCAGCCCAAACTACCAAGCCAATTCTTCACTGGAAAGGAAACAAGCTTCCGGGGACCGGTTTCTGGCATTACAGCCGTCTTCGGCCCGGCTTGCTTGAATCCTGATGGTGCACTGAGCAACGGACTCATGTCTGAGCATACCCTTCCACACTCATGGTGGCCAAAATAATTTCAAAAAGGGGGTGGTGATGGACAGAGTATCTGAGTTAATCAGAACACTCCTACCCAGTCAACAGATCAAGGCTTGATCCATCACCGTTTTTTAGCTCAATGCACCATCCCAGTTCAGAACCTGGCTATATGCAAATTAGTCTGTCCCTGGCCCAGTGCACCATGGGAACAGGGCAGACCAAACTACCAAGCCAATTCTTCACTGGAAAGGAAACAAGTTTCCGGGGACCGGTTTCTGGCATTACAGCCGTCTTCGGCCCGGCTTGCTTGAATCCTGATGGTGCACTGAGCAAGGGACTCATGTCTGAGCATACCCTTCCACACTCATGGTGGCCAAAATAATTTCAAAAAGGGGGTGGTGATGGACAGAGTATCTGAGTTAATCAGAACACTCCTACCCAGTCAACAGATCAAGGCTTGATCCATCACCGTTTTTTAGCTCAATGCACCATCCCAGTTCAGAACCTGGCTATATGCAAATTAGTCTGTCCCTGGCCCAGTGCACCATGGGAACAGGGCAGACCAAACTACCAAGCCAATTCTTCACTGGAAAGGAAACAAGCTTCCGGGGACCGGTTTCTGGCATTACAGCCGTCTTCGGCCCGGCTTGCTTGAATCCTGATGGTGCACTGAGCAAGGGACTCATGTCTGAGCATACCCTTCCACACTCATGGTGGCCAAAATAATTTCAAAAAGGGGGTGGTGATGGACAGAGTATCTGAGTTAATCAGAACACTCCTACCCAGTCAACAGATCAAGGCTTGATCCATCACCGTTTTTTAGCTCAATGCACCATCCCAGTTCAGAACCTGGCTATATGCAAATTAGTCTGTCCCTGGCCCAGTGCACCATGGGAACAGGGCAGACCAAACTACCAAGCCAATTCTTCACTGGAAAGGAAACAAGCTTCCGGGGACCGGTTTCTGGCATTACAGCCGTCTTCGGCCCGGCTTGCTTGAATCCTGATGGTGCACTGAGCAAGGGACTCATGTCTGAGCATACCCTTCCACACTCATGGTGGCCAAAATAATTTCAAAAAGGGGGTGGTGATGGACAGAGTATCTGAGTTAATCAGAACACTCCTACCCAGTCAACAGATCAAGGCTTCATCCATCACTGAAATGGCAGAAACCGTTCCCCGGAAGCTTGTTTCCTTCCCAGTGTAAGAATTGGCTTTTGTAGTCTGGTCTGCCCTGTTCCCATGATGCACTGGGCCAGGGACAGACTAATTTGCATACAGCCAGGTTCTGAAACTGGGATGGTGCAATGAGCTAAAAAACGGTGTTGGATCTAGCCCTGATCTCTTGACTGGGTGAGAGTACTCTGCTTAATTCAGAGACTCTGTCCATCACCACCCCTTGTTGTAAATTATTTTGTCCACCCTAAGCGTGGAAGGGTATACTCAGATGTGAGTCCCTTGCTCATTGCACCATCAGGATTCAAGCAAGCCGGGCCGAAGTCGCCTGAAATGGCAGAAACCGGTCCCCGGAAGCTTGTTTCCTTCCCAGTGTAAGAATTGGCTTTTGTAGTCTGGTCTGCCCTGTTCCCATGATGCACTGGGCCAGGGACATACTAATTTGCATACAGCCAGGTTCTGAAACTGGGATGGTGCAATGAGCTAAAAAACGGTGTTGGATCTAGCCCTGATCTCTTGACTGGGTGAGAGTACTCTGCTTAATTCAGAGACTCTGTCCATCACCACCCCTTGTTGTAAATTAATCTCACCATGAGGCACACGCTTAGGCCTCGGCAGTGGATAAGGGCTTCTTTTCACATGGTGACAGTTCGGGGTCTGAAGTCAAAATGAAGGACATTCCACCGGCCAAACCGGGAGTACTGCGCCCCATCAATCCCGACCACAGTCTCAACAAAACAGTGTGGTTTAGACCAACCGAAGTCCTTGCACAGGCTGCCACTACTTACGAGCTATGGTCGGCACCAAACAGCTGTACAGGAAACGCCTATCTCCAAACCAATACCGAAGCAGCATAAGGCCCATGCCCACTAGTCATTGGCCTTGAGTCGAGACTCAGATTAGAAAGCCCTGGCACCGATACCTCGACATGCTTCGGCTCTGAAATAACTTACCTCAGCACCTAAACCAACTTTGGAACCGAAGACACATACTTCAGCCAAACAAAAGACCAGCTCCGAAACTGTGGAGCCAGTACTTGAACAGTTACAAGAACACATCACTGTCAGGCAAAAACAACTGTTGATTCACCCAGACACTGGAAGAATTGTGGCTGTTCCTCCACTTACCAAGAAAAAGCCAGTTGACTTTGAAGAAGCATTCAAGAGCCTTTACCCACCAAAACATTTGAAAAGGCTGGAAAAGACCACCGGTCCACCACCCATTAGCCCACCACCAGTGATTCCAAGGGCACACTGTCCAGCACCTTCATCTACTGCAGATGCACACTACTCCCCAGAGGGTTCCCTTAATTCCTTTCAGGAACATGGGGACCATGGGGATGAGGGGTATCAACATTCTATTCCTCCTTAAGACTATCTGTGGGACACAGTACACAGATTCGCCTGCAGACACTGACCCATTTTTGTCTCCGGCTAAGCCTTCACTTCTAGATGACACTACTACATGCCTTGATAACACAGCTAAAGCAGCTAGTTATCATAAGAATCCTCTCCACACAGAACCATTGGGGGATGATTTTCTATTTGAAACGCTTTCATCCACTCACCGTTCAGCACAATATCTGCCCATGCTTAAATGCTAAGACATACCACAGATATTTTTAAGGACCAAATAAAAGCAAGGGTCATTACACCACGAGTGTATAAAAACTATAAGCTGTCCCCTACAGATCCAACATATATAAAAAGTCCCCTAACACCAGACTCTCTGGTGGTTGACACTGCAAGAAAGAGGGCAAACTCACAAACATCTGGCTTAGGCACCTCCACTAAACAAAGAGGTGAGGAAAATAGATGCTGCAGGGAAGAGAGTGGCAACACAATCAGCCAACCATTAGAGGATAGCCATCTCCTTTGGTCTTCTTTCACACTACAACAGGGCACACTAGGATGAACATCACAATACAAAAAATGGCACTTTAAATTGCCTCTGAGAATAAACTGATAGTCCACACCTCCATCTGCAGTGCACTAGATGCAGCTGATGCAGCTGCTAGAGGCATTAACACCGGTGTTCTCATAAGAAGACATGCCTGGGTCAAGGTTTCAAACTTCAAGGCAGAAGTGCATCAAAATATTCTAGCACTTCTCTTTGATGGAGAATATCACTTTGGCCCTCAAGTAGACCCTTTGTATTGTATTGTATTGTATTGTGATTTGTAAAGCGCGATTGCTGCCCAATGGGCGTCCAAGCGCTAAAGCATGGAGAACAGAGCTGAGAGTGGCGGAGACTGAGATTTAAGTGGGCCTGGCAAACAGAAAGGTTTTCAGTTGTTTGCGGAATGAGAGTAGGTTAGGGTTGGACCGGACTTGTAGTGGGAGTGAGTTCCACATTTTAGCGGCGTTTAAGGAAAACATCCTTCCTCCGGTCCTAGCTCTCCGTACTCTTGGGACTACGGCCAGAAAGGCCTCCATGGACCGAAGGGTTCTATTAGGATGGTATTGAGTGACCAGTTTGTTAATGATCGCTGGACCCGACTTCCAGAAAGCTCGGTGGGCAATACATAGTGCCTTAAAAGCCACTCTGTCTCACTGGGAGAAAAATAAGAATAAGAAATAAGAAAAATAAGAAAGGCAATGAAACGGCCAAAGCCATGGGGGTTTTACAAATATCTACAAAAAGAGGGAATTTCCGTTGCTCCCCTATCGGGGTGCAGCAAAAGGTACATCTGCAGACACCTCCTCTACTTGTCAGTGTCCCCAGTCACAACATACATCCATCAGCGGATATTATAACGATTCTACAGAGGAAATCTTTCCAGAGGCAGAGGTAGAGGCAATTTAAATAAACCATCACCTACAGCCACAAACCTTGACTTACCTACCACATTACACCTGTCGGGGGGGAGACTCCAACAGTTCTTTCCCACATGGCGGAATATCATCTCCGACCAGTGGGTGTTGGATATTATCCAAACATGGTTGTGCCTGGAGCTCACTTCAGTACCTCCAAATATTCCACCCCACACACACACTGTCAACAGACCATCAGGTGCTTCACAAAGAGGAAGTAAAAATTAATCTTCAAAAGGAAGCAATAGTACTTGTGCCACTACACCAACAGGGCATAGGCATTTACTCAATTTACTTTCTCATTCCCAAAAAGGATGGGTCTCTTAGGCCAATCCTAGACCTCAGAGCCCTAAACATGTACACTCTGTCAGAGCACTTGCATATGTTCACTTGACAATATGTCATTCTACTGCAACAACAAGGCAATCTCATGTCATTATTGGACATAAAGGAAACCTGCTTTCACATTCTAATTTACCCAATACATCAACCTCAGATTTGTATTACATGGAAACAACTTTAATTTCGAAGTACTTCCATTCAGGGTCGCTACAGCCAACAGGATGTTCACCCAATGTCTAGCAGAAGTAGCAGCTCATCTACGCAGATTAAACATACAAGTTTTCCCATATTTGAATGACTGATTCAGCAAACGTTCAAATTATCAGGGCTATTTTCACCACAAGGACTCCTATAAACCTATTCTATCATCTAGGTTTCACAGTCAATGCAATCACGTCTCAGCTGCAATCTCTTCAAATACAACCTCACCTCTGATCCATCCTCAATTTTCAAAGAGGGATAGCTTACCCAAATATGGCAAGGATTCAGCCCTTTCAAACTCTTATACCAAGTTTCATCCTCATCAACACATACCAGTAAAAAGAATACACTTCCGAGGCACTGTGGAATCATTTATAGTCATAGCACCCTATGCCAGATTCAATATGCGCCCGTTGCAGGAATGCTTAGCGCATCAATGATCTCAAGCGAACGATCAGGTGGAAGATCTAGTGTTGATCAGCCGTCAAGCTTGCCGCTCTGCAGTGGTGGAATTCCAACAATCTTCTAAAGGGACGACCTTTGCTAGACCTATTTCCACAGAGAACTATAATTACGGACGCATCACTCACAGAAGTTGACCATTCAGGTCCACTGGACACCCAGTCAGATGCATCTCCTTATCAATCCCCCAGAGCTGCTTGCTGTTCGTATAGCACTAAAAGTGTTCCTTCCGCACCTCACAGGGAAAGTAATTCTCATCAAAACAGAAAACGGGACTACCATGTATTATCTTCAAAAACAGGGGGGTACCTGGTCACATCATCTATCTCCCTTATAATGGACCATCTTAAGGTATGCTCTCAGACACAACATTCACCTATTAGCTGAGTACATACTGGGAATTTGCAGTTCTCCTCAGCAATTGACAACAAGTTCACTAGTGGGAGCTCAACCCTCAAGTCCTCCGCCCTTTCATTAAAAAAATGGGGTTATCCAGACATACACCTATTCGCCATGGCAGAAAACACTGAATGCCCAACTTAACCTCCAAGTTCCAACACCCATATTCACATATGTGATTTGCAAACTGTGACAGACATCTCTGACGCTCATCCTAAGTGGCTCCCACATGGGCCGGACAGCCATGGTTCACCACACTACTGAACTCTCAGTAGTCCAAAAACAAGTACTTATCAACTTTTAGGACCTCCTAACCCAAAGCCAGGAAGTGGTAAGACACCCAAACTGCAAATCTCTCAATCTTGCAATCTGGCTTCTGCGGTCTTTGAATTCAGATACTTGAATGTATGTCAACAGTGTATGGACATTCTTAAAGAGGTAAGTCGACCCACTACTAGAGCATGCTATGCGACAAAGTGGAAACAATTTGTTCACTATTGCCATTCAAAGGAAACTAACCCATTAAAAGCAAAGCCTGTTACCTTCTGCATTTACAAACCTCAGGGTTGCCTTCAATTCCATAAAACTACACTTAGTGGCCACCGCTGCATATCCCCAAAACAAAGAACAAACTTCTATATTCAGAATTTCTGCCATTAAAGCTTTTCTAGAGAGTCTCAAAAGAGTTATCCTGCCTAGAGTCACTCCAACACAAGCATGAAATCTCAATGTTGTGTTAACAAGGTTAATGAGTCCCACATTTGAACCTTTACACTCATGCTCTCTACAGCTCCTATCCTGAAAAGTTACTTTTCTCATTGCAATCACTTCATTTAGACGTGTCAGTGAGCTTCAGGCATTAACTCTAGAAGAACCACTCTTTCACCTTCATATTGACAAATTGGTACTGTGCACCAACCCTACATTTTTGACATAGTGGTCTCATAGTTCCAGTTAAATCAATCTATTGAGTCAAGCCAGTATACTTTCCAAAACCAAATTCCATTTAGGAAAGACCTTTACGCACACTGGTTGTAAAAAGAACTCTCATGTATTATATTGACAGATATCAATCATACAGGAAGACACAGCAACTCTTTATAGCGTTTTCAAAACCACATAAAGGAAGAGCCATATCTAAAGCAAGCATTTCATGTTGATTGTAAAATGCATTCAAACCAGTTACGCCAAAGCTAAATGAACTCTACCTATCCCTCCAAAAGCTCACTCTACTTAAAAGACGGGAGTCTCCATTGCCTTTTTAGGCACTATAGTCATGGCTGACATAAGGAAGCAACATCGAATACACCACACACATTTACTGTGTAGCTGTTATAGCCCGTCAATAAGCCAATGTGTGGTAAGTGGTTCTATGAACATTATTTCAAGCAACCCACACAGGTTAGCTACCGCTTTGGAAGTAAAACTGCATTGCCGTCTATAGTCTATGCCTAGCATGTGTATTTACAGCCACACATGCCATCAAACAGAAAATGATACATGCCCAGTAAGCATCTGTTTGTGTAATGTTGTGCTGTAGAATAACATGCTCCCTCTCTCCTCCCCTGACACCTGTGTTGGTTGCACGTATCTACATTAAACATTACACTGTTTTGCGCGTGTTCATCTCACTAAGATAGATCATCCTTCACACTCCACAGGGCTCGAAAAATCTTTTTTTTTTTTTTACTAATCCTGCAAGTCTAGTAACTTGAATAATCAACTTGACCTAACTGTAATGTACTTGTTCCGTGAGCTGGTCTCAAATTGTGTGATCTAGGCAAATATTTTGTCTTATGGCGCTGCTTTTTTCTTCATTATCACATAAGAGAGAACCTTCAAATATGCAAGTTTACAATTTCTGCTTTACAAAAAACCTATTTTTCTTTACTAGACTAAACATTTGCTCTTTGTATAATAAGAATAGAGCTACATTCAAGCATATTATTGGGCCTCTCAATTGATTGTCACAAATAAATGGGTATCGTATCAAATGGACGAGTGGCTGATGGGGGCTGGGGGTTACAGGAAAGCCCTATATACGAATCCCAAAAAGCAGTAACTAACAGGGCCCACGGCACAAATGGTCACCATATGGCATAAAGTCACCAAATACCTGGGATGGGGGGCAGGGTGACACTTACCACGCCCCTTCGGTGGGCAGAGAATCTGGGTAAGTTGGTCCGCAATCAGGGGTTTGATAAATGGGACACTATTGGCATATCATCGTTTGGGGATCTGTGGGTTAAGGGGAAACTGATATAATTCTCGAAACTACAGAAAGAGTACTAACTTGATGACAAAGAACTTTTTAGATATTGCCAAATGTGGCATGCCCTCATGGGAGTGGTCCCGAGATGGGGGGGACGTACCGGAGGCATCACCACTAGAGGACAAACTCCTTACTGACTCCCTACATTCTGACGCTATATGCCTAACATACAAAAAATTATTAATAATCTGCTAGACCCGCTTCTTACCATTCATGGGCGTTGGCAGGCGGATCTAGAGCTTTTGGAGGAGGAAGACTGGAGCGAGGCACTTGCATCGCCCCGGGAAGTGGCAATCTCATCACGACTGCACCTCATACAGTTAAAGATATTACCTAGATCATATATCACATGCACCACACTGGTCAAAATGGGTAAGATAGAAGATCCCAGATGTAAAAGAGGCTGTGGTCTGGTAGGCACTTTCTTTCACACGTTCTGGGAGTGTCACTTGATCCAGTCGTATTGGGGAAAAATAATCAAGTGTATGTCAGATGCTGGGGGCATTGTCATCCCGGTATCCCCAAAACTGTGCTTATCGAATATATGGGAGGCAAGTGACGTGAATTGAACTGAACAACTTTGCCCTTCTATGGGCCTCAGGATTGCTAAACGTAATATCGCCCAGAAATGGGGCGTGGCAGAGACACCTTCCCTGAAAAATTGGAAACGAGATATGGACTGGTGCATGGTCGCGGAAGTAGAAGTCTATAAGAATAGAGGATGCCCTCGGAAATGGGACAAGGTGTTGGGACAAGTGGAATTTGTTCAGGGGGAATATTTGCAATCTACCCATTGTGAAGGGTGCCAACATTCATGCAGCGAATGGTGAGACGGGGAGGGGGTGGGGAAGTCAAAACGAGATGGACAGTGAGATGCCTAATGTATGAGCGTACATGATGTCTTGGTGGCTGTAACCATTTGCTTTATACTGTAAGTCGTGTCTACAGATTATTGATGTCATATTATGATGTTATGTTCAATAAACCGAATAGTTTTTTTTAAAAAAAGAATCAAGCCCACATATAGGGTACACATGATCCCGGGTTTGCCTCTTAGCTCACTAATATAGCATTGTCACCTGGGCAGGCACTGGAATATCTCCCAATTCATGTTTAAGAACTCACTTTTTATAAATATATTACTAAAACATGATGTGGTAGCTCACTGTCATTTACAATGAATTGGGATTCAGCAAAAATATTTAAAATTTGCACATCGAGTAAAGTGTTTTTATTTTTTATTTTATAAAAATCTTTTTTTTAACCACAGAATTACAAAAATAACAAGTGAAATATATTTGAAATGTTTGAACAGTTCACTTATTAGCTATTTTAGTGTTGTGTTAGAAAAAAGTCTGAAATCTTACAGCCTTTCATTTCCCATGCTCTGCACAGCCTGATTGTCACACAGTTCACTTTACAAAATCCTCTGACTTCAGACACAGAAAGTAAAGCAAATGTACAAAGACAAACCGATTTTTGACCTCTGTCTCTGAAAGCTGAGCAAATGTGACAAGATAACAAGATTTAAAGGCATCTTTATTGCTCATTTACTTTGTGAGCTAGCAGGACACCGGTTGTCAGCTCGCCAGAACGGGCGAGTAGGCCCTAAAAAAGCTCGTCCTGATTAAGTCTGGTTCATCATAGCGTTTTTGAGTCCTGCTCCATCCTCACTCGCCAAGCAGAAAACAGTCTAACAATGGAGTTGAGAACCACGTGCATTGCAAGCAAGAGTCACTCTCTACACCTCATGACTCAAAAGACTTCTTAGAAGGAAAACAACTTTCACACTTCCGAGCCCAACACTAGATGGGGTAGTTATGCTTAGCATGTGAATCTACAGCACTACATGCCACAAGCAGATGTTTACTGTGTTTTCTGGGGAAAAGGTTCTACAATGTTATGTATACCTTTTTACCACCTCTACTTTGTCGTCCCCATAAATCCCAGTGACTGATTTACATTTCTTCCAGCACTTAAATGCTACTACCTATGTTTTCAAAATATTTATGAAAATGTTTCTCAGCATAGTTGTAAAGTGTCTTTAGATTGATTTGCAAGCCTATTGGAATTGGATTAAAAATAATGTAACCCCAATCTTGGGAGGAAATTCCTGACTGAGGGAAATTAAAAAGGCAAATCTTATGGGGAGGAGCTTGGCGGGCATCCGAGATGGCCGCGTGAGCACAGCGCTCCCCGGACCCCCGCCACTCCCGGCATGATATCCTGAACTTATCCTGATTTTTTACGAGGATTTGTATAGAGGACACTGGGCTGATTGCCCTGGACTTTTTGGAATTCGATTTGGACCCGGGGTTCCGGAGTTACGTCTGTTCGAACTTTCGGGCTCCACTCTCGAGGTACGCCCGGTACTGGGTGAGGCTCAGTGGCCGTCTTGAAGTTGAACAACAACGGCAGGGAGATTCGACCTGTGGGTCCCCCTCTTAAGTTTCGGTTTCGTTTCTGCCTCAGACTGAGACATCTGGCAGAGGAGCCTGGCCTGGGCTGCAGTCGGGGCACGGAACGGCTGTCGGGCCTTTGGCTAGCTTATTCTCCTATCTGTTGGCCCTTCTACTAGTGGTGCCCTAGCTGCGGTTCTTTGGTCCCGAGGCCCTACTTTCCTGTGGCCACTCCATCCAGCCTGGTTAATTACCTGGTGACGCAGTTCTGATATGGCGGGCAGAGGGGACCGAGAGACTCTGAAGACCAAGACGCGCCTGCGTGGGGGCCCGGTCCAGTCTAACGTGATGGACCGCTACACCCATTCCAAGGGGTCCCCCGGAGCCGCCCTGCCCGGAGCCAGTAATGCTGATCTCACTGTGGACGCGTCAACGGAGCCTTCTTTGCAGGACATCATGGGCGCCATTTCTGCTATGAAGGAGTCGATAGGCCAACAATATGAAGCTTTGGCCCACAAAATCGACACCGTGGCCATCGAGGTCAACTTGATTCGTGCTGACCTGTCGAAAACCAATGAGAAGGTGAAGTCACTGGATCTTAAGTCATCCAGTCTCACGGAGGACGTTTCGGAGATACAGACGGAGGTCGGCAACCTTCGCAGGGTGAACGACTTCATGACCCGGCGCTTGGAGGACTTTGAGAACAGGGCACGTCGCTGTAATGTACGAGTGGTCGGAGTTCCGGAGAATCCAGAACCTCACTCTGTTGATCTCCTTGTTGAGGATTTGATCCAGAACCACCTCTCTCCGTCTGGTCTGACGAAGTTTTTCGCTGTGGAACGTGCCCATCGTGTTCCGGGGGGCAAGGGTAAACCAGGTGCCCCGCCGAGGCCTATTGTTGCGAAACTCTTCCATTATAGGGATCGGGATGCTATCCTGCAAGCATCGCGTGTGAAGGGCCCGGTGGCCTTTGAGAACGCCACGGTGAACTTTTCTCAACAGGTCCAGAGACAGCGTATGGGCTTCCGTGATGTTAAGAAACATCTCCGAGACATGGGGCTTCGCTACGCCATGCTTTTTCCGACCAGGCTGCGCGTTGAGTACAACGACCGAACCTTCTTCTTTGATCGGCCTGATTCTGTAAATGACTGGATGGACTCTCTGCCTGATCGATCTCCTGAGACTGAGTCCGCCGCCCACCCGGGTGGTGCTGAGGGTGGTGTGGAGAGCTGAACAATCCGCCTACGCCTGGGCCCTCGACTAGAGTAAACTCTTCAGGGATTTGATGCCTCAGTGCCTCTGCTGTTTGTGTATTCTCCTCATTATCTGTCTTACTCGGGGTGGCGGGTGGGCCGGAGCCTTTCCTCCTCCGGGGTTCTTTTTGTAGAATGGGGGTTCCTGGGCGACAGGCACACTGCATGTTGGGGTGGCTATTTAGCATTTTGCAGGGGTGCAGGGTGGGGGGTGTTTTCTTGATTGTTGGGGGGTGGGTGGTTGGGATGTTCGATGTTTTTGTGTTATGTTTTCAAGGCGAATCAATCTGGCTTCTGCTCCTTTTTATGTCATGCTCATTGCGGGGGGGTTTCGGGGTTGCTGTGTGGGATGGGGGTAGCGGGTTGAGGCTTGTTTCGTGGAATGTTAATGGTCTGGGAGATCGCATTAAGCGGAGTGTGGTGTTAAAATGTCTACGCCGTTTATCTCCTGATATTGTTTTCTTGCAGGAAACTCATTTGGTGGGCAATACTTGTCGTGCGATGAATAGGTGGGGGTATCGCCTTGCTGCACATTCGGGGTTTACCACGGGTTCCAGGGGGGTGGGTATCCTTGTTCGGGCTTCCCTCCCCCTAGCTATTGATGATGTGATCCTTGATGATCGGGGGCGTTATGCTGTCCTCGTGGGTCGCTATGAAGGTCGTACCCTCTCCTTGTTTACTGTTTATGTGCCCCCCGGCCTACAGACTTCTACCTTTGCCGATTTGGGCCGTGTGTTGTTGGACCTTCCTGATAGTACTCTTTTTCTTGCAGGCGATTTTAATTCTGTGATCTCCGGTCTGCAAGATCGCTACCCCCCTAGGGATACTCCTTTAGCCCAACAGTGGTTAGGTGGGTTTTTGGATACGTTTGGTTTGGTGGATTGCTGGAGGCTCCTGCATCCTACCCAGCTTCAATACACTTTCCATTCGGGGGCCCACGGGAGTCTGTCTAGACTGGATTATTTCCTGATGCCCGCGGCGCAGACGCCGGCGGTGCGTGAGATCAGACACCTCCCCCGGGGCATCTCCGATCATTCTCCGCTCTGGCTTTGTTTTGAGTTGGGGGTGGAGGCGGTGGGCCGAGTGGCTCCAATTAACCCCTGGTATATTGCCTCCCCTGAGACCCGGAACCTTTTGACTAAGTCTTTAGATGCCTACTTTTTGGACAACGAGGGGTCGGTTTCCTCGGCGGTATCCCTGTGGGAGGCCTTTAAAACAGTGATTCGTGGGCAGGCCCTTTCTCTAATTGCTGAATCCAAAAAGGCTAGGAATCGGGAGGTGGTGGACCTTGAGATAGAGATTGCTGAGAGATTGCTGAGAGGGAGGCCGACTTAGAGTCTGATATCACCTCTGATAAACTCCACGCCCTGGGTCTGAAACAATTTGCTTATAAATCCTTGGTCACGGATGCGGCTAGACTGATGTTCCGGGAACAGAAGGGTCGTCTGTATGATGTGGGGGACAAAGCGGGTAAATTGTTGGCATGGTTGGATAAGAAAGAGAGAGCGAATTGTGTGGTGCCTGTGATTCAGTCGTCGAATGGTGTCGGAGTGACGGACCCGGTTGGAATAGTTGAATGTTTTGCTGAGTATTTTCGTGTGGTGTATACCCCTGTGTCTGGACGAGATGTGGCTGACTCTCGCCTTTTGTTGCGCGATATAGCTTTGCCCAGTGTTTCCGATCTGGACCGTGTCTCGTTGGAGTCCCCTTTTACTACGGATGAAATAGCGACTGCCATTCGTTCGCTCCGTTCGGGCAAGGCATTGGGCCCGAATGGGTTGCCAATTGAGCTGTACAAGCTACGCCCTGACAAGGTAGCGCCCTATCTTCGTGCCATGTTTTTGGAGTCCCGGGAACGGGGTATTCTCCCGTATGACCAGCGTCTTGCCACGATAGTCGTTATTCCCAAGGACGGGAAACCGCGGGACCTCTGTTAGTCTTATAGGCCCATTTCCCTGTTAAATGTTGAGCCTAAGGTCCTGGCTAAGCTCCTGGCAACCCGCCTGCTGACGGTCATTAGCGACTTGGTTCATCCGGATCAGTCCGGATTTATCCCGCATCGCAACACGGCTCTTAACCTACGTCGTCTTCACGGCGCTGTTGCGAGGGCGGGGTTCTGACGGAGCCGGCCATTTTGGCCTCGTTAGACGCCTCGATGGCTTTTGACACGGTTGAGTTGTGGTAAATAAATAATTAATTACCGGTACTATTTTTGAATACATTAAGAATAACAGATAGCTCAATAAATAAGAGGCAAGATCCGAGGAATCTGAGGTTATCAGGCTTTAATCAGGCATAAGGGAAGGGACAGGATCAGGACAGCCTGAAATAAAGTGACATCGAAGGCACGGGATGGCAGCTGCAGCTCTTTCATCACAATTCAACATATATATAGTAAGACATTTCAATTACATTACATACAGTAGGCGTAACTAATGACAAGCGTAAGATAAGGAGACATTGGTGTGAAAAGAAGGCGTGCACAGGGCGGGCACTTAGACATGTGATGAGAACGTCACAGAAGTGTCATGAAATGGGCGGAAACATGGAGGGGGCTACCTGAGCAGCTGGAACCTTTAACCTAGTGGTGCGCGCAAACGGGCCATGACGTGTATCTGGGGAGAACTGGGGGCTATGACTTCTACACTAGAAGAGGAGACTAAAGTCTGCGGGGTCAGGACGACATGTACCTATATCATATCTGGTATCTGGTGTTTGGAGTACATTGTTGATAGAATCTAAAAGTTATCAGGGCAAAGGCTACTTGACACTAAGACTGGTTCATGCATTTATTCTACATGTATTGCGTGTGCTAGGAATATTCTATGAGTATTAATACAGTATTTCTCTTACATGGAGACAGAAAGACTAGACCATAGCTGGAGATGTTTATGCGGTTCAGTAGCTTAGGAATGTGAAGACGAGAGGCTGGACTGATAACTAGAAGCATAACATATTCTTGGCAGACAGGCAGGCAGAGCCAGGCCGGGCACCGCGCTGCGCGGCGGAAGTAAGTGAAGGGTCAGGGATGCAGGTGGGGGCTGCATCGCTCCTCAGAGTGGGTTCAGGAGACTGGAGCTTGAATCTGGTGTCCGGGCCCTTTTGAGGCCTAGAAACGGGGACAATTCAATGAATTAACGTGCACACTGTAAAACGTGGCAACATAGGCCTAATACTCGTTGCTTTCACGAGAACTGGAGACTGGCATACTAGAGTTGGACACAACTACAATTGCGTCTTTAATCGATCATAGGGGGATATATGCATATCGATCATGCACATATAACATAGGATGGGGAACACGTAGGCACATATGGCAAGGCAAAATTTACTTTTCCACATTCCCTCCTTGTGCCCTACGTTTCCATCAGGAAACATCAATATTCATAATACCATCTATCTGCTCATTTAGCATCATTTGCTCGTCTCGAATTGTCTTGTAACGGGACTTAGGACTAGGAATACAAGAGGTAGCACACATGCCGCAAATCGCAGGGCCACATTGTAAACAGAGGCAGCAACTGAATATGATCATTACTGCTATACCTAGGAATGACAATACTTTCCATCCCCAGGCAGATATGATACTCCAGAGCCAACCAGACCATGTCCAGGTGCCTGGATTCTGGTGTAACTGATGGGCAATATTATGAAGTCTGGTTATAGCTGAATAAACAGACGGCGCGTTATTAGGAATGAAAATGCAGCAACTAGATCCGATGACTCTACAAGCTCCTCCTCTATCGGCCAGTATGACGTCAAGGACGAGACGATTTTGGAGCAAGACAAATCTCATAGCAGATTGCTCTTCAGTTAAGTTACCTAGAGCGGAAGTAGTCTCATTCACTACTGCTTCAAGGGTTCTGGTTAACCTACGTATTAACTTACTATTCTGGACAGGGCCTATAAAGAAAAAGAATCCTTTATTGAAGTCTTGATACTGTTCTAGAGCAGTTTCAGTTTGATCGACAATTGGGGACTCAGTCTCCCTTCTATGTCTAACGTGTACTAGATGTGTGTTTCTGTGATAATCGGATGGGGCTAGGAAAACTGGTGGCAGTAGGAAGGCAATATAACATGTTCCATCCCAATCGAGGGGCAGACGAACATATGCGGTCTGACCACAAACAAAATAAGAATGACGTGAGGCTTTGAAACTAGATTTCCCACTGTCACTATACTCGACCATAGTAGTACAATCACTATGTCCTACATGTGCGGAACCATTCTTTCTGACACATAATTCGCCTTTAACTGGTAGAACTGAAATAGCAGGCAAATCTGGAGTAGTATCGGACTGAACATTCAGAACCATGAAATTCGAGGAATAATTACCTAGATCATATACTTCATTTTCTAGATCTAACCCTGTTTTATGGGAAAGACCTTGCTTGTCTGGGAAACATGTTCTATTCAGAAGGGATATATCAGTTAGGGATGACGTTAACGTGGACCATGCTCCACACGAACCATTATGTGAAAAAGGATAAGGAAAGAGTGGCAGAACTCCCTTCGGTGTCTGGAAAGGGGGGAGTCGACCACACACCCAACAATTAGTGGCATTGCTGGTCTGGTGTGAATAGTGCAGCATTCGGATAAAAGTATTATTACGCATAGCAAGACGATAGGATAACTCGTGAGGAGGCAGGTCACTAAATGTGTGCTCTACTGTAACATTAGAAAACATATGTACATGTGAAATAGGAAAGCATAAATGCAACGCATAACTTATGCATGTAACCATAAGGCTTAAGAATAATAAAAAGAATAGAGTAACGATACATCTCTTAGAGTTTTGACTAACTCTCTCACTGTGTGGGTCTGTCTCATACATGTCAGGAACCTGTCTAACCGTTTCACCCGAGAGGGACTTAGACAATTAAACTGGCTGACTTACTAGACCTCAACTTGGATTTATACTTCTGCTGCGGAGTTTTCTCTAACAGGGGGAGCTTAGATTCATTTTCTGAGCAGTCCTTGAGAACGGGGCAGTCCTTGAGAACGGGGCAGTCCTTGAGAAAAGTTTTAGTTTTGAGTCCATGGAATTTCTTGACGTGGCTCGCGTGTAGCCACCCTTTTCGGTTTTCCACCTTCACCGCCGTCCGGGTGGTGAGTAGGACCAGACGGGGCTCCTTCCAACGGGGCTGCAGCGGACTTGAACGATCAAAGTTGCGGATCAGCACGAGATCCCCCGGAACGATCTCGTGTGGTTTCACGTCGGTGTTGTCTGGGAATGCAGCGGCAACCTGTGAACGACAAGATTGTAGTGCAGACATCAAGGAAGCAAGGTAATCTGTCAGCATATTACTGTCAACATCAGTTATGGTACGGGGTCTAGGTGTACCCCACATGTTAGGGGGGCGACCAAACACTATCTCATAGGGAGATAGACCTGAACGGGAGTGGGCGACCATTCTCATATAAAAGAGGGCAACTGGCAGTGCTATTATCCAATCTACACCTTTCTCTGCACAAACTTTAGCGATGCGGATTTTCAGGGTTTGGTTATGTCTCTCTACGAGACCGGCTGCTTCAGGATGGCGTACACAATGGAACTTCCACTGGTACCCTAACAGAAGGGAAACTTGTTTCATGAGCTCGGACGAGAATGGCTGGCCGTTATCTGAATACACGACCCTAGGTAATCCATAGCGGGGAAAATACTCACGAACCAACTGCCTGGCAGTGGTCGCAGCTGTGTAATCTGGAACTGGATATGCTTCTGTCCATCTGGACAAAGCGCATACAACTACGAGGACATACTTGAAACCTCGACATCGCTCCATCTGAATATAATCCATCTGGAGGACTTCAAAAGGGTGGTCAGGAGGATGGAATCCACCTTGTTCCACCGGGACACCTTTACCTGGATTGAACTGACAACATATCATGCAGGTACGCACTTTCTGCTTGGCTGCTGCTCGTAAATGCTTGTTGAACCAGAGGTTCTGAATACTGTCTAACATGGCTTTTTCTCCTAAGTGTGCTGGACTATGTGCGGTGTTAATAATGACTTGAACCATAGAGTCGGGGAGAAACCATGTGGCTTTTCCCTTCGTCAACCATCCTTGATCTGTCTGGACCCCTCCTTGTTCAGACCATTTCTTAATTTCATCGGGAGTAGCATGTAACTGTATGTCTGACATCTTGTGTAGGGTCCTTAACTATCATACAAGTAGTCTGTTCTGGAATGTGTGTCTGTGTCGTGTTAACTGGAATGTCTGGAGTCTGAGCTGTGAGCTTGGCTGTTCGATCTGCTAGATCGTTACCTTGGGAAATGATATCAGTGACTTTCGTATGTGCTTTGCACTTCATGATCGCGATACCTGTCGGTAAATGTATTGCATCTAACAGAGCTTGAATGAGGGGGCCATGCTGAATCTTGGCTCCATGAGAGGTCATAAAACCTCTTTCTTGCCAGAGCACTCCAAAGTCGTGTATGACTCCGAATGCATAACGTGAATCTGTGTATATGTTAACTTTCAGGTTCTTGGCACGTATGCAGGCTTGGGTCAGAGCGACAAGCTCTGCTGCTTGAGCAGACAGGGTGTCTATACGATGTGTTTCTATAACTTTGGTTTCAGTAGTCACTGCATACGCGGCTACTAGTTCTCCTGTACTTGTTCTCATACATGAACCATCCACATAAAGTGTCAGGTCGGGATCAGGTAATGCAATGTCTGTCAAGTCTTGTCTTGGCTTTGTCATGGTGTTAACAACTTCCACACAGTCATGTGTGGCAGGATTTGAAGTAACTGACTGTAACAGTGTAGCTGGATTTAAAATGTTGCAGCGTCTGATTTCTATGTGTGGCTGGAACAATGTCAGTTCATATCCTGTTAAACGTGCAATTGTCAAGTGCTGAGTCTGTGTTTGGTTTAAAAGAACTTCCACGGAGTGTGGGACTTGTACTGTCAGGGAGTGTCCTAACACTACGGAATCACTTTGTCTGATAGCTAGAGCTGTGGCTGCAACTGACTTCAGGCACGCAGGCAGAGCCTGGGCCACTGGATCTAATGTGCTAGAAAAATAAGCACAGGGCTTGTATTGTCCTGCTTGATCTTGTGTGAGAACAGATAATGCAGTACCATCACGTTCTGTAACAAAAAGTGTAAAAGGCTTACTGTAGTTCGGTGTTGCTAGAACAGGTGCATTACATAAAGCTTTCTTTAACTCATTGAAAACAAGTGTATGTTCTTGAGTCCAAGGGAGGACAGTCGATACGGCTGCCTCCTGTGTCGTTAACTGTATCAGTGGCTTGGCTAGATATGCGTACTGAGGAATCCATTGTCTGCAGTAAGAAGTGAGGCCGATAAAAGCTCGTACCTCCTTCTGTGTCTTGGGTTGTGGAAGACGTGCTATTAACTGGATACGGTCTGGTGTCAACTGCCTACCCCTCTTGGACAGTAAGTGTCCTAGGTAGACCACTTGCTGGACACAGAATTGCAATTTGGAAGGGGACACCTTGTGCCCCATCTCGGCCAGAAAATACAAAACTGTAAGTGACGCACGCTCGCAGTCACGTTCAGAACGGGCTGTGATCAATAGATCATCGACATACTGGAGCAGGGCAGTGTCAGTTGGCATGTGAATATTGTCTAGTTGTCTTTTAAGTGCTTGACTGTAAATACTAGGACTTTCTGTGAAACCTTGAGGAGCTCGTGTGAATTTATAGCTTCTTCCATTTAAACAGAATCCGAAAAGGTACTGGCTGTCTGGATGAATGGGGACACTGAAAAATGCGTTCTTGAGATCGATAACTGTAAAGAATGTGGCTTCAGAATCAATGGCTGTCAAGAGTGAGGAAATATCAGAGACTACTGGGTACTGGGGTATGATACACTTATTAAGTTCTCGAAGGTCAATCACTAATCGATAAACTGGAGGTGCATTTGGATCAGTACGTTTCAGGACTGGAATGATAGGAGAATTACATACATTGGAGTCAGTTTCTACAACCACTCCTTGGGCAATAAGCTCGTCAATAATTTTGGATAAGGCTGCTACAGCCTCAGGTGGCAATTTGTACTGTCGGATTCGTGGTAATACAACACCTTGCTTCAGAGTAACACGATGCGGTGTGATATGCATACAACCTACATCAGTTGGACCTTGCGCCCATAAATGCTGCGGTACATTCAATAATCTTGGATCAAAATCACGTAATACATAATGACCTTTAAAATCACGGAGAAACAAACGGACCCCTTCTGGGGAGCAGCATATGACTGCTCCTAATTCTTTCAGTGTTTTAATGCCTAACAGATTTTCTGGGCAAGATTTCGTGAGTAACAAATCTGTAGTTCGGGACAATGGACCAACTTCTAGAGTAACTGGTTTCGATATTTCATTAACAATAGGCTTTCCTGAAAATCCAAGGGAAACATTTCTAGAGCCTGAGAGTGGAGCCCCTGGAACCTCGTCATGACTGATGGTAGTCCTACTTGCCCCTGTATCAATCAGAAACTTTCTGTCTTTCCCTAATACTTGACTGTGTACATAGGGACCCTCTTGATCTACAGGAATCTCGATGAGAGGCAAGCCTACCTCCCTCTCTAGGCTGTTTCATGAGTATGGCTGATAATCTGGATACTCTGACTGTGCGTACTGGTACATCTGCTGTGTAACGTGCTGTGTTGCAGCGATAGGCTGCGGTACTGTAACTGTCTGTTGTGCATTCTGTGGTGACTGGGAAGTCTGTGAAACTTGTTCTTGTCTAGGCGGACGTGGTCTTTCTTTAGTCTTACCAGTAGCTATGTTGTGTTTCAGAACTGCACATTCGTTTATAAAATGACCTGGCTGTTTACAGTAATTGCATGTCCCTTTAACGGGAACTGCAGGATGACTGGCTTGATTCGGACCCCTCTTCTGACTGTCTTGTGGAACAGATTGTGCAACTAGTACTTTAATTTTCGTGTCTTTCATACGTCTCTTTTCGTGTTCCTGCTCTTCCCTGATTCTGTTCTGGTGATACTGGAGCATCTGGAGCATCTGTGACGGAGTATTAGCTTGCCAGGTACTTTCGACTTTCAGTACTCGATTTTTAACTTGTGGACTTGAATTCTCGACTAGTTTGGTAACAAAAAGATGAGGGTACGATTCACTACTTGTTTTCAGACCACTATTAATAATGAAACATTTCTCAAATCTAGAATAAAAATCACTAGTATCTTCGTCTTGTTTCTGTTTACAGGCTGAGATGGCATCCCAATCTTCCTTTTTCGTGGCTAGTAATCTTGGCAAAACTTGTATTAACAATTCGGGCAAAGCTTTAGCTTTATCCCCAAGACCGTTACCTGGTACTCGTGTATTATCTTCAGCTTCTAATGCTGTCCAATCTATCTTTTTCTCTCCCACCTCCCATTCTTTTTCTTTGAGTTTTTCATATATGACCGCAGGCAACAGGACTTTTAACATTTTAATGATATCAGGATACGTGTATTCTCCCATACGGAGCATGTCTTTTAATTCACGGTGGAACCCTGCTGGATCTTTATCATGAAAGGGAATTAATTTTTTCATTTCCAAAAGTTCTATTTTCGTGATAGGGGTGTAAACAAATACTTGTTCTAGACCACCACCCTCTTTCTTGACTGGATGCACTTCTCGTAACGGATTCTGTCTGTCTATGTAGAATGATTTACTTTCTGGGGGTGAGACGTGAACAAAATGTGGATTCAGAAACGTTCGGTATTTGTGGCGCTGTTCTAGAATGACACTAATTAAATCGGTACCTAGACCTTTCCATCTGTACTGGAGTAACTCGTTCAATACATCATGTAGCGGACCTGGATCAGAATGTTGTTCCTCATATAATGTAATGAGGTGCTGAATCATATACATACCCACCAGACGTTGCTCGGCTGGGGGGAGTTTCAGAAAAATTTGAGCCACTATTTCATCTGGAAACGTGGTAGAATCAGTAGTCCATCGGACTGCTGATCGGGCTAGTTCTTGTTCATGCATTGTACTAAGCTCGCTATACCCTATTCGTGATTTTAGAATGTGATCGGTAGCTTGGAATACTTGCTCAAGAGAACACTGTTCTGGTGCTGAAGGAGGAAAAGCTTTCTTGTAATCTAGGCGTGAATGTCGGTCGGAAAGTCTAGTTCTACCTACATACGCTATTCTGTCGGGATTCTCGTTGTCTACCTCTTCACTAGAAGAGTCATTCTCTTTCTCGGTTGCTCGTTTTTCTTCCTCTTTCTGGTGTATACGTATTATTTCTTTACGAATTTTCTTGTACATACTCTCTATACAACCTTGTGTCTTGTGTTTTCCATCGGCTATATTGTCACTCCACCTAGTCAGGACTTTCAGTTCTTCTTGATCTTTTTCTGGACAATCTTGCTCTCTTATTAAACAGTTAATCAGGAACTTTAAAATCATGAGCTGAGTTTCGACTTTTCTTTGAACCATGGCTTCGTGAATACTTCCTGGATTCACTCCTGTACGGATAAAACGATATATTCTGTCTAGATGTTCCTTCATATCGGGCAGGGTGGTCAAAAAGCTGGCCACCCGTCTTAGACGTACTGAATATAAGATCATGTGATCTTCGCCTGGAACTGGATCATATATACAATCAGTAAGAAGTCGCTTGAGATCTGTGTATGTCGCCACTTTTGGCGTGCGCTGTAACGCTAGCTCATGTAGCGTCAGACGTTTCGGTTGAGGCGGGGTACGAGGAGAACCTCCCCCCGCGGCTCCTAAACTAGAATCGTCGGTGAATACTGTACGGGCTGGTAGAGTGACTGGCATAACGGGTGCATGTACTGTAGGCTGGGCCGGGGGTGCTGTAACAGGTACTGTAACATTAACTGGACCCACGGGACCAGTGGCTGGAGGAACAGGGATTACATTATTAACAGGAGCAGGCGGAACAGGATTTGCATATGCTGGTACTGTGTCGTCCAAGTAGGAAGAAAGAAAAATTTCAGCTGCGGTCGGTTTATGACGTAGCTTAGTCGGGACCAATGGCGGTGGTAAATTACAGGGTGCTTCCGGGGTTGCTTTTGGCAAGCCCTCGGCAAGAAGAGGATACATGCCTTTAATAAGGGCATTTCTCTGTCTATCTGACTGTTCTATTCTAACTCGTTCACCTTCTTCGATTAATTCCCTTTCTTGGGCTTTCTCTGAGGATGCCCTACTTAATTCGGTTTTTCTGAATTCTTTTTCGGTTCTTTTATGAGATTCTTTGCGCCATAACTCGATGGCATCTTTCTGGGACTGTCTGGCTTTCTTTTTCCATAATGCTTCTTCTACTCGCATGATGCACTCGGCATCCCATGTACCTGATACGGGCCATCTATATTTCTCTTCTAGTTCCTTAGTATAATCCGCCCATAAGTCTAGATATATTATGGCATCTAAGCCATGCTTGTGATACATAATGTCCTGGACTGTCCCTAGGAGGGACAGGAACTGCTTCTTCGAGTAACCCTTTTCTGGTCTTTAACTGATGTAATTTCGAGAACAGAGGCATTTCGGTTATATACTTGCAACACAATACACAATAATCACAGTAATAAAATAGCGAACAAAACACTCATACCACGACATAAAAATACATTAATAACAGTTCGAACAGAAATACTACCTGATACACTGAAAACAGAACACATGAATTTCTCGAGAACGAAACTTACTAGAATTACTGGATGCACTGCTAAAACAGTACAGAACATACCGGTCCCATAAAGAGACACGTCGGACCCGTATCCACCTAGGTGAATACTTCGGACTGGATCTGTGTACCCAAACCCATCGGACCAGGATCAAACTAATGACCCTGTCTAGATACTTCCCCCGCGACGGTACTCACCGGGAAGCAGAAACTGGAAGGCCTCGGACTGGACTGGACTGTTAAGACATCGGACTACGAACTTCGGAAACTTCGGTTACAGGTGGGCCTCCGGATACCTCGGACCTTGTTCTCTCGGCTTGGGCTCTGGTCGGGACAAACCGCCTTCCACACCGCCTCGTCTGGATACCGGACCGCAGTTTCCGTCTCCTCCGTAGGCCTGAGGGAGACTTGAAGCAGAAATATCTGCACTTGCGCATAGGGTTCCGTCACGGCTGTAGAAGGGTCAGGGGGCCTGCGTTGGATCGCCGGCGCGTGGGGAAGAGGTAAGTTCCTGTTCGGGCGCCATTTATGTGGTAAATAAATAATTAATTACCGGTACTATTTTTGAATACATTAAGAATAACAGATAGCTCAATAAATAAGAGGCAAGATCCGAGGAATCTGAGGTTATCAGGCTTTAATCAGGCATAAGGGAAGGGACAGGATCAGGACAGCCTGAAATAAAGTGACATCGAAGGCACGGGATGGCAGCTGCAGCTCTTTCATCGCAATTCAACATATATATAGTAAGACATTTCAATTACATTACATACAGTAGGCGTAACTAATGACAAGCGTAAGATAAGGAGACATGGGTGTGAAAAGAAGGCGTGCACAGGGCGGGCACTTAGACATGTGATGAGAACGTCACAGAAGTGTCATGAAATGGGCGGAAACATGGAGGGGGCTACCTGAGCAGCTGGAACCTTTAACCTAGTGGTGCGCGCAAACGGGCCATGACGTGTATCTGGGGAGAACTGGGGGCTATGACTTCTACACTAGAAGAGGAGACTAAAGTCTGCGGGGTCAGGACGACATGTACCTATATCATATCTGGTATCTGGTGTTTGGAGTACATTGTTGATAGAATCTAAAAGTTATCAGGGCAAAGGCTACTTGACACTAAGACTGGTGCATGCATTT
Organism: Lissotriton helveticus; assembly: GCF_964261635.1. NCBI lineage: Eukaryota > Metazoa > Chordata > Amphibia > Caudata > Salamandridae > Lissotriton > Lissotriton helveticus. The sequence goes on from NC_136061.1 coordinate 2,110,551,486, forward strand.
ATTCTACATGTATTGCGTGTGCTAGGAATATTCTATGAGTATTAATACAGTATTTCTCTTACATGGAGACAGAAAGACTAGACCATAGCTGGAGATGTTTATGCGGTTCAGTAGCTTAGGAATGTGAAGACGAGAGGCTGGACTGATAATTAGAAGCATAACATATTCTTGGCAGACAGGCAGGCAGAGCCAGGCCGGGCACCGCGCTGCGCGGCGGAAGTAAGTGAAGGGTCAGGGATGCAGGTGGGGGCTGCATCGCTCCTCAGAGTGGGTTCAGGAGACTGGAGCTTGAATCTGGTGTCCGGGCCCTTTTGAGGCCTAGAAACGGGGACAATTCAATGAATTAACGTGCACACTGTAAAACGTGGCAACATAGGCCTAATACTCGTTGCTTTCACGAGAACTGGAGACTGGCATACTAGAGTTGGACACAACTATAATTGCGTCTTTAATCGATCATAGGGGGATATATGCATATCGATCATGCACATATAACATAGGATGGGGAACACGTAGGCACATATGGCAAGGCAAAATTTACTTTTCCACAGAGTGGCCCTATCTTTGGGCAGCTCTCGAAAAATTTGGTTTTGGACCTGAATTTATTGGATGGGTGAAGTTGTTGTATGTGGAACCCTTAGCGCAAGTGGTGGTGAACGGTAGAGTTTCTGTCCCCTTTAGCCTTGGTAGAGGGACCCGTCAGGGTTGCCCCCTGTCTCCATTGCTTTTCGCGCTGGCCTTGGAACCGTTAGCTGCGTGGCTTCGATGGGAACCCTCCCTCAAAGGGATCCGTTGGTCACCGGACTTTGAAGACCGCGTCTCTCTTTACGCGGACGACATTCTTCTTTATTTGACATCCCCGCGTAAATCTTTGAACGTCTTATTTGATGTTCTTACTTCGTTCGGTGCTAACTCGGGCCTTGTTATTAATTGGGCTAAGTCCTGTGTGTATGTTCTCTCCGGTGTTTTGCCCTCTTTGCCGGCCAGATTCCCTATCTAGGTGGTCCAGTCTGGCTTCAAGTATTTAGGGATTTTTATTACCCGGGATTCCTCCCTCCGGTTTGAGCGTAATCTCCTCCCCCCGCTTCTTAGATTGCGACTGGATGTGGCCCGTTGGCGTAAGCTGCCCCTGTCTCCTCTGGGTAGGGCTGCTCTCTTTAAAATGATGTCTTTGCCGCGGTTCCTCTACGCCCTTCATAATTCTTTCGACGATGTTCCTGCTACTTATTTCAGAGAAATCGAGAGTCTGCAAAGACAATTGATTTGGGATGGGCGTCCACGTATAGCCCTTGCGAAACTTACTATCCCTTGGTACGACGGGGGCATGGCACTCCCCGACATCAAGAGGTACTACTGGGCAGCCCAGCTATCGGCCATTAACCATGCGATGTACTCGCCAGGTCGCGATCCGGCGTTTGAGATGGATAAGCTCCAGTTGCCGGGAGGGGACTTTAATAGAGCGCTTTACTCCAGATCGGACGGGCGCCATCTTGTGGGCCCGACCAGGGCAGCGGTCAACGTGTGGCGCGCAGCAAATGTGAGTTTGGGATGGGAGAATCGGCTGACGCTGGCGACTCCGCTTTATGCTTCTGGACGTTTGGGATGTCTCTGGTCTTCTAAGGGCTTTGACCGCTGGGATGTGATCGGGATTTGTAAAGTGGGTGACGTTTGTGTGAATGGTCGCGTGAAATCATTCCAGGCCCTTAAGGCGGAATACGACTTGAGTGATAGAGAGTTTTTCCGGTATCTGCAAGTCCGACATGCCTTGGCCTCGGTTCTGACTCCTGATGTGGCCCTGCCCGAGTCTTCCCCCCTTGAAGATCGTATACTAGATGGACACTTGCCCGACAGCACCATCTCTCTCATCTACAAGAAGCTGATTCATAATCGCTCTGATTTGTTGGTCCGACTCCGAGAAATGTGGGTAGGTGATGGCTTGGAACTAGATGACGAGGACTGGCAGTCGGCACTCTCCTCCCCGAAGGAGGTCGCCATTCCCGCCCTTCTTCGTTTGGTGCAACTTAAGATCCTCCACCGGGTGTATGTGACTGGTCCGCGTCTGGTCGTGATGGGTTTTTCCCCGGATGGCTTGTGTAAGCGTGGCTGTGGGATGAGCGCTACCTTTATGCACATACTTTGGGAGTGTCCTGTGGTGGCAGCTTATTGGGTGGATGTGCTTGCGTTGATGACTGAGGTGACTGGTGTTGACCTGCGGCCTGAGGCCCGTCGATGTCTGCTGAATGTGTGGGAACCCTCCGATTACTCTGTGGCCCAGACTAGATGGGCGACCCTGGGTTACATGGTCGCGAAGCGTGACATTGCGCAACTCTGGGGCGCATCCCGACCTCCTGATGTTTCAGTGTGGGAGGACAACATGGACTGGTCCATGTTCCGTGAGAAGACAGTCTACATGGCTAGGGGCAGGCCGGGGGCGTGGACGAAAATTTGGGGTCAATGGAATGCGTACCGAGGAGAAATTTGTACCCCTCCCTTGGTTGCCACCTCTGATGTTACCCTGTCTCCTTAGGCTGACGTTCCCGAACTTTTTCGCTCTGTTCTAGGATTTTCCTGTCCTCCCTGCTTCCCCCCCCCCCTCACGGCCTTCCCGACTCTCATTGATGTATTTTTGTTCTCCTGTTTCGTGACCTCCCCCTCTGCTATTTGGGCTGACTTGATTATTGCACTCGCCTTATGTTTGTGTTGAGTATTTTCATGTTTTATATAGAAAATTGCTGTATCCTGTTCTATGTCTGTAGCAATTTCGTTCTACGATTTGGCCTGACCTAGGAAATGATTGTTTATTTCATGTGTCGTATTATGCGACTTAGCGGCCAGCCCGTGTGGTTGTGGGCCCATCTATGTAATTTTACGTGATTGCTCAATAAAAGTTTTTAACCAAAAAAAAAAAAAAAAGGCAAATCTTGTTGCTAGAAAAACAGTATGAGTGCTAGCAGACCTATTTCAAACTGCTCCTTGTTTTTAGCCTAACCCTGTTTAACCCCTTCCATGCTCATGACGAGCTGAGCTCGTCATGAGTTGCGCCGCTCGCATGCTCATGACGAGCTCAGCTCGTCATGTAACGCGGCTTTTGCAAAAAAGCCCCACAGCGCAAAAATGACCGCAGCACGCATGCGGTTAAGCCCTAATCCGCTCCCATGACTCAACACCAAGTTGATGTGATGTAATGTAATTATCATGCTTAAAAGATTCACATGGGTACCTAGATCAGACAGTTTTCTCCATAATGCTTGCCTTTCGACTCGATCAAAAGCCATAGAAAATCTATAAAAATCAGCTTTTTGGGAGGTTCTCTGCAGCAAAGACAGGTAACTTTTAACAGTCTTAAGGGGTGACGCAAAAAACACGGAGGCCTCCGATTTTCCTTTTAGGCACCTTCACTCTGGAACTCCCTTCCGTTGGAACTGCGATTCTCTCCCTCCTACCTTCACTTCAGGTCTCTCTTAAAAACCCATCTTTTCCGCAGCATCTACACATAAACCTCCCTCTCCCCGCCCTCTGCCTCCCACCTAACAAAGTGACCAGCGCCAAGAAACCGTCCGGTGAACGTCGCGCTTTACAAATAACTTTTACATTACATTACATTACATTACATTACATTACATGTGTCCACCACCCCTTGAAGGGTAGAGAGGTCCTCTTAAAGTGAGGGTGAAGAGATATGTCCGCCCTGTGGTATATTATTGAACAAAAAAGTATCCCACCCAGAGCCAGGCCGGCTCCTTTGGGAGATCGGAGGTGGGGGACTACTGATACCCCGAGTGATAGCACACCTGCCCATTCTGGGTGGGAAGGGGAATTGACCCTTTTCTTTATATAACCCTCGCGCACTCTAGTAGTAGCTTGCTTCATCATCAGGTTCAAAGGAGCCGGTATGGCTCTGGATGGGATACTTTTTTGTTCAATAGCAAAGACAGGCAGGGCAAAGAAAGGTAAATTGATGGTGCAGAAAAGGACATCTTGGATAGTCCTCTGCATTAAGATCTGCTGCGAATTGGCCACAAGCAGCCTCCAGAAGAATTGAGGGCTCATTTCTCCAGGGCCATGTCTCTTTTCACTTTGTTGGCACGCAGATTTTCTCTTATTGACATTTGCCAGGTCATGACATGGGCATCTGTGTATACGTTCACAAAGCCCTATTGCATTGACAGTCAGGTCCAACAGGAAGGGCATGTCGCCCGTTCAGTGCCGGGAGAACTTTTTGATCTGTTCCCAATCCATAGACCCTCCACCTTTGGCAGGTTCTTTTTTGATATCTATTATAAATGTGAGAAATCTGCTTTCTGAATTATACATCAGAACAACAAATTACTTTTTTCAGTAACACTGTTTCTGGTGAATACTCTATCTAACCGTAGATTCATCACTACCTTCCTACTTTTCTGTTCTGTGGAATGGTCTCCTTTTACCATCTAAAAAGTTTCCAAATTAGAGCTCTGCACTTTGGCACTGAAAAGGGCATGGTCAGTCAAGAAACCGATGTCACTGCACAGGATCAGTGCTTATATGCTGGATCATCACTTCCGGGATGGAACAAGGTCAACACAGAGCCACACTATGCCACCCAGCAGCATGTGGGAGCATTGTTACAATAATGTCCAGATCGATCTGGCATATATGGAAAATCCTAAACGTGAGGAATCTGCCAGCGTGAAGTTACTAATTTCCCTTTTTTTTTAAATTGGTTTTCGAATTCTGTTGGCACAGCTAGAAATTGCCTGCTACTCGAATAATAGTTATGAAGAGTTAAGCAGAGTTGTCACTGAAACAAATAAAATAGTTTGACCTATACAAATGGGTTTATTCAGTTGAAAGGAGTACCCATATCCCAAATTAATAACCACATGTCTAACAATATGGTTTGCCACTGGAAGATTATTTATATAGGATCAAAGAAGACCAGAAGAGGTAGGAGATTTCTTTGAGTTTCTAAATTAATTTTTGGTTGGCTCTGACAATAGGAGGTTTTACGGTCTTGTAGAATATTTGTTGCCACAGGAATGTTTTTATCGTGTGCTTGCTCGGAGATTTAAGTGTTTTCGTAAATTAACTCTACGCCATTTTGATTTTATACTGATTGTAGATGCTATATCCCATGGTAAGCCAAGCACTTATTCTGCAACTTATGTCTTTCACTGGGCTTCATATCTACTGGGTACAATTCTTGTGCTATTTTCAAATGTAGAACACTGAAAAAAGAGGTTAATCTTTTGGCATATAATAGTTTGGCAGCAATTCAGATTCTGGAAAGGCCAGCTCACAACATGTGCCACTTAGTGTTTGATTCTGAGCCACAGAATGATGGTGGTCAGGATCCTCGACAATCTGAAGGAAACATTGTTGAGGAAGAAACATCTAAAGAGGAAAAGATAAGGAAGAATGTAAGCATACATTCTCCAGATCACAACCAGTAAGGGTATCATGCTCATCCTTCACCCCTGAATTAATTGTCTACCTACCATGCTGTTCTAAAAACGGCAGCAGAAATTTAGCATGTGTCTGCTTGTTCAGTGGATGAAGCCTATTTGTGCTCGTAAGATCTTATTTGTAGCACAAATGGGCAGAATACATTTGTTGGAAATGTCAACACCCTAGAGAATGTTGCCATTTTAGAAACAGTTATCCTTTGTACCATATGTCTGTATCCACCATTAGATTGTGGATGTGATACTTCTATAGACTAACTGTGATGACATACTTTAGTAAGGAATAGGTGGGTCAGAGTAGTCATTTCAGAATGTGAAACACCTGTCAGAGAACAGATACATGCAGATAGATTAGGTTGAGTGACTCTCTTTGCACCAAGTTGAATTGCATTCTTTTCATACATCATGCTCAACTGATAAGTTGATATAAAACAAATTCAAATTAGTTTACCTTGTGAGTTCAACCATTACATTAATACAAGATAGAAAATAAAGTAGAAGCTTTGTGGATTACTTGATTTTTTTTCCTTATAAAACCATGACACGGTTTAGCATTTAATGTTGAGCGCTGTTGTTCTTAAGCGTACATACTCCATAAATATGCTTCTCCATAGACATGATTGCGGTTACTTTTTTATATTAATATTTAATGTTCAAAAAGTAATGTATGTAAATGAGTACATTTTCATCAAACTGTAAATGGTTTACAGGTAAATGTTGATGAAATGTTAGGTTTAGATTAAGGTTATGTTTCCATACCTCCCCATGTGATAAACCACCATGTTGTCACTGAAGAGTATCATCTGTTACAAATTGCAGCAGCTAGGCTTTGACACAATTTGTATATTTATTTGGTACATTTATTGCAAATTCTACTTCCTGGCACCCAAAAGATTTACACGTTAGACTCTTGTGGGAAGCATGTTAAAATTGTGAAGAACTCTAAAGACTGCATAGTTTATTCGACAAATGTTGTGCCTGATTTAGATCTTGTCACAACAGTGAAGGGTATCCCATCCGCTGAAATATAAATCCTATTATATCCTATGGGATTTTTATTTTGGTGGACAGGATATCCATCACTGTTGTGACGAAGTGACCCGTACGCTGGGATTTAAATCAGGCCTTCTAAATCACGCTTGCACCACCCTGCAAACCTAGAAATTAGCAGAGGGGTGAAACTAATGTTTTCGATGCTTGTGTGCTAAATATTTTACTTTTCATTTCATTACTTACAGAAATATAATCATGCGTGAATTGGCTCCTCAGTTTCACATTCCATGGTCCATCCCTACAGAGGCAGAGGATATTCCAATTGTTCCCACTACATCAGGCACTATGCAAGTATCACTGATTGATAATGTTTTACTTTTACTTTTACCTTTGCTGTCCTGGTCAGTATACACAAAGTATTATGTTTATAACAGTGGAAATGTTAATTTATAAGTATATATGTGATGTTGTGGTAAAAGATTACTATCTTAAGAGTAATACAAGTCGTATACAAAACACAGTTTCTAAGTGAAGAAATTGGAAAATAAACTGTCACAAATTTAGTGTTAGTACTTGATTTCATGTGTCCTAGAATATGAAAAATTCCATATAACTAACAGAATAACGCACGCTGTGGCAAGTTCTTTCTGTGTGCATACTCTGTGCTATAAAATGTGCATGACACACTGGTATTTCTTGGCTTTCAGATTCTCTTTCTGTAAGAACATCTAAAGTTACTTTTGACCAAGGTGAGGTCCATTTTGGGTTGCTTTGTCAAGATTTGGAGCATTCTTTCTTTATCAGCGGTCTGCGATATGCTGAACACAATGTTGCTCAAACTTCAAATCCCTGATTAACTCTTAGGCATAATTAGGTGCAGAGATACCAGCTTGATGTAATTAGCAGTTCTGTTGGGTATCTCTTTATTGCATCCATATGGTTTAATCCTCATGAAATGGGGAATAACGGTGTGGGCCCATTTTTCCTGGCAGAATTCCCACTTCCATAGGGATAGACATTTAGATCTTGTTCTGAGCAGTTAATGCGTATGTGGCTGTATGATAACAAGCACAGCCAGTACAGATATAACTGTGAGCAGAAAGTAGTTGGGACAATCTAATGAAGGTGTGGAGCTCAGGTGTATTTTCAACATAGCATCTGCCTGTAAATTAATCATATTGAGAATATTTGTACATATGTGTATCTCTTGGGGAAATCCTGAGAGTCTGTTTTGCTTCTAACACTCCGCGACTATCATTGGCGACCTGTGATCTCTCAAATCATTGAACAAAAACAGAAAAAGAAATTTCCTTGCACAAGTAACTATAGCAATAGATCAATACCTCATCAGATGGAGAAGACATGCCAGGTGCAGCACCACTATGGTAATGGATCACTACAGAGGTACACCTCTATTTAACTACATTAGATCTGTTAAAGGCAGCTCTGATGTTAAACTCTTAAGAAGCAATTGTGATTCCCAATAATGGTGTAAATAGAAGAGACAACAATGCCATAGGTACTTCATTTAGGGGCAGGTACAACTCTGCCAATTAAACAGTCAAGAAACACCCAACTGTTTCCAGATTGGTGCAGCATAGACTCATGTCTCTACTCTCTGAGTGTACAAAGGCTTGCAAAATGACTTAAGTACTATGTCACAGTCCATCCACAGCATGTGTGAGATAACCTCAGCTGCTCCTTTTGCGATGAAATGGCCCTTCATTGGTTATTTAACCTGCACTGTAACATTTTTTGTAATAGCCCAGGATTTGTCTTCAGTTACTTCAATGATCATGCAAGCCCACTGAAGGTTCTCAGCCTATTGTTTGGTTTGTTTGTCATCAGAGGTGTGCTAGGAGAAGTCTGAAGTTAAGACCTTTTTTAAGTGAAGATGGCTACTATCTCCTCCATCAAGATAATGTGGTTACAGAGGGTGGTAGAAGTGTGATGATAGTCCAGGAGCATAGTCATATTTTCATGCATGTTTTTGGGTAAATTGCCTAATTAATCTCCCAAGTAGAAGGTCGGCCCAGTTACGATAACTGGGTTCCCTTCTTGCATTCAAGTTGTCTGGGGATGTTCTGCTTGCTACACAATCTGGACATTTAATTTGTGAAGGTTATCTATATGTAGCTTGAACAAACTAGCTAGCACCCATCCTACTCCCTACCCCCCAAACATGTTGTACCTATTGAGTGATAAGGGTCCTTAGTTTGTTCCTTTGCCCAGGATAGAAGCCCCCTTCCCTGCTCTGAGTGACACTCGCCGATCACCCATTTCCCAGTGTAGGAGTCCTCCTCCGTGACACCTTCAACATATGCTGGCCTATATCTGACACCTAGCCCCAGTCCAAACCAACCTGAATGGGAACATTTCTTTGAAGCCCACTAAATCCGAGCAGCAAAAACAAGAAGCACTGTACAAGGTTTTCATGAGCACTGGGACCTTTGAATGTTGCATACCCTTTGTTGGCTCAATCTCTCTCTCTCTTTTTTTTTTTTTTTTTTACTACTATTTGTGTATAAAATGTCTATCAACTAGTACTTGGTTCTTATTTGTCGTTGGAACACCACTGAAACATATGCACTGGTTTAGAGACCACTGGTTTAAACAACTGCAAAGTTGCCTTTTTCTATGGCCAGGTGAGTTTATCTATCTGCTTGAGGAATTAGAATGCACCACCAAACATGGTTGTCAAGAGCTCAGGAAGACCTGCATGAGGTTGAGCTTACTGGAAAAGTTGCGTGAGTATACCTTGATTTACTGACGTCACTCAAGAATACAAAATCATCACTGTTCAACTGACGAGTAAAAACACAATCTAAAGTAGAGCATCATCTGAGTAGTCGACCTGATTCATTGCCTGTCATAGCTGTTGTATCTCCAACTCATCAAGTGCCCATTGGCTTACCATTCTCTTTTTCCTCATACTCAAAAATAAAAATTAAAAATAAAATTTAATAAAAATATAAATACATAAAAAATAAAAATAATTGTTGTATCTCCAACTCATCAAGTGTCCATTGGCTTACCATTCTGTTCTTCCTCATACCCAAAAATCTAACAAATAAATACCTTTTAGAAAACAGGGTAGGGGAATGAATGGACAGGTTTAGATGGAGGAGGCATGAGCAACACCATTCACATGTGGTGGAGGCGGTTAATTGAGTGAGGCTGTGCAATTCAATTAGAAAACACGGTGTAGAGATGAAGAAAACTTATTCACTCACATGTTGAGCACAAGAGAATAAAGTAGTTCCCTTAATGTGCGTAAAGAAAGGGTTCTAGTCATTCTCACCTGGGAAAGGACAACCAAAGAAAAGGAATGAAATCAATAATTATGGTGCCAGCGAATGAAAGTTACAAGAAAAACAGTGTCTGGCTAGTAAAAGCACACTTTAGGTTTTTGTTATGGTCAGTAAGCGGTCTTTCCCTTAAAGCTGTCTGCAGGTGAGACCTGATAATGCCACATGCCAACTTTCTGCATTTCAGAGCCCAACTCAAGGAGGACTGCTGGTCAAAAGATATTTTCCCAATAGTTTGGTACACCCTCAGCGATAACCAGCAGAGCCAAAAATGATAATGTTTACCCCTTGACCTTCTCTTGGCTCAGGAGCCATGAAGATAACCAGATCTCATGTTTGGTTGTCAGGTAAGATCACACAACACAGTTTTTTTGTCACTGCATTTCACTGCCTGGCTCCTGAACACAGGCTGGACATCTAAGTCTACCTCCAGATTACATTTATTTGTTTATTTTATTTATTTGCGGGTTTGTATAGCGCTTGAATCAACTCCAACGGAGTATCTCTGCGCTTAGGAGCCAAGGACATGAGCGAGCAGACTGTTTTTGATGGAATTTAGATCTGGTTGCAGAACAGCAGGGTTTATTTTTTATTTTTAAAGAACCTTTATTGTTACTGCAAATAAATACAAGCATGGGCCTACAACCACCCTGGCCGGCCGCTAGTCAAGTCGTAAGTACAGCAAGTCAATATAGAAAAATAAAGCAGCCCGAAAATCGGGGTCTAATAAGTATCCAGGATAGAATTTGCATTCAAGCGTACTGTGCAAGAATCAGGATTCGAGAAGGTTCATTTTACAATAAAGAAAACTCAAAGTCGATGCCATACGCTCATACATGGCCCCACAGTAGCAAGCATGAAGCAAGAAATCCGCAAATAGAGCAAATACGTTTGAAGTAGTGGGGGTAAGGCATACGAGTCAGGATAAATGTAAAAACAAACACGTTTCGTAGCGAACTGTACCCCACCCCTCAAAACGAAACATACTGTAGGAAACATGAAAAACGACGACACCAAAAAGAAGAAAGACAAAGGGCCATAGAAACAAAGAAAGGACAAATGAACAAACCCCATCACCCTAACCCCCACCCTGCATCCCTGCAGAAGGCTACGGCCTATCCCCCCCCAGCAGCGTGCCTGTCACCCTAAATAAGAGACCCGAAATATAGAGAAAGAGAAAGGAAGAAAAAGGAGGAAAAATGTGGGGAAGGGCCATCGATGGCTACGGCCTATCCCCCCCAGCAGCGTGCCTGTCACCCTAAATAAGAGACCCGAAATATAGAGAAAGAGAAAGGAAGAAAAAGGAGGAAAAATGTGGGGAAGGGCAATCGATCTAGCCACCCGGCCCCCTCTCCACCATCGCGTACAGTAAACGTCCTAAAAGCAAGATCCGGATAGCCACGGAAAATAGCAATCACCGACAACACAATCAATTACATCCCCGCTGAATGTCCCCCAAATCACCATCAGCCAACAAAGAAGGTCCACCATGTCCTATACGGTCTCACCCCTGGCCTTTTCTATCAGTAGCACCAACATATGTCCACCTATCAAGCGGCATAAAGAGCAGTGTGGAGGGTCCGAGTGATCCGGGCGGACCGGGCAGAATTGTTACTCCATGAGACCTCAGCCACCAAAACCCAGCCGAACATGTATGGCGGAAATCCGTCTGTGCCAGTATCGACCCCGAAGTCATCCTCCAGTCCGAACACAATCTCGTCAGCCAGGGAGAGAGAGGCACATCTTCCGACAAGCGCCGAAACGCCGCCGGGGCAGTCCAAACCATAGATCGACGTTGTTCCCCCAACCGCCGAACAAAGAAGGGTGCCGACAAGTCACTCACATGCACAATAGATCTGTCCAAAGCGATCTCATAAACCGGGTCTTCCAGCGTCTCCACGAACACAGGCGTTGCTGGAGCACTCATCACTGACGCAGAGCCGGGCACATCGGCGCTTATTTGAGACCGAGCCATGCCCGTGTGGAACGGCGGGACAACAATGGCGGCCATCCTCCGTCCCAGATCCAGGGCGTCCCGGAGTAGGGTCGTGTGCAGGGTTGTTAGTGCAGGCAGGATATCTCTGGTCGTGGGTTCTTTCTCGTGTCGCCAGACCCCAGGATTCTCTCGCACAGCGGCTTCTCTACCCGGGTGTGGTGTGCGTAAGAGGGCGCCATCCGCCATCTTAGCTGTTCCGGCCTCGTCCGTTCTCCACCTCACCTCGGGACCGGGTCCCACACCAGGGGGCAACAGGATTCACCACGGGGACCCCGAAAGTCAAGGCAGGCTTCACAGCGGAGGGTCACCAAAAGGCTAAACAAAATCTCCGCCGCTCCCTGGGAGCCGCCCGCCGATTCCAGGAGAGGCCGATAATCATGCCCGGACACAACACTGGAAAGGGGGCCAAGTATCGTGCACTCCCCTTGACACTGCCCCACCGCACAACCCACAAGGCACTCCGCTAGATGAACTGTGTCGGCACTCTCGCCATCGGCCCATCAGATCCCGGTCCTCTCTGGCCGACTCCGCACCTCCACCAGAGGCCGCTGTTGGCGCAGTCGCGGCCGGCCACTCTCCTCACTCGACACCCCGGTCCCAGCTCCTCGAAGGCCGCAAAACAGTTGGGGACATTTCCACGGGACTGCCGCACGTAGGAGCCTCAGGAGCAAACGGTAAGTGAAAGCTGTCCTTCGCCTACTTAAATATGCCGTTACGGCTCAGGATAATTGCCAGGATGTAGGTGCGGGGTGAGAAGGCTCACGGAGCCGAGCGTCTATACAGCCATCTCGGTCGCCATCTTGGCTCCTCCCTGAACAGCAGGGTTTTAAGCTGTTTCCTGAATTTAAAATGCTCTGAGCATTGTCTGAGGGACAAGGGGAGTTTGTTCCATAGTAGGGGGCCCGTAATTGATAAAGCTTTACCACCGTGTCTTGCCTTTCTGGCACGGGGTACCACCAGAAGACATTGGTCGCTGGTTCTAAGGGAGCGGGTGGGAATATATGGGGCAAATTTCTTTATCAAGTATGCTGGTCCGTGTCCGTTGAGGCATTTCTGTATCAGACAGCATATTTTAAACTTCGTTCTCTGCCTGATTGAGAGCCAGTGCAGTTGGTCCAGAAGAGGTTGCGATGCTGTTCTAGGGGGAACATTTAGGACTAAACGGGCTGCTGTATTCTGGATAACTTGTAGTTTGTCCAACACACCCTTGTTAGCAGCAAGTAGTAGGCCATTACAATAGTCGATTCGACTTAGCACTAGAGCCTGTACTAAAGTTTTCCGGAACGAATCTGGAAGCAGGGGAATTTTTTTTTGTAGTAGGTTGATGGTATGGAAACAGGAGCTTACAACGTGGTTGCTGTGTTGCTTTAGTGACAATTCTTGATCTATCTTTATCCCTAGATCCTTAACAACCTGTTTGGGTTCTGGAGCATTTTGGCCTCCCCGAATAACATGAGCTCTGTTTTATTAACATTGCACTGGATTCAGTTGGTAGACATCCATTGTACTATAGCCTTCATGCCAGATGAAGAGGAGCTAATTACTTCAGTGGAGAGAGATTTAAAGGGGAAGAGGAGTTGTGTGTCATCCGCGTATGACACAGGAATGAAGCCATACGTGCGCATCACTCTTGCCAGGGGTGCCACATAGATGTTAAAAAGGGTTGGGCTCAGACAGGAGCCCTGTGGCACCCCTTTTGAAATCTCCACCTCCTCTGAACAGTAGGCACCCATGGTGACACTCTGGGTGCGATTAGTTAGAAAGCTCTTTAGCCAGGCCAGGGCTTTGTTCTTTACGCGGATGTTAGCCAACCGGTCAATTAAGATGGTGTGTGACACGGTGTCGAACGCTGCCGACAGGTCTAATAGTACCAGGATAACGGCATAGCCCTTATCCTGGTACATGTGCAGATCGTCCGTAACAGATAGAAGGGTAGACTCAGTGCTATGCTTAGGCCTGAATCCGGATTGTGAATAATCCAGGCCGCCAGCAAGTTCAATGTATTTGGACAGATGATGATTAGTATGTTTTTCAATCAGTTTCCCTAAGAATGGCAGTAGGGAAATGGGCCTAAGATTGGTGAGTTCGGTCCAAGGTGTAGCAGTATTTTTCCTGATTGGTCTGACCAAGGCTCGTTTCCAATTCTTGGGGACATCACCTGTGATTAGTGACATATTCACGAGTCTCAGAATTATGGGGCATAGTACTTCAGTTAGAATGGGCATAATCCTAGCTGGAATTGTATCATCTGGACTTCCACTCTTGATCTGTGTGGATAGTGATGATACCTCCTCTGTAGTAATGAGGGGAAAACAGTCAAGGGTATATATGATCTGACCTGGTTCATTCATAGGGAGTGACGGAATCGTAACATATGCCTTGTTAGAGTTGGTTATTTTCTCGTATATTATGTCGATTTTAGTGGTAAAGTACTTGGAGATATCATCACATAACTGTTGTGACGATGATTCAGAGCTTTCACATGCCGACGGTTTTATGAAAGTTTGTAGGATTTGGTACAGGACCCTAGGGGAGTTTTCTGCAGCAGTAATTTGGGACGTAATGTGCGTTTTACGTGCTGCACGGATGGCTTTATGATAAATGGATAAAGAGCTCCGATAACGGTTCTTATCGTCCAACTGGTGGGACGATCTCCATCTTTTTTCCAGCTTCCTAGCAGCTTGTTTTAGCGTTCTCAGCTCTTCAGAGAACCAGACTTCTTGTTTATGAGCTAGTCTGGATTTAAACAATTTTTCAGGGGCTATGTGATCTATGGCTGTTCTGGTTGCTCTTTCAAATTTCCTGAGGGCGGTATCGACGTCCTCAGAGTAAGTAATGGAAGGTTCCACAAACCTCTCTTGGAATAGGATTTTGTTGATTTTGTGCCATTGTCTTCGTTTGTTGGGCAGGGAGATAGGGCCTGGGGGGGTAGGTTTAAAATGGGAGGTGTAGAATTCAATAACAAAGTGGTCTGTCCACGTAACTTGTGTGGGGGGCAGGCAGCGGACCAAAGGGGAATTAGACAGGACCAGATCTAAGGTATGACCTGCTTGGTGGGTTGCCCCATTATTTCGCTGTATTAGTCCCAATAGTGACAGGTCAGCCAATAAGGACTGTGCCTCACCACAACTTTGTAATTCACTGTGCACATTAAAGTCACCTACTAATAAAAATTTGCTGTCGTTGTTTACAAATGGGGCAAGTATTTCAATCAGTGTGTTGGAAAAGTTATTGCATGGTCCAGGAGGGCGGTATACCAGCGCTCCCAGTCGACTTTCCTTAGTGGAAGGAATTATTTTAAAGATCAATAGCATAACATTGGCATCCTAGACCATCTTTCCACAAGAAAGTCTTGACAATACAGTTCAATCTTTTTTCCTGGAGTCTTGATGAGACAGTATGGCCTTTATAGTCTTTGTGTCTAAAACTGACCTTCAGTTATCATTTCTGACTAAGTGATTAAAGACTTTGTATATAGTCTTAATGGTTTCCCCAAATCAGAAAACTAGCTAAACCGTGGGAGTTAAATATTGTACTGCTTTATTTAATTGGCTATACCTCTTAGAAGAGGGCATTTCTACTAGTATATCATTAGCTAGGAGAGTGAGTGAAATACTACCTCCATGTACCAATATCCTTAATATACTTTTCATTAGACTAGGGAATTAATAGAATTCTTTCTTCATTTCTACCAAAAGCCATTTCAGAGTTTACTGTTAGTCTGTCAATTATTTTGTTATCTATCTATCCAAACCCTGCATCTTTAGGAGGAAACATTGAATTGACAGATCCAATATTTCCACGTGTCATCAGACGGTCAAACGACTTGTATGTAAGTCTGGGGTTCTTTCCAAATGGATCAAAACCACACGTGTACTCATGAGAAGGTCTCGATCTTTAAAAGATGCCGGATGGTCACCTAAAGGTCCGTCCACACTTTTGCCAGATATTAATTCATTGACTCTGATGGTGACATACAAGAGGTCCATGCATATTTAAGGAAATGGTTTGCTTTGGTTTCCTCACCTCCTGTCTTACAGACTAGGCTTTCTTTTGTATTTTACTCTTCCATTATGGACCAAGAAATGTTCATTACTGCATTCTAAGTGCTCAATCATTGTTATTTTGTTTGGCTTCACAAACAACAACTTTTCACTCCTAGATAGAGTATTACTGCTATTTCCAAATCTGAGACAGATATCCCCTAGCAACATCAGTTTTCTTTAAATTAAGTATAGTTAATAAGTGCACCCTTTCCTCCCTAAAGTCCATCAAACATTACTCATATGGAGGAGCTTTTTGGATCAGATAAAGGTTATTTCCACACAGATGATGACTCAAATGTTGTCAACCTCCTGCCCTTCTACAACCTAGATGCTGGCCTATTTCTGGACTTGCAAAATACATCTGGTCTGGATACATGTCTACAAGAGGGCTAGACATTTTGCTTCCGGGCCTACTTTAGAGGAATTCTCTTCATTCACTTTGTGGTACGAAAAGCAGAGTTAGAATTAATCTTTCTCATCCCTGCTGCCAAATCTCACATTTTGACAGAAATATTGCAGCCTTCCTCTGCAATTTCAGTATCTTTGCAATCGTGTAAAGAGACATGTTTGAAACGTGTGCTGGTTGGCTGCGCGAAACCCTGCTGAAGCCTATAATGTCAGGTACAAACTGCTCAATGACACAGAGCTGTGCTTTGTGATAAAACGTATTGTCTTTACTGCCTTTGTTCGCAATATTGAATAGTCCCAGCTAAGTTAAAGCAAGTGCTTTTCCTTGGGGACATCGAGGCAGAGTCTGACAAGTTGGACTCTGTTGGCCAAAAACTCTACGTCTCTGGTAGTGTTGCCGTTCTCATGACACATGCTACATGACACGTCTACATCGTCATCCATGTCCAAGGCCCATGAGAGTTGGTGAAATGGACTGGTATCTGTCTACTTGACCACATAAGACATTGTGGGTCAATCCATGGTCACAGCTGTCGCCTTGGGTAGCCACACTTAGATGCCTTCCACAGTATTCTCTGGAGGTATTCAAGGAACCCTCATAAAAGTGCCCTTTGATGGTGAACAGCTGTTCAGAAAGAAGATATCTCCTTCCTGGAGAGCTTCAAAAACAGCAGAGCCTAGGCATGTTAACTTATTCGGTCACTGTGGTGAAACATTTCTGCCAGCAGTACAGGAGGTTTTAAAGCTACTCTGGCACAGAAGTTCCAGAGTTGATGATCAGTTCTTTGTATTCTTTGCTGGAGTCAAGAAGGATAAAGTGGCTTTCACTTTTGGTTGCTCTCAGCATTAGAATTGCTCTCAGTATTATAATCTGCTATGCTTTGGCCAGGAAAGACCCTTGGCTGGCATCCATGCCCACTCCTCTAGGACTGTGGTAGTGGTCAACATCTCTTCAGAAGCCATATCGTCATATTTACCTAGCTTTGCTAAACATTATTACCTTACTGCTCAAGCACATGTTGATACATTTTTCCAGGGCTCTGTTGCATGACTTCCATGGATAATCACCACTGCTCAATCCCACGTCATTGATGTTATTGCTTTAAAGTCATTAATCAGTTGATAAATCTGCAGGCAGAATTAACGTCCCATGGTATGAAAAACTTTGTGAGGCTCATTATTTTTTATGAATGTGAGATGACATGTTTCCTTACTTTTTTATTTTGTTGCGCACTTCATAGTATGTATAGTTTTGCAGCATGAATCCTTTTCTGGATTCACATGCTGTGCATTATTTTGCCATCTAATAGTTGGGTCCGGAATAGTCTTTGTCTTTTTTTGTTTTTTTTTGTTTTGTGGGCGTCCGTGACCACCATTTTGTGCCAGATCCGTCCCATGTGTGGCGTCAGACGGTGCCCCGGAGGTCGTTGTACGTAGTGGCCATCTTCAGATTCTTTGTTCTGCGTTGGTTCTGGAAGCAAAAGGGGCCGATCTGAAGAATTAGCGAAAAAGCCCGAAAGAAATTCGAGATTTCGATTTAAGAACCAACATCGACTTCGCGACCGGAGAACGGATCTACCTCCGGGGATGACATCTCCAATACCGAACACCTCCACTACACGACTATGCATATGGTTCAACAAATGGCGAGGTAGGGACCATGGAAAATACACCTTTCAAATTTTGCCCGAGTGTCACCGCAAATTTGCACAACGCGATCCATACGACGAGTGCAACCTCTGCCTGCCCAAGGACCACAAAGACAAGGAGTGCAAGGCCTGTGCGGTGTTCCTGCCGAAGACCCTCAGGACACGACGAAAGCAGAGAGAGGCCTACTACACGACAATTTCCCAGGCACAGAAGAAACCTTCCTTGAAAGACCTAGGTCTCCCCAACGACGAGGAGGACCAAGAAGTTCCAGCAGAATCGACACACAAAGGATCGAACGTCGACATTCTGGAGGGAGACTCCGAAAAGATCCGCGTCCAGAAAAAGATGGCAAAGGATACAGAAAAGAAGACTGACAAGGTAAGACACCATCATCCGTCGGAACCGAAGGGCCACGATAATAAGGCACAGCCGAACCCAGCCCGACGCCAAAGAAAAAGGTGATCGAAGGCCAGCCGCGATCCAAGGAACCCCATGGAACCCTACCAAGGGACACCGATGAAGAAAGATCGCTCAAGGTGCCGAAAAAGAGGGTCAAGTATGAGCCTCCGAAGGGAGTTACACCACCCTCAAACACAGAGTCCACATCTCCCAAGAAGAGAACATCTCAGTTCTCCGACACCGAGCGATGCCTCGAGGTCGAAAAGAGAAAGAAACGCCCGAAGCAGAAATGGCGGCACTTCTCCAGAAGATAAAGGAGTTTGGCGCATCGCTAAAGGATTCCATCTCCCCACGATTCCCTTAGTAGACACTGACAATGTCGATGCAGAGGGTACCGAAGGGGAAGAAGAAGATATCCTTGTGTCACCTCCAACCCCTGAACCACACGATGACGACCTCGAGGAGTACATAGACGCACCAGAGGAAGAAGAAGCCTCTGAAACCTTTGAGGATCAATGGAACGACCTCGACACAGAAAGCCCAGAGGAGGAGATATGCAGTTATCCCTCAAAGGCTTCCACCTCCGGATGACCTAGCCTTCTACAACGACCTAGTGAAGGGAGCAGCTGATGCTTTCGGGGTTGCCTTCAAAGAAGAGAAGAAGGTACATGCTTCCTCATTAGCCCCTGCCAACAAGGACACACAATAACTTCTGATGCTACCAAGCACGCTGGATCAAGGCTAGGAAGCCTTCAAGGAGCCCGCCTCAGCCAAGGGGGTGACACCAAGGGTTGAAAAATATTCAAACCCTCTTCCAAGGACTGTAAGTATATTCAAGGAAATACAGTGCCTGACTCAATTATTGTCAGCACAGAAAGAAGGAGGGCAAATGCCTTTTCTAACAGTGGACCACCTCCGTAAGGAAAGCAAACAAATGGATATGGTGGACAGAAAGATGGAGAAGGAGGCAGCGATGCAATCGCGCATCGCAAACGCAAATCCCCTGCTAATCATGTATGTCCACCAGCAATGGGATGACATCGAGGAGTTCATGAACAAGCTCCCAGAAGAGGATAAAAAAAGGGCAAAAGCTATTGTCCAGGAAGGCAAAACATAGCAAACACATGACTTAAATCAGCAGACACAGCCAGCACACTAATGTGCACTGGCACCACACTAAGAAGGCATGTCTGGCTACAAATATCAGGCTTTAAACAGGAGGTTCAAACCTCCTTTATTAACCTGCCGTTTACGGGGGATGCACAGTTCGGAAAGGAAGTAGACTAATCCCTCCAGCAAATAAAAAAGGACAATGAGAATGCAAGAGCAATGACAGCCCTGCAACAGAGAGGTGACTTCAAAAGAGGACGGTTTGTTGGAAGAAAACTAGCAGGAAGAGGGCCTTTGCTCAAGGGCAGCAAATGTCTCACCAACAACATGTCCAAGACAACAGCCAATAAGCAAATCAACAGGCCGGATACCAGAACTGGCAACAACAGTCAAAGCAGTCCTTACGAGGGAGAGGCAGAGGCCAGTCCTCCAAAGGAAGAGGAACTGGATCAAAGTGACTCGTGCACAGAAAAGGACCCACACACACCAGTGGGAGGAAGGATATCACAATACCTGCAATAGTGGCAACATATTACAACAGACAATTGGATATTACATTTGATAAAGTACAATTATTGCATAGAACTAACTAAAACACCACCAGCAAACACCACCCAAAGATAAGAAGGTTTCTCAAATCAGAACTAACACATTTAAGATCAGAAATCAAGGAACTTATTCAAAAACAATCAATAGAACCTGTGCCAAAGCAAGACCTTTTAAAAGGAAATTACTCACCATATTTCCTATTTCCCAAACAAGACCTTTCACTAAGGCCCATCCTAGACCTAAGGTTCATAAACGAATTCATTTTGACGCAACATTTCAAAATGGCTACACTCCAAGAAATAATACCGCAAATTCAAAGGGGAAATTAAATGGCAACAATAGACCTCAAGGACTCCTATTTACACATTCCCCATGAACAAAGAACCTCAGAAAATATC
The DNA here is from genome assembly GCF_964261635.1 of Lissotriton helveticus. Taxonomy (NCBI): domain Eukaryota; kingdom Metazoa; phylum Chordata; class Amphibia; order Caudata; family Salamandridae; genus Lissotriton; species Lissotriton helveticus. The sequence continues at coordinate 2,110,571,787 of NC_136061.1, forward strand.
TGATTCCTACACGAGGGAACACAATACCATTTGAAGGTGCTCCCTCTTGGAATAAAATCAACACCATATGTCTTCACCAAGTGCCTAGCCGCAGTCGCGGCACATCTGTGAAAAAATGGAATACATGTCTAACCGTACCTAGACGACTGGCTTATGAAAGCAGATACAAAACTTAAATGTCTCACCCATGCTCAGACAGTAATACTCATACTCCAAAGATTAGGATCCATTCGTAGGTCCAATACTCGACTCAAAACTCGCACAAACTTATCCCACACAAAAGAGGATACAAGTCATCAGACAAGAAACTTCCCTTTACCAGAAGGGTCAATCTCTGACGGTGAGGAGAGTCATGAAACTCATGGGCTTGACGGCATTGTGCATCCTACTCATACCTCATGCCAGCCTCCATAAGCGCCATTTCCAGGAATGGCTTTCCAACAACTGGTCACAGGGAGTTGGGTGGATCTAGTGGTTGTTAGGCAGAGACTGCAAGCAGAAATACAATGGTTGGCATCCAAATACATAACACAAGGCAGACCTCTTTCTGTGACAATCACAACAGAAGCATCCCTCAACGGGTGGGGAGCGCACTTCCGCAAACTGAAGATACAAGGCCAGTGGAATACACTCGACTCCATAAAACACATCAATTACCTGGAGATGAAAAAAGTCCTCCTAGCATTGAAGGCGTTCCAGAAACACATTTGCAAGAAGACTGTCTCAATCCAAACAGATAACACAACCACAATGTTTTACCTCAACAAACAAGGAGATGCGAAGTCTTTCCCTCTCAGCAAGCTAGCACAACAGATTTGGCATTGGGCAATATCACAAGAAATCTATCTGCAATACAATACACCTACCGGGAATATACAACACAACAGCAGATCAACTGAGCAGGCAGAACAACTGCTCCCACGAGTGGGAATTGAAACACAAAACAATACAATACATCTTCAAACTCTGGGAGACCCCAGAGATAGACCTGTTTGCTACAATGCAGATCAATAAATGCCAGTTCTTTGCCTTGAGGTTTCATTACCACCAGTCAAAAGGGAGTGCCCTGTCACTAGATTGGTCCAGCAATTAGAGGTATTGCTTTTCCAGCAATACCTCTAATCCAAAGAGTCCTAGAAAAAGCAAGACAGCCAGGGACAAACCTAATTCTCATTGCTCCACAATGGGCCACACAAACATGGTACTCATGTCTGCTAGAACTGTCCAAAGGACAAATAATCCAACTCAAAGCGGACAAGGACCTAAACAATGCAACAAGGCCAAATATACCACCCGGAGCCAGCGATGCTACGCCTAGCGGCCTGGCACCTGAATACATAGTTTGGCCACCTAAAATTGCCTCCGCAAACAATGGAAATTCTAAGGGAGGCAAGAAAACAAGCCACAAGGCAATGCTATGCCGCAAAACAGAAGCGGTACACTACTTGGTGCATAACAAACAATCTAATGGACTAAATCACCACACAAGAAACAGTAATCATATACCTAACTCACCTCCTAGACAGTAACATCAATTACTCAAGCCTGAAAGTACACCTTGCGGCCATCGTAGCCTACACCTGGGGAAAATCATGCAAAAGTTCTTCAGGAGACCTGTCATAAAAAGATTCCTAGAAGGATCTAAAATAATTGCACCCCTAAGGACATCTCCAGCCCCCAGGTGGAGTTTAAATACAGTCCTCACTCAACATATGACAGAACCATTTGAGCCCTTGCACAAAGGAGACCTCAAACACATCACTATAAAGACATCATTCCTAATAGCAATTACATTATTACAAAGAGTGAGCTACAAGCATTAACCATACAAGAACCATACATTCAAATCCACAAAGACAAAGTTATCCTAAGAACCAATCCTCAATTCTTACCAAATGTTGTGTCCAAGTATCACTTGAATCAAAGCATTCTCCTACAAGTATTCTTCAAAACCCACAAACAAAAGGGGAAAGAAGCCTCCATACCCTGAATGTAAGGAGAGCTATACTGTATTATCTACAGGGAACAGAACAAGCTTGCAAAAGCAAACAGCTGTTTGTTGCCTACTCACACACTAAGACAGGGACGCCTGTCACACAGGCAACAATTGCACAGTGGATAGTCCAAACCATCCAACTATGCTATGCCACCGCAGGGAAAAACCTAAGCCTACGGCCAAAAGCTCACTCAACTAGAAAGAAAGGAGTAACTTTAGCATTCAAGGCCAATGTGCCAATCGACACTTTGGGCCATATGTACCAAAAAAGAGTTTTGCGATTCTCAAATTGTGATTTTTAGCGAATCGCAATTAAAGAATGTCAAAATGCAGTGTATGTAGGATTTGCGAAACATTTAGCGAATCTTACATATTCCTTATTGGCGAATCGCAAATTGCGATTCATTCATTCCTATTGGCTAGGAGGGTCATAGGAATGAATGGGAAGACCTACTCAATTTGCGTTTACCAATTAGAGAATCGTAAATTGAGAATGCAATTTCAAGGTTGCAAGGGTGCCAAAAGGAAACCCTGTTGCATCCCTGAAATATGCATGTGTGCACATTGTGCGCACATACATGCCCTAAGGGCATGCATGTGCGACATATCGCACTTTTAAAAAAAAATCAGAAAAGTGCTTTTTTAAAGAAAATCGCAAATTACCACCAACTTGAAGTTGGTGGTAATTTGCAATTCCTTAAGGCCAAATAGCAAATTTCTGGTGCTTCCAGAATTGCATTTAAGGAATCACAATGTGCAATCCTTAATTGCATTCACAAAATAGAGAATCGCAACTTTTGTAATTCTCTGTTTTGGCCTTTTGGGATGATACATCCCAAAAGACTTTTCCAATTCGCAAACGGGCCGATTTTGAGAATCAACCCTTTTGCAAACAGGAAAAATGCTTGATACATATGGCCCTAAATGTGCTGCAGCATCATAGGCTTTCCCACACACTTTCACCAAACATTACTGTGTGGACATAAAAATGAATAAGGAAGCACAAGAATGACAAAAGGTACTTCAGCGCCTGTTCGCAAAGTCTTCCTCTTACCTAAGCCTACGGCCAAAAGCTCACTCAACTAGAAAGAAAGGAGTAACTTTAGCATTCAAGGCCAATGTGCCAATCGACACTTTGGGCCATATGTACCAAAAAAGAGTTTTGCGATTCTCAAATTGTGGTTTTTAGCGAATCGCAATTAAAGAATGTCAAAATGCAGTGTATGTAGGATTTGCAAAACATTTAGCGAATCTTACATATTCCTTATTGGCGAATCGCAAATTGCGATTCATTCATTCCTATGGGCTAGGAGGGTCATAGGAATGAATGGGAAGACCTACTCAATTTGCGTTTACCAATTAGAGAATCGTAAATTGAGAATGCAATTTCAAGGTTGCAAGGGTGCCAAAAGGAAACCCTGTTGCATCCCTGAAATATGCATGTGTGCACATTGTGCGCACATACATGCCCTAAGGGCATGCATGTGCGACATATGGCACTTTTAAAAAAAATCAGAAAAGTGCTTTTTTAAAGAAAATCGCAAATTACCACCAACTTGAAGTTGGTGGTAATTTGCAATTCCTTAAGGCCAAATAGCAAATTTCTGGTGCTTCCAGAATTGCATTTAAGGAATCACAATGTGCAATTCCTTAATTGCATTCACAAAATAGAGAATCGCAACTTTTGTAATTCTCTATTTTGGCCTTTTGGGATGATACATCCCAAAAGACTTTTCCAATTCGCAAACGGGCCGATTTTGACAATCAACCCTTTTGCAAACAGGAAAAATGCTTGATACATATGGCCCTAAATGTGCTGCAGCATCATAGGCTTTCCCACACACTTTCACCAAACATTACTGTGTGGACATAAAAATGAATAAGAAGGACAAGAATGACAAAAGGTACTTCAGCACCTGTTCGCAAAGTCTTCCTCTTACCACAACCTCCACAAGAATAGAGAAACCGCTATGTAATCTAATGCACAGCATGTGAATCCAGAAAAAGATTCATACGGCAAAACAAAATGGTTGCTTACCGGTAGGAGTCGTTTTGCAGCTTGAAGAGTTTTCTGGATTCCCATGCGACCCACCCAGCCTCTCCTACAAGGAAAACAAACAGGTTGGGAACTATAACTAACAATTCTCTAAAGTACCATCTAAAGGACTATAAGACTGAAACACAGAAAAAAGAATCAGAATGTGGCTACTAAGCACAACGACCTCCGGGGCGCTGTCTGACATCACGCAGGGGACGGACCTGGCACCAAATGGTGGTTGACTATGCCCCAAAAAAACAAAGATTTTTCCGGACCCAACCACTAGATGGCGGAATAATGCACAGCATGTGAATCCAGGAAACTCTTCAAGCTGTAAAACTACTCCTACTGGTAAGTAACCATTTCGCTCTCTAAATTTGTTGTTTCATGTCGCAATAAGAATTATAGTTCATTTATGCAAAATAATATTATTTTAGGTTCAAATCTGTTTTTAATTCTTTTCAATAGTACAATAAGAAGATGCCACATAAGTATTTCTTTCCCCATACCCTCCTCCCTGAGTATTCACATCAAAAGTCTATAGCTAAGAAACCTTAGTGCCACCTGTGTGCCCACTCCGGTACAGCTCCTGGCCTTTCTCTGAGGTGTCAGTCTCCGTCAAGCATACCAATGAAGGTATCGGGGACAAGTCCGTTCTCGGAATTCCGTAGATAGCAGGGTAATACAAGGGCACCAGAGTTCTCTATAGGAGTCTGTAGTATTGTGCTTTATGTGTAAGTTGTAAGTTAATATTAGAATTTTACTAACAATCTAGAACTATAGAATGGTATTATGTAGTTAGGATTCTCCTTGCTGTTAGTTCTGCTGAGAGACCGTTTGTGTTGGGTGTGCCTGTTATGCAGGGGCTGTGTGCCTGTTATGCAGGGGCTGGAAATAAAGAATCCTGCTTAAACCTACTTATTTAGACTCGAGTTATTTGGAAGGTAAAACATCGTTTTAGCGACGACTGATGGTTCAGCCCCTGCCAACTGCTTATAAGAAAATCCTTTGTGTCAGATTTTACCACACCGTGAATTCTACATTTTCTACAAAGTGTGTTTATTTAAAATTCACATGTAACCGCCAGAAGAGGAACCCTGCTGAAGATCTCTACCAATTCATGAGTTCAGATTTTGTTTTGTGTTCCTTCTTCTGCAACTCTAGACGCTGCTCTTTGCTTACTTTTAAATTGCCTTCAACTGTCATTCCAAGCGCAGTGTTCTTGAACGCGAGTATGAGTGTTCCACTGACCTCCTCCTGCGTTCCACTGATTGTGTTCCTTGTTTATTATACGCCACAGCGTCTCAGTGTCACAGCGTTCAAAAGAACGAGGTCACGCTGCGTGACCTCAGCAGCCATCTTTGTTTTCTCTCTCTTCAGCAATTCCGAGTGTTTACTTCATCGGTAACATTGTTCAATTGCTCCAGTGATTCCAGCGATTTCTACCGCATTCTGAAGAAAATTCAGCGGTTGGTGCTAGCAGTTTGCGCTGTACTTACACATTGTAGTAAGATTTTTTTATTTACTTATACATTTCTTGGCTCATTATTTATTGTTACACAGTTGTTTAATATCAAATAGAAGTAAATTCCAGCACAACATCTATAGCAGTGAGCTCTGCACAAACCTTAAGTGTCAGCATCAACCTCAATAACCCCAAAGAATTCTTAACCAGCCCAGGGGAACCTAATGTAAAATGGCAGAAGTGGAAGGAATATTTTGGTAATTACATTGCCACTCTTGAAGACAATGGGAGCGTCATGTCTCCAGAGAGGACAAAAATAATCTTAATGCACTGTTTAGGACCTGGAGGTCTCAGAGTATACAATCAAATGCAGGAAATAGAAAGAAGTGGTGACTTAGATGTTTTCAAATGCGCAATAGCTGATCTTGATAACCACTATTCACCAGCTGTATGTGTGACTGTGTCCAGACGCACATTCTATAAACGTAAATGTAAACAGTACACCAATGAGTCTGCATTAAAAAATGTAGCTATTAAATGCAAATTTGGCATCTTACACGATGACATGATCAGGGATCAAAGTGGTTATGTGCACCAAAAACAAAAGTATCCAAGACAGGCTGTGGATAGAGGATGAAGCGAGTCTCAAGGATATCATTACTTTGGTTAAAAAAGCGGAACTTCCTGAAAGATGTGCTAAAGCTGTAACTCTTTCCAATGATGCTATATCTGTTAACAAGATCAGTGACAATAAAATGAAAAGACCGGGGCGTGGCTTGGACGCATATGGAGTAAGACGTGTTGTGCAGAGTCTCCGCTACATGTGTATCCTGAAATTGTAGCCACCGGGCCCGTTTAGCGGGTCGGAATGCGTGACTCGCTTTGGGGACCCACTGGTGATAACCTTCCCAGCGGGTGCTGCCTGGAGGATCCGGCGGGACCAAGTTTCCTGTCCGCCCGCGACGCAACCCTCTGTCGTGCCATCTTGTGTGGAAGCTGCGGCCGCGGCACTAGATGTCTGGTGGGGGGGGGGGGTTGACATGCTGCTGGGTCACTTCAGGCCCCAGAACGTTGTCTGGGGGCGCCATCGATCTTTGGTGCCCAAGGATACAAGCTACTGGACCCCCCTGCCATCTTTGCTGCCTGGTCCCGACGGCGGCGAAGCCCCTTTACGGCCTCAGAATCATCTACCTGGCATTCTGTCACCCTGGAGAGCAGGTGGCGAACCATCTGCTTGCCGGTGGCTGGGTGGGCTCTGCTGGATCAGGCCTTCCGACACAGGGGTTAGCCGCCCCAGCCTTGACTGCGGCCTATAATCCCCCAGCTCCTGCTCCAGTGATAAATCCTGCACCCGGGGAGCGTAGTTGGAGGGCACATCCCAAATGGGGGAGTACACTGTGGGGGCCCGCCCAGTGGTGTCCGGCCTGCTTATTCTGGTCCCTCTGCCCCCACACTGCCTGAGAGTTTGCCTGAGAGGGCCTTGGAGGCGTCCAACTGTCCGGAGGGATCGCAGTGAGTGGGGTGCTGCCGGGCTGCTTGCGGGGCCCTTGGAGAAGACCCAGAGACTATTTCCGTGCCTCAATCATGTGAAGTCCCCCCCTTCCTGACCTGTCTGGCTTGGCCCCTGGCTAGAACCCCCCCTGGTGTTTATGGGCCGTAACGCCTGCTTGTGGAGGGACTCCGCCTTTTGATGTGCAAAGCAGCTATCCCCTAACACCGATTGGGAGGTTACCTCTTGCCTGGAGGAGTGTGGCCTTTTGTGTCCCCCCTGCTGTTTCCGGCCCTATGAACTTGAGGCCCACGGTGCCTGCCCTACGCCCTGTGCGGACTGCTCTGACAGCGTGCTGTGAGGGTCTCCTGCCCCTTGATAATTTGCTGCCGCTCTCCCCAAAGCTCGCCACTGGCTGGGGTAGCTTCGGACTTCTGCCGCTGAGCCCTTGGCCCCCGAAGTTTCCGCTGCCATGCCTCCTAAGAACAGGGCTAACAAAGACACTGGCTCTACGGCTGCCCGCGAGAATCCAGTTACCTTCCTCTGGTCCAAGACGACCTTGCACACACAGGATGGCTCTTCAGCTTCGTTAGTGCCCTCTGGGTCGTCCACCTCAGATGTGCCAATAACTCAGGCATTCATGTCTTCCTTTCTGCAAGAAATTAGGGACGAGTTTGGTTCTCTTCGGCAGGATTTCAAGGCCGGGCTTCAAGACATTTGCAAGGAGGTTACTGAGATAGGCGACAGAGTTGATGCACTTTAACGCACAATTAGGCTGTGGGGTTTTAGGTTTAAACCTATAATAACTGATAAAACCCCACTGAAAGTAAAATAGCCCTCACCGGTGAAAACATATAAACACTGAAAAAACACCTGGACAACCACAAACTAAATGCCATTCAAAGAAAGGAAAAAATAGAGTGAAAGTCATTTTTTTCTTACTGAAGGGGTCAATACAATGTAACTTTGTTATACAAGTAGCAGTAAGAAAGACTGGCTAACATTATTCTGCTTGACTTTTGTTCTTTAGGGATGCCACTAAAATATTGTTTCTTCTTCCTTTTACTTTTTCAGTTTTGTGGCCTTTGGTCAAAGATGCAGGGTTTAGTTTCATGTTTTAGGTCCAGTTTAATTATTTTATAAACTATAGAGAATCAGGAAATACCAAACTCATATTTGATATTTTGGCTGCATTGGATTCATTCACCGATAGGTAAAATGGCTGGTTTCATAAAAATCTGTCATAATATGTGTCATCACATTTGCCTACAGAGAATGGGTAAAAACTCATACCATAGTTTCTAGTGGGACAGTATTGATAGTAGGTGAATTGCCAACACCTCAGGCTTTAAACATTCAATGCAAGGTATAGTGACAAGTATATATATCATCAAGCATCTGGGATAGTGATGAAAACATGACACCAGACTTTTGGAAAACATGGAACGCAGTGTCACTTGTAATGCTCTGCAAAAAAATGTTCTTTCCAAGTTCAACAAAGATTGGAGTGATATTGTTTGTATTAGCAGTGATTCAGCTACGTATATAAAAAAGCTGTGTGATGACCTGTCAAAATTGATACTCGAGCTGAAGTGATTCCCTGTAGTAGATCCTTGCCACTTCTTAAATGGTATGCTGAAAGCATCTTTACAATCTTAAGAGTTAATGAGGGATGCTATTGACTTTTTAGTTCATTCTGGTGCACTGGTTTCTAATGCACAGGAACTAAAACGCAAATATTTATCATTTCGTGCTTTATGTGGCATCAAAGAAAGAGTCATCCCAACTGTGTCCCTTAGCTGATGGTTCTCAGCCCAATGGGCTACGAATGCTGAGAGGGCCTTTTCACAGAAGTTTACATGGGTAGGAAAGAGCGAGCGCACATGACCCAAAGACTCACTGAAGAAGTATTGTATGGTGTACTACAATAAGATTAATTTGCAAAAATCTATTTGGACCTCATATACACTATAAGTACACTGTCTATATACCACGTTCAGTGCAGAAAGCAAGCAATAATAAAAGCAAAACGTTCCATAAACACCGGAAAAACTTTCTGTTCTTTTTAGTGGCGCGAAAATGTGTAACCACTGATAACAACTGGTTCGAGGCATATGGGCTGCAGATGGTACATTTATGAATAGATCGCCATCTGGTGTTGGGCTCGGATGATTGCACTTTGTTTTTCTTCTGGAGAAGTCTTTGTCGTCATAGGTGACTCCTCCTCTCGGTGTTAGTGCGCATGGGCATCGGCTCCATCCTTAGATTGTTTTTTTCCGCCATCGGGTTCGGATGAGGATCGAAGCGCTCCGGACCGACTTCAACAAAGAAGGTTATAACCGGCGCGTATTCCTTTCCAAATCGACGGTATCGTTATCGAACGCGACTTCACTCCATACCGACGCGATTCGAAGGACGACGACTACGAGAAACTCAACGTAGTCCAGCCCGGGGTCCATGGAAAGGACTCCATTCAAAAAATGTCCAACGTGTGGTGCTAAGTTCCCACACAAGGACCTACACGAAGTGTGCAACCTCTGCTTGTCCCCTGAACACGAATCCAGGGACTGTGAGGCCTGTGCAGCGTTCTCGTCAAAGTCGACGATTAGAAACCGTCGAGCCCGAAGACACGAGGTATCGAGAATGCAGTCACAAGCAATCCCGGAGCTGTTCGAGGACCAGCACCCAGAAGAGGAGGAAGATGAGGCCGACTAGGCGGGGTCAGAAGCGGACGAGTCCGACGTCGAGGAAATCGACGTCCAACAAACCGTGAGTGACGACGTCCCTTTACCGAAAAACAGACCCCGCACGGTGTCGACCCCGCCCTCGAGCCCGGTCAGACAACCGAAAAAAGTTTCCAACGCCCCGCCTTCGAGCCCGGCAACGAAACAGAAACCGAAACACTCGGTCCCCCATCATAGTGGTTCCGGTTCCGATAAACCGACCACATCGACACCGAAGCACCAGGTCAAGGAAAGCTCGAAGTCGAAGCAGTCCATGTCGACACCGAAGCACGCTTCGGCGCCGAAAACACCCTCGACACCGGGGACATCTTCGATACCGAAGAAGTCGGATCCGAACAAAACTTCGGCACCGAAAATACAAATGGACATTTCAAAGAAAAAACACCTTTCGGAACCGAAAACTGCGGTACCGACACAGGAACACGGAACGGATCCTAAACAAAAGACTTTGTTTATTGACCCAAAGACTGGCAAGGTAGTCACAGAACTACCTAAAAAGAGGAAACATGAACATTTGGACGACAAGGCTCATCCAAAGAAGAGAACAATGGGGACGAATACAACTCCTCCCCCTTCTCCCAAACCTCACACACCATCTTCGCCTCTTCCTCACAATAGGCCAGATATTCCTCCCACACGTCCATCTACACCTACAACAGATGGAGAGAGTGACACAGGGGAGGGGGGACACCCTGGGGATGATGAGGACACAATCCCAGAGGAGGCAGACCCATGGGAGGAGTATAATGTGGGATCAGGTAATGATACCGACCTTGAGTCATATCCCTCAAAACCTTCACCTCCTGATGACAATACTGGGTTTGCACAACTCATTACTAGAGCAGCAACATTTCATAAGGTAGACCTACATACAGAACCTCTAGTACAGGACTTCTTATTAGAGACACTACCTACTGCACAAAAAACATCAGGAACACTACCAATGCTAAAAGGCCTTCTCAGTCATACATCAGAGATATTCAAAGACCCAGTGAGGGCTAGGGTATTGAACCCAAGAATTGATAAAAAATATAGGGCAGCTCCAAAAGACCCAATATACATTAAGGGACAAATTCCTCTAGACTCACTAGTGGTCACAAACGCTCGCAAGAGAGCAAACTCTTTATCTACAGGAGAAGCGCCACCTCCTGACAAAGAGTCTAAACTAATAGATGCCTCTGGCAAGAGAGTAGCATCTCAAGCGGCAAACAGTTGGCGCATAGCTAATACGCAAGCACTACTTGCAAGGTATGACAGAGCGCATTATGATGAGTTAGAAACACTCATCAAACATCTCCCTAAAGAACATCAAAAGAGAGCTGATCAACTTATACAAGAAGGGAAGTTAATTACTAACACTTCAATAAAGTGCGCCCTAGACGCGGCAGAAACTGCGGCAAGGTCGACAAATACAAGCATCATGTTAAGGAGACATGCATGGCTCAGAGTGTCAGGATTCAAACAAGAGGTACAAACCTCGTTACTTAACCAACCTTTTGATGGGAAAACACTTTTTGGCACAGGGACAGATGAGGCCCTAGAAAAAATGAAAAAGGATACAGAAACGGCTAAATCAATGGGAGCATTGCAACAGCCGACACAAAGAGGTTCCTTTCGCAGATCCACCTATAGAGGAGGATCCAAAAGTACAGGTACAAACCAACAGCAAACCTCTTTTACACCTACATCACCCAGAGGTAATTCTAGAGGTGGATACAGGGGTAACAACAACAAGGGTAGAGGTCGCGGAAACAACAACAACCGCAACTCTCCAACCCCAAAACAGTGACTTCATAGAGCTTCCCCCAGACCATATAACACCGGTAGGGGGACGCCTATCACAGTTCCTACCTGTCTGGGAAAACATCACATCAGACAAGTGGGTAAGACAAATTATCCAACATGGTTATTGCCTAGAACTCACAGCTACCCCACCAAACATCCCCCCCAAACAGCGTCCAATGAAACAAGATCACCTGACACTGTTAAAACAGGAAGTAATATCACTGCTAGAAAAGCATGCCATAGAGAAGGTTCCACAGCACCAACAGGGAACAGGAGTATACTCCCTATACTTCCTAATCCCCAAAAAGGACGGGTCTCTAAGGCCAATACTGGACCTAAGACCTCTAAACGCATACATAAATTCGGAACATTTCCACATGGTCACGCTCCAACAAGTACTTCCTTTACTGAAGAAAGGGGACTTTCTTTCTACACTGGATCTAAAAGACGCTTACTTTCATATCCCTATTCACAAAGCCCACAGGAAATACCTCAGGTTTGTGGTAGAAGGACAACATTATCAGTTCAAAGTCCTCCCATTTGGTGTCACGACGGCACCAAGGGTGTTCACAAAATGTCTGGCAGTGGTAGCAGCTCACCTAAGAAGACAACAAATTCATGTCTTCCCATACTTGGACGACTGGCTAATAAAAGCCAGGTCACAAGAGGAGTGTCTGCAACACACACAAAAGACAATTCAGCTACTACACCAGCTAGGGTTCACGGTGAACTACACAAAGTCACACCTACAACCAAACAAAGTTCAACAATATCTGGGGGCTACCATAGACACAGAAAAAGCCAAAGTGTACCCCAACCCAATCAGAGTCCAAGCAATGCTTACAATCATTCAGAGATTTCAGCCACAACACTCACTAACAGCAAGAGTGTTCATGCAGCTATTAGGCATGATGTCATCCTGCATACTGCTAATACCATATGCAAAACTACAAATGCGTCCGCTACAAGAATGCTTAGCGACAGTGGAATCAGGCTCAAGGACAGATTACGGATCTGGTGTTGGTAGACGACCGCACACACCGCTCTCTGAAGTGGTGGAACAGAACAAACATTACCAAGGGGCGGTCGTTCCTAGAGCCAATTCCACAGGTGACAATAACAGCAGACGCATCGCTCACCGGATGGGGAGCACATATGGACAAATACACAGTACAAGGAAGGTGGAGTGTGCAGGAAAGAACACTGCACATCAACTATCTAGAACTACTGGCAGTGTTTCTAGCATTGAAAGCCTTTCAGATACATGTTATCCACAAAGCAGTCCTGATCAGAACAGACAACATGACAGCAATGTATTATATTCAAAAACAGGGGGGGGCGCACTCTCTCCAATTATCCAGACTAGCACAGGAAATTTGGAGATGGGCCATTCCTCAAAACATCTATCTGTTAGCCGAACACCTACCAGGAGTTCAAAACCAGATAGCAGACATCTTAAGCAGACAGTCGGAACAAATACACGAATGGGAACTGCACCAACAAATACTGCAGCCATTCTTCCAAAGATGGGGACAACCAGAGATAGACCTATTTGCCACTCATCAGAACGCAAAATGCCAAAGCTTCGCGTCCAGGTACCCACATCACCTGTCGCAGGGCAATGCGTTATGGATAAATTGGTCCAACAAATTTGCATACGCTTTTCCCCCTCTCCCACTAATCCCATTAGTGGTCAGGAAACTGCAACAACATTCAATGACCATGATACTAGTAGCACCCACGTGGGCAAGACAGCCGTGGTTCACCACGCTCCTGCAACTCTCACAAGTGCCACATCAAAAGCTACGAATTCTACCCATGCACCTTACACAGAACCATGGAGAAATAATGCACCCAGATCCAACTCAATTGAACTTAGCGATCTGGCTCCTGAAATCCTAGAATTTGGGTACTTAGATCTCCCCCCAAATTGCATGGAAATAATTAAACAAGCGAGACGTCCAACCACCAGAGCATGCTATGCAGCTAAGTGGAAGAGGTTTGCTATACACTGTACTAATAACAATATCAACCCTCTAGACGTATCAACAAGGGAGATTATTTGCTACTTGTTACACTTACAGCAATGTAATCTAGCGTACACATCTATCAGAGTACATCTAGCAGCTATAGCAGCATACCTACAAAACAGGCAGCGCATATCACTGTTCAGAGTACCAGCGATAAAAGCATTCATGGAAGGTCTTAAAAGAGTCATTCCACCAAGATTACCACCTTCCCCAGTCTGGAACCTCAACGTAGTACTCACCAGACTAATGGGGCCACCCTTCGAACCTATGCATAGGTGCGAAATACAATTCCTTACATGGAAGGTGGCATTCCTTATAGCCATTACCTCACTCAGAAGAGTAAGCGAGTTACAGGCATTAACAATACAAGAACCATTCCTACAGATACACCAGAATAAAGTGGTTCTTAGAACAAACCCAAAGTTCTTGCCTAAAGTAATTTCAGCATTCCACATCAATCAGCCAGTGGAATTACCAGTCTTCTTTCCAAAGCCACAGACGGTGGCAGAAAGGGCTCTACATACACTAGATGTTAAAAGAGCCATTTTGTACTACATAGAAAGAACACAAGACTTCAGGAAAACTAAACAGCTATTTGTAGCATTTTCCCCAACACATAAGGGCAATCCTATCTCTAAAGCAGGCATCGCAAGATGGATTGTAAGATGTATACAAATATGTTACATTAAAGCAAAGAGAACATTAACTGTTCCTCCTAGAGCTCATTCCACAAGAAAACTAGGAGCATCTATGGCATTCTTAGGGAACATTCCCCTAGATGACATATGTAGAGCAGCAACTTGGTCTACACCACATACATTCACAAAGCACTACTGTGTTGATGTACAGGCTGCACAACAAGCCAGAGTGGGCCAAGCTGTATTAAAAACTCTATTTCAGACAGTTGCGACAGACACTGGTGACCACCGCTAGGGAGGTAACTGCTGTACAATCTATTCATAAATGTACCATCTGCAGCCCATATGCCTCGAACGGAATATGCTACTTACCAGTATGCATCTGTTCTTGGCATAGAGGGCTGCAGAGTGGTACATGCCCTCCCTGCCTCCCCGGAAACCTGTGTCTGTCCCAACATTATCTTATTTAGATACATTTACATGGGCATATCTTTATGTACTACACTACACTACTCCATCTAACCCTACTATGGCAAAACAATCTAAGGATGGAGCCGATGCCCATGCGCACTAACACCGAGAGGAGGAGTCACCTATGACGACAAAGACTTCTCCAGAAGAAAAACAAAGTGCAATCATCCGAGCCCAACACCAGATGGCGATCTATTCATAAATGTACCACTCTGCAGCCCTCTATGCCAAGAACAGATGCATACTGGTAAGTAGCATATTCCTTTTTTAAGATATTGAAAACACTGAAAAAACCCCACCAGAATGTACCAAAAATAGAAACTGAAAACAGGAAAGCCTACGCACAATTGACACCAGGATGGAAGACCTTTAAAGCCTCTGGAAGAAAGTGACCGAACTTGAGGATCAAAATATCACCCTACAGTTGAAGCAGGAGGATTTGGAAAACCGCAGTTGGCGGAACAACCTGTGCATCAGAGGGGTTCCATTGGGAATGGAAGGGAAGGACATTTTGACTTACACGGCAGATCTTCTGAACGCTATTCGGGAGAGTGAATGCACCTCACTGCCCATGCTTGACAGAGCACATCAAGTACCTGGCCCTTGCAACCGCCCCGATTTTATCCCGGACATAATCCTGATAGTTCACATTTTTGCGGACAAAGAGGCCATCCTTAGAAAGGTGCAGGGGGTTAAGTTGGCCTCCTACAATGGACTTTCAATACAAATATTTCAAGACCTTGCACCCTCCACACTCCGCCAGAGGAAGGAATTCAAGCCTGTAACGGATAAGCTGAGAGACCTTGAGGTTAAATATCAGTGGGGCCATCCTTTTGCCCTGCTGTTCACCTGGGAGGGTAGACGGCGAGTTCTTCGGTCCCTGCAGGAGGCACAGCGGCTCCTGCATCTCCCCGTGAACTCTGATGACGATGACCTCCTATCTTCCCGAGCGCCACCCGGCTGGCGCACTCCGGCAGGAATGGTCCACACTTCCTCCTCCTAGATCTAGACGCCACTCACAGGGGCTTGAGTCTTCCCAAGCCTAGCAGGACATCATCTACCACATTCGCTCCTTGAGTGGCTCCCCATCTCTGACGAACTAGCTGCCCTCAGTCACACGACGTTCTGCATCATGGCCTTATCTCTGGCCGATGTCTGGCGGTACTCCCAGCCCAGGCCTGGTGGCTAGATTGATCCTTGCTTTTCTCATTACCTCAGGATACGGACGGTAGAGACTCTTGACTCCCTGTGTGTCTGCCGCCCCCCCACTTCGAAGTCCCACAGGAGAGTGATTTCTTCCAAATGGCCTGCCTTCGGGATCCCAAGCGGTGCCAGATAGACTCTATATTGACTTGGGCCGGTTCTTGATTTGTTCTCTCTCTTTTCTCTATCTCTCCTTTTTTTCCCCTCTGTACGGCTCTCCTTGGGTGTCCCTTGGCTGGAGGTTGTGTTGGTGCAACCCACTAGGGGTGTGTTGAAGAGTTTTCCATGGCTATGTGGCTTCAGCCGGCCCTCTGCTCCTGACCTTTTTTCATCTTCTCTGTTACCACTCTTGGCCGCTTGTCTCCTCTTCCTTGCTGCTCAATCTTTGGGGCTGACCTCTTCTAGTTCTTGGAGGGTATCTTTTGAGTTTCGCTGGGGTGTACATGGCTGGGTTTGGGGCTTGGGAGGATCTGGGTTCTGGAAGGGTGGATGGGCCGCGATGTATTCCCCTACCTGTACTATGACGAATACTGTCACATTCCTCTCTCTTAATGTGAAAGAGCTGAACTCCCATAAAAAGTGTCGTCAGGTATGGCGCTATCTGCTTCAGCATGACCCTGACATGGTTTTCCTGCAGGAGACCCATTTACTCCTCACTGACACCCACCTCATGTCTCACAATAGGTATCCCATCCAATATTGGGCATGTTCTCCTTCCAAGACC
This sequence comes from Lissotriton helveticus, assembly GCF_964261635.1. Classification (NCBI taxonomy): domain Eukaryota; kingdom Metazoa; phylum Chordata; class Amphibia; order Caudata; family Salamandridae; genus Lissotriton; species Lissotriton helveticus. Next base: position 2,110,588,370 of record NC_136061.1, read on the forward strand.
AGCAGGGTGACCATTTTTTCAAGTCTGGTTGGCTTGAGGCATCCCTTAAGTGTATGGCCGATGAGGGGGGGGGAGATTTCTTAAGGTTCCCATGGTCTGGGGTCGGGGCACCTGCAGTTTTGTCAACATATACGCCCCTAATCAGAAACTAGACGCATTTCTAGGCTTGCACCTTGGGGCCCTCCTTCGCTCCCTTTCTACCCTGTACTCCTTGGAGGAAACTTTAACCTGGTTTGGGACCCCGAGCTGGATCGTACTACGCAGACTCACCATGCTGCTGGGGTGATGTCAGCGAAACTGCGGGATGCCATTACCTACTTCGGAGACACTTGCACCCGGACTCGCGGGATTACTCTTTCTTTTACCATGTGCACCACGCCTATTCGCGTATTGACCTTTTTTTTCCTTTCGCTTCCCCTGGCTCATAAGCTGCGAAAAGCAAAAATCTCTGATATCTCTATTTCTGATTACGCACACGTCTTCCTCACGCTCCAAACCCCTGATGTCCATAGAGAACCAGTCCCTCGATGGAGGCTACCCCCCAGGCCCTCCGGGACCCTATGAATGTGACCGACATTCACAAGGAGATCGAGGCCTTTTTTGTAACCAGCTCCCTTTCTGACGCTCCTGAGGATGTTCTTTGGGATTCCTTCAAAGCCACTATTCGGGGGGTCATCACCTCAATCTCCATCGCCCGGATCAGGAAGGCACGCCTGGTTGAATCCACCCTTTCTAGGAATATTAATGATTTGGAACAAGCGGCGTCTCGCTAACCTTTGTGGCCAATTGCGCTAACAGCGTACTAAAAAGGCGGAACGACTCCTAGTCAAACTTAAACAAAAAATTTATAAGGCCGGAGATAAGGTTGGGGAATGCAGTGTACGGCGCCTCTGGGCCCAGACTGCCCAATCTCACATTGCGAGGCTCAAGCGACGGACCATCTCGGAGGTAGACAAGGGCCTTACAATGGAGGCCATCTATAAAGATCTCTATGTGCATACCCCCGGACTCGGTCGAGGCTTTTCTCGACTCTTGCCCCTGGGACCCTATTGATCCCTACTTCACGAAGTTACTTGACGACCCTATCTCTCATGAGGAAATCTCTAAAGCATTAAAACAGCTCTCGATAAGCAAAACCCCGCGCCCTGATGGCCTGACGGTCACTTTTTATCGGGTCTTCTACCCACAACTGCGGGATCACCTGCTTCATCTATTTAATAGCTTTACTGATCACTTGGGCCTCTCTCCTACGATGAATGAGGTGGAAATAGTGCTTATCCCCAAGCCTGGCAAAGACCCAACCCTGCCTGCCTCCTTCTGCCCTATTGCCGTGTTAAACACTGACGCCAAGATATTCACGAAAATCCTGGCAAATCGACTGGAACCACATCTTCCGGGTCTTATTGATCCCAATCAAGTAGGGTTGATCCGCCACCGTCAGGGTACGGACAATATCCGCCGGATAGCCCACCTCCTGGAGAAGACTCGCATCAGAGATATCCCTGCCTGCCTGGTCTCCCTGGACGTAGAGAAAGCGTTCGACCACGTGGACTGGGGCTTTCTTCTGGCAGTTCTTCAGAAGGTTGGCCTGGGACCTGGGTTTGTTTCTAAATTAATGCCACCCTATGCGAGGCCCACCACTCGCATCCGGTATAACGGTTCTATCACGGCCCCTATACATCGCGGCACCCGACAGGGGTGTCCACTCTCCCCTTTACTGTTCACCCTTGTGGTTGAGTCCCTGGCTATTGCTATACGTCACAACCAGGGCATACGGGTATCCCCATGGGGGGCACTGAGCATAAAGCCTCTCTCTTCGCTGATGATCTTCTATGTCTGTCCTCCCCTTCTACCTCCCTCCCTGCAGTGGCAATGCTTCTGGGGACCTTTGAAGCCATCACTGGCTATCGGATAAATCTTGCGAAATTCTAGGCTCTTAATCTTATGCTCTCTGCCCTGGAGGTCCAGGGGCTGCGAGACTTGATCCTGGTGCACTGGACTGACGAGTCGATTTGCTATTTGGGCCTGGATTGGACTCCTACCCTCGCATCTTGGACCTCTTCTAATTGGCCCAGATATCCGAACGCTATTCGCGAGGAAATGCGTAGATGGGAGGGCCTCGGCCTGGCATGGCTAGGGTGACTCAACACCATTAAAATGTCTCTTCTTCTCAAAATTCTTTACCTGTTTCAATCTCTCCCTACTCCTATACCACACATGGATGTTCTGGCTTAGTATATTTATACGAGGAAATATCGCCCTCGCTTCTCCCACAAAATTCTCATGCTTTCCAGGTCCCGGGGTGGCCTTACCTGCCCCATTTTGCAGGAATATTACTGGGCCTGTCACTTCCGGTTTATATCCGAATGAATTGTCCCCGAAAGAGAGAAGCACTGGTTCCACATGGACCAGGCGGTGTCCTGTAGACCCTTGTGGGACCTAGCTTGGCTCCCGCGAGGGGCCCGCCCTCGCCGTGACTTTATAGCTACTCCAACGAGAACAGTCTTGGAAATCTGGGATAGACTGGCGGTGCCCCGGGGCCTTACAATGTTTCCTTTCCCCTAAAGCCCCCTAACGCGTAACCCTATGTTCCTCCCGCCTTGCAACCTCAGGCTTTTTATGACTGGACCGTAGAGGGATGGCGAGTTATTTTTTTCAGGGCACTGCCTTTCGTACCTTCGACCAGTGCAAACTATTCTTTCATCTCTCGGAAAACGCGCGTTTGCAATACTGCCAGTTGCGGAATTGGCTTAGCTCCTCGACAAATGCCGGGAGGCGACTAGACGGCTCACCCCCTTCGAATCCTTGGTTCGTAGGTTCGAGGGCTCTGTCCTTCAGCACTCCCAACAACTTGCACCTCATAGCTATCAGACGCGTGGGCCTCTGACCTGGCCACTGGCGTTTTCCCGGAGGAGTGGGCTTGCTTGTGGAGGGACAGCCCCATGGTGTATCGTAGCACCCTCAGCGCGAATCCGCATACAAACTGATGAAACAATGGTATTATACCCCCACCCGTCTCCATCGGATGTTTCCAAACTCCCCGCCACTCTGTTGGAGATGCCAGAATGATAGAGGGGACTTCCTATCACATCTGGTGGTTTTGTCCTGGTTTGGCGCTGTTTTGGAAGGAGGTCCTAAGCCACATTAAAGAGGTGGTGGGTTTCCCGATCATTTCCACCCTTTCACTAGCAATTTTGGGCATGCAACCCGGCACTCTGAAGGCCATGAACTCTGTGGGCTGGCACCTAATCCTCCATCTATTGGGAGCAGCATGACAGTCCATTGCCTCCTGCTGGAGGCGGCCTCATCCTTCTCCTATTGCCGCTTGGTTTCTCCGGCTATGGGATGTCCTGTCCTTAGAACTACTCACGGCACTGTTCAATCACACAGATGCCCCATTTGACCCCATCTGGCAGCCACTTTTACGCTACTTCACTAAAACCGAGCATTCCTGCATGATGCCCAAGGCTGCGCGCTCTGCAGCTGTTTGACGACTACCTGGAGCCCTTCTCTCGGGGTCGGAAGCCAGAGTCCCTGGAGCAACTCCCTAGAGCAGGCAGACGGGACCCTTGTCCTGGAGGTCACAGGCCCCTACTCTAGGCCCCAGCCCCCTCCCTCGCCCTCCCAGAGCCCTCTAGGCCCCACCTCTCCCTCCCTCCCCTAGCGGGGCACACCCTTAGCTGTTCTATATTCTTTCTTTCTGTTCTTACCTCTTCTCTGACTCTTGTTTCCCTCTTTCCTCTGATGTATGTTGTTTGGTATTTTATGTATAGCAAAGATTATTAGTATTGGCGCAGTGCGAAGTGTTTCCTTCCTCTGAGGTGGGGGTTTTGTTCTTGTTGGGGCCATGTTTGCTTAGACCCTTTTAACCTCTCACCTGATTTGCTATGCCATTCCCCTACTGGGGTATCGAACTCTGGTTTGGCTGCTGTATTCTTGCTTCTCCCATAGGCTTTAAGCCCGGAACTGTACCTCTATACCAGGGATTGTGGGGAAAGGGGCCGGTCTGCTGGGTCGTTCCTGAGATGGTAACCTACTGTACAGCCTAGCCAATGATGCCATTCCACCGTTGTTTTCTTTCACTGCGACATGTGGCTTCTATTTGCTTGTATTCAATAAACAAATGTCAAGCAAAAAAAAAAAAAAAAAAAGATAAAGGACTCCTCCTTACAAACAACAAAGGTCCTATCAAAATAATAACCTGAGGTCATATCAAAATGCCAACCTGAGGAACGAAGAGAACATCACCCAATCAGGTTTCGTGTGTTATAGATGTGGAAGCACATCTCATACTACAAGATTTGACAGATGTCCCGCAAAATCAGCTAAATGTTTCGAATGTGGAATTATAGGTCATTTCTCTAAAGTTTGCAGACGAAAACTTTTCAAAAAGTCTTGTGTTACCGGTATTACAGATAATGGTTCAGACTTATCAGATAATAATGATGATGATGAATCTCCTGAGAACTCTGACATTATTTCCGCTAGTACAATGAAACATGTTGTTGTAAACATTACCGGTGGTGACAGTAACAAAGCTTGCATGATTTCTTTTGGTGGTATAACTCTGCAGGTTGCAGCAGATTCGGGATCTCCATTCACCATCATTGCTCGTTTCATTTGGGATGATAAATTCGCTAACAGCATTGGCTCTTATTTGCAGCTTACTGATGTAAATCCAGAAAGTTTTACTGGACAAAAAATTGCAGTCAGTACTCGTAGTCACAAGCCACTTTTCAAAGAGAGTAAGTGGGTAACCGTTGTGAATGGTTGGATAGATGACCCAATGACGGACTTGAAAGGAACTCATACTCTTCGACTCCGGCAGCCCAAGGTGTTTCCAGAGATGCACATAAGAGACAGGGCCTTAATTGTCAAAGAGGAGGCCAATGAATCTGTAGCCCACTGTGTGCCAGGCCAAGTAGATGCTTTGATCCTACCCTGGCGTGAGGTCTCCATTGCCTAGAATCGGGTTCAGTGGAGATGGGAACCTCGTCAGAGCCTTTCGTGCAGCCACTCGATCCCACACCTCAAGGGTGGTCCTAGTGTCAGGGGAAGAGTACAACCCCCATGCCCTATGCCCATGTCGCAAGATCAGAATTTTCCACAGGCAATAGCCCACCACCCCTCTGTCCATGAATAGCCAATGTTTCTTGGAGTTGTCACTGCTGCAATCCACTAAACTTCGAAGCTGTGCCGCTTGCTAATAATGTAGGAGAATAGGGACTCCCAGGCCCCCTTCTCGGGTCCAGTTGTAACTTTGTTCATGGCTCATACAAAGTCTCACTCTAGCCCAGACAAGGCGATTGAGTTCCCCTTGCTGGGACTGAAGCATGGCCAGAGGCGATTGAGTTCCCCTTGCTGGGACTGAAGCATGGCCAGAGGGGGCTCAAGTGGAAGGGCCTGAAATAGGAAAAAGACCCTCAGGAGAACGGTCCTCTTTAATGCCGCCATCCTTCCAAGCCGATGATAATGTTTCCATTGGGCAAAGTTGCATGGCAACTGCCAAAGCAAAGTCTAGTAATTGATAGATGCCGTTGCTTTCGCTGTTGGAGCTAACTGGAACCCATGTAAGAGATTTAGGTAGGCGACCATTGTAGCGGATATTGGGCAGCTGGTAGCATGGGTGTTAGCCGGCGACACGAGTGATTAAGGTCTTGTGACTTCTAAAATTCTGTACCCTGACCAAAATCCTTAAGCTCCACCAAAAAGGCCGAAAAGGCCCTCATCGGGTCATCAAGCTCAACAATCACGTCATCGCCATAGAGAGTAATTGAGTGATACTCCCCATTGAAGCGCAGCCCACTAATATTCGGATTCTCATGCACCCACTGAGCCATGGGCTTCGTGTAGAGTGTAAGAAGCTGGCTCTTTATATAGTGGATCAAAAAGAGGTACACTGCGTAAGGAGTCCAGGTAAAACCCCAAAGGATTTACAAAGGTACAAATGAGACCCCGAATGCTCTCTTTTGTGGTAGTCTGGGTGATCAATTAGGCATATCAGAGGGTAGTGCTAAGCAATTATTGCACACACAAAGGCGATAAGTGAGACACACACTCAATAAAGAAAAACAACACCAATTTATAAAAATAACACATACTTTTATATGAATTTAGATACCAAGGTCATTGGAATCAGGTTAATACTTTTCAATTTATTATTTTTTACAGTTTTCTGAAGTTGACAGTGCAGTTTTTGGGAGTGGTAATGTTGGGGGGAAAAACATACTGAATTTGAGCACTTAACAATGACTTACGGTACCAATCTTCTGGACTTTAGGTGAGTATGTGGTTGAAGGTCCGAGGTTTCCTCAGGGGTGGGGGGCACTGGGGCGGGTGGGTGCTTTTCAATGTCGAGTGCCTAATGCTATCTTACGGGGGAAAACTTGTACTGCATTCAAGCGCTTCACAGCGACCTACAGGACCAAACTCCTGGACTTAAGGTGAGTATGGGGCAAGGTCCAAGGCCACACTAACAGGTCACCTTTGGAGGCTCTGAGGCGTCGGGGTGCAGATGTGAGTTACGGCTTTGGGTATCCCATTCACTGTAATGGGGAACGGTCCAGTTGCAAAGAGGCTACAAGCTGGGACAGGGATATCAGTCAGGCTGAACCAACAAGGGGGCTCCGGTCTGATAATGCATTGGAGACACCTTTTGGCCTTTTCTCCGGCCAGGTGCAGAGGTGTTCTGAAGCATCAGGTTTTCGTCACCAGAGACACTCAGGGTAGAGGGGAGCTGCACAATGACACTACAGTTGATGTCAGTGAGTCCACTGTGAGCCAACCCAAGGTGGGCTTTGTCTCTGAAGGGTCGAGGGACCACGCTGGCACCATTGGCTTACTTCAACTAGGAATAGGGGCCACGGTACAGTGGTGCTTTTTTGGTGTCTGGTTTGCGGCAGTCTGAAGTCCTCACCGTTCTTTTGGAGCGCCTTCAGGATGCAGGGAAGTAGCTCTGCTACCCCACAGAAGTTCTCCGTCTTTTTTGAAGGCAGGCATCCTCCCAGGATTTTGGAGGTGCAGCAGCTGCAGGACTAGACAACTTTACCACAATCTGGTGGGAACAGCAGACACGCCAACGGGGTTGGCGCCAAGTCAATTGCTTCTCCACAGTCCTTGCTTTTCGCAGCTCTTCAGTGTCCTTTTCTTCTTAGGTCAGCAGGAATCTGATTTCCCGGTGCCAGGAGCTCCCCTAAATACTAGATTAGAGGTTTCAGGGGAGTGTAGGGTAGTAGTCAATGGGCTACTTACGCCTGGGGTCACTATGCCCCCTACATGACCACTTCCTGTGGGAAGTGGGCATAGCCCTGTAACGGAGTTCCTAGTTCTGTCATCACCAAGATGACAGACTTATACATTATGTAATCACATCAGGTAGCCTATCTTCGAGGTGGAACTAGCCTGAGAGTGGACACATCTCTCGGACTACTAACCAAAGGTGATGGGCTCTTTGAAGCTCCCTGCCTTGGAATGCTAATTTAACAACCTTCTTGTAGAAGGTGTAAAACACCTCCTTCCAGAGCAGTTATTGTTCCTGACCTCCTGAGAGTGTGGACATTATCCCTGGGGGTCAGAAACGCATCTGTGATGGTAAGCTGGACTGGACCAGTTAGCCAGCACACTAGAGGACTGGTAGGTTTGGTGCTGATGTCTTGTTAGCAGGCATCAGTGCACTGTCATAGTCGAAGATCAGTATCTTGTAGCTGAAAAGGGGGCAAAGAGTGGGGGGGACAATTGCAACCAAAGCCCAGTTTCCTACAAAGATCAAAAATGAGGGGTGACAACAGACACCCCTGCCTTGGTCCTCGGCTGATTATAAAGGGAGCGGAGGTCTGACTATTGATCAATACCATCGCCTGTGGCCGGCCATAGATACTAACTACCCCAGTGCAAAACCTCTTCCCGAAACCAAAAGCATTGCCTCATTGCCAGTGCAGTCGGTCAAACTCCTACTAGGCATCAATGGCCTTAGCATAACGTCCCTCAGTGAGCTTTTAGCCTTGTCCACCAGGTGAATGATCCTTATAGTATTGTCGCTGCATTGCCAATGGGCCTGGTCCTAGTCCACCAACCGCGATATAAATGGGCCCAGCAGTGCTTCCAAAATGCTAATAAAGAATTTAACATCGATGTTAAGCAGGGATTTAGGGCGTTATGAGACACGTTGCCTCCGGTCTTCCCCATTCTTTACAATAACGACAATAGAGGCCTCCAGAATTGAGGGCGGCATAGTCCCTGACTTGGCAATTTAGTTAGAGCCTGGTTAGGACCGGGCCGAGGGCGTTGCAGAATGTTTTATAAAAGAGAGCAGGAAAGCCATGTGGACTTGAGGATTTTAAGGGGGGGGGGTGGAGGGGGCTCTTCTGTTTAGCATTGGCTGAGATAGCTTCCTCCACTCGGATAGGCTAATCCAGAGCATATGCATGTGTAGGCATCAGTCGGGGAGTTCAAATCCCTGCGAGATAAGTTTGGAGACTATCTGAAGGGAGGGCTTGCGCTGAATAGAGCACTTTTTAGAAGTGCTGGAAGCATGCCGCTATGTGGCTGTGCCTAGTGATATCAGCACCATAGGGCACCAGCATAGTGTCCACCCTTGCAGCCTGTCTCTTAGCCCAGAGGTTTTTAGCCAATAACTGTCCAAATGCATCTCCCCCAACATAGAGGGAATGCCGCAATCTGAGTAGCACATATTCAGCCCGGTTAAGTCCATGTGCTCAATTTTGCTGCATGCTGCTTCTACCTGTTGTGAAACTCGGGGTGGGGGGAGGGGTTCAGTACGTTTATGAATAAGCTCCAGCTCTTTCACTTCTCTCTGCAGGCCTTCCCGCTTTTCCTGCCAGATTTTATTGGCTACCCCTGATATTGTATTCAATTCCCCTATATACCTTTGTTTAGGGTCTTACACAGTGTAGCGACAGAATTATCAGTGGTATCGTTGAAAGCCAAAAATAAGCAATCGCTTGTGTGATGCGGCTCACCGCATCAGATTTCTGTGGCAAGCTCTTCCTCATTTGCCATGCGACCCGCTGTGCTGGAGGCACCCCAATAGTGAGAGTCACTGCCATGTGGCCGAAAGGGATCTCGGCTCAATCTCAGTCATCTCCGCCAAGGCCCTGACCTCACTGGTGTCTAAGAAATAGTTGAGCAGTATTCCTAGGGGCATGCGAATAAAAGGGGACGTTTCGGGTTTGGGGATGTTTGTGCTTCCTGATGCCCAGTGTGCCTATCTGCTGCAGCCCTTGTGCCCCTTCTGGGCAAAAGTGCTATAGTATGGCCATAGCGCTACACAGATCTGTCCAAGTCATTACTAAAAACAAGGTTTAGGATCCATCCACCCCCCAATCAAAACTAACGGGTCCTGGGAGGTAATAATCTCAGCTATGGCGTGCTTTAGAAAGCGGTCCTGGCTTTCATTGGGAACATATAAAGAGGCCAAAGTAAAGGTGAAGTCCCCCAGATGCATCCGGTAGGCTATTACTTGTCCTTTTATGTCCCAATGTAGGCCCCACTGTGCTGCCAAAAGAGTGACAAACTAGAATTGCCCCCCTCTGTTGTTTTGGGGGAGGCAGAGGAAAAAAACTGTTGCAGGAAGGCTTTGGATTGGAGCCTATGTCATTCCCCAGGTGCCTAATGCATCTCCTGCAAGAGACCGAGGTCGACCCGGCCAGCTCCTGATAAGAGAGAATCACTTTGTGTGGTTCAGGTTCTTAAGACCCTTCACATTAAGGGTGATGACATTCAATTTATTGTGAGTGTAGAAAAAGTGATATAACGCAGTGCCAACGGACCAGGGCCTCTCTTGATCCCCTCTCCTTTAGGGCTGGAGTGTGCTTGGAAGAGCTATGCATGCTTGGGGACCTAAGGCGTAGTGAGCTCCTGTGAAATGTGGGTACCCCTCAACACCCCAAGCATGAACTATAAACTAAGTCCTGTTAAGAATCAAGGCACTGGCCAAAACCAGAAATCCTCCAAAAGAATCCTGGGATAAGGGGCCATCAGAGTACCTCTAGGATATGCCTCCTGCCCCATACCCACCCCCTACCCCCAGGACCCACCCCCACATCCCTGCTGGTAATGCAGAAAATCATCAGGTATGAGTGCACATCATGTAATTTTCAGTTGTTCAGGTTCGCCAGTCAAGGTGTCCAGTACTGCTAGTGTCTCCAAGGCCATGGTTGTGTGGTCTGGTCGCTGTCCTTTAGGAGAGATTGAGCCCTTATTCCATCCAAAAATTTATTATCCTTCCAACCACTGGAGCTGTTCTGTGGGCTCGCCACCTCCTCCTTCGCGTTGTTCAACAGGTGGCAGGTTTCACACAGGGATCGCAGCTGATGCAGTTGTCTGTCCCACTGGAATATTAGGCAAAATGGGTGCCCCCATTGGTAGAAGATGCCTTTGTAGTGAAGAAAGGTCATCACTGGATGGAAGTTATTGCATTTCTAGTGCGTGAGATGAAAGCTCTTGATAATGTGTCCGATTGTGCCAGCGATAAAAGGAAAGCATGTCTTTGGCTTTGCGGAGTATTGTCTCTTTAAGTTGGACATCATGGACACATACTAGAAAATCAGAGGGACAGGTGTTTTCTTGTCTGGGTGTCCCTACTGTGGGCTCTATCAAGTTGCATCTCTGTATCTGCTGGCGCTTCAAGAATCTGAATGAACAACACCCTCACATATGCTCTTATATCTGTACCTTCTGCCTCATCTAGTTCTCTTCAGTTGCCTGACGCAAACGTCTGGTCTCGGGGAGAAAGCAGCAGGCTCAACGCTTTCAGGCAGGATTTGTGAGGCAGGAGAGGCATGCTCCGCTGCCACCACGCACTCCCCTCTAGGTTCTCACTTATGGTTTCGTGCAGCTGATTCATGTGATGCTCCATGGCCTCAATAAATCACTGTGACGAGCCACTGCTGTTCCAACCTCTCATGTTTTTTTAGTTCTGGGCGTGGTAGAGTAGAAGCCACTGGCCCTAGCATTTGGCTCCAAGGCGTCCAGCACTTCCGGCAGGGGCCCTCACATGTGTGGCGACACACCGACAAGCTCTAGGGCTGATCCTTGGAGAGGTATGGCTGGTGCACTCTTCATCTCGCCGGGACAGCCGTCATCTAGTTTCCCTTTCTGGCGGGCTCAGTTGCACTGCTTGAGCCTGCCCAGGGGGCTCTAGGTTACGCATTTGGTTTCCTTCAGTGCTCGTTGTGGTTTCTAAGTTGATACTGCACTCTACCGCCCAAGCAATGTTAGGGGGAATGGGTGCTAGGCCCCCGACAGCAGCAGGCAACAGAAAGACAGAAAGGCACATCCTACCCGTCCTCCATCCTGGACACCCTCCCTGGCCAGTCCAATAATGTTGTTTTAAAGCATCACAGATGTTCGCTTTTATCAAGATTGTTCATATTATATTCTTTTGTATCCCAAGATGTGGGACTTCAATGGTCAATTTTGGTCATTTTTTTCAGCGCATGTTTATTAGGTCGAGGCTAGCGGCAGTGCGCATGCACTGCTCGCTCTGCAAGGCATGCTTTAGGGGAGTATGCTGTGGAAGCCTTGCCCACTCTCCCCCCATATTTTTCATTAGCTGGTGTCATTTTCCTTGGTAAATGCTGGCTTCCGATTCATTATGAGGCTTGTTAGTCCCTCCTTGTTACCGCCTTGTCGCCATTAGTTTTCCGCCCATAGCGACTGGACCTTTTACTTGGCACGTTACACGGTGGGCTTCCCCTTAGGGGGTCAGCACTATTTTGTTTATGGGCACTTATGGGGACAATGGCAGATGCTTTTTTTTGGTATTTGTTTCCTGAGCGCAGTACCCGCTTTAGGGACACCGCGCTCAGTTTATTTATTTATTAATATGTAACTTTCATGTTGAGTGCGGCATCCACTTCTGGGACACCGCACTGTTTTTTTGATTTTTTTTTACTTTCATAGTGAGCGCGGTGCTTGCTTCAGGGACACTGCGATCTGTTTTTGTTTTATTTTTTTTACTTTAAAACTGAGTGCGGCACTGGCGGCCCTACAGGGATTCCGAGGCTGGGATGCCATTGGCATTTCGGCGCTGGGCCACGTCATGAAAGGCACGACCCTCAAATCGTTCCAAGCCCTGAGAGAAGAATACGATATGCCTCGAACCCAATTCTTTAAATACCTACAACTCCGGCACGCCTTGTCCCCCTCTTTGATAGGCCTAGACTCGTTGCCTGAATTCAGTCCCCTTGAGGCCAAGGTGTTTATGGGAGAATTGGGAAATAAGAAAATATCCAATATATACCAAACCCTAGTAACGCACTGCTCTTCTCCACTAGATAAGCTACGCACTGTGTGGGAGGAGGACATAGGTACCTTGGAGGAGGAAGACTGGAGGGAGGCCCTGGAGGCTCCGAGAGGAGCAGCAAATGCGGTGCGCCTGCGCTTCATTCAGTTTAAATACCAGCATCCAGCCTACTATACTCGAGTTCGACTGTGGAGAGCTGGTCTGATTGCCTCCCCCGAGTGCCTGCGGTGTGGAAGCGCGGTGGGCACGTTTATACATACGGTGTGGTCGTGTGTGAAGCTGGCACGGTTCTGGACTGGTGTATAGAATTGCATGTCTGAGGTGCTGGGTTGGGACCTCCCCCACTCGCTGAAATTGGGCCTTCTTCATGTTATGGAACAGGTCGGATGGAACATATACAAACGCCATCTGTTGCTTCTAGGCCTCACGGTGGCCAAGAGAGATGTAGCTCGGGCCTGGAAAGACCCCAGGGCTCCCTTGCTCGAGGTGTGGAAGAGGGGCTTGGACTTTTGTATGGGGCTGGAACGTCCGGTCTTCGAAGCCAGGGGCTGCCCCCGAAAACATTTTAAAATATGGAAGCGATGGGCGGACTATAGAGGGCTGTGGTTGGAGCCGCCAGCGCCACGAGATACTGATGTGGAACATTTGCGGGTTGATCCTGGGTGAAGAGGGGTACACACTGATTGTGATTTCATGAGCTTTTATGTTTGGACCATGTAGACACTGTGCGGGGGGGGGGGGGGCGGGATCCGGGAGGGAAGGTACGGGGGGGGCGTGGGGGGAAGGGAGTTGGGGCGTATTCTTTCACCTCAAAATGTTGATTGCAATGCTAGTATGTGATGACTATCTATTTGCTCACTGGTCCTCTGGTTCATGGGGGCAGTGTCCTCTTTGTAATGCTTCATCGACATAATAAAATCTGTTCTGGAAAAAAAAACTGAGTGCGGCGCCGATTCAAGAAAACCGCGTTCGGTTTCTTATTTTTTCTTTTTTACTTTAGCACTGAGCGCGGCGCACGCTCCAAGAATACCATGCTCAGTGTTAAAGTAAAAAAAAAGAAACCGAGCACAGTGTCCTTAAAGCGGCGCCGGAGCTCGCTTTTAAACGTAAACAAGCATTTTCAATGCAGTAGGTCTCGCATTTAAGCGAGTTTAAGCTGGTGGCATTGTGAATGGCGATGACTTTTATTTATGTTTTAAAAAACAAAAAAAATAGGCACTGTCATTTACAATGCCAATAGCTTAGACTCACGTATATGTGAGACCTATTGCATTGCAAAAGCTTGTTCTGTTGAGTTGCTGTTCCTGGATGAGGTGTAGCGTGGTGGCTGAGGTCCCGATAGTTGTCTTCCTAGGTTTTCTAGAAGTGTATTTTTCAAATGCAGATCAAACTCCAACCCTAGTGATTATTGTATATGTAATATGTATTTTAATTAGTTGAGGCATTTGTAATGCCGAGGCTTTTCCACCACCAGATTTCTGCACCAAATCAACACTAATTGTGTATATGCAGTTAAAATCATGGTATCCATAAAGTGGTGTTCTCAGGGCTGTTGGTCAAATATTGCAGGTAAGGTGATTCCTAGTTATTTTATTTAACAGGGGCTGTTCATTTTATTCTGCAGGATTTTAAAATCATGCTTATTTAATTTGTTCCATATAATTTACTGTGGTAATTCTGTTATGCATTCCATTCCTTAAAGTTTTAGGTAGCATTTGACTGTAATTTTGCTTGTAACTCCTACAGGATGGAGCTCAGATGTGTGATTGCCATCATTCGGCATGGAGACCGCACCCCAAAACAAAAGATGAAGATGGAAGTTCGGCATCCCAGGTGAGAGACTGGCCCAAATTCCTCTCACTCTGTGAGGCGCTATCCATTTTGCCAGTCTGGCATTTTCCCACATGACTGCGGTTTAGATGATTGCTTTCATGGATAGATGGCCTCCCCTGATCCAAACATTATTACCTCCATGCCTCCAGTCTAGTCGCTTCCACCCAAAGTGTGGGGCTTGTAGGAAGGGGACTCTATATATAGTGTACCAAAATGAGGTGCACTGTGTTGAGAGTTCTGATGTCCCTTACTGGTGTATAGGGGCTTGCTTTAACAAGGTGCTCTGTTTGTAGTAGTGTGGTCAAGCCGCCTTAGGCTTATCGGAGGGGAGTGTTGTGCATTTGTTGCACACAGAGTCAATAAATGAGACACACACTCAATAAGGAAATTTAGAAAAATAACATACATTTTTATATTAATTTAGAACCCAAGATATTCTCGATTAGGTAAGCACTTCTCAAGTTAATGATTTTCAGGAACAGAGAAAATACAGCGATCAGATTTGAGGCATGAGCCTAGAATTCGGTAAAGTTATCCTATATGAGAAACACACTCCACAGTGGTATTTGCAATTGCTCAAGTCAACGGAAGAACCAAGAGCGCACAGCGTGATGTGGTGAACGTGACGAGAGCGAGTGGAGAGTGGCTGCGTTGAGTGCTCCGCAGGCGAATGAAAGCCAATCAAGCAGAGAAGGCGGAAGGCTGAGCGACTGTTGGCTGAGGACGGTAGGGATCTGCCTACTATCTCTACAACTTACGCTCCTTGGGGCAACTGTGAGCGGCGGAACGGACTATCCAGGTTAGAGCTGCGGTTTCTTCCGGCTGTGCGGATGCAGCCGGCGTTATCCCGGTGAGGCATGCGCGTTAGTGACGGTCGCTCCCGTTCTGTTTCTCCCTGCCAGCATTACCTACCTTTTTTTTTAATAAGACTTTATTAAGCACAAAATGCAGTTCACAGTTACAGTCAACGAACCAATGCAGTGAATATGGAATGACTGGTGAAACAACATCCAATAAGCAAACGAGAACAATGCAGGAATGTGGGTCATCCGAATTGTTCGAGCAATGATACATTGTGCCATTTTCAATACGATAAAACCATAAAGACAAAAATTAAACAAATGCAAAGGAAGAAAGGATACTCAATACACCAAAGGGTAAATCATATCAAAAATGTGCGAGAGTCATTAAGCAAGTCGAGCAGCACAGTAACAGGTACAGGCTCAGAATGTCGTGTCAAGTAATACGATGCCCACACAGCGTGCCACAGGTCAATGTGTACAGATCACCATGCAAGAGGAGTGAAGTTCCATAGTAGGCAAGCATCTCGCTCGGAAGCACACCGGTTCCCACGCCAATTCTCAACCTTCCCAACCACAGCAGGTCGTAGGACAGGGCCTGTATGTGATGCGTGTATAAGCAAGGTGATACCGGACATGCAGCCTGCGCCGCTCCCGCCCTAACCCACCCCCGTTGGTACAATGGAATGGAGGGATTGGGATTGCGTCTTCTGGGTAAGCTTCGCAACATAGCTCCGATATGGCCCCCAAATGTCTGTCGGGCGGGAAGCAGTCGGAAGCAGTGCCGAATACTCCACACTGTTAACATTGCAGTAGGCCACACTCCTGAGCCATGCGCCGACGGTCGGAGTGCGACGTGCGCACCAGAGCAGCGCAATTTCCCTCTTGGCCAAAAGGAAGCAAATGGACGCCAGTCTACGGAGAGGGCGTGGGAAATTCAGAACGTAGCCAAGCAACGCAATTTCAGGGGTATGCTGCAGTGTCATGCCCAGTATGTCACCCAGAACCCTGTGAACCTCCAGCCAATATGTATGCAGCCGCGGGCACGTCCATGACAAATGGGAGAAGTCAGCATACGGGGCGGCGCATTTGGGGCAACAGTACGGCCTACCAACGTCTATCTTGTGAGCAAGCGCAGGAGTGTGATACATCCTCCTTAGGAACTTGAAGTGTATAAGTTTATGCCTGCTGTTCATGGACACGTCTCTCGTGGCAGCGCAACACGCCTCCCACTTATCGTCCGTTATCTGTATGTCCAAATCGCCCTCCCATGCGGCGCGCACCGCAGCATCAGAGGAAGGAAGAGAGGCCAGGCATAGTTTGTATAGCTTTGACACCACGTGAGTACCCGCTTGGTTTTGTATTATAAATGTGAGTGCGGGGTCATCTGCAGGAGGCAATGGAAATGTGGGGAATTCAGCGCGAAGCATGGACCGGAGTCTAGTTAAAGTAAAAGCGTCCATAAATGTACGGGTAGTGAAACGGACGTCCTCTGTCAGGGAGAAAGCATGTCCCTCTGGAAACAGGTCACCAATCGTGTGTATTTGGAATTTGAAAAATGGGCGGCTAACCACCGACTCGCCAGTAATGGAGAGCCAGTGAGAGTTGGGAAGTGGAAGCGCAGAGGAGTACAACCTGTCCATGCGAAGCAGTCTCCGCAACTTATCCCAAGCCCAGCTCGTGGTGGACATCGGCTGTATGTCTTGCGGGTCCCGGGGGAGTCCCTTGGGAAGGACGGAGTTGAGTGGCACCGGGAGCGCCGTGTCGGCTTCAGGCCGCAGGTAAGGGACCCTGGCATCAGGGTGAAACCAGGAGTGTGCATATGAGCACTGTGCCACCAAGTAGTAAAGATAGAAATCCGGCACTCCGAATCCCCCTCTCTCATAAGGTAATGTCAACGTGCGCCAGGCCACTCGAGGGTTCTTGCCGCCCCACACCAAGCGCAGCAATGTAGAGCGAAGTTGTGAAAAAAAAAACCTTAGTAAGAGGGATCGGGATATTATTGAATAAGTACAAAAAACGAGGGAGGACAATCATTTTGACGATGGCAATCCGGCCAGCCATGGATAATGGAAGACGGAGCCACCGCTCCGTATTATCCTCCAAAAAATCCAGGGCATGTCCGTAGTTCAGTCGGACAATGGACACCGTATCAAGATGGACGTGGACTCCAAGGTACTTAACGGAGTCTGTGCACCATTCCAGAGGGAAAGAGCAATTCCATTGCACAGTGGAGGGGGTCAGTGGAAAAATAAGTGACTTGTGCCAATTTATCTTGAGGCCTGAATATTCGCCGAAGCGCGTGATCTCATGAATCAATGGTTCCAAATTGGTACTAGGAGCTCGAACATACAAGACTGTGTCATCTGCATATAGAGAGACGAGGAGTGGGCCAGTGCGGAATTGGAGTCCTCTGTGGAGGTGCTTTTCCTGGAAATGACGGACTAAGGGGTCCATCGCAAGGAGGAACAGGAGCGGGGATAAGGGGCAGCCCTGCCGGGTCCCTCTAGAAAGTGCAAAGTTTTCAGTTATAGTGCCATTCAAACGTATCCGAGCAGTGGGCGCTGAATACAGCAACTCTACCGTGGCCACAAACATTGCGGGCATGCCCATTCTCCGCATGATCGATTAAAAAAAAAGGCCACTCCAGGGTGTCGAACGCTCTTTTGGCATCCAGAAACACTGCAGCCGCCGGGATGGAAGGGTCAATTCTATGCAGAACAGAAAACAGTGTACGGAGATTTAAGGAGGTAGACCTGTGTGGGACAAAGCCGGACTGGGCCGGTGAGACAATGGTATCCACAAGCAGCGCCAAGCGGATTGCCAGAACTTTGGCCAAAATTTTGTAGTCAAGGTTTAGGAGGGACAGAGGTCTATAAGAACTACAGTATGAGGAATTGCGACCCGGCTTGGGCAGCAGAACTATGACCGCCTCCCGGAGGGTGGGGGGGAGAATGCCCGACTCCAACGCCTCCGCATATACCTCAACAAGTCGTGGCACCAGTTCCTCTTTGTATTCTTTATTAAAGTCGGCAGAAAACCCATCAAGACCCGGCGCCGAGGAACTCCTCAGTGAGTCTATAGCCTCAATTATGAAATCCGGCGTAATGGGCTCAGCCAGAAAGTCCTGCATGTTCTTCTCCAGGTATACCATGGCTATCTCGTTTAGATACGACCCCGGGTTGCAGTGATCCCTTGACAGTGTAGAAGTGTAAAGAAGTTTGTAGTATGACAAAAAGGTGTTGCAAATGTCGGGAGTGGAGTGATGCCGTGTGCCCTGTGAGTCGAGGATGTCAGTGACGTAAGCTGCCTGGTGTGGCGGGCGGAGCATCTGCGCCAGCATCTTGCCCGGCCTCTCTCCCTCGCCATACTGACGCGTTGTGTAGTGTTTACCTAAGAACCGTAGCTCTCTGTCCGTAGCGTCCCTAAACTCTAGCAGTAACTCGAGGCGTTTGGCCTCTCTGGCCGGTGAGGGATCCCTGAGTATCTCCCCCTCCAGTGCGGAGAGTTCAGCCTCTATGCGGGTTAAAGTGGTGCGAGTGTCACGCAGGGCCCCGATATGTTTGGCAATACAAACCCCGCGGATGGTGGCCTTAAAGCCCTCCCATAGCGTGGCCCAGGAGGACACAGAGCCAGTGTTAATGTCAAAATAATCATCAATGGCCGTACGGACCTCCTCAGTAAAAACTGGGTCCAGCAGGGCCCTGCCAGGGAAAGGCCACTGCTGTTCATAGCCACCTAGTCTCGGGACCGCCAGTGTCAACACCACAGGAGAGTGATCGGATAGCGTGCGCGGGGGAGTGGAGAGATCTTCCACCCACCCCGCCACGCCTGGGGAGAGTAGCCAGTAGTCTATTCTGGTGCTAGTGTTATGAAAACCTAAGTGGTGTGTGTAGTCCGGGGCGAGTGAGTGCAACCTGGCCTCAACATCTATCAATGAAAAGTGAGAGCAAATGTCCGCCATCACCGAGCGGGCAAGCGGTTTGCAGTCAGGGGAAAGGGAGGTGCTGTCTCTACCAGGATTCAGCAAGAGGTTGAAGTCACCCCCCATCGCCAGTAAATCGATGTCGGAACGTAGCAGCATAAGCTGTAGGTTTTGGAAAAAGGCCGGTGAGTCCACATTGGGGCCGTAGACACCCACCAGTGCAATATTGTACCCATACAACACGCCAGAGATCAGCACATATCTGCCCTCATCGTCAGTCTTGCTATCAGTCAACACAAAGGGAACACGCTTGTCGACCAGAATCGCTACCCCTCTTGCGTAGTTACTATAACACGAAAATACTCTGTGTACCCCATCCCTTGGCCAATGAATTAGTGTCTGTCTGTACAAGGTGGGTTTCTTGTAGGAAGAGGACATCCACCTTGTAACGCGCTGCATAGTTCAGAACCTGTTTGCGTTTCCGCGTGGTGTTCAAGTCCCGAACATTCCAAGTCATCAGCGTCAACCTGGAAGGGCCAGCCTGAAGACCTATCCTGGCCATAGCGCCACACCAAGGTCGATCAATTGTAATCGTGCATCCGACAAGCCATTCTAATGAATCCCGCTACCACACACAAACAAAAAAGACCACAAAAACAACACACATCCCGTCCCCCACCCACCACCCAGCCTCCCAACATCCCAGGGGAGGCAGACCCCAGTCAAGTGTTGAAACACAATAGAAACTACCAATTGTGAAAACCATAATATGAAAGAATATACTTGCAGTAAAAAAAACATTAAACCCCAAAAGAAATTATGCAAGCAGGCGTACGCCATGGGGGGTAGCAACGCCACGCCACGCGGGCAGCCCGGCAAAGCGACCACATAGTCAATGTTCGTACAACAAAACCTGAAAGAACACAACCATTAGTAACAGAACAAGTAGTGTTCAAGGAGGAAGAGGCACAGGACTTTCAGCCCTGGCCGGTTTCGGCAAAAAGGTCAGCGCTGGACTGTGTGTCATTGCGTGGTGGAGAATGCGGCCCGGAGCCAGAGGGAGATGATGAGCCTTGTTTTTTGTAGCCGTGACAAAAGTCTTGCGCTTCCGCTGGAGAGTCAAAGATGCGGAATCTGCCATTCACCTCCACCTTCAGTCTTGCCGGATAGAGCATTCCGTACTTTAGGCCAAGGTTACGGAGGGCGGATTTGACTCCAGCATATTTACGACGCGCTTCTTGCACCATGAGTGTAAAATCAGGGAAGAAGGACAACTTGCTGCCCTGCCACTGCACTTCTCCCGCCTCCCGTGCAGCGCGAAGCGCGGCGTCTCGGTCGCAAAAGTTCATAATTCTGCCTAATATAGGCCGGGGTGGTTGTCCAGTGTGTGGTTTGGGCCCCAGTGATCTATGGGCACGTTCGACAACAAAGCCAGCAGTGAAGGTGTCCTTACCAAATAGTTCAAGGAGAAGATGTTCAACAAAGGTATCAAACCGGCCTGTGGCAGTTGTCTCCGCCACACCAAGGATTTGAATGTTATTGCGCCGGCTACGCGCTTCCAAGTCCTCGTTTTTTATGGCCACTGCTTTTAGAATTTTCTCGACACGCTCCAGCCGTTTCAGCGATTTCGCGGCACCATCCTCCACATCCGATATCCTGGACTCTATTAAGTCAAGTCTACGATCGTGAGCCTGCACTGTGGAGCTCATGTCAGAGAGCATTTGGTCGAGAGCGTCAAAGCGAGTGTCCAGAGCCTTGAAGCCAGCACGCATTTCTCCCATCATGGCGGCCATCATAGACGCAGCGTCTCCCGCGTCTACAGTGCCAGCAGCCCCCGAGGCTGCCCCAGGCGGAGGGTCCGTGGTGAGAAGGGACGTCTTATCGAAGCTGAGTTTCCGCTGGTTCGGATCCCTCTACCCCATCGCCGAGACTGAATGAGAGACGCAGTAGCAGCGGTGACCGTTCACGCGCCAATCAGCAAGGTGGGTAGCAAGAGGCCGCAAGCAGGCCCGCGCTCTGGTAGGCCCCAAGGATGTGGGCAGTGTCTGACAACGTCCGGCGAAGGCAACGAAGGCTCGTTCCGTATATGTGGCGCAATGGTGCCCAGCAGTCGCCGATGGCCAATGGCAGGGTACAATCGAAGGAGTGGTAGGTGGTGCACAGCTGT
Organism: Lissotriton helveticus; assembly: GCF_964261635.1. Classification (NCBI taxonomy): domain Eukaryota; kingdom Metazoa; phylum Chordata; class Amphibia; order Caudata; family Salamandridae; genus Lissotriton; species Lissotriton helveticus. The sequence continues at coordinate 2,110,609,360 of NC_136061.1, forward strand.
GGTTGAATAGATTCAAAGTTCAGTTAAACGATGTGGTGGGTGCACAGGTGGGTGGTGTCTCTGACTGAAACACTACAGAAAATGACGAAGTTGTGTATGCATAAGGATATGCAGATACATCCCCACTATGGCACACCAGTTGGACAAAAGATGCCTTTCAATGGTTGATCATTCAACAACAAACTTCTACTAAAAAGAGAACTTGAATGGATGTTCCGCCTACAGAAGCCTTTTGGCCTTAATGACCGTTTTGAATATAGTTGTTATCTTTAATGTGTCAGATTGCTCTACATTGTCTCTTTATTGCTTATGTTTCCTTTAACTTCTTCATTGTTGATGTTTTCACTTAAATCCCACATCCTCAACCAGATCCTACTTTCTTCACTTTTCCCTACTCCAAGATGGCGTCATGATCTCTATCTACCCTAGTCCGTCTTCCAGTCCTTTTCCTATTTCACGTCTTCTCGGTTAATTTCCCCACATCCGGATCACTCGCGTCCAGCGTTTTCACCCTTTGTAGAACCTGTCAGTAACGCTCCGCGTTACATCGAATTTCAAGTAAGTCATTTGCCGATTCTTAGTCCGCCACGTTTTAATACCCGTCATTCACGTCCTGATATCGTTAAATTCACACTCCGTTTTAGTCAATAGCTGGCACCACCTTTCACTCGCCCCCCCGTTTTTGTACAAGCCAAAATGTCCCCACTCATTGATAGACACCTTAAATTATTTAGTTCATTACCGCGCCCCTCACCCTCCAATCCTTACACATCTTTGTCTTCTTCCTAGTACTCCTTGAGAAAGGGCACCGCCCGAAATGCATCGGAGTAATGCACTTTGAATGTTCCTCATTCTGGAAATTACCCAATAACATTGGATTGATATGAATGAAATATCGACCTTCCGATGAAAAAATAAGTTGTTTCAATAAATTTCTACACTTTGAATGATCAACCATTGAAAGGCATCTTTTGTCCAACTGGTGTGCCATAGTGGGGATGTATCTGCATACACAACTTCGTCAATGGCAGGGTACAGCAGGGTACAGTGCAGGCAGGGCACTGATGATGAAGCGTCGTTTTTAGTGGCCCGTAGGGCGGGGAGCGACCCTCTCCTGACACCAGGCTCAGGAGGAAGGGGGGGAAACCAGGTGTCTCACCAGGCGTGCGTGGGGCGGGGCCGCTGGAAGTCACCTGGGAGCGCCGCCGGGGTCCCCAGCTGCCGCAAACCCCGAGCCCCGCAGCCCCCAGACAAGCGCACCCGCCCGCCGCCCGAAAACCAGCGCGGGCCCGCAAATCGAGGCCCCGATCCCAGCACCTCCCTAGGCCGATTGGCCGCGGTCGCGCCCCAGGAAACAGGTGCCCCAACCGGGGGGCCCGCGGAGGAAGGGCAGCGCGCTAGGGGGCCCGAGGGGAGCAGCTGAGAGCAAGATGCCCGGCAGCCGAGACCCGCGCCGCACTCACCCAGCGCTCCGGCGCAGAAGAGAAGATGGCGCCGAGGTCCGGAGGCCTCGATTCTCCTCCGCCCCACACACCGCCGTAGGTCGCTCCCAAGGTGGCAAAAATCACCCAAAAGCACAGGGCGGCATCAGGAAGCAAATCAGGTAGGTTTTGAGGGACTGGAGCAGCGGATCACATCGTGTTCGTCTCCGCCGGGAGCCCGCATGGAGGAGCCTCGCAGAAGAGCAGCCATTCCGCTCTCCGCCGTGGCCACGCCCCTCCAGCATTACCTACCTAGTCTGCCGTACCCTCCCCGCCCCCTGAATCAGAAAAGTCTCCAGAGCTGCCCTTTCGTCGGCTGCCTCTATATATCTTTGGCTAAAGGTTAAAAGTAGAAATACTGCATGTAGGCCTCTGTTGCTGCAATTTTGAGCGTTTTGAGTTTAGCATCTAAAACACCATTTTTAATGTGATGCTTGCACTCATAGTCTCACAGAGGGAGTGGAGTGTTTGCTCTCCTGCTCTCTCCTCTGGTGTCTCCTACTGGGATAAAATCGGTCTGGCAGAAAGAGGAGAAGATGAGACTGTGAGGTGTATAGAGAGTGTGTAGATGGTCCCATCTAGCTAGCAGTAAGCAATCACGAAGGAGGCTGGTTGTTGACAGTTTATTGTGTGTGGGAAGGCCTAGGCCTTAGCCCTTCCCCGGTGCTGCGGAAGCGTCCAGCATTAGGTTGATGCGCGGTGTGCCTCATGGGGGTGTGAGGGTCTGCTCCAAATACACACTTCTATTCTTTCCCCATAATCTCTATGCCCCTCCTTGTGTCCATCTGAGCCTCTGCTCTACCCTCTAGGAAGAGGTAGTACTTACTGTGAAGCTGCAGAGAAGGAAAAGTCTCAAGAGTAAAGGATAGAGGGGAGAGAGAAGAGGAAAGCCAGGCATCGGGAGTTTGATGCTTCTTTGGTCAAGTAGATAAGTGGCCACTCCTGGATATCTGTGGTTAATCACTTTAGGCTCGCCAAGGTTGTTTTTGACGATGCCTTCTAGGTGCCTGCGTTCTGGTCGTTTAATTGTGCCCTCAGGCTCAGCCAGTTCCTTAGCTTGGGCCCCCATATTGTTGATAACTATCCAGCGAAACAAGCCGCAAGCCCATCTGTCCCTCCAGAAGTCCCATCCTACCATATTGTACATGTTTTCTAAGGGACAGAGGGGCAGTAGTAGGAAATAAGGAAATGGGGATGCCCACAGGCGTAATTAAAGACGGAGAGGTGGGTATGGTTACAGTCCTCTCCCAGGGCACAGTCCCGTATCAGCTCAGTCTCATCATACATAGCCCAGTGCACTCTATCTCTCAAACTCAACTCATTGACCAATGTCACTCAGCGGAAACCGTAGAAGAAATGGATATGGAAAACCGTTAGGCTGGTTCTGAAAAAAATGGCGCTGATACCAAATTGAACTCTGAGACTGTGTTTATGTCTGAGCCTATGAGTCCTGTGGTTCTATCTGTCACCCTAAACATTGAGTCAGTACCAGGAGTGTTGTCATCCATAGATGTTTCTTGAGTGACTTATTATTAAGGCTCCCTGTTTTCCGTTTTTACTGATTTTTACAGATAAATACAGACAGAAAACCATTTATTTTCTCATCTGTATATATTTTTAAATGTGGATAAAAACGGAAATTGGGTGCTTTTTGAGTGTTCCTAAATACACTTTGCCATGACTGCCAAGCCAATAACTGAGATTTTAGTAAAGAGGCTTAGACAGCAGTAGATGTGCACAATGCTGATGCTGAAATGTGAAAATGTTCATATAAGTGCATTGATTTATCTTCTGCAGGTGTTCGTATCACTAAACCTGGGAGGCATTCAAACATGACTGCATATTTATTGGTTAAATAAATGTGGAAATATACAAGTTTTGGCTTTATTTTTTCACAAAACCCATATTAAATATGGATAAATACAGATAAAGTTGACAAAAAATAAATATGGATAAATACAGACGGAAATGTCAAAGAAATAAATACCATAAAATCGGGAGCTAAGTGGGGGTGCATGCAGCTTTGATCCGGGTGAATTGGGGGACTTTTCTTTGCCGGACATTGCTATTTATATGGAAAAAAATGAGTTTTGGAAACTAATTTAATAGTCTGTTGTCCCAGAAATGGCCTCGAGCCCCGTCCTCCACTTCCAGATTTGTACAGTAGTACACCTTCCTCAAGTATATCATTATTAGGTTAATTGGATCTGATGAAATTAGATGCGTCTCCAGGCACAGGGCGCACAAGCCTAATGGCGATTGTCGAATGAGGGAATTATTGAGAATGGTGGAGGGAGGGCCAATTTTGATATTCTTTATGCATTAGAGAGGATTCTTTCCTCAATTTTGGCCTTGCTAGATACATCAGTTGCTAACTCTGCTCATGTGTTGAATGCATTGTCCCCCTATTTTAAGGGGTGTGCTGCACCTCACTTCTGCCGGTATGTGTCTTGGGAAGGAAGAAATGGACATTAAATTGAAATCTAAGGCTTCCCAGACTAATAAAGTGGCATCATATGGGGTGGTAGAAATGGGAGTTCAAGTGGGAACTTATGATGGCCTGGGGCTTCTCTTATTGGGCATTCTGAAAATATCCCTGAGGCCGACCATATGCTTTGTTCCCCCTCCCAAAATCAGATAACTGGGGACCCACCGTCTTGCTGCTCAAGGGGAGAATGTAAATGCATCAGTATTTAAGAATCTTCCTACGATGTTCCTTATATTTAAAAAAGCAGCCATCTTTACACATCGGGATACAGTTTCACAATCTGACCCTCCCGTTGTTCATATATCAAGGGTTAAACCAGATGATGTTTCTCCTGGGAACGGCGCTTCTCCCCATGGATTGGAATGTGTTAAAATCTTGTGTGTGTGTGTGTCAGGGAGAGGACTTCAGGTGTTGAAGATCAGGCAGTATGCCTTGTGCAGCTACTGCAATTAGTGGCTAGGTGGCTGCAGATAGCTGTGGCTCTAGCTGCAGGTAGTTCCATGGGGGGGGGGGGGTGTGTGTGTGTGTGTGTGTGTGTGTGTGTGTGTGTGTGTGTGTCTGTGTGTGTGTGTCTGTGTGTGTGTGTCTGTGTGTGTGTGTCTGTGTGTGTGTGTCTGTGTGTGTGTGTCTGTGTGTGTGTGTGTGTGTGTGTGTGTGTGTGTGTCTGTGTCTGTGTCTGTGTCTACACCTACCCAAGCTGCGCCAGGCCACTTCCGCAGTAACAGGATTCCTCCCACTGCTACAGCATCTAGTGCAACAGCTCTCACGACTCACCAGGGTCTTCTCATGCCTCGCTAAAGAAACCGGTCGGTGAGTCACTTCAGAGGATACAGTGGCCCATGTTCTGCTTACCCATTTATGCTGTCCGTGAAAAAGTGGGCCTGGCTCTGGGCTTGTCTTCGGGGTGCTGGTGGGGTGGATAGCCCAGTGTTGATGTGCCCTTATCAGGGCGTTCTCTCCACTCGTTAATTGGCAATTAATTTGCAGGTGTTAAGTCCCTAGTAGCTGACCTCTAAGAGGGGCCAGCTGGCCATGAGAAAAGAAGAAAACAGCCTCTGCCCCTTCTGCACCCCGCCCCCCTGCACCGTGCCTCACCGCTGAAACAGCGGAATTCCCAGGCAAATCCAAGGCAAGAGAGAGGGCAAATTCGGATGTCCTTGTCTGGTGCCTCTCAATTCCTGCTGACTTTTGCTGCTAGGCTGGGCTGTGGGGCCTGTTGTGGGGGCTAAGGAGTGATCGTGTAGGTCCACCAGCCAGGCGCAACTCCCCAGCTGCGCTCGGCTGTCCCGGCCGCTCTCTGCAGTTCGTTAGCCTTCCGCCGTCAGTTCCTAACGACACCAGTGTAGCGGTCTAGGCACCTTGCAAGCAGGACCCGGATTTTAGCCCGGAAGGGCTTCTATACTTTGTATCACTCTCTGGCCAGGCGTGGCCAGAGAGCTTAAATAAACGGGCGAAGGTCACTTGGGACTTCAGGCCCATAATTTGCATACTGTTTGGTCCTGTGTTCATTCAGCTCCTCCAGGTAGGCCTCATGAGTTCCGTGACGAGGGTTGGCATTAATCGCGGCCCAACCCGATCTACCCACGACCCTTTCATCTCCTTTACCGACACCCCGGACTGGAGGCAGATCGCAGCAGGAGGCGACACCCCTGCTGAGTGCAGGACAATCGCAAGTACGCACGCCGGCGAAACACTGCCAGCAAGTTTCCAGTCCCGCCATAACAGAGATTGACCCAGCAGAGAGTGCCGTCGCTGCAACAACAAAGATATCATCGCCCAACAGCCTTCTCACCTGGCATCCGTGCTTTCACAGTAGCAGACCAGCGTGCCAGTGTCACCTCCAACAAAGGCCCTCAGGCGGCCTAACCCGCAGCGCACCAGCACAATGCATGCATGCACAGATTGTCTCCTGCCGGTCTCCAGAGACATGGCCTCTACGGCACCAGCTGGCCAAGCGCTCACGTGATCATGCCAGAAAACACAATGCCTCCACTTGCTAGCCTGCAGGACCAGCCACCCCCACAAGAACAACACTGGGAGTGTATACAGTAGTCTGCCGGCTTAGTAATGAAAAGGGACAAGGACCAGGCAGAAGAAGGGGTGAATAGCCAAGAAAAAGAACAAAAAAAACAATAAGAAGTTACCGTCAGAAAATAGAACTCATACCAAAAGAGGAAGCAACAGTGCTAAGCACAGAGTGCACACACAATTACTGCATCGCACCAGACACCGGAGCTGGTGCGCTGCGCTGAGTAGGCCCTGAGCCTACTCCTGTCTATGATAGACCACAGGAAAAATGTCTGGAATTAGCCACCTACTTCAAAAACAAAATTGACATTATTATTAGTTCTCTCCCCTCGGTCTTGGGAACATCGCCCCCTTCTGAGGACTTCAGCATGTCGGAGAATCAACTGACGGCATTTGGCCCTGTATCTACAGGTGAAGTACTGAAGGTCCTCGGGAGCATGAAAAGCGGCTCACCTCGGGACCCAGTCCCGATGCGGTACCTAAAGCAGGCCGCCCTGGCGATAGGAGAGCCCTTGACCGATCTGATCAATCTCTCGTTCACTCAGGGGACAGTGCCACCTGACTGGAAAGGTGCGGTTGTCAAAGCGCTTCTGAAGAAGCCGGGCTTGGACCCGCAGAACTTGGCCAATTTCAGGCCCATCTCCTTATTACCAGGAGTTAGTAAGATGGCCGAGAGGCTGGCGAACCAGCGGTTATCAAACTTTCTTGAGGAGAATGGCCGGTTGAGGGACTCCCAGACGGGATTTCGACCAGGCCATGGAACGGACACGGCTCTGCTAGCAGTGGTAGAGGAGGCCAGAAGCACTTTGGATGCAGGGGGATCAGTGGCAGTGATCCTCCTGGACCTCAGTGCGGCCTTCGATACCGTCAACCATGGGGTCCTGATACAACGTCTAGCGGAGTCGGGTGTCACAGGAGTGGCCCTGGAATGGTTGGCCTCCTTTTTGGAGGGGCGTACCTTCGAGGTTTGGGAAGGAAATGCTAAATCCCCTCCCCTCCCACTCCACTGCGGGGTGCCACAGGGCTCATCCCTTAGCCCCACGTTATTTAACGTGTATATGGCACCCCTGGAGGGTGTGGTGTCTCCGTTTGGCTTTAAGATCATAAGCTATGCGGATGACACCCAGCTAGTGGTGAGTCTTACACAGCTGGAGAAACAGCCTGAGACACTCCATGCATGCTTGAGAGATGTGTTTGATTGGATGTCCAGGTCATCGCTCAAACTGAACGGGTCAAAAACTGAGCTGATGATCTTGGGCCAGTCAAGTTTTGCCCTCTCGCCAAGCAGCTGGCCCAACTGCATGGGCACCCCGCCCGACCCAAAAAAGGAGATTAAGAGCCTGGGGGTCTGGCTGGAGCCGGACTTGTCCTTTAGGACACACGCCAAGAAGATCGAGGGCGTTTGTTATGGAATGCTCCGGTCGGCCCGTAAGGTTCTCCCCCTGTTACCAGAACTCTCCCGGAAGCTGTTAGTCCAAGGCTTAATCATCTCACGCCTGGACTACAGTAACGCGCTCTTTCTTGGAGCGCCAGAGTCAACGTTTAAGATCCTGCAACAAGTGCAGAACGCAGCAGCAAGGCTGCTGCGGAATGTTCCGGCCAGGCAGTCAGCCAGGCCGGCTTTAAAAGCACTCCATTGGCTCCCTGTCAAAGAGAGAGTTACCTTCAAGGCCCTGTGCATCGCCCACAAGAGCATACAGGGGAAAGGACCAGCTATTCTGAAGGACATGATTCGCCCCTATAAGCCCACAAGAGCCTTACGCTCTGACAATAAACATTTCCTTCAGACTAAGAGAATCAGGAGAGCCCGCTCAGGGGGCAGGAGTTTTTCTATCCATACAGCGCTCGCCTGGAACTCCCTCCCACTCTCGCTGCGGTCCGAACCAAACCTTCTCAGATTCCGGAAACATCTGAAAACGTATCTTTTCCCAGAATAACTGCAGCTCCTCTGTTTCCTATTAGTAAGCCTGCTCTTGGTTTCTTTAAGCGCTGGGATGCCCTAGGGTAACCGTGCGCGGTACAAAATTCAATAATAATAATAATTATGAAAGATCAGGCAGCACTAGTGATAGAGCGCGCGAGGCCACCCGACCAATAATTTTCGCCGTTTCCGGCTTCAGGGCCCATATACTTTCAAATCACCATGACCAGGTGACTTCACGAGCTCTACCAATTTGTGTGTGTGTTCCCTACTATTATTTCTCAATGCACCCGACTTACCATCCACCGATGCGGGTACCTAATGACCCCAATGAATCAGGGAGCTAGCTGTAAAAGGAAAGGCAGCAAAATACAAACCCAACCAATAACATGCAAAATACTGTTGAAATGACCACGGACAACTGGAAGTTTTAAAATGTTTATCTAAAGTTCATTTGCTTAGTGTATAAGGTACAGTAAAATAAGGCAATCAATAACCAAGATAACGTAAATTATATAGCTATAAAGAAATAAAGTCAAGGTAATCATTCAAGTGTAATATGGAATGCAAATGAGAAAATACTATATAATCTCAGAAATGTTTAAGCATGGACAGTTTATGCATGTGTAACTATAGGAGGGCCTATAAAGAGTAACACGCTTCACTTAAGGTGAACGGGCCTTTGAACAATCTAGGCAATGAGGTTCTAGACCATATCAGAAAATGACAAACTGCAATGCAAAATATAATTTCTAACAAGTGTGAAGACATAGGAACAAACTTATGGGAAAAATGCAAATGACTTTCAATATTTGCGGAAAGACATGGAAAAATAACATATGCAATGGTGAACTTTATTAAAGCAAAAGTTAGAAATTCAGAAGGTGCAAGAATTTTAAGAGGTTCAGATCAATATTTACCTAGAAAGGGGTGGAAACCAAACCCTGGCCACGGGTCAGTTAAGGACAGGAAACCCTCAAGGAAGGATACCCTTCAAAGGACAGCAGGTGCAGAATGGACACCCCAGGTAGGACAGGATACCCTCGGATAAGGAATCAGGACAGGACCTCAGGACAGGACAGCAAACCCTCAGGACAGGACCTCTCAGGACAGGACCGGAACCCACAGTTCGGAAGCAACGCCTGCGCTCCACCCGCTCTGCAGCTATCGATCAAGACCCCGATTGGGTCAGCGAACTCCCAGCAAAGTGCTTCGCCAGCACTTTAAGGTTCAGTAGAACCTTAGTCTATGGTCAAATTCGGACAGAGTGCTCCGCAGCGCTCTGTATCTTCAGTCACCTATTGAGTACGATGGGTCAGTGACCGGTCAGCTAAACCAGACAAGTCGGACAGTTCCCTAGGGGAACCCAGGGTAGATATACAGTTTGGGGACAGTGTACCACCCCCCAATGTTGCAAAGTGTCAGAATCCCTCAATTTCGATTGGTCCTAAGGTAGAATTTGGGTAACACACCAATCACAATACAAGATTTTAAGCCTTCATTAGCATACTTGGGTACCGCCTAGTAAGTTTGGGGTTCCCATGAGAAGTTACACGGCAAACAGTAGCGCAACATTACAATGTATCATATAAGGAGCCACATTCGCTGTTCTCGCAGGGCAGAGGTGACTTTCTCAGGAGCATCTCGCCCATCGCTGCCAACTGGCTATGTTCCATCAGTCAAGGTCCACTGTGCTGCCGAAAGTGGCGCAGGCGCAGAAGGGACCTCCAATATGGCTCTCCTCTCACTCAGACCCCCATTCCCCGCGATACATGAAAAGTAAGCGAAAACAAATTAATACATAATAATGTCATCATGAAAACACATCACAGGGTTTGTACTTTTAACTCATCATCAAGAAATAAACTTATGCATTTTAAATGTTAGCTACATTGATACGACCACAAGAGCAGTGGCACGAGCAGTACCACATGATGAGCACAGCTATGAATTACGCATGCGCATAAATTTCCCTCCACTTCTGCAGACGCGTCAGGACACGTGAGTGTGGCTGACGCATGCGCAGTAACTAAAATACAAGCGGCGGCCATGTTAAAGTACACGGGGTAAGTGTATTAGAAATACACGTAGGCAAGCTTCATAAACTTTGCCTAAACAAAAATAAACGTTAGTAAAACATACTTATGTTACCTTATTACACATAAACGAGGTTCTTGACTTCGGCAAGCCGCAAAATATGCGAAGCTTTGCTTCATCAATCCCATCTTTGATGATATTTACTATCATCACAAAAATGGAACCAGATGCCAACTTTCTTTCACACCTTATAAAGTTCTATCTCTTCCAGCAATCGTTCTAACTTTTCTCTCTCAGTTTTAGTAGGGTGAGAAGTCTTCACCTTTTTGTATATCTGATCATTCACTTCCTCCAACTCAATCTCATCCACACTCCGTTTCAACCCTCTTGCATTTACCTCGTGTTTCTTGGTGCGCTTACGGCATTTACAACAGATAAAAATGAGAAATATAATAAGACCTATAATACCAATTGGCATCAGTATCTTGAACAGTAAGCTTTTACCTACACTAGCAAGCCAATGACCTACATTTGAGAGACCATCTACCAGTCTCTTCCAGGCACTATCAACCTCGAGTGGTTTGAGTTCCTTTGTCAAATTAGTAATGTTTTTCACATATCTTTTGATCTGTACACTTTTATCCGGAATATAAGTGCAACAATGTTGTGCCTTCAACATCCGGCAGACTCCGCCCTCTTTCGCCAATAAGGTGTCAAGAGCAAGTCGATTCTGCAAAACCATTGATCTGATCGCAACCATTTCGGAATTGACCAGCAGGAATCCATGAGCTGTTTCAGTAGACAGCACATCCACTATAGTAGACAATTTGCAAATTCTGTGAGTGTTCAGAACCACTCCCACTCCAGGTATCAGTGCACTGAAAATACTACCCATAATCTCACCTATACTTTCTCTTTTACTACGCACTAAGCCATTAGTATTTTCATTGCTTCCAGCTTTTCCATTCACATGGTATATTCTCGGGAAGACAATGCCAAAATAGCAGCTTCCATACCAGTGATCCGGCAATTTGAAATAAGCCTTGTCCCCACAAATATAATAAATCCCAGGAAACACAGGCTCTGACCCATTTTTGAAACCCCAACCTCCAATTACCTTGTAATTATGTTCGCATTCACTGGAACCAATGAAAACATTATTATAATAGCTAGTCTTCTCGCGATGAAGACATAGCTTGCCTTTCTTTTCAAAATCCAGCAACAGAGCAGGTCCCGCCCCACCATTTGAGGTGCCTTCCATGTTCTCTGCCCACTTTGGCTTTTTCTGACTTTCGTCATTAGCCTTCTTTTGTATTTTAATTCTTCTTTTCTCTGCCATGTTCAGGAACATCTTTTCCTGTTCACGCAAAGAACAAGTCAAGTTATCTCTGTGTGCATCAGCTATGTCAATGTTACCTATAGTCAAGAAGTAGTCTCCCATATATCTTATGGTGTCGCTTTTGGTATGTACAGGATTCAAGTTCCCACGTATAGGAAGTTCAGAAAAAATTACATCATTATTAGAGTAATAGTACTGTAACGGTCCTCTTTTGTAAAATAAACTAGCTAAAATGCTACAGGAGATTCCATATGTTAATGGCAAGTGATGGTATGTCACGCCTTCAGCCACAGAAGTAGGTAGCTTCATGCAGACATAGCAATCTTCAATTTCCATAGTCTCTACATAGTGTATTAACAAGTTTGCAAAAACATTTAAGTGTGTCCTGTTCTTAATTCCATGATAATGTAGTCCTCCTTCATCTGATGCTTCTAAGTCTCGTTTTGTTTGTCTCAGTGCTCTCTCATGTCTTGCTACACTCTGGGTTGTCAACTCCTCACTGTCTGTATTTACAATTTCAGTAGGGACAATGTTAATATCTTTACTTACAGTGAAGGGTATAAAGATTGTTAGTCCTATCCAAATTACTATCAGTACTACTATACTACATATACACACCTTGCAGCACGTCTTGAAACGACTGCAACTAGGTCTACCATTCACAGTTGAATCAGACATTTCGGCTCAGCAGAAGTTTCTTGACCCCTCTTTGTGTCTTTACACAGCTAGCTTACTTTGTGCAAATTCACGGTGGTTCGTCTTCTTCTTCAGCAGAGTACTCAGGGACGGGCTCTCCGTCGCTTACGTCAGTTATATCAAGATCTTCAAGTTCTTCCAAAACGAGTGTCCATTCAGGAGACTTGTACTTCTTGTTTTGTCTTTTTATTCGTTCACTCCTTCTTTTGGAAGAGTTTTCTTCTTGCTCTGCTATCCGTGCACTTCTCCTTGCTTCTGCACGTTTTTCTTCCACCGTCTTTATCCTTAGCCTTAGTCTCTTTACGAACCTAGGCTCAAGGTTGTTTCTTTTCTTTAGTCTCTTAGTGGGTACTTGGACTTCACCTTCTTCTCTTAACCTCTTGTTCTCTTTAGCTTGTGGCAATTCTGCTTCACTTTCTTCTTCTTCTTCTCTTATCTCGCTAGTTCCAGGGCTAGCATCAAATTCTTCTGCCTGGTTACTAATCTGGCCTTGTTCAGGAATATTTTGTTTTTGGCTTTCGATTGTCTCTGTTTCTGTTTCTGTTTCCTGAACCCGTTCTTCTAACCCTATCTGATCCTGTTCAAGCACTTCGATCTCTTGATTTTCTTCTGCTCGAACTATTACTCTATTTCTAAGCTGTTCCTTATCCACATCAGGAGTTAGTGGAGGTGTATCGAACACCTGTTCTGTCCCTGTCTGACCTTCTCCTTCCTCAGTTTTGATGTGAATCTCAGGTGGCTGAGGTTCTTCGCCTGTGCCTTGCTTTTCCTGACTAGTCCACTCTCTACCTTCACTAAGTCGTTCTCTTGTTCTGATAGGATCTTCGGTCAGATCAATCATCGGTATCCATTCTTCTGGCCATATGCTTGGCAGCTCGTCATCAGCTACTCCTGGCTCAGCTTCCTGGACCTCTTCAGCAGGCTGGATTCTTGGCAGTTCGTAGTCAACTACTCCTGGGCCAACGTCTGCTGTTCCTGCAGCCTGACTGGTGCTGGGCTGCTCGTTGTCAGCTACTTCTGGTCTGGCTCCTGCAGAGTCCTCTGCTGGATGCCCTTCTTCTTCAAATCCCTTGTCTGGCAATACCTTCTGGGTGTGGCCAGCGTGGATCCACTGGGGAACACCTGCGACCTTCACTGCAGTTGTTGTTACCAGGATTACTTGGCGTTTCTTTCCCCACCTTGGTGCCAGACAGCTTGATCGAGTGTGCTTCTTTATTTTGACCCAGTCTCCTGGAACCAAGCTGTGGAGAGGAGTCGTTGGATTGAGGATGCCGTCGTCTCCAATCTGGCGAGAGATAGAACGCACTTGGTCACCCAATCTTCTGCAGTATTCAAGCACCAAATCATCAGTAATACTCAACAGTTTGCTTCCTGGCACCCATGCTTGTCTCATCACTCTTCCCATAATGATTTCATGGGGACTTAGGCCTGTCTTGCGGTCAGGAACACTTCTCAGTCCCATCAGGACATGGGGCAGAGCCTTCACCCAGGTCATGCCAGTTGCATCAGTCAGCTTTGCTAGTCTGTTTTTGATAGTTCCATTTACTTGTTCCACTATTCCAGAAGCCTCTGGATGATATGCACAGTGTAGTTTCTGCCTTATTCCAAAGGCCTTACAGAGTTCAGCCAGTATTTCATTCTGGAAATGTCCACCCTTATCTGATTCAATAATGAATGGCACCCCGAATCTAGGTATCAGCTCTTTTAGTAAACACTTCGCTACTGTCAGTGCGTCACTTTGGGGAGTAGGGTAAGCTTCTACCCATTTTGAAAATACGCAAACAATGACAAGGACATATCGTTTCCCTTCACAACGGGGCATGGTGATGAAATCAATCTGTATCCTTACAAAGGGACCCCCTGATCTCCCAATTTTGCTCAGCTCAACCATTGTCCTCTTGCCTGGGTTCATCTGTTGACATGACAGGCACCTCTGGCAGAGGGACTCTGCTACTTTCCTGAACTTCTTACTATACCAAGTCTGTTGAAATACCAGAATCATGGCATCCCTACCAATGTGTGACCCTTCGTGTATTAATCTTGCCATTGTGCCAAGCAAGTGTCGGGGTAATACAGGCATACCAGTTGGGCCCAAGATGACACCATCCACACGTCTCGGTCTACACCCATCCTCCTTCCATTTCTCTCTTTCTTGCCAAGGAGCCGACTCCTGCCATTCTCTCACTTCATCCCAAGTAGGCACTTCCTCAAACACCTGAAGTTGGCAGCTGGTTCCTGGCCCCCCTCGTTTTGGATTTACGATATACCGATCTCTGGCGCACCATTGGGCCACTCGATCAGCATAATCGTTTCCCAGTGATACTTTGTCCATGCTCTTCTTATGAGCACCGCATTTTACCACTGCCAGTTCCTTGGGTAACTGGATGGCCTCTAAAAGGTCATGCACAACCTTTGCATTCCGAATGGGAGTACCTGAGGAAGTCAGGAATTCCCTCTGTAGCCACAATTGGCCAAAGTCATGCACAACTCCATAACAGTACTGACTGTCAGTATACACTGTTATGCGTATGTTCTTCCCAATTTTGCAAGCTTTTATCATAGCAATCAATTCGGCTACTTGTGCAGACTTGATGTTATATAGGTAACCTGCTTCTTCAATTTTTGTTAAAGAGACTACTGCATAAGCAGCACTCAGGCCTCCTAGTTCGTGTCTTAGACAGGAACCATCTACAAACAGCTCTTTATCATGCTCAGGCAATGGCGTTTCTTTTATGTCTGGGCGGGGTTTTGTGCTGAACTCTGTCAGATCAATGCAATCATGTTCATCATCATCCCCACTTTCCATTTCCAGGGAGTCGGGGAGTAAAGTGGCAGGATTCAGAATACCGCACCTGACAATGCTTACATTTGCTGCACCCACAAGAATCCTCTCGTATTTAGTCAGCCGACTAGGGGTGAGATACTGCGTTTTAGTTCTGGTCAATAGAATTACCACTCCATGTGACACATACACAGTCACAGGGTGTCCCATGACTATGGACTCACTCTGTTCCAAACTTGCACAGGTAGCAGCTACTGCTTTTAGACAGCCTGGTAACCCAGCAGCTACTGGGTCCAAGGTGGCAGAGAAATAGGCCACAGGCCTTCTGGTCGTGCCATGTTCTTGAGTCAGGACTGACAATGCGCAATTATCGCGAGTGTCACAGAATAGGGCAAACTCTTTGGAATAATCTGGCATTCCCAGCGCAGGGGCTGTACACAGACAGTTTTTCAGTCTTGTGAAAGCCATTAGGCTTTCATCGTCCCATTCTACAATGTCTGGCATTCCTCTCGTGGTCATTTTTATCAAAGGCCTGGCTAAGACTGCAAATCCCATAATCCACTGCCTGCAGTATCCTAGTACACCCAGGAACATTCTGACGTCTTTTTGAGTACGGGGCAACTGCATCTTTTGAATTATTCTCACTCTTTCTGATGTGACTTTTCTGACACCCTTTTCTATCTGGTGTCCTAGATATTTCACTGATTTTGCACAGAACTGTAGTTTGTCAGGGGCCACTTTATGCCCTTTCTCACACAGATGATTTAGTAGGGCAATGGTGTCAACTACACAGTCCCTATGACTTTTAGACGCCAATAGAAGGTCGTCTATGTACTGCACTAAGACAGAGTTCCCAGGTAAGATCAAGGTCTCTAGACATTTTTTCAAGATCTGATTAAAGATAGAAGGGCTCTCTGTATACCCCTGAGGGACCCGGTTCCAGCAATACACGTGACCTTCGAAGGCAAATGAGAAAAGAAATTTGCTGTCGGGGTGCAGGGGTATCGAAAAGAATGCATGACACAAATCAATCACAGTGAACCACTCAGCATCCCAAGGAATCTGGTACAATATCACTGCTGGGTTCGGGACAATAGGGCAGCAAGGAACTACAATTTTGTTTACCTTTCTCAGGTCTTGCACTACCCTATACTTGCCACTAGGCTTCTTGATGCCCATAATCGGTGAGTTGCATGGGCTGCTCATCACTTCCTGTATGATGTCTCCTTCTAATAATTTTTGTATTTCCAGAGTGACACCTGCCTTCACTTCAGCATTCATTCGGTAGGGCTTAGTGTTAGGATATACTGCATTGTCCTTGATGGCTATCTGTATGGGGTCCACATCTTTCATTAATCCCACATCTTTTCCAGTAAAATCCCACACCTCTGGCTTTACCGCTTCCTGGAGTTCTTGGGGCAAATCCTGCAGGGTCAATCTTTTAATTTCTGAGTCAGGTCTAAGTAACAATAGTTTATAAATGCCATCTTCATCCGGGGTCTGTATTTCAACACCTTTTGGTGTGCAAAAGATGGTACAGTTCATTTTGCACAGCAAATCACGACCCAGTAGATTCACTGGACTGGTGTCACAGACGACAAACCTATGCATTTGTTTAAAATTTCCAATTGAAATCTCCATTGGTTCGGTAACAGGAGTACTAATCAATTGATTAGATACACCCACTACTTGGATGTTTTCTCCCGAGAGGGGTAGGTTTGGAACGTCCACTGTTCTTACAGTAGAACGGGTAGCACCAGTGTCCAATAGAAAGGTGACATCATTTCCGTCGACCTTTCCTTCAATGTATGGTCCAGACTGGTCTACCGGCAAGGAAGCGCCAAGTACGCACTCCTCGTCCTCCCCTCTCAGGCCCCGTCAGTACTGATCATTACAAAGGAAGGTATCATTTAGCAGATACTGCGAAGTTGCTGTATTTCTGTTCTCACCGCTTTCCCAAACCTCTATCTCCTCACCCTCTCCCTGTTTTCCCCTGTATACTTGCTTTGGCGCACGAGGCACCTGAACTGTTTTTACCTGAGGTTGAGTCTTTCTTGGTCTTTCTTTCTGCGTCTGTGGAGTTAAATCAGGTGTTTTTGCATTATCATCTATTAATTGGGGACACTCGTTTCGCCAGTGTCCAATTTCGCCGCACTGATGGCAGGGAAATTTCTTCATAGCCTCTTCCCTGCTAAATTTGGGCCGGGGTTTTCCTCCACCCCCTCCCCCAGGACTTTTGTTTTCAGCATTTTTAACCATGTTACTCAACTGTTTTTCCTGCTGTTCTGCGAGCTTTACTTGAGCCCACATCACCTTTTCCTTAAGGGCCTTTTTCTTTTCTGCCATCTCGTCCTCGCAGTACTTAGCGTACCGCAGGACCTCATCCATTTTCTTGGTATGCCAACAGATTTTATTATCCTTTATCCACTGACAAATTTCAGGTCTTAACCCATTTACAAACCTGTAAATAAAGTGCGTCATGTCCTTCAAATCGATGTTATCAATACCACTGTATGTTTTGAATACCTGCAATAACCTCTCATAGAAGGAGTGCACTGTCTCATCCCTTTCCTGTGTTGTTCTATCTATTTTTGTCCAATCAGTTTCTTTTGCGGGCACCTTTTCTTTCAAATGCTGAATTACCTGCTCATATTTTCGCATGACATCCTTTGATGGCTCCCCTGTTTCCTTATTTCTTGGGTACTCCTCACTGGGCCAGTCTATGGCTATTTTACACTGGGTCCATAAATCTACCGGAACCACAATGTCGAAAAACCCATCCAGGTCTTTCCACAGACATTTCTGCACCTTCACGAACCTTTCCACCTGCCTGTACCAGTCTACTGGTTTCTCTCGTAATTTTGGAAAATCGTTCGTAAAGGACACAATATCCTGTCTAGACCAGGGGACATGCACATATTTCCCTCCAGGTACTTCGCGCATGGGGCATAACTGTTCAGGTTTCTCCACCTCCCTTAAAGCAAATTCAGGAGTCACTTGTCGGGAGCGAGCCTCTTCCCTCTTTTTCGCCCACCTGCTTCTCCATCTTTCCACATCTCCCCATTTCTGTAGTACTCCCAATAATTCTTTAATCTGCAGCTTCTTTCCCGCCACATTCAAGTGCTCTATATCTTTGTCTGAGAAGTCTGCTCTGTACGGTTTCTGTAAGGGCTTGGATTTTGAGATATCCACCCCCATACTAACTGCTGTTTCGGTCAGTTTTTCGTGGAGCACTCTGGTGTTCCTTGTAAAGCTTTTACATATAAACGACAATTCTTCTTCAGAGTAGGTACTCAATCGATCCAACCCCACATTTCCTGCCATTAATTCTTCTATTTCTACCCTCAGTTTGTAGAGGTCTAAAGGTTTCGTTTGCGGAGTCTGTTTCTCTAATTCACGACTCCAACTCTCAATTTCATCTGGAGTTACCAGAGTGACATTTCTAGTGCCTGTTGCTGATTCTAATTTTATCTCTTTAGCATTAAAAGGGTTATGCCTCTGCTGCATTCCCTTTCCGGTCGGTTTGTTTGGCAAGTCCAAGAACGCAACTTCAGACTCGCACTCACTGGACTGATCATCTATGATTATCGGTTCCTGTCTCGGGGGTGCCATGACTGGGGTCATAACTGGAGTAATCGGATTTCCCTGACCATTTCCATATAACGGGACTACTGGTCCAATAGTTACTGGAATAGTCAATGCCTCAGGGCTGGTATTTAACTGGGAGATTTTCTGAATTATTTCTGTCCTTTGTCTAGCTAGAGCCTCTTGCTCCTTTTCCACTAGTATCCTTCTTAAAGTCGTGTCATGTAATATCTGTGGGGTCAAGGGAGGAGTAAAACTCGGGGCAGTAGGATGCGTTTCACTTGGTCCCCCACCATAATTTGGTTTCGGGAATAAAGTTCCAGTGTTAAAGGACCTGCGCTCTTCCCCATATGGAGGTTGAACAAAAGGCAGTCCTGAATTCGATGGTTTCTCTTCGCTTTCATACAAGGGTCTGGGAAAGAAAACTTTCGTACGTGAATATTTTTCTTCCTGGCTTGCGGGCACTTTGGGATATATATCCCTTGTTTCCGCCGGTTCGGGTTTCTCAGAATAGGGCAATACTTGACCACCCCCTCCCAGTCCTAGGAATCTGTCTTCTTCCTTGAGGAAGTGGCGTCGGGGAGCATCTCCTACACTGGAAGGTCGGGTTCCCTCGTTATAAGGTGGCGGACTTCTGGTACAGATGTCATCTATCAGTTCATCATCTGACTCCCCAGGGGCCCCCCAATGCTTACACTTTTCGGTACTTTTCTCACCCGCTGCAGGGTTATGACATGCCGGCATCATGGGAAACAGACCCTCAACAATCATGCTCTGCCTCCACTGTTTCATCCTTTTATCCCTGGACTCCTGTTTCAGCCTGGGGTACCACTTGGTCAAACCCTTGTCCATTCGGGGTCTTTCTCTTTCAAAAGCCTCAATCCTCCATTCCTCTAATGCCTCATACTGCGTTAGTCTCGGTCTGGGATGCAGTTCATTCATCCGAGTTCTTAAATTAAATAGGATCCTACCATTGAAAGTCCCTTCTAACGGAAAAGCCAATACTCCGTCATCTTTCGTGTACTTCACCCAATTCTCCAACCACACACAGGTATTGTACCCTCGGTCAAACATCATGAATGAGGCAGGAGTATTGGGTGGTGGGACAAGAACACCTTCTCTAGATTTAATTGGTTTGTCCGTTTTAAAATAATTTTTCACCTTACTTACAAGGGACAATTTTCTCTTTGTTCCGTACATAATATCGTATCTATTAGTTTTCCACTGATCCCTTTCAAACCCTAGGTGCCTTGGATCAGGTCGAGTTCCTGTAGTCTGCGAGTGCCACATACGACTTCTACGCTAAACTTTGTTTACAAACTACCTCCAATCAGAACGCGCTTCAGAAATCTGTGCAACCAATGGGTGCGCGACTCTAAATAATCTCCGCCAATGGGTGCGCGGCCCCTTCGTGAGACAGTTCCCACGCTCTGGCGCTCACCCCTCCTTTACAATCTCAGCTCCGCTACCCGCCCGCTGCTTCTACCAATCCCAGCGCGGCACAGAGTGACGTCAGAGGCGCTTCGCGACTGACTCCCTCCCTTCACAAGGTAACGGAAACTTTCTTTCTTTTAAAGTGCTCAGTGCTTGGTTATTTTACAACAAATACACGTTCGCCACAGTGCTCAAGTGTCTAGACAGAGAAAGAATTATTTTACTGCAAGTAAACTACTTCCATTTACTTTTCACGCGCTGCGGGTAGATCTCTTCCGCCTACCCTTCACTCTAGCATCGGTGAACCTGTTATTCCCCTAAACTCATCCACTTCTTTCCGGGATATATTCCGAGTTTAAGGTTTCCCAGCGGACCCCTCTGCTTTCATGCTAGCTCCGAGGAACCTGCTACTCTTCCGATGTGACCCTTACTAGGTTACGCCACTATGGGAATTTTGCCAATGAACCCCGTTACTGACATTTATTCACACATGTATTCAGAAAACCCTAGTTAGTGCTTCCCGGTTATCTTAACCTGCACCTAACTTTCCTCGAGCCTGTGACCTCTGGACAATGGATTCTATTCACCACTTGCCCTTTCAATTCCCCGGGGAGTTCGGACAACAAGAAACAATACGGTTTACTAACGCATGGATTAGTACATATAACAATATAAGAACAAGAATAATAACAATACAGCAATTCATGAATTCCAAAACAGCGTATTCACAAGAGAATGATCAGGTCTCTTAGAACAGCCGCTCTTCTAGCAGCATCAATATACTAGCAGCTTCCGACTCAACTAGTCCAACTAATCCCTGCCTTACTCTCAACTAGTCCCTAACCATCCTCTGGCTACCAGAAAAACTGATAGAGCGCGCGAGGCCACCCGACCAATAATTTTCGCCGTTTCCGGCTTCAGGGCCCATATACTTTCAAATCACCATGACCAGGTGACTTCACGAGCTCTACCAATTTGTGTGTGTGCTCCCTACTATTATTTCTCAATGCACCCGACTTACCATCCACCGATGCGGGTACCTAATGACCCCAATGAATCAGGGAGCTAGCTGTAAAAGGAAAGGCAGCAAAATACAAACCCAACCAATAACATGCAAAATACTGTTGAAATGACCACGGACAACTGGAAGTTTTAAAATGTTTATCTAAAGTTCATTTGCTTAGTGTATAAGGTACAGTAAAATAAGGCAATCAATAACCAAGATAACGTAAATTATATAGCTATAAAGAAATAAAGTCAAGGTAATCATTCAAGTGTAATATGGAATGCAAATGAGAAAATACTATATAATCTCAGAAATGTTTAAGCATGGACAGTTTATGCATGTGTAACTATAGGAGGGCCTATAAAGAGTAACACGCTTCACTTAAGGTGAACGGGCCTTTGAACCATCTAGGCAATGAGGTTCTAGACCATATCAGAAAATGACAAACTGCAATGCAAAATATAATTTCTAACAAGTGTGAAGACATAGGAACAAACTTATGGGAAAAATGCAAATGACTTTCAATATTTGCGGAAAGACATGGAAAAATAACATATGCAATGGTGAACTTTATTAAAGCAAAAGTTAGAAATTCAGAAGGTGCAAGAATTTTAAGAGGTTCAGATCAATATTTACCTAGAAAGGGGTGGAAACCAAACCCTGGCCACGGGTCAGTTAAGGACAGGAAACCCTCAAGGAAGGATACCCTTCAAAGGACAGCAGGTGCAGAATGGACACCCCAGGTAGGACAGGATACCCTCGGATAAGGAATCAGGACAGGACCTCAGGACAGGACAGCAAACCCTCAGGACAGGACCTCTCAGGACAGGACCGGAACCCACAGTTCGGAAGCAACGCCTGCGCTCCACCCGCTCTGCAGCTATCGATCAAGACCCCGATTGGGTCAGCGAACTCCCAGCAAAGTGCTTCGCCAGCACTTTAAGGTTCAGTAGAACCTTAGTCTATGGTCAAATTCGGACAGAGTGCTCCGCAGCGCTCTGTATCTTCAGTCACCTATTGAGTACGATGGGTCAGTGACAGGTCAGCTAAACCAGACAAGTCGGACAGTTCCCTAGGGGAACCCAGGGTAGATATACAGTTTGGGGACAGTGTACCACCCCCCAATGTTGCAAAGTGTCAGAATCCCTCAATTTCGATTGGTCCTAAGGTAGAATTTGGGTAACACACCAATCACAATACAAGATTTTAAGCCTTCATTAGCATACTTGGGTACCGCCTAGTAAGTTTGGGGTTCCCATGAGAAGTTACACGGCAAACAGTAGCGCAACATTACAATGTATCATATAAGGAGCCACATTCGCTGTTCTCGCAGGGCAGAGGTGACTTTCTCAGGAGCATCTCGCCCATCGCTGCCAACTGGCTATGTTCCATCAGTCAAGGTCCACTGTGCTGCCGAAAGTGGCGCAGGCGCAGAAGGGACCTCCAATATGGCTCTCCTCTCACTCAGACCCCCATTCCCCGCGATACATGAAAAGTAAGCGAAAACAAATTAATACATAATAATGTCATCATGAAAACACATCACAGGGTTTGTACTTTTAACTCATCATCAAGAAATAAACTTATGCATTTTAAATGTTAGCTACATTGATACGACCACAAGAGCAGTGGCACGAGCAGTACCACATGATGAGCACAGCTATGAATTACGCATGCGCATAAATTTCCCTCCACTTCTGCAGACGCGTCAGGACACGTGAGTGTGGCTGACGCATGCGCAGTAACTAAAATACAAGCGGCGGCCATGTTAAAGTACACGGGGTAAGTGTATTAGAAATACACGTAGGCAAGCTTCATAAACTTTGCCTAAACAAAAATAAACGTTAGTAAAACATACTTATGTTACCTTATTACACATAAACGAGGTTCTTGACTTCGGCAAGCCGCAAAATATGCGAAGCTTTGCTTCATCACTAGCAGTGCCACAGCATCCACTGCCAGCCCAACAGGTCATTCAACTCACTACGCAGCACGCCCAAATCAATGCGCTACCCCATTAAGTAAGCTGATGGACCCAGCCACTGCGTACCCCAGATGGGCAATCTGGATTAGCCACCTAGATAATTACTTCACAGCAACGTGCGAAACGGACGTCGCGGTCAAAAGATCTCTACTTCTTCACTCCGCAGGAGAAGAGATATACAAATTGTTTGCTCATCTACCAAACACAGGGGCACTTCACGATTACGATGCAGCAGTCCGGGCCCTTTGATCCTCAACTAAACCCCGATTATGAAAGATTCAAACTCCGCTGAGCACGCCAGAGGGAAGGAGAGTCAATGGATGCATTGCGGCTAAGGGAACGTGTACCGACGATGACCAAAACAAAGAGGTCAGAGCACAAGTCATCCAGGGATGCCGAAACAAAAACCTCTGGACCCTCATCGTGCGACAGCCAGGAATCCCTCTCGAAGACATGGCACGGTCGCACGACCTATCGGACGCCAGAGCGTAAGTAATGGACATCGCCATCACCCAACAGTCAGAGAGACCGGCAGCCATCAAGACCGTACGAGCAGACGCAGTGCGCACACACAACAGAGGAACCCGAGAGCATTGGGTCATGCTGTGGATACTGCAGGAGAGAAGAACACCCTCAGGAAAAATGTCCCGCACAAGGACAGACGTGCTCGAAGTGTGGCACTTCGAACCATTTTGCTGTTGTGTGCAGAGGGGGCCCAAGAAATAGAGGAGCTCGTGGAAGAAGACCACCATCAAAGGCAGAAAAGCATTTGTCTCTCGAAGAACCCGATAGCCTGAAGACGCCCAGAACACCAGTACGGCATAGACCGTACCTAGAGGACTCATCCACAGACGATGAATGCAAATGTTACCTCATCTCATTCGCTAGTGTCCTCTAGCAGAAGTGGCGCCCACAGCCCACATGTGCCCTCGAAATTGCTGGATCTCAAGTCACTGCGCTAATCGACACAGGGGCATCTATGAATGTGATAGGGAACCAACAATACAAGCTACTGAACCTAAGGCCCACATTGACCCTGTCACATGCAAAAATGTTCACATATGGCAGCCAAGAACCCCTACCCCTCAAGGGTAAGATGACAGTGAAGGTGAAGTCAGAAAGCCATGAGATTACCACAACTTTCCACGTGGTGGACAGAGAGGCCGACATCCTGGTGGGGAGTCACACAGCCGAAGACCTCCGTCTCCTCACTTTCCCCCCCACAGTCAAAACCCTGCAGACAGAGGACATTTTGGAACTCTTCCCGCAGTTCTTCGAAGGACTCGGAAGCATTAAAAGGCCACTGGTCAAGCTGCACATAGACAAGGTGGTGAATCCAGTTGCCCTGTGGCACAGATGTATACCTTTCCACCTTCGGCCACTAGTTGAGCAGGAACTCCACAATCTAGAACAACAAGGAGTGATCGAAAAAGTCACTGTACCAACACCCCGGGTCTCACCGATGGTAATAGCCGAAAAACCAAAGCTGCCCGGAAATATCAGATTATGCATAGACATGTGCCTGCCCAACCAGGCAATCAAGCGCGAAAGGCATTTGACACCGACTGTTGACAACATCTTAGCCGACCTGAACGGGTCCTGCTGGTTCTCCAAGCTGGACCTCAACGCAGAATATCATCAGTTGAGGCTAGCCAAAGAGAGCCGGTACATCACGACCTTCTCGACCCATATAGGCCTGCGCCCCTACAAGAGGCTGAACTTTGCCTTAATCACTTCTCGGCTTGACTATGGAAATGTCCTTTATGTAGGCTCAAACAAACATATAATCCACGGACTACAGATGGCCCAAACTGCTGCAGTCAGACTGCTATGCAAAGTCCTAAAAAGAGAATCTATCTCAGAATACCGACGTAAACTACATTGGCTGAACTTTGAAAATCATGTGAAATTTAAAACACTCACCTACATGCACTAAATTAAATCTGGAATGGCCCCCAACTACCTCTGTACTTTGGCCAAACCCTACACCCCATCCAGAAATCTAAGATCAGCCTCCCAAGGCAGTTTTGTGGTCCCTAAATACAGACTGGCACGGATGGGAGGAAAATCTTCACATATTTAGGGCCATCTTATTGGAATTCCCTCCCAGTCTCGCTCAGAAATTAAACAAGCTACTCCAATTTCCGTAAGCTGCTTAAAACCTGGCTATTCGACAAATAAGATGCCCAGCCGTTGCTTTGTCATGGCTTTTCTGTCTGCGCCGGAAAACCCTTTCTGGGTAGCTGATGTGCAATATAAATTCAAATAAATAAATAAATACATTTGGGATTTCATCAGCGGCTGAGATATTCCAGAATGCCGTCCGAGAGACTTCAAGGAGTATTGAATGTCAGTGACCACATTTTTATACACTCTGCGAACATAGAAGACCACCACCGCCATCTTCGGGCTACCGTCCAACGTCTTGCCAAGCATGGGGCGACCCTCCACCCAGAAACATATTAGTTTTTTCAAAAGTCAATCGAATTCTTCGGCAATGTATTCAACCAAGAGGGAGTCCGGATCGACCCATGGAAATCTCAGGCCATACAGCGAGCTCCTGCGCCAACCACAGCTTTTGAGACCCAAGGTTTCGGGGGATGACCACCTGCTGAGGGCGGTTCATACCAAACTTGGTCACAATAGCAGAACCTTTGCGAGCCCTAACAATGAAAGATGCTACCTGGAGGTGAGGCAAAGAAAAAGCTTTTCAAAAGATCAAAGCAGCACTTCTAGGAAAAACCACCATGGCGTACTTCAACACCACTTGAATGACCGAGCTCCTGGTAGAAGCCGGTCCCATTGTCCTCGGAGCGCTCCTGACTCAAGAACCAGAACCAGGTAAATGGACACCTCTCGCATTAGCGAGCAAAGCCCTAACGCCAACAGAAGCCCGCTACTCCCAGATCAAAAGGGAAGCGTTGGCGATTAACTGGGCCTGCAACCACTTTCACCTGTACGTCAGCAGTTACCCTTTCAGGGTTGTAACTG
Source organism: Lissotriton helveticus (assembly GCF_964261635.1). Classification (NCBI taxonomy): domain Eukaryota; kingdom Metazoa; phylum Chordata; class Amphibia; order Caudata; family Salamandridae; genus Lissotriton; species Lissotriton helveticus. The sequence goes on from NC_136061.1 coordinate 2,110,635,132, forward strand.
ACCACCAGCCACTGGTTCCGTTGTTCGGAGGCACAGCATGGTGATCCCAGTGGGCATGCCCGAGCCCTCACCGTTGACGAGATTAAGACAGAGACTGGCAAAGACTCCGTGCTCATGATTTTGATGAACTCTCTGCAGAAAGGCTCATGGGAAGACTTCCTACATGGCGCCAATGGATGGAATTGGCTGGACAGAGACCGGCTTGGAAAATTCTGGAAGGTGCAGGACGAACTAAGCGCCGCAGCAGATGGTGTAATACTGAGGGGATCCCGGATCCTCATTCCTGTAAGCCTCCAGGAACAAGCTACAACCCTGGCTCACAAAGGACATCAAGGAACCATACGGATGAAATCCCGAGTTAGGAGAAATGTATGGTTCCCTGGGCTAGAAGCAGCCGTGGATGCACTCGTAAGAAATTGCAGACCTTGCCAGCTCTCAAGTAGCCAATAGACACCCGCACCAGTGATAACAGAAGACCCTTCAACGTTTCCATGGTCGTGAGTGATTCTTGATTTTGGGTATTTTACTGATGGAAGAGTAACAGCCGTGCTGATAGACAGCTATTCAAAGTACCCCATAGTTGAGGTGATGTTGTCCACATCATTTGGACACCTACAGCTAGTCCTAGAGTAGGCATTCACGCTTTTTGGGTTACCCCACAAAATCAAGACAGACAACGGGTCCCCGTTTCAAGGGGGAGAGTTCAAAACCCTACTTACTCTACTCTGAGTTCAACATCATCAAATCCCCCCACAATTGCCGCATGCCAATGGTGAAGCTGAATGCTTCACGCGGACGCTCAACAAGATCCTCCAAGTCGCAGTGGCTGAATAGTCTGACCCTGAAACTGCGCTTCAACGGTTCCTGCGTGAGTACCGCAGCACCCTGCACTGCACGACACAGATATTACCCTGGTCCTTGATGCTAGCCGGACAACGCCTGGACACAATTCCCATAGCTGATAGCTGGGTCCTAGAGCCATATGACCACGCCAGCACTCTAGCATGACGAGCAGCAAATAACGATCGGGCCAGCTGGCGGAGGAGAGCTAAGACCTGCGTCATTACCCCAGGGACAACTGTTCTAGTCCGGAACTGTCACAGTGGGGGAAAATTCAGAATAGCGTATGAACCTGGACCGTGGACTGTTATAAAGATTAATGGCACCGCCCTCCCAGCCCAGCGAGTGGAAGAAACAATCACCAGAAATATATCCTGATTCAAGAGAATCCAATGCTCAGGCACAGATAGAGGTGTTCCCAGACACGTGGCGGGTGGAGAAGCACCGCTTGAGGGCACCCCATCATGCCCTGATGAAGAACCAACTGGATCGAATTCATCTCAACCCCGACCGCAGAGACAGATGTGAACATTACTCGATATACCTCGCCACCTCACAACTATATGGAGAGTCAAGGGTCCCGCCAACAAAAGTACAACCTGAGACCAAATCCCAGACCCAGTCAAAGACTTTGTATGTTGAATTGTTTGTGCTTGAACACTAACTTGGGAAGGGATGTAGTGGTCTAGGCACCGTGCAAGCAGGACCCGGATGTTCGCCCGGAAGGGCTTCTATACTTTGTATCACTCTCTGGCCAGGCGTGGCCAGAGAGCTTAAATAAATGGGCGGAGGTCACTCTGGATTTCTGGCCCATACTTGCATAATGTGTGGTTGTGTGTTCATTCAGCTCCTCCAGCTAGGCCGGACGAACTCCGTGAAGGCCCGTTACAGCCAGTACCAAGGACTTGTCAACTGCCGCACAATGTTGATAGTGTTTTCAAGATTGTGCTTAGACTCAAGGATAAACTAAATGCTTTTTATATAAGATCCTAAAATGCACTGATGTAATTAAGTGATCAAGTAAGTTAATCTGTCAATCAAAAAGATCAGTAACTGAAATACTTTTCGAGGAAGCATACTGGACTGAAAAATGTTTTGTTTAAGGATCACCATGAATATGGATATTTAAGGGCCCAGTAGAAATCTCCTTGAATTATATTTTTATTTTGTTGTGTTCAGACTTCTGTTTTAAGACCTTTAATTAATTTGTGGATTGTAGATTGCAGGGCCCTGAGACTATACTGGCAGGTCCCAATTATTCTCAGATAGTGGACATACCTTTAATCCATGTGGATTCTTAGCCTAATTGCGACTCCACTTATTGTGCTAATTGGTCAGGTTCATTACTAAGGGAGCTGCAAAGTTTACAATGAACGTAAGCTAAAGAGTGATGGTAGGGGTTAGACTTAGGCTCATTACGAAGGTTATGCATAAAGATAAGGCTTGCAGTAAAGGTTAGTTATGTTCAGGGCAAGGAAAAGGCTTAATGTATATAGGGCCAGATGTACGACCATTTTTAGCGATCGCATTTGTAAAATCTGGCTGTTTGAAACCGTTAAGTGGCTTCTGGAATGTACTAACCCCATTTTCGGAGTCGGTAACCTATTATCGATGTGAAAATAGGGTTTACTTGTCAATATGAGGAAGGGGTGTGCTAAGGGTCATCTCTTCCTAATAACAAGTCGCAAGAGGCATGCGCAATTGTTTTGCGACTGGAATGCTATTGGAACACAACTGCAGTTTACTGCCTACTTCAAGTAGGTGGTAAGCCAGTCGCAAATGGGAAGGGGTCCCCAGGGGAACCCTTTCTCTCTGTAACTGGCAGCGAAAACTTTTTTAAGTGCAGGCTGTGGTCCCACAGACCACTGCTTACTCTTAAAAAATTAAACAAAAACTTTTCATTTTTCTTATTGAAACCTATTCCATTTTCCTTGAAGGAAAATGGCCTGCATTTAAAAAAAAAAAAAAAAAAAAAGTTGCTTCATTTGAAGGCAAACAGACACCAAGCCTGTGTTATTGCCCATTCCCAATGGGTTTCAAATTACGTTCCGTCTCACGAATATTGATGAGGCAGGTCATTTGTGACCTTATTGGGAATCACAAATGTGTCTGAGACACATTAGTAGCAAATTGCGAGTCGCTAAAAATCGCAATTTGTGAGTCGCTAAAAATTGCAGTTTGGGAGTCCCAAAATGTAATGGTCGTACATCTGGCCCATAAAGTGTTATGACTGGGTTTACAGTCATTTTCAGTATTTGTCAGAGAACAATGGTTCAAAGATTGTTTTTGTTGCAGTAAATTAGAATAATCATTTTTCAGGGTGTGTTGCTAGTAATTTTATGTTAAGATGCATTGTTGTTATAATTTAAGTTAGCATGTTACAAAGACCTGTTGCTTTTCCAATCAATGCCTGGTAAAATACATTCATATTTACATATGTAGGGTTTCAGGCAGCCCTCTTCATCCATTGTTCTGATATAGTGCCAGTTGCATTTTTCTTCGCCTGCCAAAGCTTGTAGCAAGGGGGCAGTGAGCCCACTTCAGCCCTTGGCTCCCTTCTATGTGAATGATGCCATTCTTTGCTAGCACAATGTTATCACCGACACAGAAAATAGTCCCCTTGAATGCCATGCAATTTATTTGTTTTACTTTGTGAGGACCCAGCAGCTCCCCAGACATTCCTACTATGCCTTTACTTCTGCTGGCAGGGCACTGCATCCTGCTCGACACTCCAAGTGTCTCTCTCCCAACTTTAAAAACATTCAAAGATGGTCACCCTTGCATACGCAAAGAGACATCTATCTTTGAATGGGCTTTAAAACTACTCAATGATGCTACATGCACTAACACATTTACATCTTTGTATGTGTTTTGTTGTATAAAAACATTTAAAGAGGGCAATGCTTGTGCATGCATGTCATTACACGTGCAATCATCTATGTCCTTTTTGTAAAACATTATTACAAAAACCATTCCAGGATGGCAGACTGTGCAGGCAAATACATGTGTGTGCATGCACTGGCAGTCATGATTGAATGCTTTCATAGTAAAATTTCACACCCCCGCCCCCCCCCCCCAATTTTTTAAAAGAAAACAATCATTGTCAAAACCAAAAGGCCTACAGCCAGTTCCTAATCTATTTGGTTTTGCAAGTGTTTGTTTGTTGTGAAATAGATACATTTTTGATAGTGCCAATATATTTTCCCATGCACATTTAACTACTTAATAATTGTATATTGTATTGGCCACCACCACTAATTGTGGCATAACTTCAATTAAGTGCAAGGGTGATAACTAATCTATCAGTGGGAAATAACCTATCACTGCCTTTAACTTTTTACTGAGCCAAAGACTCGTATCTGATCTCATCATACACACTTTTCTGTTCCTCACAAAAAACTAAGAAAAGTTGCTCTAAGATCACTATCACTGTAGACATGATTGCAAACATACTGTTTAACCGGCCAAGATCAGTATTCCATGTTAATTGGGGCATAATCAATAGTAATCATCCTCTTGAATCTCCTACTTGTAGATTGTCGAAGCGAAGTATGCAGTAATCTCCTAGTTGTTGCAAAAAAGAGTGTTCATAAAGTGAGATATAATTATTAATTAGATGCTTTAATCTTCCTCCCTATGAGGGGAAAATCATTGTCGTTGTTCCTCAAATTTCAGTACCAAACCATTTTACAGCAGTCACTGATTCAAGAGATCTGACAGTGAATCGCCTCATTGGCTTTGGCCCATTGATTATAAACTAATCCTTTGATAAAACTAATAGTTGTGGTTTTGGTTTGGATTTAATAAAAGATTTTCGTTTTTTTTCTAGAGATGTGTTAGTTTTTGCACATTGACATTTTATCCAGTGGCAGAAATGTTGGGGCATTTGGCTTTCAGCGTGTCAAAGTTGTGAGATTGCTCTTATAATGAAGTGCTGGTCATACTAAAAAATATATATTAAAATACATTGGCATGGGTGGTTGCTTTCAGTTCATCAGTATTTAGCTCCATCCTTTGCTACATAAGCAGCAAACGTGGTGTAAATTGGCCTTGAGCAAAAAACCCATTGGCTTTGCTTGCCATTGCACAAAGAGCAAGAATTTTCAAAAGTGGATTTGCTCCAGATGGCATTTGTACTTAATGCAACACATCGTCTTAGTGCACATATGCAGCTTTATTCTGCAAGTGTACAACTATAATTAATATACTGTAATCGGAATTTTTTTTAATATGTCTTAATTGTATGGATTTGAACTTTTTGAAAATTATGATGGCTATAAAATGGGAAAATTAAAATGGAAGAAACCAGAACATAATAGAAAATATTTATTATTTCTTAATTTGTTTAGATTCTTTGAACTATTTGAACATTATGATGGTTATAAAACAGGAAAGTTAAAGCTGAAGAAGCCAGAACAGCTTCAGGTATGATTTCAGAGTATTCTCTTATGAAGTGTGCTTTATGAAACTGCATGGTAATGAAGAAGGTAATGTATGAAGAATTCTGATTTATGTCATTGTCCTTACAGCTACATTTACTTAATTTGTAGGGGGTGCAATAAAGAAGATTAAGAAAGAAGAGGATGTTCTATTTCATTCCTCAGATAAAAAATATGTTTAATGGAAAAATAATCTCAAGAATGGGAGGGAAAATTCCCTCCTAAATTCATTACACCTAGGGGGATCTTCCACATAACTTAGAATGAAAATACTTGGAGCAGAAAGAGAGCACACTATTGGGCACCCATTTTAGGAGCAGTATGGTGTGTGGGGAAAAATCAATATTTTATTAACACGTGAATGGCACAAATGACATTCTGCAATAAGTAATACGTCTGTACTTTGTGTTACTGTAAATCCACATGCTTTCCACAATTCTGCCATCTAGCGTTTGTTATGGATGTTTCCAATTCGTTTTACTTCAAAGAAATCTTCATCTCAAGATCTCGAGAGAGTCCTCCCTCAGCCCGCAATGCATCCGGAAAAAAACTGGATTTGGAGCCTGTGGCACCAAGGGCTATCCAGGACAAATGGAGTGGCCCTTACCCCATCTAAAGAAGAAAAATGAGGTCACCCACGTGGTAGACCTGGGCACTAGCAGGACTCCGAAAAGGGTGATCCATGTGAACCACCTTAAACTTTTCCATGACAGGGCTGACATCACTATGTTGATTGTGACTGATGAGGATCAGGAGACAGAGAGTGAATCTTTCCATGACCTCTTCTCTTACAGCCTCAAAGATGGGTCCGTGGATGGATTTGTCTATTCAGACACCATCTCTGCCCAACAGCAGGCTAAATGCAAGCAAGTCTTGCAGCAGTATTCTAAACTCTTTTCCTTAACCCCCGGTCAGACAAACTGGTCCTTGTCGATGATGTGGACACTGGGGAGTGTGTACCTGTCAAAAGTAGGGTATATCAACTGTCTGATCATGTTAAGGAGATCATCAGAGCTGAAATCAGCAAGATGCTGGAGTTAGGGGTTATTGAACCTCCTGGGAGCCGCTGGGCTAGCCCAGTGGGTCTAGTCCCCAAACCTCATCCACAAGGTGGAAAGAGAGAAATTAGGTTCTGGGTGGACTATAGAGGGCTCAACTTTGTCACCAAGACAGATGCTCTCCCTATCCCAAGAGTTGATGAGTTGATAGACAAATTGGGTGTAGCCAAATTTCTAAGTACCTTTGACTTCACTAAAGTGTACTGGCAGATTGGCATGGCACCAGGAGCAAAAGAAAAGGCTGCATTCTCCACACCTGATTTTCAGTTTACTGTGAGGCCTTTTGTTTTAACGAATGCCTCTGCCACCTTCCAAAGGTTTTTAGATCAAGTCCTTTCTGGATTAGAGGCCTTTACTGCAGCATATTTAGATGATATTGCTGTCTTTAGCTCCACCGGGAAGGATCACCTGATCCACCATGGGGAAGATTTTAAAATCCCTGCAAACTGTAGGCTTAACTATCAAATATCCCAAATGCCAGATAAGATAGGAAACAGTGGTATACTTGGGCCACCTTGTTGGTGGACGCCAAGTGCAACCCTTACAGTCCAAGATCCAGGCCATCATGGACTGGGTAGCTCCAACCACCCAGACCCATGTCAGGGAATTCCTCGGCTAGACTGGGTATTACAGGAGGTTTATGATGTTTGTGAAGGGATAAGGGTCCATTGTGACACCCCTCACAGAACTCATCCCCAAGAAGATGCCCAAAAAGGTAAACTGGACAGTTAGCTGTCAAAAGGCTTTTGACACCCTGAAAGAAGAAATTAGCTCAGCACCAATCCTCAAAGCTCCAGGCTATACCAAGCAGTTCATTGTGCAGACTGATGCCTCTGAGCTAGGGATAGGAGCGATCCTATACCAGGCCAATGATGAAGGCCAAGAACTACCTGTTGCCTTTATAAGCAGAAGGTTACTCCCCATGGAGCAGCGTTGGAGTGCCATTGAGAGGGAGGCCTTTGCTGTGGTTTGGTCCCTGAAGAAGCTGAGACCATACATGTTTGGTATTCACTTCCTATTTCAAACTGACCACAACCTCTCAAATGGCTAATGCAAATGAAAGGTGAAAATCCTAAACTTTTGAGGTGGTCCATCTCCCTACAGGGACTGGACTTTATAGTGGAACACAGACCTGGGACTGCCCATGCCAATGCAGATGGACTTTCCAGGTTCTTCCACTTAAACAATGAAGACTCTCTAGGGAAAGGTTAGTCTCATCCTGCTTCATTGAGGGGAGGGTAGGCGAGGGGTGGATGAATGTGTAAGAAAGTGCCCTCTCTTTGCATGCTTGCCCACCCCCCCTTTTTGCCAAACCTTTGATGCATTTGACGAGTTTGCCCTGGGTTCCTGCCAACCAGGTACCCAGGGCCTATGTTCTTTCCCTAAACTGCATTGAAACCAAACCCAATTGTCACTATTTGGCCACATGTCAGACCCTTGTAAATGGTACCCAGGGCACTGTGGCCAAGGAAAACCTCTAATGGCTGCATCACTTATTGTGCCACCTTTAGAGGGCCTATACCTTTACACACACACACACTGCCATTGCAGGCTGCTTGTTTTGGTGTAGAACAAAGTGAAGAGTCGACATGGCTCACATCCCTGTGTGCCGTGCCTACAAACAACTGCCCTGGCATAGGTCAGCCACCTCTCTAGCTGGGTGCCCTATACCAGTGGTGAGGGTACAGGTGCATGAGCCCTGTACTCCTCCAGTGTCTAAGCCAATTATTACTTTAGTAAATTGGGTTCGTAAGGAGCACTCCGCTTTAATTATATATTTGTTCAATAATCTATTGGTGCCGCGATTATGAAGGGTTGTCAGTCCTTAGATCAATGATTGTTTATGATTGGTATGAGTGCCCACCTAATCACGCATTGAGAATCTGACATCACCATTGGTGCAACATTGGAAACAAGAAAAACACAACATTTCTCAATTAAGATTTCTAGTCATTGAACAGGTACAAACTAAACTGGGAATTGACAATCATCGAAAATTGATGCAGCGAGAATTGTTTTGGATCAAATATCTTAATACAATGGTACCCACAGGCCTCAATGATAAATATGATTTAGCTTGCTATCTATAGAAAGAACAATAGCACTAGGGCCAACATTGAAATCTGTTTATGTAAGAATAACTCATCTACAATGCATACATATGATAATTCAACCAATCTGAAATGCAACTGACACTTTGATGCTTATAGGTAGCAAATGTCTAACATAATGTATATCGTATTGCAATGCGGGCAATGGTAATCAATCTGATAATGTTTTCAATTAATTCTGAAATGTAATCGATATCCTGATGCAAAAAAGTTGTATATGTCCAGACAATGTACACTGGATTTTTAGGAGGTCAAAGTTAATAGTTCTCGCGTGAACACATTTATACATCATTTTACATAAATACAATATGTCTATCCCCCATATTGAATGCTAAATTGGCATTGCAGAAAATCTCATTCCAGATACTAATGCACTAACTAACGTGATAAGTCTCTACGTTTTATATAGACACGGTCTATATTAAGTGTATTTATTCAGAATAGCATGAGGAATATCAATGTACATAGGTTTCCGATAAGGTTTACTTTGATTCCCAGGCAATGAATGCAAATTTGTAACGTCAACAGTAGGTTCCACAATAAAAAGTAATAACGAACTATCGATCTTTACCACACTAAGATGGCGCCCAGGAAACTTCACTCAGAGCAATTTAGTTTAAAGCGAGTCCGTCTTCCATTTCCACAACTACGCAAACACCTCGAGGTTGCGGAGTTTATGTAACACTCGAGTCCGAAACGGAGGGGACACAGAAGCGAGCACAGGGCTGCGGTTTTTTGGTCGAAGGAGAGAGTAAAGAAATAGCAGGTACGGGCATAGTCCAAACCAATATTGGTCAATATAAAGACCTAGACACTTGATAGTAACCACGCGGTATATATTTTTCTCCGATTTTTTCAGAGCAAGAATCATAGTGAAGCTAAGGTATGTTCTGAACATATTTTTGAACACTTTAGTTGTTTTGGATGTGAAAGACATTTACAATTAAGTACGTGCACGTTTGTTGTTTCAGATAATCGTCACGCAGATCACGAGGTACGTAACTAGATTAGGACCCAACAATTTGGTTCATACACGATTAGATAGTTAGTTACAGCAGAGTTTTCGTTTTTATTTAAGCAGAAAACTCGTGAGCAGGGCGGATTTTCGCAAAGACACACCATCATACAATAGGCGCCAACAGGTAGGCACTTTGATAACTAGATGTACGAGAACCCCCATGTACAACGCAGCACAAAACACTTACATGATGTTTTTTATTTTTATTTTCGCAGAATTGCCCTTGATGAAGGCACCAAATGGTGCCGAAATGCATTGGGCTTCACAAGAAAAAGTGACCAAATATGTATAATGTTGAAATGTACTAAAGCAAAAAAGTTATTTTGTGAAACAAAGCACACAAATGAATGTTGTTATGAATATTGTGAATAACAAGATGAAATGATTTGGTTATAAATTATGATTAAAAGTAAATGTGTTAACTACGTTAACGAATTCATTTAAAGAGTTGATAGATAAATATATTAAATAAAAAAGTTGCGGAGCACCAGGTGAACAGTGCGCGATTAGGTAAGCCAATTATTAGACATTGTAAGTGCAGTAATGCCATTAAGAGTATATGGTACTGGTAGTTTGTCATTACAATCCGCAGCACCATGATGGCTTTACTGAAAACTGGGAAATTTGGTATCAAACTTCTCAGAACATTGAACCCCCAATGATGCCAGTGTGGGATTTAATGATAAATGCACTCAGAGGGCATCCTAGAGATGCCCCCTGAAAAACGACCTAACTCTAGTGTCCTGGCTGAGTGGCTGCTTGCCATCAGACATTCCTGGACGCTTGCTGCTCTCGGGTGGTCTGAAACAATGCGAATCCTTGTGCAAGGTGCTAATCCTCCTCTGCTAGGATGGGCAAGGTCCATGAAGGGGAAGCTTCAAAGACTTGCCGCCTTTGTGAGCTATCCTAGCCATTTGCTGATTCCAGCAACTGGCCCGCACTAGTTCTGACCCCTACTTTGGGCAGGAGAATCGACGGGAAAACCAAGTGAGGAAGGGAGGTGTGCCCACCTTTGCCAACCCCACGCCTCAGGTGGGGAGGCTCAGTCCCCACCATCTTGCAGATGGGGGGGACCCAGCTAACCAGAGAGCGGCATATACCCCCCTCCCACTGGAGGGTGGCATAATAGAGGGTGTACCCACCCCAAGGAAGGGACCCATTGGTCTACACCTTTACTTACCTGTATCGCCCTTAAATCTAGTATTTAGGGACAACCTCGAACCTTGCCTTCTCAGACAAGAACCGACCAGAAGAAAAGAAGAAAGACTGAAGAAGCCATGCTGAACTAAGAAGAGGAGGACGCCCACTGACTTGGCTCCAGCCCTACTGGCCTGTCCCCACCTCGAACCTGCTCCTGTGAAATCCCGGTGTTTCTGGCAGCCAGCAGCCATCAAGAACCAGAAGGACCTGCCCTACCTTCCAATACCAAGACTTTGTCTCCTGTGAGCACCAGATTTGCTCCCCCACAGACTCTGGCTCCGGGCAAAGCAGTGACTCTGCACCACTCTGCACCCGACGCCCAAGGCCTGAGTTCGAGTGGCCCAGCTCTCCCCGGCGATCCTGACCTGAGATCTGGTGATCTCTTACCAGCCTCGAATCTCCAATCGATGCCTGCAGCCCCTTTCTGGAGGATCCCCCTGACTGTGACCGGAGCCTAAAGACACTCCTGCACCCGATGTCCCATGGCCTTGGGTGGCCCAATCAACAGTGTCTCAGCATCTCCAGCCATCCCCACATACCTCTCCATCCGTTGGTCACCTCCAGAAGATCTTCGTTCCCGAGCCTGCAGGGTTTGTTGCAACCGGAGAATCACTATTAACACAGGGCACCCAATGCCAAACCAGCATCCCTCATCCAGCCGCGCCTGTAACGCTGCGGGTCTACTTTGGGTGCTAACCCGGATCCCCCTTTGCCTTGAGCCTAACACCAGGAGCTTTGCTCCCAAGTCCTGTGGTCCGCTCGTGAGCAGCCACCAACCGGCAGCTCCCTATCCCCCTTTGGATAACATTGGACCTAAGCACCCTGCACCCGGCCACCCTTGTGCCACTAAGGGTGTTGTGAGAGTGCATCCTTGACCCTGGGGAACCCTGGTTTTAACCCCAGAATACCAACTTGCACAAATAAGTACTTTCCTGCAAACCGGTAACTTTATTTCCTTCCATAGGATTGCATTGACTGCTTTTCTTTGAAAATTCTTGTGTGGAGTTGGTTTGTATGAATCATTGAAAAACTGCAAATGTACTAAAAGTGGATTACTTACCCTTTGTCTAGGAAATGTCCCAGTGTGATATCTAGACATATCACACTGATTAGCAAAAGTAACTTGAAAAGTTATCTTAAAAGTAACATGCACAGTAATCTGTAAAGTAACTTAAAAGTAATTTCGAACTGTTGAATTACCTTTAATTCACCCAAATGAATTTGAACCTGCATTCATCTGGAAATCATTGCATAAGAGTTTGCAAAGTATTATTTCACTTACATGCACCAGGCCTGGCTTTGTTCTAGAAATAAATAACTGAATAATATGTTTTATACAGACAAATTGGACTGAGTATAATCTTAGAGTTTGTGACATCATTTCTTGCCTGAGTGTGTACAACAAATACTTAACACTACCCTCTGATAAAGCCTTACTGCTCGCCCACACTACCATAAATAGAGAGTAAGGTGCTATCTACTTTTACCTGTGCCTACCTTTGAGGTTCCTCTGGACTCTGTGCACACAATACCTCATTTTGGTATAGTATATACAGAGCCAGCTTCCTACAATCTCTCTTCAAAATTGGTTCACCTCGTTGACAACAAAAAGATCTATTGTGATGATTATCATGTCAAAAGACTATATTTCTTGCATCCAAAGCATAATTCCTCTTGTTTTGACATTTGTCAGGCTTTTTGTTTGAAGACCCCATTGTGTAAGGAGAATGGCCTTCTAACTTTTCGATAGTAAAGAGTCCCATTGAAATGGGTATACCTTTCATCCTTGACTGATGCCATGTGCAGTGCTCCATCAAGCACAAGCACAAAGGTAGCACAAAATAAAAAATAAAAAAAAGTGCCAGATCCCACCTCTGAGAAGGAAAAAGGCAATTTCCTCCAACAAGAGAAAGTTTAGGAGCTCTCCACACTTAAGATGGCCCATACATCTAACTCCATATATGCTCTTTCAGAGTTCCTGCTTGAACCATTTTGAACAGGATGCTTCTTGTCAGTGAAAATGAGAACACCTTTGATGACAGCACCGCTGAGGACCTTGTCAACAACTCTTTTCCCAGCATTGTGTCCACAGTCAGCCACTGCCCTGTCAACTGCTGCGCAGTTGATGACAAAGGCCTTCTGCACACGTTAACTGTCCCAACAATGGTTCCTCCGTCAATGACCCCAGCAATGAAATTGTTGATGACTGCTCCATTGATGTTACCATAAATTGATCTTGTTGATGACCATGACATAGAATTTCACTATTTTATCTTTGCTTGGCGTTCTATTTCCCAATACATAAATTCAGGCTTCTCCATTGAAGATATTGGCACAACTACCGATACATAGTCTGAATTTTGACTAGGAACTGACATTAGTGATTAGGAGGAGTCGTATGCAGCCTACAGTCCAACATGGCTGAACACTCTAGAGGGACCTATGAGGAGCATCAGAAGTATGATGACAAGCACAGAAGCTGTGAGTGAGCCTGTGAGACCAGATCGCACTGCCGATACCGTCATGTGATGCAGGTGCTGCTAGCCTTCCCTAATACCCTGTAGCAATTGATCAATACCGTGCTAAAGTTAGTTTATCAGTTGCAAACTTACTATGCAGTTTCCAAATAGGCGTATCTACCTCCTATGCATCTACATCTTCCTTAGCTGCTACCAACCCAACCACCACCTCAACCACCTTTGTTTATAACTTTTTCCTCATCTAAACAATTGTTCCTCAAATCATAGGCAAGGATGAAGATAATCAGGACAGCAATCGGGATGGTCAATTGAAGGAAGAGGAAAGAGAAATGTCTGATTTGGATGATCAAGAAGATCACAAGATTTTTGAATGGCTACACCTCCGGGTGATATCACTCACTTCCATGCATACTGGAGAGAACAGCTTAGAAGTTTGGCCTATCTATGGTAGTGGAGAAAGAATACTTTGTCAGTGACTACACAAATCGGTTAAGGAAGTTAGTGAAGTCAAAGTCTTAGCGCCACAGTCCAGGTTATCATCCTGCATCTGGAGAAGAAATATAGTGCTCCTGAATCAGGCCCCCCAGGGCTCACTGGCCATTCCCTTTATCACAGTGGCAATGTGGCAATAATAATAATAAGATCCAAAGGACAGTGTATAAATAAGCATGGATGCAGTCAACTCCACAGCTGCAACTCCATCAAAGCCAGATAATTGCACGATATTTCTCCTTTAGCTGAGTTCATCCCTGTGGATTGAAAGAACGCAGTGAAAACTATTGTTTGGGAAGGGGTCAATCCCAATACACATGTCAAATGTCAAATGTCAGATGCTTTTATATAGCGCGACTTATCACCAAAAGAGGTCTCAAGGCGCTTTGCAGAGGAATGGCAGCATCCTTCCAGATCAGAGAACGTGGTTGGGAGGCATTATTTAGGAAAGAGCCACGTTTTCAAGCTCTTACGGAACTCCAGATGATTAGAAAGGGACAGGAGATGCACTGGCAACTTGTTCCAGAGTTCAGGGGCCACATAAGAGAAGGACCAACATCCATTCCTAGATGTCCGGACCCGAGGCTGTGATAACAGGAACTTTGAACGAGAGCGAAGTGCTCTGGATGGTTTATACCAGACTAGTTTTTTAGCTAAATATGATGGTCCAATGCCATAAAGGAGTTTATGAATTAAACTCAGAATCTTAAATTGACATCTCTGGCGCACAGGTAACCAATGCAGCTTCTTGAGGTTGGGTTTAGAGGCAGACCTGGGCGGCAGTCCCAACACTAGTCTCGCAGCCGCATTCTGGAGGGTTTGCAGCTTAGTCAGCAGACTCTCATTAATGGAAGCAAAGATTGCATTACCGTAATCAAGCCTGCTGACTACCAATCCCTGAACCAAGGGCTTTTTGGTTTCAGGAGGAAGCCATTTAAAGATTTTCCGCAATTGCCGTAGTATTCCGAAACAAGTTCCGGATACTTGATTGACATGTGCTTTCATAGAGAGAGCGCTGTCAAGCAGAATGCCTAAATCTCGAACGGCTTCTTTCGGTTCAGGGCAAGGTCCTGAATCATGAGGCCACCAATCCTGGGACCATATGGTCTTGGCCTTACCAAATAACAAAATTTCGGTCTTACCGCAGTTAAGTTGAAGTCTGTTCTCGCTCATCCAATTATTGATATGAACCATGCATTGTTTAAATCTGGTGCAGGTTTCCAGGAATTCGGAACCGCAGGTGATAAGCACCTGCGTGTCGTCTGCGTAAGACACTGTGGTAAAGCCATAGGATTTTATGATGTTAGCCAAGGGAGAAAGGTACAAATTAAACAATAGGGGACTGAGAATCGACCCCTGTGTATCCCCCACGGAAAGAGGGGTGTTACAGGATACAAGAGTGTTCATCTTGACATATGAATGGCGGTTCTTGAGATAATTCACTAACCAAGCCAGGGCGTTTCCTCTGACGCCAATCTCCCACAACCGATATTTTAAAATGCTGTGGGAGATGGTGTCAAAGGCCGCCGAGAGGTCTAATAAGACCAGAATGGCTGATTCGCCTTTATCTACGGTGAGTCGGATGTTGTCCACTATCTCAACCACTGCAGTTTCCAAGCCATGGGCGGCGCGAAACCCTGACTGCGAGGGATCGAAAAGTGCATGGGTTTCAATATAGGAGGAGACACGTTTATTGACTAGGTATTCAAGAACCTTCCCGAAGTAAGGCAATAGGGATATAGGTCTATAATTAGACATTATAGAAGGGTCACTGTCTGGCTTTTTAAGGATGGGCTTAACCTGAGCCAGCTTCCAACTCCTAGGAAAGGAAGCGCTCTCGAAGGAAGTATTCAAAAGGTTGGTCAGACTGTCAACTAGCAGCGGGAGTATCTCACTGCACTTACGTGGAAACAGTGAGTCAGTGGGGGAACCAGTTTTAATTTTCCTGAGTGCCAGTAGCACTTCTGCTGGGGTGATGGGCTCAAATTCTGTCAGAGATGGAGATTCGATGGTTTCACAGGTGGGCGCAATACAAGATGATGCCACCCCTGTTAAGGCCACATTTTGATGGGAGGGTGGAAATGAAGAGTAGATTAGCTGAATTTTATTGTAAAAGTATGTAGACAACGAGTTTACCCACTCCACGGTGGGAATAAACGCTGATTGCTCCACCTGGGGGGAGGTAAACTCCTTGAGTATTTTATACAATTCTTTGCTTGATTGGGCTGCCTTATTTATTCTTTGCGTGATGTAAAGCGATTTTGCTGTTTTTATATGTTTTAGATAATTAGAATGAGATAATTTGTAATTCTTGCGATTTTCCGTCGTTCTAAATTTCCGCCATAACCTCTCAGCTGATCCGCTGACCGTTTTCTCTCTTTTCAAGGCCTCGGTAAACCATGGTGAGGCGACTCTTTTTACATTGACTTTCGTTTCCGGGATTATTATGTCAAGGGTGTTACGGATGGACACTTCTAGTTGAGAAGTCATTGTTTCAGTGTTATTAAAACTATTATCAAGGGGCTTAAAATGCATCAGAAAGGCCTCTGGGGTCAATTTATGCCAGGGTCGTATAGAAGTGGATTCTTTGTAGGTAACAGTCCTTGACCTACAGAGTTTAGGAAAATTAAAATGTATTAAGAAGTGATCAGTCCATATCATCTGCATGGGGATTCACAGTTTAAATCCGTTACATTGGAAAATATTAAATCCAATGAGTGACCCGCTTGGTGGGTGGGACCTTGTACCCGTTGGGTTAGGCCCAGGGTTTCCAGAGTAGTGATTAGATGACGAGAATCGGTATCATATGGTAGCTCTGCATGGTGATTAAAATCCCCTAATAAAATAAAATTATCAGTGGCCAACACATGAGATGCTAGAATTTCTAACAGGTTGTTGGCAAAATTGGATTTTCCTCCCGGGGGTCTATATACCAGGGCTACTCTACCGAAGGATACTGTGTTGTATTTCAGAATTCCAAGCATGTCATTAGACAATGAGTCAAGCCGGGTAATCTCAATGGGAGCCTTAGCAGCCACTGCAATGCCTCCCCCTCGTTTTCCTACTCTATCTTGCCTGATGAGATGATATTCTGTGGGAAATGCCGTGGCAATGTCTGGGGAAGCCTGGCTATGGAGACACGTTTCCGTGAAGAAACAAATATCAGGTTTCTGATTATCCAATAAGCTCCAAAGTTCTAGAGCATGTTTAGGGATAGATCTGGTATTAAGATAGAGGGCAGTAAAAGATTTAGTATCCGTGGTCGACCTGATGTTGCTCAGTTCCAGGGGGCTTTCTGACATAGGTTCCACAGAATCCCCGCTGAATAAAGAGGAGACGGCTATCTTGGCAGACTCATTCCTGAAGGGAATAGCAGTGGGGCAGACTGCCCGAATTTCAGATAGATTAGGCGGGTTTAAAGACAGCAATTCCTGCCGGTTGTAGCGAATCATGATAGATATACACAGGCTCCTGAAACTTCTAGATATAGCCATCTATTTCACAAATGCAAGCCTCCTCCAGTTAGTAGCTGCAGTGCTTAGAAGACAGCACAAGTTAAAGCCCACCTCTTTATGACCTGAAGTGCGTACCAAGATTCTCAATCTGCTGTTTGACAGGAGTCTTTCCTTCGAAAACCTGTTGATGCTCCACAATCGTAAAAAATGGACAGAGACACTGCCCACTCCATGGGAGCTCTCCAGTACAAATGACCTTCCCTTTTCGGACTCCTATAGATTATAGTGAAATAGAGGCTGTTTCGGCCAGTATGGTGGAAATATTACCCCTACAGGCAGTCTGGATATGTTCTGAATTACACCTCTGGTGGAGGCTAACACCACCAACCTAACAACGGTCTATTGGCCAAAATAGAGTAGATTCCCAGGGTTCCTCAGAACAATAACAAATGTGTCTGACATCCTACATCTACTTTTGCCATGAACCCCCAGTCAGGCCTTTGGGAGACGGGTTTTGTATCTCACACTTAGCATCCAATTGGAGGTAAATGACTATGGATTGCTGAGTGCTACGAATTGTGGAATCAGGACACACCCTGGAATTTATCTAAAAAAAACAGAGAAGCAACATCACTTGTACCTCTAGAACACCAGCTAGAGATCCCCCTGCTTCTCAAAGTAACAATAGGAAATGTTTATAAGGCCCTAAGACTCTTTTCCCCTCCAGATTCTTTTTGGTGAAAAAAATGCAAAGCGATGGTGACTGATTTTGGCCATTCGGGAACTCAACAAATCCCTCAAAAAAACGATAATTTTGTGTGGTGACCTATGAAGAATACCTTTTATTACTGTTGGAATTAGTTTTCTTTACTTCCCTTGATCTAAGGGATGCCCAATTCCACATCCTCATACACCCAGACTACAGACTGCATGTGCAAGGCAGCACAATCAATGTGAGGGAATTCCTTTTTGCTGCAAAGTTGCACCCTGGATATTTGAAATGTGTCTTACATTCATAGCAGCTTTCCTTCGGAGATAGTGCCACCATACTTGGACAGTTGGCTGGTGTGTGCGCCCTTGACAAAGGAAGCTTGCACTTCCACAAAGACTTGCATCAATGTATGTGATCAGCTGGTTGGACACAACAGGGAAAAACTTTCTAGCTCTCCCACTACAAGGCTCTAGTTTCTGGATCTCAATCTTGGATGCACAGCTCAGCATAACATTTCCCGCCAACAGAGGGCATCACAAAACTACAGATGATGCCTGAAAATCTATGCAGGCTCTGCAATCACAGAACATAAATGTCATTGCAGGGCCTCATGTTATCCCTCATGGGGCTCATTCCATTCTGATGCTTACGAATGAGACTGATCCAACATGAGCTGGAACTTGCAACAGGCTTTTGGAATGATGTTGTGAGACGCACTTGTCAATGCAAACAAGCTTTGTTGTGGTGGAGATTTCCATACACCTCAACACAGGCCTAACTTTTCAACCTCAGGCAGGATTACCATCACAACAATCTTGTCACCCTCCATAAAAGTTTGGGGGTCTCACATGCAGGAGATATGCACAAGAGGCATAAAGGATAAAAAAAATGTGCACATCATTGTCTTGGAGCTGGGAGCCATCCAGTTAGGTCTACAAGTGTTTGTTATTGAACCATGTCATTCCAATCAGAATCAGCAACACAGCAACCATGTATTACATCACTTAGCAAGAAGTTACAAGATCCCACTTCCTGTCTGAGGACGCGCAACAACTGTGGCCCAGAACAATAAAGAAACTTGTACATATCTTTGTGGACCATCTAACAGGGTTTCAAAATGAACAGAATACACCCTCAGTCGCTCCTTGTAGGATTGCCAACAGAGTGCACTACAGAACCAACAACTTCAACAAATCATCACCATTTGTCGCAACTTGTGGAGTGAGCGGGATTGGCGGCGCCTCATACGGTGCAAACATGAGACAAACACTTTGCGCCCTATTGCACGTATGCAATCTGAGCTCTCACCACTCCGAGACCCCCTCGTCTACCCTTCTAGAAACATGGCAAACCCAGTGCTTCTCATGTCCCATCCCCTCGACTCGCTCGCCCTGCCCACTCCTTAGTAGTTAGAGTAGCCATTAATATACAGACTAAAGGTGTAAACATTCCACCCATGTAATACAACCATATCTAGTATATGTTACATGGGATATTAAATATATCCATATAATATAGGTACACACACAACCTCACATGTACAACCCTTCATAGCTATGGATAGCACATAGGAACTGCTCTCCTGCAACATAACCCAATAAACATGTCTAAGGGTGTCTGAAAATGTAAACACATTGCCTGCTTGTGAATGGAATTTTCATCACATTCATTAACCTGTAGAGTAAAAGTTTATCTGTAATGCATATAAAAACTGTCTTTGTGAAATTGATTTACTCACATCTCCACTTGTGAAACATTGGATTGAAATGGGGCATACAATAGCCCAAGTACGATTTCAGATAATTGAATTGGTTCCTCAACGCCTAGGATTGGACAATGCCAAAATCCTCCTCCAAAGGGAAACCTTCTGGATCCGTAAATTTCAGACACTGGCCCCAAATGGGCTTAATGACAAATTGGAAATGGTCTGCTTTCTGTAAGAATTCAAATAATATTTCAACGACAGGTTACCTGGTCATCCAGGTCTTCCAAAACACAGTGGCACTTTCACAGCACATACAGTGACATACGCCCCTTAGTTCAATACAGTCAATTCAAGATTGTATATAGGCAGATGTACATGCAACTCTTTTATGTTCATATTAATGGATTTATTAATAAGCATTTTTTACACACCATTGTAAAATTAATCTGCTTCGCTAGCTATGATATGCATTATATTCCCCCCTGTCGTTTTGCTTTTTTTCTTCTATTTATGTGTTTATTTTTCTCTTGGAATAAGAATAGACATGAGACACAAGAAAGCGATTTTGAAAACTTAAATTTCGCCACATCAGCTACATTTGTAGACTTAATTGTGTTCTCAACAATGGGTGCGAGACACACTTTCCATTCAGTAATGGCGGCCAACTATTCAGGCACACTAGTCCTACGTTTATTACCGGCATCGATTAGTATACACTAAAATGGGACTTCGTGTAACCGCTGTCGAAATCGACACTTCATGTCGGGCAGGAACGCCACTATTCGGTGTTGACAAAAACTAAACTCGGGAAGGACAATCATTATAACGCCCTTGAATAATAAGGTTATGGCACTCGATATCGCGCACTTCACTTACTAAACGCGGCATGATTTCGTTTTTCCGTTTCTCTAGTTTCACATGACGTATTTCAACAAGCGAGACCGTTTGCACTTACGTTGAGGCTCGCAGGTAAATATCATTTAAATGCTGGTCGTTAGTCTCATAGTGTCTCCTTTTGGACATGCTAATAAAACCTACACAACTTATTCACTTTTATAGATTCCCTATAATAGTGGCTACAAGCAAGACATGCAGGGGAGCGTTTAGGTCCTTTTTCTTTAAATATATCACGTAGATACGTGAGATAGGTTGATTGTTTTTTAATTTGCACTTCCCTATTTTTGTTTTTCGCAGACTGCTTCCATTTAGGATGAAGGTAAATTGTATTCGAGTTTTTGAAATCCACAGTACAGTAAATATGAATAACGAACTAAGAGACATTTCATTTTTTACTGATTTTTTAGATTGACCGTATACCACTACACATTTCATTTGATATAGTTTTATCGAATGTCACTACAATCTCGGTAAGGAATTCGCATTTTTTGCATATTATCAAACAAATAACCTCTAAGGCATCCTTAGTAATAGAGTTTCCTTTTCTTTCCCCTTTTTTCTTTCCAACAGACCCCTGACGAAGGGGTTTAACCCCGAAATGCATTGGGTTTTCAGTATATATCTCTCTGTGTAAAATGTGTAAAAAGTATACATGAAATAATGTTTTGACTTTTTTGATGTTCAACATGATTGCATAAATGTATGATAAACGTCACGATGAATTTAATGATGAAATAGTGATAAAAGTATTATTATCAAACGTTCTATTGAAATATTTGTTCTTCACGTAGTGCGTGCTAGAGTCCTGGTTATCTTGCGATACCAGGCCACATACATTTGTACACACAGTCAGCAGGCACTGATCTAGCACTGCACACTTACCAAACAAACGTTCAAGTCGCATTTTAAACTGAGTGCAATACCCTTATCTATTCATTGTTACTCTAGTGTTTGCCACACTGCAGATCAAAGAAATGCCCATCCTACGCAACAAGGTGCTGGTAGCTAGGCTCCAGGGGAAGGACCTTCTCGCTGGCATGGTTGAACGCTTTTACCTAAGCCTTTCTACAGTTTCCACTCATTCTTAGGATTCTTCTGAATGCCAAGACTAAGCCATGTTTTCTGATACTGATAGTCCCAGCATGGCCACGCCAATTTTGGTACAGATACGTTGTTTTTTTAGCCTGGCATTTTCCTACACCACAAAGACTCACCCGAAAAAACTCTTCAAGAAGAATAGGCAAGTACTAAATCACAACTTGAAGGTATTACACCTGACTACTTGGTACATGACGACTTAGATTTCAGACATTTAGCCATCATTGGCAGACCACAGGGCAGTACTAGTGCAAGAAAGTGTGCCTGTGATGACCATGACGTAGCCCACCAAGTGGAAGCATTTTTGTTTGTACTGCAAAATTAGAGGATTAAATCCCATTCCAGCGCACCTTCACCAAGTACTGCTGCACTGTTTCCACTGGGCCAACGAAAGCCTGGAGTAGTCAGAAGGTCTGTTATTACTTCAAAGGATCATCAAGCAATTTATGAAAGATTCCACAACACCTGGTGCCCACAGGAGTTGTATTCAATGCACACACAGCTGATGCGGACACCTTTTTAGGGCATTTTAGGCCATCCATTAGGCGGATCTCAAATTTCTCTCGTCTTGACTGTGACATGAGCATGGAAAGTGGGCGAGGTCCGAGCCTCCATAATAAAGCAGCCACATATGCTCTTCACAAAAGAATAGGTAACCTTCCTTACCAAACCAAACTTCATGTGCAAGGAGCCCTTATTCATTGGCTGCATTAAGGCACACTAAATTTACATGGAAGAAACAAACATATCCATTCATCTAACCCACTGTTTGTCTCTTTCGGTTTCCTGAGCAGACGCTAAGCCTTTGCCCAAGCAGTGCATTGCCCTGTGTCCCTCCGCTTGCACTGTTTGTCACAAGTGAAGTCCCCCTTTGGAGATAGGATGAAGGATCAGTCCAACAGCAGCATTCCAACAACTGCTGTGTCCTATTTTAGAGTGAAAAGCAAGCACACATTCATTAAGCACTACTGGCAAGACTTGAATAGAGCAACTGACTCTTCAATGGGCCAAGCAGTTATAAGCAACTTGTTTCATGAAAGTGAGCCTGCCTCCTGCGTATTTTTCCTATTCTGATTCCAGTCATGCCCTTTTCTAGGTATTTGAGGTAGTTCCCACTTAGGACTCCCTAAATTTTTTCCCACATAATGTTTCCGTGCCAAATTTGTGTCCTTTTTTTCAACATTCTTGGTATTCTAAAGGTACACAGGGTTTGTGCATTCCCCACAAAATGGCATCAAAGAACGAGTTTCTGTGCTAAAGTCACCATCATCTCAGTTTTTAGGAACCTGCAGAGCCGATTTAAAAAAAACTACTTTTTTACCCCAGTTTTGGCATTTTTCAAAGAGGTAGCCCGTTTTTCCTATCTTTTGTGCCCTCAACCTGCTTCTAGAGTGTGGTGAAAAGCAGTGTGAAACCCATGGGTGATCCAGGAAAGCCAAAGATTTCTGAAAAGTAGCCAGAATTCTGAATTCGGCAAGGGGTCATATGTGTAGATCCTACAAAGTTTTCCCAAAGAAACTGACTGTTGAAATAGAGAAATATTGAAAATGAGTAGGAAAAAACGCATGGGCAGCTCGCTTCACTGAAAAATAAAATGATAATAAAACCATTATAATTACATTTTTCTTACCTTATTGTCAGCTGAGGATAGGGTAGGGCCATGTTGACGAGCGTCACGTCACGAGGCGGCCGTCAGCGGGAGCAGAGCAGCAGGTAAGTCTCTTTATTTTATTTTTAAACCCCAAGCACCTCTTCTCCCCTCCCCCTCCCTACCACTTTACGCTAGAGGCAGCAGCAACTGAAAAAACAGCCATTTGTGGCAGCGTTTTCATCTGTACATTTTTTGGTGCGATGGTTGATTTATAAAAGCAATATACCATTGCGTCCACTAACCCCTTCTGGTTGCGGGGATATATAGGGTTTGTAGGTTCTCCAAGAAACCGAGGTACCCTGAGCCAACAACTGAGCTGCATCATGTGGTGGTTTTTCATTGTGTACCAGCTACAGACAAATTCATATTGTGAAATAGGTAAAGTGAAAAAAGGGTACCAAGGAAACTTACATATTTCTAAAATGGGTTACAAGATAGAGTTTAGGATCAGTGGTTATTTGTACATTTCTGAATTTGTGTGTGCCCATACTAGCATATAATGTAGTTGGAATTTTTCAAAAGGCCTTCTTTCTTACACACTGGTATACACTTGGAAGGCATAAATGCAATGAAATATAATTGGTGATAACAAATGTTCTACCATGTTCCCACATGTCTTCCAATAAACATAGTATCTCACTTGTAAGTGAGTGAAACTTTTGTTTATTAGTCAATTAAAACCATAAACATTGTTACAATGTGCAATTAACACCACAAATACATTATTAAAGAAAAAAATCAATATACAGACAAGTCAAGACAATATCATAGAACCACCTCCCCTTACCCATGAGGCTTTAATTATTGTGGGACCAAAATGCCTACTGATTGTAAAGTTCCTGAGTGCATTCCTTCTCAAAACTAACAGCCATCCACCAAGTACCATGACACATTAAAGCAGTGAGATGCTTACATGGACTTTTGACAGGGTTGGAGCCCGCTAAGTGGAACAGATGCTTGAGAAATTCTATTAACGCATAAAGTGCTAGGGAGTGAATTGCAGGAACTCCTATTGAAATTTACAACAGTTAAACACTGGCACCAGATGTTTAGGAAGTTTGTAACAGTGCTTCTAGCAATTGATCCTTTTGCCTCATGCATGGTTCACTGAGCCCTCCCCCTATGTGCGAAGTTACTCAAAAAGTGTGACAGTGCAAGTATCCGGTAGTACTAGGACCAACACCCAATGTGGCATAAAATACTGGGGAATAAACAATGAGAGAACATAATAAAATGTAAAATAGTTAAAAATTGTCCTTTTACCATTACGTAGTTAACTGAGCCCTTCCCATTTGTGCAAAGTTACGTGTAAAGTGCAACAGTACGGGGTGTCCAATTATACTCGGACCAACACTTAATATGGCGGGATAGGGAGCCGATGAGCACTGATCCCCCCCTAGCAGCCTGCCTTGACATGGGTGCTTTCCATAGACTTTTGAGGAAGCCCTTCTTGGCCAACAGCCTCGGCCCTCATCCGGACATGGAGATTCTTCTTAACGTGGACATTGAAGATGTCCACAAATTGCTCTAGACGGATGTTGAGCATTGTATTCCATTGGTCCAGTGACTATTACTACAAGTCTGTAGTTCCTAATCCCCAATGCCTCAAATTCCTTCCTCAACAGTGTTCTCTGCTGATAGTCTGAGCAGGGACAGATACATAGGACATGCTGCAATGTCTTCTTTGTCTGGTGACACAAACAACATTTCTCGTCCCCTTTTTTGCCTTAATACTGCCACTTTAGTATAAAGTCCAGAGTGGGGATCTCTCCTGGTCTCAGTGACAGTAGTCTCTGATTGACCTTCAGGGAATAGGTTGCCTCCAGAAGGGGGAGGTCCTTTTGATTGCCAGAAGATTTCAGCACCAGCCATCCATGTGTCTGTTTAACTACTGCTCCGTTGTCCTCCAGCCAACTTTTCAGCTTGAAGCTTTTGTTTAGCGCCCAGCTGAATACTTGGGTGGATGTGTCTAGCCCCCATAGCTCACTCAGCCCAAGTTTTTCTATACTTCCTTCAAAGTTTTTTTTGTATTAACCTTTTCCTCTTTGGAGGTTAATTTCGGAGCAGACCATGCTAGCAAATGAACCTTCGGTGGCAGATCTCAGTTTGTGGCAACATTTAACAAATGCTCCAGGCCAAGCAAGGGTCTGCTTTGTCAACAA
Source organism: Lissotriton helveticus (assembly GCF_964261635.1). Classification (NCBI taxonomy): domain Eukaryota; kingdom Metazoa; phylum Chordata; class Amphibia; order Caudata; family Salamandridae; genus Lissotriton; species Lissotriton helveticus. The sequence goes on from NC_136061.1 coordinate 2,110,660,450, forward strand.
AAGCTCCAGCCTAACTTGAGCAGGCAATGCTGTTCTTGGCAGCCGAAATACTTGCTTGTAAGTTCTTGTCACAATTTTTTCCAATGAACGGGCCTCTGTGCCCTCCATCATTGTGCCTCCATATGCAAAAGTATTTATTTTAAAAACATTTTTATTTGCATTTTATCATAACTCAACAATACAATCATGTAATCAGCAGTTCGCACACCCTTGACTCCCACCCACCACCCTCCCCACTTTACATCTCTACTAAGTTCCACGTCAATCCGACCCAAAGTCCAAAGTGCAGTGGTGCAATTGTCTCTTGTTTTCGGACTCTGAAGCCTCCAGTGTGTACTCATACAGGCACGTATCTTACTACTATTCAGATCTCCCTCAGAGCCCCCCCATCCAATCCGTGGTAGTATCTGCATTTTCCCCAGACCTTACGGAACTTCTTCGGGCATCCCCTCGCTTTGTGACCCTCTCAGCGGCCATGTATATGTCTAACCCTCTCCTCCATTCATCCAACCCTGGCGGTTCCGGTGCTCCCCAATACTTAGCTACGTCCTCCATATGCAATAATAGGTATTAGTTTTGCCTTCATTCCTGCATCCAGTGGTTGGAGGTTGTGCCCCTAGAGAGATTTTGCTAACATTAGGAAAGCAAAGTTTAAGGCTCATGCTTTCTCTTTAATTGCCTTTCTTTGAGGTGCAAATGAGACCCTTAAGTCTATCTTAACACCTAGATAGATGTAAGCAGATGTCTCGTCAATCGTAGCACCACTGAGGTGCCATTTAGTTTAATTTAGGAAACTATGATTTAACGAGATGACTTTCGTCTTCTTGAGGTTCATCGCCAACCCATTGTCCTCTGCGTATGTTCCCAAACAATTGAGTGATCTCTTCAGGTCTATCCTGGTGTAAATAGGCAATAGCAGGTCATCTGCATACAGGATGTTGGACAGCAGGTGCCTGCTTATGCCCAGGGAATGTTATACCAACTCTTCTACATCTGGAGAAATGTCCGCAATGTATAGATTAAGGGGGGTGAAAGCATGCACCCCTGCTTAAGCCCAGTTGGGGTACTTGCTTCTCCTGACAGATGGGAGTCATCCCCAGGCTTGATCTTTTATTTTGTCCAAGTGTCCAAGGAGAGCATCCCAATGACCTTAATAGATTGGGCGGATTTCCCCACTGCTGAAGCTTTGCCCAAAATTTGTCACATGGGACGTGGTCGAATGCCACCTTCAAGTCAATAAAGCACATATATAGAGGCGTGCCAGTGGCCTTTGCTCTGCTAAGGATGAGACCGACTGCCATGAGGTTCGTTAATGTTCTTGCTTCTTCGTAAACCCTGTCTGCTTCAGCTGCAGTCTGCGTGTGTCTATCGCCCATGCTTCTAGGTCTAGAAGTAGCAAGTTTGAAAAATACTTCAGGTCTACATTCAGTAGGGCAATTAAACTGTAGTTACTTGGTGATGAGGCAGCACCTCCTTTAAAGACTGGGTGGATAATAGAACCTTTCCCAGCACCGACCCTTCTGCCAAGATGGTGTTAAACATTCAGGCTAAGAAGCTGGCCCACCGCAGGGTATTCGGTTTAAAGCGACCTTTTGGTATTCCATTTGGACCAGGGCGCAGTCAGACCAAGATTTCGCTCTGATTTTGGTTGTTGCTGCGGCTGTGTACTGTAGTGGCTCAATGACATAATTTACCCTCTTAGTCTCCTGAGACCACTCCAGGACAGCTGCATCATGCATACTTTTTGTAAGATGTGACTTGAAGTGCTCAATCCAGCTGTCCTCTGCTATATTTGCATATTGAGCTGCCCTTGGACCTGTATCAGTGTCCTTGATCATCCTCCAGAATTGCTTCAAGTCATTCAACTTTGAAACATACAGGAGTGTAGCCTGTAGGGTTTCTTGTTTGATTATTTTAACCTTTTTCGGTATCCTTCTCTCCTTTCGCAGGGATTGTACTACCTCTCGATCCTCTGGGGAACACCATAATTGCCTAAGCATTCTACCTACTTTGACTCTCCTCGGGCAGACAGGACTCTGCATAACTGGGGCCTTACGGTGCCCAAGGTGCGCCCCCCTTGTTCACACACTTTGCAGGGTATTTAGTTGTCAAGCAATTAGTAGAGGTTTCCCTGGCTGATATCAGGTCGGGATCCCATTGGGCAATGGACTTAAGGGATTCCACAGCCTCTTCCTCTAGATTGTTTACAGTGGTGGACCTCTACTTACGATATTTTAGGTTTTCAGTACGGACATCTCCCAGCAGAACAGTTGCAAGTTCATGTTTGCACTTAGTGATCCCAATCGAAATTACCTGCGGATGGTGGTCTCTGTCCTGGTGGTGGGTGATTCTAAAGTCCACCACCCAATTGTATAGTGGATAGTTTACCATTGTGTAATCTAGGTAGGAGACTGATTTGCTGGATGACCTGGTCCATGTTGGAGGGATGTCACCTGGCATTCAACCATTCAGGACGATCAGGCTGGATAACTCGCACGTTCTAGCTAATTTTTCCCTGATCTTATCTCGTCACTAATAACACAGCAAACTCTTGCCTGGGAAGGGCCCAATTGCCTCAATATGATCCTCACTTGGTTGATGGAAAAAGTTTAAATTAAAATCCCCAGTTACTAGCCAGCACGAGGGATAACATGTTTTTAACTGCAGCATGTATGTGGCAAACTTATCTGCTGTTGCAGCTTTCCTCTTTGAATTGATATACACATTCACAAGCATCAGGGATTCTCATGGACACTGAACCCAACTATCAAGGTGCAAGGCCAGAAGCCAAGGTTCATTCATTTTTAATTCTGTGATCTTTGCAGACCGGTTGGAGTTGACATAAACTGTCAGGCTGCCCTTTGCCCTTCCAGAGGGACTGCTCTTCTGAGCCGGTTTACTGTATTCTAAGAACCCTATAAGCGTAACACTGACTTGGGTCCATGTTTTCTGTAACATTATTATATCACATGAACTCATATAGTCCACTGCGGAGGGGGGATTCGATTTTTGCCTGCAGGAACCCTTTATTCCAAGAGCAGATGGGTAAGCCACTCCATTCATTGGCAACAGGTTGAGCCACTACTTAATCTTTACTGATTGTTTCCTTGGACAGGGCAGCTGGCAACCAGCTCTAGCCATTCTGGGAGTCTTACATTCTTATAATCCTTCGCTGCTCGATAGGTCCCTCGTCTTTTCTCATTTGAACTGTAAAAATGGATTACATTGCAGCACTTGAAGGTCGAACCATGGGTGTATGCCCCCCCATAGCACCTCTCAGAATAGATGTTGAAGGTTCTGCCCCTTTAGCAAAATGCTGCTGCTCTATCAGTGGGTGAGGCTACTGATCTCCCTGGGGCACTATTTATTTTTTTATTTTTGAGTTTTACTTGACCCGTTAGGGTATCAGAGCGCTTTACAGGAATCAGCAGCAGTATACAAAGACTTCCTGTGGCAGTGAACAAAGGGAAAAAAGGGACAAAGTAACAGTTACATTTACTGTTCACAGGGCAACAAGGGTTCAAAGTCAATGGTGGGAGCCCAGAGGTGCCGGGAGGATAGCACCTGTGCACTCCTGGGGATGCATGGCAAAGAGATGGGGCAAGATCTCATCTCTGGGTGAAATAACAGGCAGAGTTTAGGCGAGGAATTTGCCAATTAGGAAGGTTTTTTGAAGCGAGCCAGCGACGGGATTCTTCTGATGGCGGGCGGGAGTGAGTTCCATATTCTTGGTGCGTCTCCAGAGAATGCCCGGTTGTAAGTTTTCTTTTTCCTAAAACGTGCAGCTTGGAACAGGAGGTCTCTGGAGGACCATGAGTTTCTGGTCCCTCCGGATAGCACGAGTTTCAGGGCAAGATATGCGGGGAAGTTTGTGTATAATGCATTGTGCGTGATACATGCCATTTTGAGTTTGATTCTGGCCTGTAGAGGAAGCCAGTTCAGCGCTTTCAAATGTAGTGAGAAACGGTCGAACTTCCTTGAGCCTGAACTCATATAGTCCACTGCGGAGGGGGGATTCGATTTTTGCCTGCAGAAACCCTTTATTCCAAGAGCAGATGGGTAAGCCACCCCATTCATTGGCAACAGGTTGAGCCACTACTTAATCTTTACTGATTGTTTCCTTGGACAGGGCAGCTGGCAACCAGTTCTAGCCATTCTGGGAGTCTTACATTCTTATAATCTTTCGCTGCTCGATAGGTCCCTCGTCTTTTCTCATTTGAACTGTAAAAATGGATTACATTGCAGCACTTGAAGGTCGAACCATGGGTGTATGCCCCCCCATAGCACCTCTCAGAATAGATGTTGAAGGTTCTGCCCCCTTGGCAAAATGCTGTTGCTCTATCAGTGGGTGAGGCTACTGATCTCCCTGGGGCACTATATTTTTTTATTTTTGAGTTTTACTTGACCCGTTAGGGTATCAGAGCGCTTTACAGGAATCAGCAGCAGTATACAAAGACTTCCTGTGGCAGTGAACAAAGGGGAAAAAGGGACAAAGTAACAGTTACATTTACTGTTCACAGGGCAACAAGGGTTCAAAGTCAATGGTGGGAGCCCAGAGGTGCCGGGAGGATAGCACCTGTGCACTCCCGGGGATGCATGGCAAAGAGATGGGGCAAGATCTCATCTCTGGGTGAAATAACAGGCAGAGTTTAGGCGAGGAATTTGCCAATTATGAAGGTTTTTTTGAAGCGAGCCAGCGACGGGATTCTTCTGATGGCGGGCGGGAGTGAGTTCCATATTCTTGGTCCGTCTCCAGAGAAGGCCCGGATGTAAGTTTTCTTTTTCCTAAAACGTGCAGCTTGGAACAGGAGGTCTCTGGAGGACCATGAGTTTCTGGTCCCTCCGGATAGCACGAGTTTCAGGGCAAGATATGCGGGGAAGTTTGTGTATAATGCATTGTGCGTGATACATGCCATTTTGAGTTTGATTCTGGCCTGTAGAGGAAGCCAGTTCAGCGCTTTCAAATGTAGTGAGAAACGGTCGAACTTCCTTGAGCCTGTAAGAAACCTGGCAGCCGCGTTGAGGCAGTCTTTTAAAGGTGCCAGCGAGATCTTGGGTAAACCCGAGAGGGTAGAGCAGCCATATTCCAGTCTTTTTTTTTTTTTAAATAGATTTTATTTGTCATAGATCACATATATTGCATAGCTCCGGTATTCAGAGTCTGCTGCACACATCAATAACATCTTAGACTTTTGTAGATAAACTAACAACACCCCCCCACCCCCGCCACATTCCAGTCTTGAGATGACTAATGCCTGGACAGCCATTTTCAGGTTGGGAGTGTTGAGGAAGGGTTTCAATTTCCTTAGATAGCTCAAGTGAAATCTGGCTGATTTAGCCATTGAGTTGATGTGGTCCCACATGTTCAAGTTGCCGTCTAGAGTTATTCCGAGGGATTTGGCAGAGTTCACTATGGCTGGAGGGCAGTTTAAGGCTGTGATGGCCTTGATCCATAGCTGAAGCTCAGGGTTGGTTTTGGTTAGGGATATTACAAGAAATTCTGTGTTTGAGGCATGTGGGCTGCTGAATTCATATCTATAGCATAGATCGCCGCCTAGTGTTGGGTCCGGATGATTGCACATTGTTGTCCTGGAAGAGTCTTCGAAGTATCACGAGATAGGTGGCTCCTCCCCTGGACTACAGTGCGCATGGGCATCGACTCCATCCCCAGATTGTTTTTTTTCCGCCATTGGGTTCGGATGCATATTTAATCACTCAAGTTCGGATTCGATAGAAACTTTCTTTTCGGCCCACGGGCCTTTCCTATATCGTCGGTATTGTCTTGCGTGCGGTGCCCAGCTCTGTTCCGGCTCAGTTTCCGAGTCAGACATCCTGAGGAGTCGCGTGGCTCTTCGGTGCTCGAGGCCCAGTCGATGCAACAAGCCTTATTCGACGACGCATCATGGAACAGAGCCCGTTCAAAAGGTGCCCCGTGTGCAACTCGAAGTATCCCCACATCGATGTCCACCCGGTGTGCAACAAGTGCCTGTCGCCGGATCACGATGAAGCCAACTGTATGGCTTGTTCTCGTTTTCGCTCCAAGAAGACGATTCGACTTCGGCGCATGGCGCGCCAGGAGGCCCAGCAGACGGCACCTGACCCGGTGAACATTTTCGATACCGAGGGAGAAGAGGCAGACGAGCAGGAAGTTCGAGAGCCGATTTCAAATACAGTGGCAGAGATCGACTCCAGCTACGACGCAGACGTCGAAATGCTCCATACAGAAGATGTCGTAGACGAGGTAGGAGACGACAATGAGGCCTATGGGGCCACGGAAGATAGCTCAAGCGAAGAGCTATGCCCCGTTCGGACAATAGCTAAGGCTCAGGTCGAGGGATCGCCACATGGCCTTACCCAAGATCTTGCACCTAGATCCACGGTCTCGACTCCGGGCCCGGCTACGGACACTTCTACGGAGCCGCCATTGGTCAAATCGAAACCGAAAGAGAAAGCTTTGGTCTCGACAAAACCGAAAGTGATAGAGGCGCAGTCGAAACAGAAAGCGCCTGTCGCCTTGGTCGGCTCCACGTCTTCAGACCTGTCGGTGCATACGAAGCCAAAGAAGGTTGTCGAACCGGTGAAGTCGCTCAAGGGCGTCGAGCCGAAGACTGGGGCACCGAAAGCGCTTGTCAAGGCCGCCGACCCGAAGCCGTCGGCGCCGAAGGCCGTCAACACGGACAAGGGACTCGGAGCTACAAAAGCTGTCGATCCTGCACGTCGGCCGGACAAGGCCAAAAGTACTACAACCCTCGAGTCCGCACATGGTAGTGGATCGAGAGCACCTGTTGAGTCGGCGAAACCGTACGCATCCTTCACGAAGCAGGTGTCGGACTCGTTGAAGCACATTAAGGACAAGGCTTCCGCGGTCGATCCGAAGGATACTTCCACGCCGAAGCCTGCCGCCAAACCGCAAAAGTCGACGGCGCCGATTCAGTTCACGCTGCCGCCGTAAGTGGCGCCGGAGGCATTCGCGCCCAGGAAGGTAGTCGAGGCGTCCATGAAGGTGTCCACGGGGCCGAAGCCTACCCCTGCAGTTGTAGGCACAAAGCATCGACAACCCCTACTTGAGGAGCAGTCGGAACAATTTATTGACGCCGACACCGGTAAACTTTCCATTTACAAGCGAAAACTCACACCAGCACAGCCTATGGAGTCCTACACAATTCCTTTGAAGAAGAAAAAGGATTCCACAGATTCCCCAGTTCTTGTGGAACTGATTAATCCACGTGCTCAGGACACTGCTCCGATCTCACCCAATTATTCGGATGTAGAGGCTGGAGAAGGTGACTATGATGAATACAACTACCCTGCCGATAGTGATCCTGAAGATCAGCATTACACATGGGCAGATGCCTCGGACACAGGGGGTCCACAAACTGCCCCGGACACTCAAGTGTATACTGTCAAAACCTCCCCTACTGAGTATTCTGCGGCATTTAATGCACTTATTGAGAGGGCAGCCAAGAATCATGACATCCAGCTCCATGCTGACCCTATTGAAGTGGACTTTCTGTTTGACACTTTTTCCACCTCTGAAAAGACCGTAAAGACTCTGCCAATGCTTAAGGGTGTCTTAAAACATGCTGCAGACATTTTTAAAGAACCCACACGTGCCAGGGTTATAAACCCCAGAATTGAAAAATAGTACAAGCCGGCACCTGGCGACCCTTCCTACATCAAAGGCCAGTTGCCGTTGGACTCTCTAGTTGTTTCTAATGCCCGGAAGAGGGCAAATTCACAAACTACTGGTGATGCTCCTCCACCTGACAAGGAATCTAAGGTGCTGGAAGCATCAGGGAAGAGGGTGGCGGCTCAAGCGGCCAATATCTGGCGCATTTCTAACACGCAGGCACTCTTGGCCAGATATGACAGGGCATATTATGATACACTTGAAACACTGTTACAACACTTACCAGATGAATATAAGGAGGCAGCGGAGATGCTCATTCAAGAAGGGAAGCTCATCTTAAATGCTTCTATTAAGTGTGCACTGGACGCAGCAGACACCGCGGCCTGGGCCATTAACACAAGTGTAATGTTGCGGCGTCAGGCCTGGCTCAGAATCTCCGGGTTCAAGCCGGAGATATAAACCACCATCCTAAATCAGCCTGTAAACCTTGATCACTTATTTGGGCCTGAGGTGGACACCACCCTGGAAAAAATCAAAAAAGACAGAGAGACTGCAAAGTCTATGGGGGCTCTCCAGTCCCAGCAGTTCAGGGGTAGTACTTTTCGTCGCTCAAGCAATAGAGGTGGTTCCAGAGGCCAGCTGTCCCAGCAAACACAGTACACTAAAGGTGGTGCGCAAACCTCATACAACAAACAGAGTAGAGGTGGCTATCGCGGAAACAGCGCCAAGGGCAGAGGTCGTGGAAACAACAACTCCCGGTCCTCCGCCGCCAACAAACAGTGACGTCTTGTCACTGCCCCCCCCTGACCATACAACAGCTGTCGGGGGGAGACTCCAACAGTTCCTGCCAGTCTGGAAATCCATCACCACAGACAGGTGGGTCAGAAAGCTTATCCAGTACGGTTATTGTCTGGAGTTAACATCCACTCCACCCAACATTCCCCCAAAGCACCGTCCTATGTCCACAGAGCATTTGCACTTATTGCAGCAAGAGGTGCTCGTCATGCTGCAAAAAGGGGCAATCGAGCTCGTACCAGTGGAACAAAAAGGCTCGGGAGTGTACTTCCTGTACTTCTTGATCCCAAAGAAAGATGGGTCCCTCCGACCCCTGAACCAGTACATTCTCTCAGAACACTTTCATATGCTCACGCTGCAGCAGGTTCTTCCGTTGCTCAATCAGGGGGATTTCCTCGCAACATCAGATCTAAAAGATGCATATTTTCACATTCCACTACATCCGTCACACAGAAAATACCTCAGATTCACCATTCAGAATCAGCATTACCAATTCAGAGTCCTCCCTTTCGGAGTGACCACAGCGCCCAGGGTGTTCACGAAGTGCCTGGCAACAGTGGCTGCGCACCTCAGGAGACAAAACTTTCACGTCTACCCTTATCTAGACGACTGGCTTGTCCAAGCAAAGTCGGCCCAGCAGTGCGCTGCCAAAATGTCCCACACCATTCACCTTCTTCATGATCTGGGATTCTCACTGAATTATCCAAAGTCACACCTTCAGCCAGCCCATGTGCAGCAGTATCTGGGCGCGACGATAGATACTCTGGCGGCCACAGCGCAGCCAAATTCTGTGAGGATCAACAGCATTCAATTGCTGATACAGAAATTCAGACCGCAACACTCGCTTCCAGCACGAGTGTTCATGCAGTTGATAGGCATGATGGCCTCCTGCATCTTCATAGTCCCGCACGCGAGACTACATATGCGTCCGCTTCAAGAGTGCTTGGCGCGTCAATGGAGTCAGCATCACGGACAGTCGAAAGACCTAGTGTTGGTGACCGGTCGTGCATACAACTCTCTGCATTGGTGGAATCCACACAACCTTTGCAAGGGCCGACCGTTCCAGGAGCCTGTTCCACAGATCATCCTAACGACGGACGTTTCTCTCCAGGGTTGGGGAGCTCATGTACTCCCCTACACAGTGCAGGGACTATGGACAACGCAGCAAAAGAAGATGCACATCAACCTCCTAGAGCTGATGGCAATCTTCATGGCACTGAAAGCATTCAAGGTATATCTGTGCAACAAAGTCGTGTTGATCCGGACGGACAACATGACAGCCATGTACTACATTCAGAAGCAAGGAGGTACACACTCTCCACAGTTGTCTCATCTGGCTCAGAGCATGTGGAAGTGGGCCATTCAGAGGAACATCTTCCTCATGGCGGAACACCTCCCAGGCAAAGACAATCAGATGGCGGATCTGCTCAGCAGGTACAGCCACCAAATGCACGAGTGGGAAGTACATCCATCGGTGCTCCACCTGTACTTCCAGCAGTGGGGTCATCCAGAGATAGACCTGTTCGCCACATGGGAAAACGCCAAATGCCAACGCTTTGCCGCCAGGTTCCCGCACCCACAGTCGCAGGGCAATGCGATATGGATGAACTGGTCAGGCAAATTTGCGTACGCTTTTTCCCCAGCACCTCTAATACCGCTGGTGGCACGAAAGCTAAAGCAACACTCGATGACGCTCATCCTGGTTGCTCCAACGTGGGCACACCAACCATGGTACACCACGTTTCTAGAACTTTCCGTGGTACCGCATCAAAGGCTGCACCTCACACCCAGACTTTTGACGCAGAGCCATGGCGACATTCAGCACCCAGTTCCGCAACAGCTCAACTTGGCGATCTGGCTCCTGAGGTCTTAGAGTTTGGCTACCTCAACTTGCCTCCTGACTGCATGGATATCATACGGGAGGCACGGAAGCCCACCACCAGAGCATGCTACGCAGAAAAATGGAAGCGGTTTGTCATTTATTGCGTAGACCACGAGATTGACCCTCTTGACGCGTCCACGCACAACATCATTTGTTATCTGTTACATCTTTACAAATGCAATCTGGCATATGCTTCCATTCGAATACATGTATCCGCCATAGCGGCTTATCTCCAAAACAGGCAGCATCTCTCCCTTTTCAGAGTGCCTGCCATTAAAGCTTTTCTAGAGGGGCTCAAACGAGTCATTCCTCCCAGGACCCCACCTGCTCCTGAATGGAATCTTAATGTGGTCCTCACCCGACTGATGGGTCCACCTTTTGAGCCTCTACATTCATGCGAGATTCAGTTCTTAACATGGAAAGTGGCTTTCCTGATAGCCATTACGTCACTGCGACGTGTTAGTGAGCTCCAGGCGCTCACTGTACAAGAGCCATTCATACAAATTCACTCCAACCGGGTGGTGCTGCGCACTAACCCTAAATTTCTTCCAAGGGTGGTTTCACAGTTCCATGTCAATCAGACTATTGAACTGCCTGTGTTCTTCCAAAATCCTGAGACAGTGGCAGAAAGAATGCTCTACACTCTTGACGTCAAACGGGCTTTGATGTACTACATTGATAGGACCAAAGATTTTAGGAAGACGAAACAACTCTTTGTTGCCTTTTCCGCACAACACAAAGGCAACCCCATTTCCAAAGCAGGTATAGCCAGGTGGATCGTTAAGTGTATTCAAATTTGCTATCAAAAGGCTAAGCGCACTTTAACGATCCCCCCAAGAGCCCACTCCACCCGCAAGTTGGGGGCCTCCATGGCTTTCCTTGGAAATATCCCTTCAGAAGACATTTGTAGAGCAACCACATGGTCTACCACACACACATTTACGAAACACTACTGTGTAGATGTGCACTCCAAGCAGCAAGCAGCTGTAGGGCAGGCTGTTCTAAAAACACTTTTTCAAACGTCTGCAGCTGGCACAGGCGGCCGCCACTAATAGAGGGACTGCTATATATTCTATGCTATAGATATGAATTCAGTAGCCCACATGCCTCAAACTGAATATGCTACTTACCAGTATGCATCTGTTCTTGGCATGTAGGGCTGCTGACATTCATATCGCCCACCCTCCTCCCCGGCGCCTGTAGCGGCTGCAGAATTTACACTTACTCTTAGCATGGTCATCGCTCACACTGTTACACTCCATCTTCGCCACAATGGCTAAAAACAATCTGGGGATGGAGTCGATGCCCATGCGCACTGTAGTCCAGGGGAGGAGCCATCTATCTCGTGATACTTCGAAGACTCTTCCAGGACAACAATGTGCAATCATCCGGACCCAACAAAGGCGGCGATCTATGCTATAGATATGAATGTCAGCAGCCCTACATGCCAAGAACAGATGGATTCTGGTAAGTAGCATATTCACTTCTTTGCGTTGAGTTTGAGTTGGTTGGATGAGAGCCATTGGACAGTCAGTTTCAATGCTTCATTTACGGAGAGAATCTCCTCGATAGAGGAGATCTTGATGTACATGTGGGTGTCATCAGCGTACATGTGGTACGAGATATTTGCGGTGTGTAGTACTTCGGCAAGCGGTTCTAGTTAAAGGTTGAAGAGGGTGGGGGACAGGGTTGAACCTTGGGGGACTCAAACATTGACCGGGGAAGGGGCAGACTTATTGCCGTTAATCAGGAATCTCTGCGATCGGTTGTGGAGGAAGGACCTTAACCATTCCAGGAAAGAGCCACCCATTCTCATCCTGAGTTTGAGGCGTTCGAGGAGTTTCTCATGGCTGACCGTGTCAAAGGGCAAGGACAGATCTAGGAGGGTAAGGAGACCGGGTTTGTCTTGGTCCAGGGCTTAGAGGGCATCATCCACAATGTGGAGAATGGTGGTTTCCGTGCTGTGCCCGGGCCTGAAGCCGGATTGGAAGTCATCTAGTAGGTGGAAATTGGTGACGTGTTGGCTCAACTGCTGTTGCACACACTTCTCCAGAACTTTAGCTAAGATTGGGATGTTAGAGATAGGTCTAAAGTTGTCAGGGAGGCAGTATCCAGTGATGCTTTTTTGAGGATTGGGTGGATTTGGCTGGCTTTCTGCGAATCAGGTACGGATCCCTGAAGAAGGGAGGCGTTTATTATTGCAGTCCAGCTAGGAATGATAGACTGGGCGGCGTCAGCTAGGCAATTAGCGGGAAGTGGGTCATTGAAGTAGTTGTTCGGGTTTAAGGTGGAAAGGATTTCTGAGACAGCATGTTCGTCATAGCTTTTGAAGTCGGTCCAGCGTGCTTGGTTCTTGGGAGAAGCGTGTGGAGGCGGCGCGGAGGGGGGAGGCAGATCCCGAAGGGGTTGAGAGTAAATGGCGGATCTAAGTTTGTTTCCTAAGGCTGTGATTTTGTCAGAGAAAAAGGAGAACTCCTCAGAGGATATTAGTGACTTGGGAATTGCTTTTGATGTTTTGGCCAGTTTGTTTGATTGGTGTTTGACCAGTTTGAATAGCTTGCGAGGTCTGTTCTTGACGTTCCCCAGTTCAGATCTGAATTGAGGATGTTTCTGTTGTAGGTATTTCTGGCCTGGCGGAGAAGTTTTAGATGTGCGGCAGAGGGGTGCTGTCTCCAGATTCTTTCTGACTGCCAAAGGGATCTCCTCTCGCCGTTAAGGGACCCATTGAACCAGGAGTTACCGTCCTTGATTTGGATTCTTTTCATTTTAGCGGAGCGAGGCCATCAAGAATGTTAGTTATAGTTACTGAGTAATGATCATTAACATCACAGATCGATGTGATGTGAGGAGGGGCAGGTCAGACTTGCTTCGAGCTGCCAGTTCACTGGGATCCAAGTTCTTGGTGTCTCTAACCCATCGTTTGGTAATCACCTGTTGCGGTACTCTGGTCGCCCGGGCGTCGGGTAGTAGGAAGGTGATAGCGTGGTGGTCGTACCAGTCACAGGGGTCTATAGCGACAAGTTTGACTGTTGGTTCCTTAGCGATGATCCAGTCTAGGATGGCACCTTTCGAGTGTGTGTGCAGTGAGCAGACTTGAGTTAGGGCCTGTGAGGCTTGGAAATGTTTGATAGCGTTGACATGCGGATCCTTGGGGTGTTCCATTGCAGGTTGACATCACCAAGGAAAATGTCTTTGGAGTTGGCGGAGACTTTGGCTGTGATGAGTTCCATTAGGTGGTCTGTAAAGGCGTTATTAGTGCCTGGAGGGGGTGGTAAAAGATGTGCAGATTGCACAGTTGAGCGGAGTTGTTGCATATGGAGAGTGCTAGGTATTCACAGGAGTCTGTGGAATCTGCCAGGAGTTCCGTGACACATTTAAAAACTGTTTATGATTTTAAAACTGCAGAGGATTCCCAGACTAATGCCACGGTATGATTCAAGCATGTGAGTTTATGAAAGATACCAACTCTAGAGAACTGGAGTTACAGGTACGTAATTTATTTCTTTTTTTTAACTTGGTCAAATAAAAAATATCTTATAAGATGATAGAAGGGACTGATCTAGTTTCAAAAGGGTTCTGATTGATATTGTCACTTTCTATAGGTTGTTACAAGTGGTATTGTTTTGGTCATTAACCATGGGGCTACTAGAAAGATTGTTTTGGGCAGGACCCTTAGGTGTATTTAGTATGCCCCATTGTTCTTCCATAGACAAGAATAATTGTTCAGAGGAATGGCAACTTTCCTTTTTACAACCGCAAAAGAGGAATTCCACCAGCTATGGTCAACATTAAAATGGAGCATTAAAAAGAATTTGTAAGAGAATGTAGAAAATAATTTCTCAAACCCCCCCTCTGACTAAAATCAACTCCACTTTAATTTTCATTCAGCCACACCTGCATGGAGACGATTAACAGAAGTCCCATCTGGATAAAAAAAATCACTTTATACCAGTTGGTGCTAATAGAGATATTTTCAACACAATCCGAATATCATTTTAGAATGAGAGGACTTGTCCAAGGGCCAAATTCCTTTCTTCAAAATGAAACAGTCCTGCTTAGGGACACCAAGAACATTAGACCAGTGTTTAAAAAAAGTTCATAAAAATTGTGAAATTAAAAATGTTGACCCTTAAAATTATAGAAAAATACATTTGTGGGTTGTAGGGATTCATAATGTTGACCTGCTGATTAAAGTAAATCGGAAACCAAGGCTTATAATAAGTTCAGGACTAAAAGACTCCTGTCGGCTCCTGAATCTTAACAAAGTGCGTTGGAGTAGAAACTGCTCACCCAATAGGCAAGATATCTAGGTCTACTTGTTTCTGGACCATTGGCCTGACAGAGCACCATCAAAGCAGTTGATACTTGAAGACCTAAATGTGGGCTTTTACAGTTATTCATACATATAACTCTTTGGTTAAACATGATTATATTTCTGTGAGAAACCTTTAGTAATCTGAATGGCTGTCAATAACCCGTAAAAGACAAGATTAGTTAGCTCCATTGGGTAGTTTATCTCACAATGCAGAACTTTGGGATCCATCTAGGTCTGATTTCTTCTATCTTTCTATCCTCAAAATTAGATTTCTACAGGAGTCTGGTGTATGAACAGATTTATGATACAGGAGAATGGCTAGATCTGATTATAGGAACTTCTTCTAGCTCAGGTATTAAGATAGTGTGTACATGTGGTATCGCCATATCTCCACAGGTATGGCTTTTCCTCTGGACATGGAGATTTTTGTGCATTGACCGGCCTCTGCTTGATACCATATCACATACATTTGCCCCAAATCTTTTAAGAAATCATTTTCTTTAAAAATTGATCTGAATTTCATAAACCTGGAATTCTAATCACTTTTATGCCAGTTTACTGTAATGCAGTTACAGGGTTGGTTTCTACATCCCAGTGAGCTAGGGTTGATACCTACATGTAGATAATTGTTCGAGGCATATGAGCTGCAGATTACACACTATGCATAGATGGCCACCTAGTTTTGGGCCCGGATGTTTGCAGTTTGTTTTGTTGTAGAAAAGTCTTTGGAAGTCACGGGATAGGTGACTCCTCCTTTGGATGATAATGCGCATGGGCATCGGCTCCATCGCCCAGATTGTTTGTTTCCGCCACCGGGCTCGGATGTGTTTCCAGCGCTCCGTGTTGGAACCGATTTCTTGGGCGCTCAATCCTCACCAACGTACAAAACTTGGTTTCGAACGCTTTTCCAGTCGACGCTACCCTTCAACATCGAGGATCTCAATTCGGTTGTCGTCGACGGCCTTTGGGCCTAGCTAGGCCTCGACTCCAGCTCATGGAAAGGACGCCATTTAAAATGTGTCCTCAATGTGGGTCGAAGTTTCCCCACACCGACCTTCATGAAGTGTGTAACCTCTGCCTCTCTCCGGAGCACGAGGCGAAAGACTGTTCAGCTTGTGCCTCTTTCCGCTCCAAAAAGACTATCCGGGACCGAAGAGCGAGGAGAACAATGACTCAAAGATCTTCAGCTCCTATTCCGGACGTCATCTTGGAAGAAGGCGTCAACGTTCCAGAACAACATGGCGTCGACAGCAGCTCCGAGGCAGAAGATTCCGATGTCGAGGACATCACTCCAGTGCAGCGGGTCATAAGCAAGACAGTCGACCCCGACCCTTCCTCTACACACACAAAGAAGGGCCCCGGTCACACCCTTGCCCGACACTGCTTCTACTGCCCCACCTTCGGGCCCGGCAAAGAAGCCAATTAAGCCTTCAGGCGACTCGGGCTCGAGTCGGCCTTCACACAGTGCTGACACACACCTACCTGCACTGAAAAAGACAACGGCACCGACTACACCTACATCCAAACCATCGGCGCCGAAACAGATCACTACTCCTTCGGCACCGAAACCTAGGTCGGAACCAAGCAAACCCGCTTCGGATTGCAAAAAACCACCGGAACCGAAAAAACCGTCGGATCCGGGAAAAAAACGTCAGATCTAAAAACCATACCGGAACCAAAAAAAATCCGAGGAACACAAAAAAGATTCGGAGCCGAAAAAGACTCCTGCTACCACGGTGAAAGACATTGTCAAAAAAACAAAACAAGCCACTTTGGTGCCTAAACCTTCTTCCGCTCCTGCAGAAGATTTACCCTATCCAGACCCTGATCAAAAGACTCTGGCTAAGGATCCAATCACTGGACACTTAATTTTGGCTTCAAAGAAGCGACCACTGGAAACACCAGCTCCTGCTCCGCATTCAAAGAAGGACATGGCTACCTCCCCCTTAAGACTGCCTTCCACTTCTCTTTCACCTGTACCATCACCACATCCTCCCATACCACAGCATTCCTCAGCATCCTCTATCATACCAGACGATCACAACAGGGATGATAGCTCTGATGATATGGGGGGTAACATACCTGATCCAGCCACTCCTACAGGATCCCCTGACCCGTGGGATGATTATACCACCCCAGATGTCCCAAATGTCCCTCAGGATGATTAATACCCCTCAAGGCCTTCCCCACCAGAAGACACTATAGGGTTTAATGAATTAATCCACAGGCCTGCACAATATCATGGGGTAGACATACATACAGACCCTGTAGAGGAAGACATCCTAATGGATAACTTTGATAATGCACAAAGGTCCTCATCCATTTTACCATTGCTTAAAGGAGTGATTAAGCATGCTCCTGAAGTCTTCAAGGACCCAGTCAGAACTCGGGTCATTAACCCTCGTATAGAGAAAAAATATAAAGCTGCCCCCTCACACCCAGCATATATTAAAGGTCCAGGACCACTAGACTCACTTGTAGTTTCCAATGCACGCAAGAGAGCAAACTCACAAACATCAGGTGAGGCTGCACCACCAGATAAGGAGTCTAAGCTACTTGACGCATCAGGCAAAAGAACAGCGTCTCAAGCGGCAAACATGTGGCGTATCGCCAATACACAGGCATTATTAGCCAGATACGACAGGGCACACTATGACGAGTTAGAGTCATTAATGAGGCACCTCCCTGACAGGTACAAGGATAGAGCAAACGAGCTTATCCAAGAAGGGAAAAACATCACAAACACCTCTATCCGGTGTGCACTCGACGCAGCAGATACTGCCTCTAGGGCAGTTAACACCAGCATTTTACTACGCAGACACACCTGGCTACGTATATCAGGGTTCAAACCTGAGGTACAAAGTGCCATTCTTAATCAACCGTTTGATGAGCAACACCTATTTGGACCCAACGTAGATGTATCACTAGAGAAAATGAAAAAGGATACAGACACCGCCAAATCTATGGGAGCCGTGCAGTCGCAGGCTCCCAGACGTACATTTCGTCGCTTATTCTATCGAGTTGCCACCAGTGGATATACTTCAGACACAGCTTCTACCTCGTACAAAGCCCCTACACAGTCCACTTACAGCAAGGGCTACCAAAGGGGTGGTTACAGGGGTAACAATAACAAAGGCAGAGGTAAAAATAACAACTCACGCTCTGCCTTTACCCCTGCCCAATGACTCCCTTCCCCTTTCCCTGTCCCATTCCACTCCTGTCGGGGGAAGACTCCAACAATACTTGCCAGCCTGGGAAAACATCACATCAGACAGGTGGGTGCTCCAAATAATTCAATCAGGTTATTGTCTGGAACTAACATCCACCCCCAAAACATACCACCCAAGCAGCGTCCAATGTCACAAGAACATTTAACACTGCTCAGACAGGTAGTAATATCCCTCCTGCAGAAAAATGCAATAGAAATAGTTCCAGAGCATCAGAAAAACAAAGGAGTATACTCCCTATATTTCCTAATACCAAAGAAGGACGGATCTCTAAGACCCATCATAGACCTCAGACCTCTAAACATTTACATACAGTCGGATCATTTCCATATGGTCACACTCCAACAAGTCCTTCCACTGCTGGTACTAAACGACTTCCTTGTCACTCTAGATCTCAAGGACGCCTACTTCCATATTCCCATCCACACAGCGCACAGAAAATATCTCAGATTTGTGCTAGACGGGCAGCACTACCAGTTCAAAGTGCTCCCATTCGGAGTCACAACAGCACCAAGGGTGTTTACCAAATGCCTAGTAGTAGTAGCAGCACACTTAAGAAGACAACATATTCATGTCTTCCCATATCTAGACGACTGGCTTATAAAAGCCACCTCATACACACTCACGCTACTATTCAACTGCTTCACGATTTGGGATTCACAGTAAATCACACCAAATCGCAGCTGCAACCCTCGCACATACAACAGTATCTCGGCGCTACAATAAACACCCAACTAACACTAGCTTATCCCTCTACAGCCAGGATAACAAGTGTACAAACTCTCCTAACAAAATTCAAACCGCAACACTCGCTACCAGCTCGAGTGTTCATGCAGCTCATAGGGATGATGGCATCTTGCATATTTGTAATACCTCACGCAAGACTGCAGATGCGTCCACTTCAAGAGTGCCTAGCACGCCAATGGAACCAGGCTCAAGGTCAATTGACAGACCTAGTATTGGTAGACTGTCGGACTCATCGTTCTCTGCAATGGTGGAACACCAAAAACCTTTCCAAAGGGCGACCGTCTCTAGAGACAGTTCCTCAAATAGTCATGACAGCGGACGCATCGCTCTCCGGCTGGGGAGCTCACCTACTACATCACACCATGCAAGGCAGGTGGACACCGCAACAAAAGCTACTCCACATCAACCACTTAGAGTTGCTAGCTGTGTTTCTAGCCCTAAAAGCATTTCAAACTCACGTGTCAGGCAAAGCTGTCTTGGTCCGCACAGAAAACATGACAGCTATGTACTACATAAACAAACAAGGGGGGACACACTCTCTGCAGCTCTCTCAACTAGCACAGCAGATATGGAGATGGGCTATACCGCTAAAGATCTTCCTCTTAGCCCAACATGTCCCAGGAGTACAAAGCACTATGGCAGATCTGCTAAGTCGACAAACACAGCAAATCCACGAGTGGGAACTTCATCCGCAAGTTCTTCGTCCATTCTTTCAAATGTGGGGACAACCTCAGATGGACCTCTTTGCCACCCACGAAAACGCAAAATGCCTAAGCTTTGCCGGCAGATACCCACACCCATTGCCCAAAGGCAATGCGATATGGTACACCACGCTGTTGCAGATGTCTGTAGCACCACACCAAAAACTAAACCTATCTCCACGCCTATTAACACAGAACCATGGAGAGATCTGACACCCGGACCCAGCTCAGCTCAACCTAGCGATCTGGCTCCTGAGGTCATAGAGTTTGGTTACCTCAACCTTCCTCAACAATGCATGACCTTATTAAAGAAGCTAGACGTCCCACTACTAGAGCATGTTATGTGCTAAGTGGAAACGCTTTGTCATATACTGTCAAAACAACCAAATAAATCCCTTAGACGTGTCTATTCAACACATCATAGGATATCTATTACACCCTCAAAAATGTATCCTATACGTCTATCAGACTACACCTTGCTGCCATTGCAGCATACTTACAAAATAGACAACATCTATCTCTTTTTAGAGTACCAGCTATAAAAGCTTTCATGGAAGGACTCAAAGGAATAATTCCTCCCAGAACGCCACCAGCACCAGTGTGGCATCTGAACATTGTTCTCACAAGATTAATGGGTCCTCCCTTTGAACCATTACATAAATGTGAATTGCAATTCCCAACCTGGAAAGTAGCTTTCCTAGTAGCAATTACTTCTCTCAGAAGGGTTAGTGAACTACAAGCATTTACCATTCAAGAACCTTTTCTGCAAATGCATCATAACAAAGTGGTTCTTCGTACTAATCCTAAATTCCTTCCTAAAGTCATTTCACCATTCCATCTAAATCAATCAGTTGAGATGCCCGTGTTTTTCTCACAGCCTCAAACAGTCGCAGAAAGAGCTCTACACACCTTAGATGTCAAAAGAGCATTACTGTACTATATCGAAAGGACACAAACTTTTCGTAAAACAAAACAACTTTTTGTGTCTTTTTCACCGCCACAGAAAGGCAACCCCATTTCATCTTACTGTGTAGATGTGCAAACTAAACAACAAGCCACTGTGGGCCAGGCTGTACTAAAAACACTGTTTCAAACAACTGCAACAGATACTGGTGGTCGCCGCTAGATGTGGGTACTGCTATACAATCTATGCATAGGGTGTAATCTGCAGCTCATATGCCTCGAACGGAAAATGCTACTTACCTGTATGCACCTGTTCTTGGCATATAGAGCTGCAGAGTTACACATGCCCACCCTTCTCCCCGGCTACCTTTATCTGTTCCAGTATTATCTTCATTAGATACAAATCACATGGACATCACTACCTCTTGTACAGCTCCATCACTTCCCTAATGGCGAAAAACAATCTGGGGATGGAGCTAATGCCCATGCGCAGTATCATCCAAAGGGGGAGTCACCTATCCCGTGTCTTCCAAAGACTTTTCTACAATAAAACAAACTGCAAACATCCGGGCCCAACACTAGGTGGCCATCTATGCATAGTGTGTAACTCTGCAGCTCTACATGCCAAGAACAGATGCATACTGGTAAGTAGCAGTTTCCTTTTTTGTGCAGAGAAGTGGATTTCTCTTAGTAGGCTTTCTGAACGCATGCAAAATGTTGAATTTTAACTAAGTACATACACAATGTTGAATTTTAACTGAGATTTTTATATACTTAATAGGAAGTGTTAGACATTGCTCGCTTGCTCTTGTCAGAGCTGGGAGTGCATAGTGACTGTGAAATAGAAGAAAGGAAATCCAAACTGGAGCAGCTCAAAACGGTTCTGGAAATGTAAGTACCGCAGTCCAAGTGTGCTTTTTTTACTGCATATGCTCTTTCAGCTTACAAAGCCTGCTTCTTCAGGGAAAAGCCACGTTATTGAATTTAAGACATACATAAGCAATCAGTAAAGCCCTCTGAGCATTCCTCTCAAAAGCCAGAATCATACACCCACAGTTCCATACATAAGCAGTGTACAGTACCTGAAATTAATACTCACTAGATGACTTGGGCCATGGTCACCTATGTAAACTTCAAAACCAGTCACAAAGGGATGCTTGAGCTGCCAGCATTGCTACAAGGTCATAGTAATGGCAGACTACATATGGTATGAATGGCAGTTACATAATATAACCTAATATAAACAGTAAACGTAAGCCTCTCCATGTACTGCTTTAATTACAACCTTAAAGTCCAAAGTTTTGCAATACACACATTCTGCATCCTCTGTAGATTCATCAATATTAACCCATACCAACATGAGGCTGATAGGTTGACAATGGACCACAAGTGTATCCCAGTATGTAAATCTGTATGATGCCTGCTCCATACATAACCCCTGCTCATTACCGCTCTCTACAGTGATGACCACTCCCTCCGGTTGTAAATTGATTGCTGCTAATAACCTTGAAACCCCTTTTCCATGATAAGAGCAGGTTATTCTTTCACGTTGGTGTCCACCACTAGCAACTTCTACACTCCCTCGCCTTCCCATAAAAGCTGATTTTTCTTGACCACATTACATATCACTGTTTGCCCTGGTTCCAAATAATGTATCACTCCTTGTCACCTTACAATTGATATCTGATGAGATGATGAATACATTATACATGCCAATAACTGATATGGTATAATATGTGATGTAAGTAGAAATGTTAAATATGGTTATTACTTTTGGATCTTAGTGTCCTGTCCCACTCATGGACACTCAAGCACACATTTAAGTGTCTGGGTGCCAACCTTATAACAGGAACTCTTGTGCCTTTTTTTTAGGATGCTCACCTGGTTAAGTACAATTGAAGATGAACTATACTGCATAATGTTGACAAGAAGCTTTTAACATGTTCAGCTCCCTGAAGTGTGGTTAATAACAATGTGTACTGTCTTTGACCACAAATGTAGCTGCCAGTGAGCTTTGCTTTATAATTGAATCTGATGAATATCATCTATTATTCCCCTACTAAAACATTTCTGATGTAATTGATTCTGAAAGGATAATAGTGTTGAGACAAAATCTCAGGTCTACATATGATTCCTTGTATGAAAAGTTCTGCTTTTCTGGTCGATTGCCATACTTTTGAGTTTGATTGTGGGTTGATCTTCATTCTGTGAGGAACACATGGGAGAGATAACTTACTTTGAGGAGTATTTAATGTATATCTGAAATGTTTTATGAGAAGTGCATTCCCGGTCAGAGTCTGGACAGAAAGTCCACAAAGGCGACAAAGGTCCCAAGTCAGAGTCTGGGCAGAAAGCCTACAGCGGTGACAAAGGTCCCAAGACGGAGTCTGGACGGAAAGTCCAAAACGGGGACAAAGGTCCCAGGTCAGAGTCTGGACAGTAAGTCCACAAAGGAGGCAAAGGTCGGAAAGCCTGAATTTGGGACAAAGATTCCAGGATTAACACCGAGGATGGACAGTTGTCCAGATTGCGTCTAAGCTAGTCACATCTAGGACTATGTATCCATCTTTTGAAAGTGAAGCAAAAAGTCCAGGAACAAGTGTGGTCCAAGAGGGGACAAACGATGTTAAAAAAAACCAACATTGATTTGACAATGGCCGTGCAAGAGGAGCGGAATTTCATTGTACCAACATGGAAAGTTTGGACGGAAAGTCCACAACAGGGACAAAGGTCCCAGGTCGAAGTCTGGACAGAAAGTCCACAACGGGGACAAAGGTCCCAGAGCAGAGTATGGACAGAAAGTCCACAAAGGCGAGAAAGGTCCCAAGTCAGAGTCTGGGCAGAAAGCCTACAGCGGTGACAAAGGTCCCAAGACGGAGTCTGGACGGAAAGTCCAAAACGGGGACAAAGGTCCCAGGTCAGAGTCTGGACAGTAAGTCCACAAAGGAGGCAAAGGTCGGACAGCCTGAATTTGGGACAAAGATTCCAGGATTAACACCGAGGATGGACAGTTGTCCAGATTGCATCTAAGCTAGTCACATCTAGGACTATGTATCCATCTTTTGAAAGTGAAGCAAAAAGTCCAGGAACAAGTGTGGTCCAAGAGGGGACAAACGATGTTAAAAAAACAACATTGATTTGACAATGGCCGTGCAAGAGGAGCGGAATTTCATTGTACCAACAGGGAAAGTTTGGATGGAAAGTCCACAACAGGGACAAAGGTCCCACGTCGAAGTCTGGACAGAAAGTCCACAACGGGGACAAAGGTCCCAGATCAGAGTATGGACAGAAAGTCCACAAAGGCGAGAAAGGTCCCAAGTCAGAGTCTGGGCAGAAAGCCTACAGCGGTGACAAAGGTCCCAAGACGGAGTCTGGACGGAAAGTCCAAAACGGGGACAAAGGTCCCAGGTCAGAGTCTGGACAGTAAGTCCACAAAGGAGGCATAGGTCGTAAAGCCTGAATTTGGGACAAAGGTTCCAGGATTAACACCGAGGATGGACAGTTGTCCAGATTGCGTCTAAGCTAGTCACATCTAGGACTATGTTTCCATCTTTTGAAGTGAAAGTTTCAAGCAAAAAAAAAATAAAAAATAAATGAATCTCTTTACATTGCTTGTGACACTGCACTTAGTAATCTTTAGGAGTACCTACGTTTGGAATCTTCAAAGTTTATCTAAGAATCTGGTATCTATAAAGCACGAAGGCGTATGTTGAACTGTCTATCTTCAACTCGGAGCGTAAAGTGTTGATGGACGGAAACAGATTTGAGGGAGTTGACTGTCTCTTCCTGTTTTGCTGGTCAAAGACGGATTGGAGAGAGTGGACTATCTTTTCTTGTTTTGTCAATCTAAGGGGAGTAGGTAGTGGTGATGCCTATTAGTTGTTTTGAGTGTTGTGTTTCACCTCACACTTCACTTTTACACTCTTTACCCCAAATGCTCTTTAGCCTTCATGAACTAAAAATAGTTCAAGTTGTCTTAGATCTCCTTTCTGTCTTTAATATTATTGTTGCTGTCTCCCATATCTTAAGCTTTATTTTTTATGTTTGTTTAATTTTTTTCTGTAAGGAGGAAGATGTGTTGTATATTGATTCTTCTTGTAATATGGCTGACAGTAGTCATTAGCCCTTCCTTAGTGTTTTCACCTTCTCAGTCTCCCAGAATACCTGTGAGTGTTCTAACTTGTACCAGAGTGTTCGATCAGTGGCAGTTGATGGTCTGGTCAGCTGGCGAGGTGTGTACTCAGCTGTGTCCTACAATAAATCTACATGTAATCAACTAGAAGTATCCTGTCATCTATCACCATCTTATTTACAACATAAACATGTTCTTTTTAAACGTTTAGCTGTCTTATTTCAAGCTTGGAGAGCAGTACGCAAGCCCTTCAGTAGTTGTACATCTTTGTGTTGATAGTGTTCACAATCAATCAATCAATCAAAACATTTGTAGAGCGCGCTACTCACAGGTGAGGGTCTCAAGGCGCTGAAGTGGGGGGGGGGGGGGGCAGCTACTGGTCTAACACCCATGTCTTGAGGCGTCTCCTGAAGGTCAGCAGGTCCTGGTGCTTACGTAGATGGCTGGGGAGGGTATTCCAAGTCTTTGCGGTGAGGTGGGAGAAGGATCTGCCAGCGGTGGTCGTTCAGCGGATGCGAGGGACGGTGGCGAGGGTGAGGTCAGCGGAATGCAGATGGCGGCTGGGAGTGTAGAAGGACAGTCGTTTGTTGAGGTATGATGGTCCGGCGTTGTGGAGTGCTTTGTGTGTTGGGTTAGGAGTTTGAAAGAGATCCTCTTGTTGATCGGAAGCCAATGCAGGTCTTGTAGGTGGGTGGTGATGTGGCTGTGGCTGTCCGAGGATGAGGCGTGCAGAGGCGTTCTGTATGCGCTGGAGTCTCTTCTGGAGTGTAGCCGTGGTTCCTTCGTAGAGGGTGTTGCCGTAGTCCAGCCTGCTGCTGACAAGTGCCTGGGTGACCGTTCTCCTGGTATCTGTGGGGATCCATCTGTAGGTCTTGCGGAGCAGGAAGAGGGTGTTGAAGCAGCAGGAGGAGGAGACGGCGTTGACTTGCTGGGTCATGGCGAGCGTTGAGTCCAGGATGAACCCCAGTTTGCGTGCGTGGTTAGTGGGTGTCGGGGCAGCTCCCAGCGCGGTCGGCCACCAGGAGTCGTCCCATGCGGAGGGGTGGAGCCGAGAATGAGGACCTCCGTCTTGTCCGAGTTCAGTTTCAGGTGGCTGGTCTTCATCCATTCTGCGACGGCCTTCATGGTGAGTGAGAGGATCAGCTGCGTGTCGTCAGCGTACCAGATGATGTTGAGGTGGAGTGCTCAGACGATGTTGACGAGCGGAGACATGTAGATGTTAAAGAGAGTTGGGTTGAGGGATGATCCTTGGGGTACGCCGCAGGTGATAGTGGTGGCATCGGATCGGGTCGGGCGGGGAGGCGGACTCTCTCGGTTCTGCCAGTGAGGAAACAGGTGAGCCAGTCCAGGGTTTTTCCTCGGACCCCTGCGTCGTGGAGGCGTGTGCGAAGGGTGTGGTGGCAGACGGTGTTGAAAGCGGCTTGGAGGTCCAGGAGAATGAATTATTTGAATTATTTGAGCTGGTTCGTGTATATTAGGACTATCTGTTCCATTTTAATGTAACATGCTGAATGATGTATTTTTGATCCATATATTGATGATCTTTCTCTACTTTATGGGTCTCAGCATGTTTTAACACTCGTTCTATCTCATTCTATTAATAACTCTTTGATTTCACCTATATCGTTTCTTTTTTCTTGGAGCACTATGCTCTAATCAGTGTGATTGATGACCAAGTGAATTGATTGTGACTTTCCAACTAATATTCGCCTTGAGGATTTTTCTTGGAGTTCATGGTAAAATTGGGACAACATACATGATCCGATAGACTTGGTATGCTTATAATGAGTGTTGATTAAAGTTTTTTGATATGTATTACAAAGACGCGCTGTTTTGGGCGCCATGTTTGAATGTCCTGAATCGGTGACTGATGGGTCCTTTCTTACTATATTGACCGTTCTCTTGCGCCCGACATAAGATATTGTGGGGCATAATGCTTTGTAATACACAGAACGCTAAATATTGGCTATGGTTTACTGCGATTGGCAAATAGGTTTCAATATATTATGTAAAGACGCGTAATTCTGGGCGCCATTTTACAATGGTCTCTAAGACCGAGGAACATTTGGTCCATCCTTTGTTTCTGAGATTGCTTATTTATACATACCTAAAGATGGCGCGGGTGCTAGATGCCGTACTCGCGCTGCCACCACTGTTGATAACTTGCATTCTTACTGGGTAAGTGCTGTTCAAGTCGATAGCTTTATAAAACCCTCATAACTGCTAATCGTAGTTCTTAAATACATCGCGGTTTTTGATATGTGACCCTCGTTTTTTTACTTAATGGTTTCGTTTATTGAAAGAGTGTTTCTGAAGTATAAGATACCTTTTATAAGGGTTTCTCGTAAATAACTTAAATGTGTTCTGACCTTGTTATGCATAAATAGGTTGAGTCGGGTTATTAAATCTTTAATACTGTCTGTTATTAGGTACCATAATTGACTTTATTTCTGAGGTTCTAATATTAATGCTTTGTTCTAGATGTTGTGACCAGACTTTACCCTGACGAGGGTTTAGTCTATTTCATAAATAAAGGTGCTACTTCTTCGTTGAATTGACTTCATACCTAGTGAGTATAGGAATTATGTTTTCGTATGTCCTTACACTAGTGGGATCTGTTACCTCTGTGTTAGAATGGATTTTTTATGGTAAATAATTTCCTCAACCTTTGTTGTTATACAGTGCTTTTATTGCGCCGCTTGGAACTGAGAGTCAGTGGCGTCGCCAGTTTCAAAAATATAATTGCTGGTGAGCTCCATTTTTGATTAATATCTTTTTTACTCGCTGCTCTTCACTGAGGGTTTTGAGGGACTTGGCGTGTTAGGTTACACTTACGATATTACCCTTTGTCTAATTTTTGTTTAATTTGATTTTTTTTTTTTTCGTGGTCTTGATGAATCTATTTTTGCACTTCTTTTTCTGCACCCACTTTCGCATTTTCAATAATATTTAACACAATTTTCGGTGATTCTTTGGTTACTTCAAAAGGTTGCATTCAATTAGGTTTAATGATTGAATCCTTAGTTTTGACAAATAGGTGATTTTGTCAATGGGATGCTCCTGTCATGGTGATATGATTATTATTTTGAGAATAATCTTGTTCTCTCTAAAATTACTCTTTAAATATATCCAATTTTGAAGTATTCAGTTTGTAATTGTTGCCTTTGTTGTATATTCTACCCCTGATGAAGTCTAAATGCATAAACTGCTAATATTAGACGAAACACGTGTTGGCTAGCAATCAAAGAAATGCTGCGGCTAGCAATCAAAGAAATGCTGCAATGAATATTAAAGAAGAAGACTGACACCTACTTTTGGAATTGGATACTTTATTTGACACTGTTTTGTATACAATCTGATTTTGCTCGGGATACATTGTATTTATTCTGTTGATGCGGTTTTACTGCATTATTTATGACGATAGATAGACGTCATTTTTATCCCTGGTAGCAGCCCTAATAAGCGCGAGCATATAACCTTCTATCTATCGGCCTGTACCATGAAATTACTGTGGTTCCATTTATCCAGAGGTCAGAATTCAGAGTAGTGTACCTTATCAGAGTTTATACTGTGCAGCCATTTCTCACTGGAAATATTATCTGGTGGAGAAGACAATATTATAAATGCCCCTCACCCCCACACTGCAAAATACCAACTGTGAGCATTCATCACTGCCTAAAAGATCCTATATCATGTGGCATTCATTCAATTCAAAATAGCTTTATTCGATTTAAAATCCTAAATCATAAAAGCACAATTTTAACAGACATTTAAAAAACATTTTGCAGACAAATATACCTAAACAACAGTTAAATTAGAAAACGTACAATCATTAAGAACCAGGAATCAAATTCCACATTGTTTTCTAGAATTAATAACACATTTCAAATAAGTGACAATGGACAGCATAAACATTTCATCTTCTAAAACTTGTAACGCCAGAAGCTCTGTGCGAAATTGTCTCAAACCCAAGGTTTTTAAAATCGGTACTATAAGTCTTTTTTTTGGGAGAGAATAAAACTTACAAAATAAAATGATATGCAGCATAGATTGTTGTGATATGTCATCACATGGACAAGCGCCCAAGTTCTTAGACCAATCCTTGGTAACTGGGAAACTTGTGTATAAAAAAGACCCCAAACGAAAATGAGTTAATAGCATTCTGCCATAACTCCCAGGTACACAGACCAGATAGGAGGGAATACCATGGCATGGTAGTATCAACTGATTGTCCAGGACTGTACGTTTACCAATATCTAGAGAAAGTCTAATTGTTTGTAAATGTGCTAGACAGCCTGCTTTTAATGTATTTCTCGAGATTGCTACAATGCTTTCAAGCCTGTTCAAATATTCAGTGTCCAATGTCACTCATGAATTTTCTAATATAATTTAGCCAGGAGATAGAGGACTCCTTACACAGCTTCAGACAATTGTTAACAACATCACAATTACAATCGGTATATGCGGAAGCCCATACCTTATGCCAAAGCTTGGTTAAATTTTGTTCAAATCTGAAATATACGGCAAACCAAGCTCAGAATGGCAAATAAAATTAAAAGTGTTATTAGGAACGGGCAGTAAATATCCTGTGAATGCGTTCTCTATCAATTGTAACGGCTGAGCGTCCGTGTGGTTCCAGATGCCTGCTCCATACGTGGCTGTAGAAAGGAACTTGGCTTTATAGATTTGTACTAGTTCTGGCACTGGTATTCTGCCCAATCTTCTAACAAAATAGGCTAGAGCACCAGTTGCACTGGAGAACAGCAGTTTCCTCGCCAGCACAGCGGGGGACCTAGCCCCCCATAGTCAAAATGGAGGCCTAAATATGGGAAGCTATTAATGCATTCTACTTTAGTGTTGTCAATAAAAATATTGCGACATGTAGCACTATTCTTGGCACATTTCATTATGTAAGTTTTAGATGGGTTCACTTCAAACCCCTTGAGTCCATGAACATAGTAAAACTGGTTAAAACTCTTTGCAAGCCTAATTGGGTACAGGCCAATAAAACCGCATCATCTGTGTATAATGATGCTGGAACTGAATGCTTATTAATAAAAGAGAGATCCTGACATTGATCAGTTAAAAATTGGCCAAGGCCATTAATATATAATGTAAAAAGGAATGGGGCGAGCAGACAACCTTGCCTAACACCTTTGCTAATTGGGAATTTGGCTGTGCATTCACCCTGTTTTCCGAACCGAAAATTTGCACCTGCATCTTTATAAAGCTGCCTCATAAAATATATAAGGGAAGGGTCCACACCCATATCCTCTAGTAAGTCTATCATGTCCCACACAATCAAACGCGGAGCTGAGGTCCACAAAGGCTAAAAATAGTCTTCCTTGCTTGGCCTGCTTATATTTACCTTTTGTAAGAAAGTGGCTCTGTATATACTGGACTTAAGTAAGGTACAGTGTGCACAGAGTCCACAGTCCCCAGAGGTATTGCAGAGGCTAAAGTTAGAAATAACCTTACTCTTTAAAGTGGTAGCTTGGTCGAGCAGTAAGGCAAGATCCGAGGACAGTGTAAAGCATTTGTTGTACACACTTAGGGCCAGATGTAGGTAAATCATATTTACCGACTCTTAAATACCGAATTTTACCGATTCGGTATTTAAGAGTCGGTAAATATGAAGTACCGAGATGTAGGTAAATCCAGATGTGGATTTACCGATTCTTTAAAAGTCGGTATTTACCGATTCGGTAAATACCGACCGGTAATGCTCCATTCATTCCTATGGGCTTTGAAGCCCATAGGAATGAATGGGGCATTACCGGTCGGTATTTACCGATCGGTAAATACCGATTTTTGGCAAGGGTGCAGGGGGTGTCACTTTGACACCCTCTAGCACCCCCAAAAAAGGTTCGGGGGTGATATGGCAGGCATACCTGCCCTAAGGGCAGGTCTGCCTGTCATATGGCACATGTGTGCATGCACACATGTGCATGCACACCTGAATCGGTATTTCACCATCAAATTGAATTTGATGGTAAAATACCGATTTCTTAGGCCTTGTGGGACTCATAAGAGTCCCACCTACATATCGATTTTACAGATTCTGTAAATATACCGGTCGGTAAATTTACCGACCGGTATATTTACAGATTCGGTAAAATTACCGATCGGTAAATTTACTGAACGGTAAATTTACCGATTCTGCCCCCTACATCTCAAATTCCTTTTACCGGTCGGTAACGGCCGAATTCGGCCGTTACCGACCGGTAAAACCCTACCTACATCTGGCCCTTAGTCAGCAAATGGCCTCACACACTCCAGAACTGAACTCTAGGCCAATTGTTTTGTATATAAAAATATATAGTTACTTTATTTTAGAACCACAGTCGGTATCATAAATACTTTCTCAGAATGAGATGTTGCAATTGAATACCTTCAAATAGCAATTGACTTTTGAATGCAATAGATACAGTTGTTGCAATATGCAAGTTTAAACACAAAATAACATTGAGCGCAAAGGGAGTTTTTAAGTCAATGCAATAAAATCACTTTACATATGTTTTTCTAACTCAGGGCTGGACCTGGATTCAGCCCTGGTGCATTTCCTGTAAACAGTTGAAAGAAATCGTTTTTGTTACACAGGCGATTTTTGAAGAATATTTGTAAGTTTGGAAAATCGACACTTAAAAGAAATTCTGGCAAAAACCAGTCAATGTATTCCTATGGGGGAAAATTGGGTTAAAAGTAAATCACGGTTATAATTGCTTTCTAGGTTCAGTGCTGGGATGAAAGATACTACACTGGAATCTCTCCTGATAACAGGTGAGTAATTCGGATTTCGTTGATCGGCTGATTTTTTGTGAATATTTTAAAGTTGCAAAACTCAACACTTATAAGAAATTCTGAGTGAAACCCAGCCAATGTTACCCTATGGAGAAAATCAAGTTATCAGTCTTTGGGTAAGAACTCGGCTGTCAGAGTTAGGGCCAGGGGGTAGACTCAGGGGTCTCCCAGGATCAGGTAAGTACAGTTGTTACACCCTCAGCTACACTGGGGCACCCGGGTGCAGAGTGAGTAGGCCCAATGTTATCCTATAGAGGATAGGGGGCCTTCGGTTGGTGGCTGCTAGCAGGCAGGACACGCGGCTGTGGGAGCTGAGCTTCTGGTCACTTACACAGGGCAAGTGGGGAAGTAGAGTAGGATAGTTGCTGCACTTCCAGCGGCACTCGGGCGGCTGGGTGCTGGGTGTGTTTGGGCCTTCCGGCGCCCAATGTTATTCAATGGGAGAACTGGAAGTTGAACAAAGGCTGCCGGCTCGGGGACGGATATTCTTCAGGTGCGACCACCACTTCGAGAGGTAAGTTGGGATCTTGGAGGATAGGTGGACACCCATGAGTTGGGCACAGGGGGCGGTGGGGCGCTGGGTGCAGGGGTGTCTTTTGGCGTCGGGAAATCTTACCCTCAGCTGGTCGCGGTTGGAGCGGTCCCTTGTTGTGAGGCTGCAGACGTCAGGATCGTCGAGGAGGGTCCTTGGGTGCTGGACTCTGGGTCACAGTTGCCGGGGGAACGTCCTCGTGGTCTTTGTCCACTCAGGCACGGGCCGGGCTCGGCGGGTGCATAATGTGCTGGATTCGTGGTTCCTGGCTGGCACCAGCGATTGTTGCTGTTTGAGCAAAACCACTACTCATGGGAGTCCCAGTCTTTAGATGAGCAAGGCAGTCAGGTCCTCCGGGGTTTTCGAGGTTGCTGACCACAGGAGACGCCAGTGTTTCAGCGGGAGCTGGTTCAAGGAACAACAGGCCGGTATGGCTGGGGCCTAGTCAGTTAGTGTTGTCCTCTTGTTAGCAGCTGCAAGGCAGGTCTTCTTTCTTCTTGTTCTTCTTCTTCTTTCAAAATCGGGATTTGAGGAAGGAAGGTTCAGGGTGCCCCTAAATACAACATTATTGGTGGGGCAAGGGCAGGGACCAATGGGTCCCTGTCCTGGGGTGAGTACATCTCCTATCCTGCCACTCTCCAGTGGGAGGGGGGCAGGAGTCTAGCTCTGATTGGGTAGGGCTCCCCATCCTCAAGATGGCGGTAGCCTGGAGTTGTGCTTCACCTCGCCTCTCTCACCTGAGGGGCGGGGTTGGCAAAGGCTGGCACACCCCCTTTCCGCAGTTAGGGTTTCCCGCCTGTCTTCCCGCCAGAGTGGGGGTCAGAACCGATGGGAGCCAGTTGCTGAGTGCCAGTGGTGTGGGCACAGGTGCATGAGCCCTGTGCCCCTTCAGTACCTAGGGCCATTCCTGGGCACTGTAAGTGCAGTGATGCCATTAGGCATATATGGTGCAGGGAGGTTGTAATTACGAACTCCACAGCACCATAATGGCTACACTGAAGACTGAGAAGTTTGATATCAAGTTTGATGGGAGCCAGTTGCTGAGTGCTGCAAGTGGCCTGGAGAAGCTCACAAAGGCGGCATACCTTTGAAGCTTCCTCTGCCCATCCTGGGAGAGGAGACTTGGCACCATGTTCCAGGATGTGCATAGTTTCAGGCCCCCGAGAGCGTCAATCTCTAGACCCAGGGGTCCAGAAACATGTCTGGTGGTGGCAGCCTCGGTAGCGACGCAGTCAGGACACTGGGAGTTGGTTAGGTTTCAGGGGGCCTCTGTTGTGCATTTGGCATAAAATCCCACACTGGCATCAGTGCGGGTTTAATGTGCTGAGAAGTTTGATATCAAACTTCTCAGTCTTCAGTGTAGCCATTATGGTGCTGTGGAGTTCGTAATTACAACCTCCCTGCACCATATATGCCTAATGGCATCACTGCACTTACAGTGCCCAGGAATGGCCCTAGGTACTGTAGGGGCACAGGGCTCATGCACCTGTGCCCACACCACTGGCATAGTTCACCCAGCTAAAGCAGTGACTGTGGTATGCCAGGGCAGTGTGTTTGTGGGCATGGCACACAGTGATGTGTGCCATGTCGACTCTGTTTAGTTCTGCACCAAGACACTCAACCTGCAATGACAGTGTGTGTGTGTGTCAGGGTACAGGGCCCCTAAGGGTGGCACAATAAGTGCTGCAGCCCTTAGGGTTCTTCTTCTTTACTGGTCACAGTGCCCTGGGTACCTAGGGTACCATTTACCAGGGACTGACAGGTGGCCTGAGATGCCAATTGGGTTTAGGTTTCAACACAGTTTTAGGGAAGGAACACAGGCCATGGGCACCTGATTGGCTGGAGCCCAGGGCACACTCAGTACATCAGCAATTCAGCAAAAAGTGGGGGCATACAATGCAAGAAAGATGGCACTTTCTCACACCTATCACAAGCCCGGGCTAAAGCCATATTGCAAATTAGAGACAACACTTCTTTCTTCCGCCCAAGTCTGCAGCCTATTTAGAATGACACACCCAGTTACTTTAGAAAATGACTCCAGACGGGTGATCAGTTGGTAACATGTAGGATTGTTACGATCCCCCTTTTTGAATATCGGGACCACTATCGAATCGGACCAAGAGGGAATATGGCCCTGCTGGCAACCAGCTGTTAAAACATGGGTTAATAAAGGACCCCAGAGCGGGAGGTTAGATTTATACATGTCCACAGGTACTCCATCCAGGCCAGGGGCTTTACCCGCTGCACTAGCATTTATAGCACATATAACATCCAGGGAAAAACATAAATCCAGAGGGAACGTATAAATCTGGTCAAACTCTGAACAAGAATCCGATTCTGCAAGGTTCAGGACCTGTTTCTAATCATTATATAAGGTAGTAAAATGCTCCACCCATGTTGCCTCTAATTGCTATTCCAAAAGATGGTGAGTCTCGCCTTCCAAAAGCTATTGTTATCTCTACGCTCGCAGGCTTTATGCAAGGCACGCCATGCATCCGCTCTTAATATCTCCTTACGTTCTTTCAGCGCAGACCTATAGGCACTTCTTGCTGTCTCGTCTTAAATTCCACTGTTCAAAGTTTTCTTAATCTCTGCAGAAATCATGCAGAATGAATTCAGAACCTCTGCATTTGCAGCGGACTCATGAAGACAACCTGTGAAAGCCTCTTTACAGTTCGTTATTAGTTGCTTAAAAAGCAGAGTCGGGTCAACTTTCACCCAGCTTAAAGAGTATCCATTAAATTTATTAAGGGAGATGCTGAAGGCAAATTGTTCCACTGGGTCCCCCTTGCTGGACGCAGGGCTCAATAAAAGGAAAGATCAACTCATTGGAAAATGATCACTCATTGTATTTGAATGGGTTTCAAAGTTGAGCACCCTACTTGAATGGCGCTTTGTGACTAAAATAACATCAATTATAGAACCACATCCTGTGCCATTAAATGTACTATTAAATGGTATTGTTGGGGTGCATTGATCATTAGCGAACCCCAGATCAAACTGAAAGACAAGGGTGTTAAACAAGTCCCCAGATGTTGTATGTGGGAAATGAGCGTATTCAAAACCTCTTTCAATGTTTAGGCCACAAATGCCCCGCATGGCATATTGACACAGAACGTGATTAAAGTCCCCATCCCAAATAATACGCATGTCTTTAAGGGAGCTATCTCGTAGTTTAGAGATACCAGGTGCATCTGGTAAGGCAGGCACTGATCGCTCCAGGATAATCGGTCAATCGATGTCTTCAAGTGTAGGGAGAACGTCAAAACGATTAGCAATCGATACATTATAAAAAGCTGTAGGAATAACCTGGGGAGCCCTATTCGGAGTTCTATGTTGAGTGACGGCATATGGCTGATAAAAGTTCCCCAGTGGCAAGATGTTAATGCCCACGTGTGTTAGGTTTAAGTTCCCTGCTCTAGATAAAATTGCCTGTATTAGATGTGGATCACTAAAAGTTAATAATACACAGTCACCTGCCAGTGATTTGTAGTTTCATGTGGCATTCAAAAACCTGCATCCAAGTGAGTAGCATTCCTAATGCTCTAAAAGTTTTTTTAATTTTTTGACTAATACCATGCCAGCTGTATTAAAAGCAGTATGAATTTGTCACATAATGATACACCTTAAGTGTTTAGGTACTTTTCATTATTTGTCACCATCAGAACCCCGTTCAGAGGGCCACATGGCATGCATGGATTACTGGGCCTAACCGTAGATACTGAGGAACTTTACTCTTGATGTCCCAGGGGCCAATCTATTTTGAATCCTGAGCAACTGGGGTAAATACCTCTTCAGCACTTGACTCTCAGGAATAGCATGGTCTGAGCAGCCCAAGGCTTCCTCGGGGGAGGTGGATGCAAGGTGTGAACACAGGCTCACAACTCAATAAGTGTGCAGCAGCAATAATAATTGTCCGTCCAAATACTCCCTTTGTGAAAAAAGAATAGTATTTAATTTTGCTGCTAATATTAAATACAACATTCATAAACAACTACACAGTTCCCCTGAAGTCAGTGCTATAGTGTTTGTTTAGGCCAGAAGTCTTCAAAGTTTTGGATGCTGACACCCCCTCCCACTCTCCCCCAGTCAAAATGTGTTAGGCATAAGTACCCCCTCCTGACAAAAATTTCTAGAACCTGGTACTACTCATCATCTACAAACATCGAGAATCATAAACTCCCTCAATTCCTGTGGCAAATCGTTTTTTCGGTGGGGAAAATATATTAAACAGTGTTTAGCAAATGAAATGTCTCCAAAAAGAAAGGTGCTTTACTTTTCACAAGCAAAACATAATTTAACAAAATTATTTGGATGTTAACACCTTTCTGAACTAATGTGATGGATATGCCTGTTTTTCTCCAGAGATCTGCTCAATCTGTGGTTGCACCTAATTAGTACCAGTTTAACACCCAAATATAGCAATAAGCAACAAAAGGTGACCAATCCAGCATTGCAAAGGGCCTTCTACTGCGCTGCAACACGTGTCACTGCTTTTTAGTAAATTTTGAACCGTTTGAGCTATGAACAAATGTTTTTTTTGTTAAAATCAGCAGATTATTCTACTGATCATGAATTATGTGGCAAATGCAGCAAATCTATAACGATGCGAAAATCACTGTGCCTCATAATCGCATAATTCCAGTGGCCCTGGGTATAACGAATATAATGCATGGGCTGCAACTTTAGCGCACGGCATTCAAGGAGAACCATAATATATTTCATTGGACGCTGACTGCTTGGCTTTTACAGATGCATGGAACTTGAAGTTGCTGAAAATCATTAATCATATTTAAAACCAACCATTTACGATCATTAATGAGGAACTGTAAAGTCCAAGTAGGGTGCTTCCTTTAATTCCAGGGGAGAAAGTGGTCCCTTAATCTTGTTTCTTTTTTCTAAAAAGGCTTTTATTTTTTAACATTATGAAAGTAGATGCTTCAACTTGAGCAAAAACTGACACCTGGTTATATTAGTGTGCTAATGTTGTTGACTTTAGTATTAAATGTTTTGTTGACAAATGAGCGCACATACAGAAGTAGCATGTAATAATATGGCACCATACCTTCAATACATCAAAAGCCAAGAAACACTGACAGTAATCTACGCTGAGCCGTACATGAAGGCAAAACTGGCACCTGGGCTGAACACACTGTATGGGCAAACAAATGTTCAAAAGAAACAAAACAAAAACAAGCCACCCAACTACGCCCACCCCAGCCCACCCCCTCGCCTCACACCCACCACCCACGTTCCAGGTCCAACACCCCACTCCACTAATATAGCAATCCCCTAGAATGCTCCCCAACAGTCCACATTTGACAGGCGCAATAAACGTAAATAGCGTGGGCACGTCACCTCCCTGAATTCCGTAGCAAGTAAGGACAAAAAAGGCTGCCAGAGCTCCGAATATTTAGCACCCTCCCCGCCAATGTCAGGGACAGCTTCTCCATATCTAACACGTGCCACAAACAATGTAACCACTCCTGGAACGTGGGAGTGTGCGGGGTGCGCCAGTGAGATAGAACATTCTGAATGGCAGAGCCCAGGGCAATAGCAATTAAACGAACCCAAGGTGATCGCAGTGGATATGTGATGGGATTAGGCAACCCTAACAGGACTTATGAGGGGAACCGTGGGATTTCTGTGTCAAAATGTAAGTCTACCTCATCAATGACTTGCTTCCAGTACCCCCGGAGCTGAGCACAATCCCACAGTAAATGGACCAGTGCGCCCCTCTCCCCACACCCGCGCCAACAGGATGCCTCCCTCGCGGGATCAATCTCGTGCAACTTCTCCGGTGTGTAATACCAGTATGATGCTATTTTAGTGAGGGTGTCAGTCAGTCCCATATGATATGCGGAATGCCGCGCTCGATAGTAGATGCCCTCCCACTCTTTGTTGCTAAGCGCGCGCCCCAGCTCCCTCTCCCAACATGCTCTCCCAGAATTGTAGACATGAGTATACCTGTCTAAGAGCATTCGATATAAGTCCAATATAAGCTTTTTATCAGTTTTTCGTGTAATTAACCAATATTCATATGGCCGCAGGCGTCGATCCACTTTTTCCCTAACCTGGCTATTGAGTGCCCAATGTCGTGCTTGAAGATATCGGAGCCGTTCTGTTCCGGCAGGCCATATTCGTGTCGAAAGGTCTCGAACGGTATTACCCCCTCCTCTGCATACAAATGAAACAAAAATCTACACCCCGCCGGACGCCATCTTGCAAAGGCCAAAGTATCTTGTCCAGGCCCGAAATCAGGGTTGTCCAAAAAGGGAGTGAGCGGTGATGGGAACGAGGTAAACTCGTGTTTAATATTAGTGTGGTCCCACACCTCCATCAGGACCCTGGTAATATGCGAGGCGTAAAGGTTGGGGGGTCTGTGCCGCCGACGAAGAAAGGGAACCTTCTGAAGCGGGAGACCCGCAATCGCCTGGTCCTGAAAAAGCCAGTGCTTTTCGGACTCCCATCTACTCCACTCCACAGGAGAGCCCGCTGTTGTGCTGCCTGAAAGTAAAGAAGCAAGTCTGGGAGGCCAATACCTCCCTTCTCGGGGAGAAGTGTCGCCAGTCTAAGCTACATTCTCGGCCGCTTGCCATTCCAGATAAACTGAGCCAGCTCAGATTGGGTCTGACAAATCCATCCATCGGGTGGACGTAACAGGATTGTGCGAAATAAATAAAGAATCTGCAGAAGAATTGTCATTTTTATAGCAGCCACCTTTCCCAACCAGGACTGCGGAAAGTGCCTCCATCTGCCCAGCTCTTGCCTGATTTTCTGGCGAACTCGCGAATAGTTGATACTGACAGTGTTGTGCAATGTGGATGCCAACTGAATCCCCAGATATGGGATGGCTTCAGACGCCCAACGAAAGGAAAGGTTTTCCTCTAAATGCGCCCGTGTCGGACCTTCTAAAGAGAGGTCCAAAGCCACCGACTTATTCATGTTGTCCTTAAAGCCCGCCGCCTGCGCGAATGCATCCAAAGTGTCAAGACAAGCCGGCAACGACTCTCTGGGAGAAGATAAGAAAAGGAGCACATTGTCCGCATATAGGCTTATTGTATGAACGTACGTGCCAAACTCAATCCCTCGCACTCGTGGGTTAAGTCTCATTGCCTGCGCCAGCGGCTCCATGTAGAGAGCAAAGAGCTGGGGCGACAAAGGGCACCCCTGTCTCGCTCGATGGGAAAGCGAGGCGAAGTACAACAGTTTACTCGAACTGTCGCAGTTGGGAACTTATAACAGTTCATAACCAATGTGCGGAACCTTTTTCCCATTCCCGCCTTTATCAGAACCTGCTCTAGGTATGGCCAATGGACCCGATCGAACGTTTTTTCAGCGTCAATCGCGAGCATCATAAACTCACCAGGCATCCGCATGGCCTTCTCTATCAAGTGCAAGGCTCTCTTGGTGTTATCAGCGGTTTGTCGTTGCGGGATGAACCCAGCCTGATCCGGGTCAATCAACCCTGGCATGAGTGGTTAAGCCGGGCCGCAAGCATGCCCGTATATATCTTAAGGTCAACATTAGGAAGGGATATGGGGCGGTACGCCTCACACTGCGAGTGATCCTTCCCCGGTTTGGGAATGACAGATATAGTAGCATCTAGGAGGTCCCTCGGGATAGCACCCGGCTCTGAGAAGGAATTGAAAAGGGCAGTCAGCAGTGGGGCCACTTGGGGGCAAAACGTTTTGTAGAGAAGCCATCAGGCCCAGGCGCTTTCGCTTGCTTAAGTCGTGAAATGGCCGCAATAACCTCTTCACGCCTGATGTTCCGTTCTAAAAGGTCTGCTTGATCTTTCGTCAGGGCCGGGAGAGGAACAGACGCTTGAAAGGACTCTCCTGCAGTGGGTGCAAGCGAGGACCCGTTATACAGGGAAGTATAAAACTCGCTTAACGCGGCCGCTATGTCAGAATCCTCAGTGACCCGCCCACCCCCCGGGTGTCAATCTCCAGCACTTAGCGGAGTTTGTGGCCCAATAGGCGCCCGCACCGATCCCCACCAGTATAATACATATGCCTCAGCCGTGAGGCCGCGTATTCAGCTCGATCTTGATCCAGCGCAGCCAACTCCTGCCGCATAAGCCGCAGCTGCTTCCATGACCTAGGAGCTCCCGTTCGCTGGTGCATGTGTTCTAATTCCTTCGTCTTCTGTGTGAGCGCCTCCCTTTTACGCGCCCTCTCTACATTTTCCGCCGCTGAGATCGCAATGAACTCGCCACGTAACACCGCCTTGAGCGCTGCCCATTGTGTCGCTAATGTGGTGTCTGCATTACCATTGTGTGTTAGATAATCCGCGATGGCCCCCTTGATTTTCCCCACTACTTCCTTACGGTGTAAAAGCGTGTCCCGCAGTCTCCAGCTCCACGTTAAACGCGTTACCGGCGGAAAGGAAAACACCACAGTCAATGGCGCGTGATCTGAGAGCGTCGCAGCACCTAT
Organism: Lissotriton helveticus; assembly: GCF_964261635.1. Lineage (NCBI taxonomy): Eukaryota > Metazoa > Chordata > Amphibia > Caudata > Salamandridae > Lissotriton > Lissotriton helveticus. The sequence goes on from NC_136061.1 coordinate 2,110,700,556, forward strand.
TTCTACCTCTTTCGTAAGTGCCTGAAGGCCAAGAAGTAGTCTAAACGGGCATAGGTCTTATGCGCGTTAGAGTAGTATGTGTATTCCCTATCCCCCATATGGAAGCTGCGCCAGAGGCCCACCATTCCCATCTCCCACAGCCGGGCCAACCCCCTGTTAGAGAGAGCACCTGTCTGAGAGGTACGCTGACATGACCTGTCTAGGAGGTTATCACACACCAGGTTAAGATCCCCACCCAACAGAACATGTCGGTCGGGGGAGGCAGCAGCCTCGCTAAGCGCCATATGAAAAAACCTGTCTTGACCCACATTGGGAGCACAAACAGAGCTTACTGTAAAGACTGACCCACCCAGGGAGAATCTATAGGACAGCAACCTTTCCCTTATCTCCGCCCCCTTCTGCAAAACCTTTCCCCTGAACCGTTGGGCCACCAATATCGCAACCCCTGCCGTTTTAGTGGAAGCTGAGGAAAAAAATTGGAGTGGAAAACAACGGGACTTAAGCCTGTGACAATCCTTCTGTAGTAGATGCGTCTCCTGTAGGAGGCAAATATCGACCTTCGAGTGCTCCAAAAAAGAGAGCACCACTTTCCGCTTCACTGGATTGTTAAGTCCCCTAACATTTAATGTCAGGATTCAGATGTTCAGTGTTAGGCATGACTCTCACAAAATTCAGCGTGCCCAAGAGAAAAGAGCTGGCAGCACCTCCGTTGTGTCCAAAAATAGAAAGCTGGCAGCCCTGCGAGGGACGCGACCAACTAAGCCTCTTGCAAGCCATTATGGACCTAGCGCTTGGACCCACCCAAGGGTACCCATGGACCTGGAACAACCCCACCCCCTTCCCAAATAAACCCCCGTGAAAAAGACCAAACCTTTCCAACAGTACACATTGTCCATCATCCGTAGGTGATTGGAAAGATACAGCAACGGGGTAAACTAGTCAGTACATATGAGCCCTCCCTCCCGCCGACGGCTTATGCCAAACCAGTATCAATGAAACGGCTATGAGCAAAATCAGCACATAGTTCAACTGGGATGAGATGGATCTAAACCAGATGACACTGCCTCCACTGCAGCACGCTGTCCATCCTTAATCTCAGCTACAGGAGGCTTCCGTACCCGGCGCCGTCTGCCCTGCTGTCGCCACCGAGGCTTAGTGTCCTCCAGTTCCATCGCAGGCTCTCCCAGCTCGTCCTCTTCAGCCGGAGGGTCTAAGCCCAACAAGCGGCACGCCTCCCTAAGAGACCGAAGCTGTTGGAGTTTGTTGTCCCTTTTAAAAATCAAACGGAAAGGGTGGCCCCAGCTATAGGAGATATTGTGCTGCTGTAGGTAGGATGTGACAGGTTTGAAGGTTCTGCGCTTCTGCAGTGTAAGTGCGGACAAATCCTGGAATAAAATTGGAGATTGATCCTTAAAAGACAAAGGGTGTAGTTGTCGTGCCTTCTGAAGGATTTCTTCTTTCGGGCGATAGTCTTGCACGCAAGCCAAGATGTCTGGAGGGGGAGCTGCCGACGAGTGTGGGAGACCCACCCTAAGGATTCTCTCCAGCCGGAGCTCCGACTCCAAGGGACGCCCCAGGATGTGGTTAAATAGTTTGCTCCTAACTCTAAACAAGTCTATGGTATCATCAGTAAGCGTGACGCCTCGGACATGGACATTATGGCGACGGGAACGGTTCACTAAATCTTCCAAATGTGTTTGCAAATCAACCTGCTGGTAGTGGATCCGCACTATCTCTTGACGCAACACCTCTATTTTGTTATCCCGTCCATCACCCTTGGTCTCCAGCTCTGCCACACGGTCCCCTATACCGTCCACATCTCTGCACACCTCTTTAATCTCCTCAGTGAATTCCTTCTTTAAAGTATGAATGTCTTCTCGTAGGTTGGTGAACAGCGATTCCAGAAAGGCCTTGGTGATAGGTTCCGAGCCATCCACCTGCTCAGTAGCGGAACGGGCCGCGCTCGCCGCCATGTCTTTGGGTTGCTGACTCGCCTGGGCCTTGGCAAATAAATCTTTAACAGTTTTATCCTTGCGGACTCTCGCCGTGGACATATTGGCCCGCGTGCTCCCCGGAAGATGCCCACCGGGCCCACCATGACCCAGGGCCCCTCTCAAGACCAGGCCGGTCACTCACGAACTCCAGCCGGCTGCACGCCCCGCGGGTCCCACTCTGCGGCACACAAAGCTACTTTAAGCGGCCCCACCCTGGACTCCGAGCGGTAAGCTCACTACCAGCCACCAATACTCCTCAGAGGGCCGCCACACCATGGTCCGATGCTTCATGCGACGTCTAGAGAGCCGATCCTGCGCCGCCCAGTATTTGGTCCAGGAGTCCACACCACAGAACTACCCGATGCTCGCCCCTAGGCCTTCAATCGACTCTCTCTACCTCGAGGGTATCAATCCATCCCACAAATTCGATCAGGGTCTCTGCAGCAAGTTGCAGCTTCCACTCAGTGCTGCCTACCGCGCCCCCAGGAGTCCGAACTAGGCCATCCCCCTCTGCCGTCGTGTCACCATCACCAGCTCACGCAGGGCTAAGGCCATCCACCATCATAGCCCCAGGGAGGATCCGTAGGCACAACAGCTCAGGCAAAACAGGAGGGGCGTACTCCATGTCTAGCGTTGGCACCGGCCCCTAACAGTCAAGATGGGGCCCCCAGTGCACGACCCCCACAATGTAGTGCCTCTTCCTAGACCCCCAAACGGACGACCAGCTCCACCACGACCCTGTAGATAGCGGGGTGGTCTGTCCCACCATCCACAATTGTGGAGAAGTGTGGCTCACTGGTTAGAGGAGGCAGACCTGGAAGCAGCGGTCAGCCCGGGACCAGGGTTCAATTCCCTGCTCAGCGGGGTCTTGAGTCCTAAATATATCCGTGGACTTGACAATTCTCGCTCCGGTGCCTACTCGATTCACGGGTTCACACTCTGCGACTCTGGGCAGTAGCTTGCTTAATCTCCACAACGGCCCCTCGTGGCGGGATGCCTGGCTTTCACCTTGCGGATACCCTGCCGGGGTTATCTCACAGGGGAATACCAGGACGGGTTCCCTAAGCAAGCGCTTAGAAACCGCTTGGTGATTTGCGCTATATAAATTCCTGTACATTACAATGTCTCGTGCCTCTTTGCAGACACGTACCACTCAGCCCCCTTCTGCCGATCTTAATAGAGTCACCAGGGGGCCCCCCGCCAGTCTTCTCCACAGTTCTTCCTGGTCCCTTCACTGCCCGCCTCGCGGTCACGCAGTGTCCTCCGCAACTCCCAACACAAGCCTCAGGGGACCTCCACACAGGCCGCCCCTGCCGATCTGCCCTCACCGCAACTAGGCCTTCACACTCCCGGCGTGGAGGCCCCGTCCCAAAATGGCAGCTCACCTCCGGTATGTCGATATCTCGTCTGAGACCGCTCCAAAATGTCACCCAGCCCCGTTACCTCTCGCCAGGCAGGCCCCCAACACCAGCTGTCTAACAATGCTGCCCACCGGCTGCAGGAGGATGTCAAAGGGGCCGTTCCTTGCCGGGCCCGCAGCCGCTGACGCCACGCAAGATGGCGGACAGGCCGGAACCACCACCAAGCCTCGGGTTTCGTCCTCTGCGAAGGAGCGAAAGGCCGCAGCTCCTTTCCTCCGCTGGTGCGTCTGCTCAGCTTTCCGCGGCACCCGCCGCTCCGCGCCGTACACACTCAGCAACGCGCAGGCCAGCGCGCCCGGACCTCCGACATGCTGTCCGTTCGGCTGCACCTCTCCGCCAGCCTCGGCCGCCTCGCCAGCCCGCTGATCTCCGCTGGGTGTCAGGAGCCCCATGATCACCAGTCGCTGAACCAACACCGCTCCCCCAGTGCACGGGAAGACAGCCCACCGGCAGGTAATGCCGACCTCCGCTAATACGGCCGTTAAGCTTGTGCTATTCTTAGCCGTCGGCGGGAGCTCCGGAGCAGGACGTCTGTTCACGCCGCCATTTTGGCCACGCCCCCCCATGTTGTTGACTTTAGTAATGTTTAGGGGGTGCTGGAGGGCCTTGAGAGTCCGAGCAGGGTCAAAGGTGTGGCTGAAACAAATTATTCTGTATGTTGTATTTAGATCTTTCGCAGTCAGGTAGCTACATATAAAATAAAGGGCAGCTTAAATGAAAAAGAAAAAGAAAAAAAGGTTGTTACTTACTGAGACATGCAGTATAGTACATTATGAAACCTCAATTAGTTAATGCAGAGAGTCACAGAATTAAATCTTTGTTGGTGCAGTGGAGGATAGGGATTTGTGCATTTTTAGTGCTACGAGGTCACAGCCTGTCATAGAAAGCACTGTGAATATGTGATTCTTTTAAACTTGCATTACATACATTACATACAGTATAAGATAGACTGATACAAAATGCGCAAACCAGTTTATGACAAAATGGTGCTTCCATAATATACATTCTAGTAATACCCAGACTGAACGGTCTCTTCAACACCTCCTCAGGGATAGTAAGCGCTATGTACACACAGTTACAATCTGAAAGACATATCAAGCTACAGATACCTTATCTTAAAATTATCCCCAGGTGCCAGACTGGTTCCGGAAACTTTTCTACAGCAGTACATCTGCAAGTTGGTAAGGGGCGTCAAGCGACTCCATAAGAACATCATCCACCTGTTGTGACATCAGCAGAGTCCATACAAGCCCTCCCCCGACAAGCCGATGTCAGTTTCTTCCTTTCCACTCGTATCCGACGAGCAGTGCCTCTTTTCATTTTTGACCTATCTCGACTTTGTCGATGAAACAGTGTGCCTTTTCTGGATATTTTCGAGGTCCTGTAGACTACGATGTCGACCCCACACACCCCTTCTATTTGCATGTGGTGTCTGGGCCTGCACCCTAACTCTGAACGGTGCTGATCATCTCCGCTTTGATTGTTGACGTTACAGGAGCACTGCTTGACCCTGTGAGCGGCGTGGTAGTCGAAGGTCCCTGATTGGTCGTGGTACTCACTCCGAGGACTGCTTGTGGAACAGTTCCTGAAGTTCTTTGTCCTTGCTGTTGGCTGGTAAGTCACGCCTCAGGCAGTTGGCCCCGCGCCCTTCCTAGAATTTACCAGGTACGCGGGGTGTCCGTGACACGGCTCCTATTCCTACGAATTCTGGGTCAGAGCGAGAATCTGTTTCTGGCCGTCTGGTGTTTCCCGGTGCAAGGGTGACTCTGGCTCAGATGAGGGAATTCTATCTCTCCCTTCATGCCATTTTTGGCTGTAAGCCTCCCTCTGGTACACGTCTTGGCCCCAGTAAGGTCGGTGAATCCTTGACTGTCCAAACCTGCGTGATCTCCCTCGTGAATCTGTGATTGAACCTTTATCGGCTCCAGTGCACAGCCGTCGGGGTTCCCAACTGTGACACCAGTCGTGGATCCGCCGGTGCCACCATCAACATCAACATCAACATCGATCGCGCTGATGACCCCTACTTTGTGTCTCCTCTCTGACGCAGAGGTGTCGGCGGGAGTGGTGTCAATGGAACAGTTCTTATCAGGCTACCGTCCTCTGCTTTTAGAGGAGCCCCTGCTTTTTTCCCCTTGTGACACAGGTATTTTAATGATATCGGTGATGACATAACTGACATTCCTCTACCTCCTCTGACGTTTCATTGGGTGTCTGACCTTGGTGAGGCTATTGGCCTTGAATCTTCCCCATCATCTGAGCTGTTCTCTCCTCCCCTATCCTCTGAGCTGTTTTCTCCTCCCCCATCCTCTGAGCTGTTTTCTCCTCTTAGCCTTGCTTCAGAGGCTAGCTCGGCTTTTGCTGAGCTTTTACAGAGTGTTGCTTTGATTCTGGGGCTACAGCTTCCTCTGTCAAGGTGGGCATTGATCCCCTACCAGGGGTGCTTCACCGGGGTCAAATGAGGACTGAACATGTTTTCCCCTTCAGTGTAGCCCTCTTTGATATTCTGTTGGGCACTTGGGCTAAACCAGTTTTAAGGGCTTTCATGGATCGGTCTATTGCTCACAGGTACCATCCTGTCCCTGGCGATCCTCTCTGCATTTTCCGACAGCCTACTCCACACAGCTTTGTGGTTCAGGCTGTTACAGCCTTCCCCGACATCAGCGCCGTGCCTGGCGTCCCTCCAGACAGAGGCTAAAAGTCTAGATGCTCTGTGCAGTCCCTTAATAGTGCATGTGTTTTGGGCCATTCATCTCACATGTTGTGGAATTCAGTCTCTCCCACATTCTTCTTCCGTCCCTGATGACATTTGGGACACTCTTACTCAGATGGTCCAGATTGGCAGTCAGGCGGCTAAATTACTGATCCATTGTGACTTGGATACTACAAATTTTGTCAGATGAGCCATGGCATTCTCCATAGCTCTTCGCCAGTGTGCCTGCCTGCACACCTCTGATTTCTCTGAGGCTGTTCAGTTCTCCTTGATGGACATGCCTTTCGATGGTCAATATCGGTTTCTCTCTCAAGCTGACTTCAGTTTACGCCATTTTCAGAATAGTCATAGAAGAATGAAATCTTAATCCCTGCTTTCTATACCGTCCTCTCCTTAACCCGTACTCAGTCCGGCCAGGGATGGTCTCCTTGATTTTCTTTCTGTGTGAGCCATTATAGGGTGGTGCCTGTTGGTTTCTTTATTTCACCCATCGCCTCTGAGTGGCATCGGTTGTGGTGCTCCTGCCCCAGCAGGGACTTTCCTTTCTTGCTCTCTTTATCTGTTGATGACTGGTTGTGGTCCCTGGTTGCTTTTTTTTAGAAGCATCTTGTTTCTTGGCTCTGTTGGGTTTCTACACCAGTGTAGCAGTGATCTTTTGCTTTTTTACTCAAGTTCTCATTGGGGTATTTTCATGAAATTGTGTGGATGCAAAGTTGCCTTTACCCCCTGTCCTACAGGGTACTTTGTCTGTATGCCTTGCAGCTATTCCTCCATCTGGTCCTTATGGGGGGCTCCACATGCCGTGCTTTGGTGCAACGGTGCAAGTCAGAAGATGGTGCACGGGGGCCTTATTCCTCCTGTCCCCCACCCTCCTTGCTGTTGAGTGTTTCTCCGCACTGGTCATGGGGTTCTGCCCTCCTCTTTATCTGGTTCCTTTCTTCCCTTAGCAGATGCAAGAGAAGCGGCATGGTTATTCGCTTCAGGTGCATTCTCTGGCCCTCACTTGGATGGTGTTTCTTCTTTTCTCTCCTCAGACGCTTGCCTTTCTTGTGCTGGTTCTCGCTATGCACAGGCAAAACGGGATTCTGTCCCTTCATTGCTTTCTTAAGTCCCTTGTCGACGTGCCGTGTCCCTATCTTGGTACGTGTTGCCTACGTTTCTGAACCTTTCTCTGCTATGCCTCTGCATGGTCTGCTTTAATCTGCTTCTGCCCGGTGCACAGCTACAGTTACTTTTTGCCTTGGTTGAGGTTATATTTTTGGATTTGTTTCCCTCACACCTCCTATGCCAACCCCAGTGTTGTCACTGGCCTGGATGTTCTTCAGATGTGTCTTCTACTCCTTTTGGGGTTTATAGCCATTTTTTCATCTTTCATATCTACTTGAACATAGATTCCATGCCCATCCCACTCTGGGTTGGTTCGTACGGAGATTGATGATCCTGGGGGTTTCTTTTCCGAGGAGTTTTTTCCTCTCTTCTCGTGGCTAGCACGGATACTGCTCCAACCACGTAGGTAGTTTGTTCTCCTTGACGTAAAGTGCATTCCAATTCTGATTTTGTGTGACCTGTTTTCAGTGCACAGATTGTCCCCTGCACCCAGAACTTTCCTTTTCCTTCTAGGCCACATCCTTATTAGGCTGTAGGAACTACCTCTCCATTGTTACTTCTGTTCTTTACACTGGTTCCTTGGTGTGGATCTTCACTTGTGGCATTGGCCTTTCCATGCTATTTCCTCTATCTTGTCTGCTGTATTGATGTATATATATATATATATATATATATATATATAACTACCTACCTACCTACTGGCAACTGTCAGTAGTGTATGCATGTTTGTACGTGTGTGTATATGTGTATGTATATATATATATATATATATATATATATATACACACACACGCACACGCACACGCACACGCACACGCACACACACGTTTGCAATGTTAATTCCCGAAGGAACGCCTCGTCATACCCACAGTCTGAACTGCGGGATGGAACTATACCAAATTTGCCAGAAAGGTGGACGATGATATGCAGATTGTGCTCTTTGTTATTTGGTGCAAAGTCATCCAGTAGTTTTTAGAAATGTAAGCCAAAAATTATAGATATGGCCACGGATATTTCGCTGTGGTTTCGCAATGAATCACGAATGCGCACGCCTATGATTGGCTGGACGCAACCTGAACAGAAAGTTCCGGCCGCCATTTTATTGTCAGGGAACGGTTCCGGGGCTGAATATTTATGTGGAAGCTTACATAAGGGTCACCTGGTATGTGTCCAAAATATTTTTTTTAAATTGAGTGCAATATTCGCGACGATGTCACGACTGCCAGCGGCCCCCATGTACCAATGTGGGGACGTCGGTAATATCGCTAAGTCATCGCGAACATTAGTGGAAACATAAAAAATTATACATATATATATATTTGTACAAACTCGCCTGTCACTTTCACAGACTCATGTGTCTTCTCACATATCCACTCATACACCCACTCACATACCCATTCAGACACTTATGCACCCACTAACAGACTCACTCGGAGAGTGATGCATCCATGTACAGACCCACTCAGAGACTCATGCACCTACTTAGAGACTCAGTCATAGACTCATGTGTACAGTCTCATACCCACTTGGAGACTCTTGCACCCTCTCACAGACACACCTAGGCACTCATGCACCCACTCAGATACTCATGCAGCCACTTACACACTCACATATGTACTCACAGATCCACTGAGACACTTATACACCCACTCACAGATCCACCGAGACACTCAAACACCCATACAGTCACTCCCACACTCCGCCACAGACCTTCTCAGAGACTTATGGACTCAGTCAGCCACTCATACACTCAGAAACTCACACACCCATTCACAAACACACTCAGATATACACACACCCACCCACTCACCCAGTAAAGGCTCATGCATCCACTTACAGACCCACCCAGACACTCCCCTTCCCAGTCACACACCCACTCAGACACTCATGCATGCACCCATTAACTTCCCCACTCATAGATGTATGCTCTCACTCATAGACCCATTGAGACACTCATATACCCAATCACAGATCCACTCAGACACTCCTACATCCACTCACGGACCCACTCACACACTCATTCACACAGCCACTCATAGACTTATGCAGCCAATCAGTTATACACTCAGAGACTCATGTGCCTACTCACAGTCATACTCAGAAACCCATGCACTCACTGAACCATCTGACACTCAGACACTCACGCTGCCAGTCATAGATCCACTGAGAGACTCATGCACCCACTCAGACACCCACTTACACACTCATGTATCCCCTCACAGAACCAGTCAGACAGTCATATACTTACAAATGCACTCATGCACCTACTCGCAGATTAAGTGAGATACTTACGCCTCAATCACAGACCCATTGTGATACTGATGCACCAACTCATGGATGCATTGAGGCAGTCACACATTTAGATACAGAAGTATTGATAGACTGATGCACAGATCCTCTCAAATACGTAAACAGCAAATGAGAGACTTAGTAATACAGTGATGCATGTAGTCATAGATAACACTGAAAAAGTTATGCACTGTGTTAGAGAGCTATTAAGGGAGTTGTACGTGCTCTTATACTGTCATTTAGACAGTAATGTGTTTATTGTGTTGGTTATAATCCATTTTGCACTTATAAGTTTTGAATGTGGTGGTGGCTATTGAATGTCTGCATTTGTTTTGTAATTTCACAACATATTTGCAGTGATCTCGGCTGCTGATATCATCGCAATGCCTGGCATCACTGCGAAAAAAGAAAATCAGTTTAAATGGATGTTCTTATATGAACTCTATACAAAAATATGAGTTTAAACAGTACAGTAACAAACCCCTAGTGTCTAAATTACTGTAAAATGTGTACATATGTGTTTTGCACCCCCTAAAAAAGGCACAATCATCACGACACTCGGTGTAATCGCGAAAACGAGAAGTAGAGTTTAAACAGTTTCTTTAAAACTTAATAGAAAATATGTGTACAAATAAGTTTTCAAAGCAGTGATGGGGTTAGTAATGTATGTATTGTAATAGTTAGAATGAATTTTTTAATATGGTGGTGGTCATTGAATGTCTGCTTTTGTTTTGTGATTTCATGGCGTGAGCGAGATCATCGCGACGTCATCGCAAATTTCAAAGATTAAAAAAAAGGAATTATTGGACAAGAAAATGAGCAAAATGTTGGCTTCTTGTGTGGCTCTGACAAGAGCCTTTGTGTTGAGAGTGTGTATTGACAGCGACAGCTAAGACTACTGTCAAACATCAATTGAAAAATCTGTATATGTATATGTTTTAGAGTTTCTGAAAAACATGTGATTTCCGTGAATACCGACGTCGTCGTGATGCCCGGCGTCCCCGCAAAAACAAATAATAGTGTTAGTAGACTATTTTTCTGGAAACTCACTACAAAATATGAGTTTGAAAAGTACGCTAATAAAGCTCTACTATTAAATATACTGTCGAATGTGTCTATATACATGTTCTACACTTTGTACAAACCACACACTCTTCGTGACTACCGACGGCACCACGATGACGTAAGTAGTCGAGAATATAATTTTTTTTGTAAAAGTGGATTTCTCCTAAATTGATCATAGAAAGAAAATGAAAAACAATATCTTACAAAATATTTAAACTTAAACGTTATTTAGAAAATGTCTAATTGTATTTTTCAGTATGGGAAATACATTTGTAGATCACAGATTCTCCACAGTAAATGCGACAATGTTTTTCTGACTCAAACAATTCTTAAAAATATAACCAGTTATTAATGTACTTTCTGATAAACACATACCAAATCAAAGAATGAGTGATATATAATATAAATATAATATACAATATCCAATTATAGAAATAAAATACAAAAATCTTAGAGGCTCACTTAAAAAAAATTGACGTTACAATTAAGAAATAGAATTTTCAAAAACGTTAGAAATTCACTGAAAAAAACAAACGTTACAGGGACGTTATAGTTTGGAATGAGCATTTAAAAAAATCTTACTGAAAAACCCAAAGGTTACAAGGGGGCTATAGATAGGAAATAATGAAAAAAACCTTAGAAATTCATTGGAAAAAAAACAAATGTTACAGGGACCTTGTAGTTAGGCTGACATTTCACTCGTACAAAACCAGAGAAATTCAGCAACTATAGTTAGCTGAGCTAACTATAACTTAAGTGCCAAGGCTTATGCAAGAGGCCTCCACAGTACACTGCTTATGACCTCACATATTACATCACTCATGACATTGTCCGTGACCTCATGTTATGGAGTCGGTCAACGCCCTGTACTGACTCGCAGAGGTACTGTTGTAGAAAGGTTTTCCGGATCTAGTCTGGCGCCTGGGGGTAATTCTAAGGTAGGAAACCTGTGGCTAGAGCTTGTCTCTACCAGATAAGGCGTTACAGAAGGTTAGTAACTTATTTATTAAAAGTACATACTTTACAGCTCAGTTGTTAACTTTTTGCACTACCACTCAAAGAATATCTTTGTCATCACAAAGCTTCTAGTGATTCGATCAATTAAAGCCAGTACCAGCTCCCAAGCATCCTACATTTTGCCTATTACCCCTTACATTTGCAGAATAACTCGTAGAGCACATTTTTATTTCTTTCAGACAAGCAGGCACCCTGACAGGAAAGCTTGTTTAGCTTTCTCCCGTGCTTCGGTTTCACAGCAGAGGACACTACGTGACTGACAGTCCAGCTGAAGCATTTTAACTATGGGAATCAACTGTCTGGGGAAATGAAGAGCAGACATTTTGGATTCCAGGCAGAAGTTAGGCTGGGAAATGTGCGTCCCCCCACCCCCTTCCCATGACTCCTCGGCCCCCTTGGTGGTACCGCCTCACAGATTGAAGACCTCTGCTTTAGGCGGTTCTCCTGGGTCCCACTCACTCCTAGTGAAAGTGGTTATTCCCCATTCACAGTATACAACATCCAGGGTAAGCCCCAATTCTAGTCCCTGTCTCAGGAGTCTACTTCGACTATACTTTATGCTGCAATACACAAATCTGTCTGGGGAATTTATCTTCCTCCTGTTTCACCATGCAAGCTTGGGACTCCCAAAATGGAACCCATAGTCTGCCATCTATTGTACCATCCGCAGGCACACATACGACCTGCACATCTAGTTATGCCTGCACTGTACAGCACCACATATGTTATGTACTGTACCACTCACAGGCACACATGCACCCAGCACATACATTGAACATGCACGCACTGCATGGCTCTACAACCTTCAGGTATTGTACCATTCACAGGCACACACAAAACCAGCCCATGCATTCTACCTGCACGCACTGCACAGTACTGCATTTATCCCTGTATTGTACCCTTCCCAGGCACACAAACACCCAGAACAGATACCCCACTTCTGCGCTGCAATCCACATCAACCTGATGTAGGTCAAGGGGCTTGGTTAAGCACACAGCAGTGGAACTTTGAGTGAGCAAGCCTGTAGGCCTTACTCCAGTGGCACAGGTTAAAGCATTTGCAATGCAATAGGTCTCGCATTTGTGAGATTTTGTGCTATTGGCATTGTAAATGATAATGCCTTTAAATTATGTGTTTACAAGACCTGTAAGCAGTGCATAAACACCGCTTGCGAGACCTTTGTGGCACCCGCGTTAGTGTGTGGGGGAAGAGACGGAAAGGGCAGAGTACAGTCATGAGAGGACACATGAAAGATGGTCAGCTTGCAAACAAGAGAGATCCATTGAGGGTAGGAAGACAGAAAACAGAGACACCCAGCAAGAGGCAATCTGAAGGTACATAAGAGACAGCCACAGTGAGGGTATGCAAGAGCGGCTAGTGAGAAAGGGAGAAGGACTCAGAGAGCAACAGAGTCATTGACAAACACTGAGGGCAAGTGAGAGACCGTTAAGGTGAGGGAAGAAAGATACTGACAAGGCAGAGTACAGTCATGAGAGGACACACAAGTGACTGTCAGCTTGCAAGCAAGAGAGATCCTGTGTGAGGGGAGGGAGACAGAAAGGCCGAAAGAACAGAAAATCTGTGAAAATTAAAGCAAGAAACCGTCTGAAGGTACATAAGAGACAGCCAGAGTGAGGATATGCGAGAGAAGGCTAGTAAGAGTGGGAAAATGACCAGGACATTGAGAGTAACTGAAAGACACTAGGGGCAAGGGAGGGACAGGTAGTGTGAGGGGGAAACAGGTCGACAGCAGGATGGAATCTAGAGTGCAATCAAAACAGAGATGGACAGTTTTGCAAGAAGACACAGCCAGCAAGAGCAGATGCAAGAGTCAGCCATGACTACAGCACCAGGCCGCGGGAAGGTCGATGGACAGGTAGGAGGGGCCAGGGTGAAGGGAGGGGGGCAAAACTCACCTGAAAGTTTCCAAAGGTTTTGCTGGAGAAGGGGAAGGGATGCCGAAAGGGACTTGGGTAGGGAGGGCAGGGCAGGGGGAATGACTCATGGAGAGGGGAGCCTGATCGTGAGTCCTGGGATAACAGAAGAGACAGACTCAGAGAGAGATGAACTGGGGCAGACCCAGGTTCAGATGTTTTTGGGCGTGGTTGGGGACTGTGTGGGATGGTGTGCGGGGGAGGGATGGGTGCGAAGACGTAGGCGATGCCTGAGGACACAGACTCTGATAGACATTTCGGAGGGGCGAGGAAAAGACGTATTGCCAGGGGCACACTTGTGTGCTGGGTGACTCCACGGGTCACTGTTCATGCAATGCGATGGAATGTGTGGCTCCAGGGCAGGAAAAGAACAGCAGTTTAGTGTGCATGTCAGTCGTGTGTGGATGGTGGGTCCAACAGCAACCAAGGCTGGCTCCTCTGCCCCCACCCACCGTAGGAGCAGTGAACAGCTCGCCCAGGGCAGAGGCCCGCTGGAATGGTGCAGGCTATGCCAATCTTTATGTCTAGTAACCACCTTCAGAGGGGCCGCAGGTGATGCGAGCATTGGGAGGAGAGAGAATTGGGGGGGAGCTAGACTTGGAGCAAGGGTGAAAACGAGCTCCACCTAAGTTGTAAGACCCCCATATTTCACAATGCTAACTGCAAACAAGTGCATGGTATTGTTTGAGACTTCAGGATTTAGCATGCATCGAAATAACTGTATTTTCCGCCACCCTCTGGGTCAGCTGGTGCCCAGACCACGGCACTATGGGGTGCAGTGCTTTGTTAAACTGAGGCACCGCATCTTACGACGCTTAGGAGAGAGGCCGGGAGGGGGCAGAATGAATGGGGTGGGAGGTTAACAATTGAAGGTGTGTGCAGAGCATCGAGAGTAGAAAGGAACTAACGGAGCAGGAGGTGTTGTAATAATGTAACATATTTTTAAAAAATGATGTTATGGCCAGAAACTAAGAGCGACTAACATGAGCGCTTGGTGTTCCAGCTACACAGCTACAAATGCATGGAGAGGAGAGCTGTCAGTGCAAAGCGTGCCTCCTGTCGCAGCAGCCACCAGTGTGTGCACTGCTGCTCACAGCCGCTGCAATACTTCATGGGAGTGAACTTTTGAAAAAAGATGAGACATACACCCACTATTAGCCATTTGCAAGCTACAATTTTTAAACGGCACACACAAAAGCCAATCCAAAGCTTGGGAGGAGCCAGATCACCTGACAGCACAAGCACTGTCTAGGCTCGACCTAAAAGGACCTGCACACTCACACTGGGCATTACACAGTATGCTGCCACCACCGCACTCGTGCTGCTTAGCTCGTGGTGAAGGCAGTAGCTTTCCACCTCTGTGAGGGTGGTGCTTTGAGCACCTCGCCCAGGCTAAAAAGACTGCAATCTGTGAGACAGGCCTATGTCATGGCACCTGCACAATCCATGTTTGCCTATGAGAATAAAAGTCTGCATTAGGCATTCAGAGATCAGTACAGTTAGGGCATTCAAGGCAGGGGGGACGTCCATTACCATGCGGATGACTATTCCTTCCCAGGAGTCACCAAAGTCATTTTAACATACTGATTTATGATGAGAGAAAGACAATTTATCTCCACAGTCTGTAGACCGATCTCTTCACCTAATATATTCATTCACTCAGCTATCTTACATTTGACTACTGTATCATCAACAGCCGTTTTTAGGTCTCGACTACAGCATTGCTTTAGCATTGCTTGTTTGTCGAGATTATAGTAAGGCTTTCAAAAGTCTACCCAAACTGCGGATCGGGTACAGTTCATGTGAGCCGGGCGCGTGCACATCGCACACCATCGGCGTCAGACTCAGACTTCAAAGGAAGCCGCTTCCCTGCCCCCGCCACTCAATGCCGCTCCCCCGCCCCCACCACGCAATGCCGAGAGCTTGTTTTTCTCCTCATTACTGTTTTCCCTACTGTCTTGTTGAACCTACGATCTCTGCCAGTTCTGTGCTGCTCATACCCTCAACTTCCTTCCAATCATAATAATTTGCTCATGTTGATATCATAGAAGGAAAGACAAACACAGTTCGTATGCCTGCCTCTTTTATTGCATGCCTTTCCGACTACAGTATCTCAGAGACAAGTATATATCCCCATCATCTCTCTATTGCTGCAAGTGTATTGTTCGGGTAATGCTTTACTCCCCATTTACGAGAGTAATTCACCCAAACTTCACTCATTCAGCCGTTATCCTTTAACAGCATTCAACCTGTGTCTGGCCTCCATTAGGATTCCAATCTTTCTGCCAGTGTCCCTCATCAGCAAATGAACTGTGCCGAGCCCCGATTATGCTCTCCCCGCCCTTGACAAGCTTACTTCATCAAGGGTCGGTGTTGCCTTATCACATCACACTGTGTCCTCCGTCGATACCGGGTATGCTTGCCTCTTCCGCAATAAATGTAAATTTCACCACAAGCAAATCATGTTTCCGGGTCCTGTTTCAATCGCTCGTATCTAGACCTGCAACCTCACTCGTTGTCGGGCAAGCGGCGGCAGCCATTCCAGTTATGTTCCACGAGCGAACATTTTTTTAATTTGAAAGGAGAGGAAGACAAAAACAGAGACTGGAACAGTGTGCACGGGATTTTGAGTTTCAAATAGGGGATATGAAAGGCTTTTCCCAGGGGTTCTCCTCTACTTTAGGTATCCCATTCATTTTGTTTCATTCCTACATTAGTCAATGTGTATTTTCGTGAACGATGACTAAGATGCTAAATACATATTCTTCTCGTGGATATACACCCAAGGAAGACGAAAACCAGGGACTCTCATTGCTGCCACCGCTATGGGGATTATAAATGAGCCTCGCCGCATTGATAAACAATCCAGAAATACTACATTTCTTAAAAAATTTATAAATAACTCAAAACAAAAGATAACCCTTTATAATGCCGATAGCTCATATCATCATCTCCTATTTCCTTCCGACTATTTTCCGGGGTGGCATAAACAAAAATATATCCCTTGCTTTTTAGGTCTCGCTTAAGGCATTGCTTCACATGCACATCACACACCATTTGGCAGCCTGTGAGCCTTGGCATCAGACTTCAAAGGAATCCGCTCCCCCACCCCCTGCCGTTTCTGGCTTTGCATCCCACTTCCTGATTGTTAAACGTTCTGTTAACACTCGCCCTCCCTTCACCCATCCTGTTTTCAACACCCAGCCGATTAGCAAAGCCAATCACTTGTTTTCTATGTGTTCTGCCTCTCCAGATTTTCGACTTTTCTGTTGCCCGTCTGTTTGCCTTTGTGGGTCTGTGTATTTGTCTACTATTTATCTTTTGGCTGTCCGCTTTTATCACCGTTTCTTTCTATGCATTTTCTCCAATGGCGTTCTTCTTCCTCTTAACCTCTGCGCCTTGTGTCTCTGTTTCTTATATCTGTCTCTGTTATAGATCGTTTTCTATGTGCTGTGCCTCACATCTTTCATTTTTCTTGCCTCTCCTCTACTGTCTTTGTTTTTTTTTTTTTTGCAGAGTTTTATATAGCGCGAACTAGACCCGAACCGAATCAGGTATCAGAGCGCTTTACATATTTTTCCAGTTACGTTACATTTTAAGTTTCCAGTTACTTTCATTTTAGGCACGGGGAGATTAAGTGATTTGCCCAGAATCACAGGAGGTTTTTAACGTCGTTACCAAGACTTGAACCCAGATTCCGAGGTCGAGCGCCCTAGCCGTTAGGCCAACTCCTCTCCCCATTCTTGGTGTATTCCCGTCCCCTCTGTCTGCCTGTGTCTGGGGCTGTTACAGAGTATTTGTTTGAGTGTCTGCCTTGCTGTCTCTGTACCTTGCCATGTTCTTCTGTTGTTCCCCTCGGTCACTTCTGTTTACTGGCTGGAGAGGCCCCCGAAAGTGCCCACTAAATATATTCAAACGAAAGCTCAAACATGTTTTGTCACCAAGTTACACTCACTTAATGCAAGGACCTGTCTCCCCATTGTGAAATAACCCTGAACCCTTATTGTGATCGTTTTCTTCCTGTGATCAGGGTTTTTAGTGAAATATGGAAGTGCAAGGACTCACTTTACAGAGCCCCTGCTTGCTCCTGAGAAATGCCACAGCTCGCAGCACTGCGGAGAAGTGCTTCTAGTAAAAGAATTGCAGGGACTCGGAAGCAGAGAGGACCTGCTCATTTATCACTGCCTGTGATTGCTTGTTAACCGACCACACAAAAGCTTAGGCTCCCATAGCATATTTCCTCCCCTCTCCCTGTGCTCCCCCTCCCCCAGCCCGCACACTCATGCTCTGAGGCCTCAAACACCCGCCCCCACCCCCATCTGGGCTTTCCAAGAAATCATGGCTTGTGATGCAGTGCCACCACACATTTTGTTTATTAAATCTACTTGGTGACTATATTGGCTGGGTGTTTATTTTTACTGGTAATCTTTCAGGATGTTAGTTGGGTAGTTTTCCCCTACCGTTAAAATAGACCCCTTCTTGTCGTGCTCCTGTAAAATACACATTTAAATACATTAACTTCACGTCTATGGGGTTATGAATCAACTGTAGATGTTCTTGCACAGGCCTGTCAGCTATTAAGTTGAGCCATCACTCTATCTATCACCCTCACTCTATCTATCTATCACCCTCACTCTATCTATCTATCTATCTATCTATCTATCTATCTATCTATCTATCTATCTATCTATCTATCACACTCACTCTATCTATCACCCTCACTCTATCTATCTATCGCCCTCACTCTATCTATCTATCTATCTGTCACCCTCACTCTCTTTCTATCTATCGCCCTCACTCTATCTATCGCCCTCACTCTATCGCCCTCACTCTATCTATCGCCCTCACTCGATGACTATCTATCTATCTATCTATCGCCCTCACTCGATGACTATCTATCTATCGCCCTCACTCTATCTATCTATCTATCGCCTTCACTCTATCGCCCTCACTCTATCTATCTCCCTCACTCTATCTATCTATTGCCCTCACTCTATCTATCTATCGCCCTCACTCTATCTATCTATCGCCTTCACTCTATCGCCCTCACTCTATCTATCTCCCTCACTCTATCTATCTATTGCCCTCACTCTATCTATCTATCTATCGCCCTCACTCTATCTATCTATCGCCCTCACTCTATCTATCTATCGCCCTCACTCTATCTATCGCCCTCTATCTATCTATCTATCTCCCTCACTCTATCTATCGCCCTCACTCTATCTATCGTCGTCACTCTATCTATTTATTGGCCTCACTCTATCAAACGCACTCACTTTATCTATCTATCTATCTATCTATCTATCTATCTATCTATCTATCTATCTATCTATCTATCTCTATCTATCTATCTATTTATCTATCACCCTCACTGTATCTATCTATCCTATCTATCTGCCTATCTATCGCCCTCACTCTATCTATCACCCTAACTCTATCTATCTATTGCCCTCACTATATTTATCTATAGCCCTCCCTCTATCTATCGCCCTCCCTCTATCGCCCTCACTCTATCTATCACCCTAACTCTATCTATCTATTGCCCTCACTATATTTATCTATAGCCCTTCCTCTATCTATCGCCCTCCCTCTATCGCCCTCACTCAATCTATCTATCTATCGCACTCACTCTATCGCAACACCACAGCATCACTCAGCACCACCACAGCATCACTCAGGGGCACCACAACATCACTATGCGCTACCACAGCATCACTGAATGCCACAGCATCACTCGTCGCCACCACATCACTCAGCGCCACCACAGCATCCATCTGTGCAACCATTCAACAACAACTGGTTCAAATATGTTCTCTCAATGTTTCAAGCTTTATTACAAATGTCACAAAATGTTGTTAATATTTCACTTCTGTGCTTGGATTTTCGTCACAATAAAATACAATGAACATAATCTTCACAGAAGTTATTTACAAAAGTTTAAGCTATTGCCATTATAAATTACAATACATTTTATTTAAGTATTAATTATTTAAAACCAATTAAAAGCCATTGTTATTTGTAATATCAATACTTCTAAGTCACGTAAATACAACACATATTGCATCACAAATGCTATAGGTGTCACGTTTTCAAAAGTTAAACTATTGGCATTGTAAATGACAAAGCTATTAATTTCGCTATTTTTAAAACCAACTGTTGGACTTGGCCCTTCTGGCAGGTTCACCCCTATACTTTTTGCTTTTAATGGTGACCTGGTGATGGGGATTTTTGGTTTCTGTGCACTTTCACTGTGTCCCAGTGGAAAGTGTGTGCGTACTCTGAGTGCATGTGGTGAGATAGGTCTGCCCTCCCATAGGAATGCATGGGGAATGTATGTGTCCCTGGTAGTTCCTGATGCATGGGATGTGCAGGCTCGAGTCTGGTATGTGCGGACTCGTGTGATTGAATGCTGCGCAATGATGTATGCGGCGTGTATGTGTCTAGTATGGAAGTGCCACTTCGAGACATGGGTGTGCGTGTGCAGTGAGTGTGCTGGCGTGTGATTGGCTAGAGCTGGCTGGTGAGCCTGGCTCCAGGAGTCTGGATGGGTCTGCCCCGGTGGTGAATGGAGAGATTAGCATGCTGATGTGAGGGAGGGGTGCACCTGGGTCCTGAATAGGGCTGGGCTTTCCCCACACAATGCTGGCTCCGCCCCCTGTGGTGCGTCTAATGTCCCTAGCCCTGCCTGTGAATAGAGTGAGGGGCTGAGCACATCAAGAGTGCTCACAAACCAGCTGCAACTGGTTTATCCCCTCACCCTGAAGCCAGACAAAGGAATACTGTGTATAAAAAGGGGCTGTGTCCCCTTACAATCTGTTCTCTTTTTGAATCGTTTCCTGAGGGGGGCTGCTGCTGGGCGCCAGGAGGACCGCCACTAGGGATTGCCTCCCTGCCTAGGAGGAACCTGTGAGCTGGCTCTGGGCCCAGCTTTGCCCCCCCACACCCTGAGAGACTCTTGCTGGACTTTGGGGGCCTGAACTTTGCCCTAAGCGCCTGGGAGCGCTGATTTCACTAGCGCCTGGGAGTGCTTTATCTTTT
Organism: Lissotriton helveticus; assembly: GCF_964261635.1. Taxonomy (NCBI): domain Eukaryota; kingdom Metazoa; phylum Chordata; class Amphibia; order Caudata; family Salamandridae; genus Lissotriton; species Lissotriton helveticus. The sequence goes on from NC_136061.1 coordinate 2,110,721,134, forward strand.
CTGCTCTGCTAACGCTCGGGAGCGCTTCACGGGCTAAGGCTTGCGTGTTGTGGCCGAGCTGAACGGTGGGGGTGCCCACCCCGCTCTTTGCCGCATTTGTTGCTGCCCCCCCGGACGGGAGCTCACCCCGTGTCACGGGGAAAGAATTACCGCCGCCGCCCGGCCGGAAGTCAGGCAGGCCAGGGGCGGGACAACAGGACGACCCGGAAGTGAAGGGAAGGCGGCCGGAAGTACTTTGTACCCCCTCGCGGGGCTCCCATGCCCTGGGAGAGGCCTGCCTACGGCCGAGGGTGCGTTGCCATCGAGGAGGAGGACGAGAGCCCACCTCGCCTCCACCGCACCCAGCGCGTGGCCCGCTCCGCACCGGAGCAACAGGAGAAGTCTAGCCGCGAGAGCCGCGAGGCTCCCAGAGGGAAGGGAGAGCCCTGCAGCCGGAGAAGAGAGCTGCCTTCGGGAAGCAGACCGGTGAGTGGAGCTGCCCGGGAGGAGGGGTGTACGAGGCCAAAGTCTCGTGGTGTTGGTGCAAGGCTCAGGCATTTTTCCTCATTAGTAGAGCGGCCCCGAAGACAGCGGGCCGCTCCCACCTTGCCCCACCTTTCGCTCGAGTCCAGAGGGGCTCAGGGGGCATATTTATTTGGCGAGCCCAAGAGGCTCCTGGGCACCACTGGAGTTTCGAGCCCCCCGAGCGGGGCTCCTACATTGCGGGGGCGATTTGTTTAGAGACCACGAGGCTCTTGGGGATATTCATTGATTTCGAGTCCCCAGAGGGGGGACTCCAACGTTGGGGCCACATTTGTTCAGAGCCCACGAGGCTCACGGGGGCATTTTGTCTACAGAGCCTGCCAGGCTCCCTGCTACAGCTAACCAGCACTTAGTGGGCAACTGCTACGTTTAGGCCCCTGACATTTGGGACAGTCACTGGTTGTGGCCTAATGTGATTTCTGCGCAATTGTTCTTTGCTGCACCGCTGAAGGTATATTTCTGCCTCATGTGTTTTTCTCCTACACCTCTGAATGTTAGGATGCATCATGTGTAAAATGTTCCTATGCCTATGCCCCTAAATGTATGGTGATACTTAGGTGGTTGTTTTTCTCCTAGTACATGTGTTGCTAGTGAGGTCCTGGTTCCCTGAGTGACATTTTCCTAAGGTGGTTAGGGTTGCGCAGGTGGTACTTACCGGTTACCAGTGGTTACTGGTTGTGTGCTTTATGTTCTATTTTGTGCTACAGTAATTATTATTATATGTGCTATGTGCTAATTATTATTCCTACAAGTGCTAGTTCTACCAAGTACTAAGTCTAAAAGTGCATATTCCTGACAGTGGTCCATGTGGCCCTGTCTTGTACATATCCCCTGTAAATTCTGCCCGTGCCTGTTGGCACATTGTAAAGTGTGTGTTTTTATCTAATGTGTTTGGTGTAATACAAAGGCTATTTTTATACATAACCTTGTGTGGAGTTTCCTTTGTGGTGGGCCTTGGGTGTTGTTGCTGGGTGCGCGTGCGCGCAAACACTTAACTCACATTGCCTCCGAGTTTAGCCTTACTGCTCGTGTCACGTTACCAAGGGGGTGAGCAGGGGTTATCTTGGCGTGTAACTCCCTTGCCCTGACGGGGGAATGGTGGTCTCTGACTGACTTTGGCGCAAGCTCTGCCCAGCCAGGGATCCCATTTCTAACACCAACACATAAATAAAAAATGTGTCATTTACAATACCAATAGCTCAAACTTTCCTAATGCGAGACCTATTGCATTGCAAATGCTTGTTCTATATTATTACATTCATTTTAAGTAGGGATTGCATTTGGAAAAAACACCACTTTGTTGGTTACTTTAGTGGTTGATGGGGCAAATCTGTTGGTCAAAAGCAACATCTATACATAATGTGCTTCTAAAGATGACCTAGTAAAATCATAAATCTTGACACCTCTTCTCTGTATTTTGCTTACAGGTATGGGCATTTTTCTGGCATTAACAGGAAGGTACAGTTGACCTATCTGCCTCGTGGGCAGCCAAAGGCCTCGAGTGAAGAAGAAGGTAGTGTAGAGCAAACAAATCCGCTGTTTTGATGATTTTCTTTTGTTTCATTTTGAAATTATTTTGAGAGATGTTCATAGTTGATCATTCAGCCTAGTATCAGCCGATGTATATTATCTCAGGTTCTTTGTAGGATTGGTGTTTGAATATTTGCATTCTGGTACAGCCAGCCTTTTTACTTGGTGGCAGTTCCTTTCATTTCCATAAACCTGAGATTACCTCTTTTACAGATGTACAGGTCATTGGAACATATTCTATTTGTATCATAAACTTGTATCAATTGGTTGCCAAGGTCCACAGTGATTATTGATATGAATGGAAAATAAAATTTTTACAATAATAGTTGGGGCTTTGGTTATGTTCATTAATCTTAATCTTGAATGGTTTCTATTTTATATTCATTTCAGCATGTATAACCATTAACAAACTGTTTTCTGTTTCAGTCAACCATTCATAGCAATAAATCGAAGAGAACAAATGTATACATTTCTATTACATTTAGCATGTGTGTAAACAAAAAGCGTTTCCTTGTGCAGGTGTAACAATGTGGTTAATGTTACAAAATCACTGTGCTTTTGAATGCTAGTCTTTCCTAGGCATACCATTGCAATCTGGTACTGGAGCCTAATTGGGTAATAGGAAGTAAATCAAGGGTGCTGTTCTAACAATTTCTTTGTGAGTTGACTGAAGACTGATGGCTGGAATTAGCGTTGGGCTGAGGCATTCACCCAATCCATCTTAAACCTCTATCCCTCCTCTCACCCTTCCATTCCTTCTTTCACATTTCTGTCCATCTCTCCACTCACCATTTAATCTATCAATTTTCAATGTTTTGATTTGTTTACTCTTTCTTCATCCTTTCACCCTTCTATCCATCTCTTCATTCCTTTTGTTAACCTGCCATTCCCGCACTCTTACAGCCATCCTTTCATCTATCTCTTTCCCCTTGTATTGATGCATCCTTACACCCATCACTGTTCCGCGCCCTTCCGTATATATCTATCTTTCACCCTTCCATTCCCTCAACCTTCCTTCTTTCTACTGTTCCTTCCAAAACCTTCCTTCCTCAATCCTTTCTTCCACACTCCCGTCTTTGCTTACACTCTACCTTATTCCATATCGTCCCTTCACCCTCCCTTCCTGCTACCTTTTTCTACTTCCTTTACCCATGCTTTCACCCTTTCTTCCCTTCACCCCTCTTCCTTTCACCCTTCATTTCTTTCTACTTCTGCATTTCTCTCTCCACATCTGTCTTGTTTGATTTGCTGATTTTTCACCACAGGTCAAACATAGGCGTACTCTAGGCACATTTTCTTTTCCTGTGACAGTTGCCTCTTTGATATTCTGAGAAAGTGCCCTCTTTCTGCATGGCTGCCCCCACTTTTTGCTGAACTGCAGATGTGCTTTGACTGAGTGTGTCCTGGGCACCTGCTAATCTAGTACCCCGGTCCTATGTTCTTTCCCCAAAACTGCATTGAAACCCAAACCCGATTGGCATCTCCGGCGACAGGGTGACCCCTGGTAAATGGTACCACAGGTACCCAGGGCACTGTGACCAGGGAAGGCCTCTAAGGGCTGCAGCACTTATTGTGCCTCCCTTAGAGGTCATGTACCTTTACACTGCCTTTGCAGGCTGCGTGTCTTGGTGCAGAACAAAGATAGGAGTCGACATGGCACACATCACTGTGTGCCATGCCTACAACTCACTGCCCTGCCATAGATCAGTCACCCCTCTAGCTGGGTGCCCTGTACCAGTGGTGAGGATACAGGTGCATGAGCCCTGTACCCTTACAGTGTCTAAGTCCATTCTTAGACATTGTAAGTTAAGTGCCGCCATTAAGAGTTTATGGTGCTGGGAGTTTGTCATTACGAACTCCATGGCACCATAATGGCTACACTGAAAACTGAGAAGTTTGGTATGAAACTTCTCAGCACATTAAACCCACACTGATGCCAGTGTGGGATTTAATGAAAAATGCACACAGAGGGCATTTTAGAGATGCCTCCTGAAAAACGACCTACCACTAGTGTCTAGGCTGAGTGGCTGCTTTCAGCTGCCACCACCAGACATGTTTCTGGACTCCTGGGTCAAGAGCCTGCTGCTCTCTGGGGCCTGAAACAATGCACATCCTGGGGCGAGATGCCAAGTCGCCTCCCCCAGGATGGGAAGGGTCCACGAAGGGGAAGCTTCAAAGGCTTGCTGCCTTTGTGAACTTCCCCAGGCCACTTGCTGCTTTCAGCAACGGGTCCCCACTGGTTCTGACCCCACTTTCGGTAGGAGAACCGGCAGTAAATACAAGTGAGGAAGAGAGGTGTGCCAACCTTTGCCAACTCCACCCGTCAGGTGGGGGAGGCGAGGTGAAGCACAACTCTCAGTCCCCGCCATCTTGCAGATGGGGGGACCCAGCTAACCAGAGGGAACCAGAGGGAAGCCGCCCTTCCAGATAATTACACCTACACGGGTAGAAACAGAAAGGGTAAGGAGGGGGGAGGGGGGAGGGAGGGGGTAGCCATTATTTTTAAAAGAGCACTCTCTTGTAAATGGGAGGATATTGCGATTCCTAACTGTGAGGCTGGGCTGTTTAAGATACTTTTATCACCCAATCTCACTCTTACAGGTGCCTTGATTTACCGCCCCCCTGGCCCCGCCAGTTCCTGGTCTTTATCTCTTGCAGAGCATTTAGATCCTCTACTACTGACGGCAACTAACTTTCTAATTGTCGGGGATCTTAATATTCATTTTAATTATACAACCTGCCCTATCAGTACTAATTTACTGTCTGATCTAGCAGCCATGAATATTACCCTACACAACTCTGGCCCCACTCATAAGGCGGGTAATTTGCTCGACCCAATTTTATCTAATCTGGATGCAGTATCTTGCAAGTCCCCCTTACCTGTCCCATGGTCTGACCACTTTGTGGTAGACTTCTCTATTTCGTTTCACCAATCCCTTAACCATCTTCCAACTGCTCCTAAACCCAGAATGACCCGCAATTGGAAGAAATTGGACTCCAATAAACTTAATTCTGTCTTGTTAGACTCTATGCCCCTTACTGAGGTCAGTAGCACTGATCAAGTAGACGTTATTCACCACAGCTTACGTCTGCTGCTGACATTTGTCTTCCACTTCGAAAGCAGACATCTAATATACATCACCCCCCTGCGCCATGGTTTAATGACCATCTAAAAAAAGAAAAAACCAGCTGTAAACATCTCGAGCGGAAGTGGCGCTCCGAGTACGATCCACATGTTAAACTACAATATAAAGCTGCTTTAACAAAATACCATGCCCTCTGCAAGACAGCCAGAACTGAATATGTTAATTCATCTTTCTTAAATGCTCAAAATCGTCCTAAAGCCTTGTTTAAGGTGGTGCAGGAAATTTCTGGTGCCACTAGTCAACCCAAGGCCCCATGCTTAGATAAAGCACAATCTGACTCCTTAGCAGATTTTTTTATTTCTAAAATCGAGAGTATATATGCTGACTTTGGCCCCTCTAACGTTTCCGTAGTTTCCCCTGAACCTACCTCATCTACTACCTCATGTGTCCTTCAGTCGGCAGTAGCGGAGATTACGGCCTGGGACCCCTTGACCCCTTCCACATTACATGACATAGTTAAAAGTATCAAATCCGGTTCCCCTTTGGATCCCTTCCCTCCTCAAATTCTGCTCACTCCTGACTCCTCTTCTTTAAAGCTCATCATGGAATTATTGAATACATCACTCCGGGAGGCCACGGTCCCCAACTCATGGAAACATGCAATGGTCATACCATTGCTGAAAAAGGCCAATGCTGATCCAAATAACCCCGCCAATTTCCGTCCAATCTCGCTTCTTCCAGTCTACTCTAAGATTCTGGAAAAGCATATAAATAAACAACTCACCAGCTACATTGAATCTCATAATATTCTACATCATTCTCAATCTGGTTTTCGTTCTGGTTTTTCGACGGAAACCTTCTTCTGGGAGTCTCTGAAACCATTCGTCATCTGGTGGACAGAGGGGAGACCGTGGCACCTATTCTATTAGATTTAAGTGCCGCATTTGATACGGTCTCCCACCCCATTCTGGTTAACATTCTAAAGACGTCTGGCATTACTCATTCCGCCCTTGGTTGGCTCACCAGCTTCTTGTCCGACCGGACGTTTCAAGTCTTCTCGGCTACCTCTGTGTCCAAAATTCATACATCTGCATATGGTGTTCCACAAGGTTCCATCTTGAGCCCCCTTCTCTGTTATTGCGGAGCAAGCGGGGCTCTCCATATATTCATATGCAGATGATACACAGATTATTTACTCTCTCTCCACCAGTCATCACTCCACTACATCCTCCCTCTGTCATGGTCTCAACAATATTGCCTCCTGGATGCATGTTAACAAGCTAAAATTGAACGGAGGGAAAACTGAACTTCTCCTATTTGGCAACAATCCCGCCTTATGGGGACCCTCTCACTGGCCTGCTCAAATGGGCACCCCTCCTAACCCTTTGAAAACAGCTTGCAACCTGGGGATAATATTTGATGACCAGTTGTCCATGAGACAACATGCCGTTAGAGTCTCTTCCATTTGTATAACCATCTTCAAATGGTTGAAGAAAATCACCTGGATGCTTCCTTTGGACACCCAGAAAACCGTGGTCCAGGCGTTAATAACATCTCGCCTGGACTATGGCAATGTTCTTTTTCTGGGAGCGGGCAAGGAGGTGATCCGTAAATTACAAACGGTCCAGAACATGGCAGTTTGTCTATTGTGTAAATTACCCTACAAGTCCTCCACGTCCCTGCACCATCGTAGCCTTCACTGGCTATGCATTGACACTCGTTGTAAATTCAAGGCTCTTTGTCTTATACATAGAATTAATACTGGCAAGGCCCCTCAGTATTTGAGATCTCCAATTCATCCGTACCGTCCCTCTCGCACTCTTCGTTCATCCAATCAACATAAACTTCAGATTCCTAGGACGAGGAGAGCCAGAATGGGTGGTCGATCTTTTGCTTTTTTGGCACCATCCCTGTGGAACTCTCTTCCGTTGTCTATTCGGACTGAACCCAATTATCTAAAGTTCCGCAGAGATGTAAAAACCTGGCTATTCGATCAATAATTTATGCGACTGTACACCTCTCTTGCTGGTTTAGCGCCGGGAAACCTCCGGGTAGCTGTGCGCTCTATAAAATTAAATATAAATAAATAAAATAAATATCCCCCCCCCCCCTGGAGGGTGCCATAATATGGGGTGTACCCACCCCAAGAAAGGGACCCATTGGTCCCAACCTTTACTAACCTGTAACACCCTATATCTAGTATTTAGGGTGCACCTCGAACCTTGGTTCCTCAGACAAGAAACCAGAAGAAGAAAAGATGAAGAAGGACCGAACAGCCGTGCCGAAGCTAACAAAAGGAGGACACCTACTGACTTGGCCCCAGCCCTACCGGCCTGTCCCCACTTCGAACCTGCAGAAGGGAAACCCCGGTGTGTCCTCAGCCAGCAACCTCAAGAACCCCGAGGACCTGCCCTGCCTTCAAAAGAATAGACCCTGTCTCCCGTGAACACCGGATTTGTTCACCAACAGACTCCAGCTCCGGCAGGATCTGGGAGTCTGCACCACTCTGCACCCGATGCTCACTGCCCGAGGGGCCCAACACCAAGAGAAGGTCTCCCTAGCAATCCTGACCCGAGCCCGGTGATACCTGACCTGCCTCAAGCCTCCAGCCGACGCCTGTAGCCTCAAACCAGAAGGTCCCCCCAACCGCGACCAGGAGCTGGTTAGAAGATTCGACCCTAAAAGGCACCCCTGCACCCGACGCCCCACAGCCTTTGGTGGCCCAACCAACGGTGCCTAACCAACCCCCAGCATCCCAACTTACCTCTCCATGTGGTGGTCGACCCAGAAGACTTTCGTCCCCAAGCCTGCAGTGTGTTTGCAAACCGGACACTCCCCATTGAAAGCTACAGGGCGTCGACGCCAAAACAGCATTCTGCACCCGGAAGCCCCAGTGCCGCTGAGGGTACACCTTTTGTGCTGGCTTGAACCCCCATTTGCCCTGAGCTTAAGTCCAGGAGCTTTGTTCCTACAACCCAGTGGTCTGCTCGTAAGCAGCCACCAACTTGAGGCCCCCTATCCTCCATTGGATAACATTGGGCCTCAGCACTCTGCACCCGGCCGCCCTAGTGCCGCTGAGGGTGTAACAAGAGTGCATTCTTGATCTTGGGGGACCCCTGAGTCTAACCCCAGAATAACAACTCCCACAACAAAGTACTTACCTGTTAACCGATAACGCTATTTTCCTCTATAGGATAACATTGACTGTTTTTCTGTGAAAAGTTTCTGTGTGGAGTTGGAAAATCTATGAAAAACTTTAAAACTGTAACTAAATAACAAAAAACGCTTTTACCTACCTGTTTACAGGAAATGTCACAGTGCAGTATCGAGGTGTACTGCACTGTGTAAGAAAAGTAATCTGTAAAGTAATCTACTTGACATTCTACTAAAAATCCTATACAAAGTATATGTACTGTATTCTCAAAGCATTGCTTTATCAGTAACTCTACTGTAATCCAAACAAAGCGCATATTCAATTGCAATTAAAACTGTTTACAAACTGCATTACTACTGTAAAGTATTTATTGCTTACTTGTGCCACGCTTGCTTGGTTCTAGAAAATAAAATAACTAAAAGAATATGTTTATACAAAACCAATTGGTCCGAAGTTCAGTCTTTGAGTGTGTGATATTATTTGCTAATGGAGTGTGTACAACAAATGCTTAACACTACCCTCTGATACAGCCTTACTGCTCCACCACACAACCACAAATAGAGAGTAAGGTTGTATCTACTTTTTCCTCTGCCTATCTTTGGGGTTCCACTGGACTCGATATCTCACTTTGGTATAGTATGTACAGAGCCAGCTTCCTATAGGTATTATTTATTTACTGCTGTGCCCCCCCAGATCTGGTGCCCCTGCCCCTCTTCCCACACTGCCGATGTGTATTTCACCACCTGCCATGTTGTTTATTTACCTGGTGTAATGCAGAGTCCGACGGCATGAATGATGTGGCATAAAGGCAGCATACCATCTTTTTCTCCCCCCTTTTTCTTTCTTACTGTTCTCTCCCCAACCTACTCGGTTTTAATCTCCATTTCCTGTTTGGTCTCTTTTCACTTTCTCTTTCTCTGTATCTAATGTCGTACTTGGCAGCTCTCTGCTGCTACTGCTCAGCTCTCCCATGGTATTCCCTTACAGTGTTATTAAAGAGGTTTTGATTACAGGTTTTGATGTAAAGAGAAGAGACCCATTAAAAACTTGTCTGCATTTTAGTGTGATCCTGCTTCGCATCTCTTTGGGCCTAGTGGCAACTGCTGAAGTCTTGGTATCACATTGTGACTGAGTGTATTTATTGAAATGCCCTTTGGCAAAGTCTACATTGTGATGATATTATGTAAAATAGGAATTGAGGAGTATAAAAGTGCAATAGGTTTACAAACTTGAAATCTCTGGTGGCTAAACACTTCGTCCCCAGTTATACAGTGGCCATATTAAAGTACTGGGGTGCCCTGTGGTGGGAACTAATGCATTTGTAGGATGTGTGGCTGTAGATAGCCATGCTCTACATACATCTGCCATCTTCTTTTGAGCTCGGACAATACAGCTTGTTTTTCTTCAAAGAAGTTTAAAGTCACAGGATGTATTGAGACTCCTCCCTTGGTCTGCAATGTGTATGAGCACCGACTCCGCCCTAAATTGGTTTCTTTCTGCCATCAGGTTCGGCCTTGTCCAGTAAGACCAACAGATGTGTTTGTAGCTTTTTCCGGGACCAGCTGTGTACTCTTTGAGACTGAAAACCTGGAAGACAATCACAATGACCTTCTTGACCATCAAGCCTCAATGTCTTGTGGTTGGGCCTTCCCCAAACCTTATAAAAACACCTTAATGTTTTCAGGGCATTGCTTTATGTAATGCATAGTCTAAGGAGGTGATGGAATGTACACCCCTCAAAGTCTGCTTGAGGTGCAACATTAAATACTCTTGGTTGGACCAAGACAACATTTGCAACCTTTGCCTCTCCTCTGGCCATGATGACAACTCCTGCAAGTTCTGCCTGTGCTTTCACTGCAAAAGACACTGAGGTATCGAAGGGAGAGGTATTAGGCATACAAGAAGATGCAGTAGCAACCTTCATCTGAGACACTGGACATCGTCGGTTAACGCAACCGTCTCCATATCAAGGAGGAAGAAGAAAGCCCCTCCGGAGTCTTAGCTGCTTATCCAACTGGCAGCCTGAAGAAGCAGTCCTCTAGCGTTTCTGAAGAGAACCAAGACAGACCTCCTTTGCATCGAAACAAGCAGGCCCTCTCACAAAGGAAACTCCTAAAAGTGTGATTATGACACCTGCACAAGAAAGGGAATGAAATCCCACATCTGAGATGCCCTGAGGCTGAAGCAGAGTATCGATCCAGTGAGATTCAGGTATCAGGCCCCAAACTGGACAGAAGTACACAACTGCGTACTCATGCATGACTGCCAGTGAGCACCGGCTAGCACAGAGAAATTACTTTGAAGCCAGGCAGGCCCCCTTCAAAGGGCATCGAGCTGCGACAGCTGTCAACTCTCACTCAACCCAAAGGTGCCAAACATCACCTATCTGAGCTAAAATCGACACCAACATGCCTATAAAACTGAGCGCCAAATCAGCAGGGAGTGTACCTATGACACCGATATCGGAGGAATTGGAGACACCCATCTTCCAGAAGATGGTGGAAGAACTACTAAAAATTACTTTTCAACAATCCAGAAAGTAGTAAAATCTCTGCCCAGAATGACTGCCAAGCGCACTCCCTCCAATTCTGAAGAAGCGCAGGCTTACCAGCGAGAAAGAGTTATCTTAGAGGCAACCAGACCAAGAAGCCCAAGAAGCACAACGTCAAGGGCACAAGCCCCCTCCCCCCCGCCCCCCAGCTACTTGTGCCAAGGCAATCACTTCCTCCACTGCCAGCCCCACTACTACAGCACCCAGTTCACTGAGACCCGTGCTAGAATCGTCAGAGAGGTCAGTGCCTACCTTTTCAGACATGGAGAGTCAGTACAGGGAAGTAGATCCATATGTTCAGCCTTTAGGGTCAGGTGATTGGGACGACCCCTGGGATGATTATGATGTCGACTTTAAGGACGACTCACATCTGAGATGTTACCCAGCAAAGCCATCTCCACTAGGCAACACCACCTCCTGAAATACAGCGATTCAGATAGCAGCTCTTAGAGAGTATCTCTTAGACTGAGCACCTAATCCAGTTCCTGCCTATGCTCAAGACCATATTAAAAGTAACCCCAGACACCTTTGTTTCAAAATCTGTTTATTGAAATGTTTTCTCTGAGAGTGAGACAAAAAGCATTACATAGGCATCATCAGTCATAAGAAAATTCAGCCCAGAGTTTTAGTTCTCAAATGAAGGTAACAGCTTATCCACAAGATCCGTGGCAAATAAATGTTTTTTAAGAAAACAAAAACAGTAGTAAGTATATCCCAGACCTTTGGGGTGGTGGATGTAGGCGTGCTCATGTAAGCGTTGAGTGGTCTGTCCTGCTTTGGTTTCCATTGAGGATCCCAGATGGTACGCCCTGTTATCGGTCTGTCTATATGAAGCCAATTCTTCTCTAAAGCCAGCAGCGACCATTCCGTGATTACCTGCAGTTGTGCCGTTCGGTAATAGGACTGGAAGTCCGGTAATGCTAAGCCGCACTCTTTGCACATTTTTTTGAGTAAATTGTAGGGAAGTCGTGCCCTCTTTCCCTGCCAAATAAATGTGGTAATCATGTGTCGCAGCTCCCTAAAATGACCTCCCTCCTCCGGAATAGGCAACCCTTGAAAAAGGTAAAGCAAGCGAGGGAGAACATTCATCTTGATGGCATTAATCCTGCCCAACCAGGTGATGTATGCCACACTCCGTTTACTCAGGTCAGTCTTCAGTTGTCGAAGAAGGGGGGAAAAGTTAGCCTTATATAGATCTCGTATACGCGGGACGAGCTTAACGCCTAGGTAGGTGATCTCTTTTGTAGTGCAGCGAAAAGGTGACGCTCCTTCTTCCCGTCGCCACTCTTCTTTTGATATTGTTAGATTTAGTAAGAAGGATTTGGCCAAATTAACCTTAAATCCTGCCACCCGTTCAAACGTCACCTGCTCGTCATGAATAGCCGATAGAGAGACAGAAGGATCTGAGATCGGGAGAAGCACATCATCGGCAAATAACGAAATCTTATGGTCGTCTGTACCAAAACCTATCCCCCGAATCTCTGGATTTCCTCTAATCCTATGGGCAAAGGGTTCTATGATCAAGGCAAAAAGGAGGGGGGATAAGGGAAATCCCTGTCTCGTCCCGCAGGCCAGGCCAAAGGGGAAAGAAGCTACTCCATTGACAAGAACCCGAAAGCTGGGAGAGTGATAGTTAGCGGGAATCATCCCAATAAAGGTCTCGTTGAAGCTGAAGCACTCTAAACAAAATAGTCCATTCCACACAATCAAATGCTTTCTCCGCATCTAGCGAGACAAGCTGCTGGAATGTTTTTCTTGCAGACTTTTTCAATGATATGGATGATGCGTTGCAGGTTATTGTGGGTCTGTCTCCCCTTAATAAATCCTGATTGGTCCGGATTTATAAGACCGGGAACTATTGATTCGAGACGAGTCATTTAGCTCGAGGAATTCCTTAATGGTCCATCCCTGCAGAGGAAATTGGGGAAATACCAACATGCATGTTTTGGGAGCAGGTTCGGCCAAGTGATCGTCATCTTTAGGGGGACATGATCCGATAGGCAAATCGGGTGAAACTGCGTTTGCAGCACTGAAGGGATCAGGGATTGGCTTATGAAAATGTGATCAATACAGGAGTAAGTTCTGTGGGAATGAGAGAAGAACGAGTAGTCGCGTAGCATGGGATTATCATCCCTCCATACATCCACCAACCCTATGAGCTGAAGATGTGACCTGAGAGCCTTACCAAACGTCCCTCCAGGTGCTCTCTGTGAGTGTGTTGTGTCCATGCCCTGATCCCAGATTAGATTGAAGTCTCCCAAGAGCAGAATGTCCCCCTGAACAAAGTTCTCCGATGTCATAAGTAAGGAGAGAATGAAGTCCTGCTGGCCGGAGTTAGGTGCATAAAGGATTGCGAATGTGCATTGGCGGCCTCTAAGGTCTCCCCGCTTTTGTCCGTTTTAGTGTCTTGAGTTTGGATGGGGAGCCCTGAGTGGAACAACAGCACCACCCCATTTTGTTTCGAGGAATGTGGAGGTCTAAATATGAGGGGATAAGGTTTATGGCGCAGCCGGTGTTCTTCGGACTTTTTGAGGTGCGTCACTTGAAGAGCCGCCTCTTGGACATTGTGATCTAGCAGGTATTTCCATAAGCGCTGGTGCTTGTTGGGGGAATTCAATCCCTGAGCATTGCAAGTGATAGTTCTAACTGCCATTGTCATCTAGAAGGGAGTGTTTCCCTCCTAGCGAGGGGCTGTGCTGAAAAACTACTTTTGACCCTCCTCCTTTCCTGCCCAAAAATAATAGGAAAAAAGGCACCATGACATCGAACTGAATTAATTAACCAGAATAAAGATTTAAAACAAGTGTGTAGGATCCCCCTCCTAGAGGGGAATCCCTGTACCAAGATACACTCCAGAAACATCACCATTTCCGTTCCCCCAGCCCTTATCGTATCAGAAATCGAGGCATATGCTGCGTGAAAGTTACAACTAGATAACAATTAACATTTGAATTGCGACCCTCAGAATAGATATGTTTATCGAGGACTACCAAGGCGTCTAGTAGAATGCTAGTCGTTCCCCGCTACCACCCTCCAACTGGAAACCCCTTACCACCGCGGAGATAGATCAGTCCCCATGTCCTCTCCCAGCAGGTATAGTGTTCTCACAAGATGCCGGTACCAAGCGCTGAGTTCAGAATATCGTGTAGCGCCTACGCTTCTGGGTCCTCCCTAGGGACGGAATTTGCAAGTCCTCCGCTCCATCCATCTCTCCATATCTTCGGTATGGTGCCCCTAGGGAGGAGAAGAGGGGGAGCATAGTCCCATCAGCTTTCTGACTGATCCAGTCAGAGGGACGTTCGGTCGATTGCACTTCTACTGGGACGTAGTGCAGATCTTCTCGGGGCCCAGTGGTCAAAAGAATCAATCCAGCGATTTTGTATTTTTCCTGCCCACTATCCGCCATTGTCCTCCAACGTGCCTCTCAGGTTGACTCCCCACGTCCAGAACCGATGAGGCTGTAGAGAGCTCTAGACCTAGCAGATCTGCTGCCTCTGATAGTTCCACACAGTGATGCTGCTTGTTGTGCCATTAGAAAGTGATCCCAAAGGGGGTACGTCCATCGGTATCGGACTTTCTTCTCTCACAAATGCTCGGTGATCGGCTGAACTGCTGGCGTTGCAGAAGTGTGGGTTGATCTACGTCTTGATAGAGAGTGCATGTGGCATTTTGAAAGGTGATCGTAGGACCAGTTCTTTGATCTTAAATGAGCTGAACTTTGCCAGGACGTACCGTGGGCGGCGGTTCTTCCCCGGCAATCGCGATCTGACTCTGTACACTCTCTCCATTCGGACCTCAGGGCAGTCCTCACCTAGAGTTAAGGAGAAGAGGCCCACCATGAATGCCTCTAGGTCCAGACCCTCACAATCCTCCTGCAGTCCTCGGACTCGTATATTGTTGCGGCGGGAGCGATTTTCCAAGTCCTCGCACTTGAGCACCGTAGCCCGCAGCTGTCCACGTAGTTCAGCGGTTCCATCTTCCAGAGATTTAATCTGGTCAGTCACCTCCTGTTGCTTCGCTTCAAGATCGAGCGTACGCGTACCCACCGAGTTGACATCCACCTGCACAGAAACCAGTTTCTCTCTCATCGCAGTGCGCAGTTTTTCAAAGGAGGACTCCATATCTACTTTAATGTCAGCTCTTAGCTCCTGTTTGAATTCTCTAAGAGAAGACCTAGTCAGTCCATAGCTACTGGTCGTGGCGTTCTCTTCTTCTATTGCCCCTTTTCCGGCAGACACAAAATAATTGGAGACCTTGTTGTTGGGGGTCTTTTTGGGTGGCATATGGGGAGCCAGTAGCCGGTCAGCATCCGGCCGCCTCTTCACTTGTGTAGAAAACGTTTGCACACAGCATCAACGTGTGGGGGCCAACCTTTGTCACTCTGCCTACCCAGGGGCCACTCCTTCTCACCTCAAAGTGCCGGGCTAGACCAGTCTACTCCGGGCACCCGGCCGGGCGTCACACGAAGAGCAGCGCCTGGGATGGAGACGATCGGATTCACGTCCGATCGGCCATATTAGTTGGGCACGCCTCACCCCAGACACCTTTGAAGAGCCTGTAAAAGTGCGGGTTGTTGCACCACAGTTAGAAAAGAAGTTTAGAGCTTCTCTCCATGACCAACTATAGATTTATAGTGACGTTCCGCAGACTCCCCTGTAGTCCAAGTGACAAGTCAAACTCTCCATATAGACAAAGCTAGCAAGTGTTAAGATGCTGCAAGCAAAGCGTGGTGGTGGGGGCAGTTACTCATTGGTATACCACCAACACCTGTCGGTCTACTATCAAGGTACAACTGGTTTTACTGGGAGGAAACGGAAGCACTGGTACAGCATCTCCCAGAAACCTATTGGAAATAGGGGAAAGAACTTGTAAGTGAAGAGAACATTATATTGCGCGCCAATATAGGTTTTGCACTTAATTAAGTGGCTACTGCTTCCTAGGGCAATAAAAGAAAAATTCTTTCGCACGGGCATGCACGGCTACTTATTTCGGGGTTAAAATTGGAGATACCACAGCACCTCCTCAACATCCCTTGATGGAGATACTTTTTCCCGGTTCAGGTGGTTAAGATGTTGGAGAAAATTAGAAAAAAGTTAGAGATAGCAAAATCAGTGTGTGCCTTACAAACTCCCACTCCAGTGAAGTGCTTTTCGCAAGTAGCAACTTAGGGCCTAAACTGCACCTCTCGGTCACCGGTACCTTTCTTTCCTAGTAAGTAGACAAGGCTACCAATCAAAATCCTAACCTTTAGTCTCCTTGGCTCCTACGGTGTTCATTAACTGTCTGGCGCTGGTGGCTGTGCGTCTACACAGGGACAGCATTCATGTCTTTCCGTACCTCCGTGACTGGCTGATTGAGAACAGTAGGATGCAACAATACCTGACACACACATTTCACAGACAAAAGATTTTGCTCACGAAAGCGAATACTACTACTGATGGCTGTTTGAAGTCACAGCACAGTAAAAATACTGATGATATGTGTAAAAACACAGATTATATGGTACTTGTCTGTGCATTGGAACAGGCATACCAGATTTTTTTATTGTTTAGATTGGAAGCTCAGTGCTTGAACACTAAGCATGTGGAAGATGGTAATTTACCCTCTTATCACTGAAGAGACAAATTCGCAAGTGATTAGTAATAACTTTAGAATGTACTTTAAAAAAAATATCTATGACTATATTTTTAGGTCTTTTTAGTGTTCATGAAATATGTCCACTTTTTAAATTAAATTGTGAGTTACAAACGTCTTTATTGGTAAAGATTGCGCACTGAATGAAGTCACAGTGGGTTATTTAGAATTTCTCCAAAGGGGCACCCAAATTGTGTGGATTAGGGTAACATATGGTCCTGAGGAATTGACAGATCAGTTGAGACTATCAAAGGCAAGAAACATGCTGACCTGAAATAGGAATATTGGGAAAATTGCTCTCCCAGATATTCCCCTGTTATTTTAACCTTTAATAGGGCCCCTGGAGTAAATTATTTTTATGGGGGATAATTAATTTTAGCTGTCACATTTTCCAATCTACCCTTCTCGGTTGATAGACCATCCTTACACATCATTAGGAGGTTCCTAAGTTCGACTGAACCTAAGGTAGGTCAGACTCAAAAAGTTCTTCAGCAAAGACCCCCCTTGTAGGGGGCTTGTTGGCATTGCAGCGCTAGCCCAACGTGGACCTAGCGGTACAAAAGGGGGTGGTGATGGACGGAGCATCTGAACCAATCAAACACTCCCACCCAGTCAAAAGATCGGGGTTTAATCCATCACCGTTCTTTAGCCCACTCTGCCACCCCAGTTCAGACATGGCCATATGCAAATCAGTCTGACCCTGTGCCTCATGGGAACAGTCCAGCCCGAACTGCCAAGCTTCCTAGGACCGGTTTCTGGCATTTCAGCCGTCTTCAGCCAGGCTTGCTGTAATCCAGTGGCAAAGTGAGCAAGGGACTCACGTCTGAGCATACCCTGCCAACTTATGGCGAACAAAGCGGTACAAAAGGGGCTGGTGATGGGCGGAGCATCTGAACCAATCAAACACTCACACCCAGTCAAAAGATCTGGGTTTAATACATCACAGTTCTCACTTGCTGTGAGAACTGTGATGAAGCACTTTGGTGTGATGGCTTTTTACACAGCAATTTTGAAACACTCCAGATTACGCATATCCATTCCGAGAGTGCCTCGCAAGGGAGTGATCACAAGTGGAGAATCGTTGGGAAGATCTATTTTAGATAAAAGCCAGCACTCAACGCTCACTTCAATGGTGGACCCATTTTCGTTGAGAGATCACTCTCTCGGTTGGATGCACCTCTTAATAACATGGCTGGTCAGTGCACCTGAATCAACATAAAGGTCAATATATGAACTACTTGGAACTATTGGCCATCCGTTTTGCCCTCATAGCTTTCTTCAAGCTTGTCCAAGGCAAAGTAGTCCTCTTAAATTGCAGATAACATGATGACCATGTATTACATATGAAAACAGACGGGCACTCACTACCCCAGCTTTTTTCACTGGCACAGATCTGGCCCTGGGCAATCCACAATGAGGCCCACCTTTTAGCAGAGCACTTGCTAGGGTGGATAACAAGTCTGCAGACCTGCTAAGCATCAACAAATTCACAAGTCTGAACTCAAACCCAAAAGTCCTAAACAGATACTTCCAGTAGTGGAGGACCCCCAGCCATTGACCTCTTCTCCACTCTAGAAAGTGCAAAATGTCTACGCTTCACCTTCAGTTACAACACCCACAGTTCTTCAACAATGCATTATGGGTGAACTGCTCAAGGATATTTGCTTACACTTTTCCTCCTCTCCCACTCATCACATACATAGTGAAAAAATGTGTTAAGTATCCATGGCCTTCACCCTAGTGGTCCCAGCATGGGCCAGACATTCCTCATCCCGGTTACTCAATGATCCTGGAGTGTCCCTGAGTCCCAATGAGAAATTACTGCCCATGCTGTACATTCTCATACAGTAAGACAGCCAACTCAGGTACCCAGATTGCAAGCAAGGCAACCTAGTGATCTGGCACCTGAAGTCTTAGAGTTAAGTTGCCTAAGCCTCGCTGATGGATGGATGGCCATACTACATAAAGCTCGTACCCCTATTACATGTGCATGTTATGCAGCCAAATGGAGGGGATTCGTCAAGTATTGAATATCAAGACGGCTAGACCATTTCAAGACCAGTGTTCCAGAAATCATCTAGTACCTTTTGACCCCTACAAAAGGCAGGTCTTGCATATACTTCAATATACCGTTTCCTATCTGCTGTTACAGCATTCATGCAAAATAGAAAACACTTGCTTCTCTTCAAAATTCCTGTGTCTTCGGTGTTTATGGAGGAGCTCTAAAGGGTAATACCCTTAACCACTCTAGCACCTGTTTGGTATTTTCACATAGTTCTCACTAAGCTCGTGTCTGTCCTTTGAACCCCTGCACTCTTGCAACCTGCAGTTTCTACATTTGAAAGTGCCTTTATTAGTAAGAATAAGTGTGAGAAAGTTCCTCTTTTGACATGGCTAGCCCCGGCTTTTTGCCAGGAAATGATGTGGTTTTGATTGTAGCGCACAGAGTCCCTGTCAACCAGGTTCACTGTACCAGTGCTTCATCCCTAAAACTATACCACAATTGGCAACTTCAGCCCTCTTGGTACCTAGGGCATGGGAACTGAAGAAGGTCCCATAGGGACCCCTTACCAAGGCCCTGCCACTGCAGCTTGCACGCCTTGGTGCAGTGAAAAACGACAGTCAACATGGCACACTGCCTGTATGCTATGACAATCAGCACTGCCTAAGCTATAGGTAACTCACCCCATTAACAGGCCTTACAAGCCCTAAGTCAGTGTACACTATATCTCAGATGTGGGCATAGCTGCATGAGCAGATAGGCTCCTACAATATTTAAGTTGATTCCATAATATTGTAAGTGCCAGGGAAGCTATAGAGAGTAAATGGGCTGGAAACTCAACAACTCAATTTCCCTAGCACCATGATGGCTTCACTGAACCCAGGAGTGTTTGGTACCAAACACCTCCTCTTAATAAACCAACACTGATGCCAGTTTTGGAGTTATTAAAACATGTACTCCGAATAGGGCACCTCAGAAGTGCCACCTTAAAAACTACCTACCCTGATTTGGTCACTGACTGATTTTAGACAGTCTGCCACTACAACACATGGTTCTATTCCTCTGGGTCGAGAGACTCTGCTCTCTGAGGCCAGAAACAAAGCACATCCTGGGCGGAAGTGTCACACCTCCTCACCCAGGATGAACACAGTGCTCGAGAAGAAAGCTTCAAAGGCATGCAGCCTTTGAAAAAGGACCCCCGCCTCTGCTGCTAGCAGCAGATGGCCTGCCCTACTTTTGGCAGAAGAACCAGTGGGAAAACTTAGGACGAATAGGGGGTGTACCCCCCTTAGCCAACTCCACCCTCAGGTGCTAGAGGCAAGGTAAAGTACACTTTTCAGTGTCCACCACCTAGAAGATGGTTGGGAATTATCCGATCAGGGCTAGGGCTATGCCCCCTCCCACAGGAGGGTGGCATAATAGTGAGTGTAGACACCCCAGGTAAGGAACCCATTGGTTCCTACTTGTTACACCCCTGTAACACCCCTAAATCTAGTATTTAGATGGATCCCCAGACCCTGAAATCAGATTTCGACAACCTACGAAGCAGAGCCGTGCAGCAGCAAAGACTGAAGACACCAGTTGACTTGGACCCAGCCCTACCGGCCTGTCTGCAGCTCTCAAAGACCCTGCTGAAGAAGAGCAACTAGCCTCACAGATCTGCGACCTCAAGAACCCTGGGAGGACTGCCTACCTTCAATAAAGACTCCCAATCTTCTGTGGACAGTGGACCTTTCCAGAAGGAGCCACCTGCAATGGAAAATAACTCCTCCCTATGGAACCGCAAACTCTCCTCCAGATCCACCTCTGTATCCGACTGCCATGGCCAGAGTCTAACTGGCCGACCGGTTTTGTGTAGTTCCCAACCGCTTCTGAGCCTGAGTCCACTCTGGGTTGACCTCTGCCAGACTCCTCCTTGACACTTGCAGCCTCAACTTGAAGACTCCACCCTGACCGTTACATGCCCGGTAAGAGTTTTCTAATGCTTAAGGACACCCCTGCACCCAAAGCCCCTGGGCCTTGGGTACATCAACCACTTGTGTTCTACATCCCCTAGCATCTTTAGTTACCTGGCCAGCTGTGGGTTTTCTTCGCTTGCTTTCTGGCATCAGTCTGCAGCCTTTCTTCAAGACCAATCACCCCCATTAGTTAATATGGGGCGCCCAATGCTGTGTTGACACTCTGCAACCGACTGTCCCTGTGCCGCTAAGGGTGTAAGTTTGATGCTGCCTTGTGGCCCTCTTGTACTTAACTAAACTCTAAGAGATCGACCCCTCACACCGCTTTACTAACCAGTGAGCAGTGTGACTTTGAGTACCCCCAGTCTTCATTAGTTAACATTGGGTGCTCAACTGTGAATTTGACCTCTGCACCCTCCTCCCCCTGCGCCACTGATTTGAACCCTGCCTGGTGTTCACCAAAGTCCCCGAAGACTGAATCTGTAAGTTGAGTACTTACCTGCAAAACCTGCATTCTTGTTTTCCCACCATAGGTTAACATTACAAAGCTTGAAAATTGCAGTGTCCACTTTTTAAATTATAAAGTATTTTTTCCTGAAAAAGTACTTACCTTTTTGCGCACATATTGATCTTAAAATAAATCTCGAAAGAAGCGTATTTTTCAAAAATTGGTGTGAATTTCTTTTTTGATTTCTATGTCATTTACTAGTCACTGTGTGTATAACAAATGTCTTACACTCATCTGTGTTAGGCATAAGGCTGCTCGCCCACAATACAACACTTTGGATTTACATTGAGCCCTGTTCACTGCTGGGAGAATCACTGGACTCTATGCATGAAATAACCACTTAGTGGTATACCATATACAGAGCCAGCTTCCTACATTAATCTTATCAGAAATATTAGTGAGCTACAAGCACTCTCTAAGAACAATTCATTCAGGTACACAAGGACAGGGTGATAATTGGAACTAATCGAAAGTTATTGCCCTAAGTAATCTCACCTTTCCACATCAACCAGACTATTGAGTTGCCCATTTACAAAGCTCTACTTTGTAGACATACTAGCCGGTCAACAGGCTATGGTTGGCCAAGTGGTATCGAGAACATTGTCCCAAACATCTGCATCATCTGCCCGCTAGTCTCTGATTTTGGATGAAACTGATTTACAGTTGATGCAAAGCATGTGTATCTGTAGCCACACATTCTACAAATGACAAATGTTATTCTGTGAGAATCTTTGTGTAGTGTCAAGTGCTGCAGATTCACGTGTCCGCCTTTTCCGACGAAGCTGGCAATGATGAAAAACTATTTGTAATGTCCGAGTCTATCATTAGATGGCAGGAGTATGCAGAGCATTTGAATGCACACTATATGCTACGAACAGATGCTTCCAGCATAAGTAATATTGTGTTTGTGGCCGGTATCCCACCCTGTAAATCCAGCTGTCACAAGTATTTGGTGGTGGAATGGTAAATAACATGCAGACCTGGATTTATCAGCTCCAAATCTGGAAGCTTTGTCCCCATTCCAAGTACAAATATACTCTTTACCACCTGCCTTGAGCAGGTGGCAAGTGGTTGCAGGTGGATCTGTGTGGGTGGTGGTGAGGTTGTCTAGGGCGTCTAGGGCACAGAATAAGTTTCTGTCGAGGGCCACCATTGGAGCCCGAACTTTTTGATTTGACTGGCCAGATTTTCTTTCCCAAAAAGTGTGGTCAGCTGTTTCCACATCTAAGAAATACGGTTGCACGGACACTGGACTGGTTATAATTGGACAGAGTGGTATTACAACTAATTTATAATCAGGTCCTTAGTGGTCGGGATTAGTTTGTTAGGGGTGGAGATTCACTTACTGGAGATTTGGAAGTGTGGTGAGACAGAGTGAAGACATCACCTTTTATGCTACAATGCAATGTAAAAGAAAATCTATCCTTTGGTCATTGATTTGTATGAATCTAGACTAGGTGCAATATTTAATTAGTAGTAAAGCAGGATTACATGCAGTAGGTGATGGATCTCGATGCCGAATGCCAATAACGCACAAACGATGAGCAGGAAGATATGAGATGAAAAGACTCTAAAATGGTGTCATGTATTGTGGCCTTAGTGGCTTAGGGGTGACGTAATGAGTCAATATTTGCTAGAATTCACATAGCCTCAAATATTGTGTACACCAAACAACTTCTGTTTATTTAATATACCATAAGGAAGCTGCAGTAAATGTATGAAATTGATTCGTTGATAGCACAAGATTAATGCCAATAATCAACAATAACTATTAATCCTGGATTTCGGATAAGTGTGCCACTCATGGTAAAGCGTTTCAGTGCCTCGTCAAGCGTGTAAAGTGATATATAAATAAAATGACTGTACAATACCATACAATAATGACTCATCATCCAGTCTGCGGCCAAGTTACAATTCCTGACCACTAATTGGGCGAATAATACAAAGTGAATCTTGAGGAATTACAGTTCAAAATTATTGTTACTGGTAAGTAACTAGTTTCTGTCTAATTTTAACATTTGTGCATGCAAATGTAGAGCTTTCAAATAAATTGTTTAATTTTGTTTTACAGTTTTGAGTCGTGCACACGAGTAAGGGCAATGTGTTAAATGTCTGCGTGCGATATCAGCTCTGAGGACTTTATTGTTATGTTAAAACAAACTTCACCCAAAGGTCTATTGGCGCTAAACTGGTAATTGACCTAAGATACACAGAAGCCAAGGGAAATGGAGTGTTTTTCAAATGTTTCCAGCACAGACTGAGCAATAAGGTGCACTTTCTATGAAAAAGAACAGCTTTCCAAAGAAAGGGAGCCCAAGAAAGTTTTCCCACCATAAGAACATTTTTTACATGAGGATTAGACCAGAAGAAAAGATGTTCAGGAGCAAAAGCAACAAGCTGAAACATATTTACTCATTTTGGAACTCCGAAACAGAGAGGCACACCCTTTGAGGCATTTATGAACTAGCGTTTTGAAACCAGCTCTTTTCTGAATAGGTATCTGGCGCATTTGTTTGAGTAACGGAGACGCTAAGAAACAGTAAGATATCAAAGTAACAAGCCTAACTGCTTGATTTTGGAAAAAAATAGCTGTTTTGAAGGAATTTGTTGGAAAGTCCCAAGTAAAGAGAATTACTGTAATCCAATCGATCGCTGCACATTTCCTAACATCAAGGTATAGCAGGGGCAAAATAGCTATCTCTTTTTACAACCAGCAATAGGATGAGGATACTACTACAGTTACCTGGTTTGCCATTATTCTTTATTGTTTCTGATATACGGATGTAAGCCATACAATAACACAATGTATAGTATAAATAACGAATAAAATAACAATTAAACATTGACATAATAAGAACAGTTCATCTGATTCTTGTGGTAAATAACCAGTTCCAAACCTGTGGGAGCAGGCAATGCCCCGGATTTTACAAAGCTAGCTGCGAGACTAATTGGATAGCTCGTTTGTGGCATTTTTAGCCCAGATTATATGCACATAGTCCTTTGACTGATAAATGGCAAAAAGGACAGTATTACAGCGAACTTAATCAACGTTATAATAAAAATAAAAAGCATCAATCGATGTTTAAGAAAGTGGACCTGGGTTATACAATTCGCTGTGTGCAAAAGCCACTGGGTCCTTGTGTACGTGTAGAGGGTAAAACCTCATGGGTGGTGTAGGAAGCTGACTCTGTATATACTATACCAAATTAAGATATAGTGTGCACAGAGCCCAGGGAGTACCCAGAGGTATAGCAAAAGCTAAATTAGGTAAGTATTAACAGCTCTCTTTGTGGTAGTGTGGGCAAGCACTCAAGTTGCACCGCCAGCTTCACTGGGGCGGCCAGGTGCAGAG
Source organism: Lissotriton helveticus (assembly GCF_964261635.1). NCBI lineage: Eukaryota > Metazoa > Chordata > Amphibia > Caudata > Salamandridae > Lissotriton > Lissotriton helveticus. The sequence goes on from NC_136061.1 coordinate 2,110,745,431, forward strand.
TGCAGGGGCCCAATGTTAGCCAACGGGGCTAAGGACGCCTTCGGTTAGGGACTGCTTATGAGCAGGCCACACAGGAGTGGGAGCGAAGCTCCTGAGGTTAAGGTCAGCACTGAAGGGACCAACGATCTGCACAGGAGCTGCACCACCAGCGGCACTGGGACGGCCGGGTGCAGGGTGCCAAGAAGACGTCGGGGCACGTTTGATTCTCAATGGGGACCTTCGGTTCGGTAAAATTGCTGCAGGCTCTAGCAAGGAGACTTCATTAAGGTGACCACCGGCTGGAGGGGTAGGTTGAGTTCATGGGGGATGCCTGGACACCGTCGTTGGGCCATCCAACGCCGTGGGGAGTCTGGTGTAGGGGTGTCTTTTGGCATTGTGTTTCATTACCAGCTCTGGTCACTGTTGGGGGGACCCTTCAGGTTGAAGCTTCAGGCATCATCTTGAAGCTTGTGGAAGGTCAGGAATTACCAAATCCCAGGTCAGGATCAATGGGGAGACCACCTGGTGGTGTTGAGCCACTCAAACTTGGGCCGTGGGCATCGGGTGCAAAGTGGTGCAGAATGGCAGAGTCGCCAGAATACGGATTCTGGTCTTGGAATCTTTGTTGAGCAAATTCGGTGCTCACTGGAGACAGAGTCTGTAATGTGAGTGCAGGGCAGGATCTCCGGGCTCTGGGGGGCTGCTGGACACGCCTGTTTTTTCGCTGTAGGGTGGATGGAGTAGAGACCGGCCAATAGGGCTGGGGCCAAAGCAGTAGGTGTCCTCTTCTTCCTGAGTAAACACAGCTGTTCGGTTCTTTTTCTTTCTTCCTCGAATCTAAGGAGGCATGGTTCAGGTTTCCCCTAAATACTAAATTTGGGTGCATTTAAAGAGGTGTGCAGGTCGGGACCAGTGTGTCCCTTCCTTGGGCCTCCCCTATTATGCCACCCTCCAGTGGGAGGGGGCATGAGCCTCTCTCTAAATGGCTGAGTCCCCTCATCTGCAAGATGGAGGGGACTGAGATGTGAGCATCACCTCACCTCCCCCACCTGTGGGGTGGGGTTGGCAAAGGTGCGCACACCTCTCTTCCTAGCTTGGTTTTCCCACAGATTCTCTCACCCAAAGTGGGGGGCAGAACCGGTAGGAGCCAGTTGCTGGGGGCAGCAAAAGGCAGGGACAGCTCCCAAAGGCGGCAGGACTTTGAACTCCCCCCCCCCCTTCATGGACTCAGCCCATCCTGGTGGTTTGGGGGGTAGGCATGACATCACTGCCTAGCATAGGCTTTGTTTCTGGACCCAGAAAGCGGAGGCTTCCTACCCAGGGGACCAAAAACCTGTCTGGTGGTGGCAAATGGTGGGCAGCCATTCAGGAACCACACCAGGGCCAGTCGTTTTTCAGGGGGCATCTCTAAGATGCCCTCTGAGTGCATTTTACATTAAATCCCATACTGTCATCAGTGGGGGTTTAATGTACTGAGAAGTTTGCTACCAAACTTGCCCGGTTTTAGTAATGCCATTAAGGAGCTGAGGAGTTCGTAATGACCAACTCCCAGACCATATACTCTTTTATGGCTTTACTACACTTACAATGTCTAAGAATGGACTTAGACACTGTAGGGGTACAGGGCTCATGCCAATGTACCCTCACCTGAGGGCTAGTGCGCCCTGTTAGAGGGGTGACTGATCTATGCCAGGGCAGTGGGTTGTAGGCATGGCATGTGTGCCATGTCAACTCTTTACTTTTCTCTGCACCAAAACATGCAGCTCGCAATGGCAGTGTGTGAGTTTTAAGGTACAGGGCCTCATAGGGTGGCACAATAGATGCTGCAGCCCTTCGAGACCTTCCCTGGTCACAGTGCCCTTGGTACCCATGGTACCTTTTACAAGGGGCTTATCTGTGGCCAGAGATGTGCCAATTGTGGGTACAAAGTTACAATCTTCGGAAAGAACACAGGGCCTGGGAACCTGAATGGCAGGGACCCGGGACACATCAAGTCAGGTTTTCATCAGATGTCAGGCAAAAAGTGGGGGATAGCCATGCAAAAAGGGTCACTTTCCTACAGGTGGAAAGCCTTGTTGTATAGATGTAAGAAGAAACCATGGCAAATATATTGGAATCCATTTGGAGACACAATAACAAAGCTGCTTTGCTTTGTCTGACATTAAATCTGATAGAAAGGGGCTGCAGATACTGCTAACTTGCTTTCAAGGACACAGTACAAAGAAGCATGAAATGCAGTAAAGGGTCATCCCCACCTTGATTGCAGGTGTAGAATGTAGAGGCTGGGGCTTTTTTAAGCGGGTTCATAGTAAATGTTCTTACTGGTTATGTGCCAGCCTAAAGCTTATGTAACATGGTCTTTTTAGGTCAGGATAAAGCTGATCCATATCCTTCATGAACTTACTGGAGCGTTCATATTCCAAACAACTGCATCAGATCTCCTCCCTGTTTTACTTTCAAGTAGGACCAGTATTTATCCTTGATGTAGGTCCCACTTGCAGGTGTCATGTTCTCTGGGTTAATTGAAAAAAAAACTCTCAACCCAGGGCAAAGAAGGTGCATGCAACATGGTTATACCAGGGCAACTTCATTATGCTGCCAAGTTTCCAAATTGCATGAAGAGCTTTGAGGTATTCTGCTGGTTGTGGGTTTGTCTAGATCTGTATCCAGTACAGGATGGGTTTGAGGGCTAGCGAGATTTCAATTGACATAGTCAGTTTACTGTTGAGTATGACACCTAGACTCTTAACAGAGGGCTGTGGGATGGGAAGTGGGTCAAGGGTTTCAGGCTACAGAGTGGGAGTCCAGGCACCAGAGTCTTTGCACTGTGTAAGGACCTCCATGGTTGAGGTATGTGTGGTTGTAGATTCACATACTGTGCATACTTGTACCATGTAGGTTTGGGCTCAGGTGTGTGCAAGTTGTTTGTCTTTGAAGAAATCTTTCGAGTCACAAGGTACTGTGACTCCTCCTCCTTGTTGGTAATGCTCATGGTAATAGACTCCATTGTTAGACTGTTTACTTTCTGCCGTCGGGTTCGGATGTGTGCTCCGGTTTCACACTGTCGTAGTGCTCTTTTGGTCCACACAGGTTCCTTCCCTCTGTTGGTATTTTAATCGATATCATCTCCTTTTTTTCTCCATCTCAGGTCAACATTTATGACTTTGCTTCAGCAGTGTTCGGGACGATCGCAGCCCCTCTAGGGCCTCGCCCTTAGGGGTCAACACCCGTCTCTCAGTCGCATCTCTCCACCAAGCCTTGACTGTGATGGAATGGGTGCCCTTCTGCTATTGTCCTCGCTGCCGCACAAAGTATTCTCACACCAATCTACATAAGCTCTACAATTTGTGTCTTTCGGCCGAGCACAAGGCTGCTTGTGACGCATGCCACTCTTTCTGCTCCAAACAGACCCTTCGAGACAGTTTGGCTCAGCGTCTCGAGATGTCACATAGCAGCGGAAACAGCACCCCAGACCTGTTCGTCCCAGAGGACTTCGAGGGGGAGCACCATCTAGAGGAAGTTTTTTTTCCCCCGGCGACAGCTCTCACTCCAATATGAGATTAAGGTCCTTCCAACAACTCAGCAGGCAATGAGTACAGTTTCCCCTCCATCTCGCCACCGCTTACAAACGGCACGTAGAAAACAAGGGGGGATGTGGAGGAATTGATAAGAAGCTTTCAGTAGGTACTACATAAATTAGTTCCTACTCACAGGAAAAAAATCCCAACTAGTAATGAAGCTAAGTATTCAGTTACATTCCACCTCCAAATCCAAAAGAAAGAGGTTTCAATCTCTTTTTTATGAATTCTTTAATTCATTATCCATTTAGACAACATCAAGTCACAAAACAACAATATCAGTAGTTGAACAAATCGTTTCTCATTCCTACCTACCTATTCTTCAAACAAAGGATTGCTGCATATTTTTGAGCAATGTAACCATTAAGTAGTCCCATACACACAAGAAGGGAAAAGTCAATCCTCTAATAAGTCCGAAATGTGTGTAGCAAATTTTTTATTGGTGTTCAAGTTCCGTCGGACTCCTCGAATCTGTGAGGTAGACTCGTTTTGGCCCAGGTATTTGGGCCACATCAGGACTTGGGTGCAAGGCCAACAACACCTCCAGAAAGAGTAGGCTGAAAACGAATCTCACAAACAAAGCAGCCCTCTGCCAAGGGGCACCCAGCCACTCTGGAACTCCAGCATTAAGTCACTGGGCAACCACTACTACCGGGCCATGGTTGGCACAACAATTATTTTCGGATGTACCGCCCAGTTCCAGCCCGGTGATGAAGAACTCAGTGAGACAGGCCACCTCAGTGCCGACCACACTGGTACCTTTGAAGCTGAAACCATTGGTGTTGACCAGCAAGTCCAACCTCGGCTCTGGCCCTCTGGAACGGATCCCCCACAAACCTCAGAAGGAGATCAATGCGTGTTGAAAACACTTGCTCCTCCATCCCTACATGGGCCAGATCCTCGCCCATCCTTCCGGGTCTGCTGCTGCTCAACCCTCCAAATGTCAGCTGTCCTTCGAGGAGGACCTGGACATTGCAACCCCACCAAAACAGCGCAAGAAGGTAGACAAGGCTATTAGCCCCTTGCCCTTTATACATACATCACCACACTCTCTTCCTCAACTTTCACATTTCCCACCTGCTTCTTTAGGGGACCCTCTTGACATAACACCTCAGGGGTCACCTTGTTCTGACACACTTGGTCGTGGAGGAGGTGGGGGACACATTTGACAGTCCTCCGCAGGTGACCCATAGATCTCTTACGGTTCATACCTACCAGGGGACATAGGCCCGACTTATACACTGCCTGCTTCTCCCTGCCGCTCGATTCAACGTCCTCTCAGGAGCTTATTGGGTGGGCCGACTCCTTCCATAAGGTGGATCTTAGCACAGATCCTTCTGAAGAGGACTTCCACCAATACCTTCCCATGCTCAAAGGCATGCTCTGCCACACAACTAACATATTTCAAGACCCTGTCCACGCTAGGATCATTACTCCCACGGTGGATAAATTGTACAAGGCCTCCCCTAATGTCCCCATTTACATGTGTTATTGTAGGAGAGTAGGGTCTGCTTCCTATGGTCACCCCCACTTTTTGCTCTGATTCTCTGTTTTTTCGACTTTAGTGTGGCTGTGGGCCTGCCAATCAGACCCACAGCCCAGCTGTTCTCTCTCTAAATTGATACCATGTACTTTAGGTACATACCAGATTGGTTACTGGGTCACCCTTGTGAGCCCCTGTATAGTGTACCATAGGTACCCAGGGCATAGGTGCACCTTAGGCCTACCAGGGGCTGCAGCATGTATTGTTCCACCCTGGTTTGCCTTCCAAAGTGACACCACAGGTCTGTTCACACAGTCTGGGTAAGGTGGTATAATCTCCCCTTACTTAGATATAGTATACCTATTTCTATATATACATATAGACACAGATACACCTATAAGTCACTCCTATGGTGGCCTTAACAATCCTGGAGGCAGAGTGCTTGGTTTTATGTGAGAGGGTGCCCTAGCATGAGCTGAGCCCCTCTGCAGCTTGCGGAACCATCTCCTTATAGCTGTTCTATGATATAGCCATACCATATACTCTTAAGTGCATTATAATCCTCGTGGTTAATGCTAACTTTGGTTTGGCTTTATCAAAACATGTTGTGAAAGGTGTCAAACACTTTGGAAGACTACCCCCCTCCCACCCCGCCACCCCCCTCCCCGCCAGTCATGGCGGCAGGGATAGCATTCCACCCTTCTAGAGGGAGAAGACATGTAGTTACTGGTTTACCCGGTTAAAGTTAAACAGACCCTCAGCATAACAAAATGGATGCTACTGCCACAGACACAAGTCTGACCTCCTACTGCTGGACAAAACTCCGGCAGGGGAGGCCTGGACAATAGGTTTCCTTTCCAGGGAGGTGCCAGCACCTCCCCAGACAGGGTTTTGTGTAATGGGGCAGGGAGTGCTGCATCAGCAGATGCTTTTCCAGACACTGCCTGGGGCACACAAGGTGCTCCATGCATAGCCCGGTTCAAACCAGTTGCTGGGGCACTCAGCCCCAGCTCTGGCGCGAAACTTGACAAAGGGAAGGGGGTGTAACCACCCCCTGCCCAGGTCCACCCATAGGAGGGACCTAGCCCGGTAGTCCAGCCCCCAACCATAGTATAAGTATAGGAGCTGTGTCCCTAGACTTTAGATTACCCTGGACGAAAATTTGATACAGAATCCTGGACCTTCGACATTCCATTTCAACTGGAAGACGGAAGACATCTCTCTTGTGGTCAAGGAGTGACCACCCTGTTCAAACGGGCACCAACAGCAACTATGCCGGTCTGCATTTTCGAGGCTCCCGCCGGATCCCGAAGAATCTGCAACACAAGACATGGACTTCCAGACATCTCTGACCCCGACCCACACCCACAGCAAAGCTGAGACACTTGGCGGACACAAGAGACATGGGACCGGAACTCCTGGACATCCTGCATTTTGCAAGCTGCACTCCTTCAATGAGGTATCTCAAAGTTGTGCATTGGGGTGCTTGAAGCCCCAACCCCGAGCATCATTTGCACCGAAGCCCAGGCCCCCACACTCCACGAGTGTTCCGTGGGCCTGCTTTTGCATTTGAGCTCGACGCATCTTCCCGGTTCCTTGCCCGTTGGCTAGTGAGCCCGCAGAAGACCTTTCTTTCAACTTAACTTGCTTTCCTGGTTGCTCCAGGCTTGCTCCAGCTTCCCTGCAAAGGAGAAGCGCCACAGACCTTGCTGGTCTGCCACCGAGCCAATCTCGACATCCTGCGTGGGTTGCGGTTGCCAAGGCTTGTTGGGTCCAATCCAGATACCGACACCATAGTCAACTAGATCCGTCGTGGGACAGCTCAAATCCAGCCCCTAGTCATCGTCGATGCCTCCTGGACCTCGTGGCTGAAGATACAAGTTCGACTTCTTCACCTGAAATCACCCGACATCGCCTGGTTCCTTCCTGGTCACTGGCTAGTGACCCAGACTCTGTCCCTTCTGCTTTCAGGTTCTTCAGATCTTCGATCCACCCTTGGATCCACCTGGACACTTTTCCTCTGGTCGTCTGCAGCACTTCTTTGCAGCTCTCCTTAGAAAACGATGACGAAACCCGACACAAAAAGACACCTATGCTCCCGGCTTCCTTGGGTGAGGTAACACGAGTACTCCGGTGCTCCCTTGGGTTTTGACTCTCGAAGTGTCCTAGTTTAAAAGGGTTCCATCCTAGTCCATCCAGAAGTGTCCTTAAATTGTATATTTATAACTTGTACGTTTCCCATAGAAAGTCAATGGTAACCCGCGCCTGTGTTTAGACACTGCACGCGTCTCCCGTGGGCCTCCTATTACCTAACCTTTGGTTGTTTATAGTAGCCCCAACGATTCCACAGGCCCGCTTTCTAATTCTTTCGTGGTTTCTATACCACTATTTTAGTATATGGTTTGTGAGGCCCCTAGGGCATAACATATACTGTGCAACTTATCGTATATTATTTGTGTGACTTGTATTGTATTTTTACCTCTGACCTCATAAAGAGTGCAGAGGGGTTGTGCTTAGATTAAATACATGTATATTTGATATATACCTTGTGTGGTGTCCTTTCATTTGGTATTCAAAGGATTATAATTGGTAAAACAACTTGCTTAACTCGCCTACTGAAGTCTTAGCCTGATGACTGCTGGTTCATACTACCTCTAGGATAGCTTTCTATAAGGTTGACTTTGAAACCACCATCAATAAGGGTCGATTAGAGTGGTGCAAGGTGCCCACTAGAACTAGTGGACATCATATGCCAGGCTAACTTCTCACATTGGTGTGCAGCGGATGGGATAAGAGCTTGCATTGTTTTACCAAATAATCTTGAGATATAATTTAAAAGATCATATCAAGGTTCCTGTAGGTACATATAAATCTTATATACATAGGTTCTACTGAACTTAGCAGTTGTAGGTGGTAAGAGCTTAGCACACCCTGACTACAACTCCTAGAGAGGTTCTAGTAGGAAACAAATAGTGTAGGTAGGTGCATACACCACACCACACTAGCCATGTCCTTGGAAGCAGGGCCTAGTGGACCTCTGCTAGAAGACAACCAAAGGTTGCCTTCTGAATATGACACATTCTCTTTTCAGGAACTGAGAAGCTTGTGTGTGGTCAGAAAGTTAAGACAAGGACAGAGTGAAACCTTTAACCACCTGGTAGATATCTTAGGGGCTCATGATGTAGAGAATGCATCAGACCCAGGTAGTCAAGGTAGTAGAGAGGGAGGCCATCCCTCAACAGAAGAGAATCCTCTTGGGGAGGACCCAGTGGTCTCTGATGATGATGTGGATGCTGACCAGAAAGAGGTTGATGAACCTAACCTGGGCAACACAGGACTATCTGGAGGTGTAGAGGGCCTAGGAAGGCCTCCCTCTAACCTCCCAGCTAGGCCTAATGGTGGGAACAGAAGGCCTAGATCACTTTCCAGTGGTTCTGAGCATTCTGACTCATCAGTAGGGTCCAATGCCTCGGCTCAAAGGAGAATGACTTTCCCTCAGAGAGGAGAGCATAAAGCTAGAATGAGAGAGGTCAAGCTGAGGATCAAGAGGCAAGAAGTTGCCCTTGCAAAAGAGACCCTAGCTCTTGAAAGAGAGAAGAAATTGTGTGGGCTAGAGTCCACTGGTGGCAGCAAAAACCCTAGTGGTAGGGAACAGTCTCATGACCTTAGAAACCTGAACAAGATTGTCCCTCCCTATCAGATTGGGGATGACATCCACAAATGGATACCTGCTTTGGAGAGGGCCTGCAAAGTACAGCAGGTACCCCAAAGTCAGCGAGCAGCAATCTTGTGGTTCTACTTTGCAGACAAAGGAAGAGACAAGCTCCGCACTGTAAGGGAAGAGGATGCTGACAACTACAGTGTCCTGAAGAGTGCTCTGATAGATGGGTTTGGCCTAACCACTGAGCAGTACAGGTTGCTGTTCAGAGATCCCCAAAAGACACAGACTCAGGACTGGACTGATTTTGTAGATTGTGCTACTAAGGCTCTGGAAGGCTGGTTACTGGGCAGTAAAGTAAGTGACTATACAGGATTGTATAACCTTATTATGAGAGAACACATTCTTAACTGTCAAAACCAGTTGTTGCATCAGCACTTGGTTGACTCTGATCTGACCTCTCCCCAAGAATTGGGCAAGAAGGCAGACAAATGGGTCAGAACCAGGGTGAAGCAGAAGGTACAGAACCAAGGTGGTGATCAGAAGAAGCAAGGCCAAAAGGGTGTGGAGAAAGCAAAAGACCAGACGTCTTCTCAAGGTCCCCAAAAACCTTCTAATGGTGGGGGTCCCAACAATCTAAAAAGAAAGAAGGCCCAAAGAAACAATGGTGCAAGTTTTTTAAGGTAAATACGCACTGGACCAGTGATTGCACCAAGAAGAAGGCAGCTCCAGCCACCATTGCCCCTAAGGCAACTGTTCCCCCTAGTTCAGCTCCAAGTGGTGGTTCTCAACAGAAGGGTGTAGTAGGGTTAACCCTGGGAACTGAGATGGATTCTGGCCTACTCAGAATACCAACTCAAGCTATTTTGAACTGTTGATGGGGACATAATTATGTCCTCTACTGTGAGTCCCAATAACTTGGGCAAGTACAGACAAACCCTTTTGATTAATGACAAAGTGGCTCAGGCCTACAGGGACACATGTGCTAGTGTCACAATGGTGACGCCTGGCTTTGTGAACCCTGGACAGATCACACTACGTGAAAATTACCTAGTGACCAATGGTAACAATGTCACTACCACTCACAGTATGGCAATTGTTAATTTCTCCGGGAAACATCCTTTAGAACGAAACTTTCACAACGCGGTACCATTACCACGCAGGTTTTACAACGCAATTCGTTACAACGACTTAAGCTGGAGGGCGCTGTAGAATAGGGAATAGTTTAATTTACTATCCAACACCTTCCTTACTATCCACGGGGACTGGAGTTGGAATAGTAAATTAAACTATTTACTATCCAGCGCCCCCAACGCAAGTCGTTGTAACGACTTGCGTTGTAAAACCTGCGTGGTAACGGTACGCGTTGTGAAAGCAGGCGTTGTACCGTCATACATCCATTTCTCCTGGGGAGGGGTAACTGGCCTCAAGAAGGTTTGTCGTTAGCTCAGACCTCCCTGTAGAATGTTTGCTTGGCAATGACCTGGAGACTTCATCTTGGGCTGAAGTGGAGTATAGGACCCATGCAGAAATGTTAGGAATCTCAGCACATGTCCTTGCTGTGACTAGGTCACAGGTCAGAAATTGCAACACTGAACAGGCACTGGATTCTGGAACAATGGACCAGTTGCCTACCAGGAGGAGAAGCAGTAGGGTTAGGGGAGTGCCTTCCCCCCTTGCCTCAGGTAGAGGATCAGCCTTCGGTGGAAGCTGATTGTGAGTCCCAGGAAGGAACTGTTCTAGAAGAACTTGAGCCTGATCAGGTTGAGTTTCTGGGGACAGAGGGACCTTCCAAGGCAGATCTGAGGCAGGCGCAGTTGGACTGCCCTTCTCTTGAACCCCTCAGACAGCAAGCTGCTGCTGAGGCTGCAGAGAATGCTAGTGGGACCCATAAAAACTATTGGGATGAAGGGCTCCTGTATTCAGAAGCTAGAAACCCCAAGCCTGGAGCTACCAGGAGGTTGGTCATACCTTTGCCATTCAGCGGCTTCCTTTTAACACTAGCCCATGATATTCCCCTTGCAGGACATCTTGGCCAGAACAAGACTTGGGACAGGCTTGTCCCTCACTTTCACTGGCCTCACATGTCAGAAGACACCAAGGAGTTTTGTCGCTCCTGTGTCACCTGCCAAACAGTGGCAAATCAGGTGGCACTACAAAGGCCCCCCTTATACCACTATCTGTGGTGGCGGTTCCCTTTGAACGTGTAGGGATTGACATTGTTGGACCAATGGATCCCCAAACAGCCTCTGGGCACAGATTTATTCTGGCTGTAGTGGATCATGCCACCAGATACCCAGAAGCTATTCCACTTAGGACCACAACAGCACCTGTTGTGGCAAGAGCCCTCCTGGGAGTTTTCTCAAGAGTGGGTTTTCCTTAGGAGGTTGTCTCAGACAGAGGTGCACACTTTGTCTGGATACCTGACTGCAATGTGGAAGGAGTGTGGAGTGTACTACAATTTCACCACACCCTATCACCCACAATGCAATGGTCTAGTTGAAAGATTTAACAAGACCTTAAAGGGTATGATTAAGGGTCTCCCTGAAAAGCTCAAGCGGAGATGGGACATCCTGCTGCCCTGCCTTTTGTTTGCTTACATAGAGGGCCCACAGAAGGGGGTTGGCTACAGCCCTTTTGAACTTCTGTGTGGGCATCCTGTAAGAGGACCCCTTCGTCTGGTAAAGGAGGGATGGGAGTTACCTGTCAAACCGCCCAAGCAGGACATTTTGGACTATGTACTTGGTCTCCGCTCCAGGATGGCTGAGTACATGAAAAAGTGTCCAAAAACCTTGAGGCTAGTCAGGAATTGGAAAAGGCCTTGTATGACCACAAGGCTGTGCTGGCTGTTTACCAGCCAGGACAGAAAGTGTGGGTGTTGGACCCTGTGGCCCCAGCAGCTCTCCAAGACAAGTGGAGTGGACCCCACACTATTGTTGAACAGAAGGGAGAAGTCACCTATTTGGTTGACCTTGGAACTCCCAGGAGCCCCCACAGGGTTCTTCTTGTCAACAGGCTGAAACCATATGTTGACAGGGCAGACATGGGCTTGCTCATGGCTACTGATGAAGGACAGGAGGAAGAGAGGGACCCTCTCCCAGACTTGCTCTCTCAGAACCCTGATGATGGTTCAGTTGATGGTGTAGTTTTGGCAGGCAGCCTCACTGACCAACAGCAGCAGGACTGCAGACAAGTTCTGCAGGCCTACAGACATATGTTTTCACTGACTCCAAGTCAGACTACCTGGTGCACTCATGAAGTGGACACTGGGGACAGTCTGCCGTTAAAAGTAAGATTTACAGGCAACCTGTATCAGGACAGAGGTCCAAAAGATGTTGGATTTGGGAGTCATTGAACCCTCCGAGAGCCCTTGGGCCAGTCCAGTAGTCCTGGTGCCTAAACCTCACACCCAAGATGGTAAGAGAGAGATAAGGTTTTGCGTGGATTACAGAGGTTTGAATGCTGTCACTAGGACAGATGCCCATCCAATACCCAGAGCGGATGAGCTCATTGACAGATTGGCATCTGCCAAGTTTTTGAGCACATTTGACCTGACATCTGGCTACTGGCAGGTCAGACTAGCTGATGATGCAAAGTCAAAGACGGCATTTTCAGCCTCTGGTGAGCATTATCAGTTTGTGGTGATGCCCTTTGGTCGAAAATGCACCTGCCACATTCTAAAGGTTGGTGAACCAAGTCCTCTTAGGTCTGGATGACTACTGTGCAACTTATCTTGATGATATTGCTGTCTTTAGCTCCACTTGAGAAGATCACCTGATCCACCTAAAGAATTTTTGGAGGCCCTGCAAAAGGCAGGCCTAACTATCAAGGCTACCGAGTGCCAGATAGGGCAGAGTCAGGTTGTATACCTGGGCCACCTTTTAGGTGGAGGCCAGGTTCCACCATTGCAGAGCAAGATCCAGACCATAATGGACTGGACTCCTCCAACCACCCATACTCAGGTCAGAGCTTTCTTGGGACTGACTGGGTATTACAGGAAATTTGTCAAGGGGTATGGTTCCATAGTGACACCCCTTAATGACTTAACTTCCAAGAAAATGCCAAAGAAGTTCAGTGGACAGTCAGCTGTCAAAAGGCATTTGATGACCTGAAGCAGGCCATGTGCACTGCACCAATTCTGCAAAGTCCAGACTACTCCAAAGAATTCATTGTTCAAACGGATGCTTCTGAATTGGGGGTAGGTGCTGTGCTTTCACAACTGAATAAAGATGGTCAGACCAGCCAGTAGCTTTTATAAGCAGAAGGCTGACCCCTAGAGAGAACCGTTGGTAAGCTGTTGAGAGGGAGGCCTTTGCTGTGGTTTGGGCCCTGAAGAAGTTGAGACCATACTTGTTTGGCACTCACTTCAAAATTCAGACAGACCATAAGCCCCTCTTGTGGCTAAATCAGACGAAGGGTGAAAATCCCAAACTGCTCAGGTGGTCCATTTCCCTAGAGGGGATGGACTTTACAGTGGAACATAGACCTGGGAGTGACCATGCCAATACAGATGGACTCACAAGATATTTCCACTTAGAACATGAAGACTCAACTGGTCAAGGTTAGTTTAATGTCTCTGCGTTTGGGAGGGGAGGGGGGCTGTAGGAGAGTAGGGTCTGCTTCCTATGGTCACCCCCACTTTTTGCTGTGATTCTCTGGTTTTTCGACTTTAGTGTGGCTGTGGGCCTGCCAATCAGACCCACAGCCCAGCTGTTCTCTCTCTAAATTGATACCATGTACTTCAGGTACATACCAGATTGGTTACTGGGTCACCCTTGTGAGCCCATGTATAGTGTACCATAGGTACCCAGGGCATAGGTGCACCTTAGGCCTACCAGGGGCTGCAGCATGTATTGTGCCACCCCTGGTTTGCCTTCCATACTGACACAGGTCTGTTCACAAAGCCTGGGTAAGGTGGTGTAATCACCCCTTACATAGATATAGTATACCTACATCTATACATACATATAGACACATATACACCTATAAGTCACTCCTATGGCAGGCCTTAACAATCCTGGAGGCAGAGCGCTTGGTTTTATTTGAGAGGGTGCCCTAGCGTGAGCTGAGCCCCTCTGCAGCTTGCGGAACCATCTCTTTATAGCTGTTCTATGATATAGCCATACCATATACGAGTCTGACCTCCTGCTGCTGGACGAAACTCCGGCAGGGGAGGCCTGGACAATAGGTTTCCTGTCCATGGAGGTGCCAGCACCTCCTCAGAAAGGGTTTTGTATATTGGGGCAGGGAGAGCTGCACCAGCAGATGCTTTTCCAGACACTGCCTGGGGCACACAAGGTGCTCCATGCATAGCCCGGTTCAAACCAGTTGCTGGGGCACTCAGCCCCAGCTCTGGCACGAAACTGCACAAAGGGAAGTGGGTGTAACCACCCCCTGCCCAGGTCCACCCATAGGAGGAACCTAGCCAGGTAGTCCAGCCCCCAACCTTAGTATAAGTATAGGAGATGTGTCCCTAGGACTTTAGATTACCCAGGATGAAACTTTGACACAGAATCCTGGACCTTCAACATTTCATTTCAACTGGAAGACGGAAGACAACTCCCTTGTGGTCAAGGAGTGACCACCCTGTTCAAACAGGCACCAACAGCAACTTTGCCGGTCTGCATTTTCGAGTCTCCCGCCAGATCCCGAAGAATCTGCGACACAGGACACAGAATTCCAGACATCTCTGACCCCGACCCACACCTACAGCAAAGCTGAGACACGTGGCAGACACGAGAGATGTGGAACCGGAACTCCTGGACATCCTGCATTTTGCAAGCTGCACTCATTCCACAAGATATTTCAAAGTTGTGCTTTGGGGTGCTTGAAGCCCCAGCCCCGAGCACCATTTGTACCGAAGCCCAGGCCCCCACACTCCGCGAGTGTTCCATGGGCCCCGCTTTTGCATTTGAGCTTGACACGTCTTCCCGGTTCCTTGCCAGTTGACTAGTGAGCCCCCTGAAGGCCTTTCTTTGAACTTAACTTGCTTTCCTGGTTGCTCCAGGCTTGCTCAAGCTTCCCTGCAAAGGAGAAGCGCCACAGACCTTGTTGCTCTGCAACAGAACCAATCTCAACATCCTGCATGGATTGCGGTTGCCAAGGTTTGTTGGGTCCAATCCGGATACCGACACAGCAATCAACTAGATCTGTCGTGAGACAGCCCGAATCCAGCGCCTGGTCATCGTCGATGCCTCCTGGACCTCGTGGCTGAAGAGACAAGTTCGACTTCTTCACCTGAAATCCCCCGACATCGCCCGGTTCCTTCCTGGTCTCTGGCTAGTGACTCAGACTCTGTCCCTTCTGCTTTCAGGTTCTTCAGATCTTCTATCCACCCTTGGATCCACACGGACACTTTTCCTCTGGTCGCCTGCAGCACTTCTTTGCAGCTCTCCGTAGAAAATGACGACGAAATCCGACACGAAAAGACACCTATGCACCTGGCTTCCCTGGGTGAGGTAACACGAATACTCCAGTGCTCCCGTGGGTTTTGACTCTCGAAGTGTCCTGGTTTAAAAGGGTTCCATCCTAGTCCATCTGGAAGTGTCCTTAAATTGTATATTTATAACTTGTACGTTTCCCATAGAAAGTCAATGGTAACCCACGCCTGTGTTTAGACACTGCACGCGTCTCCTGTGGGCCTCCTAGTTCCTAACCTTTGGTTGTTTAGAGTTGCCCCAGCGATTCCACAGGCCCCAGGCCTGCTTGCTAATTCTCTCGTGGTTCTTATACCACTATTTTAGTATATGGTTTGTGAGGCCCCTTGGGCATAACGTATACTGTGCAACTTATCGTATATTAATTGTGTGACTTGTATTGTATTTTTACCTCTGACCTCATAAAGAGTGCAGAGGGGTTGTGTTTAGATTAAATACATATATATTTGATATATACCTTGTGTGGTGTCCTTTCATTTGGTATTCAAAGGATTATAATTGGTAAAACAACGTGCTTAACTCGCCTACGGAAGTCGTAGCCTGATGACTGCTGGTTCATGCTACCACTAGGATAGCTTTCTATAAGGTTGACTTTACAATCACCATCAATAAGGGTCGATTAGACTGGTGCAAGGTGCCCACTAGAACTAGTGGACATCATATGCCATGCTAACTTCTCACAGTTAGCATCTCCCACCTGACTCCTATAAGATGGCCAACTCTCCAGCTACTGGTGATACCACTCGCAACACTCAAAGAGAGTAAGAGTTTAAACGCTGAGAGGAAGAGAGTAGCTGCACACTCAACCAATCATTGGTGCATTGCTAATTACGTCAGACTACTCTTCAGATATGTCAGTGCCCACTAGGACGGAATGGAGGAGCTCCTCCAGCATCTCCCAGAGGAGCACAGGAAAAGAGGGTATGAGATTGTCTATGAAGTGAAACAGATCTCCAACACCACTATCCACAGTGAATTATATGCCGTGAACACTGCCGCCAGAGGAGTGAACTCCAGTCTCCTCCAGAGCAGGCACGCCTGGCTCTGTATTTCTTCACATGTCGTTTGATGGTCAGTATCTATTCATTCCACAGGTGGACTAAACATTAAAGAAAATGAAAAGATACAGAAACGGCAAAGGCTATAGGCGCATGTCAAACTTATTTTAATTAAGTAAAATACTTCTTCCTGCTCAATTTTGAATTTGATGACATGGTACACTGAGAATGTACCTAAAAGGGTGATAACTGTAATCTTGTTTTTCTTTAAGGTCTTATTTAGCGCCTGGCAAATGGGCTACACTGGGAAAACATGGCGAAATCCAGCCCACCATGTTTCAAATGCTCTAGGCTATAATGCACTTGTAATATGGTAGACTGAACAGCCGCCATTATTGTGACGGAGTATCCTATCCTCCACACTCCAAACAAGACCCTCAGTTTCTTGAAGTTGACTCAGTTTTAAGTGCTTTACCCTTGCGATACAAATTGCTCATGTTAACTTTTTTAACAGATGCCAGAAAGGATGCTCCATCGTTGCTGCTAGTGCTGAAATGGGGTGGGGAATTAACTCCAGCTGGACGGGTACAGGCAGAAGAGCTGGGCCGAGCATTTCGCTGTATGTACCCTGGTGGACAAGGTAAGTCTTTCAGATTACTACAGTTTTTCAGTACCCTATGTTTTTGTTTTTATCCAGCTTGCAGTATTTGTCGTTGTAACTTGCTGTTTGTACTTTCTGTTTCTTCTCTTCCATGCATTCTTCGGCATTAATTAAATTTTGTCTGTTTTTTCATCCTCTATTCCATTGACTGTAGCATATTTAGTTTGCTGTCATCTTTCCTCCGTTTGCCTTTATTTTCTTTTACTCTATTCCTGTTTTCCTTTCTTTTCTCTATTTTTGGATTGTCTTAAAATCCTCTTTTAATTGTTTATCTTTACTTTAATTTTATTTTTTCAATTCTAGTTTGTTTTTCCTTTCATCAACTGTTTTAAATTTTTCTACGTCCTTACATCTTTCTTCTCAAATTTCTCTTTAATTTTCACACATTTCTTTAATTTCTTCCACATGTACTCCAAAAGAAAAAAGAATACTAAGTCTTCTTGACCATTGTGGAAGCTTTAAAGACCGATCCCCCTACTTATTTTTTAGCCTTGTTTTACTAGTGCCACATACTGATTTAATTGTTGGTTACCGTTACTCACATCTATGTAGTTTGAAGTGAGTGTGTGTGTATGCACTCCTGTCACATAAATTACAAGAACTGACAGGTACCCAATATCACTTTTTATATGCCGTCTTTGTGACATTTCTGCCATTTTTAATTTAAAAAAAACATTGTTACTCCAAATCTATAATTTACTGCCTCAAAAGGATTAGAATGCTAGTTTATTTGGATATAGGTTTCACAAGTCCTCTGCCTCTGTCTGAACACTCTATTTGTAGTCTAAATCAGTAGTACATGAAAATGATCACTGTTTAACTGACATTTGGTTGTATTAAGGTGACCGATGTTTTTTCTAATCAAAATTAGTGTTACGCTTATCAAGATTTGTCAGTCCCAATGGAGTGACATTTAAGTTAGTCAGGTGACTTCATACCACTTTGTTTTTCTGCTGTAATCCGACCAGAGCACTCTTGATTTACCTTAGAGTAGCTTTGTTCAAAGATTATTCGCCTTCTGCTGAAGTTTTACATATTTTGTGCTTTCATAAATGAACTATTACCAGTGCTGTCACACTAACTTTTTTCAAGGTCAATAAATTCAAACTAACATGTCAGTGAAAAATAATATTTATTTGGTTATATACATGTGCAGACCCACATTGACACCCCCCACTTCTTTGTTTATCTTAGATTGTACGCATTCATTTATTTCGGTGTTTATTACCTGTTTTTCAATTTTCTCTGTCTTCTGCACTAATTTACAATGCACCTTTTATATCTGAAAGAGACACGTTAGTGATAGATTCCTTACCTTAGAATATCCCCAGGCGTCAGACTGGATCCGGAAAATTTTGCGTAGCAATACCCCTGCGCGCCGGCAGGCGTCGCCCGCGGCTCCGCGTCCGTCGTCGGCGTCGTTAGCGCCGGAATGACGTTGTGGGAGTACTTAGACGCCGCCCATGCGCGCTGACATCAGTTCTTCTTTTTTCCGCGCCAGCTAGCGCAGATCCGGAGAAGCTCTACCCCTTAGTCACTTTTTGACTAACTTTTTTGATCTTTTGATCATTTCTCTACTCGAGTCTTCGACTCCTAACTGTGCCGGTAGGGATGCCCGGGTTCAAACCCTGTTCGAAGTGCGACCGACTGATGTCGGTTACGGACCCCCATCGCCGGTGCCTGAAGTATTTCGGCCTCGACCACGACGACCGCACCTGCTCCGACTGCCGGGCCCTGACGTCTAAAGCTAGGCGGGAGCGGTCCCGCAAGCGACTCGAGCTCCAGCAGTCGGGCCCGCGCCGTTCCAGGTCCAGGTCCCGGTCCCGGTCCCACGGGAGGTCGAGGGACCGGTCGCGGGGTCGGAGTCATCGCAGCTCCGGGAGTGGACACCGGTCGTCAGGATCCAAGTCCTCTGGTAAGAGGCATGAGAGGTCGGAGCGATGTCATCGTTGCTCCGACCCACCCCGACGCTCGCACGATGCGGCCGGGGGTTCGGGTGACACCACCCACGCGGCTCCGATGGAGTCGCAAGCGTCGCCGCCGGCCCCACACCTTCGGGTCCCTGGGCACGGCGCGACGCCAGAGGAGGTCGAGCGGTACCTCATGGCCATGAGGTCTTTCCCTTCTCAGCCAGGTCCCGTGGCGCCTCCGGGCCCAACGGTCCCGGCTGGAGGCCCTAGCGGGTCGGGGGCTTCGGCCCCGACGCCGTCGGGTGCTTCAGCCCCGGTGCCGCCGGCGACTTCGATCCCGGCGCCGCCGGCGACTTCGATCCCGGCGCCGCAGGACCTCACCGGATCCGCTTCCGGATCCGGGTTGTCGCCGGTCGACCTCGCCGGCGCCGGCCCCGCGGGTGTCACCCCCGGCGCCCACTGTGGATGCCGTCCCCAGTCTCCCCTTCGGTCCGACTCTGGTGCCGGAGCGGCACCGCTGGGCGCCGCTTCCGACGGCCTTTGGAGATTTTTATTTCCATGAGGAAGCCCCGTCTGTTGACCCTGGTTTACAGGAGGCGGGTGACGAGGGTGACTGGGAGGGGTCTGAGGACCCTCTGGCACAGGAGTGCCAGTCTCAAGAGGACTGGACATATGAGCTTGGGGAGGCCAGTGGTATTGGCACTTCTCCAGACACTGGATTTGTCTCCCCTCCCACCGTGGCTACGGAGGAGGGGGCTGCTTATAGTGTATTGTTGACGAGGGCGGCCAAGGCCTTAAACCTTGAGCTCCCCGTTGCGGCCGTGAGGGCTAACCTCCTCACTGAGGTCCTTAAACCGCAGGCAAGCTCCAGTGAGCCGCTGCTGCCGTTTAACGAGGCCTTGTGTGACGTTCTTGTGGGCACTTGGTCCAAGCCCGCCACAGGTCCGCCTGTGGATAGGAACGTGGCCAGACGCTACCGCCCGGCCCCGGGCGACCCTTGCTTTTTGTCCACCCATCCCACTCCCGAGAGCCTGGTCATCCAGGCCTCCACTTCCCAGACCGCATTCCCGACGGCTCTGCCCGATAGGGAATCTACGAGATATGAACATTTCGGGGAGAAAGTGTTCTCGTCCCTGAGTTTGGGGCTGCGGTCTGTCAATACCGCATGTCTCTTGGGCTGCTACACCCACACTCTGTGGGACACGGTCGCGGACGTACTGCCACAATGCCCGGAGGAGGTCCGGGCTAAACTCGCCCAAGCCCTTGTGGAGGGCCGAGATGCACCGCGATATTCCATCCGGTGTGGGCTGGATACCACGGACTCACTGGGCAGGGCGATGGCAACGACGGTGGCGGTTCGACGCCATGCCTGGTTGAGGTCCGCCAACTTTTCGGCCGATGTCCAGGCCACTCTTCTGGACATGCCGTTCGATGGCCATCGCCTCTTTGGCGACAAGGCAGACCATGCGCTGGAACGTTTTAAGGACTCCAGGGCTACGGCCAAGTCCTTGGGCCTCTCGGCCACGCACCAGCAATCTGGTGCCTTTCGCTCCTTTCGTGGCCACGGAAGGGGCGTCCCCACACGTGCTGCCAGCCACGCACCGCAGAATGTTCAACAGCGCGGTGGCGGCCGTGGAAACCGCCGTGGCGGCGGTCGGGGACAACGACGAGGCCAGTCCACACCTCCCTCCGCAACACCTGCCTCAAAACCTTCCTAGTCCGTGTTTTCAGGCCCATGTGACGCCAGTGGGGGGCAGGGTTCGCCATCACCTCCTCCACTG
Organism: Lissotriton helveticus; assembly: GCF_964261635.1. NCBI lineage: Eukaryota > Metazoa > Chordata > Amphibia > Caudata > Salamandridae > Lissotriton > Lissotriton helveticus. The sequence goes on from NC_136061.1 coordinate 2,110,765,916, forward strand.
GCGCACTGTCACGTCGGACAGGTGGGTGCTGCGAATCGTCCGAAGGGGCTACTCCCTCCCCTTCGAGGCGACCCCTCCAGCCATGCCACCGCAATTCCACCGCGTCGGGGGATCACTTGCAACTTCTGCAAGAGGAAGTCACGGCCCTCTTGGCCAAGGGGGCCATTGAGGGCGTTCCTGGGCCAGAAGTAGGGTGTGGTTGCTACTCCCACTACTTTCTGGTACCCAAGAAGGGCAAAGGGGGCCTACGCCCTATCTTGGACCTACGGAACGTCAACCGCTTCCTCCGGAAGAAGAAGTTCAAGATGCTGACTTTGGCTCAGGTCTTAGCTGCCCTGGACCACGGAGACTGGATGGTAGCGTTGGACTTGCAGGATGCTTACTTTCACATCCCCGTCCTGCCGGCCCACCGGCGTTACCTGCGGTTCACTGTAGGCCACGAGCACATTCAGTTTACCGTGCTCCCCTTCGGCCTTACCAGCGCCCCACGGGTGTTCACGAAGGTGATGGCGGTGGTCGCAGCTCATCTGCGCAGGTTAGGGGTGTCAGTCTTCCCCTACCTCGACGACTGGTTGTTAAAGGCGGGCTCGCCCCAGACAGTCGTCAGCCACCTCCAGACTACGGCCGACCTCCTGCACTTGCTGGGGTTCTCCATCAATGTGCCGAAGTCGCACCTGTGTCCCTCTCAGAAGCTCCTCTTCATCGGAGCGGTTCTAGACTCGGCGCAGTTTCGGGTTTATCCTCCCGAACAGCGGGTTCGGGATATTCAGGCTCTGATTCCGATCTTTCAGCCTTTATCCCGAGTCTCGGTCAGGTTGACGCTGCAGCTTCTGGGGCTGATGGCCTCCTGCATCCTTCTGGTGCATCACGCCCGGTGGCGAATGCGGGCTCTGCAGTGGGACCTGAAGTTTCAATGGGCCCAGCATCAGGGCAACTTGTCCGATCACGTCTTGATCTCGGAGGGCACTGCAAGACAGTTGCAGTGGTGGCTCACGGACCGCGATTGGGTCAGTGGCAGATCCCTCTCCCTACCCCACCCGGAGCACGTGGTTGTGACGGACGCGTCCCTCCAGGGCTGGGTGGCCACATGGGAGAGGCGGAGATCAGAGGACTCTGGTCTCCGGCGGAGTCCCGGCTCCACATCAACCTTTTGGAGCTGCGGGCGATCCGTCTAGCACTGAAGGCTTTTCTCCCCTCTGTCCGGGGGAGTGTAGTGCAGGTGTTCACGAACAACACCACCACCATGTGGTACTGCAACAAAGAGGGCGGGGTGGGGTCGTGGACCCTATGCCAGGAGGCTCTGCGCCTCTGGCAGTGGCTGGAACGTCAGAGCGTGACCCTGGTGGTTCAACACCTGGCAGGTTCTCTGAATGCCAGGGCGGACGAACACAGCCGACGGTGCATAATGGATCACGAATGGCGTCTGAGCTCGGACGTGGCGCAAGGCCTCTTTCAGCAGTGGGGAGAGCCTTGGTTAGATCTATTCGCCACCGAAGAGAACGCGCAATGTCATCAGTTCTGCGCGTTGGAATTTCCAAGGCGGCACTCGCTCGGAGACGCTTTTCGTCGCGAGTGGAGTTGCGGTCTATTGTATGCCTTTCCGCCTATACCACTTCTGTCCAGAGTGCTGAAGAAGATCAGGCGCTGCCGGGCCCAGGTTATCCTTGTGGCTCCGGACTGGGCACGAAGATACTGGTATCCCGAGCTACTCAGCATGACAGTAGATCCCCCGATTTGTCTGCCTCTTCGGGAGGACCTTCTGTCGCAGCAGCAGGGGACGGTCCTCCACCCAAACCTGTCCAGTCTCCACCTACAAGCTTGGAGATTGAGCGGCGGCAGTTGAGGCCATTTGACTTGCCTTCTGAAGTCTGTAATGTCATTCTGGCAGCCAGGCGTCCCTCCACAAAGTTGGTATAGGCCTGCAGGTGGAACAGATTTGTGGCATGGTGCACAGCAAAGGCTGTGGACCCTCTCTCTGCACCCCTTTCTGAGGTTCTCCTCTTCCTTCTTTCTCTTGCCCAGCAGGACTTTGCTCTGGGCACTATCAAGGGGTACCTTTCTGCCCTTCCCGCCTTCTTAAGTCTACCTGATCAGCCTTCTCTGTTCAAATCCCCTATTGTAAATAGGTTTTTAAAGGGTATCACACACATGTTCCCTCCTGTTCCTTTCGTGATGCCCCAGTGGGACTTGAACTTTGTTTTTACTTACCTGATGTGTGCTCCCTTTGAGCCGCTCCATAACTGTCCTCTCCGTCTTCTTACTTTGAAGACTGCCTTCCTGGTGGCCATCACCTCTGCCAGGAGAGTGAGTGAGCTCCTGGCTCTTTCTTCCACACCTCCTTTCCTCTGTTCATCCGGACAAGGTTGTGTTGCGGGTAAGACCTTCTTTCCTGCCCAAGGTTGTCACGGCCTTCCACATCGGGCAGTCCATTACTTTGCCCACCTTCTTTCCGCCTCCGCATCCCTCGAAAGAGGAAGAGAGGCTCCACCGTCTGGACCCAAAACGTGCGCTCTCTTACTACTTGGATCGCACGCGCCAGTTCCGGGTGGATGACCAACTCTTTGTTGATTACGTGGGCGCTAAGAAGGGAAAGGCGGTGCACAAGCAGACCATCTCCCGGTGGATCATCTTGTGTATCCAGGCATTTTACTTCTTGGCTAAGAAGGAGCCCCCTGTTGGATTGAGGGCTCATTCCACTCGGGCCACGGCGACTACCACTGCCCTGGGCCGGGGAGTGCCCTTGCAGGCCATTTGCCAGGCAGCTACGTGGGCCTCGCTGCACACGTTTGCAAGACACTACTGCCTGGACAGTCAAGTCCGGAGGGATGGCTTCTTTGGCCGTTCCGTCCTCCAGGACTTTCTGGTGTGATCATTGGTTGCCAGACCCACCACCGGGGTTGGTATTGCTGGGGTATCTATTCTAAGGTAAGGAATCTATCCCTAACGTGTCTCTTTCAGATGCACAAGTTACTACTTGTGTAACGATATATCTGTAAGAGACATTAGTTAGTGATAGATTCCTTACCGACCCACCCATCCTCCCCGTTCTGCGAACCGATCTCTAGGGTTAAGGTCATCCCCATTCAGGGCCCTAGTTTCATGGCACCAGTGTTGATTCTATCATGGCTCTGCGTATCTGGCGCGGAAAAGCTGTGTATCAGAACTGACGTCCGCGCGCATGGGCGGCGTCTAAGTACTCCGACGTCATTCCGGCGCTAACGACGCCGACGACAGACGCGCAGCCGCGGACGACGCCTGCCGGCGCGCATGGGTATTGCTACGCAAAATTTTCCGGATCCAGTCTGACGCCTGGGGATATTCTAAGGTAAGGAATCTATCACTAACTAATGTCTCTTACAGATATATCGGTACACAAGTAGTAACTTGTGCTTTTCCTCCTGTAATGCATCTTCTATTCATTTATTTGTTTTTGGACACACATTCCTATTTTATCTGTTCAGCTGTGGCTCTTCCTTATAATTTCTTTTACTCTTCTATGAAATGTTCTGCCTCTGAACACATATCGCTCTTACACTAATTTTTATTCGATCATTCTCAGTGCTGCATTCATAGACTTCAAGTAGATTTCAAACCTATTGCAATGTCATTTTCCTTTCTCCCCTTAGCCTTGGATACTGGCCAACATTGTATGTTTTCTTCTACCTTATCTTCGAGAATTTTAGTCCTAGTTAAATGTTTCTGATTTCACATTGAAGGATAATAATGTCCGTGTCCAGAAAAGAAAAATTTAAAAACCATAACCACATTAGTTCGGAGACCTCCATAATTCACTAACCTGGCCAAGTTCAAAGTTTTAAGTATTTACCTCTTCCCTAAGCCAGCCATAGTCCTAAATTAGTTAATGAAAGGGCTATATACAAAGCATGGCTTTACTCCACTAAACGTACGAGTTAATTACCTTCGGTAACGATGAATCTGGTAGAGACCATTCTAGCTGCAGATTCCTTAACGTAGAATTATCACCAGGCGTGAGACTGGACCTGGACATTTTCTGCCACAGCATCCCAGCGCGCCGGGGGGACGGCATCACGGGACTCCGCCCAGGTGTCATCCGTGCATGTGACGTCAGCGAGGTCCCATTAGTCCCACCCCAGCGCGCCTACGACAGTTTTCTTTGCGCCACAACACGGAGCCATCACACAAAACTGTGGGAGTATGGGAACAGTGTGTGAAAGAGCAGAAAAATTGGAAAAACAATGGTGACGAACAACACCATAAGGAGCAGTGTCAACAAACAGGGAAAAGAAGAACGAACAGAGCACAGCCCTGAGCAGCCACCCTGCCAGGATGTAGACCGCCCCCTCTGGAGACAAGGAACACATGCAAAAATGTCACGACAACATACAGCAGGACTACATCCCCAACCAGGATCAACGAAGGGGAACTGGTGTCAAGACAAACAGGAACGACAAATCACCAGCGGAACCCCAGCACCCCAACAACCACGCTCCCCCCCCCCCCCCCCACCCCCCCACCCCCACCCCCACCCAAAGGAACAAGGGCAAAGGCACGGTGAGATGATCCCAACCCAGAGGGTAGCAGAGGGACCAGAACCCTTAGCAACTGAGGGAGGGGAGGGAAGAAAGAGAAGCAAGCCCCTAACCTGGACCAGAGCAGAGGGGCACAGGAGAACATATAACTCCATCCTCCAAAGAGTAAAATAGGAGGAAGGAACAAGAAACAGAACTAATCATCTTGTTACAAGAGCGAAAGAATGCACTCACAGAAGATATAGCCACCCACTGGAAGGCGAGTGCAGAAGGCCAAGCCAAAGGCCCTCTCAGAACAGGAAGGAAGGAAGGGCGGGCCATGAAGGAATCTGCATCTAGAATCGTCTCTACCAGATACATAGTTACCGAAGGTAATTATCTCATATATCTGATTGGGACTACTATCCGCAGATTCCGTAACGTAGAATAAATACCCTAGCCATTCCCAGGGGGAAGGAGGGTCTGCGAAAGGGCCCCACCAGCCTGGACATAACAGAGTGTCCCACAGGGGACCAGCCCAACGGACAAGGCGAGGAGTCTCCTCCCCGCAGGCAAGGGGAACCCCCACCGCAGAACGCCACCAATCCCACGGGGGAGTAGGAAGAAGAAAATGAGAAAAGGGGAAGCCCATTCACACTTAACAGAGGAAACCAGGCAAGGCAAGGGGAGGCCGAAGCACCCCACATCCTTACAGGGCAACAGAACCTCCATTCAAGGCCAAGGCAAGGAAGAAGATCAACCCAGAGGCTCCAAGGAGACCGGGGAAAAAGAAGGAAGAGCAGCCCGGGGCACCCAGGAAGACCCGCAGGCTGCGCCCGAAATAGAGAGGAACACAAGAACCATCCCAGCCCCCAGGATAGCAAAAATTAGGGCGAAGAAGGCCCGGGCACACCCCAGAGAGGGGCACGCACACATGACCCAAACGGAAGCAGAACCAGAGGCCGCAGACAGCAGGTCAGATCTGGCGAACAGCGCAGCAACTCCGGAGAAGGACACCCCGGGGCGCCACCGAGGCAACCCAAGTCAGCAACAATGAAATTGCACCTGCAATGTTCATAAACGCAATGGAGGGCAGAGACCTGAGGCGACCACAACTTCCCAGCACATAACGAGCCATATAACAGCTACCATTACCCCACATAGGGTATGTAAGTCCCAAACATGGGAACCCTCTTACGAAAAAACTTCTGCAGCAGAGGACAACAGAAAGCGCTGCGGGGGAAAAAAACACTGCAGCAGGCTTGTCAAGCAGCCAAAAGAAGAACAGGAGGCCTAGTCTCAGGGCCAACCTGGTGTGAATAACCTACAACAAAACACACAGTCAAGAAGGGCCGGCCAGCAGCCAACAGAGCCACAGTCCTAACAAAGAGGACTCACAGGCACATGAAGCACACAGATCACACAACCGGGGCGACCCGCCCCAACAAAAGGATAGCTCACAAAAACCAGACCAACCCACAGGTCACTGAGGAGGAGAAGGAGGAGGAGGAGGAGGGGGAGGGGGAGGAGGTGGAGGAGGAAGAGGTGGAGGAGGAAGAGGCTGAAGCCCCGGCAAGAACCTCTGGATGGCCGAGTCTGCCGGGATGTGGAACAAAAGGGTGCCATCAAAGGGAAGATCCGCCAGCCGTTCCCGCACATTTTCCGGGAACACACTATCCCGAAGCCAAGCATGGCGGCTAAGGTCAACCGAAGAAGCCATGGAATGACCAAGCACCTCCGAGATGTCCAGACAGGAGCGAAGAATGAAAGCCACCAGCTCCTGGCCATCTAATGCATGGTGCCACAAGAAATATCTGGAGAATAGGAGAATCCCTCGGGGTCTCCGGATTCTCAATTTACCAAATTATGAGGATTTGGAACCCGATCACCTAAGCGAATGGGAGGAGGGACTCTATGAAGCATCTCGCAAGATGATGGATATTCTGATCAGGAACTCAGACCTTAAAGTGAAAAAGATCAGGGATGAGATAATATCCTTAGAAAAGGAAATTAATTATACAAATCTGACTGATGTGATCGAAAAGAATTATATCATCCTAAAGAAGGAACTAGCTCAATTAAGAATGAAACAATCTACAATCAGGTTTCTGAAATTGCTTATCCTCAAGAAGCCATTTGTTGTTATATTGTGTTGCGCATTGAAATTTATGATACAAACATAATGAAATATATATTTGATATAAGTACTCTGGTGCTAGGTCATCTTGTGTGTTTCAGGTATAAGTGGTCTTTGATCACTAATTGGGGATGTTTAAGGGTCAAATCCCAGACGCCATGCACAGAGAATAGCGACAAACAGATAGGCCGACGTTAGGAGTGATAGAGAGTTCCGGTCTTTTATAGCTCTGACCCTTGCAGCAGTCTGTTTGTGAAAAAATTGAGCTTACCGAGCACTTTTCACTCAAGAGCCATACATTTCAACTGGATAAGATGGACTTTGATGATAACAAGGAGGAGTTATTGGTAGGATTATTTTGCAAACAAGATGGCAATGTTGCACAGTCAGCAATAAAGACACCACTGACAGAGTCCCTTAAAAATATATTTGTCCGATTAGAGAGATTGAAAAAATCAAAACTCGCCAAATGGTGGGATGGGGCCACCCTCAAGAAATATCTGGAGAATAGGAGAATCCCTTGGGGTATCCGGATTCTCATTTTCCCAAATTATGAGGATTTGGAACCCGATCACCTAAGCGAATGGGAGGAGGGACTCTATGAAGCATCTTACAAGATGATGGATATTCTGATCAGGAACTCAGACCGTGAAGTGAAAAAGATCAGGGATGAGATAATATCCTTAGAAAAGGAAATTAATGATACAAATCTGAATGATGTGATCGAAAAAAATTATGTCATCCTAAAGAAGGAACTAGCTCAATAAAGAATGAACAATCTACAATCAAGTTTCTGAAATTGCTTATCCTCAAGAAGCCATTGTTGTTATATTGTGTTGCGCATTGAAATTTATGATACAAACATACTGAAATATATATTTGATATAAGTACTCTGGGGCTGGGTCATCTTGAGTGTTTCATGGTGCCACAAGTACACCCCAGCACCCTCCTGAGAAGCTGCAGATTCAAGGGACTCCGCCGAGTCCCACAAGCAAGATGTGGCCCTAGCCAACTCACATAAAGGGTTAAGGACCCACAGAGCCACACTGGTCGAAGCAAACATATTGCGTCCCCAAGAGTCCAGCCAGCGGGCCTCCCGAGAAGGTGGAGCCAACAGCCACGGCAGTGCCGGAAAGGCAGTCCGCAAAAGGGGGTCACTGGCAGAGGGGTGGAGGGAAAGACACTCCGGGTCATGCAGCGCTGGAAGGTGCCGGTGCAGAAGGTGTTGGGGCACCGGATACCCATGGCGCGACACCCCCAAGTCCCCTTCATAGAAGAATGGAGCGAACCTTTAAAGTGGAGCAGCAGCTCCATCCCACCAGAGCCCTGGTGAAGAACCTCCAAAAGATGATACGCGGGGAAATGGGCAGCTGGATCCCCCATGCGCACAATTCCCATAGCCGTGGAAACAGCGCGAGCGAAGGCCTCACCCGCCTCCCTAGGGCCCCGCAGCGGAAAAAGCAGCTCCTCCGTGGGCGTCGGCTGCAAACTAAGGCTGCCATCCCCTAAACCAAGCGGAGCAGGGAAAGGCCAGGCCCGGACAGGAGAAAGAGGCACCAAAGAGTGGGGGACCTGTAGTTCCTCTGGCGAAAACTGCGGCCGCGGTGACGGCAAGGAGCCGTCTTTTGATGACGTCTGGGGAAAAAAGCCACGACGCGGCAGCCCATCTCCGGCAAGGACACCAGCAGACGCCCAACCTCTGGGGAAGAGGAGGCGTCCGAGGACGAATCCACGTCCGGACGCCTGTCCAGTGCTGTAGAGTCATCAACTTGGAGCAGGGCGTCGTCGTTGTCCAACACCACAGGAGACGTCTGACAGGCCTCTACCACGTCACAAGGCACAGGGGACCGGGGCTGGGCTGGAGCCGAGGTGGCTAAGGGACGGCGCCGGAACGGCGCCGACTCAACCTCCAATGAGGCAGCTGCCTGCGTGGAGGGACGAGAAGCACCAGGAGAGCGACAATAAGTCCCCCGCCAGCCTCGACCCATGAGGGGACGAGAGGGGCCTGCCGACCTCTGTGGCACCACCAAGGCCGACTCGACCTCCGACGAGGCAGCCACCTGTGTGGAGGGACGAGAAGGGCCCAGGGAGGGACGAGGGGTCCCCCTCCAGCCTCGACCCATGATGGGACGAGAGGGGTCTGCCGACCCCTGTAGCGCCGCCCGGGCCAGCAGCTGCCGGTGCCGTTGCGGCGTCACCTCGGCCTAGAATAGCCACCTGTCTAAAGGGCCGAGTGGGGCTCTGGGATCCGACCCGAGCCCCGGCGCCCTCCCGCGACACCACAGGGACTCCCTCAGGAGTTTGCGGTGAAGCAGAGGCGCCGTGGTCCGAAGGAGGTACCCCCGAAGGGCCGCACCCCAACGGCACCACATCCTCCGAACCTGGACCTGAACCGCAATGCCGCGGAGGGCCCCGCACAGCGCAAGGGATCCGTCGATGCCCCAAGAGGTGAAGGAGGAGGAGAAGCCAGCGAGGCCTGCAAAGCCGCCGCGTATGTCTCCATCTGGGCTCTCGACGCCCCCTCACCGGGAAACGGTGGATAGGGGAATGATACGTGGGGCCGCATCACCCACGGAGAGCCCATGCCCCCAACAGGCCGAAAACCAGCCCTCGCGGACAAACTGCGACACTTACGGACAGGGGAGCGACGCTCTTGCGGCACAGGAAAGGGATGAGCACGATGACGGCCGCTTCGAAAACCTTCCGCAGAAGCTGATCGAGGTGACAAAGCCGATCTGTACATCAAAGGCTTATTTTATCCCCAAAGACTAGCACCGAGAGAGCTTTGGCTTTTCTGCGACTAATAGTTGCTGACACAGGATATATCATTTTAGATCGTAACATGGATAACAGGAGCTGTCCGTGATGTTTCAATACAAATCGTGACTTTTCGGTCCAGCAGCCGTCATCGGTGGCATCATAAAATCTAATGACCGCTCACTCTAGCAAGGGCTTCCCCCTGCTGCCACAGTAGCCTATGACATTTCAGGCTAACCGCATCTGTCCTGCGATCGCGATAATTCCATATCTGTGGATTTCCACGTTCTGATAGACTGATATTTTCACAAAACAACTGTGCATGGTGATGTCAGACTATCCGGCGATATCTCACTAATCGTAGTCTCTCACAGTGATGTCACGATAGACTCCTCCCCCGGCCTCTGCTCACGACCTTAGCCCCGCCCAGCATTAATGCATTTTATTCTGAAGCACTGACGTGCCAACTCCCTTCTAAGTTGTACGCGGGGCCCGTCCAGGGAGTCCAGCCTTCCTTTAGGGACCGGTTTCTCCGTGGCGCAGGGCATGGCGAGGGCAGGCCCATGGCTGGGAGAACAGTTGTGCCTTGGTGTGCACATCAGTGAGTGAGTAGCGTCTGCCGTGTTTGCGCTTTCACTCCCTCCCCCCACACATGAGGGGATTTCTAGCAAGCCTTTGAGAACAGCCTCGGCAAACAGACACAACAATGGCGTTCAACAGGCCCACAGAAGGGGGTCCTCACAGGCCAGGATGGAGTGGTGGCGCAGGGAGGGCGGGGGTCAGATTTCTTGAAACTAAGCGAACAAAGGAAAGGACGCTGCATTCACCCTCTCCACAGGTAGCCCCCTCCAGGGGAGTTCACAGCCTGCTCACTGTCGCTTTTTGTTATGCGTTAATCACGCAGTGAGTTAAAATGTTCAGAATGCAGTAATCAAGGCACTTGGAACTACTGTGTTGTTTTTCTTGTAAGTTCTTTATGTTTGTGCTCAGTTTGAGGGCTAATAGTGGATTGAGGCATTTGGCCTGCAGAGTATCACAAGTGACGGCTGCAGACTGGCACCATTGCATTCCCCTTGAGACTTTTGCTCTCGGTGCCTAGGCACACACTGTGACTGGTTTTATGATGCCCATCCCTGCCACTCTTGTGTCTCCCCCTAGCCCCCCGACCCTCTAGCTATTCCATGACTCACATTTAATGCACATATCTACAGGTAGCGCCTCTGACACTCCTCTGTGGATTTCAGGGTGCACGCAGTTGGTTGGCTGAAGATGGCTCCTCCAAGGTCTACGTCCTCTTTGTATTCTCATATTCACTGTGGTTTAAATGGCACGGTGCCCATCCATCCACAACTGTGCACCTGCATGAATGCACACGCAGGGCTCTTCTCACACTGTTGCAATGACAGGATATGAGCACGGCCAATGGAATTAAGCAGTATTGGTGACTACATTTTGCCACAAGAAAAAAATTAATTATGTGGTGTAAGGTAGCACTTTTTTTTATAGTATGACTTATTTTGTAATTTTTACACATGATGATACTATCTGGACAAGGATTGCACCTCATTAATGCCAGTTTAACAACCATATACAATAAAAAGCTACAAAGATGATAAGTTAAACTTTTTGGGAAGGGCCTTCCTCTGCGTGCAAACAGGTCACCACGTTATTTTTTACATTTGATGTTTCAATCCTGTGTCTCCATGTTGCAGATCCCGTGTGCCCGAGTCTCTCAGAGTGCTTCTGCCACGGGTGTTCGTGTGATCCGTATCTCATCATGTGTGCATCTCCACTCAGTGTGACAGTGTCTGGTGTGTCGGCTAGTGTGCATGTGTATGTGATCACGTGCTTCGGTGCACCTGTGTGCATCTATGTATTAGTGTGTCTGTCTCACGGGGTGTGTGTGTTTCTCAGCGTGTGCATGCATGTGTGCCCATTTGCAGTGCGGTTTCTATGTATGTGGGGGTCCACAGGGGGTAAAAGACTTTGTCATTTACAACGCCATCACTTGATTAATGCTTCATGAAGGGGAAAAAAAACAATAACATTTTCAATGCCAATAGCTCAAAGCAATGTAATTGTGAGACCTATTGCATTGTAAATGCTTGTTCTTTTTTTAGGTCTCGCCTTGGCAGAGCATGCGCTGTCTCAGCGAGAACTAAAGTACTCTGTATGTTGAGTTACATTTAATGTAATCTGCCTTTCCGCTTGCTATTGGCTTAGTCGTGGTAGTGTTGTTATTATCTCACTTTGTGTTGGCTGTTGGTGATTTGCTAACTTCCGTGTAGTCCCGATACAGCGGCCCCTAACTGCGGTGTTATTTCTCTCTGCTTGCACTTCTTTTATTTGAAGTGCAGTGTGCCATCTGTTTTTCACGCTGTAGCCTGTCTTTGTAATTGGAGACTCCCTCCCCCCTCCCAATCAGTCACGGGGCTCCAGCCGCCTCACAGCTGAGCCAGGCCTCAGAGCAGGGGCCACTGCTATCTGTGCCTGCCCTGCTCCTCGCAGCTATTGTGCCCGTGGACTGGCATTTGTGTTGATACTGGAATGAATTGCTGTTTTGTTTAAGTACTAATGAAAAAGCTTCATAAAAATGCATTCCCTGTACCAACAAGAAATAGATTTTTACAAAGCATTTTCATTTGTACTTAAGAAGCAAAACTGCAGAATGTAAACCGCCTGTAAGGTTCTTAACAAGAGGCCCGGTGCAATCTTTCACTCCTACCCAACTGAACCAACGCAGTTAAACCCGCCGAGCAAGCAGCTCTCGCAGACTCTGAGACAGAGGAGTCTCGTATTCTTTTCCCCATCGAGCGTACGTCACTCGTTCACTTTCTTGTTGTTCGGTTCTTGTTGTTCATTAGGCCCAATTTAATCACCCGTTATTTTGAAGTCTGTTAACTTTCTGGTGATTTGTTTGCTGGAGACTTTACCGTTCTTTGATGCATGCCAACAGCTTAGCGAGTATTTGCATAGATATACAGCATGCTTTGCTATGATTTCAAAACCATTGATAACTCTCAAGGTTTTAAACATCATAAGATACATTGGGGCTTGCATAACAGTTTCTCTAGACCTTGACCATCCACCTATGTAAATATTTTATGCTTATTCGGGTTTGCTGCTGCTGCACACTTTGCCTTCTGAAAGTGGTTGCAGGGCTGGAAGATGTAGTTGACTTTCGTTTTAAGGTCAAGTGTCTGGGTGAGTCTTTCCCAGTGTAAGGAGCTTTTGATTATAGCATCACATTGGGCATTAGCTTAAATCTAGAAAAGTCGAAGTGTTTCTGAAAAATGCACTATCCTAGAGCTTTGTTCTGTCTTTATTTTGGGGTGAAAACCCTTGGCTAAAGCTTGCATGGGTTTCTGAGCAGTATTCTCTTACTACCCAACACTGGATTTTTTCCGATGTTACTCCCCTAACATTAACATTCTGTAGTAGAAAACATAAATGGAAAGATGGCGCTACCTCTGCCTCTGCCGGGAAGCTGCCAGTATTCCTGTATATTGGTTTACCACGCCTGTTTGTTTTCCCACACTTTCTTTTGTCACCTTTCTCGTCCTTGTCTGCTGTCTTTGGCTTGAGTTCTTGGTTTGGTTTGTTGTGCGTCAGGGATTGTTAATTATATGGTTTCCTTTGAAGTAGTTGACATACTCTCTATTTTGGCTTTCTCGTCCCTGTGTTGCTGGTTAGTATTGTGGCCAGGGCGGCTCCCTAACGGCAATTCCTGGAGCTCTGCCCACAGGTCAAGATGTGTGGAACCTGTACACACTCTGACTCCTTGCATATCCTTTACTGCCAGAACTGCCATTAGTTCAGTGTATATGTTGTATTCGTGCAGTCTAGTGTGTTGCCTGTATGTGGCTTGTGTGATCCACGTCTTTGCACTGTCTGTCATCAGATGGTCTGAAGAAGGATCGAGGCTCTGGAATTGCGCACTGTGGGAGTTGTCATTGGCTCATGACCGGCCTGCCTATAGACTGTACTTGTTCTGCACAGCTATTTTACAGCACCATGTGCTATGTGCGGTGCAGTGCATATGTATAGTTGGGGATATTTGATTGACGTGTGTTTTGCTTTAAACTATTGCCATTGTTTTAAGGAAAAACAGCAGTCTCTTTCAGAGCTGGCTGCCCCTATGCAATAAGTTATCAGTGACCCGTTCCTACTGTCTGTAAAACTATTTTTCTGTTGTATTGGCTTTCCCACTGCGCCTTTGCGCAAAGTTCCGAAATAACTTTGATGAAACAAGTGTGGTCCCTGGCAACTCCTCTTTTGGTTAGCACCAACTCAAGCGCGCTTTTGGTCTCAGAGCCTGCACCTGCAGTAACTGTATGCCCACTTATCAATATTTAAAGCCCATTTCACATTGCCTGCATTTTGTCTAAAATGTTGTTAGATCTTGTCTGAGCACAAAAAATAATGTAGGTATACATCATGTTAAATTTCACTGCAATTCACATTAAAGTGAACATCGCTGTGCTGAACTATATGCCGAGCTAACAATATACATTCTCAAAGTACGCCGATTTATTGTGCCAGGCATTTTATTCTAATGTTGATCGAATGGCAGGGGTTCCTTTTGTGTTGTTTTGATCTTCGTTGATTGATAACCTTCCCAGATTTCTGACATACGCTTCGCGGAAGATAAATGACTGCTACATTGCTAGGTTGTATAACACTGCACAAATATTTCCCTGCAGGAACAGCTGTGGCTGGTTTCCTGTGTGTAATGATTTTCTGAATTCAAAGTTATAGAGCAGACAGATGAGTTGACTTTTACTTGGATACAACCCAAGTCACTCCAGATTTATCTCACGGGCTGGAGTGCTTGTGTTTACCCTCCTATCTTGTGGTCTGATAGCAATGCTGGACCAAAACATGAACATGATGTTTTAAAAGCAATTGAAATCATGAATTTGCATTTCTATATGAAACCCAGAAACCAGTAAAAGCAAACCTGGTATAATGGTAAACAATCATTGGCATAGCCAATAGGTCTTGCCTTTATGCAAGTTTAAGCTATTAGCATTGTAAAGGACAATGCCTTTTATTTATGTTTTAAAAACCAAAATATAAATAAAAAGAATTGGCGTTTACAATGCCAATAGCTCAAACTCGCGTAAATGCGAGACCTGTTGCATTGCAAATGCTTGTTTCCCTTGTGATTCTACTGAGCTACTTTTTTCCAGACTCCATTGCTTGTAACTTTCATTGTGAAGCACAGTGTGACTGGCTTGCTGTTTGTGTAATTAACTGACAGCCTGCAACGCAGCTCCAAGGTTAATGGATCACAGGTCACTAACCTTTCTGCTGTAGCTCTTTGCTGAATGTTTGTGCAATGCCATGCTGCCAGGGGGATGACGTGGCATGCAAATGTCTGTTGTATGTTCACTGCAAAGATTCTTGTGCTTAAGGAATCTGTCAAATCCCAGCACAACTCAATTATCAGAGTTACTTAACAACATACGTTTGACACTTACAGGGCACATGATCCACCACCCACAGACTAAAATCCACTTTCCTTAACTACTTAAACATGTACTGTCATATACTGCTGTAAGTTTGTTGCATTATTCATACAACGTGATTGCGATTCTCCTATTACCATGACTAGAGAATCTGGATTTCATTAAAGACTCGGAGGCTAACATTATGCATATCACTTTTAATGCAGACCCAAGCAGCTGCATACATCATAAAGCAAAGGTTCCACAATAGAACATTAGCAAACAAATAAATGGCATGAACACATAACAATCCGCCTCTTTTAAATGTGGTGTACAGAAGAAAAAGTCCCAAAAACTTTAAGAAGAGTCGACATCTAAGCCATCACAAAGAGAAGAAAAGAGGAACGTTGAATGAACTTGTCCGAAGAGCAAAACCAAGAAGGTATGAGAGGTTATCTGGAAAAAAAGGAGAGAAAAATATGAATAATTCAAGTGGAGATAAAAATTGGTGATGAAACACATGTAAGAGAAAAGCATTTATGATAAACATAGCAATAAACAAAACATATAAGTATATATAAAAGAGGACATAAAGAATAGAAATAACAAAATGTATTCTGAATGTATAAACAACCACCCAAGGGAAAGGGTGGGAGGGATAATGTTAGCCTCCGAGTCTTTAATGAAATCCAGATTCTCTAGTCATGGTAATAGGAGAATCGCAATTTCATTACAAGACCGGAGGCTACCATTATGCATGTTGGTAGCCCTGTAAGACATCATCTGACATATGAGCGATTGGTTTGCAACAGTGTTGAGCAAAAGTTCTAGAATTAGACCAATCAGCTGCTTTAAGAATATCATCCAACTTACCTCCGGACCAGAAAGACTTACTGGTCATTGCACCTCTGATAGAATGTGGTTTAAAAATATTCAGATCGATACCTGCTAGGTTCATAACAATGTTAACCCATCTAGCAATAGAGGCAGAGGTAATACCTTTGTGAGGTTTAACGAATGAGATAAGTTACTGATTCACACCAGAGGGGCGAAGAGCATTCATTCTGAAATTATATTCTTTCATACAGTCTACAACACAAAGCTTTTTGTATAGATCAAAACGTGGGTAGAAGATAGAATCGGACATAGTCTTGGTTCTTCTATACACTTCAAATTTGACTCCAAACATGTCATAGGATCTATAAGAAATATCAAGAGCTTTAACATCAGAGACCCTACGGCAAGATATTAAACAAAGTAGTGTTGCGAGTTTAATGGAAAGGTTCTTTTTGTTCAAGAGGGAGTTATCAGGCCAACTAGAGAAAAGATCAAGAATTAATTTGACGTTCCAGAGAGATTGGTATCTTGGTTTAGGAGGTCTCCTTAATCTAATACTTTTAAGAACTCTACAAATAATAGGATTTTTACCTACCGTTTTACCGTTGATCAGAGCATGGCCTGTGGAAATGGCTGATCTATAACAATTGATAGATCTGTAACTAAGGCCCGTTTCAAATTGTTCCACAAGAAAGTTAACTATATCAACGAAAGGTGCTTCCACGGAATCCAGGTTCCTTTCCAGGCACCAAAGAAACCAGACTTTCCAAATGTTGTTGTACCGGTAGTGTGTACCAGGGGCCCATGACTCACCGAGGAGAGCTGAAGCTGCCGACAAAATTACTGCGAGATCATTGGATCTCCTGAAACTCTCCAGGCAAGAAGGTTCAAATTCTCTGTTTGAACAAGAGGGTGAATTTGACCGTCTAGGTCTGTATGAAGGTCCGCGAGGGAAGGAATTAGGAAGGAAAGATCGTGCGTCAGTTCCAGGGTATTTGGGAACCAGGCTTGGCATGGCCGAAAGGGAGTCACCAGGACAATGGAAGAGCGTTGTTGTCTCACTTTCTGCAGGACTCTCTTGATCATGGCAAATGGAGGGAAGGCATATGCGTTGGTCCCGTCCCATGATTGTAGAAATGTGTTCACGCTAGAGTACCCGGGTCGGTCACCCAGCTGTAATAATTCTCCAATTGGAATGTTAGTCTGCTCGCGAAGAGATCTATTTGGAAAGGACCCCAAAAATTGTTGAGGGAATCGAATACAGAGGTGTTGAGCTTCCAGTCGCTGTGGTCTAGGAGGAACCTCGAGTTCCAATCCGCACAAAGGTTGGATTTCTCTGGAAGATATTCCGCTCTTAGGGAGATCCTGTGTTCCAGGCAGAACATCCAAAGTTTTTTGGCTAAGTTCGAGAGGTCTTTCGATTTGGTACCTCCCAAGCGGTTTATGTAGGCAACAGCGGACATGTTGTCCATTTTCAGAATAACCGATCTGCCTTAAAGAGAGTGTTTGAAACTCATTAGAGCATAAAGACCTGCGGTTAATACCAGGTAATTTATGTGGTGGGAAAATTCTTCTTGAGACCAAACCCCTCCAGTATTCTGATCTAGGAGACAAGCACCCCAGCCATGAAGGCTCGCATCTGATTCTAAGACAAAATCTGGCGCTGAACCAAAGATCGCTCTGCCGTTCCAAGCGTCCAAATTGTCTAACCACCAGGTCAGTTCCAAAATGGCCTCCTGGTTTAAGCAAACACGATCTCCGTACCAGAGGCCCTCGCTTTTATCCTTTGAAGGGCTCGATAATTTAGGGGGCCCGGAACGATAGCTTGAATAGACGCTCGTCTGGGATACTTGCAGCATTTTTAATCTTCCCCCATTTACAGTGTGTGACTATAGGGAGATTCTCCTTGGCAAGATCAGTGCGTCTGCATAACGTAGAGTTAAGGTAAGATTCTTAACTGATTCTTTTTTCTTTTTGTTTTTCGACAATTCACAGGTTTGTTTACGCTATTTGCAAATATGTCCTTTTACCACTGCATTTACAACTATGAATGCAATCGACGGGGGGCACCACTCCATATACATGCAGTGTATCGATATTTGCGCCCCACATAAATATGGATACAATGTATTACTCTCCTTTATGTCATTTGTATTTGAATCATGCGATTATTCATGTTTTGTATTCTTACTTGATGTCGATATTGGGTTTTTGACCTTCCTTCCACCCTTTTGTAAAGCGCTCTGATATCCTTCGGGATCTTGTTTGCGCTATATAAAACTTAATAAATAAATAGAAGAGGAGAGAAGACCCAGGAGCCTGGCTAAATCCCTTAAGGATAGATTTAGTAGTTTTATGACGTGTCTTATCTCTTTCCTGATTTCGGAAATCTTCTTTGGTGGAAGAAGAAGGCAATTTGTGGTGTCTCGGGCGAAACCCAGGAATTCCATAGTCTTTGAGGGGGATAGTATCGATTTCTCTTTGTTTATGATAAATAAATCCCAGGTTCTCTGGAAGGTCTTCAGGTCTTGAATAATTTGAGAGTGATCTTGAGACAGGATAAGGATATTGTCTAGGTATATGATAAGACGAATACCCTTTTCTCTTAAAGATGAGGCTACTGCTCTCATTACCTTGGTGAAACACCGAGGGGCCGAGGAGAGGCCGAAGGGAAGAGCTTGGAATTGAAAGAGATGGTTTTAGTATTAAATCTTTTTATTGAGAAATCAGCTCGCTCATAGTAAATTGAACATTTGCACTTCGGAAAAATAAAGGGGACAGGCAATACATAAGCATGTGAGATAGAAATACTGTGACATGCATGGCTAAGGAGCCCAGAAGCCCAATGGTCCGTCCCTCCTTTAAGCAGAATTAAAGCGACGAGCCCTTAATAATTAGAGAAAACCAAAACAGGATCCAACCCCCAGTCCCCCCCCTACGGCCCCCCGCCTACCCTCCCACCTCCCTTATTCCAGGTCCAAAATCCCTCCTCATCCACACTTCCTACCACTCCGAAACCTTTCACACCTCTACCTGAGACAAACGTAATAGTCGCAAATATCGGGGGCATGTCACCTCTCTAAAGTCAGTTGCCAATAGGGACAGGAATGGCTGCCATAGTTCCGCATACTTGGACCCCTCCTCTGTTTTAATTAATGATAACTTTTCCATGCCCAGGATCAACCAGAGGCGATGCAACCAACCCTGGAGCGTGGGGATGTGTGGAGTGCGCCAAAAAGCCAGCACGTTCTGGACTGCTGAGCCCAGGGAAATAGCAATCAGTCTACCCCTGCGTGATTTCAACGGGTAAGTGATGCCATTAGGTAGACCTAGGAGGACATAGGCAGGGAACCTAGGAATTTCTGTATCTAGGTGTGTGTCTACCTCGTCTAGGACCAACTTCCAATACCCCTGAATCTGGGCACAGTCCCACAACAAATGTACTAAAGTACCCCTCTCACCGCATCCCCGCCAACAATGAGGCGTCCCTCGTGCGATCCATTTCGTGTAACCTCACTGGTGTGTAATACCAGTATGTCACTAATTTGGTGAACGTGTCCGTCAACCCCATGTGGTAAGCGAAGTGTCGTGCACGGTAGTAGATACCCTCCCATTCTTTGCAACTTAACTCCCGCCCCAACTCCCTCTCCCAGCGGGCCCTGCCCGAGTTATACACGCGGGAGAATCGATCTATTAGCATGCGGTATAAATCCGAATTGAGACGCTTATCCGCCGTCTGCGTAATTAGCCAGCGCTCATAAGAACTGAGCTTCCGATCCGCCCCCTCCCGAAACTGAGCGTGGAGCGCCCAGTGCCGCACCTGCAAATATCGAAGCCGTTCCGTTTCCGGCAAGCCATATTTCTGTTTTAGAGTCTCGAAGGGGACTATTCCTTCCCCTGTATACAGGTGGAACAGAACTCTACACCGCGCCGGGCATCACTTAGCGAAGGCCTGGATGTCTCGACTCGGTCCAAAATCAGGGTTTTCTAACAGCGGTGTAAGTGGGGACGGGAATGTTGTGAACTAGTGCTTCGCACTGGTCTGGTCCCAAATTTCCATGGGGACTCGTGTGATAAACGAGGCGTACAGGTTGGGAGGTCGGTGTTGTCTGCGGAGAAAGGGGACCTCCTGCAGCGGGCGGCCCGCTACTGCCTGGTCTTGAAAGAGCCAGTGTTTGTCCAACTCCCATCGGCTCCACTCCACCAAAGTCCGGAGCTGAGTCTCTTGATAATACAGCATCAGATCCGGGAGTCCCACCCCACCCTTCTCCGGCTGCAGCATGGCCAGCCTAAGTTTCAACCTCGGGCGTTTACCGTTCCATATGAATTGGGCGAGTTCCAACTGAGTTTGGCGGATCCAGCCCTCCGGAGGGCGGAGTGGTACCGCTCTAAATATGTACAGGATTTGCGGGAGAATGGTCATTTTTACGGCAGCTACTCTTCCCAGCCAGGACGGCGGGGAGTGCCGCCATCTACCCAATTCCGAACGGAGTGTCTGACGAAGCTTGGCGTAGTTGATACGGACCGTGTCTTGCAGGGTGGCCGCCAGCTGAATTCCCAGGTATGGGACAGTCTCTGATGCCCATCGGAAGGGAAAGTGCTCCTGCAGGGAGGCACGAGTGCGCCCATCGAGCGAGAAGTCCTGGGCCACCGATTTCGTCATATTAACCTTAAAACCCGCCGCACCAGCAAACGATTCTAGAATCTCCATGCAAGCCAACAGGGAGGTGCTGGGAGCGGCTAGAGAGAGCAGGACGTCGTTCGCGTATAGGCTAATCTTGTGCACATACGCACCAAACTTAATTCCCTGTACCCTCTGATCTGATCTTATGGCCTGCGCCAACGGCTCCATATAAAGGGCAAATAACAGGGGTGACAGCGGACACCCCTGCCTCATCCCCCGTTCAATGGGGAAGCGGGGCGAGGAGCACCCGTTGACTCTTAGTGTCGCCGTGGGGAAGGTGTAACAGTTCAGAATTCGCGTCCGAAACGTCAATCCTATCCCTACTTTTATCAGGACTTGTTCCAAGTAAGGCCAATGCACCCGATCGAACGCCTTTTCAGCATCAATCGCAAGCATCATAAATTCCACTGACGTCTGCGTGGCCTTCTCTATCAGGTGTAGCGCCCTCTTGGTGTTGTCGACTGTTTGTCGCTCTGGAATGAACCCAGCCCGGTCCGGCTCGATCAGTACCTGCATGAGCGGTGCGAGCCGCGCAGCCAGGATGCGAGTGTAGATCTTGAGGTCGACGTTGAGGAGCGAAATGGGACGGTCCTTTCCTGGCTTAGGGATGACGGATCTGCTGGCGTCTAGCAGATCACTCGGGTTGGCGCCGGGCTCCTCAAATGAGTTAAAGAGGGCCGTCAATAACGGTGGTACTTGCGGACAGAATGTTTTATAAAAAATTGCTGTAAAGCCGTCCGGCCCCGGCGCCTTGGCCAACCTGAGACGCGAGATAGCCGAGATCACCTCTTCGGGCCTAATCTTGCTATCTAAACATTCTGTTTGGTCTTTTGACAAGGCAGGAAGTGTGATGGACTCTAGAAAAGCCTCACCGTCAGCGGGGTCAAGACACGCCCCTGCATATAGGGAGGTATAAAAATCACTAAAGGCCTTAGCAATGGCGCCGTCATCCGTAGCCCGAACCCCGTCCCGGGTAGCGATCTTTTGCACCGTATGTCGCTGTTGAGTTTCCCGGAGTGCGCGCCCCAGCAGTCGCCTGCACCTGTCCCACCCGGTGTAGTACATGTGCCTTATCCTCAGGGCCGCGAATTCCGCCCGGTCTTGATCTAAGGCGGCCAGCTGCTGTCGTATTTGACGGAGCTGCCGCCACACCCGGGGCGCGCCTGTCCTTTGGTGCATTTGTTCTAACTCTCGTGTCCGCTTCGTGAGTTCTTCGCGCTTGCAAGCCCTCTCCAGGTTTTCAGCCGCCGATATTGCTATAAACTCGCCGCGCAATACCGCCTTGAGTGCCGCCCAGTGTGTCGCTAATGTGGTGTCCGAGGTGTGGTTATGAGACAGATAGTCTGTAATGGCCCCCCCTAATCTTCTCTACTGTATCCTTATGGTGAAGCAACGTGTCTCGCAGCCGCCAACAGCGGGTAGGCCGAGTCACAGGAGGGAAGGAGAACACTACTGACACTGGAGCATGATCGGAAAGCGCCGCAGCACCTATCTCTACCTCTGTCGCAAGCGCCTGAAGGGATGTGGAGGATAAAAAGTAGTCCAGCCTAGCATAGGTTTTCTGGGCGTTAGAGTAATAGGAGTAATCCCTAGCTCCTGGGTGAAAGCTGCGCCGAAGATCTACCATTCCCAACTTCTCCAGCCTTGCTAACCCCCCCCCCCCCCTCTAAATTACCTGCCTGCGTGGAGCGCTGTCCCGACCTGTCCAGCAATGTATCAAATACCAAGTCGAGATCGCCCCCTACCAGTATATGCCTATCCGGTGTTGTGGTAACCTCGCTGAGTGCCTGGTGGAGAAATTTCTCTTGACCCTCATTTGGAGCGTAGATGGAGCTAACTGTGAAGGAAGTGTCACCTAGAGAAAATATGTAGGAGAGTAGCCTCCCTTGTATGTCCGCCACTTTCTGTCCCACCCTCCCCCGAAAGTGCTGGGACACCAGGATCGCAACCCCCATAGTCTTGGTGGGGCTAGAAGAGAAGAATTGAAATGGGAAGCTACGCGCCTTCATCCTGAGGCAGTACTTGGTCAACAGATGTGTTTCCTGAAGAAGGCAAATGTCAGCCTTTGAGTTCTCCATGAACGATAAGACTGCCCTCCGTTTCACGGGGTTGTTTAGGCCTCAGACATTCAATGTGAGTAAGCGCAATTCAGTCGCTGGCATATGTCCCCACTAACCTTAAACCCTCTGTGTCCCCATGCAATGACTCTCCTATGGCACACCTAAGTGCTGGGGATTGACCACCCTGCCCTAGGGCACCCCCCTCACTCCGACAATCAACCTTCAGAGTCTTCACCCCTCTACACACACACATGCATTCGTGGACCTGGAACACCCCCCTCACCCCAACAAATCTACCCCCGATAACTTTTGGTGAAGAAAGAATAGTGCCCCCCCCCCCAACAGTAAAACCAAATCAACAATCTTGTCCATCATCCTGAGGTGATTGGTAGAAAACAACACTGGGGAAGTCTGTCAGATCAGAAAGTATCCTCCCTCTCGCCGACAGTATATTGCATAGTAAATACGTGACCCAGCCAGGAATACTCTTCTCGCGTTTCAGCTGGGGTGGGATGCCTCGGCCCCCGACGATACTGCCTCCACTGCTGCCCATTGGCCATTCTTGATCTCTGCAGCTGGTGGTTTCTTGACCCGCCGTCGCCTAGCCTGTTGTTGGCAGCAGGGTTTACCATCGTCCATCTCCGGTGTGGAGCCCTCTGTCTTCTGTCTCAGCCGGTGTTTCCAGGCCCAACAGGTTACAGGCTTCTTTTAAAGACCGAAGTTGGTACAACTTATTGTCCTTTTTGAAGATCAAACGGAAGGGGTGGCCCCAACTGTAGGAGATGTTTTGTTGTTGAAGGAAAGTCGTGACAGGTTTAAAACAACATCGTCTGACCCCAAAAAGTGAGGGGGTGCTTCTGCCGCGCCTTCAGCAAGATCTCTTCTTTAGTGCGGAAGTCCTGCACACATGCGAGGATATCCGGTGGAGGGGCCGACGAATGGTGCGGGGTACCCACTCTATGTACCCGGTCTATCCGGATGTCCGTGTCTGCTGGGCACCCCAGGATGTGGCGAAACAGGGCGCCGGTGAAGCCCACGAGGTCCCTGGTGTCCTCGGACATAGTTACGCCTCGGATGCGGACATTATGGCGTCGGGAGCGATTCTCCAGGTCTTCGGCGTGCGACTGTAGGTCCACCTGCTGAGAGTGAATCCAGACTATTTCTTGTCGTAGCGCCTCCAATTCTGTATCCCGGTACTCACTCTTGGTCTCCAGGTCCGCAACGCGCTCTCCTATGCCGTCCACGTCCCTGCGTACATCTCTGATCTCGTCCGCAAACTCTTTCTGTAGGGCATCAATGTCTTCCCGCAGGGACGTGAACAGCGACTCGAGGAACGTCTTAGTAATCGGTTCCGTACTTGCCGCTCGACCAGCCGCTGCCGGGAATGGCGCCCCCTCCTTTGTCTGTTGCGACATTTGGACCTTAGCAAAGAGGTCATTGACCATTTTATCCTTCTTCACCCTCGTAGTGGACATCTCTGGGCTCCGACGGGACCGTGCACCGGGAGGGCCCTCCCGCCACCCAGGCCCGACCGCGACGGCGGCCTACCTTCTTCCCGTCGTCTGACAAAGTTCAGCTGAGAGGGCTCCTGCCGACCACCGCCCAACCGGCCCCTGGGGTGCACCGCCAGGCACAATCCGGCGCTTTTCCGCTGTTAGGCAACTCCGCAATGGCACCTGATAGCTCACTCACGAGGACACGTGGCGTACTGCGCCGTGTTTCAGGGGCAACACCCACCGCTCTAGTCCACCTGGGGTCTCTCACTCTCCGGCGTCAGTCCAACGCCCCCGTACTCCGCCACCCCGGTCAGCTGCTGCTCTAAGAAGCCACCCTCTCTCCAGGCAACGCTGGCCTCTCACGTGCAGGCCCCGCTGTCTGCGCCTTCCTCCGCGGTTCGATGGAGTCGGCCTCCGCTCACCTCGCTCCCTCCGGGCCCCCCTGCTGCCACGTCGCGGATCTCCCAAGGTGTCCACAGCTCTCCTGTTTCCCCCGCTGCCTACCGGCCCCTCGCTGCCGCCGATGATCATGGGGGTCGGCGATCCGGGTCCTCCCGGCGTTATCACCAACCCTCCCGCTGCAGTGATCTGCCGTGCGCGGGGGCTGCTATCATCACAGTCCCGCCGGCCCCGATCCAAGATGGCGCCACCTTCGAATCTCCACTGGAAGTCTTAGGGCCTTTGCAGACTGCTCCCCACCTCCAGAGCAGCCGCCGCTGTCCTCCGTCAGACCGGCAGCCTCCCCTGGTACGATGCAACCAAAGCCGCACAGTAACGGTCCCAGGGGCCGATCTCCGCTCGCCCCTCTCACTGCCGCTGCATACACGCACAAGATGGCGGACGGCCAGGCAGCATTCACCTCCTCCACTACTACCGGGTTGGGGTCTGTGCTCGGAACCTCCGGTCTCCTCCGAGCGACTCACCACCCCTGCCGTCTCCGCTGATCCGTTCCTCAATCAGGGGCCGGGCCGCTCGCCCTCCGCAGCCTGCCTTCTTCCTAGCTTGTCGCCAACTGCTGCCTCCGATCCGCGTCCGGCACCCGTTCTGGATTCTAAGACCTCCGGCTCGGTGTCTGCCGACCGCCCGATGCTCCGTAGGTCGCCGGTGTTAATCACCTCCTGTCTCGGGAGCCGACCCCTGCTGTTTTGGCCGTGGGCCTGTGCTATTGAAAACTGTCGGCGGGAGCTCCGGCACAGTGCGACAGATCACGCTGCCATCTTGGCCACGCCCTCGAAAGAGATGGTTTTTTCAAATAAACTGAAGGAAGGGTTGATGTTCCTTGCCCATCGCAATGGTAAAGTAGGCATCCTTTAGATCTAATTTGACCAACCAGTCCCCTTCCAACAATAGATCTCTCAGAAGATGGATTCCTTCCATCTTGAAGTGTCTGTAAACAAGATATTTGTTGAGCTCCCTTAGGTTTATGACGGGCCTCCAACCTTTGTCCTTTTTTTCTTCAAGAAAGAGTGTGCTTATAAACCTCAGCAAGTCCATAGGGGCTTCTACAATTGCACCTTTCTGAAGCATCGAGGAGATCTCCTCCTCTATTTTTTTCTCTTGAGCTAAAGTGAGCGGAATTTCCCTGGGAAGTGAATTTTGAATTGGAGTTTCTGTAAAATCTATAGCAAACCCGATTACGGTATTTAGAACCCAAGGGTCTTGAGTGATGAAGTGTCCAGTTCTGAGAAAAGAATTTCAGTCTGCCTCCCACCTTTGGTGAAGAAGAAGGGGAAGGATAAAGGATTGTAGTACTCACTTTGAGGGTTGGTGTCGCCAGATGCTCCTCTTGCTCTGAAGCCTCTTGAGCGGAAGCCTCTTCCTCTTGGCGGGTAGAATTGATGTTGATTAGAGGATTGGTAGCCTCTTCCACCGAAACCTCCTGATCTCGAATAGGGCCTGCGGTTGAAGCGGCCGGAAGATTGGCCCCTTCTTCCGGCCCTGCCAAAAAGGTTGTTGGAATTAAAGACTCTTTTCATATTCTGATGGGCTTTGTCTAATGCCGTGAAGGTAGAAACATATCTACCTAAGTTTTTAATTAGGTCTTCACCGAAAAGCAAACCCTTAGGGTTGAGTGAGGGTTCCTTGTCAGCTAAGTAGCTCAATTTGGGACTAATCCTGGTTAAGACTACTCTTCTCCTCTAGGAGTTAAGACCTGCATTGGCGTTGCCCAACAAAACTAAGGCCCTTTGACTCCAACCTCGAATTATATCGGTGTTCAGTGGAGAGCCATTAAGATAGCTGTCTTCGGCAGCATCGATGATCTTAGCTAAAGGTCCTAGAACATCCAGGACCCATCTTGGCAGATCTTAAGGGATCTCTCTAAACCCTTTCTGGGATCCCTACCAAGTTTAAATAGGTATGTGATTAGTTCAGAGTTGAGGTTTGGGGTCTGGCAATCCCTACCCTCTATTGACGGTCTTGAGCATTCAGCTCTTAAAAGATTGCGGGTCTCCCTCTCGAGAGGATTCCTTAGCCATTTTGCAATAAATTTGCAAACGTGTTCAAGGGGAATCCACTTTGAACTCCTGGGATGTTTGATATTAAAGGGAGAAAACATCTCCTCACCTAGGGGGTCAATATACTGTCTTTTGAGGATGAAGGTAGATTATCCTCAAAGGGTTGGAAATCAAGATCTTGTTCGTCCTCATTTAGGTTGAGGATATATTCATCCGGAAATTCAGAGGCATCATCATCATGGCCGTCGGTGTGAAAATTGTCATCATGTCCAAATTGTAGACATCATCACTTTGAGCACTTTGATAGATTGTGTTCCGGGGACACCCATATACTTTGTGCTTCTGAGGACACCTTTCAATCTCTTGCCGCTGAGGAGTGTATGAGGTGCGGAGACCTCCCATTTATTTTGAGGTTCCAAGACCTCCCGTAGTGCTCTTTGGGGTATACTCAATATTTTTGGTCTTTTTAGATTTCTTACCCCTTATTTCGATGAGATTGTTCTCGTCTGTCAGGTTATGTTCGGCAGTATCATCCTCTTCAGAGGTGATTGATCTTTTAGAGGCCATAAGTGTAGTGTAGAGAAGTGTGGCTCACTGGTTAGAGGCGGCAGATCCATAAGCAGAGAACGGCCCGGGACCAGGGTTCGATTCCCGACGCGGCAGGGTCGTGGACCAGGGTCAGCGGACTCGATAATTCTCGCCTCGGTGCCTACTCTAGTCAGAAACCACACTCGGCAACTCTGGGCATCAGCTTGCCTCATCTTCACAACGGCCCCCCCAGACCGCCGGGGATGCTTGGTCGCACCTTAGAGATACCCATCAGGGACCATCTCTCAGGGTGAGCCAGGACGGGTTCCCCAGCGGTCGAAGCGTGGAGATACTCCTCCGGGAGTCGATTCCTAGCGCTATATAAACCCACAATTAAATTAAATTAAATTAAATAACCAGGGATAATGTTGAAAACATACAGGATCTCATTTCCTTGTGAATTAGGTTTTTGATTGCCTCATTTCCAATATCAGATACAGGGGCGCTAGCCTCATCTGAGTCTGTGTCAGACATAGTGTAAAGAACTATGAACAATTATATTTTTTCCCCCTTTTTTTTTTAAAATATATATATATGACCTTTTTCTTTTACATTTTTTTTTTTATATATGACCTCTTTTTTTTTTATGTGTGTGTATTGAGGCCAGGTAAACAAAAACAAGCATTGGAAATGCAATAGGGCTCGCATTAGAAAAGTTTGAGCTATTGGTCTTATAAATGATTTTTTTTTTATTTATGTGTTATTTTTTAAAATAGCTAAATTAATAACGTTGTCATTTACAATGCCAATAGTTATAACATTTGCAAATGTGACACCTATAGCATTTGTAATGCAACATGTTTTGTATTTACGTGACTTAGATGTATTGATATTACAAATAACAATGGCTTTTAATTTTTTAAAATAATTAATACTTAAATAATTTATTTAATTTGTAATGGCAATAGCTTAAACTTTTGTAAATAACTTTTGTGAAGATTTTGTTCAGTGTTTTTTATTGTGACGAAAATCCAAGAACAGAAGTGAAATATTAACATCTTTTTGTGATTTGTAATAAAGCGTGAACGCTTGAAAACAGCTTCAAACATTGAAAGAACATATTTGAACCAGTGATGCTGTGGTTGCGCTGAGTGATGCTGTGGTTGCGCTGAGTGATGCTGTGGTTGCGCTGAGTGATGCTGTGGTTGCGCTGAGTGATGCTGTGGTAGTGCTGAGTGATGCTGTGGTAGTGCTGAGTGATGCTGTGGTAGTGCTGAGTGATGCTGTGGTAGTGCTGAGTGATGCTGTGGTTGCGCTCAGTGATGCTGTGGTTGCGCTGAGTGGTGTGTGCATCGGTGGAGCTTAGTGGGTGCATTGGTGGAGCTGTGCGGTAGGTGCATTGGTGGAGCTTAGTTGGAGCATCGGTGGAGCTGTATGTGGGTGCATCGGTGGAGCTGTGTGGTGGGTGCATCGGTGGAGCTGTGTGGTGGGTGCATCGGCGGAGCTGTGTCGGTGGAGCTGTGTGGTGGTTGCATCAGTGGAGCTGGGTGGTGGGTGCATCGGTGGAGCTGTATGGTGGGTGCATCGGTGGAGCTGTGTCGGTGGAGCTGTGTGGTGGTTGCATCAGTGGAGCTGGGTGGTGGGGTGGGTGCATCGGTGGAGCTGTGTGGTGGGTGCATCGGTGGAGCTGTGTGGTGGGTGCATCGGTGGAGCTGTGTCGGTGGAGCTGTGTGGTGGCTGCATCGGTGGAGCTCTGTGGTGGGGGCATAGGTGGAGCTCTGTGGTGGGTGCATAGGTGGAGCTCTGTGGTGGGTGCATAGGTGGAGCTCTGTGGTGGGTGCATCGGTGGAGCTCTGTGGTGGGTGCATCGGTGGAGCTGTGTGGTGGGTGCCTCGGTGGAGCTGTGTCAGAGCTACTGCTAACCAAACAATGAAATTACACAGTAAAATGTATATCAAATATTTGAATTAAACATATGCATAATTTATGTCTCATTACCTTAGGCAGATAAAATGAATGCATACGTTCCCGGCAAGATGTGGTGACAATGGATTGGGAAAAACAATACTTGGGTATCAAACATACGAGCAAAACTGTTTAAATAAAACGCGGGAAAGAGCCTTCTCTTTAAACAAGCAGAGACGGTGGGGAGGGGTGTGGGGCAGGGTGTGGGGCAGGGCAGCAAGACACAGAAGTGCTGGGTGAGATCATAGAGGAAGCATCTGGAGCAAAACATTTTAAATTAATGAAAAGAAATCCTAAATCAATGTGCGAGCAGCAGAGAAGTGACGGCGGGCAGCAACACTGAGAAGTGGTAGGTGAAATAAAGGCATATGTTACCGGCAAAATGTGGTGACAATGGTTTGTGAAACACAATATTTAGGTATCAAACATACAAGCATTTTAAATAAATAAAATGCTGAAAGGAGCCTATTCTTTAAACAAGCGGAGACGGTAGGGAGGGGTGTGGGGTGGGGCAGCAAGGTAAAGAAGTGCTGGGTGGGAGCAGAAAGGAAGCGACTCGAGCAAAGCATGTAAAATAAATTAAAGAAATCCTAAATCGCAGTGCAAGCAGCAGGGAAGCAACGGCGGGCAGCAACACTGAGAAGTGGTAGGTGGAAGCTGAAAGAAGAAATGCGGGTATTTTTCTTTAGTAGAGACTGGAAACACGAGCACCACGAGCAAAACAGTTTAAAACCAGCATAAAGGGAGACACGGTCTTGCGACCGTGAAACTGAAAGTATGGCCGGCCGGCCGTGAATAATTAGGGGATGAGCGCACGCTGAGAAGCTTGTGGGAGGGGAGGCTGGGCTGCCTTGATGTGGTAATGCAATGCAAGGCAGGCAGGCAGGCGGCTGGTGGCATTGTGCACGCGCTTTTTAGGGCTTGCGCAATGACCTAAAAAGCACATGCACTGCATGGAATCGCCAGTGGTTAAACGCTGGATAAATGAGTTATATACAAAAAATATTTGTGTAACCTGCACACCCTGTTTTTTGCGAAAAGCTTCTAACTTATGACCATCGGTGCAGACCTGCTGCCTGACTAACCCCTGTCAGGTTCCTATTATAACTGCAAAATCAGACACAACTATGTCCCTTGCAGGAATGCACTGTTCGAATTGGCTCAAGTGCCAAAGTTCCTTACCCACTTTTTAAAAAAAAAGTAATCATATGTATCTGTGATTGAACCTTCACTAAACCATATGTATCTTCAAAATCTTAATACACAGACACAAACAAATTCCATGTTCAAAAACGTCTGGTTCTCTTTACTTTTGTATTTCAAAATTATGTGCTTATTCTGATTTTTCATTATTTTTTGCTTTTTGTTAGCATTTTGCAAACATATTCACAATTGATTTTCATTGAAAATATAATGCGATATAATGTGATTCTTCAAAACAAATTATCAACATCATACACATGTGATACAACAGTTATATCAAGACTTTGCGACGACTCCCTATCAAGACTTTGCGACGACTCCCAATGCATTTAGATGCCAGAGCATCTTCGTAAGGGGAATTACTGTGTGGGAGAGATATATCATGTGAGACAACAAAACAAACTGAAACGAAACATGTTTCATCACATTCCCAACATCGCATGCTGTGTGAACACTCTACTTCTAGATTTCATGCAACTAATAATATCTAACATTGTCCAAGCCTACTGGCAACTCAAGCACTATAGTGATACTACTGTGGTGTTCCCTATACATGCCATTAGATTTCTTGATTAGCGCACCCAACGTATGCTTCCTATTGACACGTGACATCCATGTGACCAGCACCAAAAAACGTATGTAAAAAAATAATAGCGTACTTTTCACCAAGAAGTTGTACCTAAAGTACGTTACTGAACAAAACTCTTTCTGCAATCGAAAAAGAAGAAAAGAAGAAGAAATAAGCGTAAATGTATCCAGTACTGTCGATAGCCCAAAGCCTTTGTCGCCTGACATAAACCAACTACTTACTTCCAAAATGTAGTCGCGCATCACACGAGACCTGTATCTGCAACAACTGCACCGTCTACAGAGTAGAACACAACTTTTACTCCATATGTTATAAACCGGCGTCCTCACTATAACTCATTCTCACACTAGCCCTTACCTTACAACATACTCCGTTTTCGTCGTCTACTCCGATCTCTGAGAAGTCAGCCGAGCGTCGGCTTTGCATGACGGGACGTAATTTAAACGTCCGTCATCAACATAGGACTAGTGCCCCACCCACCCGACTCGTGCTGTCCTAACGCGCAATTTTCTACAAATCGAACATAATAAAACATTTTTTAAAACTACACCTTGATCTAAGAAAGTCGCTATGTTTGTGGATGCGTATAATGTGTATTTTACTGCATCTACGAAGTTGCCACGAGCTTGCATACCAAACGGTGTGCATAGAAAGAGGACTATCGATAACACAACTTTATTTAAAACCTAATCAAGGACATAAGGATCAAAGTCTTGATAGGGAGTCGTCGCAAAGTCTTGATATAACTGTTGTATCACATGTGTATGATGTTGATAATTTGTTTTGAAGAATCACATTATATCGCATTATATTTTCAATGAAAATCAATTGTGAATATG
The DNA here is from genome assembly GCF_964261635.1 of Lissotriton helveticus. Classification (NCBI taxonomy): domain Eukaryota; kingdom Metazoa; phylum Chordata; class Amphibia; order Caudata; family Salamandridae; genus Lissotriton; species Lissotriton helveticus. The sequence goes on from NC_136061.1 coordinate 2,110,797,408, forward strand.
TTTGCAAAATGCTAACAAAAAGCAAAAAATAATGAAAAATCAGAATAAGCACATAATTTTGAAATACAAAAGTAAAGAGAACCAGACGTTTTTGAACATGGAATTTGTTTGTGTCTGTGTATTAAGATTTTGAAGATACATATGGTTTAGTGAAGGTTCAATCACAGATACATATGATTACTTTTTTTTTAAAAAGTGGGTAAGGAACTTTGGCACTTGAGCCAATTCGAACAGTGCATTCCTGCAAGGGACATAGTTGTGTCTGATTTTGCAGTTATAATAGGAACCTGAAAGGGGTTAGTCAGGCAGCAGGTCTGCACCGATGGTCATAAGTTAGAAGCTTTTCGCAAAAAACAGGGTGTGCAGGTTACACAAATATTTTTTGTATATAACTCATTTACCCCCATTGGTGACCAGCACCCTTAAAATAAAAACATAAGAATATACAATCATCATGAATTTCGAAGAAATATCACACTTAACAGCTAATCAAGCTGAGGTGAAAGGTTACACAGATGAAGAAGCAACCAGTATATATTCGTTGATCAAAGAAACTAGGGCTTTTCAAGCAGCTCCAGGCTCAACTAGCAAAACACTCAAGCAACTTCAATATACTCTTAGAAAAGAGGTAAACCAGAGGCTACATGCCTCCACGTTGATTCAGTACCACCGGGTAAAACGGATCCCACGAGGACTGAGGATTGCATTGAAACCGATGCTTTTTAAATTTAATAAACCATTCATGGTCAAATGGTATTCGATCCTTAATAAGTGTTCTCTTGACCTAATACTTTTAATTATAGAGGAACTATCGGATATTTTGAAAGAATTGGCAACCGAGATTCAAGATTTGAAGACTAATTTAGACTCACGAATGACAAAGGAACAGTTTGATCAAGCAATGAAAGATATTAATGAGACCATAGAGGCACATGAGAAAGAGGTACATGAGAGGAAGTTGAGAAAATTTCGTAGAGATACAATTGACTATAAGTTAGACGAGGTGTATACGTGGGCGGAGGTATACGCCCAGAGACGCCCATTCAGAAAAACACAAGCTTCTTCAGAGGAGAGTGTGGCCACTGAACAGGACACTACCTAACAGACCTCCAGCACCGACGACGAGTCCTACTTCAATGACAGAACATGGAGCATCCACCAGTGGAACTGACAGAGAGTCTTTTTTAGAGGCAGGCCAGAGAAGCGACCATCCACCTCAAGAGGACAGAACAAGCAAAACAAAAGGGTCAGAAGGGGACAAGGCTCAACAAGAACAAAAAAAGCCCAAACCAAGGGGGAAAAATCGCTAGGAGATCTGGTGGTAAAGATCTCAAGTACAAACCTCACGGATAGTCAATTGACAATTCTTAATAAAGGAATGTCTTTCGTACCCGCGTATAAGACCAACCCATTGGAAACTGAAATAGCATTGTACAAATTTACGAGGAAACTTCGACTCAGATGGTTCTTTCATAATGTACCTCAACTGCCAGAGAAGGAGATAACGACCAAAGTGTTCAAACCGAAAAGCACTTTCATTCCTCCTACATCACATTAAACTCTGGACCTATTTGAATTACTAGTGAAAAAAGATCTGGTAGACATACATAAGAAGGAATCGAGAATCACCAATTTGACCAAAAAAGAATGGATAACACTAAAAGCACTGAGTGAGAATCAGGACTTAACATTTCAAGCAGCAGACAAGGGAGGTGCCTTGGTGGTGATGGACACGGTCTACTATAATCGAAAGGTTTCAGCACATGTGGACGACACCGACACCTATATCGCTCTGGATACAGACCCCACTGTGATGTTTCAAACTGTACTTATTGACATTTTGAAGAAAGCAAAAGATTTAGGATGGATCAATGAGAAGACTTACAGATATTTAGTCACCGAATATCCTAAAAGACCTCACATCTATATGCTGCCTAAATTGCACAAGGATGCGAGTGATCCACCTTTTCGTCCTATTGTGGCAGGATGTGGCTCGATTCACGAGCCAATAGGAAAATTCTTAGACTACTACTTGCAGCCACTGGTGCAACGGTGGGTTTCCTACATCCAAGACACTACAGACTGTCTAAATAAACTGGCTCGTCTGCAAATATCAAGTGAAAGTGAAACATGGCTGGCCACAATTGACGTAACTGCCCTCTACACGTCAATCCCCCACGGGGAAGGCATGGAAGCGGTGGAATGGATGCTCTTAAGGAGTGAGTACGAAGAATCATTGAATGTTTTTCTATTGGAGATTTTACAATTCTGTCTCTATCATGGATATTTTTCATGGCAATCTCAGTTCTATCTTCAGAAGACAGGTACATCCATGGGGTTTACGGGGGCGCCTACTTACGCAAACATTTTCATGGCCAAGTTTGCACACTCACATATACTGGAGAATCCGGATTGGACTGAACATCTGAAACTATATGTACGTTATATAGACGACATTTTGATTGTTTGGCAAGGATCTAGAATGCAGTTGGAAAAGACCATAGAGATTTTGAATGGATGTCACCCTAGGATCAAATTTACCCACTCCATTGATCAGAACACTATCAATTTTTTGGATATCACTATAACAAAGCTGGGAAATCAACTCAACACGAAATTATTCAAGAAACCGACCGACAGAAACAATGCCTTACACTACTCTAGTTTTCACTCACAGAATTTGAAGAACCATTTGCCATTCTCACAGTTTATTAGAATCAAGAGGATCAGTAGTGATGAAACACAGGCAGAAGAAGACATAGAGGATTTGTCGCAACAATACAGTCGTAGAGGATATCCAGACAAAGTACTAACTGAAGCAAAAGTGAAAGTTTCATTGAAAACACGAGAAGCTTTACTTGAAAAAGTACAAAAATCAACATCAAAAAGAGAGGTTTGTGTTTTGAAACAATCGACAATCACACCCAAGATTAAAAAATGCATACTGAGAAGATGGGAACTTATCGAGCAAGAAGAAGATTTCAAAACAGTATTCTTTGAAACCCCAATTTTTGCACTGTCGAGATCAAACAATCTCATAAAAAATCAAAGCCAGTGCAGGGCAAAACTAAAGGGATGCAGAAATGTTTTAACTGTGGTCATTGTGGTAATGTATTGGTGGGAGACACATTCACACATCCACACACAGGTAAACAGATTAAACTGAGACATACCTCAGACTGCAACACTAGTTCAGTGATATATGCAATCAAGTGTCCGTGTGGCCTAGTGTATGTGGGCCGCACCACGAGGAAAATTAAAATCAGGATTACTGAACATAAGTCAAACATAAGGCTTGGCAATGAGAAATCCAGTCTTGCGCAACATTGGAAAGAGAGGCAGCACACCATCCCTCAACTAAGATATACTGTACTAGAGCAGGTATTGGTCGAGCCCCATGTGGATCCCAATGTAAGAATTGCTCAAAGAGAAACTTTTTGGATGAGGCACCTTAATACCGTTAAACCTGGGGGGCTGAATGACAAAATTGAATTTGCATGTTATCTGTGAGTGTATAACATTTATATATTTAAATACGCAGAGGTGCACCTGTGGTGATAAATGAGTTGTCAATACAGGATTAGATTTTTGGTAAAGCGCCACCAATGTCTGTGGATAAGGCATTTGAATTTTTCAATTATTATTACTATCACTTTTTCGTTTTTGCGTGTTCTTTTTCCTTTTCTTCTCTTTTGTTGCATATAGGTGTCTGGGTGTATGGCTGCAGGCTTTCGTACTATATATCTGTTGAAAATTGTGGTATTGGCATCACACAACTATCTTAACCAGGGACATCAGTTATGTCCTTGATTAGGTTTTAAATAAAGTTGTGTTATCGATTGTCCTCTTTCTATGCACACCGTTTGGTATGCAAGCTCGTGGCAACTTCGTAGATGCAGTAAAATACACATTATACGCATCCACAAACATAGCGACTTTCTTAGATCAAGGTGTAGTTTTAAATTTTTTTTTATTATGTTCGATTTGTAGAAAATTGCGCGTTAGGACAGCACGAGTCAGGTGGGTGGGGCACTAGTCCTATGTTGATGACGGACGTTTAAATTACGTCCCGTCATGCAAAGCCGACGCTCGGCTGACTTCTCAGAGATCGGAGTAGACGACGAAAACGGAGTATGTTGTAAGGTAAGGGCTAGTGTGAGAATGAGTTATAGTGAGGACGCCGGTTTATAACATATGGAGTAAAAGTTGTGTTCTACTCTGTAGACGGTGCAGTTGTTGCAGATACAGGTCTCGTGTGATGCGCGACTACATTTTGGAAGTAAGTAGTTGGTTTATGTCAGGCGATAAAGGCTTTGGGCTATCGACAGTACTGGATACATTTACGCTTATTTCTTCTTCTTTTCTTCTTCTTTTTCGATTGCAGAAAGAGTTTTGTTCAGTAACGTACTTTAGGTACAACTTCTTGGTGAAAAGTACGCTATTATTTTTTTACATACGTTTTTTGGTGCTGGTCACATGGATGTCACGTGTCAATAGGAAGCATACGTTGGGTGCGCTAATCAAGAAATCTAATGGCATGTATAGGGAACACCACAGTAGTATCACTATAGTGCTTGAGTTGCCAGTAGGCTTGGACAATGTTACATATTATTAGTTGCATGAAATCTAGAAGTAGAGTGTTCACACAGCATGCGATGCATGAACACAATGTTGGGAATGTGATGAAACATGTTTCGTTTCAGTTTGTTTTGTTGTCTCACATGATATATCTCTCCCACACAGTAATTCCCCTGACGAAGATGCTCTGGCATCGAAATGCATTGGGAGTCGTCGCAAAGTCTTGATAGGGAGTCGTCGCAAAGTCTTGATATAACTGTTGTATCACATGTGTATGATGTTGATAATTTGTTTTGAAGAATCACATTATATCGCATTATATTTTCAATGAAAATCAATTGTGAATATGTTTGCAAAATGCTAACAAAAAGCAAAAAATAATGAAAAATCAGAATAAGCACATAATTTTGAAATACAAAAGTAAAGAGAACGTTTTTGAACATGGAATTTGTTTGTGTCTGTGTATTAAGATTTTGAAGATACATATGGTTTAGTGAAGGTTCAATCACAGATACATATGATTACTTTTTTTTTAAAAAGTGGGTAAGGAACTTTGGCACTTGAGCCAATTCGAACAGTGCGTTCCTGCAAGGGACATAGTTGTGTCTGATTTTGCAGTTAAACTCTGGATAAGCCACTATAGAGCTTCACCAGCTATGCGCATGCGCATCAGCAGGCGAGCCCTAAAAAGGGGGGACCAGGTGAGGAGGGACCCAAAATATATGTAGATTAATGAGAAATGAGCGATAGGCTCGTTACTAGGCAACAGGCATTGTAAGCCCGAGGAAGGAGGAAAGACCCCTAGCGATGCAGCAATGCTACGTGTGGGTCGCCGAGGGTCTTTCCTCTAAAGTACGTGTGCTCCGAGACGGAGAGGAGCGTTTCGGCAAGCATAGGGCTCTCCGTCTTGTGAAGCATGAAAGAGGGGTAGGAGCTGGCTTGATGAGGCGTGGGTTGATACGAGTACAGCGCCCGATGCCCATGGATAGCGCAATGGTAATTTGAAGGAATACAAGGTATGAAATGTGCATAAACAGATTCAATAAATGCGCGATTAGGGCAGGATGGAATAAACGGGAGCCAATCTCCATACATTGGAGGCTGGATGACCGAGTTAAGGAGGAGGGGGGGACACATTCTAATAAGTATATTAAGGCATAATGAATTCAGTATATAGCCTAAGGCATGATAAAAAAACTTTTGAATGAGAAGTCAATAAGCTATTAATAAAAGGATAATTTTAACAAAACAGTTATTAATAACGATCAGTAAGAGGAATAAAAATAAGGAATTTATCTGCTTGGAGCCCCATTTAAAAGATGCTAATTGTTATGTGCTCATTCCTTTTATTTGCTAATGTTCTTTTGTGGAACCTTTGCTTTATGATGTATGCGGCTGCTTGGGTCTGCATTAAAAGTGATATGCATAATGGTAGCCTCCGGTCATGTAATGAAATTAAGAAATCTTTTCAGCAGAGTAACCACCTCTGGAAATTGAGGATAATAAAATGTATTGTGCCAGAGTAAAATCTTCTATAATCTACTTTCATGTAAGGAACAGATGTTAGTGCACAGGATAAATATTGTTATAGGTGAACCTGTCTCAACAATAATCAGTAGGGACTATGTTAAAGTGATTCAATCATGATGCCTCATATAGTTGCTCTTGCATCACACCAAGCAATGGTATAAGAGTCCAAGATAACCACAATAAAACAAGAGACATGCAACAAAAAAAACAATTATTAATTAAGCTGGTGTTCACATATTTAACCACACAGGAATAAGGACAAGCTCAAGCCAATCTAAGAAGAATATTAAAGGTAACAACAAACAGTAGTAATCATTAATTACTTTATAATCATGATAATCAAAACTGATAATATTAAATTATAATTACATATTTAAAAGTATTGCATCGGACACTAAGTTTTGATTGATAAAGATCAATAAAACAATATTCAAATTGTGAGATTCTTTATATTAATTATTAATGGTTCTAATGGTATTGAATGGTATGATTGGGTTTTATTACTTCTTAAATATAACTGATGCTTATTAGCTAAATCCTTATCAGAACGTTATAGGAGGGACAATCCAACACACCTCTGACTAATATTTGAGCAGTCCTCAGTTCCTTAATTCCTATTTGTACTCCTTGGTATTGTATTATTTTGGATTGCATTTTGGTATTTGGTCATGGAGCGCATTTCTTAGAGAGTATGTTATTAAACAAAATGCAGAAGATGAAGAAGCTATGTTATTTAGGATACACCTGTTCCTTGATGCATGGACCTGGTCGATGTAGCTCCATCCCTAAGCATGTGTACAGTACAAGGTTTTCTTTTGGGTTTATGTGAGTGTAATGGGGTATTTGCCCTGATTTCTGGAGTATTCAGTGTGGGTGGTGGAAGGGTAAGGGAAGGAACCATAAAACATGAGATGAAACGGCATTGCATAACTCTGCATTTGAGATTTACAAGAGTATCACAAAAATGTAAAGTTACTCTGTCCACTGTAGACTATGAATAATTAGAAATGCGGGATATAAGGGTTATAACATGGAACATCATAGGCTTGGGAAATTCTAAAAGGAAATGCATGATCATGGCTTATTTGTTAAGACATAAGGTGGAAATAGCCATGATGTAAGAAACAAATTTAGGTACTGGCGCCAGTAGCTCCTTTGCATCCTTTTGGGGCCCTCACAGGTACTTAACCTTTTTTAGCTTCTATTCCTGTGGGGTATTTATACTTATAAAGAAAACAATATGCTTTAAAATGACACACCTGCATGCAGACACCGTAGGCAAAACGTGATATTTTAGTGGTGTGCTGCATGATTCCCCCTTGACTTTACTTTCTACCTATGACCCTAATTTACTCTCTCCACAATTTTTTTTAAAATTGTGGCCGTGGACCATAGATGGGCGAAATATTATATGAGGAGGAGATTTTAATCTAGCCATACACCCTACAACAGACAGGGATAAACCGCACAGGTTGGTCCACTCCCACTCCACAAACTTGCTCAACATGGACGGCCTGCATGCCATCTGGCATATGAACAAGAAGGAGACTCCGCTTACTCCTATTATTATACAATGCACAGCAGACATTCTCACATAGATTTTAGATAGATTTGCATCAGAGGATATTCTGATATATTATACTTACTGTGCACGCTGTTGTATCATAGTTTAGTTCATTGTTACTAACACTGGTGTTTCCAGAGCTGATGCTTATTTTAGAATGTGGCACTTCCCGTCAGGAGTCCTTAAAGATGCTTCATTTCGAGCTGAGATGCAAATGTCCATAGTTGAGTTGACATCAATATAGGTTCTATAGTCCTGCTGTCTGTGGTCTGGAAAACATGTGGGCTGTTTATTAGTGGTAAATGATTGGCCAGCAGTAAGAACATAATTAGAGAAGCTAGAACAAACGTTAATGGAGGTGGAAGATAAATGTGCTAAAGAACATAACCAGAAGCTCCTCGTGCATTAAAGGAAACTTTGATCCCCTGTAGCGAACAAGCAGACAGAGTGTGTAATTCCTAAGTCACTAAGCAGTAACATAGAGGTATGGTGAAGGGAAGAGACTCAGTAGGGCTTTAGCATTTCTACTAAAATATGACTAGAAGCAAACACAGGTCCACTCCCTGAGAATTGATTCTGGTGAGCTAATAGGAGGGAATGTACATATTCTAGAGGCATTCAGGTCATACTATGCAGACTTATATGCACAACAAATCACCAATTGAGCAATATTCGGACGTTACAGCACTGTCCTGGATACAGGGTGGTATATGTTTATTTTTGGTGTAACCCATAGTGGTGCAGGACATTTCAGCAGCCATTGAGAGTATACATGGCGGAAAGCCTCCAGGTTCCAATGGACACAAAGCTGAGTTCTACAAATAATATAATACAATCTTGGCACAAGACTGACATACTTGTACCAGGAAGCTATATATTGAAGCATACGGTCACTGAATATTAGAGAAGCAATTCTCACTGCTGTAAATCCTATAGATCCCTCTCTAGTGAGCTTAGATAACAAAATCATTATAGTAATAGCAAATCTCCTAAACCCCCTAGTAAAAAGTTTGGCTCTATCTGAACATTTTGAGTTTATAACTACGAGGGGTATATTAAACAATTGTAATAGCTTTCTTTGCGCTGGTGCACCAGAGCAGGATTGAGGTCAGTGCTATATTGGTACTCCTTGATGAAAAAAAAGAATTTGATTGCACAGATTGGGCATTAGATGCAATATTATAAATCACATCAAATTACTGTACACTGAGCCCACGGTATTTGTGCATATTAATAGATACATCTCTCAATTCTTTCCAGTCTATAAATGAACAAGACAAGGGTGTCCCCTCTCCCCTTTTCTTTTTGCTTTAGAATTTGAGCCCCTTTCTACTTGGCTAGGAGAAAGTCACTCACACAAGGGAACTGGATTTCTGCTAAAACATGTGTTGCCCTCATACTCAGACAACATTATGTGATTGATTAAAGAGGCTGAAACTAACCTTGCAGCTCTACTAAGAGAAATTATTATATATGGTGGACTGATGGGTATCTGCATTATTTCAGGAAACCAAATATGGTTGAATACCCACCCAAATGGCATGAAGAGTTGGTCTGATATTTGGGTATTTGTAAACGTATGGACAGACTGACACTGGTACAGTCCAACTATGTCCCCGCAATGACCAAAATGGCAGAGCAAATAGAAAGATGGATAAGGTTCCCATTGTTCATGGTGGGCAGACTTGCTCTTCTAAAAAAGAGTGTACTCCCCAAAGATTCTTTGCCACGCTAATATCACTATTAATCAGTAATATGGGGTTGTAAATACCAAGGTTGAAGTAGAATACTCTTACATCACTGTACGAAAATGGTGAATTTTTTGGTCCCAGACCAAGAATAATACTTCCATGCTACTCAGTTCCTACTATGTGACCAATTGAAAAAGAGAAGTTCAACTGCAGTTAGGTTACCTAAACCTATCCACTTAATACACATGGTGCGATGTACAAACTGGTTGACTTGGCCTGTAGCTGAAGGTGCGGGGTGAGCTGTTCTACTCACCAGCTCTTAAACTCTCTAATAAACCCATGCCCCTCCCTTCTATAGACAGGGGAGTAAGGCATGAGTCACCCAAATTGGGTAGATTTTTCATAGTGCCATCTTCTTGATGCTAGATCAGTTTTGAGGTAGCAGAAAAAAGCCCCAGATAGATTCACATTTTTATGATCTGACATGCTTTGTCAGTTTATTGACCCTCGTTCCCTGATGAACTGCCAGAGTTTCCCCAGCTCATGAAACTCATTATGATACAGACTAAATATGACTGGGTCTTTCAAACATATAAGTTATATATACCTATTGTATTCCAGTGACCAATACTCAGCCCTATAAAAATGGGAGCACAATTTAAATTAGTGGTGGTTGGCATTTGGAAATATTGCTGTGCACATCTCTGCTTATTTCTATGAACTACAGACACAAGTTGCTGCACTTCAAAATCTTAAATAGAATTTACAGCTCTCCAAAGCTCCTACATAGAATTGACCCAAGTCAAGTATGTCCCCACGCTGCGTGAGGTACTCAAGTGATTCTAGGGCTTTCCTGCATTTGACACGAGAGGACCCACCTATCAGTGCCAATTGGGGGGCATTTCCCAGACAATTGAAGAGATATTGAGAAAGCACAGAGAATTTCCTTCCTGGATGAAAATCCACTATAATAATCTGACTCAATGACACATCATTTTGAGGTGATTGTATATAAAGGGGGTAACCCGTATATACTACCTAACCTGGGTCAATAAGTACAGTATCACACAGCATCAGATACTCTCTATTTGCTATAAAACAACTTAAGTGGATACATGCCACACCGAAATTATGTTGTGTTTTTGCTACTATTATTTATTTTGTACAGAAAAATTGTTTACTGCCGCGACCACACTATTTGATACTGTCATTTTGAGGTGAGACGTTAGAATTCTTCACTGATCTGCAGATACCACAGGCCAGTCCCACTTTTGCAGTACCTGGACACTTGTGACATTATTGACACTGCCCAACTATAATAATGGCATTTATAACAATTTCCAAATTGGGACTCATTCATAACTATTGTGTTTGTTAGGAGTGTGTATTTTCATCCATTTAGATATGTATACTGTGGCTTCAACTTAGCTCCACTTGTATTATCGTAAGCCTCCAAAGTTGAACTTAATTTTGTTAAGTTGCCCTTTTTGCCTTTGGTCCACATTCTCATGTCATTATTTTTTTCAAAACTTGTGAAATTGTTATGTTATGTTATAAATTGTATAGAGCACACAGCTGCCCCAGCAAATGGGTGTCCCAGCGCTGAGAGATGCAACTGGCATAGGCAGACCGAGAAACGCACAGAGGTACCAATTATGTAAAAAAAAGATAGGTTTTTATGGCATTACAGAATAACACGTGGTTTTGGATACCTCTAAATCTTACAGGGAGGGAATCCCAAAGCTTCGGAGCGTGAGCCCAAAAGAAGCACCCTCCTGTCTGTGCTCTCTTGACCCAAGGAACGACCGCCAGGTGCTGACCAATAAAGTGCAGCTGGCGGGTGGGTATGTAGGGCGTAAGGAGATTGGATAAAATATCGGGAGATTGGAGATTCATGATTCTATGAGAGATACAGAGAGTTTTGAACTGCATACGTTTCTCCACTGGGAGCCAATGTAGTCTGCAGATAGAGTCAGAGGTGGAGCAGGTTCTCGGCATCCAGACCGCAGCATTTTGTGCCCTTTGTAGCCGAAGTATTTCTGCTCTATTTGCCCCTAGTTATAGGGAACTAGCATAATCCAGCCTAGATAGTACAGTGGCCTGGATGATCACCTGACGGATGGTAGGATCGAAAAAAACAGTGGTTTGAGACCAAGTAGGAGCCCAAGGCAGACCCCGGCTGCCGCTTTTGTTTGAGCCTGGAAAGTCAGAGCGGTGTCCACCCATACTCCAAGATTTTTGACTGTCTGCTTTGGGACATGCGGAAAACCCAGAGTGGATAGCCACCAATGCTCACTCCACAAATAAGTATCTTTACCCACCAACAAGATCTCGGATTTACTGCCATTAACTTGTGAAAGTGTTATTTCATTTAAAAAATGACTTGAATGTCTACGTTTCAAGGGCTGACAGTAGACATGTGAAATACACGTCTTTCCAGTAACCATATTTTCATGATGCTGTTTTTGGCTGGTTATAGCTTTGATTATTGGAAAGTTCCCCAATGTAGGCTAAATGTCATAAGTCATCCCTATATAAACCCCCTTGGATAGACCATTGAATCTGAGAGGCCTTCTCCCCAGATTATCAAAAGAGATCCTGCCAGACTTCCATAGCATTCAATCTTATGCCAAGAGTTGATACAGTAGCGAAGGTAGCTGAGCTCAATTGATTGCGTTTTTTCCTTCCAGAGGAACACTCCCTCCTGGTAGAAGTCTGATAATCACAGCTTATCTGCTGTGAACAGGTATGCAATTCTGGGCCCCAAGAAACTCTAGAGGCAAGTTATCTATCCCATGCTCTCATGTTATAGCTCATAGAAGTAGCTTTAGGGTGGTTCTGCTAGTAACATTCCAATTATGTTAGAACTGTTCATTATATTTTTGCTGCTATTAACATGCTTAATTGTCTTTTTATTATATTCTGTGTGAGTTATTACTCATGTGCTAAGTAACAGGATGAGACTGTTAATTAATACTTAATAAATATGTGTGTGTGTGTGTGTGTGTGTGTGTGTATATATATATATATACTAGCAGCCCGTCCCGACGTTGTCCGGGATGTGTTCTCCTTCCCATATAGCAGTAATTCCGCCTCAATGGGAAGGTCTGTGAATATTCCGCCTCAATGGGAAGGTCTGTGAATGCGGCGCACCTTGTTGTTTGGAGACGCCTCTGCCGAGTGAATGCCGCGCTTGTAAAGCCGCGCTGACAACACTGCACGTTGTCCGTGATGTGTTCTCCTTACCATATAGCAGTAATTTCGCCTCAATGGGAAGTTCCGTGAATGCGGTGCACCTTGTTGTTTGGAGACGCCTCCGCCGAGTCAATGGCGCGCTTGGAAAGCCGCGCTGACAACGCTGCACGCCCACAAATGATGTATCGTGAATGGGCACGCACAGTCAATGCCGCGCCCCCTGTGACAACGCTGCACGGCCACAAACGACGGTTCGTGAATGGGCACGCACAGTCAATGCCGCGCCCCCTCTGACAACGCTGCACGCCCACAAACGACGTATCGTGAATGTGCGCGCACAGTGAATGCCGCGCCCCCTCTTACAACGCTGCACGCCCATCGCTGACAGCACAATGCCAACGCCCACAAGGGACTACTTTACCCGTAAGGTACTTTGACCTTTTTATTGTATATGGTGGGCAGCTGTATAGCCTATGTCCATCTGCTGCAACTCCCCTTTACAATGCTGTATTGGGTGTTGTGACAGGTGCTGTACTTCTTGAGTTTACCCGCCTCAAAGGTTTCAGCTCTCTCTTTATAATAATAGTATATATATATATATATATATATATATATATATATATTACCTACTGGCGGTCGCCAGTAGGTATATATAGTTAGGATTTTTTCTCTATGGGATTTTTGAAAATTCTATGTCTAATAACTTTGGCGTTTGTGGACGGAATTGGCTGAAATTTTCAGGAAAATTGAACATTTTGTTTCTGAGCAGCAACTGAAAATTTGGGGGGGGTTTGTCAAGGGGGGGCTGAGAAAAAAGGGGGGTCCCAAAACGTGTTTTTCCCATGTTAATTTCCATAGGGCGGTTGGCCTCACTTTTAGCCCGAACGGCTGTAAGGATTTCCACGAAACTTGGCAAAATTGTAGATATTGTTTGCCCGATGTGCCTTTGCTAGGTCTCAAGATATGTGCTCCTGTGAATTTTGAGTAAATTAGGTTTGAAAAAAGATATATATCTAGAGCCGCGCCCCGGTGCCCGTACCTGGGAGCGCTCCGGGCGCGCCACGCGACTTGCGCACGGCAAGCTGATTGGTTCTCGGGTGTCTGTAAACATTCTAAACAGTCCGCAGCGGCCGCCATCTTGTGTCTCGGTAGGATTGAGACACAAGAGGTGGCAAAAATCAAAGGGGGAAATGACCAAAAGGGGGCAGGGTAGAGCCCCCCTGACCCCCTAGGTTTGATGTGGGGGCCATAAAAGGGTCCCGCGGGTAAAAAAAAAAAAATTTAAAAATTCGATTTTCGCGGGGGGAGCGCCCGGTACGCGCACCGGGGAACGTACGGGGGAGCGTACCATGGAGATAAAAAATGACACTATTTTAAAAAAAAAAATAGCATTTTTTTTATAAATTGGAGGTAGTTCTGAAAAGAACTTTTTTTTGTTTTTGTTGTTTTATATTTTTTTAGACTTTTTAAAACGATTTTATATTTTTTGGGGATTTTTGTCAGGGGAAAAACAAAAACAGGGATTCCAAAACTGCTCAACAGGAGCAAAAAAATGTGAAAATTTAGGGACTGGCAGGGCAGCGGTGTTGCTGTTTCTTCATGGCAATAAGTTCAACACTCTGCTCCCCATAGCAGAGCAGTTCGTCACACTCTGTGCACAGAAATTTGATGCCTGCAAACACCGGCTGAATGTTAGGGACCATTCTTCCACGGGGTGGTCCCGAAGGTGTTGCTCCACCAGTGGAGGTGCTGCCGCCATCTGTGGGTAAATTCCGTGCCAGCTCTCTGACACTCTCCCTGGCAAAGTTGTTAGGGTGTCTTCTTTTCACATGCCTGATTAAATTAGCATTTCCAAAACTATATTTTTTCAGAGGATTGCCTCTGGATAAAGTACTACCACATATTTTGCAGGTTACTTTTGGAGCGTTGACTTTTTTTTGCCCTTCAGGGATGTCATAAAATTTCCAGATGAAATGTTTTTTTTTCTTCTGCTGAGGAGGGTCCTCATCTAAAAATCCGTCGGAATCACTGCTGGATGACTCTCTTGCAGCCATTGCTGTAGATCAGAAAAGTAGGAGATGAACAAAGTACACAGAACAGCTCTTGCTCTCTCCAAGTACAAAGCAATAGTGAGAGAAATGGGTGGGTTTCACACAATTTGAAAAAAAAAAAGTTATGAACCAATGAAAAGTGTTATTTTAAAGTCACATGGTTTGACGCGCTTACGCTACGCGCCCCGGGGCGCGTCCCGAGGCGTGTTTCGTAAGCGCATCAGGGCGTTTACGTTGCGCGATCGTATGCGCTTCCGGGTGCGCTTACGCGGTGCGTCATAAGACGCATCTCGCGGCTACGCGATACGCGCTTATGACGCAAGGCGTGGCGGCTACGCAATACGTCACGATGTTGTTTTCGTTCGCGGCAATAGCGCTATCGGGGCGCTTATCAGTACGCGCCCTGGTGCGCGTCGCAAGATTGCGCTTACCCGTGCGTTCACTGGTCCGCGCCCCGGGAGCGCACCAAAAAGAATAAAAAAAAAAAATGATACAATATAAAATTCGATTTAAAATGTATTATTTTTAAAAACTATAAAAATTTGCTATTAAAAAACCTATGAAATTCACTGAAAAAACCATAGGTTATAGACCATATATAGTTAGGAATTAGCATTTACAAAACCTTGAAAATTCACTGAAAAAACCATAGGTTATAGACCATATATAGTTAGGAATTAGCATTTACAAAACCTTATTTTACTCACACAAAACCATTGAAATTCCATATATAGTTAGTTGCACTAACTATATATCGCGCACCCGCAATCCACTGCTGATGATGTCACATATTACATCATTCAGGACATGGTCAGTGACATCACTGATGACATCACTGATGACATCACTGATGACATCACTGATAACATCTCAAATGACATCCCTGATGACATCACTGATGACATCTCAAATGACATCACTGATGACATCTCAAATGACATCACTGATGACATCTCATTTGACATCAATGGTCACATCACTGATGATATCATTCATGTGACAATACAATGCATCTCCTCACACTTTAATATAACCTCTGTTACACCCAGTGTTAAATACAGAATATAATTTTTTTAAACCATTGACACACCAATACTAGTTACTACATACGCACTCACTGATTCCTACGTCTACACACACATTCACTCATTCACCCATACAATCATTCATACATACAATCACTCATCTTTATAACACTATCATATGCACTCATACACCTATACAGACACTCACACTCTGCCACTGATCCATGGAGTTACTCACACACCTAGTCAGTCCTGTAAAGAATCAATCACACTTCCATTTTCTAATCTATACAGTTAAACATAGAGTACCTTACATTTTCAAACATATACTAACACGTACTTACTCTCTTATACAATCATTGATACAAGAACACATTGATCTGCACAGAGTCAGACATCTCCCAGCCAGCCACACACACACTCAGTCTCCCATACAAATACTTGGACAATCAATCAATAACCCATATAGTTACTCATATAGCTACTGATCAACACATGCAGCACTTTACAGAACAACAGACATAATGATGCACAAATTAAGACAGTTTAGTCACTAACCCATGCACTCAGTGAGACACATTTAATCACTTACTCATTCATAAAGTCAGTCACGCACCTACTAAATCTTTTATTTAGGCACTTCTACATCTACTCATTTTTCAATATGTAAAACATATTTAAACTTTACAGAAACACACAGTCAATGGATGATGTCATCAGTGATGTCATCAGTGATGTCATCAGTGATGTCATTTGAGATGTCATCAGTGATGTCATCAGTGATGTCACTGACCATGTCATGAATGATGTAATATGTGACATCATCAAAAGTGGATTGCGGGTGCGCGATATATAGTTAGTGCACCTAACTATATATGGAATTTCAATGGTTTTGTGTGAGTAAAATAAGGTTTTGTAAATGCTAATTCCTAACTATATATGGTCTATAACCTATGGTTTTTTCAGTGAATTTTCAAGGTTTTGTAAATGCTAATTCCTAACTATATATGGTCTATAACCTATGGTTTTTTCAGTGAATATATATATATATATATATATGAAAAAGCGGCGTGCTTCTGCCGCTTGCACGGCGGGCGCTCGACAGGATCGCCAAACCTTTATATGTCGAAATACCTGGTGTAGCCCTCTTATACATAAGATACCAGAGTCGAGGCCCAAATTAAATGATCAGTGCTCAAGGTTTATTTAGCGAAAAAAGAACAGCCCCTACGCGTTTCGAGGTAAGCCTACCTCTTGGTCACCCGTGTGGAGTGGATTGCAGTGGATATTGTCGCGCTTGCCAGAGGCGCGTTGGAGGCCCCGTTCCCTCAAGAGGCTGGAGTGTTACTGGCACCTTCTGCGGCAGCAGCTCTTCGTCTCTGTCAAGTTATTGACACAACTCCGGCCCGCCAGGAACTGCAAGCCTTGCCTGGGCAGCTGCGGACAGCGGATTGTAACTGTATGTTTAAGTCAGGTTCACTGAAGCACTGACTTTCTGCCCAGCAGGCACACGCAGGAATCGGCTGGAACGTTGAAGGGGACCTGAGGGAAATCTTTTAATCACCGTGACAAGGACTCCGAATTTTAAACTCTGCACCTTTCAATATTGCCAGCACCCACAGAGGTTTTATTTTTCTATCGGTCCCCCCCAAGCTACACTCACCTGGAAATACGGCATCCTGGGAACTGTAGTACTGTCCAGTACTACAGTATAGCTGCAAGCAGTGACCATTGGTCAGCGGACTTCCGCCAATGGGGGAGACTTTTGGCAAGTAAAAGGTGGGGGTGGAGTTATGCCTTGAAGACAGCGGCATTTGAAAAAGGCCTGAATGGCCGAAATCCATTATGCGTGAGCTGATCTCAATAAAGATTTCCCGACATTTCCCCCGAGTGGCCTCTACCTCTTCCTGTGGAGTGGATTGCAGTGGATATTGTCGCGCTTTCCAGAGGCGCGTTGGAGGCCCCGTTCCCTCAAGAGGCTGGAGTGTTACTGGCACCTTCTGCGGCAGCAGCTCTTCGTCTCTGTCAAGTTATTGACACAACTCCGGCCCGCCAGGAACTGCAAGCCTTGCCTGGGCAGCTGCGGACAGCGGATTGTAACTGTATGTTTAAGTCAGGTTCACTGAAGCACTGACTTTCTGCCCAGCAGGCACACGCAGGAATCGGCTGGAACGTTGAAGGGGACGTGAGGGAAATCTTTTAATCACCGTGACAAGGACTCCGAATTTTAAACTCTGCACCTTTCAATATTGCCAGCACCCACAGAGGTTTTATTTTTCTATCGGTCCCCCCCAAGCTACACTCACCTGGAAATACGGCATCCTGGGAACTGTAGTACTGTCCAGTACTACAGTATAGCTGCAAGCAGTGACCATTGGTCAGCGGACTTCCGCCAATGGGGGAGACTTTTGGCAAGTAAAAGGTGGGGGTGGAGTTATGCCTTGAAGACAGCGGCATTTGAAAAAGGCCTGAATGGCCGAAATGCATTATGCGTGAGCTGATCTCAATAAAGATTTCCCGACATTTCCCCCGAGTGGCCTCTACCTCTTCGTGTGGAGTGGATTGCAGTGGATATATATATATATATATATATATATATATATATATATATATATATATATATATATATATAGTGGTTTGCAGCGTGAATCTTTCTGGATTCAATATGCTGTGCATTATTCCGCCATCTCGTGGTTGGGTCCGGAATTGTTGTATTTTCTTTTCGGCCCGGGTAGGGTGGGCGTCGACGTACCACCATTTGGTGTCCTCTGTGACGTCGGCATGCTTTCGGTGGAAGCTCCCTCCTGTGGTCACCATCTTCAGATTCTTTTTTTCGCCGTTGGGTTTGGATAGTCAACGAAGGAGCTCCAGAACTTTGGAGGCAGAATCCACAGAAAATCTACGAAAATCACTAGGAAAACTTACAGTGACCAGAGAACCAGTCAATTAACAGGGATGACGAAAAAGGAGAAGAACCAATGCTTCGTCGACCACGGACTATGCGCTCACAGGTGGCCCCCTGAGCACCGTGATGGACAAAACACTGTTCAAATTTTGAGAAAACTCCAGACACAAGTACGTGCCGAAGGACCAGCATCCAGTCTGCAACTTCTGCCTTCCACCGAAGCGAGGACTGCAACGCAAGCCCGGTCTTCACACCTAAAACCTTTAGGGTGAGAGAGACAGCGGATGGCGAAGCACGCCATGCAGGGAGAAGAAGCACCTCCATTGCTCCAAGACTTGGGCCTCTCCAGTGAAGAAGAGGATTACATCGCCGAAGAGCCAGAAGAATCGACGGACGTCGAGGTTCGTAACAGGAAGGAGGTAAGAGCGTCGTCGACCCCTAAACCCTCGACGGACACTGAAAGAAATGATTCCAAATCCTCCCAAAAAGGGACACTGCAGTCGAAGTCTTCGCGCTAGCAGCTGCACCCAAAAAAAACAGCCCAGTGGATCCTTGGCTAATAACTCCTAGCCGGCGAAAAGCCTGGAAAAGGCAAGGCTGTCGAAAGGGGTTCCAAAAAAGGAACACTCGACATCAAGGCAAGAATCCCATAAGCAAGGCCCATCGACCAAGCCCACGACCGCGACATCGTCGAAGTCGACGACCTCGAAACGGAGGCCGGAGAATCTCGATGCCGAACAAGCGTCCGAGCTGGACAGGAAAAGAAAACTCGAGGTCTAAATGGCAAGTATTCTCCAGAGAAAGAAGGATTTCGACAACAAAATGAGCCCATACATGATCCCATTGAAACCCGTGCTCGAGGTCGAAGCCGAGAGCGGCACAGAGGAACTCCAGCCGCCGAACCCGCTGAAGAGCAGGTAGAAGAAGACCTGTATTACTATGGCGAGGAGGAAGAAGAATCGTACCAGGCCTCGACATTTTCAGAGTCCCAAGATCTTCCATGGCAGGATCTCGATGTAGAGTCGCCGGAAGAGGTCGTAGAGTCCTACCCTTCGAAGCCTTCGCTGCCAGATGACATTGGAATGTACAACCAAGTCATAAAGGGGGCGGCAGAGACATACAAGGTGAAGCTGGAGGAGGAAAAACCTCTGGCATGTTTCCTGATGGAAACACTCTTGCCAGCACTGACAAGGAGCCAGTTCTTGCCAATGCTTCCTAGTGTGCGGGACCAGGGAAGGGAGGCTGTCAGGGGGTCCCTACCTGCCACGAGTCCGAAACTGACCACTGTCCCATCTCCTTTCCGCCTCGGCGAGTGCAGGACAGCCACGCCCCCTCTGCGGCCGCTTGGAGTTCCCCGGAAGCGAGAGCAACGTCTACGACGTCATCCCCGGCTGACCAATCCGTGACTTCGACGGTGCTGATAGCGCAAGAGTTCGAGTGGAACAGCGCAAACGCCGGAACAGAGCAGGAAGTGGCTGAGGAGTTCGCCGGTGGACGCGAGGAGACCGGAGCCGAATTGCCGTCACCAGAGACCGGAGCAGGATTCGCCAACAGATCGCTGCAGGAGACGCCGGGAGGCCAACGGAACCACGCTCCGCCCAGCCACACTTCACCAGGAGAAGTGTGGCTCCGAAAGGTACGGGCGCGCATAAGGGGAGTGTTCTTCTCGGAGGGAGGGAACGGGTAGAGGGCGGCTGGGTGGTCACGGGACGGGTGTGTCTCTGCAAGCGCTATCTCTGTCACGGATAGTAGAGAGCACCGAACGGTGGTGGTCCCTGGTGATCCCCTTCACGTCCTTTCCCCGCCCCTCGTGCACTTATTTGATATCGGACACGCCAGTAATCCGGCGTATTCTTTCTTTCTTTCTGTTTTGGGGACGAGTAAGAAGACCTTCCGCCTGGAACCAACCCGGGGAGTCCTATCAAGAAAGAAGAAAGCAGCCACAGACAGACTTTCTTTTGTTCTCAGCCTTATGATACTTTGAGTTATTGTTGCCTTAAGACTTGTACCAATAAACCCCAACTATCGTGCAGTAGTTCGTTGTGACTTTGCCTCATTCCTCCCACGACGTATCGCCCCTACCCCACGACAATCATTACAGAGGCGTTAAAAAAAACAGCTATATGCAGATCGGTCACCCCAATGTGTGAGAAGAAATACCAACACTCCTCACAGGACCCCATGTACATCAGGGGGTCAGTACCACCTGACTCCATTATCGCAGCCACGGCCAGAAAGAGAGCCAACACCCCCACAAATACAGGACCACCTCCTGACAAGGAAAGCAAGAGGATGGACTTGACAGGGAGGAAGATAGGAAGGAGTGCGGCAATACAGTGGCGTATCGCAAACTCCAAAGCCCTCATCAATAGACACATGTATCAACACTGGGAGGAGGTCTTAGAAGTACTCAAGCACCTACCAGACCAATACCAGAAGAGGGCCAGCCACCTGGTAGAGGAGGAGAAAAACATGGCTAATACATGTTTGAAATTAGCTCTAGACGCAGCGGAAACCTCAAGTAGACAAAGGATGATAGGGGTAACGGATAGAAGACATACCTGGCTCTGTATCTCTGGCTTCAAAGCAGAAGTACAAAGTAACATCCTCAGCACACCCTTTAATGGTGAACAACTGTTCGGCAGCACAGTCGACAAAAAGTTAAACCAACTGAAAAAGGAAAATGAGACTGCAAGGTCAATGGGAGCCCTACAATTCAGGGGGATGAGAAAGGGAGTACCTCAAAGAAGGCCAGTAGGCAGGAGTAACAACCAACCAGCCACATCTCACCAATCCTTCATCCAAGGCTTCAAAGGGGGAAACCAGGGTCAACAGCAGGAACAGCAAGAGCAGACATGGCAATACCAGCCTAGGGGCCAGTCCTTTCGTGGGCACAAAGAGGTCGAGGTAACACACCCAGAGGAGGCCAACAGCCCGCCTGCAAGTGACTCCGCAAATACTTCAACACACACCCAGCCAACATCAACAAGGGTGTACTTATAACAAAAAAAAATAAAAGTTTGCCAGTACCTCCAACATGCAACACCAGTAGGAGGCAGGATAACAGACTTCCTCCAGGAATGGAGGAAGATTACCACAGACAAGTGGATACTAAACATCGTAAAACACGGCTATTGTATAGAACTACAAGGACATCCCCCACACAGAAAGCCAAACAGAAAGATTCACTCAAGAAGAGAACTATCACAAATGTTACAGGAAACAAAGGAATTTCTAGACAAACGAGCCACAGAAAGGGTACCAGCACATCAGAGTGGGAAGGGGGTCTACTCCACTTACTTTCTCGTACCAAAGGTGGACGAGACGCTACATCCTATCCTGGACTAAAGGTACCTAAACAAGTACTTAAACACGCAAAAATTCAAAATGACAGCTCTACAAGAAGTAATTCCCCAGATACAACAAGGGGATCACATGACAACAATAGATCTAAAGGATGCATACCTGCACATACCATTGAACAGAAAACAGAAACACTTACTAAGGTTTGTGGTAAAGGATACACACTACCAGTTCACAGTGCTAGCCTTCGGTCTGAAATCAGAGCCAAGGGTGTTTACAAAATGCCTGGCAGTAGTGGATGCACACTTGAGGAGACAGGGGATACACGTATACCCGTATCTCGACGACTGGCTGGTAAAGGCAAGCTCATACCACGCCTGCAAAGAAAACACTCAGACAACGATACAAACGCTGTCAAGATTGGGGTTCTCCATCCACTGGAGAAAATTCTCTGCAGAACCAGAGCAGGTGAAAGTATTCTTGGGAGCAGAGATCAACACCTTGCAGGGCAAGGTGTTCCCAACCACAAAGAGGACCTTGGCAATCCTGAAGAAGACACAGAACTACTGCAAGGGGCAAGCTCTCACAGTGTGGATGGTGGGAAGAATGATCTGCATGGTGGCATCTTGCATACACTTAATTCCCCACATCCGACTACATGTGAGATCGTTCCAGGAATGGCTTCAACAGCAATGGTCACAGGCTACAGGGAGCTGGGAAGACCTTGTGGTTGAACAATACATCAAGAGATGGCGTGGTGTAACAAGAGAAACCTAACACTGGGAAAACCATTCACACAACCAGCTCCATCAGTGACCATCACAACGGACGCATCCCTGCTGGGATGGGAAGCGCACATGAACAACCACAAAGTGAGAGGATTTTGGAAGCCCCAGGACACAGTCAAACACATCAACTATCTAGAACTAAAGACAGTCTTCCTAACGTTAAAGGCCTTTCAGGATCACCTATACGGAAAGAGAGTATTGGTTCATACAGACAACACCACAACAATGTTCTACATAAACAAGCAAGATCCTGTCATCACTAGCACAGGACATTTGGAAATGGGCTATTCCGAAACAAATAGACCTACTAGCAATACACCTCCCAGGAAAGGACAATGTAGAAGCGGACAGACTGAGCAGACAGTCGTCAGCATCCCACAAGTGGGAGATCAACCATCAGGGGTTACAAAAAATATTCAACAAAGGGGGGACACCGCAAATAGACCTATTTGCAAAATCCCAAAATGCAAAACACCAACACTTCGAATCGAGACAAACATGCAGTCAATCCCTGGGGAATGCCCTATGGATAAGCAGGTCAGGGACATTTGCCTACACTTTTCCACCGATACCACTGCTGCACAGGGTACTGAACAAGTGCAGAGCCAGCAACATGACGCTGATTCTAATCGCACCGCAGTGGGCCAGACAGACCTTGTTCTCACAAATAATGGAAATGGCGCAGGGCCCAGCTCACAAGTTCCCAAAAAGAAAGGATCTTCTAAGCATACAAAACGGTAAGGTGTTGCAACCTGGCGGCATGTCTCCTTAAGAGTTAGAGTTCGCACACCTCAACCTGCCTGGGAGCACTAGAGCAGTGTTGCAGGAGGCACGAAGACCTACCACAAGAAAATGCTACGCAGCAAAATGGAAGAGATTCTCGCTATGGTGCGCCAAACAGAAACTTCTAAACAGGAGAACAAGGGAATCAACAGTATTAAAGTACCTAACTCATCTACTGCAAAGCAAGCTAAGTTACACCTCTCTCAGGGTGCACTTAGCAGCAATAGTAGCATACACAAGGGGAGAAACTGGGTGAAGTTTCTTCAACTCACTAGTGGTAAAGAGGTTTCTGGAAGGGGCAAAAAGAATAGCTCCCCCTAAGAGGGTACCATCACTAACATGGAACTTCATCGTGGTACTGGCGCAACTAATGAAGGCGCCGTTCGAACCCATGCACAAGGCTACACTCCATATGCTCAGGCTGAAGACCGCTTTTCTAGTGGGGATCACTTCACTACATAGGGTAATCAATCAATCTATCCAAATTCCAAGTTTCTTCCAAAAGCCTACAGCAAGCGCAGAAAGAGCATTACACACACTGGACTCCAGAAGGGCAGTAATGCATTACATAGAACGGACAAAGGAATACAGGAAGACAAAACAGCTTTTTGTCTCCTTCGCCACCAGTTTTCTGGGGCGAACAGTAACCAAGAACACTATTGCAAGGTGGATTGCACAAACCATACAATACTGCCACAAAAAAAGCATGACCGGAATTGCAAGGAACTACGCAGGCTCACTCAGCAAGGAAGAAGGGAGCCACCATAGAGTTCCTAGCCAACACACCTATTCAGGACATCTGCCATGCAGCAACGTGGGCATCTGTGCACACTTTCACTAAACACTACTGTGTTGATATTCAAATGAATAAGGCAGCTCAAGTGGGATAGAAGGTCTTACAACACTCAGGAATCAGAGCTCCTCTTCCACCCAGCCACCACTAACCTAGCAAACCGCTACAAAGTCTATGAACAGCAGTGGCCCGGTGGCAGTGGGCTCTTTGGTCATACTTTGGAGAATCTCCTGCTTCCCACACATTTCCGCCGCGCTGATTACGAGCGGAGGCGATCTTTTTGGCTAAAATAGCAATTGTTTTTAAACTCTGTGTCATTAACTGATTTTAAAGTTATCCAGGTCCTAACCTTGTTTCAGCTTCCAGGGGTGAGTTGCCGACTGGGGCTGGTCGCATTCTCGGGGGCTCCCAGCGGTAACGGGCGCCATTTTGGCTTGGGCAGTACTCTCCATCTTAGCCCTGACACTCCCCTGCCGCTCCGCCCCTACTTAGGAGCGTGTTTCCCTCCTCCTCCTGTGTTTGACCAGTGGCCCGGTGGCAGTGGGCTCTTTGGTCATACTTTGGAGAATCTCCTGCTTCCCACACATTTCCGCCGCGCTGATTACGAGCGGAGGCGATCTTTTTGGCTAAAATAGCAATTGTTTTTAAACTCTGTGTCATTAACTGATTTTAAAGTTATCCAGGTCCTAACCTTGTTTCAGCTTCCAGGGGTGAGTTGCCGACTGGGGCTGGTCGCATTCTCGGGGGCTCCCAGCGGTAACGGGCGCCATTTTGGCTTGGGCAGTACTCTCCATCTTAGCCCTGACACTCCCCTGCCGCTCCGCCCCTACTTAGGAGCGTGTTTCCCTCCTCCTCCTGTGTTTGACCAGTGGCCCGGTGGCAGTGGGCTCTTTGGTCATACTTTGGAGAATCTCCTGCTTCCCACACATTTCCGCCGCGCTGATTACGAGCGGAGGCGATCTTTTTGGCTAAAATAGCAATTGTTTTTAAACTCTGTGTCATTAACTGATTTTAAAGTTATCCAGGTCCTAACCTTGTTTCAGCTTCCAGGGGTGAGTTGCCGACTGGGGCTGGTCGCATTCTCGGGGGCTCCCAGCGGTAACGGGCGCCATTTTGGCTTGGGCAGTACTCTCCATCTTAGCCCTGACACTCCCCTGCCGCTCCGCCCCTACTTATACGGACAACATGAGGCAGCGCAGCGGACGAGCGCAGCGGGCGCGACGTAGGCGCGCCGGAGTCGTGCCAGAGTCCTGCCCGTCTGCGCCCGTCCGCGGCCGGCCGGGGCAAGGGGCACGAGACGCTGCCGGTCTCATCTTCTACTCATCGTCTCAGCTGCGCCGCCATTGGGTTCCCGGTAGTATAAACCCTTCTACCACAGCCTATCTACACCATCTTGGCCTATATCGTTCCCCCTCTAAACCCCCCCCTGAGGCTGCACATTCGCAAACACTTCCGGTACCCACACCTCCCTCTGCTCACCCGCCACTGCTTGCCCCCCCTGTCCAACGGCTCACTACCTCAGCTGCCCTCCTTAACACCAGGTCGGCAGTGAGCCATCAATACGAAATAGCTGATTACCTTGACTCCTCTAAACCAGATCTCCTTTTTTTAACCGAGACCTGGTTCAAGACTGACTCCATGCCTAACGTCCTTGCCGCATTACCATCGAATTATGCCGCCATTCGTGCAGACCGTCCCGAAAGTAAACGGGGCGGTGGAGTGGCCTTAATAGCCCGCTCTGATCTCAACTTTCAAACCCTTCCCTTTCCCCCTATTACCGATGTCGACCTTCTTGCAGCCCGTTCTACTTCCCACCAAGTCCCCCTTACTTTTGTTCTTATCTACCGCCCCCCCCAGTCCACCCCCTCCTTTATCCCTAATATCCAGACCCTTTTGGCCACATTGGCAGTTAATAATTCCTCTGTATTAGTTCTGGGGGACCTTAACTATTGGCCCAGCGACCCTGCCGAAACCCCACAATCTAAGGAATTTACATGCCTTATGGAAAGTCTGAATTTCGTCTCGCTGATCCATAATCCCACCCACGCACATGGCCATACGCTCGATCAAATCTGGGCGTTGAACATTCCATCTACACCTCCTATCATAACCCCCTGTTCATGGTCGGATCACTCTATCATTACCTTTTCCCTCACCCTCGCACCCCTGCTTAAACCTCCCCTACCCAAAAACACCTGGGTTCGGAAATGGGGAAAAATTGACATGCCCTCTTTCTGTTCTACCCTGGTTAAGACCTGTCCCGACTTATCAGCCGTCCCACAGCTGGCCGCTATTAACAACTGGCTCACGACAGCTGGCGACGAATTTGCCCCACTTAAGCGGCTCTCAGTTAAGCGGACCCACGCAGCCAATCGCTGGTTCACTACTGATCTTAAAGAAAAAAAACTAGCGGCTAGAAGGGCTGAACGTACCTGGAGAAGAACCTACGACCCTGCCAAAAAAACAACCTATTTGGCCATTCTGCAGACCTATAAAAAAAGCATCCTGGAAGCAAAAACAGAATATTACACCAACAGGATAATGGGCGCGGAATCACAGTCGAGGGAAATCTTCTCCACTGTTCACGAGCTTGCCTCATCTTCTAGAGCCACGGCTGCTATTCCCCCGTCCCAACCCCTCTGTGACTCACTCAATGAGTTTTTTATAGACAAGGTTGTCAAAATTAAACAAAACATTCCCCCGCCCTCCTCCACCTTTGTTGACCCTCCCTCTCTTCCCACTACCGTTAAGCTGACTAACATCCCATTGCTAACTACGGAAACTCTTCCCCCTCTATTACACCGGGTCAAATCCGGCTCCCCTCTAGACTTTGCCCCTGCCAGTATTCTTAAGGAAGTTTATTTGGCCTGTCCTACCCCCCCTCTAACCCTTCTTAATGCCTCACTCACCCGTGGTCACGTCCCCACCCCGCACAAATCCGCAGTTATCATCCCAATTCTAAAAAAACTGGATGCCGATCCCTCTCTTCCCTCTAACTATCGCCCCATCTCACTCCTTCCCTACCTTGCAAAAGTGCTCGAAACTCATATAAGCACTACACTTAGCGCTCATATTGAGGCAAATCATTGCCTCTCCCCCTGTCAAGCTGGTTTTCGTCCCCTGCATTCTACAGAAAAAGTGGTCGTCTCAGTCATGGACAAGCTGCGTGAAGGTATCGACATCAACCTTCCGCAAGCCTTGATTTTGTTAGATCTATCCGCCGCCTTCGACACGGTGGACCACACCATCCTCCTTAACCGTGTCTGGGCGGCGGGCATAGAAGGCTTAGCCTTCTCCTGGCTGGAGTCTTTCCTTGCTGGGAGGACCCAGGCAGTCCGGTTGGCTGACTTTAAGGCGGCCTCTCGAAAAGTAGAATGCGGGGTTCCCCAGGGTTCATCACTTTCCCCTCTTCTGTTCAACCTCTACATTTCTCCCCTTATTTTTATGTTGCAGCAACTGGAGGTCACCGTGTTTAATTACGCGGATGACCTCCAGTTAATCTTCAACCTGTCCCACTCACCTTCATCCGCCCTGAACGTCCAAACCATCATGATCCTTATCCAAGATTGGATGAACTGCAGCCACCTCAAACTCAACCCGGACAAGACCGAATTGGTCCTGACCGGAGGTGGCTGCAGTCCGTGGTCCCCTTCCTTTTGGCCCCCATCCCTTGGTACTCCCCCACTTCCCGTGGCCAAAGTAAAAACCCTGGGAATCTTTCTTAACCCCCAACTCACTGTTCATCCACAAGTCAACTCGGTGGTTTCTTCTTGTTTTTTTTCACTTAGGGTAATTAGGAAGGTTTCTCGCTTTTTCACTCCCTCAGCTCTTAAAATCATTATGTTAGCCATGGTACTATCCCGTATAGACTATGGAAACATAGTCTATAACGGAGCTCCTGCATATCTGACTCACCGTCTACAACTAGTGCAGAACCAGGCGGCCCGCCTGATCCATGGCCTACCTAGATACCATCGAGCCACACCATTACTCAAAACACTGCACTGGCTTCCAGTCCGAGAACGTGCCCTGTTCAAACTTGGTTGTCTCGTATACCAAGCTAGATCGGGCACCGCTCCTCAATTTATCTGCTCTCTAATCAAGCCATATTGTCCAGGCAGAGAACTTCGCTCAGCCCACTTGGCCCTTCTTACCATCCCCCGCTTTAAAAAGCAAAGGGCTGGCGGAGCGAGGTTCGCTGTCCTGGCTCCAACCTTCTGGAACTCTCTCCCTGTCACTCTACGTACTTCACCCTCCTACCCTCTGTTCCGAAAAGAGCTTAAAACTCTTTTGTTTACACAAGCTTACCTGACTTAACTTCTCATCTGCTGTCTGTCCACTGATCATCACTAGCGCCATGAAACCGCTGGGTATGCGAGCGCTGAATAAATATTTTTTAAATTCAAATTAAACAGCATAGTGAATCCAGAAAGATTCACGCTGCAAAACTAATAGTTTCTTACCTGTCGGTGTAGTTTTGCAGCTTGAAGACTTTCTGGATTCACTAGCGATCCCACCCTCCTCCGCCAGAAGGAGCCAAGAGGAATGGGTTTCATAGACTAACAACAAAACTCAAAGAGGAACAGAAAATAGAATCCGAAGATGGCGACCACAGAAGAAAGCTTCCGCCGGAAGCGTGCCAACATCACAGAGGACACCAAATGGTGGTACGTCAACGCCCACCCTACCTGGGCCGAAAAAAGAAAAAAAAAGAAAATACAACAATTCCGTACCCAACCACTAGATGGCGGAATAATGCACAGTATAGTGAATCCAGAAAGTCTTCAAGCTGCAAAACTACACCGACAGGTAAGAAACTATTTGTTTTTCCTTAGTACAGTGCATGATTGTGCTGTTCTAAAAACAAAATTGTTTTTGAATTATTTCTGCATCCCCGAACCTTTTAATGGACTGTTAGTAAGCCCGAAAGCATGGATACCACATTGGCAGGTATGCTCAGTGGGTTGTGTGGGGCTACAGTAAGCTGGACTTCCCTTCTCAAGCGATGTTGCACTGAACTCAGTCCTGGTACCCATAGATAGGGAAATAAAACCATGTAGACCTAGGCCAGGGTCCCAGGTTACGAAAATGGCACCTAAAGTGGACCTTTCAATTTTTGGGACCTTTGAGTTGTCTTTGAAAATTCAAATTTAAAAGAACCATCATTACAAGTACACTGAGACTACCATGGTAATCATAGATACCTCCTACAGACCAAATAAGGGAGCACCTATTTACTGTAGGATAGTCAAACTTGACTGCATCCTGAAAAATTGCTAATTGCTAATTGCTAATGTAGTAGGAGTTAAACAGGAAAGTCACACTATATGTGTAGGCTTTCCTGTTGTCATTTTCTATTTTTGGTAAAGTTTGGTGTGGTTTTGTCAGTGTTTCCAATACCTTAAAAAACAGTGATTACACGTGGTTGCACATTTTTGCACCATTAACAACAACAGAACCACTGTTTTTCCGGTGTCTATGGAATATTTTGCTTTTATTATTGCTTGCTTCCTGGACTGATATTGCATGTGTATTGACAGTTTGTGTACAGGTTATATGAGGTCCAAATAAATTTTGACAAAACAAACTTATTGTAGTACACCATACAGTACTTCTTTAGTGAGTATTTGGTCATGTGTGCTTGATCTTTCCTTCCAGCGTAAACCTTTATCTGTGAAAAGGCCCTCTCAACATTGGCACTTGAGACGGAAAATGCAGAAACAGCATGTATACAATTTGCTAACTGTCGCCACTGACATAGCTTTCCATGCCAATAATGGTGCACCTGAAGATTGTCTGGGACAGGTTCTGCAACATATGCGTTGAACTTAGCGCATAAGCACTCAGATATTGAACTGGTCAGAAATGAAGCAGTATTTTTAAAAGTCCAGAGATAATTCCCCTTTACTTAAGGGATCTAGAGCTTGTGCAGTGTACTTCATTGACTTCAAATGCCATGGTTGTTGAAGGGACATTTCTATACATCATTGCAACTCATATCTCTTACACTGTAAAATAAAATTTCCTGAATTGCTCCTCAACATTTCTTTGCTTACCAAGTGGCAAGAATTCTAACATGGAACATGTTGCAGTGCCAAAGTCACTAAAAGTGTTGCACAGCCTTCTCTCAAGGTGGTGTTACACAGCTACACCAATTACACTGAACACTTGGTAGACAAGGGTGTTTTCAGACGCTAGTTTTTTTTATTATGTCCACTACAGCAGTCATGTGTTCCTGTAAAGATGTAAGAATGCAGTAGGGGGTACTTCTTTTCACATCACTATCAATATGCGACCAAACATGCTCACATTTCTTGCCTTTGGCATTATCACTAAGCAAAAATTCTGTAAACGGTTGCCACATGTATATTATAGCATTAACAGCCTCTAGTACTGAGAACCACCGGCTAAATGACACATTTGGGATGATGTTCTTTGATGCGACATACAGCACAACATGAGAAATATTTATGTATCTGAAAGAGACACGTTAGTAATAGATTCCTTACCTTAGAATATCCCCAGGCGTCAGGCTGGATCCGGAAAGTTTTTGCTAGCAGTACCTCTGCGCGTCCGTAGGTTGCGTCGTGCGGCTCCGCGTCCATCGCTGGCATCATAAGTAACGAGATGACATCACGGAGACTACTTAGGCGCCACCCATGCACGCTGACGTCAGTTCTTTCTTTTTCCACGCCAGTAAGTGCAGATCTAGTTGGAGCACGTACCTTAGTCACTTTTTGACTATTCTTTTGAGACTTTTTGTCTCCTGTCAGTCTACTCTGGTGAAAGTAGGGATGCCTGGTTTTAAGTCTTGTAGGGACTGCCGTCGCAATATGTTGGTGGCGGACCCCCACAACTTCTGCCTCTACTGCCTGGAGTGCGACCAAGAAGGCCTTGAGGGAGCGGCGCCGGAAGCTGCTTGAGGTCCACTCACCCAGCGCAGTTCACCGTCCAGGGGCAGCTCCAGAGAAAGCTTGCGGGGCCACCATCATCGCTCCTTGGGCTCCTGGTCTTCCCCCTCGGAATCGGGTAAGAAACGACACAAAGAGAAGTCGAAGAAGCGTTGTCGCTCTCAGACGTCCACCCGACGGTCCCCGGATCAGACGAGGGGGACCGGGGTTCAGTCCCTGCGGCTCCTTCAGAGCCCGGGAGTCCCGCGGCCTACCCACCTTATCCGACTCCTGCACAGGTGCAAGAATTTATTGATACCATGGACTGCCTGTTTAGGCCTTGGGCTCCCGCCGGTGCCCCATCCGGTCCCGCGGTCCCATGTCCGGATCCTGTTGAGCTCTCCGTGCCGCCGGCGGCTACGGCCCCAGGGCCACAGGATCCTGCAACGCTGGGTCCGGCCACGGCAACACATTGTCCCACGCTGCCGGCTCCGGCCCCGGTGATACCCTCGGCTCCGCCTCCGGTGCCGCAGTGGTTTCTATTTGTTCCAGCCCTACCCATGTTCAACGACACTTTTGTCCCTACCTGGGATCTGCATTGGGACACGGTGCCGTTTCGGCCCCGTCCGGTCCAGTTTGTTCCTACCCCGGTCCCTGCCCTGCCACCGCAGTCTGTACAACGTGCGGCGGAGGTGGAGGACGACTTTGAGGGGTCCGAGGACCCTCTTGCTCGTCAGTGTGACTCTGAGCAGGACTGGGGGGATGAGTTAGAGGAGGCCGGCGGCCTTGATGTCTCCTCTGTCTCCGCCTACCATGGAGGAGGGCGCCTCTAACACAGTGGTACTCCATCGGGCAGCTGAGGTCCTCAACCTCGATCTCCCCCTATGATGGCACTAAAAACTAATCTTCTCACTGAGGTGCTCCAGACGGCGTTCACTTCGTCGGAGCACCTGCTGCCATTTAATGACACCCTCACCGACGTTTTACTGGGCACTTGGTCACGGCCAGCCACAGGGGCCCCTGTGGATAAGAACGTCGCCAGACGTCATCGCCTGGCGCTGGGTGACCCTGCCTTTCTGACCACTCATCCTACGCCTGAAAGCCTAGTCATCCAAGCTTCGATGTCCCAGAGTGCTTTTCCCATGGCTCCGTGGATAAGGACTCTAAAAAGCTGGAGCAGTTTGGCAAGCGGTTAGTTTTTAGGGACCTTAGCGGTCTTCATCCCACAAATTTGGAACAAGCGACCGGATGATATGCGCAACGAAGTAAGATTGCTCCTGTTTCGGAGGAGTCTTAAGACAATGCTGTTCATAGAGGCATTTGACCAGGGATTTACTGATCTATGCTGAGCTCTGGGGCGTGAAAGAAATTCGGACTGTCTGATCTATGATGCAGCGCTTAGAGACCTCTGATGAGTAGCGCTTTATAAATGCAAGTTAACATTAACATTCTCTTCGGCTAGCTTAGGGCTACGGTCGGTGTACACCACATTTCGATTGGGCGTGTGAGATACAGTTGCACAGGTGTTACCTCAGTGTCCTGAGGCGGTCCTGGCTGTGCTGTCCCAAGCTGTTGCCGAAGGAACATTCGGTGTGATTTGGACACCGCAGACTCTCTCGGTAGGGCGATTTCTATGACAGAGGCGCTTCGTCGCCACGCCTGATTGAGGTCTACTGAGATCTCGCCAGATGTCCAGAGCTCGGTCATGGACATGCCCTTTGATGGCACTCGCCTGTTTGGTGATAAAGCTGACAGTGCACTGGAGCGTTTTAAGGACTCTCGGGCTACGGCCAAGTCCTTGGGTCTCTCCACCACGTGCCAGGCCACGTCTACCTTTCATTCCTTACGTGGCCACGGAAGGGCGACGCTGCCCGTTCGTTCAGTCAGAAGCCTGCGCAGAACCAAACTCAGCATGGCCATGGGTGTGGCGGCCGGGGGGCCAGCGTGCGGATTAGTCCACCTCCGCTCCCGCAGCGTCCACCTCAAAGCCTTCCTAGTCTGAGCTTTGGGATGCACCCCACGCCAGTGGGCTGCAGGATTCGACAACACCTTCCCCACTGGCGTTCTGTCACTTCCGACAAGTGGGTGCTGCAACTCGTCCGGAGCGGTTACTCCCTCCCTGACGAGTCTACCCCCCAGCCATGCCACCTTAGTTCCACCGAATGTCGGCCTCTTCTAATTCAACCGTTAGGTTAAGTATCTCAGATTTGTCATAGGTTACTTTAGAACCGGGGGCACTTTTGTAGCCCCAAAGTAGTTCTACCACAGCCAAGAGAGTAATGCTTGGGGAGCTTAACATCAAGAGTACGTCGGGGCACGGGTAATTTGGTGTGAGTGCTACCTCCAAGTCTGGGATCTCTTGCCCAATATGCTGCCCTTAAGTTTGTGGATTCTTGTGTGTTCAGGTGCGACTGCTGCTATAAAGCTACCTCGTATTAATGCCATAAACACATCCCAGACCCCCCTGACAGACACCTCCCCACGTTACGTTTGAAGTATTTGTTTATATGGTGTCCTATTTTATCCTTATTGATTATGTTCCTGAGTTCGACCTGGGTGCAAGGACACATCCAGGTTCCTGGATGTGTCCTTGCATCCAGGTCGAACTGGGCCATAACCAGTGCTTGATCGAGACCCATATAGGTCTGATGTCAGTCGAGCCAGTCCATCCTATAAGGGAATTGCTCACAAATGTATAGCTGATTTGTGAGTGTGATGTACATGGGAGTAGATTATGATAGCATGGCTGTGGGTGCTGTATTTGTCAGGCATTGCACAGGCCAAGTTCTTTTAGGGGCTTTCATTTTTTTTTAGAGAAGGCCCCTGCGTGGGATTCGTGTCCTCCCTCCCGGTCTTTGTGAGGGTCCCATACCCTGTAAAGGTCTTCAGTCAAAATAGTGTCCCCTCGGCCCACCCATGAAAGCTTCTCTAGGAAACAGATAAGAATGTGTTCTGGGGGGAGGAGCCTGGCGACGAACGAAGATGGCCGCATAGGCTCTCGGCTCCGTTGACCCCCGCCTGTCGGATGAAGATCCTGATATATATCCTGCTTTCGCGCCTCACCCCCGTACAGGATAATCCCTGCTGATACTGGCGGTGTGGTCCCGCGAGCTTTCCCACCCGGATCGGCGGAATGGTGCCGTGTGAAAGATTTTGGCCCAGAGTTGCCTGTAAGCCGGGACCTTGATTACTGACCCAGCCGGGTTTCTGGACAGCGGCTGTGGTTGGGTGCCCCAGAAGTGGTCCGGATGTTTGACCTGGAGTGTTTCGCATCCCTATGTTGGTGAGGTGCCTGCGGTCCTGTGCACACTGTGGGGGTGTACATATCCTGAAGGTGGCTGGGAGGTCGGGGGTCTCCTTCCCGGCGGCTGGCCCCCTCGCCGGGCTGGTGCCCTCGCCCGAGGAGCCCCGTCATTGTTCGTACGTGAGCCTCCAATCCCCGCCTGCCCGACCCGCACTTCGGTCCCCGGAGGAATCGGGCGCTCCGAAGTGCACTCGAATGTCTGGAGCTGACTGCGTGGAGGCGGTGCGGGGTAATGAAGAACCGTCTTTGAGGACCGTGATGGCCGCCATTAAGGAGCTGCGATCCTTCATGGCCTCTACTCGCCAGAGGATGATCGCGGATGTCACTGACACTGCCCGATCGTACGGGGACCCTGACCTGCCTGGTGCCTCTGAGCTGGCTGTTATGTCTACGCTATTCCCGGTACTTACCAAACGAGGCTCCCTTCCTGTTGTAACCTCGCAACTGTCGCCTGGAACACTGTGTACTAATGGACCTATTGTTTCAGAGAGATGCCCGCCATTATCGGCGCATCCGTCCACTGATGTGCTTGTGGTCTTCACTTCTCCTGAGCCTACGGCTAATGCGACCCGGCGGATGCTGCAAACATCACTCGACTGTTTTGACTTTGCCCTGAGTCTGATATCGACATGGTCGTACTTTGGCTGGAAAACGGCAATTCTCATGGCGGTGGCGGATCATGACGGATTGCGGTGCTTGATCAGACTCCTTAGGCAGGTCCGCAGGCCGACAGGAATTTTGATTTTTCCTCGATACGTTCTAGTGCAATTGGCTGAACTCATTGTGAACATTCGTAGGGGTCAAGGGTGAGACCACTGTGGATCTCTGCTTTGTGGGTGCGTGAAGTTCGGGGGACCCGCCATTTTGTTGCTTGCGGGTGGTGGGGCAATGTCGGACGCCTTCCCTGTGCTCTATTTTAATAACTTGCTTACGTGATTGCTCTACTTCGTACTGGGACCGTGCGCCGCAGGGGGGGGTGGAGGGACCGAGGGCAACTGTGATTTTCTCCTCCATCTTTTTTTTTTCTTTTCTTATCTTTTCCTTTTTCCATCTTTTTATATTTCCCTTTTCTCGCTATATTTCGGGTTTTTGGATGCTGGGCGACAGGCACGCTGCTAGGGGGGTAGGCAGTAGCCATTGGCAGGGGTGCAGGGTGGGGGGTGAGGGGGGATGGGATATTATTGTTTTTCTGTTTATTGTTTCTATGGCCCTTTTTTCTTCATTAGTTCAACTGGATTCTCTGTTTCTTTTCCTTCTTTCTTGGTTTTGGGATCGGTATGACGCATGACCTGATTTCTTATTCTCGGAGTTTGACCATGGGTTCTGCCCTTGATTGCTTTTCATTACGCCTCTCCGTGTACGGGCGAAGGCCGGGTGTGCTTAGTGTTTGATTGCACGCGTATACTGGATGGCCCCCCCCTTACAGATGCCGATAGATATACGATTTAGACTCTATGACCGATCCCATCCCTCTTTCTTGTTTTCTGCTCCTTTTGTTATTATATTTAAATTTATTTCTTCTAACGATAATTATCCTGTTGTAAACTTTAAAATTAACCTCACTCGTCCTGTGCAACATTTTGTGTGCTGAAATGGCTCTGGTCTCTAATCCTGCTGCCGTGCCTCTGGGATGTTCGGCTGAATAGCTGTGTGCACCTGGTCTATAAATAAAGGTTTTAAAAAAAAAAAAAACGAATGTGTTCTGACCAGTATTCGAAGCATACAGGGCAGCTATTGTAAGAGGCTGACATTCAGGTGCCCCCAACAAGATGAGAAATCTGCTCTCTTTGTCTGTTTGTACCTGTGAAGCTGTAATGGGGAAGTTGCATTTGATGCATGTTTGCACCTCCATTGGTTAGTATTAGGCAAGGAGTGATAATTTATCGAGCATATCACATGTTTAAATCTCCCTTTTCTTTGCATAAGAGGTTGGTTTCTTGAAGGCATATGATATCTGTTGCTCATATAAGTATGTTTTTTTACTAGTCTGACCTGCTAATCAGGACTCCAGTCACTATGCCGCCTCCCTAAATTTACCACGGTAAGTGCTGTTGTACTGGTGTCCCCTTGTAAGTCCCTAGTATATAGTACTAAGGTACCCGGGGCATAGGTACACCAGGGGTCTCACATGAGCTGCAGCTTGTATTGTACCACCCATGAGAGACCACAACAGGCCTGCCATTGCAGCCTGTTGTGGCACCCCTCACAACCGATATACGTTTTCTTGTATATGAGGTCACTACACTTATAACCAAGCACCATGTCTTCAGATCTGGAAGGCCTGCCATATGGGTGACATAGGTTTTAAGTGTGAGGGTATCCCTGCAGGAGCAGGATAACCCTGCAAACCCGTAGTCGATTCTCCATGCTGTGTAAGTGCGGTCAGCCATTTTAATACATATAGTGGATATCAGTCATAACAAGATGTCTAACTATATAGTGGCTTCACCGAACCCAGGCATGTTTGGTATCAAACATGTTGAAACCATACCCCAACACCAATTCCAGTGTTGTAAGTATGATCCAATGTACTAGGAGGCTCCCTTAGGGCACCTCCCTGTACTCCCGTTTACAGCCTTTCAGAGTCTGACGGCAATCTAAGGCTGCTTCCGACCGCAAACACAATTCTGCCCTCCTGCTGCTGAGCCAAGCTCAAGCAGGGGAAGGCAGAACAATAGGTTTCCTGTCGCAGGGAAGTGTGACCACCTCCCAGACAGGACTTAGTGTATTGGGCTGGGGTGGGGACACTTGCCTGTGCCACCAGACTGCTTTGAAGTACACATTTGGTACCCTCCTTGCATACTCCAGATAGAACCAGTTCTGGAAGCCCTTGGCTCCCTCTCTGGCACAAAACTGGACAAAGGACATGGGAGTATCCTCTCCTCTGTCTAGCCCCTCCTATGAGAGGCACCCCTTTCCATAGGAAACTTAAGGGCTTACTTGTGGGTGGCGCTTCAGATTCATTGTGTGACTAGACTCAATGCTGAAACCACGTCACTCTTCGAACGTCTGGGCACTTGGACTTCGCCTGGAACCAAGACTGCATTAAAGATTACTCCTGCTGTTCCTGATCTTGCTGTTCTGTAGGTTTTCTTCATCGTCTGTGCTTCTTCCAGAATCTTCACCGGACCTGTGGGCATCAAGGACACCCGAAGAAATCTCGAAAGGCTCAGTAACACAGGTGGTGGTTCTGCAGCTCCCTCGAGGCCAGACCTGCCCTCTCTGCAACTTTGAGGCCAATATCCCTTGTCGTACCACTTTGACCAAACCCCTGTGCACCTCGTCGACTTGCTGTTACCAATGCGTATACCCTGGCTCAGTGAACATAATCTGTACTTAAACTGGAAAGCCCCAACTATTTCCTTATCCTCCCAATTCTGTCTCAACTTTTGTTATCCAACTGAGAATTATTGGACTCCGAAAGAGATTGTCAAACATTTTGGAACTGAGGTCAGTATGAATAATCACTTCCAGGGAATATCTGGTCAGTATCTGGAGTTTGCGGATCTTTTTAACAAATCAAAGGAAGTGTTATTGCTGCCCGATGGGAAATTTGACTGGGCCATTAACCTGAACCATGCCCAGCTGTCACTTTTGGAAGGTTCTACTCCCTCTCTGAATCATAAAAAGAGGCCATAAGGATATATCTTAATGAAAACTTAAGGAATGCCCTTATTACTCAGTCCTCATCTTCTGCTTCCATGTTCTTCATTTCTAAAATATTGAATGAATTTAGACCTTGCATAGACTACAGGGGATTGAATAAAATCATTGTAAAGGACCGGTACCCATTGCCTCTATTCAAGGAAGTTTTATAATCCATCAGAGATTCCATGGTCTTAATTGGGCTTATGCAGAGCTTACCATCTGTGGTATATAAAGGAAGGAGATGAATGGAAAGCAGCATTAGGAACTCCACTCAGACATTTTAAATGTCATGTCATGCCGTTTGGTTTAAACATTGTCCCAGCCGTCTTAAGTTTAATGGACCATACATTCACTGACATGCTAAACCAATATATGGTTGTCTATCATGATGACATGGTAGTGTTCTCCAGAGAGCCCCTTGTTCATCATCAGTGTGTCTGCCAGGAGCTACTTCGACTCTATCAGAAACTGCAGTGCTGTAAGCTGGAGAAATGTGTTTCACCAACCCGACAGTACAAGAGCCTTCATAGATAAGTGCAAGGTTTCAACCATCCTAGATTGGTCGGCCCCATCTAATGTGAAACAAACCCAGTGCTTCCTTGGTTCTGCCAATTTTTACAGGCAGTTTATAGAAAAAGTTACCCATATGACTTGTGGATTCTTCCGCATCTTCAAGAAAGACATGTTCCCTCATGGTTTTCAATGGGACGTTCAAGCTAAAGAAGCCTTTCTCTGTTTAATGAAGGCTTTTACGCAAGCACTAATCTTACAATACCCAAACGGTTTATTGTGGAGACCAATTACCTCTGACCAGCCATTGGGAGATGTTCTTTTACAGCATCAGGAAGATGATGGTTTAGAGCATCCCTATTTTCTATCTATCCCATATCCTATTTGAGTAGGAAAGAAATGACTCTATCTAGGCCTGTTAGCTATGAAAAGAACCTGAACCGAGTAGAGACAATTTTTGATGTAATTCCAAGAACCATTTAAAATCCAAATAGACCATCATAATCTCTAATGCCTTAGCAATATGCAGTGCAGAAACATTCGGAAGGCCCATTGGGCCCACTTTTTTAACCAGTGAGATTTCTATATCATCTATATACTGAGAACTGCGGATGCACTGTGACACAGATACCGGGAAACTCAGTCATCTTTTGAGCAACAACTTCTTCCTCCTCATTGAATAGCTGGAGTAGC
Source organism: Lissotriton helveticus (assembly GCF_964261635.1). Classification (NCBI taxonomy): domain Eukaryota; kingdom Metazoa; phylum Chordata; class Amphibia; order Caudata; family Salamandridae; genus Lissotriton; species Lissotriton helveticus. Next base: position 2,110,836,659 of record NC_136061.1, read on the forward strand.
ACAATCCTTTCTTGACATGGTTCAGCCTGAATTTTCCCAAGTCTCTCAAGAGGAATGGAATTCCTTACAAGGACTCACTGCTAAGAAACAACTTAGCATTCAAAGGTAGAGCGGTATTCATTCCATTGATGATACTTTTTTTTTTTTTTTTTGGCAGTTTTATATAGCGCGAACTAGACCCGAACCGAATCAGGTATCAGAGAGCTTTACATATTTTCCAGTTACGTTACACTTTCATTTTTAGGCACGGGGAGATTAAGTGATTTGCCCAGAATCACAGGAGGTTTGGCGTCGTTACCGAGACTCGAACCCAGACCCCCAGGTCCGAGGTCGAGCGCCCTAGCCGTTAGGCCAACTCCTCTCCCTTAACTCTTCTCTCCTCTCCCCTAACTTTGCCTTGAGGTTTTGAAAATGTGCCATTATTTGGCGATGGGTCGATTACTGAACGGAATAGCCTACTACGATACACAAGTCACCATACTAGAAGCCTACGGGATAATCTACCGTTTGGTCAGTTTCTCCGGATAAGGAGGAACTGCTCACTTAAAGAAGACTACTTCCTAGAATCTGACCTTCTGATTAGGAGACTAATGGAAAGAGGCTACCCAAGACGACTGGTTACAAGAGCAAGAAAGAGAGCCTGGTACAGCCCAAGGGAGGAACTTTTGAAGCCTAGAGAACGTCCTGCTGACTCCGAAAGGATCATCTGTGTTACTACTTTCTGCACGAAGAGTAACCTGATTAAGAAGACGATAAACAAGCACTGGCCTATGGTATCGGGTGTGATCGACCATGAACAACTGCCGATGCATGCGTTCAAGAAAGCCAAAAACATCAGGGATAAAGTGGTCTCGTCTTACCTAGGAACCCCGGCACCTCTTAATCTGCAAAGTATATGGAACCTTCCCCAAGTGGTCGGCCATTTCAAATGCACGAAGTGTAAAGCGTGCCCACAGGCATTGGAAACCAAGGTTTGGAACTATCGTAACAACACGGTTACCTTGAAAACCATGACTAACTGCAACACAAGTGACGTTATCTACGCCATCATATGTCCTTGTGATCTGGTATACATCGGACAAACCAAACAACATGTGAAAAAACGTATCCTACAACACTGTAGCAGGATTAGGTGTCAAACACCGGGTTCCCCTCTGGTTGAACACTTCACGTCTAAATCACATACCCCTGAATCATTTAAATGGTTGGTGATTGAGAAAATCACTGTGGGCCCCAGGGGTGGCAACCTGAATTCACTGCTAAATGTTAGGGAGTGCAAATGGATGTACACTCTGGACACTGTTGACAATGGCTTGAATGAACTTGATGCCACTTATTCTCAATTGGCTGGACTGGTACCCGACCAGTAAGATGTCATAATAGTGTTATGTGCCGAATTGTAGATCTGTATCATTATCGTTGACTATAATACAATGCGGGATATGTATATCCTTATGTTCAATATCCAGGGCAGGGGCACTCTATAGAACTGTACCTCTGCATACTAATGTGGACGATTAAGCGATGCGTGATGTGTACATATAAGTGATCTATTGTTTAGAATAACCATGTGTATTACCGTCCAATGATTTAATATGCAATATCCAGGGCAGGGACTCTTGAAATGTACATCCTACATACGTATGATGATGCTAAAGTAATGTGGGTTGGGTACATATATGAGTGATCTACACTTAGAAAACCACGTACCTCATTACCTCATTATGTCCCTTGTTGAGGTTTGCCTTAGACTTATACATTAACACGAGTACTGATATTCAACTAGGTGTAACCCGTCCACAGTTGCTCTCCCAGTACCAATGAGCCAGGTGACACAAGAGGATCTCGATTTATCCCTTTCTTTCTTCATGTTACGCTTTAGGGTTTCAGATAGTCCTCCCGAGGGCTTACAGTGTCTCTTAGCCGGCGCATGCGCCCCACACACTCCACTAGCCGCGCAGCAGCCAGCGGCGGCACCGCGAGGTGCTTGGGCACGCCCCTTGGAAACGCGCCCTAGCTACGCCTGTTACATCTACAGGCTGACGGGCGCCTGCGAGCTGTCACTGTGGACGATTCGGCAGCGGTCATGCAGGTATGCTCGCTCCGCGCTGGATTTGCGAATTCACCAGAATAAGATTAAGCACTCTCGGCCTTGACTATCCCAGGCCGCGCGACTCTTTTAATTTCACCCTAACCTGAAATCCTGATAATGCACTAGGTCATAATTTGATTAAACCTCGTTTACAACCCGGGTTTACCCAGACAGCGGTTTTTTCTGGCGTTATACCGCCGCAATCCTCTGCTCTCCCATACCTAGAGTTATGTAGGATCCTATGAATGCACTTGATTAAACAATCCTGGTTTACCCAGATAGCGCGACTTTTTCAGGCAAGAAACCGCCGTAGTCTTCCGTTCTCCCACACCAGCATGGGCCATCACGCCCGGGAGTGACTAGGAATCCCCGTATGCCCTCCAGGTTTGGAGACCTACCGTCAATGTATGTTGTCCCGCATTGCTGCTTCTCCAACCGCATGGGAGGGATGCCTCGTTTAATTTATTTCACCCAGGGCCGGGTATTGATATGTGTACGACCGACAGGTCCTGGGGCCCCAATATCAGGGATACACCCTCGACCCCTTCTGAATCTAGCTTACCACATAGAGTTGTCATACCTAGGAATACAACTTCTCTATGTTTTCCCAGATTGTGTAACTCATCTACACGCTGAACTGGACCGCCCGTTGGATGTAGGACGTTTGCCTCACCCACAGTTTGACCGGTCCCAGTATCGCCATCCTATTCATAGAACGGGCGAACTGAGTAAGTCGTTTTTTATTTGTTTGGTCCATGTCACCAGAACCTGCCCTTATTATCCTTCCTAACTGGAATCTATTTCCCTCAGAGAACCACGATACAGGCGCGAGTCCCAACTCAGACGGGTCACCCCTCGTTCGCCTGCACATGTAGGTACATCTTAAATTTTGGCCCTGTTTTTTAGATTTCAATTGATTATATCTAGTGATACTCATTTCTGTTTTCCTAGGTGCTCAATGTCACTGTTTTTAATTGTCCTGAGGAAGACCCCAAACTGAGGACCCATCTGCCCTTAACTTGGGGGTCGAAACGTCGACATCATAATTACACATACACATCCTACCGGAAATTAGCCAAATTCAACTTATGTGTATAGTGTACACCGTGGGAACACACTGTGATCTGTAACAAGACTGGAAATGTTTTGCTGAATAAGACTGAATTGTTTATAGGACACAATTCCTTTTCTTTGTCCCTTATTCTTTTCCAAACACACCCTACCCTCCCTTAAATCCCTTTCCTTATCTGACAATCACCGAGCACTAATTTAAGAACCAAGCGGAATTTACCATGTATTGTATGAATTTGAAATATAATATATGTATAACTGCAGCAAATCACTGCAATGAGTTGGATTAAATGCAATCTAAATGATATTTACTTGGTTGATGTACCTTTCTTCTTAAGTAATGAGATGCTTAATTGTTTTGTAATCGACCACCCCTTTTTATATAACATTGTACTGACCCAGGTCGATGAGGTAAGGGTTTACCCCATTATTACCTACCATTATTTGGCGATGGCTGGTCATAGGGGAGTCAAATCCGCTTTGGAACTCATTCTTCAATCCTGTTGGTGACCATATATTCAAGAAGACACTGGATTGTGCGTTGGTGCATGTGCAGTTTGTGCCCAAACTAACGTGTCTCATTATTGGCCTTTTGCTGCAGCCTCTGCCTGTTCCTTCTGAGTTGTGTCATACAAATACCACCAACCTTATCACTGACTTACTTCTCTCTGAAAGGAATACTGTCATGCTTGTTACTGTTGACTCTTTCTAAGGCGGCTCATTTTAGTGCTCTGACAAAACTACCCTTTGCTAAGGAGATGAGACTGATATTTTTGCAAGTCGTTTTTCCATTACATGGGCTGCCTCAAGTTATAGTTTCTTGCTTTAGGAAATCATTTTACCAGTTTCTTGAAACTGAAGGTGTGCTGTTTTCTGGCTTCCATCTTCTGTCCAATGGCCAGATGGAACGTGTCAGCCAAGGTCTAAAACAGTTTCTTTGTTGTTTTTATAATGCCACACAAAGTGATTGGTCCCCCTGTTTACCCTTAGCTGAGTTTTCTTACAACAGTGCTGTTCTTAGTGTGACCAAATCTTTGCAATTTTTCTTTCTTTATAGTTCAGAGTCTTTCTGCCATCTCTGGTCCTGTACTGGTTCCTGCAGCCACTTGTTTCCTGCGGAAAAGGCAGTCTGCCAGACAAAACATGTCTTCTCATCTTTTGGAGTTAAAGACCAGGATTAAATCTTTTGCTGATCTCCATTATACTAGTGCCCCTGCTTATATGATCGGAGATATGGTATGGCTTTCCTCAAACCTTTGCCAGCTCATCTTTTTCATAACATATTCTTCAGATCATTAACCTGGTAGCCTTTCAGATTAAATTAACTCTGCATTGGAAGATTCATCCTGTATTCCATTCTTAGGTAAAACCTTACCTCACAACACTTCCTAATGTTCTAGGTGTCTTCTTCACTCCCGTTTCTTCCAGGAGGTTTTTCGAGTGACTTTGTTCTCGATCATTCACCACCACCCTCCTGTCTTTTCATTCTGGTCATCTTGCTTTGGAGTTTCGCTGTCATCAGAAAGTTTTTCGCCCCAGGGCTTTTTCCTCCTCATAGGATTCATTCCTGCAGGCACTATCTGCTTAGGTGCTGCTTAATGCCAGTGCCAACATGGCGACTAGAAAGGGTTGCTCCTATGTCTGGCAGATCAGGATAGACAAGACCGGGGCATTCCACTCTACCTGTCGTCAGAACCCTCAAGATCAACAGCAGTACCCCGATTGCCGAAGCCATTCTCGATCCCCTATGACTTGCTTCTCCTCCATTCCTTTGGCCCTTGTGCTGTCGACTCTGGAACAATGGTGTCTTTGGTTCATCATAAAAAGTTCAGTCCGACCTGCAGTTTTGGTCTTCTTGAAGTTGACATTTCCTGTTCTGGGTGTGTAAACGGGAATTGTTTCTCCAAAGCTCCAGAGAGGGCCCAGTGCCCTTTCTGCTGTATGTAGGTTCCCCAAAGCGTAGTCAGCAGTAATGCTCAGTGGTGACTCCGCTAGTTGCTCTTCTGAGACAGTGTGGTGTTGATCTCCCGACTAAAAGGAGAGCCCAAAAGGGTATGTCCATCTATATTGTATGCTATTGTCTCGAAGTTTCCTGGTTCAATAACCAGGAAACTTCGACCAATCAGTGTGCTGCGTGTTGTAGCAGTGTCAGCTGGGAAGTGTCTTAAAAGACTGAGCAAAAGTAGTCTTGGAAGTTCACCGTTCCAGATTTCTGACTTGCTGTAAGACTTTCTCTTTTTCGGAAATATAGTGGAATTTGATGAGCATATCTCTAGATCGCTGTTGTTGGGATTGTCTATTCGGGCACACTCAATGCATCCTAGCTATCCGTATTTCCAGGAGGTCATTGCTAAAAAGGATGATGGGATTCTGACAACGAAGTGTTGAAGGGTAGCAACCTGGTCCTCTGAGCTGAATCCTCTGAGCTGTGGGTTCTCTGTCCTCATGGGTTTTTTCTAGATCTTCTAGTTTGTCTGTGGCATTTCTACTGGGCCCTTGGTGAGGTCTTGCTGCAGCTCATCCTGGAGTTCTGTGTTAAAGATGCTGAGAAAGTCCAGCAAATCAGATTTAGTGAGCACTATGGCAGTGACAGAAATACTGTTTCCTGGGTTGGATTGACCAGACATGGTGTAGTATCCTTACTCTGAATGAAATGCCCCTTGAAGAGTGCAGTAAAATCAATAACTTGAGTACCTAGCCGAGACTGTTTGAGCCTGCCATGTCTCCAACTTTATACCAAAGAACAGATTCCATGGAGGGATCTGATGGTGAAATTTCCAGTCAACGCCATGGTGTACTATGGAATTCTGCTACTAATGAATGGACACTGTTTCCCTGAAAGAAATTTACCACAACCCACGGTTTGAGAACTACAACCACATCCTTCTTCCCAGAGAGCTCGATGAGATCTGTATACTGCAAACATTATAGCTTATCCTGTACCCAAATGCATGGTTTGGGAAAAGTTCTTTGAGGTTATGGGACCCACTGAAACATTGCAATTGCCATGTGTTTTGAAAGTTTCAATAAATTATGTGATAATTCCAGGTTCTATTTCAGATGACTGGCACACTGAGACTGTAAAATGCATGTCTGATTTACAGGCTTATGCAACTCTTGATAATGAAGATCCTTATTTGAATGCTTTTAATTACCAAGAAATGTATTGTTTTTATCATTATGCACAATATTACATACATCAAAGTAGTTATCCCTGAGAAATATGCAGTTATTCACAGTGGGAGCATTGTGAGGGTCCGCCCCCTTTTCTGAAGAAATTCCCTTATTCCTAGAGCGAGGACAGGTCCCATCCTTCAGTTGGCTATTTCTTATAGTGCTTAGAACAACTCCTGAAAATAGCTCAAAACTACCAATAAGCTAATTTATTCAGAGGAGTTTGATCAGAATCTAGCCATACTGGGATATGAGCATTAGAAAGAAAATATTGATTAGAAAAGCATTTGGGGAACCACATAATGGGAGTTTGAAGGTAAGGAAGCCCAATCAGGTTTAGGAACTATGAAAGACCTTAAAAAAACCTCATTTAACAAAGTTCACCAATTAGTGACTTAAAAAAAATATTTCAAACTTTTAATCAAATAATATGACCCAAAATAAACGTATAACTCTTCTCAATTCTCTCCTGTTGCCTTAGTCCTAATGACCCTTGATTCTAATAGTGGCATCTACTTTTTTTTCCAACACTCCTGCTCAAAAAGCAACATGCAACAGATGCATACCTGCAGTAGTTACTACTTATAGAGTGGGTAAGCTGTACTAAATTTATTTGGCACATTCCTGTCTACTGGCTGTGAAGGAGAATGTGTCCTTCATATACTGAAATATGGATTTTTCTGATTTCCTCCTGGGACCACCCCACTAGGACTTAACGAATCATAGCAACAGCAACATATGCTATTTATTATGAATGTAACAAATATTCAGAAAGAAAAGCTGCCCAAAGAATTTCACAGTGGATATAGAAAATATGCAATCAGTTAAAGTTATAGACCGTGCCTTGCTCACATTCTCTAAAAGAGTGCACTCATTGCATGATATAATGTCCTCAACCATTAAATGTAACGAGGTGACTCTGTAACCCTCAGAACCTGGGTGGGTAGTTAAACGATAAATAATGGTTCTGTCGGAAGGAAATACCTAGTGGTATAGTATTTCAATTCAATGACTTACTCAATATGTCCCTGTGTGGGTACATATACCGTGGTATTATTACCTAAAGCAAACACACAAAAAACACTGACCACAATGATGACGGAAGTAAAGTTTTAGTCATATACTTTAATGATTTCAAATTATTCTCAAACAATATTTCTGCTGTCCAAGTAAAAAATGAAAATATACAATGCAAAACACGAAGAATTGTGCAGGACTGAAACATATTAAAATATACATACATAAATACGTGATGGAACAAATATTACAGAATGTCAACTATGTGCACAATAGTCAGATAGGTCAATCAATTAGTTTTTGGTCCTAGTAGACTTTGTACAGTTGAATCTCAAGTGAGGTGCGTCGACGTTTCGACCCTGGGGGGCGATGCACTGATTTGTGCGCATCAAGTGCGTACCTTCATCAGGACTGGATGGATGTAGGACAGCCTTATGAGGTCTCTGATTCCTCTTGAATGTATGTTCCTCTACTTGGGTAGGTGCTGGTCAGCCGACTCCGCACCTATGGCAGTGATGCTGTCTTGTCTCTGTGTGAATCAATGGTACATTCCGGGGTGAGATTCCTGGCAGGTGTGCCTCTTGAATTTGGGTCGTGAAGGTAGCGTGCGTCTATCTCCGTTGGATCCTTGTTAGGTCAGTGTTTTTTTTGTGTTTGCTTTAGGTAATAATACCACGGTATATGTACCCACACAGGGACATATTGAGTAAGTAATTGAATTGAATTACTATACCACTAGGTATTTCCTTCCTACAGAACCATTATTTATCGTTTGATATAATGTCCTCGGCATTAGGTCTCCGCAAAGGACACTTAGGTCTTTTGCAACATGGCCCGGCCAAGTTAAGAGCCACGATACAACCTCTTTGATAAGGACATATGCCTTGGCAACTCCTTAATGAACCCCCCATTTTTTAGTCCTACAATTTGACATTAACATAACAGACTAGGTCTAAAAAAGAACACAACTACACCTTATTAAGTATTGACTAAATAGATCGAACCCCCATTTTCTCTTACGTGGCTGATACATGGAGTAATTTCCCCTTCTGATTACAACTTTCCTCTTTAACGATTTCCAGAAATAAAAATCCTTAGGCTGATACAATAAATGCACGATACACGTTTATGTAATTTGGGGAATATAACAATTTTTTTCACATGTACTTAAATGTAGATGTATTTAATGTTAATGAATACCACTCACCTCAACATGCAATCAAAGGTGACCATTGGCCTAGAATTGATACAAAGGGCATGCGTTTTGACAAAATTATTAAACTTGTTACCATTTTACATTAAAAGAAGGTAGCTTTAACCCCTGTGGCTCGGACCTACGACTTGCAATTACCCGTAACCACATTGGAGATATGAAGGCTATTACAAACAAAATAGCCTTCTCATTTCATGGATTTTCTACAAACAATATTTGACACATTTAGCACAACTGGTATTGTGCACTCTTTTAAGAACTTTGGATTTGGTCTGTCGATGGGATTTTTTAAACTGTTTTTGGTCTGATCCCCTCGTTTTTTCACTCTTTGTTCTCCAGTCTTTTTGGAGTATTCCCAACTAGCCTTCTAATACTCTGCTGTTGTCATCTTCCTCCTGAGCAAACAAGAGTAACAAACTCCATCCAGCTCAGCAAAAGTGCTCAGAAACCCTACTGCACGATGTGGGACATACATGGCTTTCTGAACTAAGTGAGAGCTGGGTCTTGTCCTTTCACAAAGGCAGTGCTCTGAAAGAAAAAACTGTATTTTTCTTTACAAACTGCACATCTGAAAACATCCTGGCACTACATCTGGAGCAGCCTCCAATGATGCAGCCTCCACTATGATGAACAGAACCCTTTGAAGAACTTCCTGAGGATTGTCTTGCACCACTGATGTCACTTGAGCCAGCTACTGAGGCCGTCTCACAATCTTTGAATGCTCTTGAATGATGACATCAGTTCCAGGTCCCCTGTGCCCTGTCTTTCAACTTCTCAAGCAGCCAGGTCCATACCTGCATTGCCAATTCATCTCATTCATCATTCATATGCTGTCTGTGATCCCTCTGCTATGGAACCATCTTCAGTCGGCAACTAGAGTTAGTTGTCCTACAGTCAGACTGAGGAAATTGACAGAATTCAGTGTGAGAGACTATATCCTGAATTCCAGAGAAAGAAGCTATCCTAAAACTATATTCCTTTTTTCTTCAATTTTCGCTAAGCCACGTTATTTTTCAATTTAGTACATTTCAATATCATGTCTGGTTGACTTAATTATTAAAACACATCTCTTCATTCATTTTCATGACAAATGTAGCATTACGATAATGTATTTTTATGCAAAGTAATGGTTTTTAGAATTACTGTTTGAAACATGCAAGGCTTAATCAATCAATCAATCCATCAATCAATCATGGAATTTGTAAAGCGTGCTACTCACCCGTGAGGGTCTCAAGGTGCTGGGGGGGGGGGGGTTCGCTACTGCTCGAAGAATGCGGTCTTGAGGAGTCTTCTGAAGGCGAGTAGGTCTTCGGTCTGCCGCAGGTGGGTAGGTAGGGTGTTCCAGGTCTTGGCAGCGATGTAGGAGAAGGATCTGCCTCCGGAGGTTGTTCGTTGGATGAGGGGGACGGCAGCGAGGGCGAGGCTGGCGGAGTGGAGCTGGTGGGTGGGGGTGTGGAAGCTGAGTCTGCTGTTCTGGTAGGCTGGTCCGGTGTTGTGGAATACTTTGTGTTTATGGGTGAGGAGTTTGAAGGTGATACTCTTGTCGACGGGAAGCCAGTGTAGGTTTGTCAGGTGGGGGGTGATGTGGCTGCGGCGGGGCACGTTTGACGATCAGTCTGACTGAGGCATTTTGGATGCGCTGTAGTCGTCATATGTGTTTGGCTGGGATTCCGGCGTAGAGTCCGTTGCCGTAGTCCAGCCTGCTGCTGACGAGGGCCTGTGTCACCACTTGTAGATCCTGCGAAGCGTGCGGAGGGTGTTGTAGCAGGAGGAGGAGACGGCGTTGACCTGTTTGGACATGGAGAGGGAGGAGTCGAGGATGAATCCTAGATTACGTGCCTGGTCTGTGGGTGCCGCTGCTGTCCCGAGAGTGGTCGGCCACCAGGAGTCGTCCCAGGCCGAGGGGTTGGGTCCGAGGATGAGGACCTCCTCCGTCTTGTCCGAGTTTAATTTTCAGCCGTCTGCTCTTCATCCAGTCTGCGATGGCCTTCATTCTGTCGTGGATGTTGGTTTTGGCGGTGCGTGGGTCCTTGGTGAGGCAGAGGATGAGCTGAGTGTCGTCGGCGTAGGAGATGATGTTGAGGCTGGGGTGGCTGGCCACTTGTGCGAGGGGGGCCATGTAGATGTTGAACAGCGTTGGGCTGAGGGAGGAGCCCTGGGGGACGCCGCAGATGATGTCGGTGGCCTCGGATCGGAAGGGTGGGAGGCGGACGCTCTGTGATCTGCCAGAGAGGAAGGATGTGGTCCAGTCGAGGGCCTTCTCTTGGATACCAGCTTCTTGGAGGCGTGTTTTTAGAGTGCGATGGCAGACCATGTCGAAGGCGGGCGAGAGGTCCAGGAGGATGAGGGCTGATGTTTCGCCGTTGTCTAATTGGCGCCTGATGTCGTCTGTGGCGGCGATGAGGGCAGTCTCGGTGCTGTGGTTTTGTCTGAAACCGGATTGGGACGGGTCCAGGATGTTGTTGTCTTCGAGGTGGCGGGTCAGTTGCATGTTGACGATTTTCTCGATGACCTTTACGGGCACGGGAGCAGGGAGATGGGCCGGAAGTTCTTGAGGTCCTTGGGGTCTGCCTTGGGCTTCTTGAGGAGGGCGTTGATTTCGGCGTGCTTTCAGCTTTCCGGGAATGTCGCCGTTTCAAAGGAGATCTTGATGACCTTCCGTAGTTGGGGGGCGAATGCTGCGTCTGCCTTGTTGAATATGTAATGTGGGCACGGGTCTGTCGGAGATCCTGAGTGGATGGAGTTCATGACCTTGCGTGTCTCGTCGTCTCTGACGTTGGACCAGGAGGTAAAACGGTTGGCGTTGTTGGTGTTCGGAGGAGGGGTGGAGTCTGGCGTGGTCGGGTCGGTCGTGGTGTTGAAACTGTCGTGGATGTCAGCGATCTTGCGGTGGAAGAAGATGGCCAGTGAGTCGCACAGTTTCTGTGAGGGGGGGGATGTCGTTGGTGTTGGCACTGGGGTTGGATAGTTCTTTAACGATGCGGAAGAGCTATTTGCTGTCGTGTGCCTTGTTATCCAGGCGGTCTTTGAAGGAGGACCTCTTGGCTGATCTGATGAGGTGGTGGTGTCTGCGGGTGGCGTCCTTGTGGGCTGCGTGGTTGTCCGGTGTATGTTCGTCAAGCCATTTCTTCTCCAGTTTCCGGCATGCATGCTTGGAGGCCAGGAGCTCGTCGGTGAACCAGGTGGCTCGCTTGCTGGCGTGGCTGTTGGAGGGTTTCTTTAGTGGGGTGAGGGTGTTGGCATAGGCGTCGATCCACTGTCTGAGGTTGCGGGCTGCGGCGTCTGGGTTGGTGGGGTCGGTGGGTGGGTTCTGGGAGAGGGTGGTGAGCAGCTGGTCTTCGGTGACTTTGCTCCAGCCGCGGCGAGGCAGCTGTTGGGTGCGGGGGAACGTAGTTGGTTTTCGTGCAAATGGTAATACATTATTTTATGCTGTTTTACAGGTATACATTTATGATGATTTTCTTAATTAGTGTATTGTAGGGATATAGTTTTAATAGTCCTTCCTTAAAGAGCATGGATTTTCCTTAATGTATATTATTCTTCATATGAAGCAAAAAGTATTTTTATGGGTATTCAGTTGCATCATACTCTCACATATAAACCGAGGATGTCGTAGAACATGTTAAGTTACCCTGTCTTGCTTGGGTCCACATTCAGCATGTCATTATCTTTTGCAGAACTTGTAAACGGGTCATTTTATCTAAACAATGACTTTGCTGTAACATCAGGTGACACAAATCTGCTACAAGCTACATGTTATCTACATTTCAAGGTTTGACTGTAGAGATGTTAAATAAACACATACTCTGAGTTGATGCATTTTCATCATGCTTATTTAGATCGATTGTGTCTTGGATTATTGGAAAATTCCCCAATGTATGCTAAGATAGTGGTCAATTCTATATAAACCCCTTCGACTCTCAACTACATTTGAGAGGCCTTCGCACCAAATTATCACGAGATGTCCTGCCAGACTGCCGTAGCATTTACTCTTATGCCAAGAGAGGTGATTCAGTGATGAGAGGGGCTGATCCAAGCTGATAGTGTGTTTTCCTTCATGAAGGATACTCTCTCCAGGCTGAAGTCTGATAACCACAGCAGATTCTCTGTGAACAGGTATGCAGTATTCTGGGCATATATACACTCTAGAGGCAAGATAGCTAGCTATTCTATGCTCTCATAGTGAAGCTCATAGAAGTAGCTTTAGGATGGTAGGCTGCTAGGAGCATTCTAATTATGTTAGAACTGTTCATTTTATTTTTGTTGCTATCAACATGCTTCAGTGTTTTTAATTATATTCAGGCTGATAATCTCTCATGTATGGAGCAACAGGACGAGCCTGTTAAAATAAAACACTTTAAAAAAATTATATATATATATATATATATATATATATATATATATATATATATATATATATATATATATATATATATCTTTTCATTTTTTTATTTTTCTGAACAGAAATAAAGGCATATTTTTTATCTGCATATTTATCGCGTCCCGATGGTGACCTGCCACACTCTGATGAGGTTATCAGTGTACCCAGCAAACAAAGTCTGCCCATCAGCAGACCATGCCAGCGAGGTGCACTGAGGTGGTTCAGCTTTGCTACTGTTGCTGATCACTTCCTGCTTTAGTTCGTCCACAATAATCTTCCCCTCCAGATCCCAAATCTTGATGCTGGGGCCAGTGGCCGCACACAGCCAGTAGCGGTTGGGGCTGAAGCACAAAGCATTGATGGTGTCTCCGCTATCTAGGGTGTAGAGGTGCTTGCCCTCATTCAGATCCCACAGCATGGCCTGTCCGTCCTTTCCGCCAGAGGCACAAAGCGAGCCATTAATAAATAAATTGTTATTTATATATAATAAATAATAAATAAAGTGCTAGAATTTTATTTAGTGCAAATTCAGCCACATGACGTTTCGGCTCCGCGGAGCCTTGCTCACATGACAACGTTCTTAATGAAAAAAATGCTCTTTTTAAAGTGCCAGTACTCTGATGTACAAGCGTCACGTGATTATGCTGAGAGTAAACATGGACAAAATACTTTGTTGTATATATATATATATATATAGGTTTGTGACAAAGAGCTTTTGCTCGAAACGCGTCAGCCTAAATAATCAACCTTCAAATCTCAGCAGCGTGGAGTGCGAGTCTTGTCTTTCCTGTGAGTTAAACTGAAGGGGAATCCTTCGCATATATATATATATATATATATATATATATATATATATATATATATATATATATTAAACTCACTAAAAAGCACTTTTGCACTAATTCAGCACTTTATTTAGTTAAAACATAAGCACTTTCCCGAAATCTTGAAACGTTCACAAGGTTTGTGACTGTCAGAGTAGTCAGATCATGGGGAGTTAATTTATGCTCACCGCTGACTAATAGGAGAAAGAAGGATTAATGGCTGTATATATTTTTTTAGTTTTTGACTTAAAGCCATGAGGTAAACAGTTTGTATGATATATTGTGTAAAATTTATGAATATTTCATTTTACCTGTTCCTTCTGTATTTAGACCGTTAATTATGTGGTTTCAGACAATATCTCCTTTCATTCAGTATTTTCTTTATATCTATGCACTGCTGACGTTTCTTTAAGTGGGACACACACAGTATAAAATGCACCTATTGGTTCTTGAGGTCATGTGATCAAGGCTGCCGTGGCGCAGCCGAAACGCGTCATGCTGGGGACAGACGAACATTAAACCTCTGTTGAAGTAAATTAGCGCTGTCTTGTGGTCTGTACCTACGTTTGGTTAGTTGGATTCCATTGCCAACTAGTAGGAGTGCTGATCAGATTTCTATTTGGTGGTTAACGGCCGTTGCCGCCTCTACGGACCCTCCTCTCAATTTTGGGCTGCTGTGTTATGCGGTCGAACGCGGAAGCGAAGCATTCAGTAACCCGGAAGGAGTAAAAAAGCATACAGCCCCCCGCGCCGGTGAATCATACAGCAGCGTGCCGGAGTGCCTTAAGGTTTCTGTTACGGAGCATTGGAGAAGTCGGAGGATGTCTATGGAGCACCATGAGGTCACTAACGGGTAAGCCGACTGGGTCTGCTGTTGCCGATTTTAGGGCACACCACTGTGCGGGAGAGAGGATTCAAGCGCTACCATTCACTGTAACTACTTGGAGTCGTATTTTCGATTTCCGGGTTAAGAGAATTGAGTTCATTGTTCGTTTAGAATGTCCACGCCAGCAGAGGCTTTAAAGAACCGGGAGGCATTGGCAGAAGCAATGTTTGTAAATTTGCCGGCGTTGAAGACCAGAAAAGACACTACTAAGGCAAATGAAAAAACAACCGATCTTAAAAGTAAAATGAAACGCCTGGAGAAACTGTTGAGAACTGAAACCACCAAGTGGTGGGAGCAGTGGTCATTGCAGAAATACAAAGATGTGGGGCGAGTTCCAAGGGGATTGAGGGTGCTTATAGCGCCTTCTTTCGAAAATCCTAATCCCCTACTCTTGAAAGAATGGGCCACTTTGAATTTAGACGCGTCCATGAATATGGTTTGTCTACTGATAAAGTATGCTTAAATCGACCGCATTGAGATCCTTAAAGAAATTGAGGATTTAAATAAAGAATTGGAAAATGAAGAAGACAAGGAGTTCATCAAAAAACAAAAAAAAGAGATTGAGTTCAGGTTGGCAAAGCACCAGGAGACGATCAGCACTCGCAAACAATACAAGTTTGCGCGTGACCAGAATGACTATGAAACGGGAAGGATCTTCACGTTCGCGCGCAAATTTGATAACGCAAAGAGACAGGCCTTGGTAGCTAAAAATGTGGACCCCACAGTTGGAAATGATCAAAGAACGGAAGTGTCGGAAACGGAATTAAGCTCAGTAGCTAGTAGTTGTGACTCGGATGAAGGAGTAGCAGGTGGTTCAAACCTAGGAAAAGTACCCACTAAATACACACCCTCTGAGGAATTGGGTTTTCTCGTAGAGGACAGATACAAAACACTGTGACCACTGACTCGCCAACAGCGGAAATTAAACGAAGAACAGCAAACAAAAAGCGCAGTACAAGGAGGAAACTCAGGAGGCAGAGGCTTTGTAAAGAGAGGCAGAGGGAAAGGGAAGAAGTGGTAACAACAGCAGTAAACTCGACCACTGACAATTTAGGGGGCAGTCATGACCAGGTTCCATCATCAATCTCGAGCGAATCAAAAGCACCGGATTCACAAGACAATACAGTCATCAATTTATCTGACACTACCTTGTCTAAAGCAGAAATGCAGCTCCTCTCATTGGGGTTGTCCTTCTGTCCAAGGAATTCATTCAACTATGTGCAAACACGCATAGATGTGTTCAAGTTCATCCGCAAACTTAAATTAAAGAAACATTTCAAATTAAATAACTCCCAGGCTCGGGCATCGAATATTTCCAAGAACACTCAACCTTCGAGCATGTTTCAAATTGCGGACATTAAGGCTCTCCGTGTGGCGAATGAATTAGCGCGAGAGGAAGTTTTTGAACCAGGAACCACCCAGCAAAACTTAGCTTTTGGGGGGATTTCTATGAATCATCCATGTGTGACCACTTTTAAACCTCCATCCACATTCTATCCAGTAATGCCGAAAGATAACATCGACGCTTTTTGTGACATAGTGGTTGAAGATTTGAAAGGACTACAAACCAGCATCACTCGCAGAAAAAAGAGATTCAAATATATGGAAAAACAATACCGCATTTTGATGAAAAAACTAAGGAGTGATTCAAACCTTATTATCAACAAAGCTGATAAGGGAGGTAACACTGTCATCTGGGCTCGTAGCCTCTACATGGCGGAAGCAGAAAAGCATTTAAGTGATACCACATGCTATAAAAAGGGCAGTTTTAATGACCTTAAGTGCTTAAAAGACAAAACCCACAAGGATTTAAATCAGTGGAGACAAATGGGCTTATTGAGCAAGCAAGAACATGCTTCCCTAAAGAACGAATTCCCTGTTACACCCTTCTTCTATCTAATTCCGAAAATCCACAAACAAGTATCTCCGGTGCCTGGGCGACCCATCATCTCTGCCCAGGGGAGTTTGTTAGAATCCATTTCTAGATATGTGGATGAATTCCTGCATGAATTTGTGGAGGACTTGCCACCTTTCATTAAGGACACTGGCCATTTTCTGTCTAAAATCAATGGCATCAAATGGGAGAATGATTATGTACTCATTGCCTTAGACATCAATTCACTTTACACTAGTATCTCTCACGTGGATGGGCTGAATGCAGTTAGATACTATTTGAGTAAACGCAGTATTTCTTACAGCCAACACAGTACCATGTTGTTGAAAATGTTAGAATTGTGTCTTAATAACAATTACTTTCTGTACAACAGGGAGGTTTACCAACAGTTAAGAGGAGTGGCAATGGGGGCATGCTTCTCTCCTACCTATGCATGTTTACATGTAGGGTGGTGGGAGGAGCATGTCCTCAAGGGAACACTCGATGAACTTTTCCCCAATTGCATGATACACTATTGGCGATTCATTGATGACATCTGCATGATTTGGAGGGGTTCAGTGGAATCAGCGAATGAATTTGTCGATAAGATCAATAGCAACAGTATTAATTTATGTTTCACCTCCCAGATTAGCACCCATCTTATTCAATTTCTTGATGTGGAAATCTACATAGGGGAGGGGAGGCTTCATACCCGCTTGCACAGGAAAACTACACCGGGAAACGCTATTTTGCACGCCAGTAGCTCTCATCCCAACCATCTGATTAGGAGCATCCCCTACGGGGAGTTTTTAAGGATGAGGAGGATCTGTAGCACAGTATCAGATCTTGAGCGTTGTCAGAATGAGGCTATTGATAGATTTCAGGCTAGAGGGTACGATACTTCCCTGTTGCTAGATGCCAAGGAGAAAGCCAACTGTTTGGACAGGGAGGTTTATCTCTCCTCAATCAATACTGACGTCACTGCAAGCCCAGATGACATGGAGGATGAGACAGTGAGTAGGGACATCAGTCTGATAACCACATTCAATGAGGATCATAAAAAGGTGAGGGGGATTCTGAAGAAGCATTGGCCACTTTTAAAAACTGACATCAGATTAGCTCCTCTGGTATCAGAAGAGCCTTCAGTGGTCTTTAGAAGAGCCCCGTCCATGAGGGACGTTTTGGTTAAATCCAGCCCTGGGGTGGTAATTCAACCTCATCGGATTTCCAACAAGTGTGGCTTTTTCAAATGCATCTCGTGCAGAGCCTGCAAGTTCGGCGTGAATACTAGCGAGTATCTGTCGGCTTTTGATCCCAACCCTATTAAGATCAAGGAACACTTCACCTGCCGCACTGAGTTTGCGGTTTATGTGCTCCAGTGTACCTGTGGGCTCAGGTACGTTGGTAGTACCAAATTACAGGCCTTCAATCGCATCCTTCAGCATCTTCGTGCCGTGGTAAATTCTGATGTTAATTACCCTGTCGCCCGGCATTTTGAATTAATTCATAACAAAAATCTCAATGACCTGAGGTATTTTATCATCGATGCAGTGCCCAAGAACATCAGGGGGGGCAATAGGGAGAAAGTCTTAAGACAGCTTGAAAGTAAATACATTCTGCTGTTAGATACCAGGATCCCTAATGGATTAAATACAGGGGAAGATCTCCATTGCTTCCTATAGCTGGGTAGATTAACAATAATTTTGGACACCCTCCTGACTCGTTACCATCTTGTAGTGTTCTAAATGGACAGAAGTTCAGTGAGTTAGGACATTGGATTGTCCAAATGGCCCGGTTATTTAATTTTATATTTGTATTCAGCATGCATGAAGGTTTTTTAAATAACTACACCTCCCCTGCATCATCCCTGGGTCACTCTATGAGACAATAGGATATAAGGTTTTGAATTTGCCTGTATTCGTTAGGTTGTTTTTTGTGTAGAAATAAGGGCACTATGCCACAATGTTCAGCTTTTGACTTAGTACAAACGTGATCTGATCAGGTTTTCAGCTGTGATTTAATCATAGTACAATCGCTTCTGTAGTTGTGTTGACA
Organism: Lissotriton helveticus; assembly: GCF_964261635.1. NCBI lineage: Eukaryota > Metazoa > Chordata > Amphibia > Caudata > Salamandridae > Lissotriton > Lissotriton helveticus. Next base: position 2,110,855,245 of record NC_136061.1, read on the forward strand.
TGTAACTCTTCATAAATAGAGGTTTAAACAAGCGTGCCATCACCAATGTACTCCCATGTTTATATGAATTTATAATTCTTGATTTTAAACTCACTAAAAAGCACGTTTGCACTAATTCAGCACTTTATTTAGTTAAAACATAAGCACTTTCCCGAAATCTTGAAACGTTCACAAGGTTTGTGACTGTCAGAGTAGTCAGATCATGGGGAGTTAATTTATGCTCACCGCTGACTAATAGGAGAAAGAAGGATTAATGGCTGTATATATTTTTTTAGTTTTTGGCTAAAAGCCATGAGGTAAACAGTTTGTATGATATATTGTGTAAAATTTATGAATATTTCATTTTACCTGTTCCTTCTGTATTTAGACCGTTAATTATGTGGTTTCAGACAATATCTCCTTTCATTCAGTATTTTCTTTATATCTATGCACTGCTGACGTTTCTTTAAGTGGGACACACACAGTATAAAATGCACCTATTGGTTCTTGAGGTCATGTGATCAAGGCTGCCGTGGCGCAGCCGAAACGCGTCATGCTGGGGACAGACGAACATTAAACCTCTGTTGAAGTAAATTAGCGCTGTCTTGTGGTCTGTACCTACGTTTGGTTAGTTGGATTCCATTGCCGACTAGTAGGAGTGCTGATCAGATATATATATATACATATATATATATTTAATAGCTCCAAATGCAGGCACAAAGCACTCTCGGGACTGCTGTTTATTTAGTAGAGCAAATGCATGGAGAAGTGTGGCTCAATGGTTAGAGCGGCAGACCCTGATGCAGAGGTCTAGCCCGGGACCAGGGTTCAATTCCCTGCCTCGGCGGGTCTTGGTCTCAAAAATTCCACGGACCTGATAATTCTCGCCTCGGTGCCTATTCCAATCATGGGTCCCACTCTGCAACTCTGGGCAATAGCTTGCTTAATCTCCACAACGGCCCCCACAACGCTAAGGATGCCTGGCCTCCACCTTGGGGGTGCCCAGGAGTGGACACCTCACAGGGAAAGCCAGGACGGGTTCCACAGCGGTATTCGTACAAGCGCCTTGAGACCCTTGCGGGTGAGTAGTGCGCTATACAAGTATCAATTTACAATTTTTTTAGGCACCTTTGCCTTCCTCAGTGCTCATTCATTAAACCATTACAGTCTCGCAAGTTTTTAAATTGCATCTCTGTTGTCATCATTGGTGGAGCCGGAATCACTGGCAGCAACAAGGAACTAACACAGTTCTTAATGTGAATACTGTTATTCAGCCGCCATGTCTGCCCGGCACAATAGCATATGATGATTCTTTCGTTATCCTTTTAATAAACAGTTCTAATAGTCTCTGTGGACAATCACTCATGGAAAACAAAACATTTATTAGCCTTCCACTGTGCCATGCCTGCAGACTGATTATAAAAGTTCTTTACACATTCACATCCCCCGTCCACCAACCTTCAACTGGTGCCATCTTAATGGTTTTAAGATGGCTGCTGGAGTGAAAATGGAATAAAGCACTTTATTTTGAAAAATCTGCATTGTGGTTCGTACCTGCTTTGTTGTTGTGGATTTCGACATCGGGATTCTTTATTGGAGATATATATATATATATATATTGAGTTCCAAGTTTTCCTCCCATTCGAAGAATACACGCAGGCTATTTCTGAATGCTTAAGTGTTTTATTTAAGGCACAGAATCTGGTAGCTGCCTACCGACGCGTTTCGCCACTAAGGCTTGGTCACGGTGCCTTAAACACTTTAGCATTCAGAAGTAGCCTGCGTGTATTCTTCGAATGGGAGGAAAACTTGGAACGCAATTTTAAGGGTGTCCGGCACCCACACAGGCTCGCCGCAATACTGAAACCAGGAAACAGCCGGGTATGGTGGATCGTATATATATATATATATATATATATATATCCAATACCAAAAAGAATATCGCGGCACACTTCTCAGTTTTCTCGCAGTTTTTTATTCAAACGTGACACAACACCTGTTGTGTCACGTTTGAATAAAAAACTGCGAGAAAACTGAGAAGTGTGCCGCGATATTCTTTTTGGTATTGGATTAATCAGAGACACTGCCCTGGTCTCTTCGCTGGCACCCACCGGACAGAGCTCCCGCTGCGACAGGACAAGTTGTTTGTTAATATATATATATATATATATATATATATATATATATATATATATAAAATATATATATTTATTCTTTACTTATGACTATTCTTGAGTAGGCTGTTTTAAAGAACAAAAGCAGGTTTGAATTAGCACTACGTCCCGGAACCTATTAAGGGACTGTTGGGTAACCCAGGGACCACAGACAACACACCAGCAGATATGCTCAGGGGGTTGTGTGGGGCTAAGTAATATGGACTTACCTGCTCAAGCGATTGTGCACAGAACTCAATCCCTACACCCTTGGGTAAGGAAGTCAAACGGTGCAGACCTGGGCCAGAGTCCCATGTCATGTAACCGTATTCCCGTGGTTTACATGAATAAATCTGGATCCTATTCCGCTTAGGAAAATAAGTATGATTTTCTGTGTATGTAGACCCCTTTGCTCTATGTATGTATATCCTCCTACAATCATTGTTATCACTACTTGTCAAACAATACTGCATCCAGTACTTAATTTTTGAAAAATCATAAGTGCCAGGGCCCTTGTCAGGAGACCCCTACAGCTTTATCCACCTTGTCTCTGTCTGCGTTACTAATGACAATTCAGTCTTTCTATACATTAAAAATTAGTAATACCAGCCACCCAAACTCTTCTTATAGTTGTGGGTGACATGTATAAGTACTTTTTTATGTTTATAGAATTATTAAACAACTGCTGTTGTATTCATCCCAAAATTAAACAAACATTGGCATCATGTGGCTGTCATAAGTTCTGGTGTTGACTATTATTTGCTGAGCGCTGAAAACCACCGACTCAAACTAAGCGCTGTTTTTGGTCTTGGACCAAGTAAAGTCCAGGACAAGAAAAAAGAGGAATCATAGGGAGGAGGGCAAGTGTGCAGACCAAAACCAGTTGAATGAGCTTAACTAGAAGGTGGTAGGGAGAAGTAGTTCAGAAAGATGCTTGCAATACTTTGGTGGATTTAAGAGCAATAGATAAGTAATGAAATTGACAACTGAAAGAAGTTTGTAGACAAGGTAGGCGAGAAAGGGACTTCATGATGTGGACTGTCTGCTTAAGACCAAAAAGAGCACAAAGAGAGGAATTGTGGATAGATTTAAAAGGGAGAATGGCATATTGCAGTAGGACAACATACAAAAGGCAACAGTGTTTCATATATAACAAAACCAAACTGTCAGTTGAGACCCAAATTCACAAACACAGTTTCAAATACAAGTTCAACATAAAGCACCTTCACTTACAAAAAATTGCACTTGTTAGGAAGTTTTTCCAATGCATTTTGTTGTCTCAGTGAGATGGAATTGTATGCATAGGTGTGATGTTGCTTGATCGAGAGTTTGTGAGCTTTGTAGACTTTCCACAACCTCTTCCACGCATGGACAATACGTTCGGGCATCTAGAAAAATAAGGCAGCAGTGAAATTGAATAAACATAGAAATGAGGAATTGAGCAGTGTTTTTTCATTGAGGAATGAGATCTGCGTATTTGAATGAGGCGAATTTACAATCCGATAGTGAAAGATTACCCATAATAGCAAGAAAGAGTAAAAGCGTTTGCTTATATTTTTTATTCAAGGAGTTTGGTTGATCGATGTTTCACAGTGAGACCTCTTCATAGGTCTTCTGCATCTGTTTAGCAATGTTTATGGATGCTCATTATTCGGTAGCAGGAACGGTAATTTCACAAAAATGTTTCAGTCCCTTAAACTCATAAGTTTCCCCAAAGAGGTTAACAATTCTTGCTGCGTATGTAGACGAATATGAACCCTCCCTGATGCATCAAAAGCATTCCAAGGTATTGAACCCAGTAAGTTATCTACCTCCATGGTTTATCAGAATACACAGGCATGACATTTCTGTTTGGTTGGAAAATAGGATTTGTACATAGCATGTGGTTCCTTGAACCGATATCTTTATTCTATTTGTAATAGGTGGAGATATTATATGCTTGCAGTGATGTGATGTGCATGTTCGCTTTCAAGATGGGGTAACATTAATTTAATGAATATGCGTTTGAAATGCAAGCAATTAAATGGATTGCTACACTGCAAAAGAAAATGCACGCAATTCATTTTTTGTAATGTTTCTGGTAACCATGTTGTGATGAAAGTTGCCTTGGCTGTTGGCGTCTCACTCTTCAGCCAGCCCGAACTATACTAAGGCCAGATTCCAATACTGACAGTAAGGACTCAATACAAAAAGGAGACAACATCACAATAAAGCAAAGCTTCAGGGCTAAAGCAAATTTACAAGGGTAAACTTTCGAAATGCACAATAGGAGAGGAGTGTTAAATCAGAACAAGACACTGGGACCCCTATAAAAAAGACTAAATGCAGCGGTGCCCTAAAACAATTCACAAAGTTGAAGATAGGAGGGAACCTCAATAAGACCATGCCTTAAAAATGCCATATCTCCTTGACTTACTCACTCCACCGGACCATTCTCATCTTAGAGGCGTAAAACCAGGAGAATCTCAGTGTCTTGGTGTGCTTCTACTCTGATATCTAGGGTTAAATGGGCAGAGTGAGTGCGGATCTACCCCTTGCATTAAGTCATAAGAGCTGATGCTGGTTTGGTTAGGGCCTTCTCACTGTAAGTGACTGCATCTTAGCTATACAACCTTGGGAGCTCCAAACTTTGAAAAACTGATAGTGCTTTATTAGCATGACTCTAATTAAAAGGGTCAGTAAGGGCAAAGTTGCCATTTACCCTATATTGCAGCATCTCCCTCATGCAGTAATGATTAGAATTATTTGTTTTTTCCATAACATTTCATGCCATACATTTGTTGCTTCAAAGTGCTGGAAATAGCAGGAAAAGAGACCTTTATAAGATGGAAAAGTTTTTCTGAGTGTTGAAATTGTCACCCACATGTATGTGCTGCAAGATGCGCAATGTGCTGCAAGGTACACTATTCTCACTGAGTCATCCACCTGTAAACATAAATGCTAACCATTCATTAGGCAGCACCTACTCCAGTTCAAATAACATAGGAGAAACATTTAAATTGGAATCTCCAGGATTAACGGAACCGTGAAGGTGAATAATTACACTGAAAAGCCTCTAGAAATCTTTAAATATAGACAACAACCACCACACTTTTTTTCTCTTCTTTTTAGTTACTACATGATCGCTAATCTACTGCAAATCCAGTGCCTCGGTTTATCGACATTTGATTTGCACTGAGAGATGGGAAAAGTATATGTGCACCATGTTCAAAGAATTATTAGTGGAGTCCAGGTCATGCAAGTAAGATTGCCCTTAGAGGCTCAGTGCCATTCGTGGTCTACTTAGAAACTGCCGCCCACATTGCTCTTGATGCCAACAGAATAACTCTACACCGCCAAACCATTGACGTCTGCTCCAATAGAGCAGTTCTATTCCTTTATATGTAATCTTTGAATTCTCACTGCTCTCTACTGTTTTGATCCCTTTGTTTTTTTTGTCTACATCCTCTAATTCCCTTTCTTACTCTCAGTTTCTCTTTTTACCCTCTTTGTATTCTCATTTTTAATTTGTTATTGGAAGGGGAGGCTCTCTTCCTCCATCTCAGATGAACTGTGTCATATTTTGTCTTATCTTTTCCTGAAAGAAACATGTCAATCACTCACACAAAGAAAGTGATTCAGGGAATTTTGACTGTGCAAAGGTGGGATTGGCTACTTTCTTGATTATCTTAGTCTTAGAGGTCTCTTTTTTCATTTTTTGCCTTGAGAATTTGCTCATTAAAATATTTTTGTTTTCCCAATAGACTTTTTTTATGTTTCAAGTTTAAATTTATGTCTTTATCTATCACATTCTGAGTAGGAAGCTGTCCATATTCTTTCAAATTTGTTATATTTCCCCTTTGCCTCACTTAAGCCTTCAAAAAATCAGGGAGGAGAAGCTATCTCCCACTTATTGACATTCATTGTTTAAGTAGAAAGAGTGTCTAAAGGTTTCATTATCCAGGTATTAAAGCCTTCTACTTGTTTAAACCTATCATCAACCTCCTTGAAGTGTGCTGCAGACCGAGTTCTAAGGCTGCAGTCAGTGAGTCTGTTGAAACCTTAGCCCTAGATTGGCCGACAGACTTTCTAATTTTGTGCATTTTGAGGACATGTATGTTGAGCTTTAAGCGAAAGGGAATGATTGAGTGATCAGACCACGCTATTTTTTTGGGCCATCAACCATCAAAAGTTCATTTGTTTTAAAAATTAAGTCTGCTGCTACAAAGGGTAGACATTCAGCGGCCTCGTTGTTATGTAACTCGTCTACCAAATCACCAAAAACATTGTGATTGTTAAATTGAATTAGCAGTGGTTATCGTAAATCTGCAAATGAGGGGCTAAAATTATCACTGTAACCAGGGGCCGGTGGGGGACTGGGGTTATAATTGTAGGCCCCTCCAGACCATCTTTTGGATATTGTTCAAAGTAATGACACCGCTAAGAGGAAGCCCTTTGTTTCCTGATTCTTTATTGGTGTATTGTCTTGAAATATGACAGCCAAACATCCTACTTTCCTTACTAGCCTTTCTTTCCAAATATTACCATCATCAATATTAATAACTACAACCTTCCCACTCACCAATTTTTTTTTTTCTTACTGTATGGCCCAAAGTTCTTCTCTGGAATATCTTAAATAGGCAACATGTCCGGTACTTCTAGGACGCTGACAGGTCTAGAGGGGCTTGTTTGATCAAGCGGTTGATACAACCACTGCACATCTGTTGGCCCTAAATGGTGGTGTGATGGTCAGCACAAGAATGACTTAACAGTCGCAGTCAACAATGGTGGTGTGCCGATAAGGTGGAAAAGACTAAAGGGAGAGAGTGGACTATACAAGTACAAGCTTCTTACTCCCATCTCTGGTAAAGTGCTGCATCCTGAGATTCACATGTTTTTAAAAAATCACATTGAGAACGCCCTTTGTGCAAAATGCCCTAGTTCAAGTCAGTCATACTTGCTTTGTCATGAGTTTGTACTGTAAAGAGATCACTCATAAGGAATCTGACTTAATGTTTCCCTGTGAAACGATAAGGCCTTCAGCCTTTACCATTGGCTTGACATCATAGCCAAAACAGGCCTTCTGAAGTGCACTAAACTGCGACCATCATGCACAAAGTTCTAAAATTGCAAATATGTACAGATTTCCAGCCGACCAAACAAATTATACAATACTTCTCAATAGACATTAACAAGAATAATCAAAGTGAAAATCTTCACCTCCCTGGGTTTGTAAGTGTGTGTGACCAGCACCAGAACACTTGACAAATATGGTAATCCTTGAGATTATATGTAACCAACTATTTGTCTATAGCCTGTAACATAGCGTGGTAACAATTCACTGTTAGAGACCTATTGGCTTTGATAAATGCTGGCCACAGTAATTCAGCTAGACCTACTGCCTTTTTCATAGGTTTTCAGCCCAGACCTATGGCATCTAGCATCATTTTTCCCTGTATACCACGTATACACGTCTTTTAATGTTTTTCATTGGCTTTCACCATAGCCAAATCAGGCCTACTGTTCTAAGAGGGAGCTTTCCCACAAGGCATCCACCAGGCACACTGACAGAGAATTACAAATGTATAAATAAAATTACAGTTGGCAAAGCAAAATGCTGTTTCTCAGAAGAGGACTTAACAAGGATTCTCACAGTGCAAATCTTCTATACCCACAGTTTGTGAGAGGGAATTACTAGCTACAAAACAATTGCCTACTACAGTAATCTGTGAGATTCCATGGAACAAAATGCTTATCTGCAAGGAATTAATAGAGAGTAATAATAATCCAGCCTCAATACCTTTAGACTTTAACATGCTTTTCTCAATAAATACATGAAGCTATTGTATTTTTTGTAACATTTCATAATAAATAGATTATTGGCTTGCCACCATAATCAACTCAGTCCAGCCGTATTGAGAATAATCTTTGCCACAAGCAAAAAAGTGCAGTGCAAGCACTCTTTTTAGTGGTAGCACACACAATCTTCCCAAGCAAATCATCTAATCATTGAACCCAAAATATGGATAGATCCTTAAGCGCCCTCTCAGTAGTCCTCTGAAAGGTCTTTTTCATTGATCACATTAGGTTAGGCAACCACTGTGCAGATCTTAAAAATGCAGTTGAATTACTGTAACCCTGTGCATACCATACTGGTCTCAAACACGCAACTGCATTCTGGAGTCCAAAGTTAGTGAAGGGAAGGAGATTGGTGCTGCTGCCAGAGAAAATCAAATACAGTTGCTTGTCTTATATAAGAAAATGTGCATATCCCTGAAAGTTCAAGCTCCAGTCCATTGTAACCTTGACACTTTGTGTGTTAGTGAGCCTGCTGTAAGGAGACATAGTGCTTCTGCCTCATGCAGCTGGATAAACATAGAATCACAGCTGCATGATGGGGTAATATTTGTTTTCTGTGGAAGCACCAATGTCTGCCCAATAAACACAGGTACTCCTGTCAACCAACGCAGGTGGAGCCAAAGCTCTTCTCAGAAGTACTCCTGAGAGCTCTTTCTTTTAGGTTGATCACTTAAGGTATAGGCAACAGCTGTACTGTCAAGCCAGACCTAAAAATATAAAGAATCTGCAGCAGAAACTCAATATCTTTCATAACCATGTTAGTAAAAATAAGTATCTTTTTCTCTGAGGCAATATCTTTTTGTAATATCTCTAAACTCCTTCCTTTGTGAGATGAGTTGTAGTCGTCCTGTCTGAGATTTCTTTTTTTCATGTTGCCAACATTCCTTTATCCATAACTGTGGCTGATATTTCTTTGATGCATTGGGTCAATCTGGGAGTGTTTCTCCCCTAGACATCACCCCAGTCTATCTAGAGAAACATTTCATAATAAGGATGTTAAACAGGTACTACGTTTTTACACTGAACACACAAAGAAACGTACATTTGGATGGGGAGGACCTTCTTTCAGGTTCATGTTCAGTTTCTGGTCTTGCATTTCTTAATGGTATAATATTCAATTGTATGAGAAGGAGAGGCAAGTCCCTGTATGGTAGCCAGCTGGGCCAATTTACATGCACACTTTTTAAGTACTAATCCGTGCATTCAGTAAATTTAACACTTGCCCAGTTTTACATCTTACATTGCCCAATGGTGTCACCACTCCTCCTTCTATTGATGCTTTGGGCTATTTTCTAAAAGGTAGGAATGCCACTCTCTATACTATAGGAACTCGACCCATTGATGTTCTGCATTACCAATACCCACCATGATTCCATATTTCTGCTTTGATAGTAAGCTAAAAAGTACTTCCAGTGTAGAAAAGTATATGGTACACTAAGTTTTTTTTATTTTTTTATTCATAAAACTTTTATTCGGTTACAACTTAGAGAAACCACAAAAAGTGCAGAGATAAAACAGTACAAATAAAAAATCACAGTCTCAGGATACAATTTAAAAAACAGAAGTCGTTTAAAACCATTGCTAACGATAATTCATTGGCAGACGTTAGAATTACAACGAATTTTTAAACATGATTTTAAAAAACAAGCTACGCATTTGGCAGTATATTGGGAATCCAAAAACTGCAGAGCCAAATAGGCGGGCCGACATGTTCTCAGGCCCATTATTCGCAGTAAGGGAATGATCCAGCGCTTGCATGGGAACTCGTAATAACTACAAAACAACATTACATGCATCGTAGACTGGGATGATAAGCCATCGCAAGGGCATTTCATTAGATTAAGCGTCCAGTCCTGCTCTTTTGGATATGTAACTAGGCGAAAGAAAGAGTTCATTCGAAACCTAGTTAATACATATTTTTCATAGATAGTTAAATGGAATGTTAAGTATGGTTGAATACCCAAAGCAGTCTGGACTGATAGGATCTGTACGTTTGAGGTTTTACTTATTTCTTTGGAAAGATGGGATAGGCATAGTTTTTTCAAATCGTTCCTAGAGAAGTCTGTCATCGTGGAAGGTTCTAAGAAATAAGATCTACAGTCCAAGTCCTTAAGGAAGTTGGACAAGTACAGGAGCCATGGGATTTTGCTCCAGTTTGCCGGGGCCAAACAATCGATTATCAGTGAGCGGGTTAGATGGCATTGTGTTTTGGTCCATATACGGTGCCACAGCAAGATCGGTTGGTATCTAATAATGTCTATCAAATAATCAATACCCAACTCAATGTGGCAACCGTACGTTGGAGCACTTTGGGGAACTGCCAATAGATATTTAAGAAACCCATTCTCAACCGTTTGAAGGGAATTGATGGGAGCGTAACCCCAGACCCCTGCACCGTAGGTTGCCACGCTATGACACTTTGCGTGATAGATTTTTAGCAACTCTGCTGGGGCAGGCTTACCCAGTTTCCTTGAAAAGGAAACTAGAGCTGAGGTCGCTCTCTGGAAAAGTAACTTTTTACTAGCCAGTGCTTGTTTCCAAGTTAAACTATCGTCCAGTAAGATTCCCAAATAGAGGTATTCCCTGGTGCGTTCCAGCCTTACTTTGTCAATAAAAACTGATTTAGGTTTCTTCACCCTGGGACCAATGTGCATAACATAGGTTTTGTTTTTATTTACTTTTAGACCTAAAGTGAGCATAAATTGACAGTATTTATTTAGCTGATTTTGTAGCTGATTTAAGGTTCTGGCTAAAATTACGGAATCGTCTGCATATAACAGCGCGGGAATGGGGCGATGGTTAATGAAACTAATTATTTATGGAAGAAGGCCAGTGTTGTACACTATTTCCCATACTTTAACCATCTCTTTAAAGTTTCCCAAAACTTGGAAAGGCATAGATGTTTAGTTGCTATGGTACCAAACCAACTTTTTGAAAATGTCTTGTTCTTTTTAGTCATGCTGACATTTCTTTTTTGAGACATGCAGTCTCTAACTTTGGTAATCTCTCTTTTGTGCAGTTTTTTTCTATAACTTCTCCAACTTTACTATGCATCTTCCCAAATCATTTATTATGGCCTTTGTATGGTATTTGTGTAGATGTCTTTCTGACTTCATGCACTTTTGTTTTTGTCTTTGTTATTTGTATTGCACACATTTGTTTTTACTATCCTTTTCTGTCGTTGATTTTGCTTTTGCATTAATTGCGCTTCTCTTAAAGCACTTTCCCTGCTGTAAATTTTGTTTTTTCTGCTTTAGGAGTGACTCGAATGTACAGGACAAGAGTACATGTTTTGTGTGTTGTAACTTACTGTATTATCTTCTCCTGCCACACCTGCTTTTTTATCTCTTACTGTTTACACTAAATCTTTAAAGTTTCCATCTTTTCTTGCATGTTCTCTTCCAGTTCTCTTTTCTCCTTTGTGAACAGTGAGTCTTAGAGTCCTTGCATGCTGTTTCTTGTACGGCATGAAATATAGATCTCAATGTGCCTGTTGGGTACTACGAGTTGTAAGTTGTAGGATATGGGAACATTAAATGTTTAACTTCCTGTCATCTCTTTCCTGCCTTTGACTTCATTGTAGTGGATGATAACGGCAGGGCTCGGGGCTGTAGCTCACCCATTGACTGCGGTAAGGGTGCTGAATGCTGGTGTGGACTCCACTCTCCTAATAACTTGATCAAATCATAGATTGATACCTACCTAACAGTTTCACAAAACTAACTTCTACCCGGAATGTGGTGCTCCTAATCTCTCCCTTTAACAGGTTGCCCTGTTCCCCTGTACCTGGTGTGAACAGAATGGTAGCCAGTAGGCCATTAAATAAATGTACAGTTCTATTCTTGGTATTGCAGATGTTTCTTATTCATAGTTATTTGAAATATGTCTGCATTATTGATGGGTGAAAGCATTCTCTACATAACTGCTGTGTCCTGGAGATTAATGTGAGCTTGTTTTCTCATGTGATGTTCTCTGTGTCTCTTAAATGTACACAAGTGACTGCTAGCATACACCATAGAACAATACAGCTTGTTCACATAACCCTTTCAGATGGCTGAAATTATTTTAAATATGGCATTACTATGTGAACCCTTTTCATTGTCCCAGGGCTTGTATAAAGAAGGTGACCTACTCTTTGACACTGTCATCTTGCTGCCTCTTACTAAATGAACACAACTAAAATTTGGACTCTTACCCTCCCCTTGTGGGAGGGTACAAGATTGCCACACTCTCTCCAACACCTCCTGTTTGTTTTTTTCAAGTCTCTACAGAGGTATCCTACCTTAAGAGGGGCGTCTGGTAAGTATATACACACTGTTGTTTTGTTTTTATGTCTCTTTTACACGGATTGTGCTGTTCATATAAAAGCACTAGGCCAGGAAAGCAGTGGGTCACACATTATGCCGAATATGGCCCATTGTGGTGTGCAAGGAAGCATAAGTTGCATACCAAGTAATCACAACTGTATATTGCTGTTTGGGGCACTCATCTTACAAGATGGTTTATGTCACCCCCATTTTACCTGTGACTGGAGCCACGAAGAGTGGTACTGAGGAGAGGGTTACTGCTGCTATGTGACAAATGGGAAGTTAGTCAGTCACTGAAAGATCAGGAGTCAGGCTGTTGTATAAGGGCAGCATACCAGAATTACATTGATATGCATTGCCCCGCACGAGGAAAAACACAACATGCTGGCCAGTAGCAGCATCCGTCTCCCACTTCTCTTCTGCAACAGCCACTAAACTGCTTTAGTTAGCCCTTAGTGGTGCATGCTCATTTAGAGGGGGCAGGTTCCAGCACTTCTCCCAGGTGGCGATCTATCAAGTCCCACAAATAGGTCTTACAAATCATTCAGCATATATGTGATCTACCTTTTCTTTTTGCCTTGCCAAACATTCCCCTCACATTAGAGAGAATTTCACAAGAGCACCTGTACATTAACCTGCAGGAGGTGCTAGTCTTACTCTCCAAGGGTGCTCTCTAAAGGGAAATGGACTAGGTAAAAAAAGAGGGTTGTTACTTACCTTATTTCCTTGTGCTGAAAAAGGACTGGGATGTCAGACCTACTATTTGGGACCTTTGACCTCTAAATGTCTCCCTACGGAATGACAAATACAAAATGCTCATGATGACCCACCTCCTGTCTCCCCTGGACACTGGTGTCCTTGGTCCTGCAGGATGGGTATTTTATGTACCCATCCTGCAGTCCCAGAGACATTACCTGTGGTTCATAGTGGGCCAGAACCATTTTCAGTTTGCTGTGCTCTCTTTTAGCTTCACAAATGCCCCTTTGGTATTTACGAAAATGATGGCAGTCGGTGCAGCCTGTCTTCGGAATTCGGGGACAAACTGGTCTTTCTTTACCTCAACAACTGGCTGTTGAAGGTGGGCCCACAATAGTCCGTCGTAGACCACGTCCTAATAATGACAAAACTCCTGACCTCTTTAGAATTCACTGTCAATGAGCTGAAGTCGCATCTGACTCCTTCGCAGAGGCTTCCGTTCATGGGAGCTTTCTTGGACACAGTGCAGTTCCAGGCCTTTCCTCCGCTGTAATGAGTTCAGGACTTTCCGACTATGATCTCAATGTTTCATCCTTGAGCCTGGATCTAAGTGCGGGCAGCAATGCTGAAAGTTCTTGACCTCTCAACCTCCTGTATCCTCCTTGCCCGCTAAACTAGACCGCATATGCGAGTTCTGCAATGGCATCTGAAGTTCCAATGGACCCTGAATTGAAAAGATTTGGTGGATACCATCCAGATTTTGGAGGAGATAGCTCGCAATATGCAGTGGTGGCACTCAAACAAAATTGGTCCATTGGCAGGACCCTCTCCCTGCCCTACCCAGAACTGATGTTGGTGATGGTTGCGTTCCTGCTGGCCATGGAAAGCCATCTGAGGGAGGTGGAGCTCAACGGACTTTGATCTCCAGCAGGAGCTCAGATCCACATCAGTCTGTTAGAGTTGCAATTCACACAATTGGCTGTAAAGGCATGTTCATCCAGGAGACACTAATGCAGTTCTGACAGACGGCACCGCTGCCATGTGGTAGAACAACAGACAAGGGAGAGTTGGGTCCCTTGACCTCTGCCTGGAGACTGTGCCCCTTGCGATTGTTGGATCTCCAGGACCTTTCCCTGATCGTGACTCTCATGGCAGTGTCCCTGAATGCCAGAGCAGACAAGCTGAGAAGGAAGCATCTGGCAGATTATGATTGGCATCTGCACCATGAGATGGCACTGGGCATCTTCCAACAGTGGGAAGAAACCTAGCAAGGTAATTTTGCCTTTGTTGAAAACACTCCATGTCGAACATTTCGCACGTAGTAGTTTCTGCAAGAATGTTCATTGGGAGATGCATTCTGCCTGGAATGAAACACGGAACACACACCCCTGTCTTCCCTGCTGGGCCCAAGTCATCCTGGTGTGGCTCTATATTGGGCCAAGAGATTGTGGTACCTGGAATTTCTGGGTATGTGCATATGTCCTCCGACCAGGCTACCACTTCAGAAGGCTCTTTTGTAACAGCAACATGGAAGGGTCCTCCACCCGAATCTGCTCAATCTACAACTACATGCTTGGAGATTGAGCAGTGGCAGCTGATTGCTTTTGACCTGCTATCTGAGGTGATGAGTATCATCCTTGCTATAAAGTCCATGTATGCCAGACACTGGGAGACATTTGTGGCCTGGTGTGACACTTGTAAAATTGATCCCTGGCCGATTTAATTTTGTTTGTTTTATTTTTAGCCCAGTAAGGCCTTGCAGTGGGCACTGTAAAGGGTTATTTGTCAGGCCTATCTGTGTTCACTGGCCCAACCTGGATCTTGCTTAAATCACCTTTTATAATGAGATTTGTTAAAAGTATTACACACCTGTTCACTCAAAAACTTTAACTTGGTCTTGACGTTTCTCGTGTGTATGCCCTTTGAGCCAACGTATAGTTGCTAAATGCATCTCCTTACTTTGAAGACTGTCTTCTTCATTGCGATTACGTCAGCTCCTCACCTAAGTGAGCTCCTGACACTTTCACTGCAACCCTCAATCATCACCTTTTTCCCACAGAAGTTGGTGCTGAGGGCTCGGGCGGCACTATTACCAACATAATTCACTTGCTTTCTCTCAGGGCAATGCATCACCCTGCCTGTATTCGTTGTTCTCTATCTTCTCTCGAAAGTGGAGGAGAGGCACCATTGACTGGACGCAAAAGGTTACGTTTTAGCATTGATCATACTAAGGAACACCGTGTGTACAATAATTTTTTTGTGAATGTGCAGGATGGCACCCTCTCGAAGGAGATAGTCCCCTGCAACAATATCTGCCATGCACTGGCCACCAAAAGCGCTCATTCCACCATAGCTAAGGCTGCTACCACTGCATAGCCTCGTGGAATGTCTGTCTTGACATCTTGTAGTCTGCGACATTGGTGTCAGTGAATTCTTTTCAGAAACTTTAAGGTTTAGAATCGTGCACCGCTGGTAATCTTGTTTTTGCTGCTTTTTACGTGCCTCCAGGGTTCGTCCCCCGTCTGGGGCGATAAGGCTATAATCCACAAGTAGCAGGGATACCTGATCGGGTATTCCTGTCCCCCTGGGCACCGATTTGTGCTGGATACCCTGCTCCGGATTTTTAAATTCAAAATTATAAATCCAATGTTTAACAAATGATGCCTCTTCTCAATAATTTGTTATGCCATACTCTCGTTTTATTTCACTTTTGTTCCAATGCATTTCGGCAGTGTGTACTGCCTTCATCAGGGAAATAAGTTCTACAAAAATCAAACAATGAATGATAATCAGCATCAATAATTTCATTAAATTCATGACTTGTTGCTGCTAATGCAAAAACTATACTCAATTTCATATATACATTCAACTCGTAACAAAGTTACATTGTGCGCAATGTGTGCAATTAGTGACTAATCTGGGGTTAGTATTTCTCATTTATTCGGTTCAGATCTCCCAGATGTTGTTTCAGGATCAGCAGTGGTGGATAAACCATACGACCTCAAGAGCATTGTAGTCATGGATTCCTAGTATGAAGTCCTGGAGTGCTGAAGTTGATTCATTTGCAGCACTGGGGCTCTGGTCTCTCCAAGAAGCAGTTTTCTTTAATTCCGGTAATATCTCTTGGCCATCTTGAGACTATCGCTGATTTTGTCCTCAGATCTGGAGGAAGAGAGCTCAATATCACAGCTGACAAACATAGTTGCAAAGGCTGAAATTAACCACTAGAGAGGATCCCGATCTAACTTCCTGGTCAAATAGCATCTGTCTTCCTTCATTGAATAGAATGCATCTTGATTCTTTGTGGCCCTCATATATCTTGTGCAGGTGAATGTTATACCAGACACCCAGAGACTAATGTTTAAGTCTTTTGAGGCATTCTCCCTCCCACCCAATAACACTCAATAACATTGTGAAGATCAGCTGATGTTTTGGGATTTCAATTGTGGACATATCTGCTTAAAATGAAAAGTCTCTAATTTGGATGACTCTATGTAAGGAGGTAGTGTATAAGAGTTCTGGTGGCTCAATATTGGATAAGAAAACCCCCTCTACCTCCTCCTACATTCCACCAGGCACTAGATTATATCCTCTAATTACCTCATCTCTCATGTTTGCTGATTAGTACTGTCTTAATTAATCCTTGCTAGAATTACTTTTTGGTGCCTCACAGGAGTCAGGAAGATCATCCATTGAATATTTATTTATATAGTGGGCTTAAATTTCTTGATGTACTGCCCAGTCTCTGCTTGCCAACCTTGTCATTCCCTGAAGTGCTTTGACTCGCCCGGAGCGAGCTTCCTTTTCGGACCTAATAGTGCATCCTTAAGAGTCTAATTGACAGCTACTAGAGATATTAGGAAACCTTGGGTGGTAGGATTCTTGAGCTCTTGTCTGCTCCACAGATTTGGATTGACACATATTGTGTTTGTCAGTTCCATAGTTCCATCCCAGTAATCCATCTCCGAGGTGCACACACAATCACATTTTCATAGCAGACATTCCAGGATGACTTTTATGAGCTGCTTCGGGAAATGTTTCTTTCAAACCGGACGGTGGTACGCATTTCCCATCTTTAAACAATAGCACTCCTTCAATTTCAAATCTTTCCGAAAGTAGAACAAACTGTAAATACTCTACAGAGGCTTCCTTATACTTGGACCAACCATTTACCACCCACATACATTGTAAATTTAGTTCAGAATCAGACTAATCAGCTTCAAATCATTATGCTTTAGAGACTAAATAATTAAAAAAAACACTCACTGCAGTAGTGATACAGTGTCCTTCATCAATCTCCTCAAAATCTTCAGATGATCCAACTGGTAATCTGGAAAAGAAGTTTTTTAACAAGAACCTGCTTCCTCACATATAGGGCCTGATTTTGATCTTGGCGGATGGGTTCGTCTGTCACAACAGTGATGGATATCCGATCCGTCGAAATATAAATCCCATTATATCCTATGTTATTTATATTTCAGAGGATAGGATATCCATCACCCTTGTGATGGAGTAACCTGTCTGTCGAGATCTAAACCAGGCCCACAGTTTGTCAAATGTTCTGCCGCCCACAAACAAGCACAAATGTCCTTCACGGTTACCCCATACCTACGTTCAGCTACCAACAACATCCTAGAAGCCAACCTAACATTCCACATATTCTTCCCAGCCACTTGAGAAAGAACAGCGTCCACACCATACATGCTTGCATCAACTGTGATTACGCATTCCTTCCTCATACAAAGAGGATTTAATGTGGGAGCATTGCAATCAAATACTTTCTGCGGTTTCTCTGCCTATTCAAAATCTGCACCCTTACGCACTAACCTTCTTAAAGGTTCCATTTTCTTAGCAAATTGCAAACAAATTTGTTAAAATACTCTCGTAAACCAGAGAACGAAAGTAACTTTTCTGCTCAACTAGAGCCTCTTTGAGAACAATACCATCACCAGAACTGGTGCAACGTAAATATTCTACATTCTCACAAAACGGTTTGCATTTTGCCTCTTTCAAGGTGAGCTTTATTCCTGGAGCCTAGTATACACCCGTTCATATGCTTCATGTGCTCAATTCATTTTTAGAAAAAATCCAAATATCATCTTGAAAACATTTAACAAACGTCTTTGTGTCTTTAAACGTGATACAATGCATGCTTATACACTGGGGCTGCCGACGCTGAGCCAAATAGCATTCTTTTAAACCGGAAAATACCTTGTGGAGTGTGAAAAGCTGTTACATGGCAAGAATCCTGAGTAAACAAAAGTTGGTGGTATGGCGAACAGAGGTCCTGCTTGGAAAATACGCTTGCACCTCCCAGATTAGTAAATAGTTTGTTCATTTTGGCCAATGGATGACAGCCAAATAAAATTGTGGCATTCAAAGCTTGTAGGTTTACACATAACCTCAACCTAAGATTAGATTTACAGGCCAAAATTATAGGAGATACCCATTCAGAGGACTGTGTCCTCATTGATGTTGTATTTGACCAAGCCTTCAAGAATTTCTCCCAACTCTATGATCATGGGAACACCCCTCTGTTTTTTCTTCACTGGTTGTGCACCCTTTTTTGAGTTTGATCTGATGCATAAATCCTTACTATCAATTTCCCCAACTCTTGGGAAAAACGTCTTGGAAATGTTTAGCAACTATATCTCCACCTCCAGATCCTTTCACTAACAAAACGTGTTTCTTTCCTCTTGGATTTAACACAATATCAGGTTCAACTGGTCTGTACATCCTAGAACCTTTACTCCTTTGCTGGCAACAAATAGCTCAATGGCTGCTGTATGGTCTTAAATCGTTAAATCAACTCTAGGAAAACCCAAACATAGAAAGATTCTATTATAATATCTGCTGAATCCAGATTTCCCTCCATTAACAATCTGTTACTGTTTTTGAAAACATTGTCAAGTACCAATGGTCCAAGGTGACCCTGAATCCTCCATTAGGGTACATTTTTAAGTAGTAACCTTGCCCAAAGGCATTTTTAATGTAATTTATCACAGACGATGTCTCTTGCTGGAGGACTAAAACTACACCTATGCACTCTTCCTCCTCTATTTTTTTTTTTTTATATATATATTTTTATTAATTATTAACACAAGAGTAAAAATAGACATATCGGGCATCATTCGGAGGAACATATAATGGTGGACGGGTAAAACAATTGAGGAAATACACATCGAATACAAGCATCTGAAAGACGTTAATGGCGGTGTAGGGCAGAGGTAAAACAATACGCTACCGGTAACCTAAGCAACCATCGCCGAATCCCGCCCACCCAGAATACAGGATATAAAGACCAGACACTCGATACCCGAATATGGTAAATAAAGCTCAGGAGAATACGCCACATCTCTTGTGAAGAAGGGAAAAGGGAAATAGAAAGGTCATAGAACAAAAGAAAGGAAAAATAACAAACCCCCCCCACAACCCCCCACCCCGCACCCCTGCGGATGGCTACGACCTAACCCACTAGCAGTGTGCCTGTCGCCCACTAAACTAACCCCAAGGAAGGGAAAAGATGGAGGAGGAAATGTCGTAAAAGCAAACACACCCCCAGTCACCCATACCCCCCACCAGCAGTGACCACCCCGAGATATAATCGAACCAACATTTAGTAAGATATACAAACCAATCGGGGGAGTATAACAAAGCACCACCCAATTCCCAGCACATTACATGTGACAATCCCGGCATTGAGTCAAGCCATATTATCAAGTCCAAGCCCTCAAGTTCAACCCTGACCAGTACGGTATTTCGGGAGAGTCTCTTTCACTCGAACCACCACCACAAAGGAAAAGGCAGAAAGTTCATTAAAGTCCACATCAGTGTTGCAGGATCGACAGAAGGATAGAGGGTCACGATAGTCACAAGACGAGTGAGGGAATATGTCCAGAAATAGCAAATCTCCCCAACAGTCACTTTGGAGCTTGTTACAGCACGGAAGACTGTCCATATCTGTACGAGGCGGCAGCAGGATCGAGCAGGGAACGATAGCGACAATCACGGGCTCGCTGAGTGTGAATTGTGGGCCCACAAAGCACAGTGAATCCAGGTTCTGCCCGGGGACCTCGGTCTCAGGCGTACGTTGCACCGCTGGTACCACAGATGTAGTAGGACTAAACAGAGAGTTGTGTGCTGGTCCCAAGATACCGTCCACTTGCACAATCAGTGTCCGGAATACAGCGGTGGATTGTGAATGGAGCGCCTCAATGGCGGCCATGACGGCCTGTAGTGATGGCGTACTTTCCGTCCGCCCCATCTCCTCTCACGAAGAGGCAGAGCAGGATTCGAACCCCGGAGGCCGGCTTCTCCGGGGTAACCGGCCACGCAAATCCGATGACAATAATGGGCGCTCTCCGTCGTGCCAAATCGACACCTTCGCCGGCAGCGAGGAACCCAGCCCGTCAACCCCGGGAAGGGGCAGGGTCTCCGGGCGTCGGACCCCCGAACACGGCAACCGGTGCGGTACACTGTTGTCTCCACGGTGTAGACCGCTCACAATGTCAGCATCAAACAAGCAGTTCACAATGCATTCCGGCGGACCGGGCTCAGTCCAGGTCCAGCGGCCGTTGTTGATCAACTCCAACCCGGATAGGCCAGAAATCGAGGCCCCGGCTTCCACACGATGTTAGGCCGAGAATGGAAACACGGCGTATCTTTGGCATCTGACAAGATAAAAAGCTCGGGATTACACCTTTAGAAACAGGAATACTTCACGAACCCGGGAGAGTGGTGCGAATTCAGGATTGAGAACAGGATATAGGAGCTGCCGGCGGAGGTCAGCGGAGCCGGGAGCTTACGCGGCCATCTTGGTTGCTGGCGTAGCTCCTCCTCTCCTCCTCTATTTTTAGTATGATTCGACACATGCTGGCCCTGGAAACTACATACACTGGCTACTCTATAGCTACCATTTTAAAAATGTCTCTTAACATCCCTAATCGCTCAGGCAAAATTCCCTACTGTATTAAAACCTTCACACTACAGCAGGGCACAACTTGAAAGAAAACACACAGGAGTAGCTTCCACGCCTGTAACAGATTATCTATTCTGCAATTTTCCTGTAATTCCCTTCTTTGGATACACAACTGCTTATTCCACAAACCTCCCAACACGTTCGAGTTTCATAACAATAACAATCATTTGATCGCTGATCATCTCGCCTTTCATAGTTCCAAATTTGCAAGATAATTAAAGTTCACATACAAAGCTAAAAAAATAAGTTGTCAATGGTCTCACCATTTCTGTGGGCTAGTATATAAGTCATATCTATCCATGTCCTTTTCGTGTATTTTTAATGTGAGCGTATCTCAATCGACTTGTGTTAGTTACGCAGATGTGAGAGTGTCACAAAGTTGATTCAAATTGGTATATCTTAAATCAATTAGGGCACACATTGTGATAAATTGATTTACTGTAGGTGTGCATATCACACAATCTGTATGTGAAGACTGTGTTAATAATCAACAAAGTTAGAGTTCAAGACTATTTTTCCAACAGTGTTCTTTGTGAATACTAGCCTTGTACATGTTATGCATGTGTAGTAACTAGGTTTGTTCCGCTTCAAACTCCAACTCAGGCACAACACACAGGACACAGGTGTACTGGTATAGTGTACCACAGTGCACAAATGTAGTAGTTGTAATAATAGACTGCCCAGGTGAAGGGCAGCTGTCCTTCAACTGGCACCACTCTCCACTCTGGTTGGAGCACTCACTTAAGTGTAATAGTAAGTCAGTGGGACAAACATAAGTATTCATTAGTGGACCAGTGTATTCCATCTTAGATGGCCCTGGTTAGAAAACAATAAAGGTAAAATCATAATATGACAAAATAACTAATAATATAATCAACGTATTATAGTGCGTCACCAAGCGGTAAGTGTCACTGTACATACATTTGAGCATTGTATAAACGTGAACCCTCACCCAAACAATAAGCACCCTTCTACAAAAGGATAAGAGCTATGTTCTTCTAAATTACTCTTACCCTGTCGTAAAGTTGACACTGTCTTCACTATTGCATATCAGAGAGGAGGGGAACCGATGTTATAAAAATAAATGTTGACAAGTGTGTCGTTTGAAAACAGTTCCTAGTATAATCATTTACTGCATATGTGGGAATGTACTTCAGTCAAACAGTACTTAGGTCATATCTTCTATGTATTCTAGTCAAAAGGAGGCTCTGTGTATCATACTGTCTTGTTTGCACACTTTCTTACTCGTGACCCTACTTCTCTATCTGACAAAATGTTAGCAAAATGAGTAAATTAACCTTTTATCTAGCTGCTTGTTTTTACAATCCTAATGTAGGTTTAGGAATCATTTTGACCATCTTTTAAAACATTTTATTGGTGAAACTTTACACATACATAGCTTCTACACAGATGCTCTGCCGGGTATAGACTAGTACAACGTTCAACACATTCACAGTCTTCATGATTACAGAGCTACTGCCAAGAAAGCAAAAAAGAAATATTGCTCCTCTCAACTCTCCATTGCATCATTCTTGTTTAAAACAGCTTTTCAGGATTACTTAGAAGTTCAGGACTCATATAGGAAGGTTCTTGCTAATTGCCAACAAAGTTGATGAGCTTGGCAAACCTCAGCAACTGACTACTAGCAATACAAAAAACACCACTCTGCCCAAAAATTACTTAATCTGGTTCTAATAATAAAAACTGTATTGCTAAGGCGAAAAGAGATTGGGACGAAGCCCATTGGAACAAGTTGAAATGTGCAAGTGATCGTAAACACTCTAGATTATTTTGGCACATTGTCAAATGGGGTCAAGAAAGGTCTGAAGAAGCAAGTAACAACAATGTCCCACAGGACGCATGGGTTAAATTCTTCAGTGAACAGTATGCTACCAGGGATCAGACTGTAAATAGCATTTGCCCTACTCATTTATTTGCAGAAGACAATGTCTTCACGCACAGTGAAATATTTTCTGCCCTCAAAACTGTACATAGTGGCCGTGCTCCTGGCATTGATGGGGTGCCAGCGGACGTTTTTTTAAATGACACTGGAAGGTGGTGTAAATACATTTACCTGCTAATAAACCACATCGCCAGGGGTGCAGATATCCCGGTATCATGGCGGGGTGCTGTAATCATTCCTGTATATAGAAAGGGAGATCGTGCCCAACCTTGCAACTACCACCCAATCAGTTTAATTGATACTGTCCAAAAAATCGTGGGGCGAGTGATTATAAACAGATTGCTCGACAGGGCGGAGGATCACAATATTTTATCTCCCTTTCAGGCAGGGTTCCGCAGGGCAACTACCACTGTGGATCAAGTCTTTCGCTTTCAACTGATCCAGTGGAGGACCGTGGTGCTAGGTGGAGGCAGTCTTTATGCAGCATTTGTTGATCTGCGGGCTGCATTCGACCTGGTACCACGGGCAAAACTGTGGGAAGTGCTTGCAGCTTTAGGGGTCCCAGGGGTCTTGCTGACCTTGATCATGAGATTACACGAAGGTACTTATGCCAAAATCCAATGGGGCGGGTACGGTAATGACACTGCCGAATTTCCTGTTGAGCGCGGGGTTCGGCAAGGGTGCTCAATGGCACCAATACTGTTTACCCTTTTTATTAATGGTATTGTCCCTCGCATGCAATCAAAGGCAGTGGATGCTCCGTCTCTCGCAGGTGTAAAAGTTCCTATTTTAATGTTTGCCGATGACACGTTAATTTTATCTAAAACCCCAAGTGGTTTGCAAAAAGCATTGGCAATATTTGATAAGTTCTGTGGGGATCACGGACTGGAGGTGAATGCATCTAAAACAAAACTCATGGTTTTTAATCCTCATAGAAATTTTAAATCCAAAATTACCATGAGTGGACGCATTCTTGAAGTTGTAAAATCTTTTACATACCTGGGGATCCTTATCTCTAATGATAATAGGTGGAACCAACATATAAATATTGCAACATTAAGGCACAAGCAATTAGCTGGTACCATCATAAAGGAACATAGGAAATCGCTGACCGAACCGATTAAACCACCCTTGATCATATATGAGGCAAAAGCAATTGGGTCAGCTTTGTACGGGGCTGAGCTGTGGGGGCATGAAAATTTGCAGGAGCTCCAAATATCTGAGAACAAATTCTACAGGAAACTTACAGGTACCCCACAGAGTAGTCCACTATTGCCTCTGAGATATGAGCTTGGCAGGAGAGAAATCTCGGAAATGGGTAAACTACGGCTGATTTTATACTGGCGCAGGCTCTGGACCACGCCTGAGCTCTCCCATTATGCGGATGGGTTCATTGATGTCATCAAAGCAGATCGCTTTAATAAAATTAGATGGTTCAAATCATTAAAACTTGCACTATTTGAACTAGGACTAAAAGCACTATGGTCGGATCCAGCTGGGGCATCATTCCCCACTAAGCTAATCCTAAAAAATATTTTCTGGGAACGGGTTGCTAATAGGAGTTTGCTCAGTATTAACAGCGGGTCCATGACTACCAGTTTTCTCGAGACCAAACTCTACCCTATATATGAATTGTACTGGGATTACATATCGAATCCTATGGATAGGAAATTGTTTTTCCAACTAAGGGCTGGCTCTCTCCCTCTCCGTAATTTAACATCTAAGTGGAGAGAAGGAGGTCCAGCTACTTGTCCAGTCTGTGGGGAAGGAAACGAAACACTTGGTCACTTTTTGTTCTCCTGCCAAGTATATTCTGCCCCAAGGCGAGTTTGGTTGGCACCTATGTGTAGGAACTTGGGTACTAAAAGCAGTATGGTAGCTTTGCGTATTGTTAGATCTACCTCCTTGACCTGGATCACAATTGCGACCGCAAAGTACCTGGGGTGGGCGTGGGTAATAAGGCAGAGACTGCTAGTAGGGTAACTACTCTCTGCCTAGTTGTCCAGAGACTGCTAGATTATTGTCTATTCTCTGTATTGGTATATTTTATGTGTCATTCGGACTGAAATTTTAATGATTTTTAGTACAATGCTATTGTAATCTGTTTTAATTGTATTTTTATAACTGTAATGAACTTTACACCTGTGATTATGTAAATTCTGCTGAGAAATAACTGTTTTTTTAATGAGCTATGTGTTCTTGTCAAATATGACTTTTGTAATTTAATTGTCCTTTTATTACGTGTTTGTATGTCTGCTTTTATGAGTAATACTCGAATAAAGCACTTTTTGAATTGAATTGCTAATAAGTCACCGGTAAAGAGAACTCCGTCCTAGAAACAAATGGCCCTCCCAAATAGGTTATATACAAGTGAGTAGAAAAAAAAATATATGTATTTATTTACATTTTTTAATTAATACAGTCCAAAAGACATGAAAATGAATATCACAAAAATCAATAAGCATCATGAGTCACACACTCATTCTATCAAACCAACCAGACATACACATGCTCCGACATACTCAGACATCCCATCAGGTAACAGTTCATTGGATAACAGTAACAATATTCAAGTGATGCTAGGAGTCTTCCCCAAGCGTAAAGGCAAATATGAGATGAGATATCAACGTAACAGAAACAATTTAAACAGGAGGGCTAAGCAATCCTCAACTGAGCATACAGTTCAAAATTACAATTTCTTCTCCAGAAAGGAGATAGATGCAGGGGAGACAGAGAGGCTCCAGCGCTGAGGCACGTTTCGGTGTCAAACCCGGATCTGGGTCACACCGTCATCAGGACGAGCAGTGTGGGACTCATGAAGGGTAGTGACTGGAAATTAACACCAGGTCGGTATTGCTGAATTGGAAACTAGGATAACACAGCGGTAATGAATTTCCCAGGGATGGGGCGAGAAAATATGGTGTATATTTGCATCCATACGTAAGATGAGGAATCCGCACCATGGAGAAAGGTAAAATCGAGTAGATACAAGTGAGATTAGAGAAAAGTTGCCATGAAGACAACCAGTGTCGCTTAGATAGAGCGAGGTCACATCAGATTTAGGGAAACCTCAGAGGAGTCTCTGGCGCTGCTTTAGGGGACCATGGCCCAGTTGGCAAATCGGTACTCCCGCCGGAAATACCAGCAACTGAAACAGCTATGACTCAGATTTGCTCTCATATGAAAATTGGTATCACACAGCTTAGAAAATGGAATCCCCAGTCCTCCAGTGCCTCTAGTAACTTTCCGGGAATTCTGAGACTGAAATCTATTGCAGAAGCATTGCAAACAATTTTAATGTTTCCTTCAGTACTGCCACTATGCCAAATGAACTTAGATATGCATTTATTAAGCCACACCTAAAGACCAAGTTACAGACCATTAGCAAATGGGTCCTTTTTGGAAAAGAAACATAGAAAATGAATGTGGCCTCAATAAAATTGCTGGAATTCACTGAAAATAATAAGACTCTTCCCATACAGGTTTAGGAGACATGAGACCCATCCTGTTTTCTACTATGTATGGCCTCAGACCCAAGATGATACTAATGGGGCATCTGCGTTGATTTAGTTAAACCCTTCTGCTGCATACCCAGTCAATAACCTTTTGCTATTGTCTAAACTCCAGGATATAGGTATTCATAGCAAAATATTGTATTTGCTGGCCTCCTTCATGGCAAACAGATTCTAATTCCTTCTAGATAGTGGAGTTCTGCAAGCTTCAACAGTTTCCCCCTATTTTTCCACAGCTAGCTTAGCCCTGTTAAAGATCTTAAACAATACTTCATCCTTGCCACTTTTATTTATACAGACCCTACATGAATGTCATTCAGTAACAAAACCTGAGCGTACCCTCATTGGTTGCATCTTACCTAACCAACAACCAGATATTTGCTAATAACTAAATGAAATCTGGAGCAACCAGACTTCCTCAAATGTGGTTATCTGCCTGCTCAAAAACATCTTGTCATGGCCTGCAGAAATAGGAGAAGCATCATCCTTCATAGATACACTGACATCCCCAAGAAACCTTTTAGATGGGTACCTCAATTTGAAACCCAAAATCCCACAGTAGTGAAACCATTTCTCAACATGGTCACAATCTGAATACCGGCGTTTCTATACCTTGCCTTTTCCCACATTTAACAGTCCAGAGTTTCCTTGTGGTAACTTAGCTAGACCACGCAAACAAACATTAAATAGGAGCTCCAAACGTGCTCCTGAAACACTGGCTGTGGGTCCAACATCGACTTTCCCAATGTAGACCTCCCCTGCATATTAAACCCTGCGATCTCATTACCCCAGCCATTGTAACAGTTCACCAGCTTTCATTTTCCGGTCAATTCATCTTTAAGGCACTAATAACAAAACATGAGTACTCTTAGGTCCTTTCAATAAAATTATACATTCACCTACCTTGACACAGCCCATACACAAATACATTTCTTCTGAAGAAAATGCTATGCGTCAACAAATTATAACTAACTAGCTGGTGATAGTGACATGCCGGTTTAGGCCTTCAGTGCAGCGGCCAGGTCTGGGTGTTTCCATTACTCACCCATTGCTGTCCGTCAAGTAGGTCGGTATAAGTTGCAGGATGGTGTCACTTCTGTGACGGCAACATCCATCTGAGCGCTTAGGCTCTAAATTGATAGGACTGAAGACCGCCTCGTAGATGACCAACTCTTTGTTCTGTTCACCACTGTAGGGAAAGGAATGCTGTGCGGAAAGAGACTTTGTCTTGATGGATTATCTTGTGTATCAAATTATGCTTTGCTTTGTCCAAGAAGGTGCCACCTAAGCCCTTCGCTATCCTGCCACCAAGGCGATAGCTGCAATCGTAGCCTTGAGTAGGTGTATTCCTGTGTTGGACATAGCACAGGCTGCCCCATGAGCTTCAGTCCATACCTTAACCAGGCACTGCTGTCACGATTGTCAGGTCCACATTCTCCAGGCCCAGCACATTTGTGTGGTGTTTGGTATTGATTCAAAAGTTGCAGGTAGAAACTGTCCTCAGAACCTGCTATTATGCCTATACCACTCACCGTTCAATATCCTGCCACTAGTGTTGAATAGAAAAGAGGAGTTGATTTAACTACGTCACTGTTTATTCGGGACACATGTTCTACCATGGTTTATATCCGCTCTTGCAGGCAAACTATCAAAGCAGAAGTCCTTTGCTAATTACAATAGCAGCCAAAAGCAGGTGGCTCACCTGTGATTTATATATCTAACTGCAGACACATTGCACATCCTGAGCCAGATACAGCACATTTCTGTTTCTGAATAGGTATTTAATGGCAAAGGAACATGCAAGCAATTCTGGACAAGTGTAATTTTACTTCAATTCTTCTCCTGGTCATTTGCCTCCAGGCAATATGTCCCAACATTCTAGTTATGCTGACATGCTATTCCATGATCAAATCAGGGAAGTCCTGAAAATGGCACCATGTGTTCCAGCAACCACTTTGAGTTCTGTCTGTGATACTTCTATCACAACGACTCTTTCTGAGTAGGCCACCACAAGATGGACATGCTTAATATTCAGCCTTAAAGGGCTGTCTAATGAAGAGGGCCCAGAAAGTTTGTAGAAAAGAACAGCGCAGTCAAATCATCCTGGCCTATTTATTGTTAGCACAGCTCTCTTTCATCATTGCCAAATTATCTCCGTGTTGATAGGAGTTAATTTGGTGGAACATTTTTGTATTGTTAGGATTGAAGCCACCGCTAGTTTGCATTTCAGCTCTGATCATGCTGGGTACAAGTATATGATCCTGAGTCGTGAAAGTTTCAGATTATCTTTCAGAGTCCTCTGGACATGAGATTTGCTACTACTGTTTTGTGCAGGTTTGTGAAGTACTGTAAGGCCGAAGAGAAAGCAGAAGCAGACTGGAAATGTTACGCAAGTGCTTCTTTTGCGAAGTGCAGAAATCTTTGATAAGAGGGACACATCTTAATGGTTAGGCACACCTCCTTGAGTTTGTGTTAAGCAGTTCTCTACTCTTGAAAGAACTAAAAAAAAATAGGTTGCTTCCAGTTTAAAGAGCCTGTTCAGAAACCAGCCATTGAATTGCCACAGATTTACCATGGGCTTTTTGTTAATTGATTTTCTTTTTTCTGTGGAAAACATTTATTGTTTTTAACCAGAAACACAGTAGTATATCATACCCTAAATGATTCGGTTACTTGCCATTATAGGCTGTTCAATACAGTTAAACAGTGTGGTCACCAGGCTGAGAAGGAGGGGTACAAATTCCTTGAAGAAGGAACTGTGTGCCCACCTGGCCCTGGTGTTTCGTTTGGGCATATGAAGGTCATGGCTAGCAGTATGTATTGTTCTTCGATGGGCTTGCCTACCTCCTTTTCCCACTGAGGGGAAAAAGTGTCTGTCAAGGACTGTTCAAAGAATTGTAGCATGTCCTTTGTGTTGACTGTTTCTGACACGCACAGGCACCTGTAGAAAGAGGAATAGATCCCTTTTCATCTGTAACCAGCGTGACACCTGGGGATCACAATTTTGGCATGAAAGCCGTAATTCTCAGTGCTTTCAAAATGTGCACCAGCAACTTGCCCACCTTCTGACTCTTTCAGAATGTCTCTTTTAGGCTGAGTAGCATGTGGTCTCCCCTATTTGTTTTTAACGCTTAATGACTCTGAATCATTGCAAGCATTCTGGCATGCCTGCAGGAAGATGACCCTTTATTCTCAATTTATTTTTATTACATGTGATGCCTTTAGAAAGTGACCAACCTCTGCTCCCTGTAAACTTTGGTCTGGGAGCTGTGGCCATGCCCCTGAATGTTAATTTGAACGAGTCCCAATGATTGTGGAGAGACATGTCCAGAGAACCATAATCTAAGAAATAGTTTTGTATCACCTGACTTATCACAAACTTATATTATTAGACTCTCAGCAGCCCTGTGTGCATTCTCAACCTTCCCTTGCACCTTTACTCCTCCCTCCCATTATATGTTCTTGTGGGATTGATGGGACACTGAACTACCACTTCCACCCATCACATCTGACCTCACTGTAGCCTGATAGCTTCTTGGTCACAAGGAGGTAATCATTTCTGGTGTATGAAGTGGAGGTCTGTAAGTTGAAGGAGTAGGCCCTCTCTTTGGGGGTAAAGATAATTTTGGGCATCCTTCAGAACTTGGTCAATGAGCAGGGCTTTAAGGGGTTTGGACATGGCTTTTGTGTTTTCTGAGTAGTGTGCTGACCTTTGTCAGACCTAGGCTTTGTGTTAGGACCAAGATACTCGAGGTCCCATTTCGTCACTGATCTTCTCATTCTACACCCATCCACCCACACCATGTACCCACATAGGGAATACCCTCTGAAAGAGCTCCTCTCCTATGGGAGAGTTGTAGCCTGCACCATAAACCACATGTATAGTGTGAGAAAGTATCCTATGATAAAGCATGCCACCCAAGGGTGGGTGAGGGTTTTCGTCTTAAGAAATATTGATTGCCTGCAATAGTTTGCCAACTATATCCTCAGACCTCGAGTACCTTGGTGGCTATATGTTACAGTTTGGAGATCTTACTCGTGTGTTTCTAGAAACTCCCTGGCCTTCCTTTTGGTGCTTTTTGTGTGTGAAGACCACTTATATAGAATTTTCCCCTGCCTTACTCTCTTAATTGCAGAATAATCTCCCCTGGAATTCATCCAGCTGCTAGTTAGGGGCATACACTTTGATAAATGTGAATTGGTTCCCATGTATTTCGATATCCACCATTATGTACTTGCGCATGGGATCATGAATAATTCCCTTTTGCTTTTTCATTCAGAACTGATCTTTCCTAATCGGATGAGTTTATTATAGATAAAAAATATCAGGTTTTTGGCTTCTAACGTACCTCCAAACCCTGTTCCTTTTACTAGGGGAATTAATGCCCTTGCATTCAAGGAGCGAAGCTTGTACACTGACCTTGCGGCAGTATCTCCTCAATTTCTCTCTTTCCATCTTCTCCTAACAGCAGAAAGGGCTAAAGAATACCTCCCCTGCCCTTTTCAAGTTGCTCTTTATAAGATTTTTAACTATTTTGAAAAATATTCCATAATACTTTGGCTGGCGTATAACCTGTACATTTTGGGTTTCTGCAGTTGCCATTCGGAACCATTTATTTGTAAAAACAACATAAATAAAATAGCACAACAAAGTTGAAATATAATGATGATCGCTTCCTAGTTTGTTGACTTATCACTGTATTATCATATTGCCCATGGGTCTGGTAAGAATCAGTTAGCTTTCCTTTTTTGTCATGTGGACCTAGTATCATTAGTATTGTTCTCAATAGTGGCCATGCCCTTCTTGTTGGGTTCCCAATTTGTCTGTGAATTGCAATAGTGATGTATACAAGTATCCTGTTCCTTTCTGTTACTTCATTTATCATTCTCGTTTCTGTTCTGCTGGATCTGAACTTGTATTGGAGCATATATTTCCCTAGTAGCTATTGAGTTGATCTCCTTAGGGGCCTGTACTGATTCTAGAATAGTGGGTCTTTCAGTGGGGTGACTTATCATTTTTTGCAGCCAGTGCTATCAGGATAGTGTCCCAGCCATGGTGTGTCACACCGCCTTCTTTTGCTCATTTGGTTTTAGATCTTTGAGTCGTAGTTTGATGGATGGGGCCTCTAAGGATTTCAGTACCATGTCCATCTTTCTTTTTGCCAGTACAATGGCACACTAACTTTTCTTTTTATGGTCTGCGTTGACAGTACAGCTGCCATCAGGCAATTGGATCTGGAAACTTTTCAGCAGTTCCTCTGCCCGTAGGTGGCACCATACATCTTTGCCCTGCAATTCTGTTATGAAAAGGATGTGCAGAGCCTATGTAAGTGTCGCTCCTGGGTGGTGACTTCAGCCCCTTGCTTTCCTCTCCATCAGACACGGATCCTGAGCTCCCTCTTATCTCTTTGAGACTCCTATTACCCCTAAAAAAAATGTAAAACAGTGTGCAAGGGAAAAGTGATCTCCCAGACAGACTGGTTTTAAACCTTTCAGGGACTGTCACAAACAAATGTCCATAACAGACCCTCAGCAGGTTTGCTTGTGGTCTGGGGTCGAATAACGACTCTAAGGCCTGCAGTAATTGCGCATTAATGAACCTGATGGCCATCCAATACCACTATGTGAAACTCACCAAGCTCCAAAAGACCCCACGGCAGGACTTTTCCAAGTTGAAAGCTTAATCCCAGTCCTCTTACCGATCCAGAAGTCGCAGGTGCCATTTCATGGGTCGGCTTTAGTCTCAAAGTCTTAGAGTATGTTGAAAGAAAACACAAGAAATCTAATTGGGACTCAGCCCCTTCCTCCGCTCGTCAGTCGATGTTGGAGCCTATCCGGCAACTTGTTTGGGTACAACCTGAGTTTCCGGGGCAGTCTGCCATACCAAAACAGACTGAAGGATTCTGCGAGGCCATGCTCCATTTCTTCGGATCCTTGCGGACTCCCTCTGGCTTGCCTTTGGGCCCTAAGGAGCAGAGAGGCCCTCAATCTGGGATACTGCCAGCAGCTTCACCCTCTGTGCCAGTTAGACCCTCCATTCCCACTATGGGGCAGCCTCTGGCTCCAGTTCTGAGTCTACCCCTGGCGTCGAGGCCCTCACCAGCCGGAAGATGAAGTAACTATTGTACTCTCTGACTCCGAGTTGGCACCGGTTCCACCGCAACTGAGGTTTCCACCACCTGAGCCTTCACTACTCTGCATTTTGTTTGGCATGGATTAGTGCAACAATGACTAATGCAGATTATGAGATTGTCCAATTGTGTAATAAGGAGAATTGCTACAAGTCACAAGATGCTAGTGGCCTTTATACCTCACCTGAGTTGGAGTTCCGCTCACCCTCGGTCTTGCCACTGTGGAGATTGCTTCTTATGCCATGGTGATGAATGGGGTGGCTGAAGCTCTTGACCTCCGGCTCCCCACCTTAGAGGTTAAGATCAGTGTTCTTATAGAAATCTTTTAGCTGGGACAAACATTCACTGAGCCCCTCTTAACTATTAACAAGGACCTTAGAGACAGACCCTTTGTTGGGCACATGGTCCAAACCTTGCTCTAGCCCCCCGGTCACCTGCCAGATTGAACGACGCCACCGTTATGCCCAGGAAAACCTGGCATTTTTATCTCAGCAACCCTCCCCTGAAACGTTGATGGTGCAGGCGTCTGCTAGCAAAACTAACCCTAACATGTTCCCAACTACTCCCCCGATAGCGAGCCAAAACAGGTATGGACATTCAGGACAAGGGTCTTGGCCACCAGTTTGGTGCTTTAATATGTAAATGCCAGCTGCCTGCTAGTGCGCTTTCTCTTACCCTCCCAGGTGTTCCCCAATCTCTCTGACCTGTCCTCACCCAGGCTATTCAGAATGTATGTGACATAGACAAGTTTAAAATTTGTTTATTTATTTATTTATTTATTTATCGATTTGTTGAGCGCGGTTGCTGCCCAGGGGCGTCCAAGCGCTGAGTTTAAGCAGAGAAGTGACGGAGCAGGGAGGTAAGGACTAGAGGGGTTTGGCGAATAGTGCTGTTTTCAACTTTTTACGGAATGAGAGCAGGTCGGGTGTGGACCGAAGAGCGAGGGGGAGGACACCACCGATTTCATTGGGCGAGCCATGGGCACTAGTGTAGCCATTCACAGCCATGCTTGGTTTCCGGTCACCATTTCTTTAGGATGATTTACAGTCGAAATTCTGTTTGACGGGATTTGCCTGTTTAGGGACAAGGCAGACTCTGCTCTGGAGCAGTTTAAGGGGAGCATGTCTACGGCATGCTCCCTGGGCTTATCTGCCCCCCCCCTCCATGCCATCAGCATCAACCTTACCACTCCTTTCGCGACTTTGGTGGAGGTACCCCATGCTGCCAGCCAATCCAACCTCCACATGATGCCCAGCAGTTTTCCGGTCTAGGCCATGGTGGCCACTGCCCGTGGTCAAGGTCAATGAGCTACCCATTCCACTGCCCCTACCCCTGCAGCCCGACCTGCCAAACACCATCAGCTTCGTGGAGTAAAGGGTACCTCGTCGGGTGCTGGATCCAATGATTCTTGACTGGCTTTCAGGCCATAATATCAGAGAGGTGGGTCCTGCAAATAGTTTGTTGGGGATATGCCCTACCTTTCATTCTGTCGCAGCTACACCTTCCATCCTCCACCCTTCCCTCAGCGACTGACTGAGGACCAACTCTCCATTTTGTGGCAGGAAGTGCAAGCCCTTTTTGCCAAAGGGGCTATCGAGAGGGTGCCTATACCTGGGCTTGAGCATCTGTCCTCTGACCAGGCTGCCCCTCCGGGAGGATCTCCTGTCACAGCAGCAGGGCAGCATGCTGCACCCAGGCTTTTGCATATTCACCTTCATTCTTGGAGATTGAGCAGCGGCAAATGACCACCTTCGACCTTCCTCCGGAGGTGGTTCATGTTATCTTGGCAGCCATGCGACCCTTGACAAAAACTGTATGCGCCTGTTGTTGGGACAAATTTGTGACCCCTCCAGGAAAACTGTCTGACGTTTTGTTATTTGTTTTGCCTTAGCCTGGCAAGGTTTTGCTCTGGGAACAGTTAAAGAGTAACTTTTGGCTCTTTCTTTTTTTTTTTGGGGAGTTGCTGGATTGTGTAAGTCTGTAGTTGTTATACACTTTTCAAAAGGTTTGCAAACATTCTCTCCTCCCGCTCCCTTTGACATGCCACAGTGGGGCCTTAACTTGGTCCTTACTTTTCTGATGTGCATGAGCGGATTCACAGCTGCTTCTTACTGCTTCTCAGCCTCATGATAGTGTTCCTCATTGCCATAACATTGGCTCCCATGGTAAATCAACTTATGCCACCTTCTTACCAGACAAGCTTGTTTTGTGGACATGCGCATGTTTCTTGCTTAAAGTTGTGATGCTGTTCCGCGTTGGTCAGAACATCAGCTTGCCAGAATTCTGCGCTCTGCCTATCCCATCTAAGGAGGTGAAGAGACTTCATTTGTTGGACCACAAGAGAGCACTGAGCTTTTATATATTTCTTACCAAAGAACAGAGTGGAAAATCCGCTCTTTGTGGGGTTCTCTGGAGTGAAAAAAGGCATGGCTTTGGAGAAGGGAACCTTCTCCCACTGGATAGTGCACAACAATAACATCTTATATGGAATGGCTAAAAGGCAGCCTCTGAAGAATGAGTGCTCATTCTGCCAGCACTAACTTCCTGCCTTTTGCCGGGCGTCCCTACATATGTTCACGAAAAACAAATGTCTGGACAGTCCGGTTTATGGATTGGGGCCTTTTGCCAGCTCAGTACTGCAGAACATTCTGGTTAGAGTCCATTGACCGACCTGCCTCCACTTAGGTACTGCTTTGGTATCTATTCAAAACGTGAGGGGTCTGCAGCTAGAAGTAACTATCAAAAGAACAAGTTACTTACCTTCATTAACGTTCTTTCTGTATGAGACTCCGCAGATTCCTCACCGATCCACCCTTTCTTCCCATTCTGTGATTGGACTCTATCAATTAATAAAATACAGAGTCTAGGAATCTTCACACTGGTCAGACCAATTTGCTTTTGGGAATCTGTGTGTGAAGATGCGGACCTTCTCGAAAACAACTGATGTTAGCATGCTGGACTGGTGCCTCTATTGGCTCAGCACATCATTTCCAGAGTAAAACAGCATCAGTGCAGACCTGCATGGCATCACCTACCGTCTTACAGAAGTTCTACTGAAAGGTTTCCAGATCCAGTCTGATGCCTGCTAAATATTTAAAAGGTGGGGAATCTATAATTAGATAGATCACTACCATGAAGTGCATTCCATTAGGTGAGTAACTTGTTCATCTGAGATTCCTATACATCCTATTTGCGTGTTCCACTTTGTCTGCTCAACATTTGATATTTCTTTGCCTACTTTTGAATCCCCTATTTCCTTCAGTGGCCAAAGGTCAGTGCATATTGCAGTCCCATCTGGCACAATTATTTCTTAACCTCCATTAAGGAACCCTTCTATCATTTACTGTTGTAGTGTAGTCTGGAAAGATGTGGACTCAGTTGCCATCTATGTTCCAGGGTCATTTTAATTTCCCCTCTTGAAGGATACAATTGCGTTCATAGAATTTGAGTAGTCCACTACTATTGGTCTGGATGGTTTCCCAGGGCAGGAGTCCTTGCTCTGACTAAAAGAAATTTGATAGCCCCCAGGTAATGCTGTCTTGGTTAGCAATTCTACCAGACATAGTTTGAAACTGGGCCCTTCTTTTTTTTCAGGGATGCCTACAATATGATTATTATTGTTTCATTAACTCTCTTGTATGTCTACATCTCTATTTTATAGATGACTGAGACTGTCATTTGCTTCTGCATGTTGATCATCAATGGTCCAATTGTGGAGAGGGTAGATTCTGTCTCTGCTTCTTGGTCCAGTTTTCTGTGGTCAGCACGCAGGAGCTCCATATCTATGACCACCAAGAATGTTTTCATCTCAAGTGCATTTCTTGTGTTTATGATGACATGAAGAAATTGATCAAATTTGCCTGGGTATATATCTAATGTAGTTTACATAGGTCTCAGGGGGTCACCTGTGTCTTCTCCTTTCCTAATATCCAGTGATATTCTCTCTTTTATCACTTGCCCCTTTATGATTGTGGATGGGTTCACCGTATATGCTAATGAGCGACTCCTCTACCTCAGCTGCTCTTTGGTCAGTTTTCTCTTGGAAGTGAGGTTATCTCCTGTCCCTCCTCTTTCCTAAACTCACTTTCCTCTTGCTTATTCCTGCATTGTAGCATAGAGTTTTCACTTTCTGTAGGATTCACTCCACTTTGTTTCTTGAGGTATTGCCATTCCAAAACCACTGCTCACAAAATATGTGTGTTTGGGGTGGCAGATTCGTTCTTTAGCTTCTTTTCATGTGAAATCCATTTGTTTGTTGCCTTTGGCCTTCTATTCTACCCGGTATTTGTGATGCTATATGACAAAGAGTTTGGTCATCACTTCCACTGTGCCCCTCCAAGTGGTTACTCTTGTCATGTTTACGGGCAACCAATCCTCGCATCTGCTGCTCGGTGCGCAAATGGTAAGCGAGGGGGTTGTTGCCTATTTTTTCTTCTCATCTGGCCTTTTTAGTCACACCTTCAGTTTTCTTTCAGTCCAGCCCTGGGGCAGGGACCTAGTATGGGAGATGCGGGCCCACTTCTTCAACTGGCTGCAGCCTCACCAGATAATTGTTTGCTTTTTCCACTACTCTTTCAGTGGGTCTCCAATTCCATTGCTCTGCGTCAGAAGTGCCCTACTCTCTGGTGACTAGTCTCTGCTGTATGTTCATCAGACCCCTGATGCACAGTCGATTTCCTCATTGGACTGTTGTCAGCATTGAGAGGCGTGGTTTGGTTTCACCGAACCCTTGCTGCAAGACCAACCACAGCCACGGTTGTTTTGTGTGTTTGGTGACCAGACTCCTTCACCTTTTGCTGGTTCTCACATCACCCGATCACAAGGCTCATAGCTCCTTTTGCACCCCAGAATGGGAGCAACTCACCTTCACATTTTGTTGGCAACTTGCCATGCAGCCAAATATCTGTGGTAGTCATCATGTTTGTTGGTGGCGCTTACATTTTTATTTATCTGCACTTTCACTGTGCCTAAATTCTCAATTCGCTTCTGATATCTAGTGTTCATTACCACTCTCCTGTGTAATTTAAGTTGGTGAGTGTTTGGAGAGGATGATTTATAATTGGGATATAAGCTGCAAGTTGTATTGCCTTGCAGGATAGTGGCCGGAGACCTCTTGTGTTATATGTCCAAATCAATCTTCTGCTCGACCTCTCTCAAACCAACTCCCCCTTAGACCTATAGACCAAAAAATAATAGAACTATTTGGGACCTGAATGTCCACAGGCTTACCATGGACCAGGTCACTTTTAGCATCCCAGTACACCACAGAGTACTCCATGAATTCTCCTTTGGTGAGTATCCTTACCTGAATTGCTTATTCCCCTCTGAATGTCCATTTATTTGACCAGGCCAATATTACCTAATATTAGGCCCTTCCCTCCTTCAGAAATGAATGCAGTCACCACAACACTACTGTCAGCCCTGTAATCCATCCTTTCTATACATTTCTAACTACTAGCTCCATATGGGACAACAGTCATCTGCCGTAGTGTGTTGGAGTACTTAATTTCTCTTATCAGCCTCTCCTTCTGAGCCTGAGACACGTGAACCTCTGCTTCTCCAAAAATGCTGCTGCTTTCCAGTTTGGATGCATTGTTCGCTCTGACTTGAAGTTTAGGTAGGACTCTCCCCTCACATGGTGTGGATATTATTCTATCCCGCCTTCCCATTTAAATTGCAAACCCTCAGGGAATGCCCATTTATTTTCGATGTGATGCTTGCTGAGTTCCTTTACCACCTCCCTGAAATCTCTCTGCTGTATTAAGGACACTGCTGCCAGATCTTAGTACCGATAGACCTCACTGTCACAGAAAGGGTTAGATTTATGTTGGTGAGCTACTGTCCTGACTCTCTCCTTGAGGGGAAAGCTGAATAATTTCACCACAGTTCCTCTTGAGCAGCCGCTCTTACTTGCTTGTCATCCACCTATTTTGTGGATCAGTTTTCTACCTATACAAAAATTCTGCTGTCTCTCACAGAATACCTCTAAAGAGCTCAGTCACAAAGTCCAGCATATTGTCAGCTTCTGGTTAGTCCTTCAGATTTCTGATGAGTATATTTTCTGGACAGGATCTGTCCTTTAAGTTCTCACATTTGCCATCAGCCTCTTAGTCTCAGATTTCAGGAAGCAGGTGGAAGTAGTGCAAGCTGCTCTTTCTCTGCTGATTCCAGTCTCTACTTCAGGTTTTGCAGGTCAGATTTGATCTCTTCAATGTCTTTAATGATATATGCCATGCGTTTGGCCATATTGTTTTTTTTTCTTCTCAAGATCCATTTTCAGAGCTGCTTGACAGGCTTTCAGGTTATCTTTAGTAAGGGCTCCATTTTCTTTTGCTATAGTGATGTCTGTTTCCACAGGTAAGAGGTACGTTTCTATCATTCTCTAAGGGAGAGTTTGTGTGGTCTTTGTTAGAGAGTCAGATTCTCAGCATGAGGTTGGGCATTTGTTGGGAGGCCTATATCCAGGTTCTGTCTTCCCTTATAGGTTAAACATGTCCTTTCGTGTTCCCCTTCCCAGGGTCAATGATTCAGTACTACTAGGGTTCCGGTCTCTTTCTGATGATGGATCAAGTGCATTTGTCTTATACTATGCTTGATCTTGCCATTTGCTGGCCAGTCGTGAGATCACAAGTCCTCTCTCATGGGCAGAGTTGTAACGTATTGCCATACCACTGAATAATGGTTATTGACGAGCATGTACTGCTCCTCCCTGCAGGCTTTCATTGGGCTCTCTGTGTTTTTACTAAGCCTGTATTATTCATAGTTTTCATAATTGCTACCTTCATGTCCCGATGTCTCTGTCCACAAGAGTTTACGCTTCTTAGAAAAAGTGTATGGGGGAAAGAGAACTAGAATTTCAATTGGAAACTCTCAGCAACATCCATATATCTTTTAAGTGTATCACACTAGTTGTCCTCAGACAGTATTATCCTTCCTCCTCATCCTCTACCAAGGAGGAACAGATGAGGATCTTCTTTGTATTGGTTGTCAGAAGTGGTGTTCCATCAGCAGCTCTGCGTTATCCAACAGCAATAGGCCTTTTTCCACCGACACTAGTCATGAAGAAAGTATCATATCATCTGCAGTCCTGCCATTGGTAGAAGAAGCCTCTAAATGCTCAACCAGACTCATGGCAACTACCTCATCAGTCATGGCGGGTGTCTTTGGTGGGAACACCTTCACAGAAGTTATTCGGTTCTACC
Source organism: Lissotriton helveticus (assembly GCF_964261635.1). Classification (NCBI taxonomy): domain Eukaryota; kingdom Metazoa; phylum Chordata; class Amphibia; order Caudata; family Salamandridae; genus Lissotriton; species Lissotriton helveticus. Next base: position 2,110,894,944 of record NC_136061.1, read on the forward strand.
CACAACCTGGATATTTCTTTGAACAAGTCACTGAACAAGAACCTTTAAACCACTCACATGATTGTTTTGATGGGGTCTCACACTGTTACATTTATTTGTATTTATTTGTATTCATTTGCGGGAGCCTCATGTGACCTTCAACTGAAAGCTTCATGTTTGCATCATAAAGAGATGTCTGCTTCTCACCCCGAGCCTGAACAGTTTCCCCTCACTGTCATAGTTTGTAAAATCAGCTTGTACAAATGCTACACACTCATGCAAGTTGGCCCTCTTGAGTCTAATAGTTTCACTTTGACTCATTTACTGTGTTCTGGTCAGTGATTATGTAATAAGTGTCATCAGTGTTGTCATTAGGCACAGCACTGGTACAGTATCTGTGCTCATCTTCATACACTTCTCTATATCTATTGGGCAGTGCCTGGCCTCTGAGAAGCCACATTACAGCTTGTCAACTGTTAACTGAAAACCAAGAATCTCTAAAATACAACATCAACAGTTTTCCATGAGCTGTCCGTGACCATGGCCCCTAAGATGTTGAGTGAGGGAGTAAACAGCCTCAGCATCAGGCTCTGATGTAACTTACTAAAGCAGTTAGCAAATTCATGTAGTTTTATCATACCTCCCTTAGTTTTTTTATTTTTCTTCTGCCGAGTTAGTAGTAACAATATGAGACACATCCTACGAGCCTTTGGTTTTGTAGTGGAATATGAAGACTGCAGCTTCATCCAAATCTTAAGTCATAATCAAGATATTTGGCTGAAACACAGAACAATGGGAACAAACATAAGGATAAACTCATTAAGATGGTCTTTGTCATAGTCTCTTCTGTGTATGTAATAGATGCCCATGATAGCATGGCCTTTGTCTTTATATCACAACTGGCACTATGTTGTAACAGTTTTTTTAAGGAGCTCCTTTTAAGAAACTATGATGTGGTATGTGTACCCACGTCAAATTGTGCATATGCTTTGTTAGCTCTGACACCCTGTTGTTTCATAGAATTATTCCTGGGTTAGTCTGGAAGCTCATTGATATTAGTCTGCCATTTTACAATTTAATGTGTTAGTTTATGTCCTGTTTAGAGGGTTCTTCTAGAGGCACTACCCATACTGTTCGTCTGGATTGAGATGTAATCCTAAACTCCATTTTGTTTTTAGGTGACTATGCTGGTTTTCCAGGATGTGGATTGCTGCGACTGCACAGCACCTACCGGCATGACCTGAAGATTTATGCCTCAGACGAGGGCCGGGTACAAATGACCGCAGCAGCTTTTGCAAAGGTGTGAGCTTATTTTGTTGATCTAAATGGCATAACTGGTAAAGCTAAGATAGTTTAAAGGACACAAACAATCCTGTTTTGCATGCCTTTCTTTAGTTTGAATTGATTATTGAGGCTTGATTCACAAATGTTTCACAAAAGTTATCCATCTCTACACTGTAGATTTCCACTGAAGCTTTGCATGTTTTTACTATATTTCAACGTTTTTTTAAAATACCTGGAGGAAGTGGTGAAACTTATGTAAGATGAAGATCTCTATGTGTACCTTTTCCTCTAGGCATACTTCTGGGAATTGCTTACATGGTAGACAATCCAGTCAAGTATACTGTGTGGAAAAGTGCAGTTGTATATATTTATTTGTTTTGCCTGTAAAGTAACTTTTCTCTTAGGCTTCAAGAGAAATGGTATGTTCTTTCCATTTTCCATCTTAAGAAGGTACTTCTCTCTTTTTCAGTAGTATATTTGTGAATATTGTACAGGAGTGAAAGGAACTTCAAAATATGTTTGTATAACCCTGTGTGTTTGTAGTTATCCACTGCATTTGCCCCATTTCCCACACCTATTCTTACATTTAGACGTATGAACAGCTCATTGGCAGGGTTTCATCAGTACTGTACTGTGGTTATGTATGTAGATCCTAATTCTGTGAATCTTAGAATCTGGAAATTTAGTTCCACAGTTCATTTTCCATGCCTAACATGAACATTGTAGGTTGTGCATAAGGTCCTCTCAGACGAAGCTAAGGATGATGTGGCCTTAATGTGGTACTTTTGTTATCTCTGATATATTCATTCTGGAACATATCTTCTCATTGTGCTTGTGGTGCCCCTGGGCCAGATCCCTCGACTTGTATTCACTCTGGCCTTAACTGCACCCTCAGCACCCTAGTTCGATTCCCAAGAGTCAGTATGGCTCAAGTCCTAAAGGGAACACTTCTGAACCCCAAAAGTTGGCTTTATTTAATGTGCGATCGCTAAAGCTGTCCTTTCTCTCTCTCCATTTGCAGATCTGTTGTTTTTAACAGAAGTATGCGTTTTCACAGATAAACAGAACAGGGACTCCTAGCGGACATCTCCACCTCCCTATGCCCTTGTGGTGTCAGCATCTTTTTGGGATATTGTTTGCATTGCGCCTGGGTACTGCTTTCTTGTCTAGGCCTCTTTCTACTTGATTGTGCTCCTGGTGCTGTTTATCTTCAGCAGTCTGGTGTTCTTGTGTGTGTTTTTACCCCTTCTGTGTTCTACCTACCCACTTGCGGTGCAGCTGCTGTAATTGCCTCCTGCGCAGTGGGGGGGGATTTAAACATATCTGCCATTGCATCGTGTGGTAGCTGTTGTGTCAGCTGTTCTTTCAGTTTTCTTCACCTGAGACACAGGTCCCCTTGATGGTTTGGATCCTTGTCTGGTATCCTTCTTTCACAGGAGGCTGGGTTTCCCTTTATTTACCTGCATCTTTCTCTCTCCACTCCTGCCTTCGTGGTGACCCCTTTTTTATGGGATACGTTCTATTTATCCCCATTCTTGGTGGGGGTATTTCATTTCTTTTTCTTAAGGCATATTCTATCTTTCCTCCAGTTTCCATGAAAAGTGGGTCAGGTTTCTTACCTGTTTCTCCTGCTTCCATAAGTTGGACAATATGTGTTTGTCATAATTAACAATCTGTTGCCCTTAGTTTCCCCTGGTGGTGGTCTTCTTCAATTGTGGACTTTCCACATGCTGTTTATACTTTGCTTCTCCTGCTACCACCTGCTGGCATCCTTCCTCAGTCGGTGGTGTTGGTTCTTGGATGGTTGCCCCTGTTTTCCTCGCTTCTAACAGCTGTGTGGCATTGTGTTGATGTTTCCCAGCTTGTCTATGTGTCTCCATCTCAGTTATTGTTGTAACCTCTTCTTTTATGACAGTAGTATGTATATTCTCGCTCCTTCCTTGGTTGACGCTGTTCTTGGAATGTTACTCATTCCTCAACTTCTCGTTCTCCTGCTCATTGGCGGAGGTCGTGGGTTACCCTCGGAGGAGTGGATATACTTTTGCTGTACCCTGTATGACTTGTGTGCCTACTGGAATTTCTATGTTTTTTATATGCAGATTTATACTTGTATACATTTATATTTGGATGTCTCTGCATGTATAGGTCTATCTCTTGAATGGATCTCTTGTGGATGTCTTTTACTTCAGGTATATCTATGTGTGTGTTTGCACATATGGTCGTCTGGCTTTCTATACGGTGTACATCGCTGCATTTTGCCGACCTCTTCTTGGTGTCCTGGTTCAACCCTTTTGGTTGCACTTGTTTGTTTCCTTCCTTCTCTTCAATGAGCATCTTAGTTACATTATTTCAGAGGATGCCTTATATATCTATCAAAGTTCTCAGTGAAAGAGTGGTTTCTTTTTTGCGTTCTTGTTTTTCTAGGGATGCTCTTCAGTATTCATTGTTCTCTATTTTCTTTTCTCCATCATTCTTTAATTAAAGGGCACTTATTTGAAATCTACTTCTCAGGATAATTTTCTTGACAATAAGTGGGAGCTCTTTATTCATTGAATGTGCTCACTGCAGCTGAGTTTGCTATGTATGCTCCTTCCATTGGTTTTGAGCCTGAACTCTATCGATTTTTGTCCTTGGTCTCTTTGTATCCCCCGATCATAGGTTACATCCCTTTTTGAAGCTGCCTTTTTTTCTGGTTCTATATTGTGTTTCTCATGGTCTTGTTAACTTCTACTCCCCATGGGATTTCCATAGTCCTTCTTGGAGATAGTCCTTTGGGTAACATCTTGTTTCACGAATCATTTTTCGGATAGTCGGGCACCTTCTATCTTTTGGACTGGCTTCTCCTATGTGGGGATCTTTGGTGAGGTCGGTTAGCAGCCCCTCCTCCAAGGATGGTATTGCTTGGGTATCTGATTCAAAGATAAGGAATCTGCAGCTAAATATCTCTTTCAGATGGACAAGTTACTTAACTTAGGTAATGCCTTTATGGTACAGACCGGATCTAGCCGTAGATTCCATATCAGCCCCCCCCTCTCAGCGAGCTGAGGGCCCTGAGTCTACTTGATTCCCTCTTTGCATTCTACTGTGTTTTTTTCTATCTGTGCTTCTTGTTACAAGATTTTTCCCTTTTTGGCACATTGTTTCCTGAGACTGCTGCTCTATGTGGCTCCACGTTGTTGGTGCCGAAATGGTCACAAAGAAACTGACATCAGCGTCTCGGGGGAGGGCTTATATGGACTCCGTTGATGTAACTTTCGGAGACGACGATGCTGCGGAGTGACTTGACGCACTGTACAGACGCGTGGAGGTACTGCTGAAAACAATTCCGGATCCAGTAGGGCGCCAGGGGAGGATTCTAAGATAAGGGATGTGGGGGTAGAGCCTGTCTTCACCAGATAAGACATTATTGAAGTAGGTAAGTAAGTAACTTGTCCTTCAACCAGGTTAGGACCCTACATAGCCTCTATTACGAGGTAGAGTGACTCCTCCTCAGGGTGATAATGTGCATGGGCATCAACTCCATTGTTAGATAGTTTTCTTTCCGCCATCGGGTTCGACGCTTGCTCCTGTGCTCTGTTTCGACACCTTCACGGTGCTCTTTTTGGATCACATGGTACCTTCCTTCCAAAGGAATTGTACTTGGATCACGTTCCTCTTCTTCCTGTGCGGGTTGATGTTTGAATAATTCTATTTATCCAGGTTTGTTTTGACTCCGGCCCCTCCTGGGCCTCCCCTGTCCCTGGGCCTCCCCTGTCGGGGCGTACTCTTTTCTTTGTAATTTGTGTCTGTCACCGGAACTCAACGAGGATGACTGCAACGCCTGCCGTTCCTTCTGCTCCTATAAGCCTCTTTGCGGCCGTCAACAGGTGATGCTGCGGAGGAGCTAGAAGATACGATCAACCAAGTGGAGTCACACTGTGTTAGAGTTTGGTTATCTTCCCACTTACTTTTTTAGTTCAAAGAAAAAAGTATGTTTTCTTAAAAAAACCCTCACCCACCAAGATGTCCCATGATGGCATGCTTCGTCATCAGGTTCTTCCCGCCCTGCTGCGGGACGGGGTGTGCTGCGACCGACAAAGAGGTGGGAGCACTTTGTAAGCTGTGGACTATAAGGTGAATGATGGTATAAGAGTGGGATGGTTTTTAAGGCGGGTAAAAAAATACCTGGCTGAAAAGAAACTAAATATTTATTTAATCCTTTAGCTGGTATGATTAAAAATGGGGAAAGGAGAAACACACTCGCGAGGAATCCCGAAGATACCAGACTCTGCTTCCAGGAGGGAATGAAGGACGTTGCAGCGTAGATGAAAGCCAGCTGCTTGAAGCTCAACTCAGAGAAAACCGAGGTCCTCATCCTCAGACCCTGCACTTCCGCCTGGGATAACACCTGGTGGCCCTCCGCCCCTACAGACCACGCACGAAACCTCGGCCTCATCCTCGACTCCTCCCTCTCCATGAACTGCCAGATCAATGCCGTTGCTTCCACCAGTTTCAACTGCCTGCGCATCCTCCGCAAGACCTTCAAATGGATCCTCCCCCCCCCCCGATTGCAGAAGGACCATCACCCACACGCTCATAAATACGGCAACGCCCTCTACGCCGGAATCAACTGAACTCTTCTACACAAACTCCAAACCATCCAGAACACTGCAGCCAGACTCGTCCTTGGGGCACTGTGTTACAAACACATGACACAACACATACGAGACCTCCACTGGCTCCCTGTCGAGAAGAGGCTTACCTTCAAGCTCTTCACCCACAACTATAAATCCCTCCACAACATTGGACCCAAATACCTCAACGAGAGAGTCTCCTTCCACGTACCCAAGAGGAACCCCCGCTGCATCGACCCCGCCCTGGCAGAGGTCCCCCGCATCCGGAGGAACAGAGCAGGCGGGAGAGCATTCTCCTACATAGCAGCCAAGACCTAGGATAAGCTCCCTGTCAACATCAGACGCTCCCCAACCATGTACATGTTCAGGAAGGACCTCAAGATCTGATTCTTTGACTAATCCAGAGCTGCAACCTCCCCTTCTCCCCCCAGCGCCTTGAGACCCTGTGTGTGTCTCACAGTAGACATGTTTTAAACCATTACCCCCAAGTCATTTGTTCAGGACCACGACAATGATCCCATGTGCCACTCTTAAAAGAGAAACACCACCTAGGTCTTCTTAATCAATATTAAGAGTAAATAGGTGCAATACGATACCTAATCAGTATTATTTGTAGTAAAAACCTGGAAAGATAGGACATAGCGTTACTGCTTACATGTCAAATAAAGTTATATCTAAAAAAAAGACATCACCAATTGTGTAAAAAAACTGGTGTGATATATTTTTCAGAATAATATTAAGCATTAGCGTTGATAGTGTTGTGCTGCCCTTTAAAGGATTCTCAGAGTTGACCTACAAGACATATAACATAAATCACACAATCTAAAGTTGTTTTTCTATGCTGATGAAGAAAAACAGGTCTTGGTTCTCCAACTGTATTACCTTGTGTCCATCCCATTAGATATGATTTGGTTAATGCATTCCGTAATGATGATAAAACACTGATCCTATTTTACAAATGAACTTGGTAGCTATACAAAGAAAGGGTTAAATACTGTCCCGAAACCTACTTATTGGATGCCTTTAACCTGGCCCCATGAGCTCAGCGGGGAGGGGAGCTTGTAGTCACACACCGTAAGGGGTAAAAGTCAAGCAAAAACATATTCATGAAGTAATCGTAGTGAGAAACTGCTCAATGCTCGTTGTCAAGGGGTCAGCAATGTCGTACTCATGTCATCAAAACTGCTCCCTTGCCCTATGTACTTTACCTGCCGGTGGCTCCATAGACAAAATTACCGTAGGAGATCAACCCGTTAAATGACAGGCGACTCCTTGTTGGCGTCCTCGCGCGTGCTATAGCTGGACCGCTAACTTTCTGAGATGGCCATCACCCGACGGCACCATTTCCTGGTTCGTACGACACCCGGTAATGCTGGATCGCATCTACATCCAGGCTTCTTTTGAAAAAAAAATCACTCAAAAAAACACCTTACAGACGAGGCCTTGTGCACCGACCACCCTGCCTCTGAGTTGACCCTCTGCATCGACTTCATCTGCCTCGACACCTAGCGGACTATCAGCACCGAAACAAAAGGCAGTTTTGGAACCAAAAACTTCAGTGCCAACTACAAGCATAACAGTTTAGCTCCTCCTTCATAAGCTCCAGGAACAGCTAGATTCAAGGTAAAAGCAGCTATTCATTGGCCCCCACACTGGCTGCATCCTGGCCTGCCCTTCAGTACCTCGTTCTCCATCCTCTAAACTCCAGCTATCCTTCCAAGAAGCTTTGGACAGTCCAGTTCCTGCTAAACTGCGCAGGAAGACAGATAAGGCTACTTGCCCTTCACCACTGCCCTAACCATCGCCACCTCCCATTCTACCACCTTTACTTTTGCCCTCCCCGCCTCCTTCTACTGGGGACCACCTCGACTTTACACCTTAAAGGTCTCCGTGGCGTGCTTGGTCACGCCTCAAAAATGTTTAAACATTTTGACAGAGCTAGGGTTATAACACCTTGGGTGGATAAAAAATATAAGGCCTCTCCATCTAACCCAATATATATCCTTGGTCCGCTCTCGCCTGACTCACTAGTTATCCCAACTGCCCATAATCGAGCAAACTCCCAGGCCAGCAGAGATGCCCTGCCGCCAGATAAAAGAGAGGAAATGCATAGATGCGGCAGGGAGAGGGGGGCAGTATAATCAGCCAAACACTGGCGTATCGCAAATTCCATGGGCCTCCTTGCAAGATATGACCGTGCCCACTGGAACTAAATGGAGGAGCTTCTTCAATACCACCCCGAGGAGCATAGGAAACATGACCAGGGAATAGTATCAGAGGGCAAGCTCATTTCTAATATTTCCATTTGCTGCGCCCTGGACTCAGCTGACACTGCAGCTAGGGGGGTGAATACTAGTGCTCTCTTTCTCAGACATGTTTGGCTACAAATTTCTGGCTTTAAGCCGGATGTTCAGCAAAATCTGCTGAACATGCCTTTTGATGGGGATCACCTTTTTGGCCCATTGGTTGACCACACTCTAGAAAAAAAAAAGGATACAGAGGCGGCAAAAGCAATAGGGGCACTTCAAACGCCAGCTCCTTGTAGTTCCTTTCGCCTCGCATCCTACCATGGAGGTTCAAAGACCACCTCCTCTAAAGCCTCCACCTCTTACCAGTGTGCTCAGTGTCAGCAATCCTCTCCCTGGAGTTATTTCAGAGGTTCCTAGATAGGCAGCATCTCCCGAGGCAAGGGTATCTCCTCAAAATGAGCTAACCCGCCACCAAACCCAGACTTGCATCTTCTTCCTCCCGACCACATAACACCTGTTGGCAGATGCCTACATGGGTTCTTACCCACATGGCAAATCATCGCCTCAGACCAGTGGGTGTTAGATATTTTCCAACATGGTTACTGTCTTGAGTTCATTTCCACAACTCCAACCATTCCACCCCGCAAACACTGCAGAACATCAAACACTACTCAAAGGGAAGGTCAAAGCTCTTCTCAAAGTGTACAGGAGTGTACTCGCTATACTTTCTCATACCCAAAAAAAGACCAGTCCCTCAGGCCAATCCTGTACCTCCGGCCTCTTAACGAATGCATCCTGTCAGTGCACTTTCATAAGGTAACTCTAGATGATATCATCCGGCTTCTCCAGCAGGGCAACCTTATGACTGTGCTCGACCTAAAGGATGCCTGCTTCCACATTCTGATACATCCATCTCGTCAGGGATATCTCAGGTTTGTGGTTGGTGGAAACCACTGTCAGTTCAAAGTCCTCCCCTTTGGGGTCACTAATGCACCTCGGATATTCACCAAATGCCTTGCAGTGGAAGCTGCCCATCTCCGCATACAGAACTTTCACATTTTCCCATAACTGGAAGATTGGTTCATCCAAGCTGCGGCCCGTCAGCAGTGCCAAAAAACACACACAAGCCACAATCTATCTACTCCATCGATTGGGGTTTACCATCAAAACCGCCAAATCCCATTTCCAACACCTAAAGAATTCAGTCTTACGTAGGGGCTATTCTCAACATGGAGGTAGGCTTAGCCTATCTCAATTCTGCAAGGATTCAGTCTTTCAAGCACTAATTTCCATGTTCCAACCACATCAGCAACTCACAAGCAGGACAGTAATGCGTCTCTTAGGCACGCTGTCTCCTGCATAGCCGTAGTAACTCATGCAAGGCTTCACATGTGTCCGTTGCAGGAATGTGTAGCACAGCAGTGGTCTCAAACAGTGGTCATTGGGACAATCTAGTTTGATTCACCACCACACTCATCACTCCGCAGTGGTGTAACACCAACCGCCTGTTGCAGGTGTGGCCTTTCCTTAACCATGTTCCATAGACATTTCTTGCAACAAACACCTCAGTCTCGGGGTAGGGCGCCCACTTGCAGGATCTGATTGTACAGGATCTTTGTGAGACCAAATACCAGGATCTCCATATTAACTACCTGGAGATTGTATCTGTTCATCTAGCATTGAAAACCCTCCGGCCTATCCTCATAGGCAGGGTAGTCCTTGTCCGGACAGACACAGTGATGGCCATGTACTACTTTTCAGAAACAACGGGGGACACTCTCTCCACAGCTGTCTCAGTTATCTCAGACCAATTTTCATTGGACTGTCCGCCACAACATTAATTTGTTAGTGGAATAACTTATGGGGACGGACAACGATTTTGATGACCTCCGATCTATTTGAGGGAATCACCATTTGTGAAAGTTACAGAGGAGGATTTGCGGATGGGGTTCCCACTTGATGACTTGTTGCTACATCCAGCTATTTATGAGGGTGCTGGTGGAACACGGGAAGAAATTCCTATTTTAAGATTTCCCATGAAGGCCTTCATAACTGGTATTCTGAAGAGAGAGTTGTGTTGTCTATTCTGAAGATAGGCAGCTACTGTGGCAAGATGTAAGAGTGTGGAGGTAAAGGTTAGGCTAAAAATTTGTAAGTGAAGCAAGTAACAAACATTGGGCCAGATGTAGGTAATCCAGATTTACCGATTCTAAAATACCGAATTTTACCGATTCGGTATTTTAGAATCGGTAAATGGGATGTAGGTATTCATTCAGTATTTTTTACCGAATCTGCAAGATTCGGTAAATACTGAATCGGTATTTACCGATTCGGTATTCCCCATTCAACCCTATGGGCCTCCACGCCCATAGGAATGAATGGGAATTACCGAATCGGTAAATACAGATTCGGTAAAATGGGGAACACATTCAAGGGTGGCAGGGTGGCTCTTTGACACCCTGTTGCTCCCCTGAATAGTGCATGGGTGCACATGTGGCACACATACATTCCCTAAGGGCATGTATGTCTGCCACATGGCAGTGTTAAAAAAGCACAAAATTGCTCTTTTAACAGTTTTCGTTATTTACCACCAACTTGTAGTTGGTGGTAAATAACGAATCCTTACGAGTGAAAAGCACTCACTTGAGTGCTTCCCACATTAAGGATTCGGTAATTTACCGAATCGTTATTTAAGAATTCGGTAATTTACCAATTCCTTAAATTACTGATTCGGAAAATTACCGAATCCTTAAATTAGGCACCTACATCTAAAAGGCCTAATACCGGTCGGTAACGGCCGAAATTCGGTACTTTCGGCCGTTACCAACCCGTATTAGGCTTCCTACATCTGGCCCAACATCTTGATATTGTACCTACACGACTGATGGGCCCTCCATTTGAGCCCCTCACACTTGTCCCCTTCAGATCATCTCTTTGAACGTGGTATTTCTAATTGCTATTACCTCACTCAGGCTTGCCAGTGAGCTTTAATCATTAACTCTAGAAGTACCTTTCTTACACATACATAAGAACAGGATTGACCTCCACAGCAAACCCAAATTCCTTCCTAAGGTAATGTCTTAATTACATCTTAATCGGTCAATTGACCTACCTGTTTTTTCCCCACAGCCAGGCTCAGTTGCGGAACGGGCTGTCCATACTATGGATGTAAAGTGAGCCCTTATGTACTGCATTGATAGACTAGGACTTTTCGAAAGACACAACAACTTTTTGTGGCCTTCTCCCAACCTCATTACGGTAAGGCTATATCCAAGTTGGGCATTGCTAGATGGATATTTGAATGCATTCAGACCTGTTATGCTAAAGGCAAAAAGGTTCTACCCACTCCTCCTAAAGCAGACTCTACTGAAAAGAAAGGAGCCTCTGTGGCCTTTCTGGGGAACTTCCCAATAGCTGATCTGTTCAAAGTAGCTACCTGGTCTACACCACACACTTTCACAAAACGCTACTGTGCTGATGTTCTAGCCCACCAACAATCTAACATTGGTCAGACAGTTCTTTGTACACTTTTCCAAACCACTGCAGCACCCACATGCTAGCCAGTGCTTTTGGGGATGACTGCTTTACTGTCTATGCACAGCGCAGCATGTGTCTACAGCCACACATGCCTTGAACTGAAAATGTTACTTTGTAAGCATCTGCTCGTGACATGTAGTGCTGTAGATTCAGATGAGTCCACTCTCTTCTCTGGAGGCCTTTGACCATTGCAGTATTTTCTAATATCTCTTTTTCCTCTTATGCATGGACGTCTCTTTACTTACCACTTCATTTCACACTCCATCCTAACCCGCGTGAGAACAATCTACAATGGAATTGATGCCAATGCGCATTATCCCCAAGAGGAGGATTCACGCTACCTTGTGACTCAAAAGACTTCTTTGAAGAAAAGCAACATGCACACATCCTGGCCCAATACAAGATGGCGTGAGTATGCACAGCATGTGAATCTACAGCCCTACAAGCCACAAACAGATGCTTACAGGGTAAGTAACATTTTTCTTCTCCTCTATGCGCCTTGTCTGGAGGTCAGTGAACACCAGATCCCTACTAGGCCTTTACTCCCATGTCCTTTAAGACAAGTTGCACTAGTTTTACCGGCTCCTCCAGACAACCCTCGCAGTCCCTTGCACAAACATTTGAAGTCAGTTGAGATACAGTGAAATTTATAATATGCTGTGGATTGAACACGATGACTGTTAAGGTTGAGGAATGGCTCTTTGACACTACCCCTGGATGAGGTCTAGGGGCTTCTCCAAGTGTCCCTGATGGACATGCTGTTTGATGGCTCTGCCTCTTTGGTGAAAAATCAGGCTTAGCCCTTGATTGGTTTCAGGAGAGTAAAGTCACAGCATGTTCCCTGGGTCTTTCTTTCCCCATCAGACCATGCCACAAACAATGTCATACTCTGTGTGGCTAATGTCAGAGTTTTGAGTTTTTCCCATGCCAGACCCCTCCATCAGCTCAACCGGCCTTTTAGTCCCTTCGTAGCTAAGACCACGGTCCTCGGAGACAACGCCTGGGAAAGGAAGGATAACATGCAGCTCAGCCCTCTACTCCTCCAGCACTCTCAGCCGCAAAACCACTTCAGTGTGTCCTTGCCAGCACACAGCCACCGTCTCGAAGGCAGGATCCAATATTTCCAGCAGGGATTGCATGCCATTACTTCAAACAAATGGGTGCTCCATATTGTCCATCTGTGCTGCTCCCTCCCATTTCTTTCTCCCCCTCCGCACCTTACACCACCATCAGCACAGCTGAAGGAGTACAATCTGTCCATCTTGTAGCAGGAAGGGAGGCCCTTTTGACCACAGGGGCATAAAGACTGTTCCCGCCTTGGAAGTCAGAAGTAGGTGTTACTCCTGCTACTTTCACGTGCCAAAAAAGGATGAAGGCATTCTTCCTATTCTGGATCTACGCCCTCTTAACACATTCTGACGAAAGGACAAATTAAAGATGCTCACACTAGCCCAGTTCCTGTCTGCCCTAGACCCCAGAGACTGGATAGTGATTGTAGACCTGCAGGACACTTATTATTTTCATTTGCCCATACTGCAGGCCCACAGGCACGACCTGCGTTTTATGGTGGGCTAGGACCACTTTCATTTAGCAGTGATCCCTTTTGAACTTAACCACCAGTGCCCCTCAGGTGTTCACCAAAGTGATGACGGATGCCGCAGCACACTTTTAGAGGTCTGGGTACCAGCCTTTCCCTGACTCACCAACTGGCTGTTGAAGGAAGACTTTCCTCAGGCATTGTCAGCAACCTCCAGATGATGGCGAGCCATCTGACATTACTGGGGTTTGCTAGGTTCTTGGCAGATTCTTTCGTTCATTGTAGCAGTTCTGGACAGGTTACTGTTTAGTGCCTTTCCTATGGAGAATAGAGTCCAGCATATTCAGGCTGGGATCCCGATGTTTCACCCTCAATCCTGAAACTTAGTGCAGATGATTCTGAGACACCTGGGATTGTTAACCTCCTCTATACTGCTGGCCAAACATACCAGGTGATATATGTGGGCTCTACAGTGGGAACTCAAATCCTAGTGGGCACAGCACCATGGGAATCTATCCGATTGTATCCAGATTTCGAAGGAGACTGTACTGGTGGCTTCTGGACCACAATTGGGACAGCTGCACACCCCTCTCCTTACCCCACTCAGATTTGACAGTGGTGACTGATGCATTTGCTTCTGGTCTGGGGAGACCATCTGGGAAAGGTGTCGATCCAGAGGTCTCTTCTCCTGTGGAGAATCGCCTCTACATCAGTTTGTTCAAGTTGAGGGTGATTAGCTTGATGTTGAAGGCTTTCTTGACCATCATCAGATTGAGTTTGTTGTAGACACTCCACTATGGGCTAATGCAGCAAGCAAGGCAGTGTGGAGTTTTGGGCCCTGTGTGTAGGCTCTGTGCGTCTGGAAGAGGCTGGAGCGCCAAGGAATTTCTAGGTTAGTAATCCAGGGTGGACAAACTTCACTGCTGACACATAGTAAATCACGAATGGCAGTTGCACCTGGAGGTAGCCAGGATATCTTCTAGCAATGTGGAGAATCCTTGCTTGCTTTTTGCTACCACTGAGAACACGTACTGTCAGCATTTTTGCACATTGGAGTTTCGAAGGCAGCTCTCTCTTGAAGATGCCTCCCGTCTAGGGTGGAGCACGGGACCAATGCATGTCTTCCTGCCACTGCCTCTAAGGCTCCGACTTCTGAAGAACAGGAACAACCGGGCCCAAGTCATCCTAGTGACACCAGATTGGCAGGACAGTGTGGTCCCGGAACTCCGGGGTATGAGTATCTGTCTGCCAATCAAATGTCTGCTTGGGAGGATCTTCTATCGCAGCAGCAGGGCAGGGTACTGCATCAGAGCCAGCACAATTTGCTTCTCCATGCTTGGAGACTGAGCAGTGGCAGTTAAGCTCCTTCAATCTTCCCTCTCAGGCCGTTGATGTCCTCTTGGCCACGAGGCATCCTTCGAAAAAATCAGTGTGACACAGTTGCGAGGTCAAATTTGTGGATTGGTGTGCTGGCCGAAAAATTTACCCATTGACATCGAAGTCATCTGAAGTTTTTTTTATTTGTTTTGTCCCTGGTCCAGCAAGGATTTGCTTTGGGCTCTGTTAAAGGCTACCGATCGTCTCTTTTGGCTTTTTTTTGCAGTTGCCGGATAAGCCCTCTTTATTTAAATTACCTGTTTTGATGAGATTTGTGAAAGTTTTGCAACATTCTTGCCACAACCTTTTGTGATGCCACAGTGGGACTTGAATTTAGGCCAGCCAAATGGACGTGACTCCGCACTCGATGTGTCCTTTGTTGTAATCAATTTATGAGCTATTTCAATGGTGTAGCTGGTGCTGCATGTGGATCCCCTACTGAGCCCCAGGGGTAAATTGAACTGATACTGATGCGCATTTCTTGGGCCCCAAGATTCGCAACCACATGAGCACTCTAATTCCTATAATAGGTTGATGCTGTTTTTGCGTACAGGTTTGAATAAAGTTTTCAATAAAGTTTTATACAAATCTTTGAATGGTCAATTCATTTATTTTTCATGAAATTTTCATTCATTCTCCAGTATTTCATCGTGATTCAAATCATCATGATATTCCTGTAAGTACGTGAGGTTTTCAACATGCCCGATGCATTTCGAGCTCATAGCTCTTCCTCAGGGGACTGTTAATCTGAAAAAAATATGTCACATTGTTTTTCAAACGAAATCAAACTCAACACTTTAACATACACTCCGTTTTCTCGTTTTTACATTTTTACCTAGTCACGTTCCCCGTGTACTCTGTGGAAAATGTGTAACCTTATAGCCCTTCTTATATTAACCACGTGTTTGCACCTGTTACTCAAGAGGGTTGTGTGATTAATCGGTATACTGACCTGAATACCTTCGGATTCATTCATGTAACTGTAAAAACAAGCAAAAGGTGCCTGTATATAATACTGCCCATTTGTATTAGGGTAAAGAGGGTAAAGAAGCATTACCATCTACGTTGTTTCCCTTACCAATTCGGCATTCATTCCTCTCGTTTCTGTCTACTCGCTATGGCGTGCGGCGCTCTGTCCGTCCGCGTCTCTGTGACCCGCTGGTGTGCCGGTCACGTGGTGTACTCGATTCGTCACTGCGCTGCGCTCCGGCTATGACTGAGTGTGTACATCACGTGATGTATACCCTGCCACCTAGTGGAAGACTAGGTTGTGTGCAGGTGGTGTTATTGTATGTGAGCGTGGGCGTGAGCTTCCCGAGTAAGCCTTAAATGGGGAACGTGACGCTAACCTAGAAATGCTTTTCATCAGATAATACCCGTGTGGTACTACGAGTGTAAGCCTCTGCACACATCAAATTAGATCATGCCACAAACAAAAAGTAAAACGTAACAGGATGAAAGTATAAATGTAAACATGTACAATTATAGCCAAATGTAAGCATACAGAGTCCTAATGGCCAATTTATAAATGTCACAGAATGCAACTTAGTTCCATACGTTCATTTAACCCTTTCGGGTAAAGTGTGCACAAAAAGTTCATCCAGAATATTTCTCTCCTCAGTAAGTGATTGTGGTTATCCTTTCCAGGCAAAATTGTGACTGTTTCAAGTATACAAAATTTCAATTGCGATGGGTTATGTTTCGCTTCATTGAAATGGGTTGCCACTGTGGATTTTGTGTTTTTTAACCTGATATTACTTTTATGTTCGACCACTCTGGTCTTAATCTTCCTCTGGGTTTTGCCCACGTATGACAATCCACAAGGACATCTTAGCATGTATATGACGTTGCTACTGTCACATGTTCCTGACACTTTGAGTTTCACTGGTGTTCCTTTAGTGGGGTGATTGATAACATTCCCTTTAATAATAGCCCAACAGTTTCCACAGTTGTGGCAAGGTATAGTTCCTTTGTATGTCACTGGCTCCTTATGTTCCGGTTTTTTAATCAGTTCTTTGAAATTCTTTGTCCTCTCATATGCAAAAATTGGTGTCTTTGTAAATGAGCCTTTGAAATCTCCTTCCAATGCCAATAATGGCCAATGTTTGGTTATCACTTTTTTGATGGGGAAACTTCTTGTTGAAAATTTTGACACAAATACAGTTATTTGTTCCTCTGCTTTTGTACTAGTGGATAGTAGGTGATGTCTTTGTAGTCTGTCTGCTCTCTCCGCAGCAGCTTCCAATATGGATTCCGGATATCCTCTGGTTCTGAATTTGAGAAGTGTTTCTTTTTTGTGTTTACTGTACAGTTCTTCAGTGGATGCTATTCTTTTTATCCTGACCAATTGTGAAAACGGTAAATGTTTTTTGAGTGATAACCAAACATTGGCCATTATTAAAAACCGGAACATAAGGAGCCAGTGACATACAAAGGAACTATACCTTGCCACAACTGTGGAAACTGTTCGGCTATTATTAAAGGGAATGTTATCAATCACCCCACTAAAGGAACACCAGTGAAACTCAAAGTGTCAGGAACATGTGACAGTAGCAACGTCATATACATGCTAAGATGTCCTTGTGGATTGTCATACATGGGCAAAACCCAGAGGAAGATTAAGACCAGAGTGGTCGAACATAAAAGTAATATCAGGTTAAAAAACACAAAATCCACAGTGGCAACCCATTTCAATGAAGCGAAACATAACCCATCGCAATTGAAATTTTGTATACTTGAAACAGTCACAATTTTGCCTGGAAGGGATAACCACAATCACTTACTGAGGAGAGAAATATTCTGGATGAACTTTTTGTACACACTTTACCCGAAAGGGTTAAATGAACGTATGGAACTAAGTTGCTTTCTGTGACATTTATAAATTGGCCATTAGGACTCTGTATGCTTACATTTGGCTATAATTGTACATGTTTACATTTATACTTTCATCCTGTTACGTTTTACTTTTTGTTTGTGGCATGATCTAATTTGACGTGTGCAGAGGCTTACACTCGTAGTACCACACGGGTATTATCTGATGAAAAGCATTTCTAGGTTAGCGTCACGTTCCCCATTTAAGGTTTACTCGGGAAGCTCACGCCCACGCTCACATACAATAACACCACCTGCACACAACATAGTCTTCCACTAGGTGGCAGGGTATACATCACGTGATGTACACACTCAGTCATAGCCGGAGCGCAGCGCAGTGACGAAGCGAGCACACCACGTGACCGGCACACCAGCGGGTCACAGAGACGCGGACGGACAGAGCGCCGCACGCCGTAGCGAGTAGACAGAAACGAGAGGAATGAATGCCGAATCGGTAAGGGAAACAACGTAGATAGTAATGCTTCTTTACCCTCTTTACCCTAATAAAAATGGGCAGTATAATATACAAGCACCTTTTGCTTGTTTTTACAGTTACATGAATGAATCCGAAGGTATTCAGGTCAGTATACCGATTAATCACACAACCCTCTTGAGTAACAGGTGCAAACACGTGGTTAATATAATAAGGGCTATAAGGTTACACATTTTCCACAGAGTACACGGGGAAATTGACTAGGTAAAAATGTAAAAACGAGAAAACGAGGTGTATGTTAAAGTGTTGAGTTTGATTTCGTTTGAAAAACAATGTGACATATTTTTTCAGATTAACAGGCCCCTGAGGAAGAGCTATGAGCTCGAAATGCATCGGGCATGTTGAAAACCTCACGTACTTACAGGAATATCATGATGATTTGAATCACGATGAAATACTGGAGAATGAATGAAAATTTCATGAAAAATAAATGAATTGACCATTCAAAGATTTGTACAAAACTTTATTGAAAACTTTATTCAAACCAGTACGCAAAAACAGCATCAACCCATTATAGGAATTAGAGTGCTCATGTGGTTGCGAATCTTGGGGCCCAAGAAACGCGCATCAGTATCACTTGAATTTAGGCCTCATTTTTTTGATATTCAAACCTTTTGAGCCACTGCACTGATTCCGTTTAGACTTCTGATGTTGAAGACTGTCTTTCTCATCCCCATAATATCAACTAGACATGTGAGCAAGCTGCAGGCTCTTTCTTTCAACCCACCTTTTACAATATTCTTTACGTACAAGTTGGTGTTGAGGACTTGGGCTTACTTTCTACTGAAAGTGGTCACTCCACTGCTCGACAGGCTATCATTCTTTCGGCATTCTTTGTTCCACCTCATCTCTTTAAGGGGACGAGAGACTCCATTGTTTGGATCCTAAGAAGGTACGAAGTTTTTATATTGATTGCACCAAAGAACATAGGGTTGAACGATCAGCTTCTTCTAGGGTTTTCTGGAGGAAAGAAGGGTAATGAATTGCAAAAACAGATAACCTCTTGATGGATGTTTCTCTTCTGGATTAGCCAATGAGTGGATTGTTTTGCACATTGGTTAGGATGCAAGCTTAAAGGGGCTTATGTGTTTATTCCACACAGGGCTCCCTGTCCTGGACATTTGTTAGGCAGCTGCATGGCCATCAGTGCATATATTACTAAAGCACTATTGCCTCAACACTCAGGCCCATCAGGAAGGGCATTGTGCCAGCTTAATACTGCAGGATCTTGTGGTCCAAGTTAGTTCACAGACTCGCCACCTTGAGAGGTAGTACTATTGTATCTATTTTCAAGGTGAGGAGTCTGGCACTAGAAGTATCCATGATTGAACACATTTCTTTCCTTTGGTTACAGTCTTTCTGGTGGATACTCTAATCCCAGATGCCTCACCAACCCATCCACCTCTGTTTTTGTGAACTGGAGTTCTTTTCCATCTAAAAAGGTCTCAGTCTAGAGATCAACACACTGCTTGTGCAGATCTGCCAATGGGCTCTGCGTCCGAGGACGCAGACAACCTAAGAAAGCAACTGACTGACATGAGCATGCATGAATGACACTGGTATCTTCTTGTCACTTCTCGAGCGGGACAATGTTTGCGGGGAGCCTCACGACACCACCTATCGGTGCATAGGATTTCTATTGTAAAAGTTTTCAGATCTAGTCTGGCGCTTTTGGGATATTCACAAGATGATAAATCTGTGGTTAGATAGAGTATTCACCAGAAACATTGCTACCAAAGGTAAGTAATCTGTTCATTATGTGCCTACTTAATAAGTGTTCCTTGATAGCTGAGTAATACTAGCTGAAACAAGGATATTTGAAAGAGGGCTGTTAACGTTTTTTGACTTGGTTTTCACTTTACTTGTCTTGAATTATCCACTGTTTTTTCTATTTGACATTCCTTATCTACAGCTTATTTTTGGCAGCTTTCTCAATACACACTAGCTGTTGAAGCAGGGAGTTTGCATTTTTCTTCTTATGTGTGATTTGTGATCTGCAGGGTTTACTTGCACTGGAGGGGGAGTTGACACCGATCCTGGTGCAGATGGTGAAAAGTGCCAACATGAATGGCCTTTTGGACAGTGACAGTGACTCTCTCAGCAGCTGCCAGCAGAAGGTGAAAGCCAGGCTCCATGAGATCATGCAGAAGGATCAGGAGTTCGGAAACGAGGACTTCGAGAAGGTAATTCCGATGTACTGGAAATTGTCTTAGGGCCAGATATACAACCATTCCATTTTGTGAGTCGCAAATTGCGAAGTTTTGGGAGACGCAAATTGCGACTCGCTAAATGGAATGTACAACAGTGTATGAGACACTGTTTCCGATTCTCAAATGGATCGCAAAGGACTTGCCTCGTTAATATTCATGAGGCAGGTTGCAATTTGCGACCCATTGCGAATGGCCATGTCTGTGATTGCTTTTTCAATAGAGCAGGTTTTTTTTGTTTTTTTTTTAAATGCAGCCCATTTTCCTGAAAGTAAGGGAGTTGTCCGTGGGGCCTGCTCTTAAAAAATATGTTTGCATTCATTCACAAAGGGGAAGGGGACCCCTTCCGGTTTACGAGTGGCTTGCCACCTAATCGAAGTAGGTGTTAAACTTCGCAAAACAATAGTACCTACCATTCTGACTCACTATCAGGAAGGGACGCCCTTGGCACGCCCCTTCTAAATAGCAACACGCAAACACTATTTTGAGAGTCACTGACTCGTAAAATTGCATTTGTACATACCGCCACCCTTTTTTGCAGCCGCAAACGGACCGATATCCCTTTTGCGACCACAAAAAC
The DNA here is from genome assembly GCF_964261635.1 of Lissotriton helveticus. Classification (NCBI taxonomy): domain Eukaryota; kingdom Metazoa; phylum Chordata; class Amphibia; order Caudata; family Salamandridae; genus Lissotriton; species Lissotriton helveticus. The sequence continues at coordinate 2,110,915,671 of NC_136061.1, forward strand.
AGTCGTAAATCTGGCCTAAAGGGACACATGTATCTACGTTTGTAATAGCGATTACCTAATTGCGATTTTCAGTGAATCACAATTAGGTAATTGCTATTACAAATGTATGAAACTCTTATAGTTTCATATAGCGATTCATAGGGGGTCGCAAATCGACCTACCTCTTTAATATTAATGAGGTAGGTCGCAGACCACCATGTCCGTGATTGCTTTTAAATAAAGCAATCTTGTTTTTTTTTTTTAATGCAGCCCGTTTTCCTTAAAGGAAAGCAGGCTGCATTTAGAAACAAAAAAATAATAGGTCACTTTTCTTTTTTTTAAGAGCAGGCAGTGGTCCGTGGGACCACTGCCTGCTCTTAAAAAAAAGTTTTTGCATAAATTCACAAAAGGGAAAGGGTCCCTTGGGGACCCTTTCCTGTTGGCGAATGAGTTACTATCAACTTGAAGTTGGTGGTAAAATGCAAATGTTTTTAGACCGCATTCACAATCACAAAACATTCATAAATACTGTTACGATTTGCTATTTGGAAGGGACGCCCTAAACACTCCCCTTGCAAATACCGAATCGCAAACCCATTTTCCAATTCAGGAACTGGTTTGATACATGTGAAAAGCATTTTTTGTGTTCACAAACTGGCCCATTCTGAGAATTGGCCCATTTGCAAACGCAAAAATGCTTGATACATATGGCCCTTAGTTTCTTAAAAAAGAGCATATAAACGAGCAACATAGATGTATGGCCCAAGCTATTCCGGTTTCACAGGTTTCATGAAAACCTATTGCTTGTAAAATGCACAATGTAATGTTTAGCACTGCACTGTAACTTGCACTCAAACACTCACACACTTGCTATACATTTTCATTTTAGTTCACCTTGTAAACCTCTGTTTAATTGCACAATGTGCTGCAAAACAAAGACTCAAAAACAAACAGCCTTTAAAACCTACAGCTATCAGAGGACATGGCCACTGAATTAAATGGCTGCTAAAGCAGATGGCAGTCAAACCCCGTCAACAGTAGACCATATGGACTCATTCTTAAAAACAAAAATTGTATATCTGGTTCCATAACCTAATTTCCTAAACTGGTGTAGATTTTACATTGTAGCAGTCCAAAACATTTGCAGGTGTACTGGAAACCAATGATAGTTAAATGTTTTCTAGCAATACTCCTGGACAGATTTTGTGAATTCCCAATTTCATGCATGCAAAAACAGTTCCAAGTGCCTAATTGTACATAGTCTCCATGTAAAAGTGCTGTCATATTGTGCAATTGCACTTCTGGGTTTTTTCCCCACAGAAAATAGGCCCAATGTGTTTGAAGTCGACTGTATCTGAAAGAGACACGTTAGTATTAGATTCCTTACCATAGAATATCCCCAGGCGTCAGACTGGATCCGGAAATTTTTGCGTAGCAGTACCCTTGCGCGTCGGTAGGCGTCGTCTGCGGCTCCGCGTCCGTCGTGGGCGCCGTGATGACGTCGTCGGAGTACTTAGACGCCGCCTCCGCGTGCTGACGTCAGTTCTTCTTTTTTCCGCTCCAGCAAGCGTGGATCTGGAAAAAGCAGTAACCTAGTCATTTTTTGACTAACTTTTTGATCGATTTTTGATCATTTCTCGAAGTCTTTCTGACTCCGATTGGTGCCGTAGGGATGCCCGGCTTTAAGCACTGCGAGGATTGCGACCGCCTGATGTCGGTCACGGAGCCTCACCACCTGTGTTTAACTTGTCTAGGCGTCGATCACGACGACAAGGCCTGCTCCGACTGCCGGGCCCTCTCTTCGAAAGCCAGGCGGGAGCGGTCCCGCAGGCGACTCGAACTCCGGCAGTCGGTCCCGCGCCGCGAGAGGTCTCGGTCCCACGGGAGGTCGAGGGACAGGTCACGGGCTCGGAGCCACAACAGCTACGAGAGTAGGCCGCACTCCTCCGGGTCGAGATCGTCGTCCGGTAAGAAGCACAAGAAGTCCAAGAGGCGTCATCGCTCTGCGGTGACACCACCCACGCGGCTCCGTCGGAGTCGCGGGCGCCACGCACAGCTCCACACCCTCCAGTCCCTGGGCTAAACGCGACGCAGGAGGAGATCGAGCGCTTCCTCATGGCCATGAGGAAACTCTCTCCTCCGACGGGCTCCGCGGCGCCTTCGGGCCCAGCTGACCCGTCTGGGGCCCCTAGCGGGTCGGGGGTTTCGACCCCGACGCCGTCGGATGCTTCGGCCCCGACGCCGCCGACGCCTTCGGACCCGGCGCCGCAGGTTCCCACACTCCCGACGACGCCGGTGCCTTCGGGCACGGCGCCGCGAGGTCCAGTTGTCCCGGCGCCGCCTTCGGGCCCGGCGCCGCAGGACGCCGCTAGACCTTCTTCGGGATCTGGATCGTCGCCGGTGGACCTTACGACCTCCCCGGCGTCGGACCATCAGGTGTCGCCTCCGGCGCCGTCCTCGGGCGGCGCCGTCCCCGATGCCCCCTTCATTCCTGTTCCGACGTCGGGACGGCCCCGATGGGCGCCGCTCCAGACGTCGTTTGGGGAGTTTCACTTCTATGAGCAGGCCCCATTAGTTGAGTACCCTGAGTTTCAGGAGATGGGTGATGAAGAGGATTGGGAGGGGTCTGAGGACCCTCTGACCCGAGAGTGTCAGTCTCATGAGGACTGGGCAGGAGACCTTGGGGAAGCCAGTGGCCTGGACACCTCTCCAGACACTGGTTTTGTCTCCCCTCCTACCGTGGCTTCGGAGGAGGGGGCAACCTACAGTGTGGTGTTGATGAGGGCTGCCAAGGCCTTGGGCCTTGAGCTCCCCGTCGCGGCCGTGAGGACTAATCTCCTCAGTGAGGTCCTTAAACCGCAGTCAAGCTCGGCCGAGCCTCTGCTGCCCTTAAATGAGGCCTTGACCGACGTTCTTCTGGGCACTTGGTCCAAGCCCGCTACGGGTTCACCCGTAGATGGGAACGTGGCCAGACGCCACCGCCCGGCACCGGGCGACCCATGTTTCCTGTCCACCCACCCTACCCCCGAGAGCCTGGTCATCCAGGCCTCCAATTCCCAGACCGCCTTCCCGTCGGCGCTGCCGGACAGGGAATCCATGAGGTACGAGCAGTACGGCAAAAAGATCTTCTCGTCCCTTAGTCTGGGACTGCGGTCTTCCAACACCGCATGCCTCTTGGGCCGCTACACCCACTCTCTGTGGGATACGGTCGCGGAAGTGCTGCCTTTGGGGACAAGGCAGACCATGCGCTCGAGCGCTTTAAGGACTCCAGGGCTACGGCCAAGTCCCTGGGCCTCTCGGCCCCGCGCCAGCAATCGGCTGCCTTTCATTCCTTTCGTGGCCACGGAAGGGGTGTACCCACACGTGCTGCCAGCCACGCTCCGCAGGGTAATACCCATCATGGTGGCGGCCGTGGGAACCGCCGTCCCGGCGGTCGGGGACAATGGCGAGGTCAGTCCACACCTTCCCCCGCAGCATCCGCCTCAAAACCCTCCTAGTCCGTGCTTTCAGGCCCATGTGACGCCAGTGGGGGGCAGGGTTCGCCATCACCACCTCCACTGGCGCACCGTCACTTCGGACAGGTGGGTGCTGCAGATCGTCCGAAGGGGCTACTCCATCCCCTTCGAGGCGACTCTTCCAGCCATGCCACCGCAGAACCACCGTGTATCGGGGGATCATTTGCGACTCCTGCAGGAGGAAGTTACGGCCCTCTTGGCCAAGGGGGCCATCGAGAGCGTTCCTGGGGCAGAAGTAGGGTGTGGTTGCTACTCCCACTACTTTCTGGTACCCAAGAAGGGCAAAGGGGGCCTATGCCCTATCTTGGACCTAAGGAACGTCAACGGCTTCCTCCGGAAGGAGAAGTTCAAGATGATGACACTGGCTCAGGTCCTAGCTGCCCTGGACCCAGGAGACTGGATGGTAGCGTTGGACTTGCAGGATGCTTATTTCCACATCCCCGTCCTGCCGGCCCACCGGCGTTACCTGCGGTTCACGGTTGGCCACAAGCACTTTCAGTATACCGTGCTCCCCTTCGGCCTTACCAGCGCCCCACGGGTGTTCACAAAGGTGATGGCGGTGGTCGCAGCTCACCTGCGCAGGTTAGGGGTTTCAGTCTTCCCCTACCTCGACGACTGGTTGTTGAAGGCGGGCTCGCCCCAGACAGTCGTCAGCCACCTCCAGACTACGGCAGACCTCCTGCACCGACTGGGGTTTTCCATCAATGTGCCGAAGTCACACCTGTGCCCCTCTCAGAAGCTCCTTTTCATCGGAGCGGTTCTCGACTCGGCGCGGTTTCGGGTTTATCCGCCCGAACAGCGGGTCCGGGATATTCAGGCTCTGATTCCCATCTTTCAGCCGCTATCCCGGGTCTCGGTCAGGTTGACGCTGCGGCTTCTGGGGCTGATGGCCTCCTGCATCCTGCTGGTGCATGACGCCAGGTGGCGGATGCGGGCGCTGCAGTGGGACCTGAAGTTTCAGTGGGCTCAGCATCAGGGCAACCTCTCCGACCACGTCCTGATCTCGGAGGGCACTGCGAGACAGCTGCAGTGGTGGCTCTCGGACCGCAATTGGGTCAGCGGCAGATCCCTCTCCCTTCCCCAACCGGAGCACGTAGTTGTGACGGACGCGTCCCTCCAGGGCTGGGGAGGCCACATGGGAGAGGCGGAGATCAGAGGCCTCTGGTCTCCGGCGGAGACCCGACTCCACATCAACCTGTTGGAGTTACGGGCGATTCGTCTAGCACTGAAGGCATTCCTCCCCTCTGTCCGGGGGAGTGTAGTGCAGGTGTTCACGGACAACACCACCGCCATGTGGTACTGCAACAAACAGGGCGGGGTGGGGTCGTGGACCCTTTGCCAGGAGGCTCTGCACCTCTGGCTGGAACGCCAGGGCGTGACCCTGGTGGCTCAACACCTGGCAGGTTCTCTAAACGCCAGGGCGGACAAGCTCAGCCGTCGGTGCATGATGGATCACGAATGGCGTCTGAACTCGGACGTGGCGCAAGACCTCTTTCAGCAATGGGGAGAGCCTTGGTTAGATCTATTCGCCACCGAAGAGAACGCGCAATGTCATCAGTTCTGCGCGTTGGAATTTCCAAGGCGGCACTCGCTCGGAGACGCTTTTCGTCGCGAGTGGAGTTGCGGTCTACTGTACGCCTTTCCGCCTATACCACTTCTGCCCAGAGTGCTGAAGAAGATCAAGCGCGACCGGGCCCAAGTCATCCTTGTGGCTCTGGACTGGGCTCGAAGGTACTGGTATCCAGAGCTACTCAGTATGTCAGTCGATCCCCCGGTTCGTCTGCCTCTTCAGGAGGACCTTCTGTCGCAGCAGCAGGGGACGGTCCTCCACCCGAACCTGTCCAGTCTCCACCTCCATGCTTGGAGATTGAGCGGCGACAGTTGAGGCCATTTGACTTGCCTCCTGAAGTCTGTAACGTCATTCTGGCAGCCAGGCGTCCCTCCACAAAGTCGGTATACGCCTGCAGGTGGAACAGATTTGTGGCATGGTGCACAGCAGAGGCTGTGGATCCTCTTGCTGCCCCTCTTTCTGAGGTTCTTTTCTTCCTTCTTTCTCTTGCCCAGCAGGGCTCTGCTCTGGACACTATCAAGGGCTACCTTTCTGCCCTTTCAGCCTTTCTAAGGCTGCCTGATCAACCTTCTTTGTTCAAGTCCCCTATTGTAAATAGATTTCTAAAGGGCATCACTCACACATTCCCTCCTGTTCCTCAGTGGGACTTGAACCTGGTTCTTACGTTTCTGATGTGCGCTCCCTTTGAGCCACTTCACAACTGTCCTCTTCGCCTTCTTACTTTGAAGACTGCTTTCCTGGTTGCCATCACCTCTGCCAGGAGAGTGAGTGAGCTCCAGGCCCTTTCTTGTACTCCACCTTTCCTTTCTGTCCATCCGGACAAAGTGGTGTTGCGTACCACGCCATCTTTCCTGCCCAAGGTTGTCACGGCCTTCCACATCGGGCAGTGTATCACCTTGCCAACCTTCTTCCCGCCTCTGCATCCCTCTAAAGAGGAAGAGCGGCTCCACCGTCTGGACCCAAAACGTGCGCTCTCATTTTACTTGGACCGCACACGCCAGTTCCGGGTGGATGACCAACTCTTTGTTGGCTACGTGGGTGCTAAGAAGGGGAAAGCGGTCCATCTCCCGGTGGATCATCTTGTGTATCCAGGCATGCTGCTCCTTGGCTAGAAAGGAGCCCCCTGTTGGATTAAGGGCTCATTCCACCCGAGCCACGGCAACTACGACTGCCCTGGGCCGGGGAGTGCCCTTGCAGGACATTTGCCAGGCAGCTACGTGGGCCTCGCTGCACACGTTTGCAAGACACTACTGCCTGGACAGTCAATTCCGGAGGAATGGCTTCTTTGGCCGTTCGGTCCTCCAGGACTTTCTGGTGTGATTATTGGTTCGCAGACCCACCACCGGGGTTGGTATTGCTGGGGTATCTATTCTAAGGTAAGGAATCTAATACTAACGTGTCTCTTTCAGATGCACAAGTTACTACTTGTGTAACGATATATCTGTAAGAGACATTAGTTAGTATTAGATTCCTTACCGACCCACCTATCCTTCCCGTTCTGCGAACCGATATCTAGGGTTAGGGTTAACCCCTTTCAGGGCCCTAGTTTCAATGGCACCGGTGTTGGTTTTTAACGTAGCTCTGCGTTTCTGGCGTGGAAAAGCTGTGTCTAAGAACTGATGTCAGCACGCGGAGGCGGCGTCTAAGTACTCCGACGACGTCATCACGGCGCCCACGACGCCGACGACGGACGCGGAGCCGCAGTCGACGCCTACCGATGCGCAAGGGTACTGCTACGCAAAAATTTCCGGATCCAGTCTGACGCCTGGGGATATTCTAAGGTAAGGAATCTAATACTAACTAATGTCTCTTACAGATATATCGTTACACAAGTAGTAACTTGTGCTTTAAAACAGTAATGCATGAGATATATAGCCTCTGATAAACTTTTCATCTTAATCTCACCCTCTGAAACAAATGCCTCAAACACAAATAATCTGAAGTACAGGGCCTCTGTACCACACAACATCCAACGCACACACCCACTGAAACTCACACCAATGGGAACGCATAACCTCCGAAATATCCGACTACCGAGCAAATCTCCAGTATAAAATTCAGTCATAGTCATTAGTCCATTGAAACACATTGCTACCAAACAATCTGCTACCAAAAACATTACGTTTGTAGCTCTGATGTCTAAAAACAAATCGAGTTATTAACAGTGGGTGTATACACTCGTCTGTTTGTGAGTTGATACTTGAAGCAAGTGTTGTAGGAGATCGCTGCTTGTATGGTAATGGAGAATGATTCTTTTCTGCTGCATGATACATTAGGCATTGTCCCTGTTAAGCATTAAAAGAAGAAGCAAAAGCCTTGCTATAGGAAGAAAAACACTGGAAACCTGGTCTTGTGAATGAGTATCAGTACAGTAGCCACGTGAAGGAGATACCATACTTCAATGAGAGAATCCCGGGTAATGGAATAGGCCAGCTGGTCCTTTCAAATCATCTCAAGCCTTCTACCCTGGAAGCCCATACCTTTCAACTTCTGTTCCTTCATCACAGGGTGCCAATTTTCTTTAATTAGATAATAGAAAGTTTCAGGACACAGATTTCATGATCAGCTCAATGAATGGCGCTAATTAGAGCGGTTCTTTTAAAAAGAAAGTGGATTAAAACCTAATTGCCTAACAAAGGTTATTTTGTTGATGAAACTGCATTCTGGCTAATATTTTTGAGACGGAAGTCATTCCACTGTTACAGCACCATTTGTTGATGAGGGCACAGGAATACTCAAGTGGGCTAGCAAATGAAGCTGCTCAAGGGAGGTAAACAGAACACTTGAGCAGAGTCAGGCAAACACAAGCATCGGTAATGCATCTGCGCCTATGTGATGACTAATAAGCTGTTTTTATTAAATAACGGTCAGGGACAAAGGAAACAGCTCCCTGACAAGTATCACAGGAGTAGAGGGGATGTGGCAGTGTGTCCAGAGCTGCTGACTCGAGGGCTGGGATCCCAGTTCGAGTCTCAACAGAGCAACATCCTGTGATTCTGAGCGAATCACTTAATTTCTCTGGGTAATAAATTGGGCTAGATAAATCTGCTAATTTAATTTGAAGTATAACGCAAGCTAAAAAATCAGAACTAGGCAAAACCCTTTGAAAAAATAGTTCCACCAAAGCGGATGTTAACCGTGTTTCGACTATGGGAAACTGATGAGAGAAGCAGACGTAGAACAAGCATTGGTAAATCCAGGAAAATGTGCGACAGTCAATAGAAATGGAGTAAAAGAAAGTGGCAAGCACAGGAAGCAATGAAAAGCGAGGGTGCGGTATGTAAGCCCCTTTTGAGATTTATGTTAAAAACAATAGATTTCACAAGCACCATGCCAGCGCTGTGCAGGTGAAACCTATTGAAAACAATAGATTTCACAAGCACAGCGCAATTGCAGTGCAGGCGAAACCCTAAAAGGATACAGTTGTCCACTAATCCAAGAATCTAGTTCAAAATAGTCCTCTTTCTAAATGTGTGCCCAGCAGTCTTTGTGTTTTTTCTGAAAGCAGCGTCTCTCTCAGGGCCTAGTTTTCTTTCTACTTTGAAACAAGGATTCACTACAAACGCATGTGTTTCTAAAATGACATTTCCTTTGATGTCTTAGTGAGGCCAGCTTTCGTTGAAAAGCATCACTGCATGTTATTTTCCTTGACTCTCAGAACTGTCAGTATCATAATGCCACCCTACAAAACCTGTTGTCACTAAAAAAAACATATTAAGTCATATCTGGTAAAGTTGAGCAACACTCCATATATGCATCAATGGCTCCAATTGACCCGTTCCAAATCTGGCAGGATGACAAAATACCATGAGATGGCCCTGGGTGCAGACAGTTGAGCAAGCCACCCTAGCAGATGTCATATAATCAATTTATGTGGATGAAGTCATAAGGAGAAACAGCGTTCTTGGTCATTGTCTGAAGAACACACAGCATTAACACGAGATAAAGGAAGTGACGTTGTGAAATTACAGATCTTCATCTCACTACTACAGGTGGAGCTCGAGTGACGTGTTATAACAACAGTATTCTTTAGCAAACACTTGTATTTATTTATATTTTAAAATAATACCACTAATCGTGAATCTTGCAGCCTTCTCTATAAACATGTACAAAGATCAGTTTGATATGATGGTTTGTGTATTTCATGCATTTGCTTGCAAACTGCACGCAACATGCCTCGTTGTTATTTCCATGTACACAATAAACTCAATTTTCGAGTTACTGTTTTTACTATTCATTTGCATGTGATTGGAAAGTTTTGCCAACTTCACATATGCAATTTACGAAGAAGTTAAAACAGATACTTGACTTATCCTCTGCCTTCAACACCGTTAAACATGACACATTACTGTCCATTCTAGAACACAGGATGGGCCTTTCAGGGCCTGTATTGCAGTGGTTTACTTCATTCCTCCTCAACAGAACCCAAAGAGTCAAGCTGAATCAATCCCTCTCTCAGCCCTCTGTCGTCAATATGGGGGTTCCTCAGGGGTCTGCCCTTTCACCCATACTCTTCAACTTATTCCTGGAACCACTTGCAAATGCATTGAATTCTGCAAACATTCTTTATCACATGTATGCACATGACACTCAATTGTATCTAAAAATCTCCTCCTCAGAAGACTTCATTTCACTCAACTCTACCTCGCTGAACATTCAAAACTGGCTCATTGATAACCACCTCATGCTCAACACTTCCAAAACGGACTTCTTCCTCATTGCTCCTCCTAATCACACTCCCAAGATAGACCTCTGGATGAAGCATCTAACAGCCTTCCACGGTTTTCCCCACATTATTGGGTCCGCTAAATCCCTTGGAATCACACTAGACAAGCACTTGAACATGAAAATCATATCAGCACTGCCACCTACGGAGCTAAAAACCAGATGAGTATACTAAAGAAATTCATACCCTTCCTAGCACAGGATGTCTTTAAGCTGGCGGTCCAAGCACTTGTATTGCAGAGGCTAGACCACGGAAGCTCGACTCTTTGCGGTCTTCCCAAATATAATTTGGCCCTGCTAAGGGCCACCCTTAATGCAGTGGCCAGACTGATAACCAGTACAAAAAGAAATGATCACATATCCCCAGCCCTAAAAACCCTAAGCTGGATGCTGTAGGAAGCAAGAATACAGTAAAGATTGCCTGCATGACTCATAAATCCCTACAATTCGGGGCGTGGCTTGGACGGCGGTGGAAATGGCCGCCTAATCTGTCTTCGCTCCACACAGGGACAGTGTCTCACCAGATGCAGTGTGTTCCAGGGCTCATGTGGCACTCAAGACGGTGTACTCGGAGAGCGCAAGACTCGGTGCGCTTGAAAAGCCGCTTCACGCCTCATTTAATGCTGGAGAGGGGCTTCTAGACGTTCTGCCTGACAGCCGGGAGACCCGATGGCCAGTCGCCATCTTAAAATTGCAAACTTCGATCCCGCGTCGGCGGAGCTACGCTGACTTCAAGATCCTTCCAGCGTGAGGTTTTCCGCACCGGAGGTGAGCGCTCGGTTTTCTCACAGATTGCGGTGCACTGATGGTGTTTTTGGTACGTTACCGCAGCGGGAGGCGAGATGACATGCTTCGCGCCAGTGATGCCTGACTTTGAAATGGCACCGTGATTAGAGCCGGCTGTAAACATAGCCTGCTCCTTCGATATGCTGTCTTGCCCAGAGGATTTTTTGGACTAAATATGCGCCCCTACGCCGAGCTTTGTGTAATTCCTCCCAACACATACTAGAAGAAGGCTTCCCAGCTCATCGTCCAGCTCGCCGCGCCTGACCTCAAGATGGCGGATCATGGCAGGGTTTAAGGCCGCAAATTTCATGCTCCTCATGTCCTGAGCCCATTTTTGCTGTCCCAGCAACACTTAGCCATCGTACAATAGCGCTAGAATCAACCATCTGAGGGAGAACGGCATGATAATCTCACGCGCTGGAGACTCACACTCTCTCCTTCCTCCGAGGGTTCCTGCATTGACTACCATGATGGGCCCACAATTGCTCAACTGCTCTATTTCCAACCTGCCTTACAAGTGCTCTATATCTATATTCTCTATATCTAACTTGAAGCTCTAAAAGCGGCCAAATATAGCCAGTAGTCAGTATCAGCCAGCGAAAGCGCCAGTCAGTGGCAGTCAGTGTCCCAGTTCAAAACAGCAATACCGTCAATGACCCACAGAGACTAGAAGGGTCAACAACGCTTAATACCGCTTAATAGCAACCAGCGAAAACCAAGAAACCAAGCCTACAACTGTTCTATACCTCTAACAGCGGCCAGCAATAGGGACAGTCGGTGTCAGCCAGCAATAGCGACAGTCTGTGCCCAGTCAGTGGCAGATAGTGATCCAGCACGAACCGCAATACTGTCATAGTCCATCAGTGACTAGAAGGAAAAACAGCGATTATCAGCATTTCTCAGCGCCCAGCGGAAACATAGGCTCCCAATTACCGCCACTGGTGCCTAACTGGTGTCTAACTCTACATACCCATTTAAAATTACCCAGTGTTCTGGTCAAACACAATACCAAATATGGCGGAAAGAGAAATCAAGAATAAAAAGGTCTGGCCTGAATCATCTATCTCCGACTCACCCATCAAATCAAAGGGAGATCTCTCTGGCACATTGGACATGATATTAAAAAAGTTGGCAGACGTGCATGACCTAGCCAAATCTACTAAATGCAACACCGATTCTATGCAGCTTGAATTTACTGCTATCAGAGCAGACATGAATACCATGAGCCTGCGGATGAGCGAAGCTGAGCAAAGAATAAGCGACAACGAAGATAAAGCCTCGAGCAGCGAAAAGATTATCCAACACCTACACACCACTACAAAAGACCTCAGACGCCAGACCGCCGAATTGGAGGACCGTAACAGAAGAGGCAATGTTCGCATATTTGGGGTGCCGGAAGACTCAGAAAAGGATGCAGATTCCTGTGTAGCCTTCCTTGAGGCATGGATTCCAACAGTTACCGGGATCAAATTTTAGCATGGCCTAGAACTAGACAGGGCCCACAGAATTCCGACATTCCTCCAACAAAATGCAAGAGGCCCCCGTCCTCTCATCTGCAAACCGCTTAGGTATCAACATACAGAAGCCATCCTACAGTACGCGAGGAAAACCACCATATTTTCTGGGAAGGGCACCGCATCATCTTTACCCAGGACTACTCCAAGGAAACAGTGGAGTTAAGAAAAGGATTCCTTTCTCTGCAAAATAAGCTGTGAGCTAGAAGTATCCAATTTTCCTTTGCATGTCCAGCCAAACTCAAGATCATTGATCATGGGAGACCACGCTTTTTCTCCAACCCACATGATTTGTCATGTTACCTGGAGGACTCACAGCAGCTTGCAATGGACTTCTCTGGCGGATCTTCCAATAAAAGGAAACCAGAATCCCACGAAGCGGACAACCATGATCAGTAAGATGATGACAGGATCGGTATGAGTCAGCGTGGCCGTGTCACTCAGGGGGAGTGAGAGGGAACTGTGCCTACATGTTTCTCCTAGGACAGTCTTACTTAAATTACCTATTATGCCGTTACATAACATGCTAATAACATGCTAATGGCTCTAGCTTAAGCGGTAGAGTAACCCTAAAATGCTTAACCGGAACGAATCCAGTGAATCGAGTTAATGAACTCTTACCATTAGTTTAGAAAAATGTCATTTGTAGGACAAAGTTGCCCTAGAGTTCTATTATAATTAGTTAGAGAGGTGTTACAGATGTGTTACAGATGTTTGCACTCACACTGCTTCAGTTAGTTAATCATACGTTTTCCTGTGTTGAGCTCAGACAGTACTGCCGTCGCAGCTCATAAGGTCGAGTTACAGGGGGAGAGGGGAGGGTCGGAAGGAGGGTGAGCGTGGGGGCGAGGGGCGGGATGGGAAAGGTGGGGAAGGGTGTTCGACATCAGGATTGTAAAATTGGATGTTTCAATGGCTATGGTCTGTTCTTACTTCTATTTCTCCTTTTCTTCTTTCTTCTCCTTTCATCCTCTACTGTCACCACAGGCGTTTTCTCTACATGGTACCCACTCCACACACACTACCAGTGGAAACAGAGGAAAAAACAAACACTTCAGGTTAATCTGAGGGACTAAGCTAGTTCAAAGTCACATTTTGTCACCACACGTCCTCATTGGGTTTTCTTCCCTGTGGCCACCCTATGCCTATTTATAGTTTGCTACCATACCCACAGTTGTCATGACTTCAGATAAAAATTTGACAGATAGTCTCAACATAGTCTTGCTAAATGTAAAGGGGCTTAATCACCCAGTTAAACGCAAAAAAATCTTGGATTATCTTGCTAAAACGAAAGGCGATATAATTTTACTACAAGAGACCAAACTTAACAAAGAGGATGCAGACTTCTTTAAACAACACTGGACCTCCCACACGCTGTGCTCTCCGGCTGTTCAAAAAAAGAGAGGTGTAATCACTCTTATCGCTAAAAAATCAAATCTAGCCTTGGTATCCCACACCAACGACAATGATGGCAGGCTAAGCTTAGCTCACCTACAAAGAGATGAGAACCATATACACTTAGTAAATATTTATGGGCCGAATACACACATCCCTGAATTCTGGGACTATGTATCGAAACAAATGGAGAACATCCCCCAGGATGAGTTATTAGTGGTGGGCGGGGACTTCAACCTTCCCCTTTACCCCCTAATAGACAATCAAAGTGTGCGTATCACCCCTCACGATCCCACAAAGCACTACTACGACTATGCTCTAAATACCATTTACATGACTCATGGCGACTTCAAAACCTGGACGGACGCGACTACACCTTCTACTCGTCACCACACAATTCTTACTCAAGAATTGATTATTTATTACTCTCAAACCCCTATACACACCTCATTGACGAAACAGGAATAGCCCCAAAATTGGTTTCGGACCATTCATGTATACACATGAAGCTAGCTGGCTCTCACACCCTTATTCCTCCAAAACGCTGGCGGCTTAACGAGGAAATTCTACTGGTCCCCAAAAATAAGAGCCAGATAGAGCTGGCCATACGTGAATACTTCGAACTAAACCCTCAGCAAGACTCTGATGTCGCAACAGTTTGGGACGCCTTTAATGCGACAATAAGGGGCACTATCATAGGGATCAGGTCGAGAATGAACAAAGAGCTTAACTCAGAATTAGACCTTCTAGAAAAAGTTATCAAAAGGTTGGAAATTTTGCACTCCACTAACTTAAAAGATAAATTCATGATAGGTCGCTTGACTAACTTGAAATACAAATATAACGTCATACTAAGCAAACGTGCAGGAGTATGGGTCAACAAGTGTAAAGCACAAAAACTCTGCGATGGCAACAAAGCCGGGAAGCTACTGGCATCCTATCTTAAACACAAGAGGAAACAATTCCACATTAACTCTATTAAGGACAAAACTAATAATACACACACTAAACAGAAGGACATCCTACGCACTTTCCAATCATTTTACGAAGATCTTTATAAAAAGAAACTACAATTCAATGTGGAGGAATGTTCAAAATATTTAAAGTCTATCCACTTACCTCAAGCCTCTGAGGAGGACAAAGCGAAATTAGGGGCTCCGTTCACAATCAAAGAAATCTCAACCGCGGTCAAAGCGCTGAAAAATAATAAGGCACCAGGTCCGGACAGATTTACAGCTAAGTTTTATAAGGCTTTTGAAAACCCCCTTAACCCCGTACTTCTAAACCTGTTCGAATCCTTCCTGTCGAAAGGTAGTGTCAACCCCACGATGAGTGAAGCAACCATCATAGTTATACCCAAAGAAGGGAAGGACCCGTTACTAACGAAAAACTATAGGCCTATATCACTCATAAACCTGGATTGTAAAATGTATGCGAAAATATTAGCTTACAGACTTAATTGTACCTTTCCAACCTTGATCAGTAGCTCCCAGGTAGGTTTCCTAAAGAACCGATTATCCAACGACAACACAAGACTTTTATGTCACGTATTAGAGAAATCCAAAACCTCAGACTCACCCGCGGTGACAATCACTCTTGACGCAGAGAAGGCGTTTGATAGTGTCGTGGCCTTTTGTGCGTCAATGCATGCAAGTATTTAACTTAGGGGATGAGTACATTGATATGGTCATGGCCTTATATTAGGGTTCAAATAGTTCCCTATCTGAACCCTTTCAATTAGAGCAGGGGACTAGACAGGGCTGCCCACTTTCGCCTGCACTTTTCCTATTGGCTCTTGAACCACTCCTTCGGGAGATTAAACAAAATCAAAACATTACTGGTATATCATTCGGCGCCACAAATGTGAAACTTGCGGCCTATGCAGATGATATCTTGGTGGTCACTGAACAATCGGATATCTCTATTGAGGCACTAATGACATTAATTGAAACTTACTCCGCACATTCCGGCTACAAGCTAAACCGGGATATATCCGAAGTAAAACCCCTGAACATCTTTACCAACAGAGAGGTGTTAGGCACATCCGGACTCTGTTGGCAAAGTAGCTTCATCAAGTACCTAGGGATAGAATTTGGTAGCTCCACGATTGAGACCCTCCAACAGAACGAAAACGCGACCCTTGAGAAAATCAAAAAACAACTAGACGGTTGGTCACCCCGTTTTATCACCTGGTGGGGTAGAATCGAGACCATTAAAATTATGACTGCGCCTCTAATCAACTATTTAAACTATGCTACCCCTAACGTTATCCCACGAGTTCCATCACAAACTTGATAAGATGCTCTCATATTTCATTTGGAAAGGTAAAAGAGCAAGAATCAGCTTACATAAATTACGGTTGGACAAGTCATTTGGCGGTGTCAACCTTCCGGACTTTAAAAGATACCAAATGGCCTTCTTAGCCAAACAAGGTTCATATTGGCTGTCCCCCCCGACGGGTACTCGCCTGTGTGGCTAGACATAGAAAGGGCCCTCCTGGGAGATATCCCTCCACTCTCAGTAATGTCAATAAAAACAAATCAATTCTCATGCTCTCAATCCATATTTATTAACACTAAGTTGGCCTTTTTTAAAATTGACAAACTGCTGAACGCGTCAATACGTCGGTCTAGATGGGAACCAATCTGGAATTACCCTAGGATTACATATAAAGGCAAACCACTACACTACCACTCCTGGATTGAGAAAGGTATCCACTTCCCGCACCAACTTTATGAAGGTGCGTACTCGCTTACTTTTACAGAAGTCCAATCAAAGTTCGGGATCAAACCCTCCGATTTCTACACCTTCCTGAACATAAAACAGCCATTACTAAAGCGGATCTGTCCTCCACTCCACCATCTCTGCCATCATATTTCTACAGACTAAATAGAATAGATCACCAAGTCTCAAAGATTTATAAATTGCTAGGCCCACAGCCATCCAGACTAATCGAACACACTGCGCAGTTTTGGTCCTCTCTCGCCTCCTTTAATATCTCTGAACTGGATTGGGCCGTGGCGTGGAAATCTTGCATGTGTCACAAAATAAGCCCTACGCTATCACAAACCAAATTCTGGCACATGCACAAAGTCTCCTGGACGCCCGCTCGCCTCTATGCACACAAAATCAGCCCTGATGCCTTCTGCTGGAACTGCAAGTGTGCGGAAGGGGATTTGGACCATCGCGTCCTCCAATGTGAGTGCGTCTCTACCTACTGGAAGAATATTTTTGATTTCATACACAAATTATCGCCGTTTTACCTCCCAAAGAACTTCTCTTTCTGGTTTTTGGCTTCATTAAAGCGGAGCAGCTAAATGAACCTGACAGAGCCCTGTTAGACCTCCTACTCATAGCGGCTGTTAAGGTTGTCCTTAACAACTCGAAAGATACAAAGAAGGCCAACTTCGCATGCTGGTTGAACTGGGTGATTAACCTCCGAGGGGCAGACAACATCACTCTACAACAGTCACCTTGGCGACCCGCACAAAGGAAGATATGGAACACACTTGATAACTACTTCAGCGCTCATAAACCTCCGTGAATGGCCCAGGTTCCTGACCATACACACTCGGCTTAGTGGTCCCAAGACGGGTGGGGACAGCGTGTTTTCTAGTTTCTAGTCACTAGGACGTGGTGCACTCTCTTCTTCTTCTTACTACTCTTCCTCTTACTCTTCTTCTTCCTCTTATCTTTATCTTCTTCTCCGTATCTGCTACTTCTCCCTCTTTCTTGACCTTCCCCTTCTCATAGCCTTGTGTTAATAATTAGGGTGCTTGTATAATACTCGGACTCATCTGAACGTGCTAATACCTATTCTAACTGCCATGTTGCTTATCGTTTGTTTTGCCATGTTATCAACATTTCTGATCTCGACTTGTTCAGATGTATGTACACCTGCCCGCTGAGTGTACCCACATTGCATCCCTTTGTCTTGTATCCTTGAAATATTCCAATAAAAATATTTGAGATAAAAAAAATCCCTACAATGCAAGACCCCCAAATATCTGGCACAAAGCTAGAGTTATCAGGGGGATGCAAACCTTCACAAAGTGCAAGTTTACCGCTTCTGATTTTCCACAAAAAGAGAACAAGTTATAGAGCCTTCTCAGGCATCGCCCGAAGATATGGAAATCGCTGCCACCGGATGTCTGTCGAATCTCACCTACCTCTTCATTCAAAAAGGAAGTGAAAACAATACCAATGAACAAGAATGCTATGTGAAGCGGCCACTATTCCTAAAGTGAAAGCTTGCATGGCGCACTGCAAATACAAACAAGCAGCCGCCAAAACAACAGGAGCGCAAAACAATGGAACACTGGCTTCTGCAATGACGGCCGCTTGTTTGTATTTGCAGTGTGCCATACGCACTTGTACTTTAAGTATAGCTGCCAACCTACACAGCACTTGCGTCTTAAAGTGAAAGCATGCATGGCGCTTAAAATACAAACAAGCAGCTGCCATGGCCAGCCTAACCGATTGGGAGCACAAAAAAATGTAACACAGGCTTCGGTAATGGTGTGCGCCTGTTTGTAATTTACAATGGCTGCCGCCCCATACAGCACTCCCGGGATGCCGGCTTAATCTTCCTTTCCCTAACGGGTCATAGCGATGTTGACCAAAGACCACATTTTGAATACCCTCATTAAGGCTTTATCGGATCTATCCATGAACTGTGGTGGTTACCTGTCCAGTGACTCATAATTTTCTTGGCAAGTCAATCTCCTCTCCCAGTCTCCCTCAGGTACGCCTCCCTCAACTCCCCTCTTTATGGTCCTCATGTCTTCCTCAACCCCTCCCATTCTACCGTCCTCACTCTTCTCCTCTGTTTCTCCATCACTGTTTCTTGCATGTCTCTTAACCTCCCTTTCCCCTCATCTTCCCTCCCTCCTAGATGTCTCCCCTTCCCATATTACTTTCTGTTGCACCCCCATGTCTCACTCATCTAGTCTCTTTGTCCTCCTCCTCCTTCCTCTCGCACACCCTCCATTTTGTTGTCCCCCTTCTCTCCGTATCCCACTTCTCATCTCCATTACCACCCGGAACACCTCGCCCCCTCTCTGTCTCCCTCTCCTTCTATTTCTCCATCATGTCTCCACCACGGTCTATCCCTGTTACTTACCCTCCTTCACTCTATTTCTTTGCCATCCTACCCACTGTGGCAGACTCACACAGCAGCAGTAGGGTACAGCGTGCTCACTCTCACTCCCTGGCACAGGTGTAAGAGGGCCCATGTAACTACCTGTTCAGTGTTGCCGCGAAGGCCAAAAGTAAAGTGTAGCAAGTCACTACATCAGTTTACAAAGAAAGCATAATAACTGAAAAACTACAAAAACAAGCATTTGCAATGCAATAGGTCTCATATTTGCAAGCTTTTGAGCTATTTTCATTGTAAATAACAATGCCATTTAATTATGTATTTTGCAAACCTGCAAGCGGTGCGTAAACACGCACTTTGTACTTTGCAGATTATCTGAACACATAAATAAAAAAATAAAAAAAAAGCATCGTCATTTACAATGTCAATAGCTCAAACTGTCACAAATGTGAGAAATATTGCATTGCTTGTTGTTGTAGTGTACGAATACCTCCCAGGTTGTATATTAAGTTTTGGAGAATGTAAACTCTGCTCACTCTCTACTTCCTGTTACAAGACATAAAGGGGATGTTAGTTGAAAGCTATCAGTAGGAAACAGATGTGGTTTTCCTGGGGGCATCTATTACAAAAGCTGTACCTTTCTGCATGCAAACGGTATATTGTGTTACTATGTTATGGCAGTGCTCTGCAGATAGCTCAGAACTTGTGCATCTGAAAGGTCCAGACAGCATTTTTTCTACATTTCATTTTCTAAGAGTGTTCCTTTCAATATTGTGGCCAAAAGAAAAAACAATAAAATAATTCAGAGACTGAACAACAGTTCATATCTCTCGACCCCCAAAAATATTTTAAATATATTATTCCTTCATCATGCAAACTACAGATGTTTTCTTGAACCTTAGGATAGATCTTCACAAACCCTAGCAATAGCTTACCGTTGGCAAGTAAGAGAGCATGGAGCATAAGACCTGTCGCGCACAAGACCTAAATAGAGGGTGTGGGGGATCAAAAGCGAAGTGCTTGCACCTAAAACAATAAGTAGCACAGATGTGTAGAGGATGTGATGCAGCAGCCAGAATTCCTAACTCAAGACCTGGGTATACCGGTCCATGTCTCTGCGGAGCTACATCCTGTGATTCTGGGGAAATCACTTAATTACTCCTGATAAGTTGCTAGATAAATCTGCAGAAAGATAAAAAAGAAGCAAACCTTTCTAAAACAAATTGCTACACCCACAAATCGGATGTGTTCAGTATTGGAAACTAATAAGAGAAGCAGACAGGAACAAGCATTGGTAAACACAGGAAAAAATTCTACAGCCAATAGAATTGGAGGAAAATTAAGTGGCCCTCAAAGGGACCAATGAAAAGACAGGAAAGAGAGGGGGCGGTATGTAGACCCCTTGCAGGCGGAACCTAAAAAACAAGCCCAATCCTCTTTAATAGGAAACCCAAACCAAACAAATGTCCTACCAGAAAAAGCCCAACTGACGATGGACATCGAAAGGTGCAAAAGCCTAAACATTACAAGCAATGGAGCAAGAGGCACTTCAGGGGAGGTCACAGTAACACAACTGTGCATTAAGAGGTGGTGGGGGAAAGAATGCTATATTTGAATGTAAGCAGCTAGGGTGCTGAAGCTGAACACATAAAAACAGTAACAGAGCAGGAAACCAAGAAAAAAAATTGTCTCTCAAAGAACAGATAAAGAACCTTAGCGGAATGAGACAGTACTATGTCCCCTGCACCTGAGAGAAACAGAAGAGAGGAAGGAGGGTCAAAGAGGCTAGACTGACCACTAGCAAGCAAGGATTTTTAAAGGATACGGACACAGACAAATGAAAAGCAGTGGCAAGAAAAGGGATGAACTTGAAGCCCATAGACTGATCATAGCAGGTCTCGAAGAAACCGTGCATGCGCTGCCTAGCTCGACCCAAAAATGGCAGCTGCATGCTTTTATAAAATGTATTTACTTTTGTTACAATGGCGGCACCCTTGCTTTAGCATTGAACATCTTAAACTAAACCATGGGTGCCGCGATTGCTTCAAAAGTAAACAAATAGAAAAACCAATGCACATTTTTTCTATTTGTTTACTTTTAAAGTAATCGCAAAACCCGCGCTGTAGCTTAAAGATGTTTGAAGCTAAAGAGCGAGAGCCATCATTGTACCATTGTAAAAAAAATTATGAAAACAAAAGGCATGCGGCTGCATTTGGCCAGCATATAACAAAAGAAAAGCGCGGCCGCCATTCTTTCTGAGGTGCGCAGCACCGAATAAATGATCCAAAAAACAAGCGGTGTTGAGACAGAGCGTATCATGCTTGTTTTAAAGGCAGGACGAACCTATTTAAGAAAATAGCGCTTAGAGGTTGTAATTATAGCCTACCAAGTAACAACGCATGTAACAGAGAGTGTCCTCATGGGAGGTTACAAGAAGAAACAAGCATTTACAATGCAACGGTTTCGCCTTTGAAAAAGTTAGAGCTATTGGCATTGTAAATGACAACATTTTTATTTATGTGTTGCTTTTCAAAACAGATAAATAAATGGCACTGTCATTTACAATGCCAATAGCTTAATCTCTCGCAAATGCCACACACAAACACACAGACCCATAGAGTCCCACACACATACATACCTGCAGAGCCACACACACACACACACAGAGCCACACACACACAGAGCCACACACACACACA
The DNA here is from genome assembly GCF_964261635.1 of Lissotriton helveticus. Taxonomy (NCBI): domain Eukaryota; kingdom Metazoa; phylum Chordata; class Amphibia; order Caudata; family Salamandridae; genus Lissotriton; species Lissotriton helveticus. The sequence continues at coordinate 2,110,936,952 of NC_136061.1, forward strand.
CACAGAGCCACACATACACAGAGCCACAGACACACACAGCCCCCTTCCCCCCGTTGGGAAGCACCCTCCAGGGCCAGCATGGACGGGAAGTCCTTGCAGTTTGCATAAAATGGAAAAACTGTGATGTTTCAATTTTGCTAAAAGCAGTGCAATTACCACTCTTTCACCCACACACTGTGTTACTCTGGCTGGAATTATGCCAGAAAAGCATATTATAAATCAGTTATCTTACAATCACTTTTCATTTGTAGGGATCGTTTTAAGCATGTTCTTATGTGAGGGTGTTGGTTATTGTGAACATCATACTTTGAAGCCTTGAATTTGCATCACAAATATTGCAGAGACCCCAGTTTCATTTGTACAAATAAAAGTCCTAGGGCCAGAGGTCTGCCACTGCAGTTGGCATTAACCACAGCTCCTCCAAATGCCAGTGTCTGTATTACTGTGGCAGCATTACTTACAGAAGCTGACATTTTGCACAATTCCAGGTCGCCCCAAGCTTTAGGAAAGGCCCCAAAGTGCTATTTCTATTTATGTTTTTATAGTACATAGCATTGGTTTGCTAAAAAATAGAGAGACAGCGTCGCCTGGTGGTTTACTGTTCTAAATAATTGTCGGTGTTTAGAAACAAGCAACGGTGTCGATCATTGGCAAACACTGGCACTAATTAACCAATGACAGTGGCTCAAAACACGTCAGAGGATCCTAGAGCAACCTGTTGCATCCACCGCCACCAGTCGCTACTACCTCCAGTCTAAAGTCCAATGGAACAGTATTTTAAATGTGCGGCAGTGACCGACTGCATCACCACATGCCGCTGGAGCTTCACGCAGGAACTTTTAACCACAGCACCTCATCTGTTACTCGTTATGTAGTGAAATGTGCGACAGGGGTGGGTTTATGGCACATTTTTAAATGAGGGCGGTCGCTCTACACGCATGACGTTGGCATTCTAAGCATTGACTCTTTAGGCTTGAACCAACATCGTTCATAGTGATGATATGAATGTCACGGGTTCAAATCCAGGCACGGCCAACCCACCCTTTCATCTAGTCAAGGTCAACCCAAAAACAACAAGTAGTCCCGTAAGAGCTCACCAGAGAGGGGGATCATGTACTTTCGATCAACGCTCTATAGCGCATTCCAGTTTGAGATGCTAATCAACAACCAGTCAACCGTCAATGGCTCAGGTTTCATCATCAGGGCGGCCCCAGAAAGCAGGCACATCATTATATTATTGACATTTCAAGGGCGGGGCCTTGTAGTACGCTTTACACACTGGAACCACCACTCCCCTTTGCCCCTCCCCTACAGGAAGGCTCTGACACGCTCCACACCCCCTCTCGGGAGCTCCTGCCCGGCCTGTGGTGCAGGCGAGAGGCAGTCTTGACTTTTTCGCCAGTCTCTGGGCCACTTAGATTCCTGTGAGAATCCAAAAAGGCCTTAATCAAAAAAAAAAGCTAGCACGTCAGTGATCTGTTGTCTACTGAGCTCGGCCAACGTGTTACTGAAATTCTAAATAATGATATTCGTTTAACACAATATGGGAAAGAAAAAAAACAAACCTTTTTTAATTTTCTGAACTGGTAAAAACAATCAAGTACGTCAATATCATAGAACTCAGTTATAAGGCATTTTGTGCAACACAGACCAATGCAGCTCGACAATATTACATTCAGTATTAAAGGCGCAAGCAAAACGACAGTGAAAAAGATTTGTTGACATTACATAAACTTGAGGGGATTTTTTTTCTTCTTTTCTTTGCAGGGAGGGGGCACTCGGTGGACCACCCTTAAGCACCCCGCGATTCGTGAGCACCTGGAGGCTTTTACCGCTTGAACATCCAGGGGTGGTTCCAGGGTTTCTGTCAACTCCCTCCCCACAGACCCTGTGCCTGCAGGCTTCCTTGGCCTCACTCACCGTCCTGTGCTGCCGCTGCCTGACGCCCAGCCCTGGGAAGCCAGCCGCCACCAGCGCTGCCCCGCCACCGCAGCCCCCATGTGTGTGGCTCCTGCCGGTGAGCAGTAGGAGCCGCGATCTACCTGCAGCAGCCGCCATCTGTCAACTGGAAGCGCTCGCCCAGTCAAGCAACGCGGCGCAGTGGGGTTAATGGGAGGGCGTGGCCAGGGCACGCCGCTCAAACTAGGTGGTGGCCAATCTGAGGGCTGTAGAGGCGGGGTCGAGTAGACGTCTTGGGTCGATGGGGAAGATGGAAGGGCGGAACCCATGAGGGAGGTGCTTGTTCTCCAGTATGCTCGCTTGTCACGCCCGTTACAGTATATTATGGGCAGGCTCAAGGCTGAGGAGCCGAGAGCTTCCAAGGTTGAGTTTTCTGCAGTGCTCAGCAGGAATGTACCGGTCCCAACGTCTCAGGCATCCTTGCATCGTCTGCCTGTCAGGGTAGGGTGTCCCCCGTCTACTATAGAACACGCAGCAGAAGCCTTCACTGTCATTCATAATAAAATACCGGCGTTATAATCACGTTATGGTACTGCTCACGTTACAGCACGGGTAATACTGACACCAAGCAAGAGAAAAATACACTAGTCTTACCTTATGATTAAAAACATTGCCCGACAATTTCTTAAATTGGTAAGCACGAACTTCATAAATGAAAATTGTCAAATGGCAATTTCCCCTTTTTGAAGCATATTTACTCATGTCCTCGGTAGACGCTGCTCGGAAAGCACAGCGCCCTGTAGGGATTCGGGGGCGTGTTTTTCGTGCTCTCCCCTTCCCATTGGCTGGAAGGTAAAATTCCAGCCAATGGGAAGAGGAGAGGGCGGGAATTAAAAAAAGACCCAGAAACGCCCCCGAATCGCGTCGGGACAGGGAAAAGAGTAACGGACACCCATCTCTTCCAATGGCTAGCCTCCATTTATGGAGCTAGCCAATGGAAGAGAAGGTGGGACAAAGCCCCACACTGTAGGATCATAAGATTTCGCCCTGCGCGAGCACTGCTGTGCAGTGCTACGGCCAGGGCGAAACATAAAAAAAGGGTAAAATTAGCAACTTTTGGATGTTTGACTTAATGTAAAATTTTGAGTCAAAAGTTTCAACCTTTTGATTTTGAACGTATAGATTTTAACACTCAAAAATTTGAATTTTCAACCAAAACTCGAGTGAGTGTGTATGCGCGCACATCCACATGCAAAAACGTACACACGTTTCAACAATGATGTTCACAGAAAGACTTCGGTCTGCATCGGGTTTAGAACATGACTGACTCTGGAAGGGGTTACGGCAAAAAGAAAATACGTTATTTTTAGAATAGCAAATGTTCCATATTTCTACAGAAAAAAAAATTTGAGACTTAGGTATGTAGCACAAGCTTGTTGCAGAATATGCAATTATGAAAAGAAAAGAACTAGGGAGGAAATTACCCTTTTAAGCACTGACTAAAGCATGGCAGGAAATGACGATGAAGAAAACAACTCCTCTGGGTTACTGGATTTATGACAATAGATGATGAAGTGCAATTAATGCATTTGGTTAATGAAAATAATTTGCTGCTAAAGTTTTAGTGTTTTTTTGTTTTGTAGTTTTGGAGCCAGTATTTTAAATGAACCACACTCATGGCTTCATCACGGATTCACCACTGTTGTACAACGGAAGGGTGGGTAAAGCATCGCTCCGAAAGTAAGGAACGTCCTACCCCTACACATAAGCTCCTCCTCCTCACTTCTTGAATTCTGCAAGAAGCTGAAGAGGTGACTTTTCCAGTAGTTCCACTAGGCCCTAGGGGTGCCTCGACTCACACCTGCTCAGCACCACAATACCCCCCGGGTGCTAGTGCACTCTATAAATCTGCATAACAAAACATAACAACATAGTCCGAGGCCTTTTTCACACTGAGTAGAGCGTAGGGTGCCTTTCACCAGGTCTGGCTGGCTGATCACCACCCGTGCCAGCCTAAGGTGCCCCTGACCATGGACCTTCACATTGGGTAGAGTTTGGGTTGCCCTGCACCAGGCTTGGCTGGAAGAAGACCCCATTGGGCAAAGTGTTGCATACCTTTGCATCGCACACAACTTGCCTTAGACCATACAGTGCCCTGTGGTAAATCCCCACACCATGGCTGGCTAGTAGAAGAGCACAGTGGGCAAACACTTGCATGCCACTGCTGTATAATTGATCTGACTGACTGAAGGCCACATTGGGCAGTCTGGGCACACCTGCACCAGCCCTGGCTGACTGTAGGTCTGGAGCTCCTCTGCACTGTGTCCTAGCATACCCAAGTAGAGTGAGCAAAGGAGATACATGTGATATGTCTCCTCTGTTGCTACCTACCCCCCCCCCCCATCGCATTCATATAAAAAAAACTGTAAAAAAGTTTTTGGAGATCCTTGCAGCTGAAATTGGCTGCCAGGCCACTCCTTTTAAAGTACGCATGCTCGTCTACATTTAACTGTTTCTTATTTCTACTGCAATGGAGGCTCTGTCATGCCGTATGCACTTACACGTGATGATACATGCACACTTATATGTCACAATTCTGGGTTGACGTAGAGACATCAAATATGAGTGCATGCGCGATGCAGCATGGATGCATACATGCGCACATCGTGCCCAAAGGCAGCTGGTAGGGAACGGGTGGCGGACGACAGGGAGTTTGAAAAATATTTTTTTAAAACACTTACCTTTCCCCCCCCCCCCCCGTCTCTCCTCGTCATCTGTGCTTCTCTTCTCTTCCTGACTCCAGTCCGGAAGAAGCAGAAAGCATACAGGCTCCCCTAAGCCAATCACAATGTTGCAATGCAGTTTTGAGATTGGTCTGAGCAACGTGGATCCGCACTCAGACGGGGACAGGGTGCATGTGTATGTTCCCAACCCGGCTGTGCATTACCACCTGGTGGGGAACATGCAAAGCGCATATGACTGTTTGGCCGGCCCAAGACGGCCGGCCAAGCAGTCATGGGCACTTAGTGTGCACAAGCTACTCCTCCTCCCTGAGCCACTAGCCCGCCCTAACCCAGTCCCGCAGCAACGAAAAATAAAATTATAATAGCATTGTTATTATTATTTTATTTTTCCCTTATTAACTGCTCTGAGAGCAGTGGGCGACGCTCCGCTGCCTTCCGGCGCCTTACAGCGTCAGCACAAAGGAGTTTTCACGTCTTTTTGATGACTCTGAACAGCATTGGAAAAATGATTGGCAACGCCAATAGGTCTGCTGAAGGTGAAAGCTTTTGGCTTTGCAAATTTCTGTTGTGCTGTCATGGACTAACATCAGTTTCCTGGAGTGATGTCACAGTCTGACGTCCACTCCTAGCTCAGTGTCACAGTCTGATGCTGGTTCCATTGTGCGATCTGACGTCAGGTTTGTGAAGTCGTGTAGTAGTTTTAAGTTAAGACCCTGGCACGCTACAACAATCATGAGACTGATATCTGCAACAATATTACAATGTGACGTTAGATAACAAAAACAAGGTCAGTGTGACGTCAGGTTACCTCGGCGACGCCACTGTCTGGCATCATATTCTGGAGTGAAATCATGGTCTGTGTGGGTTTCTAGAGTAGTGTAAGATTCTGATGTCAGAATGCAACAGTACTGTCAAGGTCTGACATCAGGTTACTCTGATGTCAAAGCCTGACGTCAGGTTCTTTGAATGACGTAACTGTCTGGCGTCAGATTCCTGGAGTGACCTCAACCATCCATCAGGTTCCAGTTGTGCTGACGCTGTCTGACGTCAAATGTCAACAATACTGCCCCACTTAGGCTTCAAGTCTCTGCAGTTATGAAAGAAAGAAATGTAAGCTGGGGTCTCACTCTATACTGCAGTCTCTACACACAGTACAGCCAGTAGCAGGGTACAAACTCCTTTCTATCGGCATCCAGGGACCTGAAACTCGACAAACTTTAAGCGATGATCATACGTAGACACCATTGTACTCACTAGCTTGGCAAGCACTCATCTTCTGATGTTAGCTGCTAGGTGCAGTAGTTTAGCAGGTTCCTACACCTGCAGCAGAGGTGTGGTGAGTAACATGAAAGTCTCAAGTTGTAATCCTAACTAAAGTGAATCCCTCTGTGGAGGTTTAGTTGGCATCAAGTGTGTTGGGTGGCAGGTACTACTGTTACAAACTTGGGAAGGCTCCAAGAGGTTCCGCAGCAGTCATTGTGTACTATACAACGACAACTATGGTTATTTGAAATGATTCATCTCGTGAACTCTAGAAGGTGAGCTACGTGCGTAGGCACCAGGTCGGGTAGGGCAAAGTTTCAACCACAGGCTAAGCCCGTCGTACACACACAGGCCCATCACACAATAGCCATCTTGGCGCAAGCTGTTCACTACAACCAGTTTTTCTGCATTTGGAAACCGCTCGTCCCCCTTGCCCAAGCCCCTGGCACCTGATTGCTACCCTCAAGCCGGCAGCAAGGTCACGCACTCAATATATGATGGCATGTTGTGTCCCAACGACATGGGAAGCCCAGACAGGAAGTGATGGAGTAGGGTGTATGCACGTTGCGTCAACAGCATCTATATGGAGTATACTAGGCATGGAACGAGTCACACAGATACACAACTCGCATATCAGCCCTTCACGCAGGCGGGACGCCACGCTTACACCATTCATTTTAGGACATCCACTTTCCTCACTTCTGATCCCTACTTCTCATTCTTACTTCTCGTCCTCACTTCTCATTTCTATTTCCCATCAACCATCCCTACATCTCCTCCATCATCCCTACTTCAGATACATCATTCATAATCCCTTCTTTTCATCCGTTATCCCTGCTTCTCATCCGTCATCAATAATTCTCAGCCCTTTTTTCCATCATTCCTACTTCTGAGGCCTACTACTCATCCAGTATCCCACTGCTCATCAACCATTCCTAAATCTCATACCTACTTCTGATCCATCATCCCTTGTTGGCATCTCTACTTCTCATCCATAATCCAAATTTCTAATCTGTAATCCCTACTCCTCATCAATCGTAACTACTTCTCAAACCTTCTCATCTCTACTTCTAATCCCTCATCCCCACTTTTAATCCATCACCCCTGTTTCTCATCCCTGTAATTAATTCATTAGCCTCACTTCTCATCCCTATTTCTCATTCATCAATAATCATCCCTTCTGCTCATCCCAACTTCTTATCCCTCGCCTGTCAGGCTTCATTCCACAGTTATACCAATACACGTTCTGTGTTCTGAAAGCTCCCTTTTTACTGATTGGTTGCCAACAGCCAATCAGAGTTAAGACAATGGGCTGCATTCCATTAATCTACCCACTGAAAAACTGTTTTCTCAACTTCTCGCACTGCTTGAGGACAGAGGAGAGGAAATGGAACCATGTGTGTGCCTCCAGGGAGTCCAGTGCTTTGCATTTAATTTTACTTAAGTGATTTTCTGTTTACACAGGCCTCTGGTGAAAGTGCTGATGGTATTGGCGAAAGCAATAAACCTACATGATGTAGGATATAAATCAGCCCTTGGAGAGAGGCTATGTGAGCTTTTTATCTAACAGAGGAAAGGGTTTGGTCGAATGGTGCCTTTACCTGTGAGAATTGTGGGGTTTTTTCCTGGCAGTTTGCAGATTTCAAGCCTGTCTGTCCTTCCTGTCCTGACCATAACTACAGCTTTCCAAGGAACTTCACTTGCAAGGAAGAACACGATTTGGACCGAGAGAAATTAAATGCTGACGGATGAGGGACAAGTAGTAGGAATGAGAAGCAGTGATGAGGACTGGTGGATTAGAAGTAGGGATGAGAAGCAGTGATGAGGACTGGTGGATTAGAAGTAGGGATGAGAAGCAGTGATGAGAACTGGTGGATTAGAAGTAGGGATGAGGACTGGTGGATTAGAAGTAGGGATGAGAAGCAGTGATGAGAACTGGTGGGTTAGAAGTAGGATGAGGACTGGTGGATTAGAAGTAGGGATGAGAAGCAGTGATGAGGACTGGTGGATTAGAAGTAGGGATGAGAAGCAGTGATGAGAACTGGTGGATTAGAAGTAGGGATGAGGACTGGTGGATTAGAAGTAGGGATGGGAAGCAGTGATGAGAACTGGTGGGTTAGAAGTAGGGATGATGACTGGTGGATTAGAAGTAGGGATGAGAAGCAGTGATGAGGACTGGTGGATTAGAAGTAGGGATGAGAGGCAGTGATGAGGACTGGTGGATTAGAAGTAGGGATGAGAAGCAGTGGTGAGGACTGGTGGATTAGAAGTAGGGATGAGAAGCAGTGATGAGGACTGGTGTATTAGAAGTAGGGATGAGAAGCAGTGGTGAGGACTGGTGGATTAGAAGTAGGGATGAGAAGCAGTGATAAGAACTGGTGGATTAGAAGTAGGGATGAGGATTGGTGGATTAGAAGTAGGGATGAGAAGCAGTGATGAGAACTGGTGGGTTAGAAGTAGGGATGAGGACTGGTGGATTAGAAGTAGGGATGAGAGGCAGTGATGAGGACTGGTGGATTAGAAGTAGGGATGAGGACTGATGGATTAGAAGTAGGGATGAGAAGCAGTGATGAGAACTGGTGGATTAGAAATAGGGATGAGAAGCAGTGGTGAGGACTGGTGAATTAGAAGTAGGGATGAGAAGCAGTGGTGAGGACTGGTGGATTAGAAGTAGGGATGAGAAGCAGTGGTGAGGACTGATGGATTAGAAGTAGGGATGAGAAGCAATGGTGAGGACTGGTGGATTAGAAGTAGGGATGAGAAGCAGTGGTGAGGACTGGTGGATTAGAAGTAGGGATGAGAAGCAGTGGAGAGGACTGGCGGATTGGAAGTAGGATCAGAAGCAGTGATGAGGACTGGTGGATTAGAAGTAGGGATGAGAACCAGTGATGAAGACTGGTGGATTAGAAGTAGGGATGAGAAGCAGTGGTGAGGACTGGTGGATTAGAAGTAGGGATGAGAAGCAGTGGTGTGGACTGGTGGATTAGAAGTAGGGATGAGAAGCAGTGATGAGGACTGGTGGATTAGAAGTAGGGATGAGAAGCAGTGAGGAGGACTGGTGGATTAGAAGTAGGGATGAGAAGCAGTGGTGAGGACTGGTGGATTAGTAGTAGGGATGAGAAGCAGTGGAGAGGACTGCTGGATTGGAAGTAGGGATGAGGACTGGTGGATTAGAAGTAGGGATGAGAAGCAGTGGTGAGGACTGGTGGATTAGAATTAGGGATGTGAAGCAGTGGTGAAGATTTGTGGATTAAAAGTAGGGATAAGAACCAGTGGTGAAGGTTGATAGATGAGAAATAGGGATTAAAAGCAAAGATGATGCATGAGAAAAAGGTATGAGAAGTAGGGGTGAAAGATGAATAGCAAGGATGAGAAGTAGGGGTAATGAGGAGAAGTAGCGATGAGAAGCAGGGGTTGATAGATGAGGAATAGGGATCAAAAGTAAAGATGATGCATGAGAAATAGGCACGAGAACTAGGCATGATAGAAGGATGTGACGTAGGGGTGAAAGATGAATAGCAAGGATGAGAAGTAGGGGTAATGAGGAGAAGTAGCGATGAGAAGCAGGGGTTGATAGATGAGGAATAGGGATCAAAAGTAAAGATGATGCATGAGAAATAGGCACGAGAACTAGGCATGATAGAAGGATGTGACGTAGGGGAGATGAGGGGAAATAGTGATGAGAAGCAGGGATGAGGGGTGTTACATGAGAAGTAAGACTGAGAAGTCGGGATGCTGTCTGAGAAGTGCAAGAGCAGGATTAGAAGTAGGGATGAGGACTGGTGGATTAGACGTAGGGATGAGAAGCAGTGGTGAGGGGATTGATGGATTACAAGTAGGGATGAGAAGCAGTGATGAGGACTGGTGGATTAGAAGTAGGGATGAGAAGCAGTGATGAGGACTGGTGGATTAGAAGTAGGGATGAAAAGCAGTGGTGAGGACTGGTGGATTAGAATTAGGGATGAGAAGCAGTGGTGAGGACTGGTGGATTAGAAGTAGGGCTGAGAAGCAGTGATGCGGACTGGTGGATTAGAAGTAGTGATAAGAAGCAGTGATGAGGACTGGTGGATTAGAAGTAGGGATGAGTAGCAGTGGTGAGGACTGGTGGATTAGAAGTAGGGATTAGAAGCAGTGATGCGAACTGGTGGATTAGAAGTAGGATGAGAACCAGTGATGAGGACTGGTGGATTAGAAGTAGGCATGAGAAGCAGTGATGAGGACTGATGGATTAGAAGTAGGGATGAGAAGCAATGGTGAGGACTGGTGGATTAGAAGTAGGGATGAGAAGCAGTGATGAGGACTGGTGGATTAGAAGTAGGATGAGAAGTAGTGATGAGGACTGATGGATTAGAAGTAGGGATGAGAAGCAGTGGTGAGGACTGGTGGGTTACAAGTAGGGACGAGGACTGGTGGATTAGAAGTAGGGATGAGAACCGGTGGTGAGGACTGGTGGATTACAAGTAGGGATGAGAAGCAGTGATGAGGACTGGTGGATTAGAAGTAGGGATGAGAAGCAGTGATTAGGACTGGTGGATTAGAAGTAGGGATGAGAAGCAGTGATGAGGACTGGTGGATTAGAAGTAGGGGTGAGAACCAGTGATGAAGACTGGTGGATTAGAAGTAGGGATGAGAAGCAGTGGTGAGGACTGGTGGATTAGAAGGAGGGATGAGAAGCAGTGGTGTGGACTGGTGGATTAGAAGTAGGGATGAGAAGCAGTGATGAGGACTGGTGGATTAGAATTAGGGATGAGAAGCAGTGATGAGGACTGGTGGATTAGAAGTAGGGATGAGAAGCAGTGATGAGGACTGATGGATTGGAAGTAGGATCAGAAGCAGTGATGAGGACTGGTGGATTAGAAGTAGGCATGAGAAGCAGTGATGAGGACTGATGGATTAGAAGTAGGGATGAGAAGCAATGGTGAGGACTGGTGGATTAGAAGTAGGGAGGAGAAGCAGTGGTGAGGACTGGTGGATTAGAAGTAGGGATGAGAAGCAGTGGAGAGGACTGGTGGATTGGAAGTAGGATCAGAAGCAGTGATGAGGACTGGTGGATTAGAAGTAGGGATGAGAAAACGAGTGATGAGGACTGGTGGATTAGAAGTAGGGATGAGAAGCAGTGGTGAGGACTGGTGGATTAGAAGTAGGGATGAGAAGCAGTGGTGTGGTGTGGATTGGTGGATTAGAAGTAGGGATGAGAAGCAGTGATGAGGACTGGCGGATTAGAAGTAGGGATGAGAAGCAGTGAGGAGGACTGGTGGATTAGAAGTAGGGATGTGAAGCAGTGGTGAGGACTGGTGGATTAGTAGTAGGGGTGAGAAGCAGTGGAGAGGACTGGTGGATTGGAAGTAGGGATGAGGACTGGTGGATTAGAAGTAGGGATGAGAAGCAGTGGTGAGGACTGGTGGATTAGAATTAGGGATGTGAAGCAGTGGTGAAGATTTGTGGATTAAAAGTAGGGATAAGAACCAGCGGTGAAGGTTGATAGATGAGAAATAGGGATTAAAAGCAAAGATGATCCATGAGAAATAGGCATGAGAAGTAGGGGTGAAAGATGAATAGCAAGGATGAGAAGTAGGGGTAATGAGGAGAAGTAGCGATGAGAAGCAGGGGTTGATAGATGAGGAATAGGGATCAAAAGTAAAGATGATGCATGAGAAATAGGCACGAGAACTAGGCATGATAGAAGGATGTGACGTAGGGGTGAAAGATGAATAGCAAGGATGAGAAGTAGGGGTAATGAGGAGAAGTAGCGATGAGAAGCAGGGGTTGATAGATGAGGAATAGGGATCAAAAGTAAAGATGATGCATGAGAAATAGGCACGAGAACTAGGCATGATAGAAGGATGTGACGTAGGGGAGATGAGGGGAAATAGTGATGAGAAGCAGGGATGAGGGGTGTTACATGAGAAGTAAGACTGAGAAGTCGGGATGCTGTCTGAGAAGTGCAAGAGCAGGATTAGAAGTAGGGATGAGGACTGGTGGATTAGACGTAGGGATGAGAAGCAGTGGTGAGGGGATTGATGGATTACAAGTAGGGATGAGAAGCAGTGATGAGGACTGGTGGATTAGAAGTAGGGATGAGAAGCAGTGATGAGGACTGGTGGATTAGAAGTAGGGATAAAAAGCAGTGGTGAGGACTGGTGGATTAGAATTAGGGATGAGAAGCAGTGGTGAGGACTGGTGGATTAGAAGTAGGGCTGAGAAGCAGTGATGCGGACTGGTGGATTAGAAGTAGTGATAAGAAGCAGTGATGAGGACTGGTGGATTAGAAGTAGGGATGAGTAGCAGTGGTGAGGACTGGTGGATTAGAAGTAGGGATTAGAAGCAGTGATGCGAACTGGTGGATTAGAAGTAGGATGAGAACCAGTGATGAGGACTGGTGGATTAGAAGTAGGCATGAGAAGCAGTGATGAGGACTGATGGATTAGAAGTAGGGATGAGAAGCAATGGTGAGGACTGGTGGATTAGAAGTAGGGATGAGAAGCAGTGATGAGGACTGGTGGATTAGAAGTAGGATGAGAAGTAGTGATGAGGACTGATGGATTAGAAGTAGGGATGAGAAGCAGTGGTGAGGACTGGTGGGTTACAAGTAGGGACGAGGACTGGTGGATTAGAAGTAGGGATGAGAACCGGTGGTGAGGACTGGTGGATTACAAGTAGGGATGAGAAGCAGTGATGAGGACTGGTGGATTAGAAGTAGGGATGAGAAGCAGTGATGAGGACTGGTGGATTAGAAGTAGGGATGAGAAGCAGTGATTAGGACTGGTGGATTAGAAGTAGGGATGAGAAGCAGTGATGAGGACTGGTGGATTAGAAGTAGGGGTGAGAACCAGTGATGAAGACTGGTGGATTAGAAGTAGGGATGAGAAGCAGTGGTGAGGACTGGTGGATTAGAAGGAGGGATGAGAAGCAGTGGTGTGGACTGGTGGATTAGAAGTAGGGATGAGAAGCAGTGATGAGGACTGGTGGATTAGAATTAGGGATGAGAAGCAGTGATGAGGACTGGTGGATTAGAAGTAGGGATGAGAAGCAGTGATGAGGACTGATGGATTGGAAGTAGGATCAGAAGCAGTGATGAGGACTGGTGGATTAGAAGTAGGCATGAGAAGCAGTGATGAGGACTGATGGATTAGAAGTAGGGATGAGAAGCAATGGTGAGGACTGGTGGATTAGAAGTAGGGAGGAGAAGCAGTGGTGAGGACTGGTGGATTAGAAGTAGGGATGAGAAGCAGTGGAGAGGACTGGTGGATTGGAAGTAGGATCAGAAGCAGTGATGAGGACTGGTGGATTAGAAGTAGGGATGAGAAAACGAGTGATGAGGACTGGTGGATTAGAAGTAGGGATGAGAAGCAGTGGTGAGGACTGGTGGATTAGAAGTAGGGATGAGAAGCAGTGGTGTGGTGTGGATTGGTGGATTAGAAGTAGGGATGAGAAGCAGTGATGAGGACTGGTGGATTAGAAGTAGGGATGAGAAGCAGTGAGGAGGACTGGTGGATTAGAAGTAGGGATGTGAAGCAGTGGTGAGGACTGGTGGATTAGTAGTAGGGGTGAGAAGCAGTGGAGAGGACTGGTGGATTGGAAGTAGGGATGAGGACTGGTGGATTAGAAGTAGGGATGAGAAGCAGTGGTGAGGACTGGTGGATTAGAATTAGGGATGTGAAGCAGTGGTGAAGATTTGTGGATTAAAAGTAGGGATAAGAACCAGCGGTGAAGGTTGATAGATGAGAAATAGGGATTAAAAGCAAAGATGATGCATGAGAAAAAGGTATGAGAAGTAGGGGTGAAAGATGAATAGCAAGGATGAGAAGTAGGGGTAATGAGGAGAAGTAGCGATGAGAAGCAGGGGTTGATAGATGAGGAATAGGGATCAAAAGTAAAGATGACGCATGAGAAATAGGCATGAGAAGTAGGGATGAAAGATGAGTAGCAAGGATGAGAAGTAGGGATGAGAAGCAGTGGTGAAGGTTGGTAGATGAGAAATAGGGATTAAAAGTAAAGATGATCCATGAGAAATAGGCATGAGAAGTAGGGGTGAAAGATGAATAGCAAGGATGAGAAGTAGGGTTAATGAGGAGAAGTAGCGATGAGAAGCAGGGGTTGATAGATGAGGAATAGGGATCAAAAGTAAAGATGATGCATGAGAAGTGGGGATGAAAGATGAATAGCAAGGATGAGAAGTAGGGGTAATGAGGAGAAGTAGCGATGAGAAGCAGGGGTTGATAGATGAGGAATAAGGATCAAAAGTAAAGATGATGCATGAGAAATAGGCACGAGAACTAGGCATGATAGAAGGATGTGACGTAGGGGAGATAAGGGGAAGTAGTGACGAGAAGCAGGGATGAGGGGTGTTACATGAGAAGTAAGACTGAGAAGTCGGGATGCTGTCTGAGAAGTGCAAGAGCTATCCACACAGTGCAGGCCACAGTTCGAACACTTGTTTAAACATACCTAAGGCGTCAAACAGCAGAGCTATCCAAAAGTTAGTTAATTCCCAAAAAGCACAGCTACCCCTTCAGTTACACAAGTTCCAAGGCTCTTGATAGCAGAGTTCCTGCACTGCCTCAGGTGCTCTACATTGTTCAAAGAATATGTGGGTCACAGGCAGAGCCATGGCATCTCCCCAGGGCACCCCATTTGTCCTGCAGCACTTTATAGCAGGCACACCCCATCTCCGCACCGGACCCTTGGGGTGTTGAAGTAGCACAGCTAGGGATCGGACCCTTTGACCTCAGTTGAACTTGATAACGTATAACTTTATAAAACCTAGACCTCCTGTGGATACTGGAGAGTGATCGCAGTTTTCAGATTGAGCACTGAGCTGCAGACTGCATTCCATCTGGTATTAAATAAGGGTGTGCAAAATGTGTGCAATTTATGCATAATTACATAATATTTCTGAAAAATTACATGAAATTATGTATATTTATGCAAAATGCAAAACTAGAATTTGCTACTATAATTTAGCATGAACTGCGTCCACCCGTCACACATTTCATGCAAAAAAATTGAGCAAAAAAACACAAGCACCGCAAACAGCAGCTGATCACGTTCTGCTTCTGCGCATTCCCATGCGCTTGCGCTTAATGTTTGCCACCAACAGCGTATAGTTATCTGTCGCAGGCATAATAGTCATTTATGGAATTTTACATAGCAAGCATAACACCAATGTATGCAAAATTATGCCGGCATAACAGAAATGTTGCCCAGTATTAAATCGGGCAGAGAAATTAACAGGCCGAATGGGCCCTGGTCACTGATGTGCAGGGCTCAACTAATCACATTGCAAGCAACCAAACAAGACAATAGATATAGAGGGTTCCATTATTTCAAGCCTCCCCACATCATCAGACAGGTTCGCCTCTGCTGCCTGTGGGGTACTTTATATGGTATAATCCTGTGCACCAGCTGCAAAGATCACGCAGCATAACTTCTTTTTGCAGACTCAATTGAGCAATGAAGCTCAAGCAAACTCACTTTCATGCGACGAGGGTTGAGCTGTCCCTCTCACCTACACCTCAAGTCTCTGTCCACCTAGCCCTCTCTTAAAGAACGTTTATTTCACCAACGCTTCGATACATAAACTGTAAACTGTGTGGTGGCTATTTTATAGATAAGGTGGAGGGCGCCCCTTCAAATTTAGCACTCACGAGTTATACCATTTCTTTAGGTATATTTCCGATATTTGAGAGTAATATCTAATTGCGTGTATGCAAACTAAACTTCCATTCGGTGTGTTTTTAAAAATATGAACTAATGTTATCATTAAATTGTGAAGTAAAGTTATCGGGTTGCCGACGACTTCCATCCTTTCTCGCCATGGGCCTATCGGGGTTTAGAACCAGGCGCGATGCTGGGGGAGGGACATCTCTGGTATGTGGCGAGGGGGGCGGCGAGCTGGCTATCCAACATTCCGCAGCGCGTGAATCACCCTGGCATTGAATATACTTAGAAATGCTACCGATGCCCGCGCGAGGCGCGATACTTGTATTCACGAGAGAGCGAGAAGGGACTTCAGCTGCGAGGATTTAAAAGGCCCAACCATTAAAAAAAAGAAAATGATGACGTTAAAAGACATACATGCTTTTGTACGGCGCATATGATTCTTCGGCTCGATGTACACAGTTTATACACGATTTGAAACAGAACTCTACTGTTTTGCATTTTATAAACCACCGGTTACACTGATGTTTCCAGCAAGTGCATTAATCCAGTGACGAGAAAGGAAGAGTTCTCGAGACCCTACATGGTACTAGACCCGCTGCCCGCGGGAGACTCGCGATTTTTAAAGAAACAAGCACTCACCTGGACTTTCTCCAGCGGTGGTCGGCCAGGAATGGCCAAAACAAACCTGGACGGCAAAAAAAAATAAGCCCCACCCATGGCCGCGATGACGATGCGAAAAGGGTGGAGAGGGAAAGAATCGTCGGGAACGCCCACCAATCGCCTCGGGAAATGACGGACAGTTCTCTCTTCCAATGGCTAGCCTCCATTTATGGAGCTAGCCAATGGAAGAGAGAGGCTGAATAAAGCACACAGTGTAACTCAAAAGATTTCGACCTGCGCCGAAAAGCTGCGCGGCGCAGCTTTTCGCCAGGTCGAAACCTAAAAAGGCTGTACCAAGGAGGGACTACTAAGCCTATTGACCAATGAAAAGCGACCATTTACAAAGGACAGGGACAGGATCCAAATAAAAAGATGAGCGGCCTAGGCGAGACCTATAACCCCTCTAAAAAGTGGCTGTAAGCCTGCCAATTGCTTACCATTGGTTGACATCCTTATCACTCATCTTTGCTGCCTTCTAATTCGGCAGCACTTGCAAGGGGTCACTTACTGTTTAACTTTCTTGTGTTTGTTTGGGAATGAACGCAGTGTGCACCCCAGCGCACGGTGGTATTATGCTTGTTTTACCCCTTCCACAATACAGATATGAGTGGTGCACATGTCGTGCTAGCGCTATCTCAAGAGGGTGTTCCCTCACGTGCAAGGAGGCTTGGCACTAGGCAAATGAGCGATTCTCTTTTACCTCTGCTCCTGAGCCGTATCATGTATGCAGGTGCAAAGGCAAAGAAGCTGTTAGGAGACGCACTGAAAGTGAAACATTGACAGTGCGCCCCCTGACGGCAGCCCTCTGGAGTGGGGAAGTCATCCCCTTGCAGGCAGGTGCAGTCACTCACTGCACCTGCCTGCAACGTGGTCTCAAATCACTCATTAAAGTGCAGGCAGGGTACCACCTGCACAGTGAAACACAAAGCAGCTTTGAAGCAGCCACTCCGTATTTCACTTGAATGTGGTACAGCACGAGTCTGCAGCTGCACATTCACTGTAATAGGGTGCACTTTGTCTGTTTGTGCATGGTGCACCTATTTAAAGGTGGGCTGTGGCACAACCTGGAATAGTGCACCCTATGTGTAAATGGGCCCCAGGTACATTACACAAGTTCATATTCATTTTTGTATGCTGGGAGATTAAATGATTTGCCCGGAGTCACAGGATGTGTTTTTTTTTCAACCAAGCCCTCCATTGTTGCAATTCTTGAGCAGTGCTGTTTTCAGTCAGCAACAGTAGGCACGCTACCCGTTTACTTTCACTTTTCCCATTATAAATACCGACATGGAGACTGCATTGCATTGGCACAAAAACATCAGTGCCTCTGACAGGCACCTTGTTGCTAGGAGCAGCTTCTTTGATGTGACCTGGTTATTTCATGCAGTCAAAACTGTTACAAGAATGTCGCCCATTTGCATGTTCTCTGGGACCGCTGTTTTGCAATCGGCACCATTTTCATCTACCCCACTCTACTACTATCTACCCCACTCTACCTTAGTCTACTCTACTCCAATCTGCCCCACACCAATATACAGCAATCTACCTCACTCCACTCTACCAAAACTACCCCAATCGACCCCACACCACTCTCCCTCACTCTACCCAACTCTGCCCACCCCAGAACACCCTACTTTACTGTACACCAATCTACCCCTCTCCACTCTACCCCATAATACCCTTCTCCAGTTGACCTCAATCCACCCCTCTCCAATTAATCCCACACCACCCCACTACAATCTACCCCACTCAAAATCTAACCTACTCTACCCTAATCTACCCATCCCAAGCTACCCCTGTCTACCCTGTTCTACCCCAATTTACCCCACCTCAATCCACCCCACTCTACCCCAGTCTGCCCCACTCAACTCTACCCCAATATACCCCACTCCATTCTACCCCACTTCACTCCACCCCACTTCACTCCACCCTAGTCTACCCCACTCACATCTATCCCACTCCAATCCACTTCACTCCACTCAACCCCAATCTACCCAACTCCATTCTACCCCACCCCAAGCTACCCTACTCTGCCTCAATCCATGGTACCCCAAACGACCCCACTCCACTTTACCTCCCCCAATTTACCTCACCCCAATCCTCTCCACACTACCTCATTCCACACGAGTCTACCCCACTCAACTCTACCCCAATCTACCCCACTTCACCCCACCCCAATCTAACCTACTCACATTTGTCCCGTACCAGTCTACCCCACCCCAATCTTCCACATTCCACCTTTCCCCGATCTACCTTTCCCCAATCTACCACAATCTATCGTACTACAATCGACCCCACTCTACCCTAGTCTTCACCAATCGACCCACTTCAACCTGCTCCCACTCTACTCTGCTTCAATCTACCCCACTCTACCCCAAATTTGCCCACTCCAATCTATCCACCTCTGCAATCTAGGCCATGCTCTATAGTTTCTACAGTTTTTATGTACATAATTTAGCTTTAACCTTTTACCTTTTCATTAAATGTAAATGGTTTTTATTATTCATCTAAATTGTGTTTCAAATCATAGTTTTGAGTATCATTTGAGTGTTTAGTGTAGTTTCGTAAAGTATAGTAAAGGACAGTGTTGTACAGTTTAGTATCATAGAGTCTAGTGTTGTGGGGTGAAGTGGAATACAGTGAAGTTAAATAGAGTGGATTGGTGTTGAGTATACTGGAGTAAAGTGTTACATGGTGGAGTGGCTTGGTATGTCGTATAGTTGAATTGAGTATTGTAGAGTGCAGTGGCATGTTGTATAGTACAGTTGAGTGGTGTACAATGGAGTATAGTCGACTGTAGTGTCATGGAGCCCAGTGTTGTGTTGCGGTGTGGAGTGTTGTTGAGTGGCGTAGAGTAGAGTGTTGTAGAATGGCAGAGTGGAGTAGAGTCTTGTACAGTGCAGCGTAGAGACATACAGTCTAGTATGTTGTTGTACAGTGGCATAGAGAGTATTAGAGCGTTATAGAGTGCAGTTACATAAAGTGCAGTAGAGTGTTGAGTGGAGCAGTGCACATTGGAGTGTTGTACATTGGCGTAGAGTCGGCTAAACTGTCGTATTGTGGAGTGGCATAGCATAGAGTGGGCAAAGTATGATATAAAGGAGTGGCGTCTCATATAGTACAGAGCAGTGGAGCATACTACTCTGTAGTGGCGTAGCATGCCTTGGAGTAAAGTGTTGGAGACTGGAGTGGTGTGTCGTACAGTGGAGAGTGGTATGCAGTGTTGTAGAGTATCTGAAGCTGTCATAGAGTGGAGTACAGTGTAGTGACATACAGTTGAGTGAGGTAGAATAGACTAGAGTGTGGTACAATGTACTACAGTGGAGTGGCATATAGTGCTGTTTAGTGGAGTGGCATACATTGGAATAGTGTAGAGTGAAATGTTGTGGAGTGACATTCAATGGTATGGCATACAGTGGAGTAGCGTACAGTAGAATGTACCCTGGAGTGTCGAAGAGTGGAATAACGTACAGTGGAGTTGCTTATAGTATAGTGGAGTGTCCTTGACTAGATTAGCCTACAGTGGAGTGGAATACTCTACATTGGAGCCAAGTCCAGCAGACTAATGTACATTGGACGCCCATAAAGTGGAATAGTGTATAGTGGAGTGGCGAAGAGTTAGGTGGGGTATAGTGGAATAGCATAGATTGGAGTGGCATACAGTGCAGTGCTGTAGAGTAGAATAGAGTAGGGTGGAGTAGTGTACAGTTGAGGGGCTAACCCTATAGGAGCATACACTAGAGTGCCGTCCAGCAGCAAAGGGTAGAGTGAAATGGCATAGAGTGGAGTGCCGTGGAATGGAGTAGCAGATAGTGGAATAGCATTGAGTGGAGTAGTGTTCAGTAGAGTGTCGTAGACTGGAGTGGCATACAGTGGATTAGCATGGACTGGGGTAGGATGGAGTGGCGTGCAATGAAATAGCATAAAGTGGAGTGGCGTAGAGTGAAGTGGGGTAGAGTGGAGTGGCATACAGTGGAATAGTGTACACCGGAGTGGCGTACGCTGGAGTGGCATACAATGGAATAACATACATCAGACTAGCATACACTGAAATAGCATACAGTGGAGTGGCTTAGACTACAGTGGCTTACATTAGAATAGCATACAGTGGAGTGGCATACAGTGCAGTGCGGTCCAGTGGAGTTGTGGACAGTGGGGTATAGTGGAGGGGATTGACGTGCAGTGGAGTGGCAAAGAGTCCAATAGTGTAGAGTGGAGTGGTGTAGAATGGAGTGTGGTAGAGTGGAATAGGATACCGTAGAGTAGCGTAGATTGTTGTGCCGTAGAGTGGGTTGGAGTGGCATACAGTGAAGTTTGGTAGAGTATAGTGGCATACAGTAAAATAGCGTAGAGTGGAGTGTGGTAGAGTGGAATACTGTTTAGTGGAGGGACGTACAGTGGAGTGGATTAGAGTGGAACTGCATAGAGTGGAGTTGCATACAGTGGAATAGCGTTGAGTGGAGTAGCGTAGAGTGCAGTTGCATTCAGTGAAGTAGCATAGCATGGAGTTTCAAAGAGTGGAGTAGCGTGCAGTGGAATGTGGCAGAGTGTAATAATAGTCAGTGGAGTGGCATAGAGTGTATTTCCGTAGACTGGAGCGGCATACAGTGTGGTTAGGTACATTATAGTGGCATACCGTAGGACAGCATAGAGTGGAGTATTGTGGAGTGGCTTACAGTGGAGTGGCGTAGAGTGGAATAGCGTGGAGTGGTGTTGAGTGGGTTGTTGGGAGTGGAGTTGTATCTAGTTGAATAGCATACAGTGGAGCAGTGTGGAGTGAGGTAGATTAGAGTAGGGTAGAGTGAACTGGTACAGAGCGGGATAACATAGAGTGTAGTGTCGTACAATGGAATTGAGTAGAGTGGATTAAGGTACAGTTTAGTAGCATAGTGGAGGAGTAGACGAGTGTCATACAGTGGAAGGGCATACAGTGAAGTACAGCACAGTGGAGTGGTGTACAGTACAGTGGCATAGAGTGGAGTGTGATAAAATAGGCTAGCACGGAGTGGCAGAAAGTGCAGTGGTGTAGAGTGTAGTGGTGGACAGTGGACTGGCATAGAGAGTGAGGTACAGTATAGTAGCATAAAGTCGAATAGCTTAGGCTAAGCGTGTATTGCATACAGTGCAGTGGCGTACAGCAGAATAGTGTGCACTGGAGTAGGGTGGAGTGGCTTAGAGTAGAGTGACGTACATTGGAATATCGGACACTGAAGTAAGGTACAGTGTAGTGTCTTAGAGTGGAACAGTGTAGAGTGGAGTATTATAGAGCGAAGCGGGGTAGAGTGGAATGGATTGCAGTGTGATAGCTTAGAGTGGAGTGTTTTAGAGTGGAATGACATACAGTGGAATAGATTCCAGTGGCATTCAGTGGAGTAGTGTACACTGAAGTGATGTAGAGTGGAATAACGTTAAGCTTACTGGCGTGCAGTTTAGTGACTTAGGGTGTAGTGGCGTATAGCGGAGTAGCATAGAGTAAAGTGGCATAGAGTGGAGTGGCGTAGAATGGAGTGGTGTACAGTGTTATAGCGTACAGTATATTATAGTAGAATGGAGTGACGTATAGTGCAGTCGTATAGACTGCAGTGGCGTATACTGGACTAGCATACAGTGCAGTGGTGAACACAGAAGTGGCTTACAGTGGAGTGGCTTAGAGTCAAATAGCGTAAAGAGTAGTGTTGTAGAGTGGAGTTGCGCACAGTGGAGTAGCCTGGAGTAGAGGTGCCCACAGTGGCGTGGCGTGGCGTGGAGTGTCATAGAATGGAGTACCATAGAGTGTAGTGGATTAGAGTGGTGTGGTGTATAGTGGATTAGTTTACAGTGGATTAGCATAGAGTGGAGTGGAGTGGCGTAGCGTGGAGTGACAGAGTGGAGTGAGGTAAAGTGGGATGGCATAGAGTGAAGTGGCATAGAATAGAGTTTGATAATTGAAACAAATTTAGCATGGAAGTATGTTAACAGATGTAGATGTAATGTGTGTAATATACATGATGAGGTGTAAATGGTAATGTTTGGTAGTATGTGTGAATAGAGGAAGTAATGTTATAGTTATAAGGTTTGAAAAACGTAGTTCTATATAGTGCCTAAGTACATGCGGATGAGAAGTCAGTATGTGATTGGCTATGTTTACCAAATGTAAAAGGCGACAATGCCGAGTTTTTTTCATAACATTATTTTATTGGTTTTATTTAGGGCACAGAACAACACACACAGGGCTGATCTGCCTCAGGTATCGCATGTTCATTATCGAAAAACACCCATATTCCACCCACCCGCTTCCTTGGATACACATAGACCGAATGTTTAATCCATAATACGACCACCATTTGCTCAATATCTTTGTGTGTTTCTTGGGGCATCCTCGTGCCCGGTATAGTAGCTCCTCCAACTTTACAGAGCAGTCCATGCTCACCTTACACTCTCTCAACATCAGGGCCATAGGTGACTTCCAATATTTGGCCACGTCTCTTTTCTCCAGCAATGTGCTCAGCCCCCCCAACGTTTAGTCCCCTCTAGGATCCCCCTGGTTATCCACCATACCCAATACATGACCTTGGGGGCTTTCTCGCGGCTCTGGCAGAGTCGCCAAAATAGCCCCCCAGTATTCGTGAATAATGAATCGTCTCTACACCATATGGTAGAAATTCCCGTAATCCCTTCCACATCCAGTGCAGACTGGGTCGGGAAGCCTTTGAGCTCTCCATAGGCACCTTCGCGTGTAGTAGGTGCAATGGAGAAATTTCAACTGAATGAGCCATATCTAGGCAGAAAAAGTCATGGTACAGGGTGCCATACATGCTTCCCTCCTCTCCACCTCCTCCACAGGCCCAGCCATCCCTCCCAAGGTTGAAGCTCCAGTCCAGGTCTGGCTCCCACATCATGTAAGTCCACAGGTAACAAAAACTTAGATGCTGATCGGCAGGGCCGGATTCCAGATCTTGTCAGCTTTGTCCACCCCTAAGAGGGATCAGCAAGGACTTGGACCAGTTCACTGTCACACCCGAAGCGTCCCGAAAGGCGTCAAGGATACAAAGAAGACAAAGGCTTTTTTTGCCGGAAGGGCTACAACCAGAAGGATGTTGGTAGCTTCGAGGGCTATTCTGTCCTCCAGTGTCATCTCCTAGTCAAACCGCCAAACCTGGGCAGTTCAGCATATCAATGAGAACTGGCGTTCCATGGCTAGGGCGAAAAGAAATGGTGACGGGTATCCCTAACTGGTCCCTCAGCAAATATGATATCTGGGTGAGAGTATCCCATTCATCTCCACCTGTTCCTTCGGTCTGGCATATAAGGTACTGACATAGGCTTGGAACCTTAGTTCCAGCCCCATTTTGGTCATCACCTCCTGGAGAAAGGTCCAGTCTAGGGACTCAAACACCTTCTGGAAATCCAGGTGCGAAAGTGCTGTAGCACAGTGTAGTTCCTGGAATCTGGCTAGGACAAGGTGGACCCTATGCATGCAGAATCTGCGGTGGGGGATAGATCCACATTGGTGTGGGTGGGCCCAAAAGCCCAAAACACTTGGGCCAGCTTCCTGCACCTGGAGTCACTGCGCTTGTTTGCTGGATCATTAGGAGGCCCGCTGCCGAGGCAGGCAGCCCCAGGAAGTCAGTGTGTTCGGTCGCAAGGGTTGTTGTTCTATCAACCAAGTCCATGCCTCATTTCGGGTGTAAAAAAAGTAGGTTTTGCCCTCGGGCAACCCACAAGTGTGCCGCAAAATAGATTGTATTGCAAAGCCATGGCCCTGAGTTTCTTCTTAAACTGGTTGTATGATTTGGGTTGGGCCTGAACCCATCTGGTGTAGTCTGGGAACACTAGCGCCCAACCAGCTTGGTACATAAGTTGGACTTTGATCTTCATTCAGGAAATTGGCTACACGTCTCAGATTATTGACCATGGTATCCTTGACAATTTGCTCCTGCCCAAACTGGGATTCCACCTACAGCTCCCCCCTTGCTCAAAACTGCATTACTGCATTGGAAGAAGGCACACCAATACACCAAAAGGGCCCCCCATACTCCCCCAGCATTCCCTTGCTTGGGATACCCACTACTACTGGTTTAATCTCGAAAAGGGCTTTATCCTTATGGGTTTAGGAAGGTGTGTCAACAATTGGAGCATTATTCACTGAGGGCATACTAGCAGATTACAATAACTTTGTCCGTACACAGGGGGTCCCCCGACACTTTTTCTTCTACACGTAGCTATCTCTCACTACATCAAACACTGGTGGTCCCCTGACTGGATTGAACCCCCTAAGCATGAACTAATATACACAATATATCTCATGTGAAGGGGAAGCCACCTTACTCACTGGCTATACAGAGGTATTCGAGCACACTCAGGGATACCGTTACTGCCACTCCGTGTTAAATGGTCGCTGGGAAGAGAAATGCCAGACAAGGAATGGTCCTCTGCACCCCCACCAAGCCCCTATTACTAGATCTAGGGTGTGCATCCATTGATGAAGTGGCAGGGTTTAGACCCCTAGCCTATTGGAGGCGGATCTGGACTACACCTGAACTGGCACCATATGCCTGCGCCCTCAAGCATATCAGACAGTCTGCCCAGACTGTCAAAATCAAATGGCTGCTGAAGATTAAGAACAATTTGATTGACATGGACCTCCGTCCCCTGTGGGATGACCCGACAGGGAATCCATTTCCCAGTAAAAAGGAGTATAAAGAGTTATACGGGGCAATGATTACTAGGAAAACTGTGTCGTTGGTAGATAGTAGTTCGCTTACAGCTCTTTTTATGGAACACAATTTCTCGTCATGGCTAGAGGATTATTGGAATCTAATTACCATCCCTGGTGATAGAAAACTCTATCACCAATTTACAGTAGGGATTCTCCCCATAAGATCTTTTACTGTTAAATGGAACAAAACCTCAGATACTGTATGCCCCTCATGTAATTTATGGAAAGAAACAATAACACACATGCTTTTTGTATGTCCTGCATACAAGGGTCCACGTCGTAGGTGGCTCAGGCCTTTTTGTTTTAATTTATGCACTAGATCAAGCCTAACAGCCTTCCGTATCTTGGTTTTGAACACTCGCCCAGACATAGTTATTGCAGTGGCGAAATTTTTAAGTTGGTTTTGGGCCTTGAGACGGCAAGCTATGAAGGCCAATTAGACTGTTCTATGAGGTTAACGTTTATTCCCCATTAGGCTGGCTCTTGGGATGTACTTTTGTATATTAACTTGTCTTTTCTGTCTTATAGACAAATTTTTTTTATGTTTTACATTTTAGGAATATTTGATAATGATTATATTAAATTTTGTGAGTAGGTGTGCTCTTAAGATGTATTTATTGTTTTAGATGACACCTGTTGCTGTCTTTTATGATTGTAAAAATATCGAATAAAGACTAACTGAATACTAAAGAATGGTCCTCTGTTTTAGAATTTCCTAGGAAAGTGTCCTGCAATGCTTATTTTAATACATACAGTACATGATCTTACATAGGGCATACCTCGCACCACATCGCCTTAATCGTATATTTCCTAACATACAACTCACCTGCTCTAGGTGTCAGGAAGCAGATGCAGACCTACTTTAAATGCTGTGGGGGTTGCCCATGTTTACGCATATACTGGCGAACTGTTGGTAACAGGGTGCAGGAAGTCACAGGTACGACTCTTTCGTCATTGGCAGAAAGCTGTCTGCTGGGAATGCATAAACGACCTAAGAGGCAGAAGGTCCAGTATAGATTTGCTGACTTGTCTATGCTTATAGCAAAACGTGCCATCACAATGCGGTGGAAATCTGTTCCCCCACTACACCTATCTCATGGCAGACAGAAATGGTCCGCTGGGGCACCGCTGAGAGTACAATTATCAGACAAGTGGAATTTAGAGGACTGCGTAAGATCCCTATCTCTCTGGATTGGGACCACATGCTTGAAACATTTAAACCCATTGATATGCTAACCCCTCCAGCATCGCAGAGTGGACCCATCGCACCCCCACATCCCCAAGATCTGGACTATCTGCTGCCCAGTAATGCCATTTCCCTCTATCTCTCGTATGACCTAGAGATATATACATATGTATGCAATGAAACTGTCTGTTATTTACTGTGTGGATACAATCTTTATTTGTGTCACGCTATAAGTTAGTGGACCAGGAACAGGGGCCGTGGGGGGTAGTTCTAAGTTTTCGTATTAGTTTGGTAAAGTTAGTTTGGTATTAGTTTCTCAGATACTTATGAGTCTGCTAATATTCGGATATCTCACTATATCAATGGCTAGTCAGTTCCTGATCTTTTGCTCCCTAGATAACATGACACTGTCTTGATATGTGTTCTTGGATACGAATATCCACATTGTCGTTTACATCTTGTAAATAATCTGTGTATTATGTTTGATACCTTTTAATTACTAGCGGCCAATTGTGTGGAAGACGTATCGCATTTATTATGCTGCTTGAAAACTCAATATACTTGTGGGTTTTTTTTATTAAAAAAGGCTAGGTCCCAGCACTCTCTGCTTTGGTGGAACTGCAACAACCCATTGCTTGGCGGAAGGTCTTCATCTTCTAGGATCTGGTGCTGGATCTGTAGCGGTGTTGCATGCAGTACCACAACCTTCCCCGGCGCCTGCTCCAGTAATGACACTCTTAACGCCGCTAATGCTCAACGGTGGCACAGTCCCCCATTGTCACACCTTACTCCGATAGGGACGGTGACTGGGACCATTGCCCTCCCAGTTGGAGCCAGTGCCTTTTTCATTCAACAGGCCTATTGATACCAGCATCCCCTAGATGACATACAGGACAACTGGCAGATGTGGTCTGGCCACTCCCATACCATGGCTAAGGAGGAGGGTGCCTCATTCGCAGTGGTGGTGTGGAGGGTACTGAGGTCTTAGACTGTCAGTTGCCCTCCATGGCAGTGAAGACGAACATCTTGACAGAGGTGCTTCAACCAGGAGAGCCCCCCTCCGAACCCTTCCTCCCATTTACTGAACCTCTTACCAATGTCATACTCTGGGACTGCTCTAAGCCCAGCACAGGGGCTCCTGTGCACGGGCCAATTGCCCACTGTTATCGCACTGCTCCATGGGACCCCAGTTACTCACCCAGCACCCCATGCCAGAGACCTTAGTGGTCCAAGCTGCCACTTCCCTTCTCAATGCTGACTCATTCCCTACCACTCCACTTGATAGGGAATCCTAGAGCCTGCATTTCTTCGGTAAGAAGATTTTCTCTTCCGCGGGGCTAGCACTGCGTTTGGAGAACAACACATGCCTCCTGGGCTGAGACACCCATACAGACTGGGATTCAGTTGCACAAGTGCTCTCATGGTCTTGTAGGAGGCTGGGCCATGCTGTTATAGGCAATGCAGATGACAAAGATGCAGCAAGGTTCACCATCAGATGTGTACTGGATACGACGACTTGCTAAGCAGAGTGATTGCATCGTCAGCAGCCCTTAGACGTGATGCCTGGTTGAAGACCACCTTTTTGAGTGATGTCCGTGCTTCACTCATGGACATGCCTTTTGATGGCTCTCACCTTTTTGGTGAGATGGCGACTCTGCTTTAAGGATAGCCAAGCTAGGGCCAGGCCCTTGTGCCTGTCCATGGCCCCACATCAACCGAAGTCTGTCTTCCGCTCTTTTTGTGGCCATGGAAGTGGCTCCAAGCCATGTTAATTTCTGCCCAGCCACTAAGGCCAACAGGCTTCCCAGTATTTTCGTGGTTGACGATGCCGTTCCCACAGACCGCGTGAGGACACTAGCCAGAGGTCCACCACTCCCCCGGATGCTGCAGCCTACGAACCCCTATCCTCTTTCTGGACACTTCTCCACCCATGCCACCCACTTACAGCCAGCTGCTGGAGGTCCGTCTCATGCTCTGTCAGAAATTGGTGGCGAAGGGAGCTATTGAGAGGGTGAAGGCATCAGAAGTAGATAGTGTTTGCTACTCCACCAACTTTCTGGTCGCCTAGAAGGACCTATCCTAGACCTGCGCCTTCTTAACTTCTTCCTCAAAAGGGAGAAGTTCAAGATGCTCACCCTAGCTCCGTTACTATCTACCCTGGAGTCTGGATGGTGGCATTGGACTTCCAGGACACATATTTCTACATCCCCATCCTGCCTGGCCACAAATGTAATCGGCGGTTCACAGTAGGCCAAGGACTCTTCAGTATGCCATGCTCCCTTTTGGTCTTACCAGTACCAATTGAGTGTTCAAAAAGTGATGGCGGTGGGTGGCGAACATTTGGGGAGGTTGAAGTTTCTTGTCTGTCCCTACCGCAACAATTGGCTGTTGAGGGCATCTCCCATCTCCTGACTATGGCAGACCTCCTGCACTTGCTGGGGTTCACTGGTAATGTGTAGAAGTTACACCTGACTCCTTCTTAGACTCCCTTTCATCTGAGACATTCAGGACACTGTGCAGTTTTTTACCTACCTTCCCGAGCGGCAAGCTCAGAATATTCAGGCTTTTTCAACCTATACATCAAACTTAATCCTGGATTTTGGTGAGATTGTCTCTGAGGCTATTGGGCCTCATGGCGTCCTGCATCCTGCTAGGGACATATGCCTGTTGGCATATACGGGCTCTGCAGGGGGACCTGAAGTTCCAGGGGGCACACTATCTGGGAAAATCTCTCCAACATGGTCTACATGTTGGTCGGAACTGTAAAAGGCCTGCAGTGGTGGCTGACCAACCACCATTGGGTCTATGGCAGACCCCTCTCCCTTCCCCAACCAGAGCTAACTGTAGTGACAGATGGGTCACTCCTGGGCTGGGGCAGCCATCTGAGAAAGGTGGAGGAGGAGTCTGAGCTCCACATCAACCTGTTGGAACTTAAGGTTATCCGACTGGCATTGAAAGATTTTCTTCCCTCCTTAAGGGGAAGGCTGGTGCAGGTGTTCATGGACAATTCCACCGCCATGTGGTACAGCAACAAACAGGGCGGAGTGGGATTGTGGACCCTTTTTCAAGAGACCCTGTGGTCTCTGGATATGGCTCGAACGTCAGGGCATTTCGCTGGTGGTTCAACACCTGGCATGCCCTCCGTACACCAGGGTAGATGAACTCAGTCGACGATGCTTAGCAGTTCACAAGTGACGTCTCCATCTGGAGGTGGTGCAAGGTCTTTTTCAAGAATGGGGAGAGCCATGATTGGAGAACGCAGTGTCAGCAGTGCTCCGTGCTGGAGTTTCCAAGGTGGCCCTCATTCTGAAATGCATTTAGTCTTGAATGGAGCTCTGGCCTCCTGCACGCATTTCCACTGATATCAGTCCTGCCCAGAGTTCTCAAGAAGATCAGGAACTGCCAGGCCCAAATTATTCTTTTGGCTCTGGATTGGGAACAGAGAGTCTTATTATGCCGAGCAGGAATATTGGTCCTCCAGTGAGGCTGCCTCTTCAGGAGGATGTTCTGAAGCAGCAAATGGGAGGGTTCTGCACCCAAACTTGCACATCCTTGTGTGCTCATTCCACCAGAGCCACAGCTGTTACCACTGCTTTAGTTTGCGGAGTTCCTGTCCTGGACATCTAACAGGCAGAAATGTGGGCATCTCTGCACACGTTTACCAAGCACTACTGCTTGGATAGTGAGGTCCGCCTTGAGAGGCACTTTATTCGTTCAGTCCTGCAGGACTTTGTGGTCGAAAACCTGTTTTGCCGATCCACCTCGGGGAAGGTATTGCTTGGGTATCTATTCTAAGGTAAAGGATCTGTGGTTAAAAGTCTCTATCAGATGAACACGTTACTTACCTTCAGTTACGCCTTATCAGGTACACACCCCTTCCGCAAATTCAAATAGCCTTTTCTAACCCTCAAAAGGCCAAAGTATTTCTGAAGCTGAATTGTTAGATCATGTTTGTCACAAATGAATAGACTAATTTATTATACAGTGCACCCAAGGGCATTACAGTTCTTAAAGGGGCTATGTAACAGTTTACACACAGAAAGCCTTTGAATAGGAGGACCATGTCTTTCTTTGGTTTTACTTTTTTGATAGTTTAGATTGGTGTTCATACATGTATTTCACTAATGACTAGTGTATTTCTAATTGTCTCTTTCAAAAGACAGAAAATGTTACCTGTTGCTGACATATTTTCTGTACAAATGCGCTGAGGTATTCTTGAGTTTATAAACTAAAAAAATAGCCATGTTGAAGAACCACTATTACTTCCAAGTACCTTTTTCTTTTTCCTCAGAAATAGTAGGGGTACATTGAACACCTTTTGGTGAGCCTTATCATTGTCTTTGAAAGCACTATTTCAGAAAAATGAGCACGCTATTGAGTATTATAAAAAGATAACCTGTAGTACAGGTGTGGATGAACATGCCAACTCGTAGGTAAAATAATGGTAAAGTGAACTTCTAACATTCCTTGTTTCTGTCCTGCAGACAGTGGTAGCTGGTTCAAGCAGAGCTCAAACATTATATAAACATTTAAGAATAAGCACGCTCTATCCTTTTCTTTCTGTATAGTTAACTCCAACAGGCAGCATCTCCCTGCTTAACTCAATGAACTGCATCAAAAACCCTGTGAAGACATGCGACAGTGTGTTCTCGCTGATCGAGTGTCTCACCTTACAGATTCAGAAAAGGTTGGAAGACCCCAAGTCTGCAGGTAAGCAGTGGTTCTAGTGTCCTGTGTATATTTATTTAGTCTGCACTTGTATATGTAGCGCATCGAAAATACATCCATAGCATTTTTACATGGAAAATCTATCGAATGACCAATGTACAAACAGGTGGTTAGCTACAAAACTGTAGATAAGTCCATGAAATATTAGTGTGAGCTGTGTCGAAACAAGAGACAAATGTGGAAGGTACAGAAGAGAGGGATGCTGGAAACGGCATCGGAGAAGGCGTATTCAAGTTGTATACGACTTACAGCGAGAGCGGAGTAACTGATAGCTGCGTTTTAAAGCTGTGCCAAAGAACGTGACAGTGAAATTGAAGGTAAAACGAGTAGGCGTGCTTGTCGCATGTCATACCAGTTTCATTTGTGAAAGTGGGTTTAATTTACCTCCTCAGATGCCATTACTTACCGTGTGCATCCTTGTCCGCTCCTCGGGCGTGGTGTGCCGATGTCTCTAGCCTTGTGAGTCCGATGTCTGGCTGAGGCGTGCGGTTCGCCCTGCTTGAGCACGGGTGATGACATGTCTTCTTGCGCATGTTTCTTGGCGCCCCCGATGCCAGCGATCTTGGCTGATTTATTTCTTTCCATTGGGATTAAAAGGTGTCTTAGATCCTGACCATACCTTTTTATATTTTACTCGTCCTTGCCTGAAATTACTTTGGGAACAAATTACTTTATATATATATATATATATATATATATATATATATATATATATATATATATATATATGTGTGTGTATATGTATGTATACATATATATATATATATATATGTGTGTATATGTGTATATGTGTATGTATATATATATATGTGTGTATATGTGTATGTATATATATATATATGTGTGTATATGTGTATGTATGTGGTATTTCCGAAAAACAGTGGCGTGCTTGAGATGCTCAAAACATAAAAACAGCTAGTAAGAGGATTTGGAGCTCGGATGCAGATGGTTAATGCATTGTGATTACGGGCCTGATTTAGCGTTTGGCGGATGGGTTATTCCGTCGCAAATATGATGGATATCCCGTCTGCCCTATTACAGTGCCATAGGATATAATGGACTCGTAATACGGTGGATGGGATATCCACCACTTTTGTGGCGGAGTAACAAACTCTAAATCAGGCCCATATGCTCTTTAAAGAGGTGCGCCTTGAACTTTCTCCTAAATCGAAGCAGCGTTGGGGCAATCCTGATGGATGTGTGGAGGTTGTTCCAGATCCTGCGTGCTTATATCTATCCTCTCCCCTTCATAAATCCAAAATGGAGATAGTTCATTTCCTGTTATTTTCTGGTTCCTCTTCCAGGTCATTCCTCATACCACATTATAAAAGGAGGCAGTGCAGTTTGAGGGCTTCTTCTCAGTATTGATTCGCTAACTTGTTGCCTACTGCGGAAGGCTTTCACCCCTCTGCTTCTACTTAGTGCTCCCTGATGCTGCCTGGTTATTAGATCTGCCTGCGATCCTAAAGGCTTTTAGATGTCTGCAGATTTTTTCCGTTTCAAAAGCTGAAGTTATTTTCCTCCCACTGCCTACTCATTCCTTCTTTATTCCAATCTTCTCATTCTGAACTCAGTGAAGGAATTTGAATGCAATAATTCTCCTTTGAGATAAGAGGTGTTAATCAACTAAGAAGACCAGTGGTGGAAAATGAAGATATTTGTAGCATAAAGTAATGTAAACAACATATTTGTTCAGTATCTAAAAATAAGGACAGGAATAAGCAGGGTTATAAAGTCAGAGGGTGTGCTTATATATAAAAGGAGTATCTTTAAGGCTGGTTGGTGTTCAAGTAATACTCAAAGCCGAAAAAATAGTGTTTGAGGCATGTGGGCTGCTGAATTAATATCTATAGCATAGATCGCCGCCTAGTGTTGGGTCCGGATGATTGCACATTGTTGTCCTAGAAGAGTCTTCGAAGTATCAGGAGATAGGTGGCTCCTCCCCTGGACTACAGTGCGCATGGGCATCGACTCCATCCCCAGATTGTTTTTTTCTGCCATT
Organism: Lissotriton helveticus; assembly: GCF_964261635.1. Taxonomy (NCBI): domain Eukaryota; kingdom Metazoa; phylum Chordata; class Amphibia; order Caudata; family Salamandridae; genus Lissotriton; species Lissotriton helveticus. The sequence continues at coordinate 2,110,969,795 of NC_136061.1, forward strand.
GGGTTCGGATGTGATTTCGACAACTCCTGTTCGGAATCGTTATAGAACTTTTTCAAGGCCAAAAGGCCTTCTTCGAACCGTCGGTATTGTTTGCGTTCGGTGCCCGACTATATTCCAACTCGTCGAGTCGGATATCCGGGGAGTCGTGTGACTCTTCGGTGATCGAGGCCCAGTCAACGCAGCAAGACTTCGACGGCATGGAACGGAGTCCGTTCAAGAACTGTCCCGTGTGTGGTTCCAAGTACCCACACATTGACGTCCATCCTGTGTGCAACAAGTGCCTGTCGCCGGACCACGACGAGGCCAACTGTATGGCCTGTTCCAGGTTTCGATCGAAGAAAACGATCAGGATGCGGCGCGTGGCGCGCCTCGAGGCCCAGCGATCGGCTCCAGCACCGGTGGACATCTTCGACGACGCGGAAGCGGACGAACAAGAGCTTCAACTGCAGATTTCACCTCCATCGGGGGTGGTCGAGTCCGACTACGAAGCGGACGTCGAAGGCCAAGACCTAGAGGAAGTCGTCGATGAGGTAGGGGACGACGACGAAGCATATGGGGCCATGGAAGATAGCTCGGAGGAAGAGCTATGCCCCGTTCGTACTCTTACAAAGGCTCAGGTCGAGGGATCGCCACACGGCCTTACCAAAGACCTTACACCAAGATCCACGGCCCCGCCTTCCGGCCCGGCTACGGCCACCTCAGCGGAGCCGCCATTATCAAAATCGAAACCGAAACTGAAACCCACGGTGTCGACGAAAACAAAGATGGCCGAGACGCCATCGAAACCGAAGACGTCTGCTCCACCATCGACGCCATCGTCTTCGGAGGCCTCGAAGCCACAGAAAGCTGTCGACCAGGCAAAGGTGCCAAAGGTGGTCAAGGAGCCAAGCTCGAAAAAGGCTGTCGAGCCGGTGTCACGCAAGGCAGTCGAGCCAAAATCCAAAAAGGCTGTCGAGTCTACCTCGGGCAAGTCTGCCGAGCCGAAAAGCAACAAGCCTGTCGAGACCAAGTCGGCCAAGGGCGCCGAGCCACGGTCTGGGGTCCCAACGCAAAAAGTCAAGGCAGCCGATCCGAAGCCGTCGGCGTCGACGTCTGCGGCCGTGGACAAAGATCGAAGCGCACCGGTCAAGGATACTCCTGCGCCTCGGACAAACAAACAGAAGTCATCGACGCTCGGGTCGTCCCCTGGGGGCGGACCGAGGTTATCGGTTGGGTCGACGAACCCATCCGCTTCCTTTACGAAGCAGGTCTCGGACTCCCTCAAGCGACTTAAGGACAAGGCTTCAGCGTCGGAACCGAAAACGCCTTCCGCACCAAAGCCGACTGCCCCACCGAAAAAGACTTCCATGCCGATCCTCTACACGTTACCGCCTAAGGTGGCGCCGAAGGCCTTCGCACCACGGTCGGTGCCCAAGGACTCTGAAGTGTCGAAGCCAACTCACACGGGTGGGAGTTTGAGTCATCGACAACCTTTATTAGAAGAGCGGTCGAGCATTTCATCGATGCCGACACCGGGAAGCTCACGCTTTATAAGAGGAAGATAACATCACAGCCTTTGGAGTCATTTACAATTCCTCTAAAACGCAAGAAGCCTGCACCAGAAACACCAGTACTGGTTGAACAGATTCTTCCACAGACTGGGAGGAGTGCAACACCTTCACCCACTTACTCTGATGGAGAGGAAGGGGAGCAGGATGAGGAGTACAATTTTCCTGCAAACACAGAGCCTGATGAGCAGCAGGACTCGTGGATGGACACAGGTGATCAAGGGGACCAGCAGACGGTCCATAACCCTCAGATTTATAACGTAAAAACGTCTCCCACTGAAGATTCTGCGGCATTTAATGCCTTAATTGAAAGGGCAGCTAAGAACCATGATGTGGAAATGCATGCTGACCCTGTGGAGGTTGACTTCCTTTTTGACACTTTCTCCACTGCTGAAAAGACTGTCAAGACTCTTCCAATGCTCAAAGGGGTCCTTAAGCATGCGGCAGACATTTTCAAGGAACCCACGAGGTCAAGGGTTGTCAATCCTAGAATAGAGAAAAAATACAGACCGGCACCTGGCGATCCAACCTACATAAAAGGCCAGTTGCCTTTGGACTCTTTGGTGGTCTCTAATGCCCGCAAGAGGGCGAACTCCCAAACCACGGGTGAAGCTCCTCCCCCAGACAAGGAGTCAAAAGTGCTGGAGGCATCGGGGAAGAGAGTAGCAGCTCAGGCGGCCAACATCTGGCGCATCTCAAACACGCAGGCACTGTTGGCCAGATACGATAGGGCACACTATGACACCCTAGAGCAGCTGATGCAACACCTTCCAGACCAGTTTAAAGAGGGAGCTGAAATGCTTATCCAGGAGGGAAAGCTCATCTCCAACGCTGCTATAAAGTGTGCGCTAGACGTTGCGGACACGGCAGCGAGAGCAATCAATACTAGTGTGATGTTGAGGCGTCAGGCATGGCTCCGCATCTCAGGGTTCAAGCCAGAGATACAGACTACTATCCTCAACCAGCCGGTTAACCCAGACAGGTTATTTGGTCCAGAGGTGGACACCACCCTGGAAAAGATCAAAAAAGATACTGAGACTGCCAAGTCCATGGTTGCTCTCCAGTCACAACAATTTAGAGGGAACACTTTTCGTCGCTCAGGCAATCGAGGTGTTAGCAGAGGACACATGTCGCAGCAGACGCCATTCAATAAAAGTGGTGCGCAATCCTCGTACACCAAGCAGGGCAGAGGTGGATACAGAGGAAACAGTGCCAAGGGTAGAGGCAGAGGCAACAACAGTTCCCATTCCTCTGCCACAAACAAACAGTGACTCCCTGTCACTGCCCCCCGACCATCCAACACCTGTCGGGGGGAGACTCCATCAGTTCCTGCCAGTCTGGAAGTCCATCACCACAGACAGGTGGGTCAGGAAACTTATCCAGTTCGGCTATTGTTTGGAGCTGACATCCACTCCACCAAACATACCCCCAAGACAACGTCCTATGTCAGCAGAGCACTTGCACTTATTGCAGCAAGAGGTTCTTGTGATGCTGCAAAAAGGCGCAATAAAGCTTGTGCCAGTGGAGGAAGAAGGCACAGGGGTTTATTCCCTGTACTTCTTAATCCCAAAAAAGGACGGCTCACTCAGACCGATTCTAGAACTACGCCCCCTGAACCAATACATTCTTTCAGAACACTTCCACATGTTAACACTGCAGCAGGCTCTTCCATTGTTAAACCAGGGAGACTTCCTCGCAACCTTGGACCTCAAGGATGCTTACTTTCACATACCACTCCATCCATCCCACAGGAAATACCTCAGGTTCACCATCCAAAACCGGCATTACCAGTTCAAGGTCCTCCCTTTCGGAGTCACCACTGCCCCCAGAGTGTTCACGAAATGTCTGGCGACAGTAGCGGCGCACCTCACAAGACAGAGCATACATGTCTACCCTTATCTAGACGACTGGCTGGTTCAAGCCAAGTCGGCCCAGCAGTGCGCCGCAGACATGTCCCACACCATTCACCTCCTTCACAGTGTGGGGTTTTCACTAAACTATCCAAAGTCGCACCTTAAGCCAGCCCATGTGCGGCAGTATTTAGGCGCGACGATAAATACTCTGGCAGCCACAGCTCAGCCAAACCCAGCGAGGATCGACAACATCCAGTCGCTAATCCAGAGGTTCAGACCGCAACACTCACTCCCAGCGAGAGTGTTCATGCAGTTGATAGGCATGATGGCCTCCTGCATCTTCATAGTCCCGCACGCACGGTTGCATATGGGTCCGCTCCAAGAATGCTTGGCGCATCAGTGGACTCAGGCTCAAGGACAGTCGAAAGACCTAGTGTTGGTGACCGGTCGGGCATACAACTCTCTGCATTGGTGGAATCCACACAACCTTTGCAAGGGCCGACCGTTCCAAGAGCCTGTTCCACAGATCATCCTAACAACGGACGCTTCTCTCCAGGGTTGGGGAGCTCATGTGCTCCACTACACGGTGCAGGGACTATGGACGACGCAGCAAAAGAAGATGCACATCAACTACCTAAAACTGATGGCAATCTTCATGGCAATCAAGTCCTTCAAGGTACATCTGTGCAACAAAGTCGTGTTGATCCGGACGGACAACATGACAGCCATGTACTACATCCAGAAGCAGGGAGGTACGCACTCTCCACAGTTGTCTCATCTGGCTCAGAGCATGTGGAAGTGGGCCATTCAGAGGAACATCTTCCTCATGGCGGAACACCTTCCTCATGGCGGAACACCTCCCGGGCAAGGACAATCAGATGGCGGATCTGCTCAGCAGGTTCAGCCACCAGATGCACGAGTGGGAGTTACATCCATCAGTACTCCGCCCGTACTTCCAGCAGTGGGGTCATCCAGAGATAGACCTGTTTGCCACAAGGGAAAACGCAAAATGCCGAAGCTTTGCCGCCAGGTTCCCTCATCCACAGTCGCAGGGCAATGCGATATGGATGAACTGGTCAGGCAGATTTGCGTACGCTTTTCCCCCAGCACCTCTCATTCCGCTGGTGGCAAAAAAGCTAAAGCAACACTCGATGACGCTCATCCTGGTTGCTCCAACGTGGGCACGCCAACCATGGTACACCACGTTTCTAGAACTCTCCGTGGTACCGCATCAAAGGCTGCACCTCACACCAAGGCTCTTGACGCAGAACCCTGGCGACATTCAGCATCCAGATCCGCAACAGCTCAATCTGGCGATCTGGCTCCTGAGGTCTTAGAGTTTGGCTACCTTAATTTGCCTCCTCAATGTATGGACATCATCCGGGAGGCGAGAAAGCCCACTACCAGAGCTTGCTATGCGGCAAAATGGAAGCGGTTTGTCATTTACTGTACAGAACACAATATCAACCCGCTAGATGCATCCATTCCTAATATCATCTGCTATTTGTTACATCTTTACAAATGCAATCTAGCATATGCTTCCATTCGGATACACTTATCCGCCATAGCGGCTTATCTCCAAAACAGGCAGCATCTCTCTGTTTTCAGGGTGCCTGCCATTAAAGCATTCCTAGAAGGGCTGAAGCGGGTCATCCCTCCCAGGACCCCACCGGCTCCTGTGTGGAACCTCAATGTGGTCCTCACCAGATTGATGGGTCCCCCGTTTGAGCCTCTACATTCATGTGAGATTCAGTTCTTGACATGGAAAGTGGCCTTTCTCATTGCCATCACGTCTCTGAGACGTGTTAGTGAGCTACAGGCGCTCACAATACAAGAGCCATTTATACAAATTCATTCAAACAGGGTGGTGCTGCGCACTAACCCCAAGTTTCTTCCTAAGGTGGTGTCGCAGTTTCATGTCAATCAAACCATCGAACTGCCCGCGTTCTTTCCAAACCCTGAAACTGTGGCAGAAAGAATGCTCCACACGCTTGATGTCAAAAGGGCGTTAATGTACTACATTGACAGAACCAAACATTTTAGAAAGACACATCAACTCTTTGTTGCCTTCTCAGCCCAGCACAAAGGCAACCCCATTTCCAAAGCAGGAATAGCCAGGTGGATCGTTAAGTGTATTCAGATTTGCTATCAGAAAGCTAAGCACACTTTAACGGTCCCCCCCCAGGGCACACTCCACACGCAAGTTGGGGGCCTCCGTGGCATTCCTAGGTAACATTCCTTTGGAAGACATTTGTAGAGCAGCCACATGGTCTACACCACACACGTTTACCAAACATTACTGTGTAGATGTGCATTCCAAACAGCAGGCACCTGTAGGACAGGCTGTTCTTAAAACACTTTTTCAGACTTCTGCAGCTGGCACGGGCGGCCGCCGTTAATAGAGGGACTGCTATGTATTCTATGCTATAGATATGAATTCAGCAGCCCAAATGCTTCGAACTGAATATGCTACTTACCAGTATGCATCTGTTCTTGGCATGTAGGGCTGCTGACATTCATATCGCCCGCCCTCCTCCCCGGCGCCTGTAGCGGCTGCAGAATTTACACTTACTCTTAGCATGGTCATCGCTCACACTGTTACACTCCATCTTCGCCACAATGGCTAAAAAACAATCTGGGGATGGAGTCGATGCCCATGCGCACTGTAGTCCAGGGGAGGAGCCGCCTATCTCGTGATACTTCGAAGACTCTTCCAGGACAACAATGTGCAATCATCCGGACCCAACACTAGGCGGCGATCTATGCTATAGATATGAATGTCAGCAGCCCTACATGCCAAGAACAGATGCATACTGGTAAGTAGCATATTCATTACTCCAGGTGGCCCGTGTTCCTTCACTGTTATCAGGTTTGACAGTGCTTCTCCCAGCTCTTGGGGCCTGTCCTGTCTCATTATTGTAGTTAATGTTTCTTCATTAGAAAATAACTCCTAGATGTAAAGCCCTGTAATATCCTCCAACACTAAATAAAACATTTAAAATAGAACTAGAATCTGATTACGAGGGAAATTGCTTGAAATTCTGGCCTTGGGTACAATCCGACAAGAAAAAAAGGCAGTTAGAAAATGTAAGAGAACAAGAGTAATTACACCTCTATTTTCTACTCAACGGGGTAATCGCTTTTTTACCGATATCACTGGAAGATCTGGATGGGATTTTATAATCTATTGAATTGAGGTTTGACCCTTTGCCTATAAAGATTTTCCATCTGGTTGTTGACACTCTTTGAACCTTCTTCTTTTGGAACTTTCCATCGCTTCTCTATATGCAACCATTGTGTTACCTCACTGGATAAAGGCTTTTATATTTCCTCTTCTGGAAAAAGTAGGAGCACGTTATTCTATTTCATACAACAGCAGATTTCCGTGCTTGTATTTTCTGCAAAACATATTGAGTGAGTGCGTCTCGTCCCACCACCCTCATTTTCTTCAGTCCATCTCTCTTTTGGGTGTAGTTTAAGCTTACAGCGACTCATGCTACTTAAATATGAGAAAAACATTCCGAAGATGATGGTTATGTTCTCTGGCATCATAGTGAGACATTAAAACTCCATCTATGATCGCTGCCCATAGATAAACTTTGTTCACTTCAAGCAAAATTGTTTATTTAAAGCACAATTCCAGACCCAACCACTAGATGGCAGAATAATACACAGCATGTAAATGTAGACAAAGTTCACGGTGCAAAACAATTGCTGCCACTAATGCTCCAGGCATACTCATTAAGGGCCACATGTATGAACATTTGCAATAGCGATTACCTAATTGTGATTTTCAGCGAATCGCAATTAGGTTATCGCTATTACAAATGTATGAAACTCCAAAAATGTCATATAGCGATTCGTAGGTGGTTGCAAATCGACCTACCTCATTGATATTAATGAGGTAGATCGCAATTTGCTACCCCCTTTGAATCGCTAAAATCACGGGGATGGTAGCCCGCTGGGGCCAGCAGACAACCATGTTAGTGAATGCTTTTAAATAAAGCATTTTTTTTTTAAATGCAGCCTGTTTTGCTTAAAGGAAAACGGTTTGCATTTTTTAAAAAAATGAATAGTTCACCTTCCATTTTTTCAGAGCAGTGGTCCTCAGGGGACCCTTCCCGTTTGTGAATGCTTGCAAAAACTTTTTTAAGAACAGGGAAGGGTCCCTTGAGGGCCCCTTCCTGTTTGGGAATGGGTGACCACCAACTTGTAGTTGGCGGTGGAATCGAATGTTTTGTGATCGCATTAAGGGTCACAAAAAATTCATACATACCGTTACGATTCGGTGAACACTCCCCTTCCAAATATCGGATTACCAAACCCATTTTGTGATTCAGTAACAGGTTACCGTATTGCAAAATAGGGTTTGATACTTGTGAAAAGCATTGTTTGCCTTCTGATTCTGGGAATTGGCCCATTTGCGAACGAGGAAATGCTTGATACATGTGGCCCTTATATTTTAATTCTACCATCTCCTGATGGAACTCCATTGGCTTCCCTTGCCAGCACTGTACCACCTTCAAAACAACTGCCCGCACCACCACTTACCTTGTAGATAGGCTCAGCATCGTTGGTGGCTCGCTGCACCCTGCAGCCAGGATACCATCAGACTGCTGACAAAGAAGGATAGAAATGTAAAAACAAGGCAGCAGGCTTTTTCCATATATGAACCGAGGGTCTGGATCACCATCCCTGCATCCATCAATAACGCCCCAATGCTGCTCCAATTTAGATAAGAGTCAAAAACTCACCTCTTTAAACAACATCAAATCGCAATGCATTAAGCATCTACAATCCAGCAACCTCTCCTGTCACTCGTTGACTTTCTCCTCTTATTTAGCCCGGTACAGCACTTGCTACCTTTTGGCTAGGTTTCTGCTATAATATTACTGTATACACACATACCAACATACATGCATCACCCAACACATGTTGTGAGAGTAGATAAAATGAATAGTCAAATTGTGAAGGAAAGCCTGAAGTTTATTATGGTCTGCAGCAGTGGATCCAATGTACTGAGGGATAAGTCATCTAATCCATGTCTACAAAGTTTATTGATAGTTAGGGTATACCGTTCATTGTACTGAACTTCCTCAATTTGGTAAGATGCATTTAACTTTTGGGCATTTTTCATTATGGTACTCAAACTTTACTGCAGTTTTGCTTTTGTCTCTCTTATACTTACTTGCTCAGACCTACAGCTATACCACAGTGAGACTCTAGAACTGATGTTGCAGCGCTGGACCAAACTGGAGCGAGATTTTCGCATGAAGAATGGACGTTATGACATTAGCAAGATTCCAGATATCTATGACTGCATTAAGTACGATGTTCAGCACAACAGCGCCTTGAAGCTGGAAGGCACTGAAGAACTCTTTAAGCTCTCTAAAGCGCTGGCAGACATGATAATCCCCCAGGTAATACTTGCAGCATCGAGTATGTTTGGCTGTATATTGAAGGAGTTATAATTGCACACAGAACTGCGGAAATTAAGCAAGTCTTTCTTGTTTAATGATCATTACAGAGTATTTCAGTTCCCGACTGAAAGGAAAGGGTTGTTTTTGTGGTCTATTTTCACTGTTGGTTTAGACAGGACCTACTGCAATTTGATTGTTTTACATTTACACGGAAACCAGTTGAAGACACCTAAATGAATGTCATAAAATACACATAGCAAGTCTTTTTTCTTCACTCTGAATTCTGACCATCTTTATGAAGTTAATGATGTGTCACTGCCAAGCATATTTGCAATAAGAAATATGTCACCTCTAGGTCAGTATTGTTATGCAGTTGTGTTCGTTATGTAATCAGTTGCATGTTCTCATAAATCATCCAATGGGCGGTTGCAAAGCAAAATAAAACATTGAGCAGTAGAGCATTTATGTACATCAGCTATGTATCTTTCTGTACTGACATATCTTTTCCTCTCAAGCTACAACTTGATATTATCATGCAACCTTGCATTATTCAAGCCAGGAACTTAAACTACTAAATTCTTCAGCTATCAGTATACCCGATTGCCTCATAAATTCGCTAGCATACACCGCCATCTCTAATTGAGCTACAGACACCACTTCCAATAAGTATATTCCTCTCCCCGTATCTCAAGTAATTAACGCTAGTGATACCACTGAGATTCTCAATCAATTAAAGGGGCTCTATTTTAATGCTCGGTCGATCCCGAAGCATGATTTGGAAATATGGAGCCTCTTGGAGCAAGAGAAACCAGATATCTATTTTATTACGGAATCTTGGCTCCACGAACATGCTTCCCCTGATGTGGCAACCGCATTTCCCGCAGAATATCATCTAATTAGATTAGACGTAGAAACCAAAAAAGGAGCCGGGATTGCGATAGTCACCAGGGAGGGATTCGGCATCACCACTTTGGACACCTCAACCACAGAAATGTCCAAAATGTTTATTTGTAAATGGACACTAAATCATAAGGAACCTGGAGAGAGCCTTAGTTTATAGGCCTCCACGCCGGAAAACTTATTTTATAAACTACTTACTGGAAAATATTGCCCCACATGTACTAGCTTCAGAATTTATTTTTCTAATTGGTGATTTAATTATCATGCAGAGCTGTTAACTGACCTAACAGTCAACTAGTGACACATTTGAACACACTATGACTATCCCAGATGGTGGTGGGTCCCACGCATCAGGCTGGCCATACTCTTGACCTTTTGTTTACCAACTCAACCAAGGTTGAAGTTGAATCCCCTTTCCCCCTGCTTTGGTCGGATCATAATCTGCTAAATTTCTCTCTACCAATAGACACTAAAAAATACTTTCCAATCACTGAATTCATATGGAGAAGTCCATGGCGTAAAGTTACACTAGCTACTTTTTCAGCTCACTTTAATTCTCCACAATTAGTGCACATTGAAAACATTGATGATGCTGTAATGGCCGTTGAGGACGCAATCTCATCGGCCTTGAACACAGTAGCACCTTTGTCAAGGGTGAAGGTCAGGCCTAGAGACTCACCCTGGTTCCCAGAAGCTTTGAAAGCCATGAAAATGTCTAGTAGGAACGCCCAAGCGTAGATGGAGCAAAACTAGGACCATAGAAGATTGTCAAAAATACAAGCAGATTCATCAAGTACTTAGATAGCAATAGACACGTCAAAAAGCTGTATTTCATTGACGGGATCAATAAAGACGCTGACTCCAATAAGAACCTTTATAAAATACTAAAGGAGTTTACAACTCCCACCTCTGCCCAGAACACCAATATACCATCACAAGAATGGGTTGATAAGCTGGCAACATTTTTTGATGAAAAGATCAAATCTATCCATAGATCCTTTCCAGTCTACGATCCAAAAATTAATCCTGATAAAAATTCAGCCACTAATCTGGTTCCCATTACCCCCCCCCCTCTTACAAGAACTTACTATGTTTACCTTAGATGGAGTCTCAATCGCTCTGGCAAAGATCAAATCAGGTTCTCCAGTTGATCCCTTCTCACCTCACTTCTTTCCAGCTATTGCCCCTGTGCTTAAAGGTAAGATTAGTGACCTATTAAATAGGTCACCAGCCCAAGCAAAGATCCCAGTTGGATGGCATGCAGCACATTTCAAACCCATCCTGAAAAAACCCTCTGCTGATTTAAAGGAACCCAACAACTATCGGCCTATCTTGTTGCTCCCATATTCCGGAAAGGTACTCGAATCCTTGATAAATAAACAGCTTACCATCCATTTGGAGAGTCATGGACTCCTTGATCCATCACAATCAGGGTGCAGGGCATCACACAGTACCGAAACATCTTTGGTGGAGGTGGTAGACAACATTAGACTTGCCTTAGACAATGGGCAGTCAGCCATGCTCGTCCTGTTGGATTTGTCGGCCTCGTTTGACACCATTTCACATGGCATCTTAGAACAGCGGCTATGGGAGAAGGGTGTCAGGGGCAAGGCCTTCGACTGGTTCAGAAATGATCTAATGGACCGAACAACCACAGTACGAGTTGGCACCCGGGCCTCGTGCCGTCGATCGGTAAGCATAGGAGTCGCTCAGGGTTCTATCCTAAATCCTATGCTTTTTAGGTTTCGCCCTGGCCGTAGCACCTGCGAAGCAGGTGCCCCGCCCAGGGCGAAATCTTATGTCCTACATATGGGGCTTTGGTCCCGCCTCTGTCTTCCATTGGCTAGCTCCATAAATGGAGGCTAGCCATTGGAAGAGATTGGCTGTCAATCACGCTTTCCCCATGAAAACGCGATTCGGGGGCGTTTCCGTGTGTTTTTTTAAGTCCCGCCCTCTCCTCTTCCCATTGGCTGGAATTTTACCTTCCAGCCAATGGGAATGGGAGAGCACGAAAAACACGCCCCCGAATCTGTCGGCCGGGACACCCCCGTGACGTCATTCCCCGGGCCGCGCTGGGATTGGCTGCCGGCCCGGGACCTGACTTGTTTCCAAAGCAATTGATACGTACATGCTTAGGTATTCCTATGTTGAGATGTCACAGCGGAACATACTGGGAACAACAGGAAGTTTTTTGTTCCTTTTTGGTTTGCATGTATCTAAATTTGGCTGCACTGGTCCAACTTGTTATAGCGATTAGCGCCCGAGTGGTGAGCGAGCATGAGAGGAAGAGAGAGGTGGAGCCCGCCGGGGCCACGCCCTCCCGGTGAGTCAGGCGTCCTGGCACACACCGGCCGGCTCTGGAGTGCTCTGTCCCGGTCTGAGGAGCCCACAGGAAGGTGACGGGGCGTCTCCATGACGACAGCGAGCTCGGTGTGAGGCCCAGGCCCTCGGCGTCTGTCTGAGGCCCCGGGCTCCGAGGCACGCGCGCCGTCTCAGCAGACCTCCCTTGCGCCGGCGCGAGCCTAGCAGCCCCGTGTGTACTCTCCGGCCCGAGGCAGGTGCGACGCCGTTCAGAGACGCACCTGTGCAACCTGTTTTTCCGGTGGAAACTTCTCTTCGTCCGAGGAGGTCCCCGAGCTTAGGAGTCGCTGCGGACCGGCCAGAGGGCGCCCGGGTCAGGGCGGAGGGTGCGCCACCCCCGTGCAAGCTCCGCAGAGGGCGCGCTGTGTTACTGCGGGGAGCCCCGTTGACCCCTCTGCTTGAGGTGGGCAGGCTGATTCATAGGAAGTTTTGGACCACAGACTCGCCTTGGACCGAGGTGGCGGCGGCGAGTGGATAGAAGCAGGTCTGCCCGGCACTGGGACGCCGGCACGGAAGGCTTAACTCTGAGCATTAGTGGAGGCCACCATGGAGGAAATGGAGAACTGCCTGAGCCCCGCGGCCCAGGACTTGGTAAGGAAGGAAGCGGAGCACATTTGCGGCCACCCAGGGGGGGTGCGAGGGGCCTGCGAGCAAACTGCGCTCTTACATTATATTAAGTGTGCTGGGGGCTTCTACCTCCACCACGGGTAAGGGCGCCCCTTTTGCAGTGCTCAGGGGGCCCTCCTTGGTGGTGGTGTAAAGGCAGGGCCCTTCAGGTTGTCTCTTAGAGTGTTAGAGTGCTGCGGGCCTGTATTGTGTAGTATTGAGTGTGCACTTCCTGTAGTGCTGAGGTTATCTGTCCTGCAGTGCCTTGGGTGTCTGTCATGTCGTGGCACTGAAGCTGTCTCTTCTGGCGCTCAGGATGTCTCGTCTTTAGTATTGCAGAGGCCTGAGTGCCTCTCTTCCTTAGTGAGACCGACTATCCTTTAGTGTTAAGAGTTCCCCTGCCTGTTGCTCCTGTGTTTCTGGCTGCATTGGGGCTTCTTCAATTGAGCTGAGGACTCACTAGTGCAGTGCTAAAGGGGCGCTTCTTTTATCGCTGCTGAGTCTGTCTCGCCTAGTGCTGCCGAGGACACACTTCTAGTGCTGAGGGCGTCTCTCCCGTGGCGCCAGGCATGGTCCTTCTGCTGTCCTAGGAGATCTCTCGTGAGGTTGTTAGGGTGACTGTACTGTAATGCTGGGGCTGAGGGGTGTAATATAGGGCGGGGCAGGGGTAGTTTTTCTTGAATTTCAGGAGCAAGGCTTGCAGTGCCCCACGTCATCTGTCACGTCGCCTCTGCCCTTGTTTTTATCGCAGTGTTTGCTCCATGCTGCTTGTAGTTTAGTTTTCCCGTTTACAGCTAGAGGTTTTGAAATACCAACGTGAAAAAGTTTGTAGAGTGAAAAGCTAGGATGGGCTGAGTGCGTCAATAGCTACGTGCGGGAGTCTTGTAGTTCCAGGGGTATTTCTGTAGTAGTGTAGCTGTTGACTGGTCTTGCCCTGATCTTGATTGCGACTGTCAGCCAGCCCTGGGTTCTCAGCCAGTGCATTAAGCCCACAGGCCCGCATGAGAACCGCGAAACTCCACATTCCAGCGCTGCTCGTCTGGTTGGCTGAAAAAACAGGACTGAGCCAAAGTCACCTTCATGACAAAGTGCCTCTTGACAGCCATGCTGGGGGGTTCTTTTGCAGTACTGGGAGTGCCTCTTATGGTGTCTGGGCTTTGTTGGTTCTGGTGTTGTCTGTCTGGTCAGTAAACTCCTGCCCAATTGCTACTGCACCTCAGTGGGTTAAAGCACATATAGCGTCAGTCTACCGAAGGAACTGTTTCATGGTGGTTACTGGCTGCATTCCTGGCTTCGGTGATTCATCATTTCACCATGTTGAATTCACTGACTTTGGCGCCCATACCACCGGTTAATAATTACTAAACAAATGTTTGCTTTTTATCATTCTCAAACTGGCCACAGTACGTCTCGGATGATGCCCCTGTCGGGCTTAGCATTTGCCAGATTGGATGGTTTCCATAGGCAGAGCTGCATTTTGCTAAAATAGAACCCTGGGCGGACACAAATGTGGCCCCCTTGCTAATGGTAGTGAATTAAATGAGGCTTCAAGGGGGCCTTTTGTGTACACTGGTCAGCACCTGGACGAGCAGGGACTGGTCCTTGAGCAAAAACATTCCTGGACCATGCTGCCTCTGCTTGTTTAATCCTACTGCTGCGGCGGATGGATAAGATAAGGATTAGCATGAATCACATTGGTCCTTCACCACCCTGAAAAACATGCTTTTCACTTGTGGTTTGTAAACATACTGGACTATACCTGCATAACAGCTCTTGGCTATCCTAAGATGATGTCACCAGTGACCCTCACCACAGGTCTGTAATACTCTAGCAGCTCTGTTACTCGAGCTTTAACCAATGCTAGACTGAGGAAGGAGGGTGGGAGCCTCGGCCAGCAATAACAGTCACGGGAAGAGCCTTGAGTTCTTTGCAATGGAACCTGCCAGGGGAATGTCCATGGTCCAGCTTAATTAAAGCATTTCAATCACGTTTGCTTTCTAAGTCAGTCTCCCTATGTGGGAGTGCCATAGGAGCCCCCAGCTGGCTGCCAACCTAACTAATAAGATCCAGTCGGAGGTCTTGCGGTGGGGTGGGGTGTTGTGTGTGTGTTTAAAGGGCCAAAATTGACTTACATATTGTTGGCCCCTAACCCTAATAGTAACAGAGAGATTTTTAAAAAAACGATGGAGTACTCAAGTCAGTCTTATGTCAGGGAGGTAGCTTCGGGGGGGGGGATGTTTGGTGTGTTTCACCCCCCCTAATAAATGTATTTTCAAGTAAATAGTTAGGTACCGGTGCTTTCGGTCAGGTATGGTGATGTGTCTCTCGGATTTCGCATGCACACAGACAAAAAACACACACTCTCCCTCGGTTTCGAAAGTCTTAAACAATTTGGCTAGTTTACAAAATATTGTGTTTTCCCTTACTCAGTACCCCTATCAAGCTGTATTCTTCTCCCTTTTCACTACCCCTTAAGCCCCTCTCCTGTGCCCTGCTTGTTCTAGAATGTATTTTATCATTATATGCCTGTGCCATTGTTGGAAAACCTGAAGCTCACCCCCCCTCGGTCTTACTGACCAAGCTACGTACCCTGTTCAGGTTAATAACTTAAGCATCTCAACCCGTCACGCTTTCCCTCTTTGTTCTATCTGAACCATATTAGCCCGCTGCAGTGCCAATGTCCCTTGTTCCCTTCTGTCCGCTGACCCTGTGGGTTGGAGGGGAAACCCCATCTGCGGTGATCCCGAATTTTCTCACCTAACATCCTTTGTCTTCTGTGTCAGTCAGTATATTGTTTTTCACACTGTACTGTAGACGCCCCGGCTTCAATGAGGCCGGATACAACTTTACAATGTGGTAACGAGGGGCGGTCAGCGTCACTCCACTGACCTTCATTAGCTCGGTGGGTTACTGGAGGGGCGCGCTGTGAGGGGTAGGGGGGTGCATGACAAGCTGTCTGACATATGGTTAAGAGCCGCGCATGTGCGCACTGCTCCAGAGTGTGTGCGTGTGTGACTGCTCCAGTGTGTGCGTGCATGTGACTGCTCCAGAGTGTGTGTGTGTGTGACTGCTCCTGGGTGTGTGTGACTTTTCCAGGGTGTGTGTGTATGTGACTGCTCCAGAGTGTGTGTGTGTGTATGTGACTGCTCCAGAGTGTGTGTGTGTGTGTATGTGACTGCTCCAGAGTGTGTGTGTGTGTATGTGACTGCTCCAGAGTGTGTGTGTGTGTGTATGTGACTGCTCCAGAGTGTGTGTGTGTGTATGTGACTGCTCCAGAGTGTGTGTGTGTGTGTATGTGACTGCTCCAGTGTGTGTGTGTGTGTGTGACTGCTCCAGTGGGTGTGTGTATGTGACTGTTCTGGTTGTGTGTGTGTGTGGGGCTCTGGGTGTGTATGTGTGGCTCTGGGTGTGGCTGGCTCTGGGTGTGTGTGGCTGGCTCTGGGTGTGTGTGTGTGGCTCTGGGTGTGTGTGTGTGTGTGTGGTAGTAATTGCTGTCTGCTGAGCTCGTCCGTAGGGTACAATAGTTCTCACATTTGCGAGAGATTAAGCTATTGGCAATGTAAATGACAATGCCATTTATTTACCTGTTTTCAAAACCAACACATAAATACAAATTTTGTCATTTACAATGCCAATAGCTCTAACCTCTCCAAAGGCGAAACCGTTGCATTGTAAATGCTTGTTTTTTTTATAATCTTTTTATTGAAATTAAAGAAACAAACAAGGCAATAAATACAATACAGTAGGATATCTGTCCGAATGAGGAATGAAAAAGCAATACAGTAAGGTATACAGACAATATTAGGGGAGGGAAGCAGGGGAGAGACGAGTTCCAGACAAAATATGCATGATACAATACAAGGAATGGCAGGTCAGGGGGAAAGTGGAACTTCAGGAATATCCACAAGAGGAGGAGTGCAAATGTCTCCACGGTAAACGTTCCAATGACCCCAGATCTTGCCCCATTTCCTGGGTCGCCCCCATGCCACATAGACCGTCTTCTCCCTAAACATGCACCAATCCATGTTTTCCATCCATGTCTCGACCGTGGGTGGCCTTTGGGAACCCCACAACTGCGCTATGTCTCTCTTAGCTACCATATTTCCCAGGGTCGCCCACTGGATCTGCGTTACATCATAGTCAGTTGGTTCCCAAACATTCAGGAGACAACGTCTGGCCTCGGGCAGCAGGGCAACGCCGGTAGCTTCCTTCATCTTATTGTGTATCCCAGTCCAAAAAGCAGCTACTTCATGACACTCCCAAATTATATGCAGAAACGTCCCAAGCAGCCCACAGCCACGCTTGCACAGACCATCCTCTGAATAACCCTTTCTAACCAAACGGGGGCCAGTCATATAAATTCTGTGCAGGATTTTAAGTTGCACCAACCGGAGACGGGCCGAAATCGCGACCTCCTTAGGAGAAGAGACCGCAGACTGCCAATCCTCATCATCCAATTCAAGGCCATCTCGGGTCCATACGTCCCGGAGCTGCACCAACAGATCAGTCCTATCGTTAATCAGTTTTTTGTAGATCAAAGAGATATTACTATCTGGCACATGACCATCCAGTATTCTATCCTCAAGCGGAGAAGACTCCGGAATCTCCACACCCTCAGGAAAAACAGACTGCAAGGCATGGCGGACCTGAGCATACCGAAAATATTCCCTTTCACTCAGTTGGAACTCAGGTTTTAATCTTGCCCTTAACCCAGAGGTCACTCACCTTACTAACGCCAATCATATCCCATTTCTCAAATCCTTTCGTTTTCCACAAGTTACCCAGCTTCTCGGAAGCAAAAAGCGGGGTCGCTCGGGTCAGTCGATCCTTCCAACCCATCGCACTATTCGCACAGTTCCATACCCGTACCGCAATCTTTGTAGGCCCCGAGAGCTTACCTCCAGCCAACCTCGAATAGAGCGCTCTATATTAATCGCCCCCGGCAACAACCACCTGTCCATTGCAAACGTGGGGTTCAATTCGGGACCATACATGCCATGATTAATGGCCCCCAATTGCTGACGCCCAGTAATATCGTTTGATGTCAGGGAGAGCGATACCACCATCATACCATGGAAGCGTCAGCTTGGCGAGGGCGAGACCCTCCACCGCCCGAAAATAGCCCGCAGGAATTACATCAAAGGTGTTCTGAAGAGCATACAGAAAGCGTGGCAATGACACCATCTTAAAAAGAGCCGAGCGGCGAAAGCAGCAGCTTGCGCCAGCCCACCACGTCTAGTTTCATTTTTTTTTTTTTATATATTTTTTTATTTTCCATACAGCACAAAATTTTAAACAGAACGCCTACATTCCAAAACCATAGATTGATAAGCGCAAACATAAACATAGTCATGATAATACTTCATCTCTGACACATACATAACGAAAAAAGAGCAAGAAAGCAAGATATTCTATTTACAAACATTTCCTACACGTCACCAGAATACTATCCCAACCCCGCTCTCCAATTACTAACCGGTTCCCAAATTCGAATTCCCAGCTGCCTTTTTTTCCTGCCTTTCCTTGCATAGATAGGTTTTTCTAAGTTATATGCTGCTAGCAAATTAGACAACCATATTTGCAACCCTGGGGGATTCTTATCCAACCAAGCCCTGGCAATGCATAGCCTATACACTGCCATGGCAACAAAAATGAATTCCCGCTGTGGGATACCATCCTCGGGAACAACTCCTAACAATATATGTACAGGTCTAAGACTTATCTTAATATTTAGAGAAGCCTCGAAGAAGGTCTCTATATCCTTTAAGAATGTATGAAGCTGTGGGCATAGTGCAAACATATGTATTATATCTGCTTCTCCTGAGTTGCACCGCGGGCAGGTAGTGCCTGTAGTCCCACCCCATTTCGCTATCCTGGCCGGGGTATAGTAAAGTGAGTAAAGGGTTTTATAGTGTTGCGACTGCAGCGACGCAGAGCATAAAACTGTCCGTCCTAACTCCAATGAGTCCTGAAACCACCCTAAATCGCCCTCCAGTTTCTCTGCCCATTTCTCACTGTGCTTATCAATATCATCCTGCTTTGTATCCAAGAGACTGGCATAGAAGCTTCGTATCGAACAATCCCCCCCTAGCCTTATTTTCTCAATGATCTCAATTGTGTTAAACCCCACCTGCCCCCCGTGCTTATTCCCTAGATAACTCCTTATCTGTAGGTACTTAAAAAAGTCCTGCCTATCCAATCCGTACCTGTCCCTTAAGGCTGAGAATAATACAAATCCCTCAGAGTTCCTAACATCTCCAATCTGAGCGATTCCCTTAGCCGCCCACCTTTCCATTGTCATATCTCCAAATATCTCTACCGGAAAAGATCTATTTTTAACCAACTTTGTATACCGGTTAAATCTCCCTATGCCCAATTTTTTCATAAAAGCACCCCATACCTTAATACCTGCCTCGACTGTCTTAAACCTGGTTCTTTTATAATATCCATACTCTGTACATTTTAAAAAACAATTTTCCACATCCTCCCCCAGAACAGCAGCATAAATTCTAGAAGAGCAATCTGTTATTCTTTGATCTAACCCCCCTCCTCCTATAAGTCCTTGCATATACTGGATTGCTGCAGCCCAATAATATAATCTGAAATCCGGTGCCCCCCATCTCTTTCTCTCGGTAGTGTCATGAACCTGTATGCTCTGTGGGTCTTGCCCTGTGCCCAAATAAATCTATTGAGGATACCTTCCAGTATGTTGAACCATTTTGCTTCAAAAAAGAGAGGGATTGCCCTAAAATTATACAAAAATTTAGGCAGTATAAGCATCTTAATTATATCCGTGCACCCCATTAGAGAAAGATGGAGGTTATTTAGCCGTTCCAAATCGAGTTTTACACTTGCCATCAATGGAGCCATATTGTTCTGCACAACAACTTCAACATCCGCCGATATTGCCACTCCCAAGTATACTGCTGAGGCTACAACTCTTGGGTCCATCCCCCCTTGAACATGCTGATTACAAATTATCTGGGTCTTAGATTTATTCAGGCTGTAACCAGAAACCTGGCCAAAATTCTGAGCCTCTATCTCCACCTCCCTAATAGCACCCTCCGGGCTAGATGTTAAAATGGCTACATCGTCTGCATAAGCCAGCGTTTTTGCTTCGCAGCCATTCAAACACAATCTGGGGATCCCTTGGTTACCTTCCAATTTGCGCAAAAGGGATCTAAATATAGCGCAAATAGGAGAGGAGATGATGGACAGCCCTGTCTGGTTCCTCTTTCTATTTTGACCGCTGCTGAGTGCCCTCTATTGACCCTAATTCTAGCCGATGGATTTTTATATAAGGTTTTCATTGCTTTAATAAACCCTTCACCTATTCCGCTCCACCTTAGGGTACCCCATAAATATTCCCAGGAGACCCTATCGAATGCCTTCTCGGCGTCGAGAAATAGTGCCGCTATAGGGTCTCCCAGA
The DNA here is from genome assembly GCF_964261635.1 of Lissotriton helveticus. NCBI lineage: Eukaryota > Metazoa > Chordata > Amphibia > Caudata > Salamandridae > Lissotriton > Lissotriton helveticus. Next base: position 2,110,989,913 of record NC_136061.1, read on the forward strand.
ATTCCTGCTGCGTCAAACATTGTAATCACCTGCCTGGTGTGTTGTGTGGTCCCTTTACCCGGTATAAATCCATGTTGTGAACTGATTACTAAGCTCTTGATTATCCCTGCAAGTCTCTTGGCCAATATTTTTGAATAAACTTTAACATCGGCGTTCATGAGGGTGATTGGTCTATAAGAGCCAGGCTGATCTAACGGTTTCCCTTTCTTAGGAATCACTACTATATCTGCTCCTCCCCATGAATCAGGAATTGCTTCTCCCAGTTGTGCTTGCCTCATCATATTGAACATACCTGCACCTATTACTCCCTGAAATGTTTTATAGAATTCCACCGGCAGTTGATCGGGACCGGCGGCTTTACCTGATGGTAAGGTACTTAAAGCCCATAGAAATTCCTCCACCTTAAAGGGCGCTTCTAATTCCCCCTTACATTCCGCGGTACTGAGCGGCGGTGTGACACCCCTTAAGTACCCCTCAATCTCTGAGAGCCCTCCCACCCTGTCCGCCCGGTATAGGGATGCATAAAACTGCCTAAAGACTTCCCTCACTCCCTCAACCCCTACCACCCTATGCCCTTGAGCATCTGTGATCTCCGAGATATCTGTTGCTGCGAGCCTCTGCCTAGTTCGAACCGCCAACAGATGTCCTACCTTTTCACTAAGCTCATATACCCCTTCCTTTCTAATTAAGTAATTCTCTGCTGCCTTACTGGATATATGCTCTGTGGCTGCTGCTTTAAGGGAAACAATTCTAAGTAAGTGTGTTTCTAGCGACAACCGCTGTCGGATGGCTATCACCAACTCCTCTTCAGCTTCCATCAGTTTTTTATTTATCCTCTATCCTGGCTTTCTCTCTTTTTTGCGCTGAGAGTACATAGCTCATAGTTTCCCCCCGGACACTGGCCTTAAACGAATCCCAGACCACCCCTGGAGCAGCTGTTCCTCTGTTAATATCCAGAAAACTCCTGATCCAACCTTCCATATACTCCCTATATCCCTCATCCTTGAGGAGAGCTCTCTCAAAGGTCCATTGTCTTTCCTTCCTCTGATCTTGACCTATTACAATAGATAAAACTAAAGGGCTATGATCAGATACCACGCGGGGATGTTTTTCCATCTTTGCTCCCTTCAGCAAGGACCCAGAAACCAAAAAATAATCTAATCTGACCAAAACTCTATGGGGGGCAGAATAAAATGTGCTGCCATCTCTATTTGGATAAATCTTGACCCAAGGATCGATCAGAGAATTGTGGATAACCAGATCAGATAATGCTCTATACACTCTCCTTTTCCTACCTGGATAATATCCTCCCACCTGTGAAAATGTACTTTTAGGATCGTGTAGGTTAAAATCCCCACAAATAACTATTGGCTCTACCCAGTGTGCCAATTCCATATTCAAATACTGAAGAATCTCTGGATCATCCTCCGTTGATCCGTAGACCGTAGCAAGGGTGAATTTCTCCCCTTTAAAGGTTAATTCTAGAATCACCCATCGACCACCCTCGTCCTCCTTTTTCCTAATCACAACAACATCCCCAGTCCTCCCCAATATAGCCACTCCCCTATTCCTAGAGCCTTGCTTAGAGTTTGCAAGAAGAGCAAATCCCAATTGTCCCAAAAGATAGCTTTTTGATACCCCAATATGCGTTTCTTGCAAGCATACTAAATCCAATCGAAGAATTTTCAACAGTGCCGCCACCCTGAGTCTTTTATTTACATCGTTTAAACCACAGATATTTATGGTAGCAATCCTACAACACATTAAGATTTTATAATCATTTCCCCATGGGCTGGAGTCCCTTCCATACCTGATAATAACCAACCCCTCATGTTATTTCTCAAATTAAGACCGTCACTTGATTGCATATATTGTATTTTCATGACCAAGTACTGTGTTTGCTGTTTTGCTTGTGAACTACTCTGTCCTCTCTTGTGCTGAACCAACCAGTGCCACCCAATTCTTATCAACAATTTCTTCCCCCCTTGACCCCCTAACCCCCCATGTCCCTCCCTACCCCCCCTTCCTGATCCTACCCCCTCCCCCCCTCTATGGGCAAATAGGTCAAATAGACCTATATGTGGTTGCTACAGTGTGTGGAAGTCGCTAACCTCCCTCTCTGACCCCCCCCCCCTGAAACCTTGTAATCCCTGTGCTCCCCCCTTAGACAAAATACCCAAGCCTTGGCGTCCTATTTCATATCCTTAGGCACTTCAGCCAAGCGCCTCCTTTTTAACCTCCTTTCTGTGACTTTACTTGCTCCAAAAACTTTTGAGCTTTGATTTCTGACCAAAACATTTCTACGTTCCCTCTTGTAACCACCTTTAGTCTTGCTGGAAATAGCAGGTAAGCCTCAGAGCCCAGTGCTTGAAACTGCTTGATAAGCCGCCTCAACCTCCACCTCCTCTCTACGGTGACATGGCAGAAGTCCGGCCTGGCAAAAAAGGAGGTACCCTCGAATGATCGTCTGCTATCTGGCCTTGCTTTCTCCATAATCTCTTCTCTAAGGAGATAATTCCCAACATATATCAGAATTGCTCTGGGAAGAGGTGGTTTACCTGTCTGGTCCCCTCCTCCCCGTCCTTTCCTGATTGCAAAGGGAAACCTATGTGCACGCTGTATCTCCCTTTCCCACTGCCAGTTTGATTCCGGAAAAGCCCCACGAAGCAAATTTACGACAAATTTCAATATGTTCTGACCCTCTGTCCCTTCTTCCACGCCCAAGAGGCGAATGTTATTCCGCCGCTGGCGGTTTTCAAACTCCTCCATTTTCCAAAGCATATCATCGGTTACCTTTTCCTGGTTGACTTTAAACTCCTGCCAAGCTCCCATGTCGTCCCCCAGTCTTCCTGTTCTCTCTTCAACCTCAGTAACCCTATTTGCCATACCCTCATACAATTTATTGACTTTCTTCAGAGTATTATGCAGTTTCTTCGTGGCATGTCTGGCCCTTCGACTTTCGGCCCTGGCCTCCCCTTGGATCTGTTTCAGTGTGTTAGTTATTGCATCCAAAGGGGCCTGAAGCTGTGATGAATTAGTCTCCTCGTAGGTCTGCGAGGTGGCCGAGTAGTCCCATACAAGCTTTTTACCCCCTCTGGTAGGAGACCCTGAACCCGAGGTCTGTTTTTTCCCTTTGGTCCATCTCTATTTCTGTGTACTTTCTTTTCCTGATAAGCTGGAATCCGATAGTGAGCCATCATCCTCTCCCTCTGTCCCAGTCTCACTTGTAGCTGAGACATCCGTATCCTCGTTCACAGAGTAAAAGCAGTCCCCCTCTGCTGAGCCTCCTTCTGCGCCATCCGCCACCTCCACGCTATTAGGTAACAAAGACTTCTTGCTAACCAGGCTGACATTACTGCCCCACGACCCCCCTGCCTTCAGCTCAGCCTCAACCTGCATAAGGGCGTCCAGCATATCAGTGTTCCCTGCTATACCGGTCCCTATAGCCTCATTCATGCCCTTATCAACAAGTGCCAATGCTCCTCCAATGTGGGTAGTCTTACCCGAGTTCCTGCCAGTCTCAGGGGTTGCGGAAGGCGCCGTTGTCCTGCTTATCCTTGATGGGCTACCTACGAGCTCTCCGCCATCGCCACCGCCGCCTCCTCCGCCTCCATGCAATTCTGGGGCCGAGTCTGTATGCGAGCGTTGCCTAGCAAGGTCCAAAGCCCCGTCCGCGTCCAAGGTAGCGCCCTCTGCAGCGTCCTCGAGGACGCCTTCAGTACGGGAAAAACTTTCCTCTAGCCTCTGCCCGCTTTTCGGAGTAAACGCTTCCGTCAGAGTGGGCTGTCGGAGCCTCGTAACAGCGCTCCCGCCTTCTGTTTCTCTGCGTCCGATGCAGCTGTGGGTGTCCCATCATCGGGCTGCTCCCCCCTTGCTGACGCTTTGCTTCGGACTTCTGTTTTTTTCCCTTTGATCGCTGGGAACGGAACAGCGGTCTTCCGTGTTGCACCCGCTTTCAAGGTCGCTGGTACTGGTGTAACCTCCTTCCTTACGACATCTTGAGGTTGTTTACTTGCAATACAGTCCAGGAGAGGCTTCCCCTTCTCTCTGTCCTTTTCTGATCGCTGCGGTCGCGGAGGCATCCTCCTAAGACACTTCGCCTCCTGAGCAACTCCAAGGATTCCAAAGCCCCTATCCGCGTTCGGATGTAGGACCCTGAATTTAAGTCTTTTGAAGATGGCTTTTTTCAGAGCCTCATAGCAACGAAGGCTCTCCTTGATCAAGCGCCCAAACATCAGTGGGGAGCACACATCCTAAGGTAAGAACCATCAGGGGGGATACAGAGGAGAGAGGTCTAGCAGCGACTGCTCACCACAACCTGTTGGCAGCCATCTTGCCTCTTCTGAAAAACGGCACTTCATTCAGAAAGCACCACGTCTAGTTTCAACTGGTTTAGCGGTGGGAGCAAATTCCGTTCGTATCGGACAACCGGGTTCAGCGATACATAAACCCCTAGATACTTAAAACCCGTCTGTGCAACCTGGATGGGACAACCGCGCGGCAAAAGGGGGACATCTCCCGAGAGGACGTATAAGTAAGATTTAGTCCAGTTGATAATCAGGCCAGAATTCCTACCAAAAGAGGTGAGGACATCAAACAAAACAATTAACGATTTTCGGGGCGACGTCAGGTACAACAGTATATCGTCTGCGTAGAGCGAGATACGATCTTCAAAGTCTGGGGCCCACTGAATACCCCTCATCGACGGTTCCCATCTAATCCAGGCAGCAAGAGGCTCAAGAGCAAGGGCAAACAGGAGCAGCGACAATGGACAACCCTGTCGTGTACCTCTCCCGAGAACGAAAGGCTCAGAGACCCGACCGTTCACCACAATCTGCGGCAATGGGTCCTCAAAAAGGAGTCTCACCCAGCCAATGAAGCCAGGACCGAAACCAAACTTGGCAAGTACGGCCCACAAATACGGCCACTCCACAGTATCAAAAGCCATCGTGGCATCCAAGGAAGCCGGCTCACGCAATGACGCAGTCCTCGCGAGGACACCATGCAAACATCGCAGATTCAGGGCCGTATTCCGATGCGGGATGAAACCGGATTGATCCGGATGAATCAAATCACTAATCACCTTTATTATACGATTGGCCAATAATTTAGCAAGAATCTTGGGTTCCGCGTTAAGGAGTGATATCGGCCTATAAGAGGCACAGCGGTCTCTTGGCTTCCCTTCCTTATGAATCACCACAATGGTCGCAAGACGCTGATCACGGGGAAGGGAGCCCCTATCTCGCGATTCTAGGAACATGTCACGAAGATACGGCGCCATTTTGTCGGGGCGCAATTTATAAAGTTCAATGGGGAGACCATTAGGACCCATCGCCTTCCCCGAACGAATGGAACGGATAGCGAGAGCCACCTCATCAGCTATTATTACTGCATCCATCAAATCTCTGTCGGAATCAGACAAACTGGGCAATGCAGTGTCGCGCAATAATAAATGTGAATCTTCCTCCGGCCTATCAGATACGGGGGAGTATACGTCCTGGAAATGCTCCGCAAAACTCTGTACTATCTCCTCGGGTTCAGTCACACGCATACCATTCACTCTCTCAATCACAGGAACCAAACGACTCGCCCTCTCTTTCTTATCCAACCATGCTATCAGTTTACCCGCTTTATCCCCGACATCATATAATCGGCCCTGCTGCTCCCTGCTCATGACTTTCGCAGCATCCGTCACCACAGCCTTGTATTCAAGTTGTTTAAGACGCAAAACATGCATCTTCCCACGGGTGACACCCAGTTCCAGATCACGCTCTAGTTCGGCAATCTCTGCCTCAAGGCTAACCACCTCCTCATTCTTACTCTTCTTAGCGCCAGCAATCAATGACAACGCCTGACCTCGGATGACCGTCTTAAAAGATTCCCAGAGCGAGACCGCCGAAGACACTGATCCCTCATTCTCAACAAAATACTGGTCAAGAGATTTGACCAAAGCAGCGCTGGTCTTAGGGTTACGGAGATACCATGGATTGATCGGGGCTACTCGCCCCTCTGCACCTACACCCGACTCCATCCGAAGCCACAGCGGAGTGTGATCGGATATTCCCCGAGCCTGATGTCGAACATCAGTAACGGAGGGGGCCTGCGCAGCTGGCATTAAGATGTAATCAATCCTGGAAAGGCTACCGTGTGCACCCGAGTGGAAAGTGCATTGGTTCTGGGCCGGATGCAGCAATCTCCAACAATCCACCAACCCCAGTGTATCTATAAAACCGCTAAGCCAATTCTGTGACCCTGTGAGGTCCCTGGGCGGGTGTCGATCTTCCCTACCAGCGACAACCGAGTTAAAGTCTCCGCCCATGACCAGAGTCCCCTCAGGAAGTCCCAATACTACTCGCCCCAAGTCCGCAAAAGTTGTCGACTGTAAACCTGGGGGAACGTAGACCGAGAGCAAGGATACAGTTCTACCCTCCCACTGTCCAGTGAGAGCTACATAGCGCCCTCTATCATCCCGGACCGTTGCATCTATTTCCAAGGGGAGAGAACTCATAATTAGGATACCCACCCCTCTGGATCTAGAGGAGAACCCCGCGGGCAACCAGACGATACCCTCTCCGGTTCATGGCATGACAGGTGTTTCCGATCAAATGTGTTTCCTGCAACAATACCACATCAGGGGAAAGCCGTTTCAATAGTTGTAACACAACCCCTCGTTTTATCCTGTCCCCCAACCCATTCACATTCCAACTCATTAGTCTCAATCCCCTACCCACCATCCCGAAAGTGAAAGCAGATCCAACCCCCCTCGGAGCTCGGTATTCAAATCAAATGATAGAACAATACATTGCCTTGTACGGAAACAAAACACACCCAAATGAACACTCCCCCACCCCCAAACCAAAAACCTGTTACAAACCCCCCCCACCCTGCACCCCTGCGTAAGACTAAGTAGCCACCCCAACTTGCAGTGTGCCTGTCGCCCTGACATCAAACTAATCTACAATAAGAACCCCAGAGGAGGAAAGATTCCCACCAATCGCCCTGCCACCCCCGGGTATGACACATCAAATCACACAATAAAAAGTCATCGAACCACAGTCAGGGCTATCAGCAAAGTTCAGAGACCGGAAACCATGCTCCTATTCCTGCTCCATCGGACCGTCCTCCGCTCCTCCAGAATTTTCCTCTCGGCCACGTTGGTGAGGCAAAGTGTCGAGCCGGTCTCCCACCACCTCTGGACGATCAAAGAAGTATGTCCGTTCCTCGAATTCAATGCGCAACTTGGCTGGAAAAAGCATTGCGTATTTCAGTCCCATCTCCCTCAGTCGTCGTTTAACACCCAGAAATCCTAGTCTTTGCTTTTGGACTGTCTGTGTAAAGTCCGGGTAGAAACTTACAGTGGTGTTTTCGTATTTCATGGGTCCACCCACCCGCGAGGCCTGCAGGATAGCGTCTCTATCTCTGAAGTTAAAGATTCTGGCGATGATGGGCGCGCGGCGGGGCACCCAACTTCGGTTTACCACCCGGTACTCTGTGGGCGCGTTCAACTGCAAAGAACTTGCTCAGTCCTTTAGGTGCAAGGTGCTTAATTATAAGATCTTCAACAAAAAGATCAGCCGCCGGATACTCCGACTTCTCCGGGACCCCAATAATGCGTACATTGTTACGCCAGGCCCTACTTTCAAAGTCCTCCAACCGGCAGGCAAAAAGATCATTGGAGGTTCGCTGGTTGCGGACCTCTGTCTACAAGTCGGACACATCACTCGTCAGGCTGGAAGTCTTCAGATCTAAAGATTTGACTTTCTCATTAGTTTTTGATAAATCCGTGCAGATCAAATTGACATCGATCGAAACAGTGTCCAGCTTGTGGGCAAGAGTCTCAAATTGTTGGCCGATGGAGGCCTTCATCCCGTCAAGGGCGCCCATGACGTCTTGCAAGGTCAATTCCGCCGATGAGGCCGGGTCCTCCCTAGTACCTTCAAATGATCTACTCGGTCCACTGGGGGATCCTTTGGATTGGGCATACCGATCCATGTTGTTTGCTTGGGTATAACCACCTCGCCGACTGGTCTTGGACTTTTGCTTGTCTCCATCAAGTCTGGCCGCCATCACGGATAAGGAGACCCCCAGAAGCAGTGGGCAACGAGAGAAGATGGCCGCACCGGGAACCGCAACAAAACTATCAGCGGCAACCAGAGGGCACAGCCCGTCCAGGCCCAGTATACACACTCAGGACAGCACCCATTATCGCCGCGCAGTCCAATAGCTTTCTGCTCGCATAGGCTCGCCCTCAGAAAGGATCAGACTGAAGCCTCAAAAGCGAAAGTGAAAGTCCAAATCAGTACGACAGTCCGTATCCCCTCAGGCCGCTGTTGTTCAACTTCTGGGCACCATGCCAACTCGAGCCCCAGGCAACTCCGAGGGGCAGGCCGCAATATTCAAATCGTTTTTATTCCGGTTCCGGAGGTCAGATTCAAATTTGGACAACGGTTACCGCCTCAGCTATGGCTTGTCTTCAATAACCCGTCAACGTAATCAGGATAATTGTCAGGATAGATGCGGGAGGTTGGGGGGGTCTCGGGAGCCCTGTGCTCACGCGGCCTTCTTGGTTGCGTGCGAAGCTCCTCCCCTCAATCCTATGCTTTTTAATCTGTATTTGACACCTCTGGCCAGGATAATCGGGTCCTATGGTTTTGAAGTGGTGTCATATGCTGATGACAAACAACTACTGATTACCCTAGGCCCTGACCCCTTTGACACAAAGGTTAGTTTTAAAGACTGCATGACCCATATTGATCATTGGATGTGTACTAATCACTTACAGCTAAACGGATTAAGACAGAGGTCATCCTTTTTGGTAAGGCAGATGAACACTGGTCCTGAAATTGGGCCTGTGTCCATCGCCCAAATCTGTAGTAGTAAATCTTTGAGCTATCATTGATAATCAGCTGTCTATGAAAAACTATATTTGTCACAAAATCGGCATTTGTTATGGCAGTTTTTAATGGATTCCTATTGAATCCAGAAAACCGCTGGTCCAGGGACTTATCATTAGCCGTATTGACTATGGTAATGCCCTGTTAGCCTCCATAAATGAGGAGCACTACTCCAGGCTTCAAGTTTTGCAGGACACAGCGGCTAGACTAGTGTTAAACCTTCCTACAAGAGCTCCATCAGGGCCTAGTTTGAAGATCCTCCATTGGCTCCCGATAAAAAAGCGTTGTCGCTTTAAAATCCTTTGTCTTGTTCATAGGAGTACGTATGGAACCGGGCTCAAGTCCAGTTCTAAATGTCTCTTTGCCCCTCATAGGTTCCGCACTGTTAGAAGCGGCGTTCGATCTTTCTCCTTTGCCGCACATGCTTTTTGGAACAAACTGCCATCTCATCTCCTTTTCATCGCGGACCACAAGCTTTTTCGAAAAAATATAAACACCTGGCTATTCGACCAACCATAATTGCTGCTACTCCGACTGTCAGTCTCCACAGAGTCTCCGCTAGCGCCATGAGACCCTATGGTGATATGTGTGCTTAATAAGTTCATCTGACTTGACTTCACTTGACTCCCCTTACCCCCAATTCACAAGGCTATTTCTAGGCATAAGTGCCTGCTGAAAGGAAATTACATTAACAATTTGTGCAGTTTTGTTCTGTATTAAAAGTTACATATAATGTAAGAGTGATTACTAGGTAGAATACTTGGTGAATTCTGCTGTTTATCAGGGGGGTTGAAGAACCTCAGGTATTGTTTGACTCCATTTATATAAAGAGCAGCCAGTGCTTGGTGCAGGTAGTCTATTTGAAACACCGTCATGGCTTTGACACAGTAAGCACTCAAAGTCAGTAAGCTAACACAGTCTTCATTTCCAGTCTCAGAGACAAGTTCTTCACCACCTCATACTTCAAAGTCGAAGGAAGTCCTTTGAGTACCTAGAGAGAAGGTTAATGTTTATTTTGAAGACCAGCCTCTTCCGGGCCTCTCTTTCCAGAGCCCAGAACAGTATTGGAGCTTCACTTGTGTTTTATTTTAATTAAAGCTCTACTAGTAATGATGCTGGCTGCCTGGCAAAAGCTACTTTCAGGTACGATGGTCCGCAGGTAGATTGGTCAGTGTTATAGACTTGCGCTATCTGGCCTAAAATTGTTCTCCATCCATCTTTCTCTAGAGAGTTTGGTGGTTCAAACATATTCATCAAAACTAAACCCTAATGTCTGCCCTACATGATAACTGAAGTGTAAGTCAGAAATAGTTGGCCTCATAGGTGCAACATTTTTGCTTCGACAAGTCTGATTCTATGTGCTGTTAGTGCCACTTGCCTCCCGGGATGGTAAATTCACCCCCTGTGGAAAATGACATGCTGCTGTGACTTACCTTTCAATAGATATGAAAGGTCAGTTTTCCAAGGTAGTCAAAGATTTCCTACATGCCTAAGACAGATTCTGGAGCGGGCTTGGATACTACCAGCATTCTGTGCTTGCAGCTTTGACACTACACTGGCAGCCCTGGATCTGCTTCAGTGTATTTTCTATGGACATCCTTCCTGCAATAATGGATATACCTTTTGATGGGAAAAAACTGTTTGGTAAAAGATTTTTTGAAGAATTTCACAACAGTTGCGGCGTGGCACACTCACTGGGTCTGACCTCCTTAGTCAAGCAGTTCCATCTGGAGTATCAACACTTCAGCAGCATCATCCCTCCCATCTGGTTTAGACCACACAACAATTCTTTTTCTACAACGGCAGCAGCTCCAGTATCACTTTTTTTCTCCTGATGATGTAGCCTCAGAGCTGGTTTGATTTGCCATCCCTCCAGCATCAGCTTCTGGGTGGGAATAGTGTTACTTACGGTTGGGGATAGTGTTACTCACTTTCTGCCCAAAGTGTGAGTCCATCACAGCAGATCTCTGGGATCCTAGCTGATCCTCACGGGTTATGCTCCCATATTTCTGTCCTTGACTTGGGTGCCATTGCCGATGGAAATTGCTTCCATGCTCCAAAAGTTGAGGGAACGTGGCCTTATACAGATTCAGCAGCTAGAAATGCCATTGACATTTTGGGGAATGCAAGCAACCAAGATGAGTATTACAAATGAATCATGTCCCCCCCCCTTCATCTCCTCAATAGCTCTCTCTCTCAGGGTGTCGTACCCATCTCACTTAAAACAGCAGTTATTGCCCCTATCCTGAAGAAGCCGGGCGCAGACCCCTCGGTCCCCGCCAACTATCGCCCCATTTCCCTCCTGCCATTCTTGGCAAAAGTGCTCGAGCGCCATGTCACCTGCGCTTTGAGCTCTTTCGTGGAGATGTATGGGGTTTTAGCCCCCCGCCAGGCCGGTTTCCGCCCCGCACACTCTACGGAGTCCGTGGTACTTTCGGTCCTTGACAACCTCAGGGAGGGAATGGACACTAACCAGACCCAGGCTTTGGTCCTCCTCGATCTCTCAGCCGCCTTTGACACGGTTGATCATACCATCTTACTATCCCGTGTCAAGGCGGCGGGGATCGGGGGTACCACCCTGGTATGGTTATCCTCCTTCCTGAGGGCCCGCACCCAGGCTTTTCGCCTGGGTGATTTTTCTGCGGACTTCCGGAAAGTTCAGGGTGGAGTCCCCCAAGGCTCTTCCCTTTCACCCCTTTTGTTTAACCTCTACATCGCCCCTCTTATTTTTTCACTGCAGCAAATAAAGGTCAACGTATTTAATTACGCGGATGACCTCCAACTTGTCTTCAATCTGTCCTCTTCCCCTGCTTCTGTTCTTAATTTCCAATCTATTATGATTCATATCCGGGACTGGATGAACCACAACCATCTGAAACTCAACCCAGACAAGACCGAGCTGGTGTTGACGGGTGGTTCATCCAGTCCCTGGTCTTCTCTGTTTTGGCCCCCTTCCTTAGGTTCCCCACCTGTCCCCTCCACCTCAGTAAAAACATTAGGCATTAAACTCAATTCCCAGCTCACCCTTCACTCCCAGGTTAGTTCTGTGGTGTCTTCTTCTTTTCTTTCATTGCGCACTATACGCAAGGTGTCCCGTTTTTTTTCTTTTGACGCTCTGAAACTGATCACCCTGGCAATGGTCATTTCCCGCCTGGATTACGGCAACGCACTATATGCAAGTATACCTGCATATAGTCTAAGGTGTTTGCAGCAGATCCAGAACCAGGCGGCACGGCTGGTGTTTAAATTGCCAAAGTCCCACCACGTCACTCCCCTCCTCAAGTCTTTACATTGGCTCCCAGTACGTGAACGTGTCCAGTTCAAGCTTGCCTCTATCACCTTCCAGGCACGACTGGGCACGGCACCGGCTTTTATCTCATCTGAGATCATCCCTTATGTACCTACTAGGGAACTGCGCTCATCCACTAAAGCTCTTCTCACAGTCCCGCGGTTCCGGAGGAAGAAATGGGGAGGATCGAAGTTTGCGACCCTTGCTCCACTCATTTGGAATTCCCTCCCTCCAGAGCTTAGAGCCCTAACTCTCTATCCGCAATTCCGGAAACAGCTCAAAGCTCATCTGTTTACTAAATCTTTTAATTAGTATACTAGCAGCCCAGATTTCTCTTAACTTAGTTGTGCCACTCTCGCCCTGATATCTGTAAGTTGTAGCGCCATGAAACCGCTGGTGAACGTGCGCTATATAAATAATTTTACATTCAAATTCAAATTCCCTTATATAAAGTACTTTTTCTGAAGCTTCAGAAGGCCTGTAGTTGAGATATGTGTACTGATTTAGATTTTCCTCGATTCTCAATGTAGTGTACACAATTTCTGCTGACAGATTTGTCTCACTATCATACTTTTGCTTGTCACAGTTTATATGATTTATATTTTACTATCTTCTGTGAAAAAGATTGCCCACAAGCAAGAGTTGTTTCTCTCCCTTAAATAAAGCCTTACCTTATTTCTTTTAAGCCCTTATCAGTTTTTTTGACTTCCCACATCTCTTCTGAGAACTTTCTTGAACAGTAGAACCCTGATTTTTCAATGCCCTCTCACTGTGTAGAGGTAAACAGTTTTATTGTGTGTACACATTTTTGTGGAAATGGGTGACTATTACCTGCTCGATGTGCCCTGGAGTACATCTCAAAATATACTACAAGGTGAAATTCACTGGATTCTGCGGGACAATCTAGAGTATTGTAGATATGCATTTCATAATGAATATTTTTGATGGGTAGACTCCTCTACATGAAACAGCTAGATTTGTGCTGGAGTACAAGCAGATTACTACAGACTAGTGCATTTTTAGGTTCTGTATTTCGGGTACTGACATACATTCCACAGGACCCAGCCTCCCAACCCACTCACTCATCTTCCTCCTCTGCCTTAAAACAACACCCCAGTCCAGCAGGTGGCACCAGAGCTTATCAAGACACCAAAGGGAATGGGAAGTGCAGGACAGTTCCCTTTTTGACATGGTCAACCCCATTTTGTGCATGGTATTGGATGCAACCTTGACTGAAGTGCACTGGGTTCCTGCTGACCAGGTCCCCAGTACCAGTGTCCTTTCCCAAAAACAAAGAAACTGTGCAATTGTTCCACAATTGACAAGACCTTTAGCAACCCCTGCAATTCCCTAATGTGTGGTTTTGCTGGTACCTAGGGCAGAGGTACTAAAGAGGGTTCCTAAGGGCTGCAGCATGTATTGTGCCACCCTGAGGTACTCACCACCAAACTCATGCAGAGTGCAATTGCAGGAAGTGTGAAATGGTGCAGACAAAAGTGAAAACCCAACATGCCACATGCCCTGTGTGACATATCCCTAGATACTGCATGCAATATATGTAGGTCACCCCTACAGCAGGTCTTACAGCCCTAAGTAAGGCTGCATTATATTTCATGTGTGGACATATCTGCATGAGCAGATATGCCTCTGTGCGTTCTAGTTCAATTACTAGATAGTACAGGTGGACATTGAATCTATCTTGAGTACATGTACTGGGCATTGGTCATTACAAGTTTCCCAGATACATGGCCGCTTTATAGAAACACATGCTGTTTGGTATCAAACACCTTGTCTTGATAAATCCCTACTGATGCTAGTAGTGGATTTATTAAAACATGCACCCAGAGGGCATCCTAAAGGTGCCCCCTGAAAACCTACCAACCTCTAGCGTACGAGCCAACTGGTGTAGGCAAGCCTGCCACCACAGACAGGTTGTTGACCCGCAGCAGGTGAGAGCCCATGCTCTCTGAGGGTAGAAACAATGCCTGCTCTGGTGGAAGGTGTTGTCACCTCCTCAAGCAGGATAGCTAGTAATCCGCATATCTTGGTAGGAAGATTCAAAGACCTCTGCCGCCTTCGATATGCAATCCTGGCTTACCCCAGACAGGGGCAATGCCACCCCATCCCAGTGCCTATATGGCACCAGGACAGGTGAGAAATTTAGCTAGTCAGAAGGTGTGTACACTATCAAGTTAGTTACACTCCTAAGGTGGCCTACCTCCACTCGAAAAGTAAAATTCCACCATCTTGGTTTGTAGTGAAATTAGAAACAGTGAGTTAGGGGTATGCCCACTCCCCACAGGAGGTGGTCATATTGGGGGTGTAGGCTTTGAAAAGGTAAGTTGCTCATTGACAAGAATAAAAGAAAAAAGTGTGTATAAAGCGAGAACTGGAGACCAGCTGCGTGCTTATGGAGCCAAACCCTGCCTGCCTGCACCTGTCCCGACAATTGTGATAAACTGACTCGTCCTGCCACTATGCAGCTGCCAAGAACCCTGGTGGACTGCCAGCACTTAGCAAATTGCCAGAAATATCCCTTGGAGCAGAGTAGCCACTGCACTGCAGCTTACCAACACCAAACAGCAAAGTCCAGTCCACCATTCTGCCATTCCCCAGTCTCATCGACACAGCAGCCACCCAGAAAGAGGCCTCCATGCACCAGAAGTCGGATCCATCTCCCCACCTAGTAGGAAAATGCCAGCACCAACCAGAGCTGCACATGACCAATACCCAGGGTACTGGACCCCTAGCAGCAACCAAAGCCTGCTTGACTCCTGTCCAGTCTCCGACAGAGCAGCCGTTGAGGGACGTCAGCACCACAGAGACCCACTTTGAGAGTAGCCCAGCTGTCCTGCTTTTGTCCCCCTCAACTGGTAAAGACAGACAACCGTAAGTGCCCATGACGCACAAGTCCAGCCGACCTAACCACTCTGCACCCGAGCTCCCCAGTCCGGGTTCCCGAGAACTGACTTTTCTTCCTTGCTACCAGGGCTCTCATGAACCGAGCCCCCTGTTGGGAGCTCCCGGACTGGTCCTCCTCTGCAGTCTGTTTCTAGGTGGACCCACTCTCCTTTGGTGTAGTGGGCAAAACTATCAACCCGACCCACACCTCTTCAACCCGGGCACTCTAGGGCAGGTAAAGACGACTTGCTGGTGGTTTTTGGGACCACGGCCCCCTACCACATTAAGTCCTGAAGAGGACCCCCGTAAACCTATAGCAAGTGATTGCATGGGGTATATTCATTTTTTTCCCATAGCCGTGTATAGACACGGTTAAGTGAACATTTTACTTACCTGTAAAAATCAATATCTTGAAAGGTACTTACTTGATGCAGAAGTTCTTGGTGTTGAAATTTATATAAAAATATGTGTTGTTTTTCTAAATTGGTCACGAATTCCTGAGTGTGTGGGTCATTTATTGGCTCTGTGAGCACAACAAATGCTTAGTACTACCCTCTGATAGACCTAAACTGCCCGCCCACACTACCACAAAATAGAGCATTTGAGTTTTTTACTTATGCTTCTGTAAACAAAAAAGGGTTGCCTGAACTCTCAGCACAGTGTATCTCGGTTTGGTGCATTATATAGAGAGCCAGCTTACTACAGGGAGTTTCCATCAGCCCTCGATTTATCCCTCTATCAATTCCATGAAATCGAAGGTGTGACTCCCTCCTCTATAAACACTATAACAAAAAAGCTCCTGAAAACCTGAAAGCCTACGTTGTAGCGTTGCATCAATTACCATTTCTACCAACTCTACATCAAAATTCTGGTTACCCTTCTTCCCTCCTACCCACTAGGTCTATCTCATACCATAACAATTCTTCTCTCCACAACTTGCCTCTCTCTTCCTCTGACTCTGTATCATATTTCACCTCCAAACATTGCCCCCATTTCTGGCCCTGGGCTCCCTACTATCAGTCACTGCATCTTTAGCATACTTGCCACCTTCAATTCTCAAACAAAATATATGTATCCCATTCTTAAGCATTCTTTCCGCAACAGAAAGGAAGCACCACATCCAAAATCATCTGACTCACCTCTAGTACTTAAAGTTTCTGGTTAGGGGAACTCCTATTCATTCTGTAACTTGAATCAAGTACATCAGAAAAACTAAACAGTTTGTTGCTTTTGCATAATTCTACTTTGGCATCCCGATCTCCAGGTCTGGAATAGCTAACTGGATTGTGAAACGCATTCAACCCTGCTGTACTAAGGCAAAGCACACTTTACCAACCCTACCAAGGGGACTTCCCACACGGACGGGTCACTTTCAATGTTGACTAAGCATTTTTGCCTGGCCATTAAATCACACCAAGAACCACAAGTGGGTCAAACTATTTTAAAAATGTTGTTTCACACATCTTCTGGAAACCCACTGCTTTAGGAAATGGGTACTTCTTTTCAGTCTTTGCAAAGCAAGTGATCTCCAGCTACATATGCTACAGGATGTAAAAGTTGCTTACCCAAAAGAATCGGTTTGCAGAATGTTTTGTTGTCCGTTCAGTTACACCCTACCGGCTTCAATGGATGCAAGTTTGTGTAACACGTAATATTCTATGTTTTAAAATAATATTTGTACTGTTCTCAAGTACACCTACATTATACTGGTTCACACCTTCACTCTTACACTTACCTGTAAGGAAAAAGTAAATATAGGTGGAGTCTGTGTCCAAGTGCTTTGTGACTTTAATGAGAGTTAGCATAAATAACCTCAAAACTGAATAGCCCTTCTTTAAAGGAAAAGCTAGTTGTCACATACCGAGCCCAGCACTAGATGGCAGAAGTATAAAAATCATGTAACTGTACAGTAATAAAATCTGCAAAACCGGTTAAACTATTTCTTGGGAAATGTTTCTGTAACTACACATGCTTTGCTTAATCCTATGACTGATTTTTGAGGGTCAGACTTTAGCAAGTTGTTTTTCTTTGAAAAAAGACTTACAAGCCACAGGTTTCACTCGGAGGCCATCCTTTGCAGGCAAAGCGCATGAGCACAGACTTTTAGATAGTTTTTTTGTTTTCCATCGGATTTGGACTTGCACAGACAAGACTCCGAATTTCTATGTGTTATTTACGTTTCTTCAAGCCCGCATGAGACTCTTCGATATCCACTCTTGGGAAAATCTTTGTTCTCTGTATTTCTTCTCTTGACTACTCTATCTGGAGACTGATGCCTCAGATCAAGTTCCCGAACATCAAGGCCCTTGTGCCCTCCCTGTGACTGCATGCCCCTTACACCTTTGCATCAATAACTCCAATATCCCAGAATACAAAGCCCCACAGGGTAATGGAATGGGCTCCCTTTCAGTACTACCCCCAGTGCCATGTGAAGTACCTTTGGTCGGATCACCGCAAGGTTTTTAACCACCTCCTCCACCTCTAACCATGACAGAACCTCCTTTAAAGGTGTCCTTGCTTTCTGCCCAGAAGCTTCTCCCAAAGGGAGAGGTGTTGGGTGCATCGAAAAATTTACCAATATACTGCTGTTGACACACCGACATCTTTGATGAACAGGCCACTTTGGCGCAGGCCCTTTAAGATCCTGCCCTAGCAGCCGTTGCCAAGCCTAGAGGCAGTCTTCTCCCGGGGCTCTGACCTGTAGGAAAAAGAGGAGGCTCCAAAACCTCAGAGACCAGCGACCCTCAAAGGAAGACCGCCGCCCCGTTCATAAGTACGGCTTGATCCACCACCCACTCCAAGCATCCGAAGCAGCTTCACGCTGAGGCAGAGCACCACTCCTGAGGGAATAGTATTCTAGCCTGTGTACAAGGCACCACAGTCTCTAGGGTCCCTGCTGCCTTCGGGTTCCAGTCAGCGCTGAATAAACGCCTCAGATCCAGAAAATGACAGTGTCAACTTCTCTTTGCTTTAGAGCCCCAAAACCACCATCAAGCCTCAACTCCACTTGAAGCCACCAGCACCGAAACCTTTATGGAGTCTGAGGTCGATGTTGAAAACACTTGTTACGACTGGCACCAAGTACTCCGAACTGTCGATCCTCCAAAGGCTGCAGGAGGACCTTTATGCGAGCCAGAAGTACCTCTTCATTCATCCCGTTATTGGGAAGATAACAACAAAGCCACCGCCACCGAAACCCACAGAAACTCGACCTCAAAGTAAAAGGCTGGCATTTGAGGAGCAACCTTCATCAGTGGCCCCCAGACTCCCATGCCAAAGAAGAATAGAGATTTAGGCACTAGACTTTTCACACTTATGATCCTCCTTCAGCACCACCTTCTCCTCCACCACCACATTCTCCTCCACTACAACCATCACCACCACCGCTATGTACACACCCTCCACTGTCCCCACCCGAGTTACGCCCACACTCCTCCGATGACCCAGGCAGAACTTCGAGTCAGGGCCCACAGAGGACCTTTTGAACAACTATAATACTGATTCCCCCCACACACTCACCCTGGGTGACCGAGACATCAACAATTACCCTGTTAGGGTATCACCCCAGATGATACCATGGCCTACCACTAGGTCATCCAGCAGGCAGCCAAGTTCACATGGTGGACTTGCACGTCGTCCTTGAGTAAGATGATTTCCGCAACAAAGCATTGTCCAAATCAGAACGGACAGTGCAGTTCTGCCCATGTTAAAGGGCTGTTTTGAATGCGCCTATCAGATAATCTCAGAATCTTTCACACAGTAGCCCAACACCCAGCGCAGCCAAAACACTTTAACACAGCACCTTTATTTTACAAAATGCAAGGACTCTTTCTCTTTTAGAATAAGGCTTTGGGTTTATTTTGCACAATGCTCTCAAAAGCTTTCCCAGATTTCAAATAATAATTCACTGTACTTAAAATAAATGCTTTGTGAATTACTTTGATTTGTTTGGCGCATCTACTTATGTGGTCTCAATACATGTGTTCTTAAATTATGGTTAGAGTACATGTATTTGCTAATATGCATAGATATGGAGTATCAGTATTGTAGTAATCCACACAATACAGACTGTTCCTTATAATTGTTTACTTTAGGACAAATTGGTCACGGACCACGTTTATATTCCTGTACTGTACCCAGGTCCGGTTGACTTATTGGGTATTCCCCGTTATCCATAACATTTAAATTAATGGTTATCACAGCTTTTATCTATGCATTCAGTTTCATAATGCTTCATCTTCTGATTTTCCCAATATTTTCTTGACTTGATTGATTCGGCATTGATATACAAAGCATCTACTTACAGTGCTATCTTCATTTGAGTATAGTCTGCGCTTTTGTTTGCAGTTCTATCCTAGATCTTCTCCTTGTACATTGGATGGTTCTCTCGCAATAGGTTATCTATCACTTTTCTTTTTCATTTTGTTTGGTATTTTTAATTGCAATAGTGATGATAAAATGTATATCAATACTGAATGTCTTTCTTTGTTTGGTCCCTCTGCCATGTTTCTTCTTATTTCTTATACACCCGTCTAATAATTTTGTTATCTCATCCTCCCTTCTCTCTCCATCTCCTTCTCCCCTTGCCCCCTTTTTGTTCTGCATACTTTATGGACTTATCTTCTGCAGGAGTATGGAATCAATAAGGAGGAGAAGCTGGAAATTGCAATTGGGTACTGCCTTCCCCTCCTCAGTAAGATTCAGCTGGATCTGCAGAGAACTCACGAGGATGAATCTGTGAACAAACTGCACCCCTTGTAAGACTCCTTATTTTAGTGAATCATGTATGCATGTGAGAAGATCCTATGCCTCCTGTGTCAGTACCCATGCATGACTATTCTGTTTTTAATAGCCCATTAGCAGGGCCTTTTTTGTTTAATGATTCCTTTTTAAAACAGGGATTTAGGTGGAATTAAGGTTAACATTTGAAAATCTGTCATTTGTGTATTGTATATGTGCTGAAATGCCTACATTCTTTCTTCTAAAATATTCTTGATTGATCTTTCTCCTATACTCGCCGTTCTTTCCCCTGTTAGTATTTAGAATGAACTCCCCAATCCTTCCCACCGCATTTAGCATGTAAGCTGCATACTTAAGCAGTTTCCTGAACTCATTCACAGAAGACAAGAGGCATATAGCTGTCTTTTTCTTTGCTTTGCACACTAAATGAACAGGAATATCCTTAAAATCACTACCATTGAGCCTATGATTCATAATTTCTCCTCGACTTATTACTCTGTGTCTTACGAGGCCTATAAAGGCACATGCAAAGAATACTCATACTGTCATTTGGAAGTCAACGTGACACAACAGTAGTAAGGTAATTGTTTTGTCATATTAAGGAGACCAACATCATGTTTTTTACTTATATTCATAGATTTCTATCATACTGAAAACTGCTGTTTTAACAAAGATGTGTGGCATTGCCTGTATAGAATGTTTAGTCAGGTGAGGATGTTTAACTGCACCTCTTGATTAACCTTCTCTTGACTGCATACATTTTCTTATCCAGCTTCTCAGATTGCATCTGTTCTCATACATTCATGTTCCTTTCTTCACTATTGTGGTGTAAAATTATTTACACTTGCCTGTCATTGTTCTGGTTTAGGTACTCAAGAGGAGTTTTGTCTCCAGGACGCCATGTTAGGACACGTCTGTACTTCACCAGCGAGAGCCACGTTCATTCACTGCTCAGTATCTTCCGCTACGGTGGATTACTGGATGTAAGTTTTTGATTACATTTTCCTTTTTCAGAGTCGTTCCCTTTTGATGGTGTCTCCTCACATATAAGCTTCTCTGAAGCACTTCTTGTGGTCTCTCTCTTCTTTTTTGTAACATATCTTTTATAATGATGTTTTTTGTTGCTTCTGCTGTCTGTCTGGCAGCCTCTTCTAATATATTGCTTGTCTGGATGCCTTCCTAGGGTAAGTCCAAAATTTGAAAGACAAGTCAAAGAGAAATCACATGTCCAATTGAAGTTCTTTTACTTCTTGATTCTCCTGCTCCAGAAATAGGTCTCATAGTTATGGCTCTATCGGTCCAACTTAAACTTTAAAAAAGCCTGATCTTAACTTCGATGGCCAACTTAAACTTGATTTTGAAATTGCTTATGCCTAAGTTCTCCAAATGCAAAAAGAACTATTGATGGACGGAATGCTGAACAATGTAAAACACTCACCCCCAGTCAGAGATTTGGGCCTAAACCCATTGTTTTTTTGCTCACCATGCTGTTCCAGTTTGGATCCAGCCATATGCAAATCAGTCATGGCCTTGCTTCCCATGGGAACAGACGAGTCAGAACACCAGGCCAGGAACTTCTAGACCGGAAATAAGCATCCTAGGACCAGTTTCGAGGTCTGATCCCTCATCAGTCAGGAGAGCTTGATTCCAGTGGTATGGTGAGCACGGGACCCACGTCTGGGCATACCCGTCCCACTCATGGTAGCAAGTGCAAAAAGAACAATTGATGCTGAACAATGTCACACACTCACTCCAGTCAGAGATATGGGCTTAAATCCATAGTTTTTTAGCTCACCACGCCATTCCAGGATAGACCGAGCCTTATGAAAATCATGCGTGACCCTAGATAGCTTAAATCCAGTGGCAATGCGAAGACGGGATGGCGTCCATCATTTGTTTTTGTTTTGATTTTTCTTTAACTAAGTTCTCCAGGCAATCATCAAATTGCAGCCTTCAAGGAAGCATGCTGCAACTCTTTTCAATTATTTCAGATCCCTCTTGTGCATTTCTGGCCTCCATTAACCCATCAATCCTCCAGTTGGGTTTTCTGCCTTGATGTTGATTGAGCGCAGATGAATTCTGCTCTCTCCTCCCGTGCTGCACCTGGACTCCTTTGCCTCAACTCCTTTGACACGTTCTCCATCAGTTGTTCCAGTATAGGCATTGCCTCCAGGTTCCAGAGGCCCAGATACCAAAAACCACTGTGATTTCAGATTAGGAACTTGATTCACCTAGGGTACCTCTCATGTTTCACTTTTTTAAGAGGATGTTGGCCCGCTTTGACTCTGATTCTGATATTCTCAAGGCTTGTAGTATGTTACCCATAATGAAGAAGATGATGAAGAAGCAGACCACTAGCTCCTTGCTCATACTGATGGTGACACTTAGTTGGACGTGCCAATGACAATTGTTTAAACATATCATAGGAGATTAAATTGAACTCACACTCTTCTGCAGTGTTAGTTTGCAGTGCTGCAAAAGTGCTAGATTTACATGTTCCTACAGTGGAGACAAAGGCCAACTTCCTGACTGAAACTTTACAGACCCTGATGCAACATCCTTCTCAGAGACTTACAGTACAGGCTTCTACAACCAAAGGGAATCCAAACTCTTTTCCTACTTCTCCAGTAGAGATTAAAAAAAAATACACACTATGGGTAAGAGAGTCTTTGCATCATCTGGCCTAGCGCTTTGATCATTGATTGCTATTTGTCTTTGGGTTGACACACTTTTGCCTGGTGAGTGAGGTTTTGCCTGCTTTGCCTGAAAATATACAAAACTTCTTCGCTCAGATAGTGCAGGATGTCCAGGTTGTGGCAAATATATTTTATGGTCAGCCTAGAAAACATGGATCTTTTGCCCGAGCTTCATTTGTGGTTATGTCCTTTGAAGAGGCTAGATTCTTTGGTATAAAAGCAGAGTTTGTGTTAGAGCACTTTATCGGCAGTGGGTCTAGTGCTCAATAATTGAGGTCACTTCCCCCTGTCTGCCAGTCCCATTACCTGTATCAGGCATTTAGTGCATATTCTTGGGGCCTTTTCCGTTACCAGAGGCAGCCCTCACGGTCTGTTCAGCAGCCAGTTCAAACTTTTCATAACATCAGAGCAGGTTTAGTGGTAGGGAAAAGAGGTCACCAACAGCAGTAGTTCTCACCTCATCACCAAGTGTAACTATCGCAAACCTCTTTAGTTTTCCCTGCATCAGCAGTTTGAGGTCAATAGGAGGCAATATGCAGCAGTGTCTGCTAGGCTTGGATGCTCAGAACTGGATGCTGTCCCTGGACTGTAGAATATGTACCTTCCTGTGCCAGTGCTGCACACCTACAAGAAGTAGCTGCACTTTGTAGTGGGTTCGGACCACTTTCAATTCACCACTCTGCCCTTCGGCTTGACATCAACCCCTTGGATATTTATAAAGGTTCAATTGGTGTTCACAGCCTTTCTTTGTAGGTCGAGTATTCACTTGCTACCATACATTGACGATTGATTGGCTGTTGGGTGGCTTCCCTTGAGTTAGTCTCGGGCCACCTTCAGACAACAGTGTCATTACTGTCTACTATGGGATTTTGCATCTACATGCGTAGCTCCCAACTTTTGCCAGTTTTGAGGCTTCCCTTGGTGGGGTTGATTTTCAACATGGTCTCTGAAGTCTTTTCCACTGTTGGCTATTCCACTGTCTCAGAGACTCCATGGCATCCCAGCTATGATTCTGATGTTACAAACAAGAGACACTCTCCAAGCGTTGGCAGTTCTGAGACTACTTGGTCTAATAGTGTCCTGCACCCTTCTGGTGCCTCGCACGCAGTGGCACATGCCGCCTTTCAATTGAGTGTTCCTCTACAGTGGTCTCAACATCATGGATGCCTTACAGACAGGAATTGCATCTCTGACAGGCAAGCCAGGACCTTCAGAGGTGGGTGTTAGATGCCAGCCTGACATGAGGCAGACCGTTCTCTTCACCTGGTCCGGATGTCTCGGTGGTGACTATTCTGGCAATAAATGTCTTGAATGACCACATGTCTGCCAAAGCCACTCTATCTCTAGACAAGAAATGAGGGTGTCAATATGCCATCAGGTCTTTCTTCCAAACATCAGAGGAGCCAATTCAGAATCTGGTTCTGATGCACCCCATATTTCCAGGTGAGTCAGCGATTTTACAGCAAGTTGAGGCCTTTAGAGAGGACATGCTACATATCCCCAGCACTCCATCAGTTCACTCTGTCATGCCTTTGGGCCTCAAGGATCTTCAGGGCCCTCCAGTCGTACTACAGCCAACAAGTTCGTCTTCAGTGCAGTCTGTGCCCCTCAAACCCTCTTTGGGTTCTGCACCAGCTTTGATGCCAACTACAGTTCTAGTTCCAGTCCCTGCACCTCTGCCTCCGACATCTACACTAATGCCAGAAAAGGAAGCTCACCAATAGTGGTGTCTGACTCCAAGCCAAACTCGTCTCAGCCGAGGCCTCACTCCAAAACCACCCGAGTCTAGCCTATTGGTAATCCTTCTGATTCTAACACACTATCCTTAACACACAGCTGTGCACACATGCTGGATCAATTTTTTTAATTGATTTCAGATGATGACCAGAACTTTGGTAATGGTTAGAAATGTTTCCCAAGAATATGATGAGGATATTTGGGTAGAAGAATTATAGGATGCTAGTGAGTTGGATACCTCCCCAGATACCGTCCCTGTTTCTCTTCCTGGGTATGCCGCAGAGGAGAGTTTGTGGGTATTTGGATAAAACTATGTTCTGCCCCCCCGGTCAACAGACACTGACCAGCTTTAGGAGACCCTGAATTTCACATGCAGCATCCTAAACTGGAGAACTTGGTGGTACATTTATCCACCAGGAAAGTTAACTCTAATGCCTTCATGGTTCTTCTGCCAGCTTTGCCCTACATTCAAGGATTGCCAGCTGCCTTCTTGGCTACTATACCGATGCTTTATGGTACAGGTCGGTCAGATATTACCGGTGGTCCCAGATTAACTGAGCTCAAAATTATGTAGGATGGACGGGATGTGACACAACTATTTGCTTGCATTGTGCAATTGGCTCGAGGGTGGTACTTTGTCACCATACTTGGATGCTGTCCACAGGCTTCCCCAGAGATGTCCAGTCATCCTTAATGGAGATGTCATTTGATGGCTCTTATATCTTTGGTTAGAAGGCAGCATTGGCTGGAATGTGATTTAAAGAGTCACATCACAGCTTGACCCTTGGGTCTCTCCACCTGCTAGCCAGTTCCCCAACAATGTTGTACTTTTTGGGGCTACGCCAAGGGGTCCCAATACTGTCAGCGCCAGACCTCACTGCGGCACACCAGATTTCTCAGCCTTTCAGGGTCGAGGCTGCAGATCCCAGAAATGGGGTCCAAGTCATCAGGGACAATGTGTAGTGCAGTTCCCTGCACTCCAGCCACTATAACTTCAAAACCCCTTTAATGTGTCCTTTCTGGCACACACCCAACAGCCACCCTGTAGGAGGCAGGATGCGATACGTCTTCCAGGGATGAAAAAACCTTACTTCAGGCGGAGGGCGGGGGGGGGAGGGGTGGTGATCCTCCAAATTGTCCAACAAGCTATGCCCTCCATTCCTTTCTACCCCAACACACCTCCCATGTATACCAGTGCTGCTGACAGAGGACCACATGTCTGTCTTGCAGCAGAAAGTGCAGGCCATTTTGGCAAAAGGGGCCATAGAGTGGGTTCCACCCTCGGAATTAGTAACTGAGTGTTACTCCAGCTACATCCTTGTGCTGAAGAAGGATTGAGGCCTCGGTCCTATTTTGGACCTTAGGCTGATCAACGCTTTTCTGCGAAAGAACAAGTTCAAGATGCTCCCATTAGCCAAGCTTATGTCTGCACCCAGTCCTGGTGACTGGATGGTAGCACTGGACCAGTACGATGCTTAGTTCAACATCCCCGTCTTGAAGACCCATAGGTGTTATCCTCAGTTAGGAGCATTTTCAGTTTGCAGTGCTCCATTTTTGTCTCACTAGTGCCCCTTGGTGTTCATAAAATTGATGGTGTTGGGTGCAGCACACCATTTGAGGTCCGGTGTTAGTCTTCCCTTATCTCAGTTACTGGCGTGTGAAGGCAGACTCTCCCCAGGTAGTCATCAACCATCTCCAGATGATGGCGAACCTTGTTAGGGTGCTTTATTAATATATCAAAGTCACACTTGACTCCTTTCCAGATGCTTCAGTTCATTAGAGCCATCCTGAATACTGTGCAATTTCGAGCCTTTCACCAGGTGCGGAGAGTCCAGGATATTTTCGGGCTATGGTCTAGATGTTTCAGCCTCGGTGATGGATTCCAGTGAGGAGGACACTGAGTCTCCTACAGCCTACTGGTCATCCATGCCGTGTGGCACATGCTGGCTCCACAGTGAGACCTGAAGTCCCAGTGTGCGCCGTACAAGGAGAACCTATCGGATTCCATCCAAACAGACTGCTAAACATCTGCAGTGGTGGCTGCTCAACTGTGATTGAGCCAGTGGCAGACACCTCTCCTTACCCCATCTAACCTGACGGTGGTGACGCATGCAACGCTTCTGGGTTGAGGGGGCCTTCTGCAAGAGAAAAGAAAAACTTGTAAAGGTTTTCACAAACAAAACCACCACCATGTAGGTCTGCAACAAGTATGGTGGGTGATGTCTTTGGTCTTGTGCCAGGAATCTCTACACCTCTGAAAGTGGCTGAATTGCCAGAGCATTTCTTTGGTTGTGCACCACCTGGCAGGATCTCTAAAGGTTCGACCAGGCAAATTCAGCCACTATGACTTAAGGGATCACAAGTGACAACAACATCTGGAGGTGGCAGAGGGTGCCTTACAGGCAATGGACAGAACCCTGGTGCCCTCTTTTCATCACTGCCGAGAACTGGCAAAGTCTATACTTCTGTGCTCTGGAGTTTCCAAGGAAGCACCCTCTCAGAGATGCATTTTGAGTAGAGTGGAGCTTGGGACTTCACTAAGCCTTTTCGGCCCTGCCTTGAGTTCTGGAAAAGATCAGGAATCACCGGGCCCATGTCGTCTTAGTGTCTCCGGATTGGAGAAGTAGAGTGTGGTACCTGTACCTCCTGGGCATTAACATCTGTTCTCTGATCAAGCTGCTGCTTCAGAAGGATTTTCTGCTGCAATAGTAGGTCAGGGGGTTTCACCAAGGTCTGTGCAACCTGCACCCCATGTATGAAGATTGAATGTGCAGTTGATTTGGTTTTCCTCCTGAGGTAATTGATTTTATCTTGGCAGCTAGGTGTCATTCTACAAAGTTGGTGGAAGCCGGGCGCAAGAACAGGATTGTGGCTTTGTGCAGCAACCTCCAGGTGGACCCATTATAATCCTGACTGTTGGATGTTTTGTTGTTTAGTTTATCTTTGGTTCATGTATTGGGCACTGTTAAAGACTATTTGAGCCTATGCACTGTTGCCCACTATGTCTATTGACCCTCAAAACAGTCTTTTGGTCCCAATAATGTCAGCTCACTGCATAAGTGAGCCGGATGCACTTTCGTCCCAGTGGCCTTATACAACCTTTTTTCGAGACAAACCGTTAAGGACTTGAATGGCATTCCTGCTAAAAGGAGTAACACAGTGTCATGTCAGTCGAGCTTCCTATTTTCTTTGCCCCACCGGACCCCTCGAAAGAGGAGCAGAGACTCCATCTTTTTGATCTTAGTTTCTACATTTATTGCACCAGGGACCAGCTCCGGAGGATGAACCCGTTGTGGGCTTCTCTGGAGCAAAGATGCACAACTCAGTACAGGAAAGACCCATCTCTTGGTGGATAGTCGTCTGTATTAAACTCGGCTGTGCATTAGCTGAGAAGCGAACACCTGAAAGATTAAGGGCTCATTCCACTCAAGCTAAGGTTGCTACTACTGCGCTTGCATTCTGAGGCCCTATCCTGGATATTTGTCAGGCTGCTCTGTGGGCCTCAGTGCACACATTCACAAAACATTCTTGCCTTGACAGTCAGGTCCATCAAAATGGCTATTTCGCCTGATCAATACTGCAGAAGCTTTTGATCTGAGCCATTCCACAGATCCACTACCTAGAGAGGTACTGCTTTTGTATCTATTCTCAAGGTGAATAGTCTGTATTAGAAAGTATCCATTAGAAGAACTAGTTGCTTACCTCCGGTAACAACTTTCTGGCACGCTTACCACAGATTCTTCTCAGCTCTCTCGCCCCCTCGCCCCCTCCCTCATTCTAGTCCCCCAGCCCCCATTCTGCTGATGGTTTCTGTCTCCTAGGACATGAACAAGCCTACAAAGAAACCGACATCAGTGCAAGTAGTGGCGCCTATAAGCAGCTCCGTTTGTCTCTTCCAGAGCATAATTGCATTGACGGGTAGCCACATGACACCACCTACCGGATCTCAGGAGTACTGCATTTTTGAGTTTTTTGGATCTAGGCTCACGCCTGGGGAATATTTACAAAGTGAGGAATTTCAGTTAAGTATTCACCAGAAGGAGCATTACCTAAGGCAAGTAACTTGTTCTTCAAGTGCATGTAAAAGTGTTATCAGTGGTTTTGCCACTGCATGTGACTAGACAGCACTGTTGATATTGATGGTCTTGGAGGACTCCCACAGTGAAGAGAAAGGGAAGCAGGCTGATTGAGGTTCCAAACAAAGTTAGTTTGATGGTGATAGAAGTGAAGTAAAATTAGTACTTAATTTGCAGTATAAGGATAAGGTTGGGACCCTGGATAATGTAAGGAAGCAACGGCCCGTAAACTTAAAATCTTGGCAGAACGAATTGTATGTTTTACTGTTCATGCTGGGAAGAAAATGGAATTTGTCATGCACATGAAAAAATAAAGTGGAGTACTGAGGGATGTTCCTGTACCATTTAATTGCCAGCATTCTCTGTCATGCAGAGTGTTTTGAACTACGCATAAAGGTTCAATTCCATATTAAAATGTTATTCAATCTACAGTTATGAGCTTCAGAACGGTTTAACACATTTATATGTGATATGTGTGAGAGTTATGACTTTTTTGTCTGTTAGGAGTCCAATGATCAGCAGTGGAAGAGAGCCATGGACTACTTAGGTGCTGTATCAGAGTTGAACTATATGACCCAGATAGTGATCATGCTGTATGAAGACAATAATAAGGTAAGTGCTACAGAGCCTTTGATGAACACATTTTGTTTTCTATTTATTGTAAAAGGAAATAGTATGTTTGCACGTGTACCCCTGGATAGTAAAAAAGCACAAATGTCAGACAAAACTTATATGGAGTAAATGTACTAACAAACACAAATGCACATCTTCATTACTACAGGGCAATGTGAAAGTTGATGTTATTAGTATAACACAAAATAAATAACTTCTCTGCATACTGCATTGCAATGACTTTTGATTGAAAAATAATTGGGCTCATATTCATGGGGATTCTTTAAGATTTGAGCACAATGCAAGGATTTAATCATTAAAATATATTTTATTAATTCTGATAAATGTTAAAAAACAGATTGCATATACTATATGTGCAGGTTCACTGACTGTGTGCTGTGTATTAAAGCTGCTAAGGGAGGCATGAGGCATCGTAACACACCTCATAGGTTTGCTACTTGTAAGTCATGCCCAAAAGTATATTAAATTCAGTACATCACCAAAAATACTGTAAAAATGTCTTTCACAGTATAACCACCATTGTTGTCATATATTGTTATAATATTTCTGGTAAATGTATTGTGAAAGAGTTTCTTGTTCTTTTGGAAGTTTATTGTACCTCATGTTCATCATTTGTACCATCAGACTTTGTTGAGCAACATTGGTAAGCTGTATCAAGGTAAAGGCCAATATTAAATTGATATTTAAGAGTATAGAGAAATGGCTGAATCATTAGCAAGATGTGAATGTTTTTGGTCAAAGAGTGCAAGGTATGGTTAAACCATATGAGGTAACATAGGAGATGTTGTCCATACAAGAGGGAAAGCAAGATGGCCTTGGGCTGAGAGTGCTGGGTTGGTATGAAACAATGAAAGGTAATATGTGAAGTTCTGATATTTCTCCAACATATGTTTATCAGTTTTCATTTAGTACAAACAGGAGATATAGGAAATGAACCACGATAAAGAAAATCTTCACCATACATAAACTGAAGATAAACTACAAGCCAGTCAGCCAGTCAGGTGACCATTGGTGAAAATCAATGAATTGGGTAAAGAAGAACAGGACAAACAGAGCTTCTGATCAAAACCCCCTCCCCAACTTGTATCATCTTCGTACTGTTAAGGACATAATCCAAGCGGATGGATTAGTAAACCAAGCAACCCCCCAGAACCAGGGTGGAGGGGAAGGAAAGGCAAAGGGGAGAAGAAAACTAGGGTTCGAGGCATATGGGCTGCAGATGGTACATTTATGAATAGATCGCCATCTGGTGTTGGGCTCGGATGATTTCACTTGTTTTTCTCTGGAGAAGTCTTTTGTAGTCACGAGGCTGGTGACTCCTCCCTTGCGTGATAGTGCGCATGGGCATCGGCTCCATCCTTAGATTGTTTTTTTCCGCCATCGGGTTCGGATAAGGATCGAAGCGCTCCGGATCGACTTTGAGAAGAAAAGTTATATTTCGGTGCGTATTCCACTTCAAATTCGACGGTATTGTTGATCGAGCGCGACTTCATTCACATCTCGACGCGCTTCGACGCCAACAAGAAAAAATTCCAACTCTACGTCGACGAGACTGGGAGGCCTATCTCGACGTAGTCCAGCCCGGAGTCCATGGAAAGGACTCCATTCATAAAATGTCCAACGTGTGGTGCTAAATTCCCACATAAGGACCTACACGAGGTGTGCAACCTCTGTTTATCACCTGACCACGAATCCAGGGACTGTGAATCCTGTGCGGCTTTCTCCTCCAAGTTGACGATTAGAAACCGTCGAGCCCGAAGACACGAGATGTCGAGGATGGAGTCCGATGCAATCCCAGAACTGTTCGAGGTCCAACACCCTGAGGTGGAAGAAGAAGATGAAGAAGGGTCGGGGTCGGAAGCGGACGAGTCTGAAGTCGAAGAAGTCGACGTTTATCAAACCGTGAGTGACGATGTCCCTTTACCGAAAAACCGACCCCGATTGGTGTCGACCCCGCCTTCGAGCCCGGTCAGACAACCGAAAAAAGTTTCCGACGCCCCGCCTTCTGGCTCGGCACCGAAACCGAAACATTCGGCCTCCCACCATGTCGGATCCGAAAAACGGTCGACATCGACACCGAAGCTCCATACCAAAGAGAGCTTGCAGTCGAAACATTCTATGTCGAAACCGAAACATGCTTCGACGTCAAAGACTCCCTCGACACCGAAAAAATCAGACTCGAGCAAACCCTCGGTGCCGAAAACACATCACACCGAGACGCAGAAGCAAAAGCACCTTTCGGACCCAAAAACTTCGGTACCGACACAGGAGCAACAAACAGATCCAAGACAAAAGACTTTGTTTATAGATCCACAAACGGGCAAGGTGGTGACAAAACTACCTAAAAAGAGGAAGACTCAGCCGTCGGAGGACAAGGTCCCTCCTCCTAAAAAGAGAACAATGGGGGCAAATACAACTCCTCCCCTTTCTCCACAGCCTATGGACACACCCTCTTCTCCTCTTCCTCATACTCTGCCAGCTATTCCTCCACCTTCTACACCACGCCCATCTACACCTCAAACAGATGTAGAAAGTGACACAGTGGATGGGGACCTTCCTAGGGATGATAACAATACTATCCCAGAAGACACAGGCCCATGGGAGGATTATGACGCAGTGTCAGATACTGATAATGACCCTGACCTGTATCCCTCAAAACCCTCTCCTCCTGATGATAATTCGGGTTTTGCACAGCTGATTAATAGGGCAGCAAAATACCACAAGGTAGATTTACATGCGGAACCTCAGATAGAAGATTTCCTTTTAGAAACACTACCTGCTGCACAGAAATCTTCAGGGACCCTACCTATGCTTAAGGGTCTCCTCGCTCACACATCAGGCATATTCAAAGATCCTGTGAGAGCTAGGGTGTTATACCCAAGAATTGACAAAAAATACAAGGCAGCCCCAAAAGACCCAGTTTTTATTAAGGGGCAAATACCTCTGGACTCGTTAGTAGTCTCAAACGCTCGTAAGAGGGCAAACTCACTAACAGCAGGCAAAGCTCCTCCTCCTGACAAGGAGTCCAAGTTAATAGATGCCTCTGGCAAAAGTGTAGCATCCCAAGCGGCAAACAGCTGGCGCATAGCAAATACTCAAGCGCTACTTGCACGTTATGATAGAGCCCATTATGATGAGTTGGAAAAACTCATTACACATCTCCCTAAGGAACACCAAAAGAGGGCATATCAGCTGATACAAGAAGGGAAGATAATAACTAACACTTCCATTAAGTGCGCCTTAGACGCAGCAGAGACTGCAGCAAGATCCATAAACACCAGTATCATGTTAAGAAGACATGCATGGCTAAGGGTATCAGGGTTCAAACAGGAGGTACAAACTGCTTTATTGATCCAGCCCTTTGATGGGAAAACACTCTTCGGCTCAGGTACAGATGAGGCGTTAGAGAAAATGAAAAAGGACACAGAAACGGCTAAGTCAATGGGAGCATTGCAACAGCCAGCTCAGAGGGGTTCCTTTCGTAGGTCCACCTATAGAGGCGGATCAAAGAATACAGGCACAAGCCAGCAATCAACCTCTTTTACCCCAACATCACCCAGAGGGAATTCTAGAGGCAGTTACAGAGGTAATAACAACAAAGGTAGGGGTCGCGGAAACAACAACAACCGCAACTCTCCTACCCCAAAACAGTGACTTCATACAGCTCCCCCCAGACCATTTAACACCGGTCGGGGGACGCCTATCACAGTTCCTACCTGTCTGGGAAAACATCACATCAGACAGGTGGGTGAGACAAATTATCCAACATGGTTATTGCCTAGAACTCACGGCTACCCCACCAAACATCCCCTCCAAACAGCGTCCAATGAGTCAAGATCATCTAACATTATTAAAACAGGAAGTACTATCACTACTACAAAAGCATGCCATAGAGAAGGTTCCACAACATCAACAAGGAACAGGAGTATACTCTCTATACTTCCTAATTCCCAAAAAAGATGGATCTCTAAGGCCAATATTAGACCTCAGACCTCTCAATGCATACATAAATTCGGAACATTTCCACATGGTCACGCTCCAACAGGTACTTCCTTTACTGAAGAAAGGGGACTTTCTTTCTACACTGGATCTAAAAGACGCCTACTTCCATATCCCAATTCACAAAGCCCACAGAAAATACCTCAGGTTTGTGGTAGAAGGACAACATTATCAGTTCAAAGTCCTTCCGTTTGGAGTCACAACAGCACCAAGGGTGTTTACAAAATGCCTAGCAGTGGTTGCAGCACACCTAAGGAGACAGCAAATACATGTCTTCCCTTACTTGGACGACTGGCTAATAAAGGCCACGTCACAACAGGAATGTCTTCAAAACACACAAAAGACAATTCAACTGCTGCACCAGCTAGGGTTTTCGGTGAACTACACAAAATCCCACCTGCAACCAAACAAGGTTCAACAATACCTAGGGGCTACTATAAATACAGAAAAAGCCAAGGTATATCCCAATCCAGTCAGGATTCAAACAATGCTCACATTGATTCAAAAATTTCAAACGCAAAACTCATTAACAGCTCTAGTGTTCATGCAGTTATTAGGGATGATGTCCTTGTGCATACTGCTGATCCCATATGCCAGACTACAAATGCGCCAGCTACAAGAATGTCTAGCAACACAGTGGAATCAGGCTCAGGGTCAGATTACAAATCTGGTGTTGGTAGTCGACCGCGCACACGGCTCTCTGAAGTGGTGGAATACAACAAACATTTCCAAAGGGCGGTCGTTCCTGGAACCAATTCCACAAGTGGTGCTAACAGCGGATGCATCGCTCAGCGGATGGGGAGCTCATATGGACAGATACACAGTACAAGGGAGATGGAGTGTACAACAAAAATAACTACACATAAACCATCTAGAACTACTAGCAGTGTTCCTAGTATTAAAAGCTTTTCAAATGCAAATTCTCAACAAAGTATTCCTGATCAGAACAGACAACATGACAGCAATGTATTATATTCAAAAACAGGCGGGGACACACTCTCTCCAACTATCCAGACTAGCGCAGGAAATTTGGAGATAGGCCATTCCTCAAAACATCTATCTGTTAGCCGAACACCTACCAGGAGTTCAGAATCAGATAGCAGACATCTTAAGCAGAGAGTCAGAACAAATACACGAATGTGAACTTCACGACCAAGTACTGCAGCCATTCTTCCAAAGATGGGGACAACCGGAGATAGATCTCTTTGCCACTCATCAGAACGCAAAATGCCAAAGCTTCGCATCCAGGTACCCACACCACCTGTCGCAGGGCAATGCATTATGGATAAATTGGTCCAACAAATTTGCATACGCTTTTCCCCCTCTCCCACTAATTCCATTAGTGGTTCGAAAACTGCAACAGCATTCAATGACCATGATACTAGTGGCACCCACGTGGGCACGGCAGCCGTGGTTCACCACGCTTCTACAACTCTCACAGGCGCCACACCAAAAATTATGAATCTCACCCATGCACCTTACACAGAACTATGGAGAAATAATGCACCCAGATCCCAAGCAACTGAACCTAGCGATCTGGCTCCTGAGATCTTAGAATATGGATACTTAAATTTACCTCCAAACTGTATGGAAATTATCAAGCAAGCAAGACGTCCCACCACCAGAGCCTGCTATGCAGAAAAGTGGAAAAGGTTTGCTGTATACTGTAACAGTAACAACATCAACCCTCTGGACGCATCTACACAAAATATCATTTGCTACCTACTACACTTACAGCAATGTAACCTTGCTTACACCTCAATTAGAGTACATCTTGCAGCATACCTGCAAAACAGGCAACACCTATCCCTGTTTAGGGTGCCCGCAATTAAGGCTTTCATGGAAGGACTCAAAAGATTTATCCCACCAAGACTACCACCTTCTCTAGTCTGGAATCTCAACATAGTACTCACCAGACTATTGGGGCCACCGTTTGAACCTATGCATAGGTGTGAAATACAATTTCAGGAGAAGGGTGATGGTAGCCTTACTAGACAAGGCCTCCAACAAGCCACCTTCGACGCCTCTTGGTAAGTTTTCTTCAGAAGGGAGATCAGAAGAGGTTTACCGGCTATGTAGAATTCTCTAGGGTAACCATCTTCCTCCAAAGATGTACACATTGGGAGCACTGAGGTAGCCTCACCTGCTGCTTCCTCCGTGAATGCGGCCTCCAATAGAGCCTGCCCCTATTGATTAAGGTAGGGAACACTCAGCTGGTCTAAGAACACGCCAATTTGTTTAGGGGTAGAACCTGAATCTGCCGTGTATATGTTTACTGTTATTGGCCAAGTGAAGGCCCTAATGGCTTTCAAGAAGAGAGGTTGGTATAGAGAATGGTATATTTTTTATTGGCTTTTGCCTTTCTTAGAAATATAATGTGCCACCTGAAATATAAAAATGTATACTGTCACAGTAGGTGGCTAATTGTTGCAGTGAATCAAGGCAGAGGATGCATCTTGAAGCTTAATTCAAGTGATATTATATGACACGCTTTGCTTGCCACTTACCTGCCGTGAGGGAAACGGCCAGCGTCCAGGGTAATCCTGCCGTGAGGGAAACGGCCAGCACATCGAGGCATTGCTGGGTCAGGGACCACATCCCCCAGCAGCTCCGGCCCCCCGGCGCTCCTGTGACGCTCCTGCTGCGCCTGCTGGCGCCATAACAACGCGGAGCTTGAGCGGGACAGAGGGGACGCTTTGCTTGCCACTTACCTGCCGTGAGGGAAACGGCCAGCGTCCAGGATAATCCTGCCGTGAGGGAAACGGCCAGCACATCGAGGCATTCCTGGGTCAGGGACCACATACCCTAGCAGACCCGGCCCCCCCGGCGCTCCCGTGACGCTCCTGCTGCGCCTGCTGGTGCCATAACAACGCGGAGCTTGAGCGGGACAGAGGGGACGCTTTGCTTGCCACTTACCTGCCGTGAGGGAAACGGCCAGTGTCCAGGGTAATCCTGCCGTGAGGGAAACGACCAGCACATCGAGGCATTCCTGGGTCAGGGACCACATCCCCGGCCCCCCGGCGCTCCCGTGATGCTCCTGCTGCGCCTGCTGGCGCCATAACAACGCGGAGCTTGAGCGGGACAGAGGGGACGCTTTGCTTGCCACTTACCTGCCGTGAGGGAAACGGCCAGCGTCCATGGTAATCCTGCCGTGAGGGAAACGGCCAGCACATCGAGGCATTCCTGGGTCAGGGACCACATCCCCCAGCAGCCCCGGCCCCCGGTGCTCCCGTGACGCTCCTGCTGGCGCCATAACAATGTGGAGCTTCTCCCGCCCGCGGGACACACGCGGGCAGCGCGGGGCTAAGCCCTGGCAAAGGGCGGGCCCTCTGTGGCCCCAAGGACGCTAGTTTCGTAACTTTCTTAGGAATCTGCACTGTGTAACCTAAAATGGCTATCTCGGGAATGGGGACCATTGGAAGACCGATTATCGTACCCAAAGTCACATGTACCTCTGACCAATAGGATTGCAAGCGGGGGCAGGACCATGCCAAGTGTAGAAAATCAGCGTGCGGTACAGCACATTTCAAACAAATGTATGGTCTCTCGGCATCTATCCTGTGTGCCAGGGCAGACGTAAAGTAGGCGCGGCTGAGAAATTTATAGTTATAGTTATTTGTGGCGGCTGTTCAGTGAAATGTCCTTGGTGGCCTCACAGCAGTTAACCCATTGTTCATCCGTGATAGTGCATCCAGTGTCAGCCTCCCAAGCTTGTCTAAGGCTGGAGTCGTTCGCTGGTATCATCTCAGCGCAAGCCCTGTACATTTTGGAAACAAGGCGTGCGCCGCTGGGGGACTCTAATACCAGTCTGAATGGAGGGAAAGAGTCAGGCTCTACCGGGTATGTGGGGAAAGTAGCACGCAGCGACGATTTCATGCAGTACAAGAGAAAGCGTGTCACGAAGGAACAATCAGTGAGCCTGGCGTCCTCTTCTATAAAAAAAAATTGCCCCCTGGGAAAAGGTCTCCCACCTTTGTGATATCTAGTGTGGACAGTGTGTTGTGCACTAGCCTCTCTCCCGTGATTGGAAACCAGGGCAGGGCAGAGGAGTACAATTGTGTGGCACCTGTGCGTTTTGTTTACTTCCCCCACGCCCTTGCAGTAGTGGACACTGTCTGTGTGTCGTGTTTTTCACGAGGAAAACCCCCGGGTAGCTCCGTGCACAATTTGTCAGGGAGAACCAGGTCTGCCCCCGGTCGTAGGTAGGTTATGCGGGCATCAGGGTGGAACCAAGCATACGCATAGTGATATTGTGCTACTAAATAATGTAGATGAAAGTCCGGGACATTGAACCCACCCCTGCCGTACGGTAGTGTCATTGTGGCCCAGCAGATTCGCGGTCTCCTCCCGCCCCACACCAGTTGAGTCATGAGTGTCTGCAAAGTACGGAAGAAACCATTGGAAAGGGGGATCGGGATATTATTAAAGAGGTATCAAAATTTGGGAAGAACCACCATTTTCAAAATCGTCACCCGGCCAGCCAGAGATAGCGGCAATCTTAGCCATCTGTCCACCTGTTCCTCCAAATTTTTAAAAGTCTGTCCGTAATTTAAGCGTATTATTTGTGTGGTGTCCAGATGAATATGTATACCAAGATACTTTACAGAATCCTGGCACCATTCAAGCGGGAATTTCGCAGTCCCATCGGGCAGTACTGGCCGTGAGCGGGAATATGATTGACTTGTGCCAGTTTATCCCTAGCCCTGGAAATCTACCAAAGCGGATAATTTCTCGGATAAGAAGAGACCCATTAATGTGCGGCTCTCGGACGTAAAGGATGGTATTTATTTGATGTTATTTATTTCGGAGCTTATATAGCGCACAGCTACCCCCAACGGTAGCGCCGAAGGCGCTCTTAAGGCAAGCTCGTCTGCGCTCGTCCGCGCCTCGGCAGCGCCTGGTGCGCCACCTGCGGCCTCGATCCCCCCCGTCCACCAGTAGCACACCACACTTGACGCGCGAGGCTCTACTCCTCCTTAGAGACTTCGCTCATAATGGACAATTGTCCTTCCAAGACACCGCCTATCCTCTGCACGATTATGCGCGTAAAGGCTTATTTACAGGTGGCTTGCTGAACGTGAGGTCCCTGCCCAAACACGCTCACGAAATCGCCCAGCTCATAGATAATCATCATCTTGATGTCTTATTCCTGACGGAAACATGGACCCACTCCGACTGCAATATAGAACTGGACTGGGCTTGCCCACCAGACTTCAAAATCTTGCATCTCCCACGACCTAAGGGGCGGGGCGGAGGTGTCGGTGTAATCTATAGAGCATCATGGTCAGCAAAAACTATTGCCATGGACCCAGTGGTCGGGACCGAAATACTCGGCCTTTCCATCGACTGTCATCTTGGTACCACCACGCGGTGATTTGCTACCGCCCGCCGGGAGCGTTTAATTCTACTCAGCAGCAGTCGCTCCTCACCACCCTCACCAATATGGCTACCTCTCACAACAACCTGATTGTTTTGGGCGATTTCAACCTTTGGCCCAACGGCAGTCTTGACTCTGCACTCAACAATCTCCTAATCTCTTGTGAAGGTATGGGACTTTCCCAGCTAGTGAACAAACCCACACACGCAGCAGGGCACCAGCTCGATTTAATCTTCTCCTCCCCCCAGCTAGCACTTCTGAGCGACATTCTGCCAATGTGCTGGACTGATCATGCACTGATCAAATTTCATATAGTAGGTAGCAGGTCTTGCAGACCGGCATTCCACGGTCATGTACCCCCGTATAGAGACTGGAAGGCTCTGGACAAACTCAGACTGAATGGCCCAGTATTTGAAGTAGAAGACAGTTTCTCCATTACGCAACCAGTGGAGGCCAACTACCTATCCCTTTGTACAAGGATCTCCAGCACCTCGGAACGTCTCGTCCCTCTGAAAAAGGGCAGACCACAGAGACGAGCACCGGCCCCATGGTTTGATGACTCCTTAAGAGCTCTCAAACTAGCATGTAGACATGCAGAGAGAAAATGGAGGCAGGGTTACTCTGACATTCATAAAACCCTCTGGAAAGCAAACCTCCGGAAGTATAAAACTGCCATCGCCCTAAATAAGGCAAAACATTATTGCTCCATCATAACCAACGCCACAAACAGCTCAAAGAGTATTTTTCAAATACTCAAAAATCTGACCAACCCGGACTGTGTTACCTCTACACAGCCTCCTACCCAAGCCCTCTGTGACAATCTTGCAGTGTTTTTTATTAATAAAATAAACACCATTATTCACAACCTGAAAACATCCCCCTCTTCAGAAACTTCTAACATGCTGAGACCAGACACCAGCTTGCGAAACTTGTCGCCTCCTGGCTCTGTCCTTCTGGCTAGACTGGGGGAATTCCCCCCGATCCCGGCCGTCGAGTTTGAAAGACTTGCGCTTGGTATCACCTCAGGTTCCCCACTCGACCCCCTACCTCCAAAAGTCTGGAAAAATTTTGGTAATGAACTTTTTGACACCATGCGCCTAATATGCAATCAGTCTTTGCACAGTGGCTTTGTCCCAACCCCTTGGAAACAGGCACTAATCACCCCTCTCTTAAAGAAACCCTCCCTGAGCCCAGACTGTCTTTCCAACTACCGACCCATCTCTCTGCTGCCTTTCCCAGCGAAGGTCGCCGAACGTTGGGTCAGTTCATGCCTGTCCGCCCACCTAGAACAAAACAACCTTCTCCACGATCACCAGTTCGGTTTCCGTCCTGCCCACGGCACCGAAACAGCAGTCTTAACTGCCATGGAGGATCTTCGCATGCGTGCAGACAGGGGACAGCCAGTGGCATTGATACTGCTGGACCTGTCTGCCGCATTCGACACGGTCAACCATGGTAGGCTGCTGCAGAGACTTGGGGAAGTGGGAGTGGAAGGCACTGCATTGCTCTGGTTTCATTCCTATCTTCGGGACAGAAGACAGGCTGTCTCTCTTCCCCCTTTTCAATCCGCCTTTGCAACAGTACCCCAGGGAGTCCCTCAGGGCTCCTCCATCAGCCCCATCCTTTTTAATGTGTACCTCATCCCGCTAATCAAACTGATCCAATCCTTTGGGGTCAAAACAATAAATTACGCGGATGATACACAGCTCATCCTCTCGTGGGAAGGTGAAGATGCCATTCCTTTCTCTACCTTCCACGACTGCCTAAGAGAGACGGCTGGATGGCTACACAGTAATTCCCTCCAGTTCAACTCCGCGAAAACGGAGGTCCTGTTCTGCTCAGGCACTAAGATACCCCGTCAGTTTCCGAACGAATTCTGGCCCCCGGAGTTTAGAGACAAACCTCTGCCAGTTCCTTCGGTGCGCAACCTGGGTGCCATGCTGAACAACAAATTAAGTATGGAAACCCAGGTGACGAAAACTGTGGGGATCTGCACAGCCCTGCTTCGATCACTGCGGAAAATCATGCCTCTTCTCCCGGCACAAGCCAGGGCGTCGATAGTCAGGTGCACGATACTCAGTCGCCTTGACTATTGCAACGCCCTGCTCCTGGAGTCTCCAGTCACGATGTTGGACCGACTACAGCGAATTCAATCTGCCGCCGCCAAGCTGGCTCTTGGCTGGACGAGGAGGGCCTCAGCCACAGCAGCTCTGGCTGAGCTACATTGGCTACCCTTAAAACAAAGAGTGGCCTTCAAGTCCCTCTGCATTGTCTTTAAGGCTCTGCACGGCCCCTGCAAGCCCTGTTTCGGTGGTACACTCCTGCCAGAGACCTACGTTCATCCTCTGCCTGTCTGGTAAAGGTGCCCAGATTTAACAGAACCAGAACAGGGGGCAGATCATTCAGTGTTGCAGCGGCCAAGCTGTGGAACAGCCTACCCACCGACATACGTCAGATATCACAGCTTCTTCCCTTCAGGAGACGTATTAAGACCTGGCTCTTCCCCTAATAAATTGTCCGTCTGACTGTTCTCCCGGTTTACCGTTAACAGAGTAATTTCCAGCGCCAGGAAGCCTGCAAGGTGTCAGTCGCGCTTTACAAATTCTCAAAATAAAATAAATAAATAAACGGGGGTGTCCCGGCGCTTGGACAGCAAAGGAGGGAGTACACTCAGTGAAGTCAATTGCTGGAGAAGAGACACGTCTTGAGGTCTCAGCGGAAGATGGATTCTGAGTTAGTCGGACGTAGACCCAAAGGTAGGCTGTTCGTCGGCGTATAGAGAAGCGAGCAGAGGGCCGGTGTTGAACTGCAGTCCTCTATGCAGATGCATAGAGGACTGCTGATGGCGCTCCTGGAGATTCCTGACCACGGGTCCATGGCTAGGATGAATAATAGCAGGGACAAAGGGAAGCCCTGCCAGGCCCCACGACACAACCAAAAAGGTCTGGACAGGGTACAGTTCAGACGGAGCCGTGCCGATGGCTTACTATATGGCAGGGAGACCGTGGAGATGAAACCATAGGGCAATCCCATGCATTGCATCACCTCCACTAGAAAAGGCCATTCTAAAGAATCGAACGCCTTCTCCACGTCTAGTAATACCACAGCTGCTGGGATCTCGGTCTGTATTCTGTGCAGCCCAGCGAAGAGTGTGCGGAGATTCAGGGAGGTGGACCGCCGGGGAACGAAGCCAGACTGCATTGGGGAAACGATAAACCCCATCAGCTGCGATAGCTTATTAGCAAGTACCTTAGCTAGTATTTTATAGTCAAGGTTCAATAACGACAGTGGTCGGTTTGAACCGCATTGCTTGTGGTCTTTGCCGGCTATCGGCAGGAGTATAATTACTGCTTCCCGCAGTGTGTGGGGGAGAATTTGCTTCTCTAACGCCTCTGCATATACCTCAATCAACTGAGGGGCCAGAATGTCCTTGAATTCCTTATAAAAATCCCCAGTGAAGCAGTCGAGCCCTGGGGCAGAGGAACTTTGCAAGGTTTCTGTGGCTAGCGTAACATCAGTGACTGAGATAGGCTCTGCAATAAAGTCGAGCATATATTTCTCACCCCCATGATTCGAACGTTGTTGCGGCGTCCACGCGCCTCCAAATCCTCCTTCCTTTAGTACCCTCTCCAGCCGTTTCAGTGATTGAGCCGTCCCGTCCTCCTGATCCGATGAACGGGCCTCCGCAAAGTCAAGGCGTTTGTTGTGGCCCTGCACTTTGGCGCCCAAGGATGCGATTGTCTGGTCTAAGGAGTCAAAGCAGGAGTCTAGCGCCTTAAATCCCGCCTTCATTTCCAGCAGTAGGGAAGCAACGAAGGCTTCCGAGGTCTCAGGTGCGACGCAACTGGATCCTTTTCTGCCATTTCAGTGCTGTGTGACGGTGCACCTTTGGCTACTTTTTCAAAAGGCAGGGTTCTCTGCTTGGGATCCTTGCGTCCCATTCCGCGAATAAAGGGCGGCAGAATGGGGAGGTGGAGGACCAGGCAGTACCGTGTTGTTCACTGTCAGGAAGGCAGGCGTCGCATTCCACAGACCTCGGGGGCACTAGAATGAAGGGGAATAAGATGGAGCCTGCTCATGTGTAGGGCGTGCTCCGCGTCCTGCCAGCTGAGCAAAGCAAGATGGCAGCACCACTACTTGCAAATGTGCAGGGTACTCTGGCAAATGCGGGGACATCTGTGTCATCGGGATAGGGATGCACAATGCTAAACCTTGCCAGTGTCCGCCGTTCTGCAGTCACCACGCACACTCCTCTGGCCTGTTCGCTGTGATTTTCAACAAATGGAGGAGTAATAGCAATGGACTTCAGTCTCTCTCATGGAGACTCATCAGGTGCCTCATGTACATACCGCATGCAAATGCGTCCGTTTTCGGTGTCAGGCGGCTGCCAAGCACACACCCGCCCCCACCACGGCCGCCGCAGCGCCAGGCCTGCGCGCAGCCCCCAGTAATGAAATGCGGAGGGCCCTATCCCCTACGCAATGCCTGGGAAGCAAGGCCGCAGCCGGCCCAACAACCGCAGCAGTACAGGACAGCAAGGGGGGAGGAGCGCAATGACCGCGGGCCCGACTGTCCCGGTCCGCCAAACTTCAAATCTGCGCAGAGTCACTTGCGGCGATGGGCGGGCGTAGTCACATAAGGTCAACAAAACCCCCGCCCCCAACATACCCAACATCCCGCAAATAACACACAAGACACCAGTGTTAGATTGGGAAAAGTTGCTGCAGGTTTATTACATACAATGTTATGTAATCACGGTGGGTTATCTTACGGACGATCCAAGGGCAGGCCACATTCTTGTCACCTGCCCGCCTGATGAGCCAAGCAGCACAGTGGCGAACCACCCATCTGCTGCGCCATTATGGTAATCACTCTACTCACGCCCCTTGCGGGGCGTATCTAGGCAAACCCCCGGTTGCACAGGCCCACAACCGCCCGAAGGACTACTGGGGCGCCGACACGGGTTCCCGGACCTCCCATGAGGTTCTAGGTTATTCTCTGGCACCCCTATGTGCCCGCTGAAGTACAGTGTTGCACCTCTCTGCTTCCGGATCGCCCTGTAACGCCGCCACAGCCCGGGCGGCGGTCCCCGCCGCAGCCCTGGCCCCCCAC
Source organism: Lissotriton helveticus (assembly GCF_964261635.1). Lineage (NCBI taxonomy): Eukaryota > Metazoa > Chordata > Amphibia > Caudata > Salamandridae > Lissotriton > Lissotriton helveticus. The sequence continues at coordinate 2,111,033,367 of NC_136061.1, forward strand.
CACTTGCTACCTTATTACCTGCAACCTTTGGTCTGAAGTGCCTGCCTGCCGCCCCGGACGCGCATCATAGTCCCGCCCATCCTCCTGCCGGGCATCCCTGCCCGGGGGAGGAGTGGAGACCACAGGCAAGGGGCGGGGAAGCCCTCCGTGACTAAGGGCCCGCCCTCCTGATGGCCACGTGGTGGCCTCGGTCAGCCGCACTTCCTGCGGTTCTCCGGGACTCCAGACATGGCTGCGCCAGTCAGCCCCACACCGTCTTTGTCACGACGCTCGGCACTTACATCACCATGTGCTGCATCGCTTGTGCCGTCCGGTGAGTCGGTCCAATTAGTTCAACGCAGGCATCTCTCGGGGGAAATCGCTGATGCGGCTGGTTGGTGTCTCGAGCTTCACTCGCAGGCGGCCATCTTCGCCGCCGGCTCGGCTACGCCCCCTGATATAAGTTTATTGTTGGATCTGTAGGATGCCAGTTGTCTGGATATATCACCAGACATTGATCTCTCTTCCTCAAATCCTTCCATAGCTACAGAAGTTTATCAGCCTTCTGCGCTATAGTAATTAGGAGGCCAGCAGTGTTGGACCTTGCTCTACCAACCACAGAGGTCAAAACTAATATCTTCACAGAGGTCCTTCACCCAGGCCAAACAAATTAAGAACCTATCCTTATTTTTAATGAGGCCCTTTTGGACGCAGTGTTGGGCACATGGGGAAAGCCATGGGTAGTGCATTCAAAAACCAGTGTTGTGCTATGGTGCCATGCCTTAATTTGCTCCACTAGCTTTTCAAACAACACCCAGCAGTGTTTAATAGACATGCCCTTTAATGACTCTAGGCTCTTTGGAGCGAATGCGGATACATCCTTAGAAACATTTATGACAGCAAGGCCACAGCACTTTCCCCAGGCCTAGCTCCATTCATTTGGCAATTCCACTAGCAGGCTTTGATAGCGGATGCAAGCAGAGACAGTGCCATAAAGTGCCCTCGCAACAACAGGTCTCTCAGTTCTTTTGTGGTAAAGGCAGGGGATTGGATGGTCAGCGTCCAGGTCCCCGTAGTAACAATCTATCCACACACCAATATCCTCTCCTGCATCTTCCACAAACCACTTTCGGTCCTCTTTGGTAGTGCACAATCGTCTAGTGTGAGGCCTCATCAACTTTCACCTCCTTGGGTGGCGGAACATCACATCCCACCCATGGGTGCTCTAATTTGTGGAACATGGGTGCTCCGTCTCCTTTTTATCTTACTCCCCTGACTTGCCACTTACACTGCAACACCTTCCAGAGGAGCACCTGTCTATACTCCTTTGCCATAGAGAGGCTGCTGGCACCAGTGATCGGGATTAGTTGGTACTCCTGCTATTTACTCGTGCTTCAGAAGGTCAAATGCTTTTGTCCCCTCAATCTTTTCCCTCTGTAACTTTTTCCTCTGGAAGGAAATGCTCTAGATCAGTGATTGCCTAACTTTTGACTCCTGAGGACCCCCATTGAGTCACCACTGGAAGCGGGGGACCCCCAAGCAATTTGTAGGATTTAAATTTCAAACCTTAAAACAGTATTTCGGAAAAAATTAACACACATGTGAACTCAAAACAAATACCCGAATTGCTACTGATTTTAGGAGCATATTTACAAACTCCTATCACCATGGGAACATCACTTTTTGAGACGTTCCCGTGGCGATAGGGGCTTCTCCTTCTTTACAAGGCAACGTTAAGCCACTTAACGTGGCTTAACAGTGCCTTGTAAATAAGATCCCCTGCAACACCCATTTATTTTGACGCTGCCCCCTATTTACAAGGGCAGCGTAAATGGGAGGCCGTGCCAAAATTAAGACCAGGGAAAACCTGGTCTTAACTTGGCAAAACAAGGAGAAATGCTTCATTTCTCCTCGTTTTTGCCAAACGCCTTGGATTGTTTATAATCAGGAAGGTGACCCTTCCTGCACATCAACAATCTTTAAAACAAAAATTTGACATTTTGTAACTTCCATGTGTGCTGCATTAAGCAGCACACATAGAAGTGACAAAACGACATTTCAAGATTCTTTTTGTGCAGGAAGGGGGACCTTCCTGTACATAAACAATCTTCCCCTGTTAAGTGTAGCGCCAGCGCAGGGGAAACACAGATTGTGGTATTCTTGTGCATAGTCAGGTCTTCATTTACTAATCTTTAAAAGTGAATACAGTCCAAGATATAATGATAAATGTGTTGTAGACTGCACCATTGTTTCCTAATTTACTTGGGGGGAGAGCCTCCTAAAGCCCCCTTTGTAGTGGTCAGGCTCACTCACTGCACATGGTGTGCACCGTATGGGGACTGGTCTGAAATCATTTGCCAGGGCTGCTGGCCCTGGCAGGAGCAGGAGCCTCGTACTGCGAAATAAAACCAACCATTGAAAAGTTAGTCACGGAGATGCAGCACCAACCTTCCCATCAACTTTTTTCTTTGTCTTGCAAATTCTTTCAATATAAAATACAGCAGAAGAGGCGGAGAGTGTTGTTAGTCTCCTTGGAATAACAACACACTCAGCCACTGAAGAAATGCAGGGCTGCACCATATTTACAAGAATATGGTACCTTGCAGTTTGCAAGCAGCTGTTTGATGACAGTTTATAGATCACTGTGCTAGATTACGATTGTCACTTATGAACTGCACTGTTATGAATCTCTCTGACAAAAGCAGTAACCCATCGACCTATGCATTTAAAATACTGTTTTATAAAATGCATGGTACACTGTTCTTTGCAGTAGGAATATTAACGCCCTGTGCTACATTAGATGAGTCAAAGCTGCCACTGGACAAAACTCTCATGTCTATCTAGCAGGGACATTAATCACTGGCGTTATCTTGACACTTTTATTGTTCTTTGAAAACTGCTAATTAAACAAGATTTTTTGCAGTGCTTTTAAAACTGCTGCCTGCGGACCCCCTGGGAATGTGTCAGGGACCCCTGGGGGTCCGCGGACCACATTTTGGGAAACACTGCTCTAGATGTTCACCCTAGCCCAAGTTCAGTCTGCCCTTGATCCAGGAGACTGGATTGTAGCATTGGATTTCCAGGACGCCTGTTTTCACATCCCCCATCCTGCAATTCCACAGCCATTATCCATGGTTTCGGGTGGGCCACATGCATTTTAAGTTCTCTGTACTCCTCTTTTGCATAAACATTGCCCGTCCGGTGTTCAAGAAGGTGATGGTGGTGGTACAGTCCATCTGCAGAGTTTGGAAATGTAAAGCTTCATATACATCGACGACTGACTACTGAAGGTGGACTCGCCTCAAACAGTGGTAAACTACCTCCAGACGATAGCTAACCTGTTGATATCGTTGGGGTTTTCCATTAACATGCCAAAGTCACACATGGCACTTTCATAACTGCTCCCCTTCATCTGAGAAATTCTGGATACAATACTTTTTGTGCCCTTTCCTCTGCTTTAACAAGTCCAGGACATTTGGACTATAATCTGCATTTTTCAATCTTTCACCTGGGTCTCAAGAGTGGTTCTGGGGCTTCTTAGCATCCTGAATCCTGATTGTGTACCCTGCCATCTGAGACATGCAGGTTTTGGAGTGATATCTGAATTCTCAGTGGGCTCAGCACCAAGGCCTTCTTTCAGTTGCCAACCAGATGGTGGAAGATACTGCGAAAGGTGTGCTGTGGTGGCTACTCGACTGCAATTGCGCCGGTTGCCTAGCGGATCAGTGGTGGCACAGGTCGTCTTCCAGCAATGGGGAGAACCCTGGCTCGATCTATTCGCCACCCTAGAGAACGCACACTATCCAAGTGTCTGCATGTTGGGATTCCCAAGGAGCTTCTCCTCGAGGGATACCTTTCTCCTGAGTTGGGGCCTGGGACTGCTGTATGCCTTCCCGCCCCTACATCTCCTCCCTAGAGTGCTGAAAAAGATCAGGAATGGCCAGGCTCAAATCATCCCACTGTCTCCGGACTTGGCGAGGAGAGTGTGGTGCCCGAAACCTCTGCCCATGAGCGCATGTCCTCCGATTCAGTTGCACCTCCTGTTACAGCGGCATGGCAGGGTCCTACACTCAGGCATATGCAACCTACACCTCCTTGTTTGGAGATCAAGTGGTGATAGTTGATGGCCTTTGATCTTACTCCCAAAGTAGTGGATGTCATTGTGGCAGTCAGGAATCCTTCACCAAAACTGTATACATAGGACGCTGGGAGAAGTTTGTGGTCTAGTGCTCCTCCCTTGACATTTAACCTTTACAGGCAACATTATCTGTTTTGTGTTTCTTTAGCACCTCAAGGCTTTGCTGTGGCAACAGTTAAAGGTTATCTTTCAGCCTGTCTATACTTACTTGGTCAGCCATCCTTTTTCAACACACCGCTTGTGATGCGTTTTTTAAAAGGACTGGTACACATGTTCCCGCCAACACCTTTTGTGATGCCACACCTTTTTGATGTGAAAAACTTTTGAACTGATGTATAGTTGCTCTCTAGATCTATTGAATATAAAAACAGCATTTTGAATTGCCATTACCTCAGTGCACCGAGTAACTGAGCTTCTGGACTAGTCCATCCAGCAGTCATGCCCATCTTTTTCCCTTGACAAACTAGTGCTCCGGGCAAAAGCCACATTCCTTCAGAAGGTGGTCATGCCCTTCCATATAGGGCAATCAATCCATCACCTTGCCAACATTCTATGTTCTGCTTCATCCCTCCAAGGAGGAAGGATGACTCCACCTTCTTGACCCTAAGAGGACCCTTAGTTTCTACATTGATTGAACCAGAGCTCACTGTCTGGACAATCAACTGTACGTGGGCTACTCTGGATCAAAGAAGGGGAACACAGTGCAAAAGAGATCCATATCCCAATGGATTGTTTTATGTATTGAGATCTGATATGGGCTAGTGTAAAAACAGCCCCTAGCAGACTTGCTAGAAACGCATTCCAATAAAGGAAAGGCTGCTACCACTGCAGTGGTGCCCGGTGGGCCAGTCTCAGACATCTGCTGGGCTGCTGGAAGCTTGTTTCCTTTCCAGTAAAGAATTGGCTTGGTATTTTGGTCTGCCCTGTTCCCATGATGCACTGGGCCAGGGTCAGACTAATTTGCATGTAGCCAGGTTCTGAACTGGGATGGTGCAGTGAGCTAAAAAACGGTGATGGATCAAGCCCTGATCTTTTGACTGGGTATGAGTGTTCTGTTTAATTCAGATGCTCTGTCCATCACCACCCCCTTTTCTGAATCGTTTTGGCCACTATAGGAGTGGCAGGGTATGCTCAGACATGAGTCCCTTGCTCACTGCACCATCAGGAAGCCTGGCCGACGACGGCTGCAATGCCAGAAACCGGTCCCCGGAAGCTTGTTTCCTTTCCAGTAAAGAATTGGCTTGGTAGTTTGGTCTGCCCTGTTCCCATGATGCACTGGGCCAGGGTCAGACTAATTTGCATGTAGCCAGGTTCTGAACTGGGATGGTGCAGTGAGCTAAAAAACGGTGATGGATCAAGCCCTGATCTTTTGACTGGGTATGAGTGTTCTGTTTAATTCAGATGCTCTGTCCGTCACCACCCCCTTTTCTGAATCGGGCTGCAAAATGGGCATCCCTCCACATGTTCTTGAAGCATTGCTGCCTGGATAGCCAGGTCCTGCAGGATGGACTTTTTGCCTGATCCGTCCTACAGGATTTCCTGGTCTGAGATATTTCACAAACCCATTACCTGTGGAGGTACTCCTTGAGTATCTTTTCACAAGGTGATGAGTCTGCTTCTTATGGTTACTCCTACTTTTCGCTGGATGTAATACTGTTTTTGACTATTCTGACTGGGATCCTGCTATTCAGGACCCCAGGATTTCTGCTTTCTCCCTAAATTATTATGTTATGTACTAGGGCACACTCCAAATTGGATACTGAGGTACACTTGTCAGTCCCTAGTATATTGTATACATGTACCCAGGGCATAGGTACCCAAGAGGCCTCCCATTGGCTGAAGCATGTATTATGCCACCCATGAGAGGCCATGCAAAATAGAACCACAGGCCTGCCATTGCAGCCTAAGTTGGTGCACACACTACTTACTTAAGATAAAGGTTTACCATATCTAAGGATCAGTGCATATAAAACCTATTGTCACAGGGATCCTGCTCTCACACAGAACTGTGCATAGAGACTTAAAACCTCAGTGAATTAGGGTGTGCTAAAACTCACCTTAGTACCCAAAATCCCCTACCAGACTAGCAATCAGTGTCTCATTGGTTCTTACAAACTCCCAATGTTTAGACAACCCAGAAAATGGACTTAGAACACCTCAGGTAACGTGGAGCACATGAACACTCTTTCGTTATACTATCATACCCGTCCAAAACGAGGAGTGAATGAAGACACGTGCAGGTTTGAAATGTTTATTTCTAATGCAGTGTTCTCAAGCGCAGTATCTTAGCTAATACAAGCAAACATATTATAACCAACAAAGTTATCAGCATAGTTACTAGTCCATAAAATACAAAGGGAGAAAGCATGTTAAAATGCTAAAGAAAAGAAGGCTAAATGGCACCTAATCTTACCCTCCCTTGCTAGTATATTATATTATATCTAAAGAAGGTCTCTTTGGGTTTTAGAAGGGCGGCCCCGTACCTCTGATCCCAGTGGAAAGGGATCACATCATCTTCCACCAGCTCTCTGCATGCGAATATTCATCAAGTGTGTGTGCATGCTCTGCGCAGTGCATTATTAAAACGCGCCTAAAGCCAGAGTTGGCCGCAGCTGCATATGTGTTATGTCTAGAATGTGCGCAGATCAGACCTCACAACAACCACTGTGTTGAAATAACCTTGAAGGCCTCGGCACTCACTGTTCAGAAATAGCTTACCAAGCAAAGCTGATACAATAGCAAAACATATTATTCTTGTGTGAAGCAAAATATTCTACTAGGCTCAAAGCTCTAATAACAATATGTGCCGTGTGCAGAAGCAGCAGAAAGGTAAAATGGCGTTTAAACTTCTAATAAGCTCATGCTAACTTAACACAGTGTGAAGGCAAAGCATGTCTATATGACACCCTCCCTTGATCCGAGCACGGATAAGATAAGATAAGGGCAAATTTTTGGAATGCAGAGTTCAAGAACGACAGTCAGCACAAATTTGCGCAAAAAAAAATTGTCTTTCAAAATTCTTATAGTCAAGCAAATTTAGTCATAGGGCGTAGCAAAGTCAATAGGCCTGGGGCAGAGAAAGTTTTCATATGCTAGAAAAAATAATACGGAAAAAAATGTTCGATGTCCAAAAATGACGATGACACACCTCATCCTAACATTGAATATGCAAAATATGCAGCAACAGCTGCCAATAGGAAGTCATTGTACTCATCCGAAAATAGTTCAGCCATCCAATTCAATAGCGGGAAAGAACATACATGCTCTTCAATTACCGGAGCCTCTAGCACCATCAGAGGACAACTCGGTAGGTTCTCAATGAAGCTGTGTGCCAAGAAATGTTGCGCTGCTGCGGATACATTCCAACGACCCAGTATTCCATGCATCGCTGCAAAGGCCATAATCCCTCCATCAGAACAATGCAATTCATGAGCAACTAAGGGGCTCTTAAGCTGGTTATAATCCACTTCGGGAGACACCGTATTGCAGAGACACAAATCCAGGGCCCAGTCGAAATCGCAGCTCAGGCAATGAAAAACAGGCTGGACACATGTAAAGTAGGAAAACCGAAACGATAATCCATAAGCTGCACTTAAGGTTGCAAGAGGCAGCGCTCCATAGTACTCAAGCATTCTGTTGCGAAACAGCGCCAGACGTGACAGCTCGTCTCGAAACACAGGACGTGCATCCATTTTGAATTAAACAAAACAGCAAAAGAACGCCTGCAGCCAGAGCCAGTAGAATGGGAAATCCACCAAATAGGCTGGAAGAGATTGAATGAAAGAAAGCAGGAAATACCCCGAATATAGTTTGAAATGAAGTCACAAGGCCGCTGCTAACCACTTTAAAAAAGTGTGCCAGCCCCGTTGTGGAGGATGCATTAAAGATTGTGCGAATTATTTCACCGAAATGCAAGGGCAAGTCAGTATTTAATAAAGCATGCACCTCTGTGCGGGTGTCCTTTTGGGACAATAGAGCTCTTATGCAACTCATCTTATTGAACTCTGCTTTCAAAGTTTCCCATGCGGGGGTGGATACATTACATTCTTACATCAAACCACACATTCACTGACGTTAACATCATAAGCAATTCCTTTTATTAACCCCCAGCAATCTTCATTGTTTAATAGTAAATAACTCCCATTTGCCAGTAATGTGAATGTGGGAACGATAGCAGGCACGGGGGTACCTTTAAAAATACAGGCTAGGGGGGAGGAGCCAAGCTCGTGATCGCAATGGCCGCTCTGTAGCTCGGCTCCGTCAGCCTTCCTGCCCAACACGCAAATCCTGACAAATATCCTGCCCCGAGACGACACACTCGGGAAGAAACGGAAACGTGAAGCAAAGCTCGTACTCACCGTCTGGCCTGGGGGCTCCTGCGTGCTGTGGATCCGAAGCTGTGCTCCTGCTTGGTCCGGGGCCTTCGCGGTGTGGAGACCGGAGCCTTGCCTGCGTGGGTCGGCCGGGGTGGCGATGTCGGCGGCGGCCCCCGGCGGGACAGAGGGCCGACTGTGAGAGGTCGTTGTGCGATTGTTCCGGTGGATACTGACCGGGCCCGGTCCAGCGGCCGAGAGGCCCCGTGGTAGGGCGCGGCGCGCCTTGGATGGGGAAGACCGTGCAGGAGGACGCCCCCGTTGCTGCCTCGTCCGGCCATCTTGAAGCCCTGCGCCCGGAGTCGGCTTGTGATGCCCGCGGGTGGTGGCGCAGGCGGACCCCCCGAATTTGGTGGCGCATCTTTCTGCACCAAGATTGCCATTCGTGGGGCCTGTGTGAACTCCAGGGGTGTTCTCGCTTAGGAGCCCGCTTCGGGAGTTACGGAGGGTGGTGACACGGCTGAACCTGCAAAATGGCGGCCGACGCCCTGGGACACGGATTTCCTCAGGGCGGCGGACTTTTGTGGCTGGAGTGCGCGGGGGCCTGGTCATGTGAGCGTGGGCCCACGATTGGTGATGTCCTTGACGCCCTGCAGTCTCTGCATGCGGCCTTGGCCCCCAGTGCCCCTGTGAAAGGTATACGGTCCGCCGCCATCTTTGATGGACCGTTCTTCATGGACGCGGCTCGACTTCGTGGTGGCACTGCTTCGTCCTCCTCGATCGCTGCGAGGAGTGCTACCGCTGTGCATCGACAAGACTGCAAGCCTGCGGCCCCGAATCTCCTGGCAGTTGTGAGTGTGGAGTGCGAGGGCGTGGGCTCCATGTTGGGGCCCGATCCTGCTCGAGTGTTCGAGGAGCGTTGTGGACTGCTGCTCCGATCTACTTTGGTGAGGTCGTGCTGTTGTACTGCGGGGCGGCCTCTGCTTTCTTATACGGCGAGACTGAACTCCTGTTTTTTGCTGCTCTTGGTGTCATCGTTGGAAGTTCCGGACTGCGGAGAAGGATTCTTGTTTTGTTGCTGGTTGCCGGGGCCCCCTGGTCTACACCCTTGCCTTGTTTTGTTCCGATCGAGTAGCCTCTCCATCTTGAAATGTTTGCTTTCCACTGCTATATCATGTGTGGTAGTGATGACTAGGAAAGGCCAGGGGTGAGCCAAACTGAACCCTGAGGGCTACCGGTGAACGGATTATGATGAGGCAGACCCCTAATCATGATAATATGGACGATCCCTTTGGGAGTTTATGATACCTGAGACTGTGTCAATCTCGTTTGGGCTCTGCATAATTGTGTGGGTGGGCGGGGGGCTGGGGCCGAACGACTCGATTGATGGTCTCCCTTCCCCCCCCTCTTGATTTCTTTCCCCCCCCTTTTTTTGCCTCTTTATTCCTCTCTCTTTCCTGGCTTCTCTATATTTCGGGTTCTGATTTAGGGCGACAGGCACGCTGCTGGGGGGGTAGGCCGTAGCCTTCTGCAGGGGTGCAGGGTGGGGTGGGTGGGCGGGGGCTTCTTCTCTGTTTTCTTCCTTGGTTCTATGGCTCTTTTGTATCCCTTTGTCGGAGCGCCGCGTCTGTGCTTGTCTCCCATTGTACGATTGAGGATGGGAACTGGAGTTGTGGTGTTCTTCTTCTTACGGTTTTGCCACATTGCTATTGCGACTCACATGCCCACCTTGCTGGCGATATCCTTACTTTCTTTGCGTGCTTATTGCTGTGGGGCGCTTACCTTGGCGCGGCGTTCTCTCCTTCTTGCTTATATTACTTCTCCCCTTTCCTCCCTCCCTTCTCCCCTCTTTTTCTTTTTTAGGTTAGTATAGCGGATGATTACATTCACTGTTGCTATTCCGGTTCCTCCGTTCTGTCTAAAACATGTAACTGGGCGATAGGTAGACAAGAGACGAGCCACGGTGGGTACTGCTCTGATATATGGGGTCCATATCCTGCTTGATGTAAACTGTTGCTGATGATTATCCATATTGCTGCCCTTCTGTTTTGCTGTTTGCTTCGTGGCCCGCTATGGGAACTCGGGTATCCATACACTGCAATTGATCCTGCTATATTCCTTATTATAAAATTAACCTTCTTTGATCCTGCTCGATGGCCGTACTTAACCTTTCCAAACTGAACTGATTGCTTCTATATTGTTGGCTGATTCCGGGGAACATCCCTCCGGAGTCATTGGCCTCTCATACTGTGTCGTGGCCGGCCTGACTGGTTGTAGGCCCATATTTGTATATTCCTAACTGCATAATAAAGGTTTAAAAAAAAAAAAGAAAAAACAGGCTAAATTTGGCTCGTTCTGATTACAAGAGCCGTGTAATTGGATATGTCTACACATTAATGAGTGATTCGGTGTTTCAGTGCATTCTTCACCATTCAAATAAACTTCCTTGCCCTCCCTAAGGCATCTATATGTAAAAGGAAGCGATCAGGCTTCATGGAGATAAGAACTTCCAAGAGGCTCGTATCTACCAATGGCAAAGTACTTCATACAGCCTTTGAACTCGAACAGGGGAAACGGGAGAGTTATCAATCCGTGGATAAGCCACGTTGCAGTATTGGCCTCTGCCACAGAAAACGGTAAAGGCTCCAACTTCTCAATGTGTAACATGGAAAAAGATGCATCCTGCAAGAATCACCTTTTCATGTGAAAACAAAAATTCCATAATAGATTTCACATTAATTAGCAAAGACCTCATACAGCTGGTCAATCACTTCGGCATTGTAACACGACCGGAAAGCGACCATTTCCTGCAAGAAACTATACTAAGCTTAAACATCCAACAAAAAGCGAGTACCGGTAGTGAAACTTGCATATGATTCCAACAAAGAGCCATGGTATACCACAAAGCTAAGAGATAAAAAAAGGGAAATTGCTAAAAAAATTAAGATTAAAGGCTGCAACAAACAGATTGGGAAAGGATATTGAAAATAGTGAGATAAAGAAAATGAGAAAAGAATACAAAGAAGAATGTAGAAAGGCAAAAAGGCTCCATACTGGGAAAATATGGGAAGATCTGCTATGGACATGTAAACTACCAAATAGCAGTGAATTTTGGGGCATAATCAATAAATTATCTAAAGGAACAGGAGCGCAGCAAAATATAGGAATAAGTGAAACAACATGGCTACAATATATCGACAGCCTGTACAATACCCACACGTACCAATTCCCGTGCAAAGAATTAAGCAAAGACACAGCAAAAGGAACAGAATTGGGAAGTGTAGTAATCACACATGAAAAAGAAGAACAGGAAGAAGAAACAACCAGTGGGGAACCTGAAGACCTATTCCCATTAACAACAGTGAAACAAACAACCTTTTTGATACAAAAATTGAAAGCCGAAGGCGCCGCAGGTCCAAACGGGCTACCAAACGCCCTATTTAAACAAGACCCTGACTTCTGGGCAATCTATCTCACTCCACTTTAACCAACTGTTTATTGACAATAAGATCCCATGGTCCTGGTATGGTAACATCTTCCACCCTATTAATAAAAATGGGAGCAGAATGGAACCCGGGAACTACAGGCTGATAGCGATGTAGAGGCAAAGCTTTTCGCATCCTGCATATTACGTCATCTACAGGAATGGATAAGCAAAAACAAAATAGTTCCGAAGTTCCAAACGGGTTTTAGGGAAGGCATGGGTTGCACCACTAATCTTTCAGTACTGGCGCTATTAATAGAAAAAGCAGAAAAAAAGAAGGCAGGATTACTGGCATGCTATATTGATTTAAAATCCGCCTTCGATAGAGTTCCAAGAGACCGTCTGTGAAAAAAACTAGAATCATGGGGCCTCCCGCAGAAACTACTAGTTATTATAATAGCTTTATATTGTGAAACATGGGCCAAGGTAAAGCTTGGAGATGGGAGAAGGATATCATCACAAACAAACATAAGAAATGGCCTAAAACAGGGCTGCATGCTCTCTCCAAGCCTATTTAATGTATACCTAGCAGATTTAAATAGTCACCTGCAACATGTAAACGGACATCCACCAAAACTGGCAAACTAATCAATTCAGTTTCTACAATATGCCGATGACATCGTGGTATTAAGTCAAACCCCGATAGGCCTACAAAGGGTCATAAACAAATTTACCGATTATTTCGACCTAGTTGGCCTGGAACTGAATAATAAAAAAACAAAGGTAGTGAGACTGGCGGGCCCAAGCCGAGGAACATTCAAATGGTATGCAAAGAATACACAAATTGAGGAGATAACTACATACAAATATTTGGGAATTAAACTGAGCAGAAACATGTCCCTGGTGGATCAAAAATGGGAAATCACAACTAAAGCCCAATCGCTCACCTTTGCCTATAAACTGCTTCAAAAGAAACTACAATGCCCCTCATATGGTCACCTTTTAAAAGTAATGGCAGCCCAACTGCTACCAACCTTGTCTTATGGGTTGGAAATATGGCACGGGAAAGAAATTGATACCCTAAATAAATTACAGACAAAAGTATATAAATCCGTGTGCTATCTTTTTAAAGGATCATCCCCAGCGCAAATACGCCTGGAATTTGGTCTACAAAACCAAGTCTACCAAAGGAAAGCTGTCTTCGCAAAATGGTGCTGGAAACTTAGAGCATCAGAAACAGGATCATTGAATAACCTATGTTGGCTGGAAACTAAGAAACAATATGACCAAAAAGAACCAAACTCTTGGGGCGACTACATGCAAATTGCATTGGAAACACTAAACATCGAGGATATTTGGAACAGCCATTTGGAACAAACAGCATTTAACAAAATTTGTAAACTAAATGCAAAGTCACTATCCTTGGTAGAAGACAATAGGATTTTGGCCAAACGCCGTCATGCATGGACTGTAATCAATTCATATAAAAGATTACAACCACAATTTTATCTTGAATCTCACTTCCGTCTATCGCTAAAAATGAAATTCATGGCATACAGACTGGGCGATCATTGCTCAAAAGACCTGATTCCGACGTGGAAAAGTAAACAGCAAGAAAAGACATGCCGCCTATGTGGGTACCACACAGAAAGTTTGTACCATTTAATGTGCACGTGCGAGACGGTAAAAGAGGAAAGAAGAATATTGTTGAAATCAGTGCTTAACTCTTTAAAAATTCGCACCTGCAGGCAGGCGGTCACAAGTTGGATGGGTACCATTTCGAACATTCTTATATGCCGTGGAGTAAAATTCATGACTCTAGTAGAGACTTTACTCTCGAAAGTTGAATAGATTAAGACTTGGGTCTGGAAAGTGAACTTCTTTTAGAAATAGTAATCATTTTAAGAATATGAATTTTTCTTTTTTCTTTTACATTTGATTGTTATTTTTATATGTATACTTTAGGGTTGTGATAAACCAAATAAAGTTAACTTTGACTGACTGGCATCCTTCATTGAAAGTAAACGCTGCTTGCAGTCAAATTAAACGGGGCAAACAGGGAAGAGGTATGCAGGGTCCAAGCAAACTGCATAATCAAACGCAATTTATTTTGACCATGGTACAATATAGACACTTCATCTTGCACAATATCAACAACAGATGACACAATATTATCCAACGTGTAAATGCGGGAAGAAAGCGTGTTAATGCTATTATTTACAACTGCTAGCACTTTTTTGTAAATTAGCTTGATCTATAGCCCTAAGGCGGGTAGCCGCCTCAATCTGGGATGTTTTCCAGAATTCTTTATAAACCGCATATATCCATCTTTTAGATCTACCTTTAGCCGGGCCTTTTATGAAATCATTCAGATCAACATCGTCAGTCAGTTTAAATAAATGCTGTTTAACTGACGCCAAGGTAGAATGTTTGAGCCAATTCTGACCTAATTTGCCTACAGAATAGGTAGTCACAGAATGGTCACTTTCAAAACGGGGATCAACCCTGACCTGTGTAAAGCCTTGAGCTAAACCCAGAAAACGATGCTGGCCCGAGTCAGCACTTCTGTGCCAGAGCAACCAGCCATTGGGATCCAAACTGGATATGTTAAAAGAAGAATTTAGCAACAGAGTTTGCAACTCTCTAATCGAAAATTTTGTAGTATTACCCCAACCTGAATATTCTTCTAAGTCAGGGAAAGAAGGAGCATTTAATTTTTTAGTGGTAGCCAATCCAAAGCATGTCTGTGAAATTGTAGAATTCAAAAACAACATATGATTCGGGATGAGACATGTACGGTGCAAAGCCTCAGTGCCTTGCACTTGCCAAATTTTAGAACCCCAAACCGATTTAAGGTCAACCGTTTCCTTCCACAACTCGTAGCCCCCAACAGCTAACTGGTCTAGAAAAGACTTCGCGTACAATAATTTAGTATCGGTAAGTCTAACTTTCGGTCATTTTAAAATAAAATGCATTGGGTTTTGACTGATTAAAATCTGTAAAATAAGTGAACCTTTTCAAAAAGGAAGCAGAACTGCCTTGTATAGGGGCTGGACAGTGTTCCCACTGGGTATAATTGACCGTGAGCCTCCTGGTATTTGTCTTATGCAGGTAGTGATTGCCAAAATGTTGATAATATAAATCGCCGTAATTGGCAGACTCCAAATACAAGTCTTCATCATCAAAGGCAGCATAATATTTCAAATCTGAAAACAATGATTCTACGGCCTGAACGTCCCAATCATCAGAACGTATATTTTGTTTAATTACATCCCCCATAGAAACTCTAAGCACATTAGGGACATTTATAACCTCAGTGGGGCCACGGATTTGAAATTTAACAGCATCCCACACAATCCCAACTAGGACAGGCCAAGCAGTGATGTTAGCAAAAGCCAAGTCTCTCTTCAATCTGTGTGATGAGGAATGGGGTGCCAATGTTCCATTGATAAGTCGAATACATGTTCTCTCCTCGACATAGTGTCCATTGACGAGACGGAAAAAATAAAACACACAACCAATTGACGGAAAAAGGTAAATCGAAAAAAGCACCAGCCAAATATTGGTCCAAGGGGGAATTAAAAAATGTTTTTTAAACAGTCTTACATAAACAGTAGTCCTTGAAGGCTTTCTTGCTGTGTGTGACACCGTGTCAAATGAAAATCTGGATATTGTGGCCAAGCGAGTTTGTAAGTCAGGCATTGATAAGTCAGTTGGGTAAGTATAGTGAGTCTCATCAAGTTGAGCACCAGGCAGTGTACTCAATAAAGGACTTGAAATAGCGAGGCTGTCTCTTTTCTTTTGTAGATATTGTAAAACATTGCAATGTTCATCTACGTCAAAGGAGGCAACAACAGCCGCCGAGTCTAGACCGTCAAGGTCCGGTACGAACAT
Organism: Lissotriton helveticus; assembly: GCF_964261635.1. Taxonomy (NCBI): domain Eukaryota; kingdom Metazoa; phylum Chordata; class Amphibia; order Caudata; family Salamandridae; genus Lissotriton; species Lissotriton helveticus. Next base: position 2,111,049,115 of record NC_136061.1, read on the forward strand.
CTTGATACCAAAGAGCATCTCGTATGGGGTCCGCCCATCCCGAGACCTTCTAGGGAGATTATTAAGAGCACGCTGACGCTATTGAGGTGGGCCAGCCAGTTCCTGCCAGTGCCTATAACTCGAGCTGTCAAAGACTGCTTTAAATCACGGTTCATCCGTTCCACAACACTATTACACTCAGGCCTGTATGGAGACGAAAACTTGACTTGGACCCCCAACGATGTCATGGCATCCTTATGCGCCTTAGAGGCGAAAGGCGGACCCTGATCCAATGGAAGGTACCACAGGCAAAAATCCCTACAAAGACACGCAAGTCTCTTATGACAGTCCGTGAAACAGCGCTGCGGTGAGGCCACACCCACACAAAGCGTGCGCATGAATCAACTGCTACTAAGATGGACCGCAGTGATCTAAGTAAATACAACCTAGTGGTTTATTAGAAATGTACAACTGTGTCTGGGGCGGACGCGCAGCAGTTGAAGGCTTGATCTGCTGGCAAATGTCACATTGAAGGACATAATCACGCGTCTGTTTGTACAGTCCCCGCCACCAGAAACGCTGTTGTAACTGAGCCACAGTAGCCGAAACGCCCGCATGCGCAGACGCAACTCCTTCATGGGCCGCTGTGAGCAATGTGTGCCTGCGATCCGCGTTGGGAATCAACCTCTCGCCAACATCAGGTATTTTCACATAAGGAACCTTTATCAGGACTTAAGTGGTATGAATACTTCGAAGGGAACCCCTTTGGATATGTACTTCCCTTCTCAGTTGCAGCAACAGCTGCCAAGATATCATCATCAATCTTACTTTTGGAACGTGTAACTGCTGCAACCAAATATGTCGATACTGCTGATTTTGTGGCCTCATCGGCTAAAGAATTGCCAACAGCGTGGACTCCTACGCGCTGATGACCTAAAGTGTGAATTACAAACACGAGTGGCAACTGCTCTTTAAGTTCAGCCACTCGGACTCAGATCATTTTATGTTTTATTGTGAATGAATGAATGAATGAAAGAAAATTTATAACGCGCAACTAAAACCCGAAGGCATCAAGGCGCCTATCAAAAAATGAATCACAAAAAGGCAGAGGCAAAACTACGGGTAAGCTTTGGCAAATAGCCGTGTCTTCAGGGCTTTTCTAAAGGACTGAAGGGTGGGAAGGGCCTTAATTTCCGCAGGAAGAGCATTCCACATTTTTGGTGCTATAGTGGAAAAAGCTCTGCCACCCCATTTAACTCTGCGAATACGTGGTACAGATAGCAGAGATTTGTTAGCGGAGCGCAAATTCCTCGAGGGGCTATAGGGGCCAACAGAACCCCAATCCCCACTGACCTATTTCTCGCTAAGGCGCCAAAGGTCATGCACAGGATTTTGAAAGAAATCCTGTCCTCAACAGGGAGCCAATGCAACGCCTTCCTCGCGGAGGTGGCCGACGCTCGTTTGGGTAAATCCATCACGAACTTGGCCGCCGCATTTTGGACCATTTGGAGGTGCTGCAGCAGCCCCCTGTTGAGTCCGGCATACAGCGCATTACAATAGTCAAGTCGGGAGCCTATGAGTGCAACCACTACTTGCTTTCTAGCCTGCTGGGTTAAGTAGTGTTTGATCTTCCTCAAGAAGTGAATTATGCCCCAACAGGTGGAAACAGTTCTATTCACCTGCTGACGCATATTGAGGGTAGGGTCGATCAACACTCCTAGATTTTTCGCCAAAGCTGCGGGTACCGGACGTGCTCCCAGTGAGGCCGGCCACCAATTATCTGACCAGATGTCCTCCTTTCCCCCAAACAACAAGATCTCCGTCTTCTCCCCATTCAATTTTAATGAATTGTATGTCATCCATTGTGCGACTGCCTCCAAACAAGATCTAAAATTGGAGGCAGCCTCGTTAATAGACTGGGAGAGGGAGACCAGGATCTGGGTATCGTCGGCATAGGAGACTACCTCCATCCCAAAAGATCTTATCAGTCTGGCAAGTGGGGTCACATAGATGTTAAAAAGGGTCGGGCTTAATGCCGACCCCTGAGGGACCCCACATTGCACAGATAGGGATGGAGATAGAAACTCCCCCAGCATCACTCTCTGTTCCCTCTGGTCTAGGAAGGAGGTCAACAAATTAAGAGCGGACCCCTCCACCCCAATCTCCCTCAGACGAGATGTTAACACTGAGGGAGAGAGGGTATCAAACGCAGCTGTGAGATCCAGCAGGATGAGGAGGGTGGTCTGGCCCCTATCAACTCGAGTGCAGATATTATCCAGCACTATGGTAAGGGCCGACTCGGTGCTATGCTCCCTCCTAAATCCATGCTGCGAATGATCTAAGAGGCCAGAGTTCTCCAGAAAGGCCGCGAGATGCTTATTAAGATGTGTTTCCAGCATCTTCGCCGCGGCAGGGAGCAGTGAAATGGGGCGAAAGTTTTTAAGTACCCCAGGGTCCAGTGTTGGCTTCTTAAGTAATGGTTTTACCACTGCCCTTTTCCATTGCTGAGGGAAGGTGCCAAACCTCATTGCCCCATTCATGATCTCCAGAAGGGGAGGTAAAAAGGTCTCCTTACACTGCTTAAGAAGCATGAGAGGACAGGGATCTAAAGGGGAGCCTGATCTGGTCTTAATGAGAAGGTCCTCTAGTTCCTGAGATATAAGGGGAGGAAAGGATACCAGGCGTACCGAAGGAGCAACCTCCACCGTAGTAAGAACCAACTCAGCGGAGCCAGAGGCATCGGCAGTTTCAGCCTTCTGAAGCTCCAAGGCCGAATACAGATCAGCAATCTTTGCCTGAAAGAAAGAGGCAATGTTATTACACAACAGCTGAGAGCCGATGACAGTATCAGGAATCTGAAGGGAGGTCAGAGAATCAATAATTTTAAAAAGCTCTTTCGGGGAGGAGAGGGAGGTGGTACAAGCAGTAAAGTATTGTTGCTTAGCTCTTATTACCTCCGCCTTATAGCCCCTCAGTAAGATTTTATGTGCCTCTTTTTCCTTCAAGTCCCAGCTGGCCAGCCAGAGACGCTCCTGCCTCCTAACTCCCTGCCTGAGAAGTCTTAATGACTCGGCGAACCAAGGGGCCGACGGCTTTTTCCTGGCCGAGTATCGTAAACGGGCCGGGGCAAATTCCTCTAGAGCCAAGGTGACAGCCTTATCTAGCTGAGAAACCGAGAGACATACGTCTGCCTCCTGAGAAATTGTTATATTGGGGATCATGGGGGCAAGCAGGTTATTAGAGATGTTCTTGAAATTTCGCCGAGATACCCTCTTACTTGAGACCCTTTCCATGCTCTCCAGAGTAGAACAGGACAATTCTATTGGCACCGCATAATGGTCGGACCATGAGAGGGGAGAAGGGGTATTAGCTGTCAACCTTTCATCATTAGAAAAGATTCCATCAAACGTATGGCCCGCCTGGTGGGTAGCACCCCTCACAAGTTGGTTAAGCCCGCAGGCAGACATAGCATCGATCAGGGAGAAGGTGTCACTGGACTCCATATTCTCAAGATGGTAGTTCAGATCTCCCAGAACCGTAAAGTGCTCACAGCCAAAATACGGTTCAAGAATGTTAAGCATATTTTGTCCAAATTCTGTTCTAGACCCAGGGGGGGGGGGGTAAATTAGGACACCAGTGAAAGGCAGCTCAAAGGAGCCTTTTAAGGAAAAATGTAGGACTTGAACATCATCCTTAGGGTCAGATAGCGGTGTGGTGTGGCATAGGAGACTATCCCTATATAAGATACCAAGACCACCTCCTATGCGACCTGTCCTATCCAGCCTCACGAAGAAGTAGCCTTCTGGAACTGCTTCCACCAGGTCTGGACCCGAGGAGTCTTTTGCCCAGGTCTCTGTGACAAACACCCAAGTGGGTTTCCTATCTAAAACAAAATCCTTAAAAGCAACATTGTGCTTAATTAAAGAACGAGCATTAATGAGGAAGCCATTCTCCCTCCGGATGCAGCCTCCCCCATTACGGCTCTGTTCCACCTGACCTTCCCACTGTAAATTGTGCTACCTTTGGAATCACGAAAATCATTCTGAATCCAAAAGAACAGGTTTTCATTGTAAGAATGGACACAGTAGTAAGAATCACTCACAATAAGAGTCGTCACACTAGGATCAGCGTACTCCAATGCAAGCATCAGAGCATGAAGCTCTGCCAATTGTGCGGTGCAGTCCCCTAAAGTCTGTGTGTGCACAACCCTTGAACTCATCGTTCACCATGGCACCTACCACAATGGCGCAAGCTGAAACGTATGCGTGATTAGACCCATACGCAACTTGCTCTGAACCATCAGTGTAAATGATACAATGGAAATCCTCCAAAGGCCGCATAGCCAAAGGCGCAGGATGAACAAATTCATACTGCAAAAACTCCTGCGACTGTAGGGAGGCATCAAAAACAAATATGACATCCGGAGACGTCAATGATGCTGCCCATTGTATCCACCGTGGGTACAAAGCCTTAGAATTTGGTACAATGGCTTTCGTCACTGCCTCTAATGCAGGATACGGGGTAACAACCAACATGCGTTTTCCCTGCGACAACGCACGTTCTTTAAGAATCGCCATCTGCACTGCTGTCAACTTTTTCCATAGAGGAAAACCACATTTCAGCCGAAGTGTACAAGCGTGACTTGTAAGCAATAGGTACTGTGTCTCCTTTGTTAAAAGTAAGGTAAGTGAAACCCACCGCCCCAGGGATGATTCTTATCACCAGGTTGGTGTGGGTATCACGAGTCAGTAAGAATTTAGATTCTAGAAGATCAGCCTGCAAAGATTGCAAAATAGCGGAGTGTTCTGGCAACCAGCGCGATTTGGTAAAATTAGGTTGTATCAAAGCATACAAAGGCTTGATACGCTGGGCATATTCAAGAATGTATGTACGCCCAAAATTTAAAAATCCCAGCAATGACTGTAATTTTTTCAGAGTTGTAGGAGCGCGCAATTGTGTGCATTTCTCCAAGAAGTGAGGAGCCAATCCTCGACCTTCATTGTTGAGCTCATAGCCCAATGATGTTGTTTCCTGACTCCCGGAAAGCAGACCGTTCTAACGAACGTGGAATGCCCTTCTAGATTTCGTGTGAGCTGGGGATTTGTGGCCACAGAGATAGTCCCGTTGACCATATTGAGGGTGCATGAAAAACCCAGGTGTGCGTTTCAATACACACCTTTGAAATAATCTACCCCCGCTACCGACATTTGATAATTGTGAAGGAGAGCTTGAACTGATTGGCCCACAGGAAGAGGTCTTCTGTACCCCTCAGGGTGGTGCCCCCGTTTTTTCGCCCCCCCCCGGGGGGGGGGCACTCTTAATTCTTCTCCCAGTACCCTTGTCCTGATGAAGCCACAAGATACTACTGGCGGAAACGCGACCGCGACTGCGTCGACAGATAACTAATTGTGTTTTTTTCAACCCCCCTGTTTTTCTTTTTGTTTAGGGTACATAGTTGTATATTTTGTATATATTGTAATAACTAGTTTCAATTTCTGTATATAGTCTGGTCACCTCCCCTTCTTTGTGATTCAATATCTTGTCCTTCGTTAAAAATCATATCATTTATTGTTGATAAAAAGATTGTAAAAAACAGGTTAATAAATGGTCTCCTGTTTTGAAGTAGCGTTTGCTTAATTCGTCCCTTAGTACCTCTTGTTCTACTTCTTCATCTATGTGATGCTCCTTGCCCAGGTATGGGAGGGTAATTTGGGCAGAACCCCTGTTCATTGCGTAACATAGCCCAGGAACAACACTGTGTACTCTGCAATGTGAGACTTTGCAAAGTTGAATTTGTAACCGAAGTCCGCAAAGTTACAAATTATGCGGTCAACGCGACACAGATGCGCCCAAAGCTCGTCGTCTGTGAGATATATATCATCCACATACAAACACGAATGCGTGTCCACTCTCTCTAATAGAGAGACAATGCGGGCAGCAAACACTCCCGGACTATTCTTATAGCCCATCGTGAACGTTTGTATTGCCGCGGTTTGCCGCCACTTGTAAAACTGGTCCATTGTGAACTTAGACCATCTAAATTGTGGGCAAAAAAAACATTGGAAATGTCAAGTGTGGTTTTAAACCGTTTTCGCACAAGACCATCCACTAAAGCAGAGCCGTGGGTATTCTGTACTGCACAGGTACGACAATGCTAGTTAAGATGCCGGTAATCCAATAGCAAACGGAACGAGCCGTCGGGCTTGGTCAAGGTAAAAAGATGGTTATTCATCGGTGACACACAAGTTTCAATTACACCTTGATATTCCAATTGTTCAAGGATTTCCGCAACGGAAGCCTTAGCTTCGCGTCTGATGGGATATTGAGGTTGAGGTTGAGGCTGTGGCATAGATCGTAAGGGAATCTCGTGGTGTGAGGAAAATTTCCCAACCACAGTGTGTGAGGTAGAGAGCCGGCGCAAGGGCTTTAGCCCACTCTTCTCAAAATTCAGCGCATGCTCCTTCGAGACAGTGTGAGCGAAACTAGGGAGGATCACCTCCTCCCCTCTCGGAGCTGCGAGCACAAAAGGTGGGGGCCAGTCGGCCTCTGCTAACAAAATGTCATAGGTAGTCGTAAGATTTTCCCAAAATACCCCTTTTATGGTACGTTGTATGTCACCTTCAACTAAAAGGACTATTTCATAAAGTCTATCAGGGGGAGCTACTCTAGTGTCCACTGTCTCCACAACAACATATCGGTCAGTCGCTGTCACCTTCAGTAGTGGACGCAGGGCCTCTCGCACTATGGTAATCTCCGCCGCGCTGTCCAGCCCATGTCTGATTCCGAAGCTGCGTTCTCACTATCTGTGGCATATCTCTCTGTTAAAGCGTCAACTTTCTTTTTCTGAAACTGGGGTCTTTCGGTGTTGAATCGTTCTGCTTTCCGTTACTGTCTTTCGGGCGGGGCTGGTCGCGTCCCTGCTGGCCACCCCGACCTCTGCCACCTCCTTCACTACCGGTCGATGAGGCCGATTATTCCTGAAAAGAACGAGGAGAGCGTTGTTCAGAAACCTGAAAACGATCAGGTGATTTTATCGTCGCGCGATCGCGCAAGTCATAAATACGTTCTGTAGGTGCAGACACTGGAGATGCAGGGCGAGACTCCTGTTTCTGCTGTTGTTGCTTACCCTGTTTTTGTTGTTTTTTCGTCCAATTTTGCTTCTTAGCCTTGGGCTGTTCGTCAGTCTCTGACTTCTGCACTTGAGGTTGTTTATTCTCTTTTGTTGAGAAAGGCTTGACTCCCAAACTATTACGGCCTACGGTTTTATAAGCCGCCACAATAATTCTTGGTATCTGTCGGGTTTGTCGGCATCGTGTATAGCCTGCAAAGCATTAGACACCTGAAAGTTCACTGCATCTCCCTTGAAATTCGCAAGTATGAGATCGGAAACTACGTCAAAACTGCCGCATAGGCGCATACCCAATTCCACCGCTTCCTCAGGTCCATGCTCATCTTGAACACGCTTAAGGACCGTTGGAAGGACAGTCATTGACTGTGTGCTGAAGCACCTCGTATACACTGCTGCAAAGATCTTACCCCAAGACTCACAGTCACCAGCTTCCGGGACCAAGTCTTTTGGCATGCTAATTGTCAGAATCCTGTGTTTTTCACCAGGAGTCATGTTAGGAAATACTGCTTCCAGCTGGTCAAACTTCTCGGCAAGCCAGAAAGGAAAATCAGCCTTATTCTGGGGGCGCTTACCCATTACTGCGTTCACCATCACAGGACTGAGCTTCATTCCGCCCTGTCCGGCTGGAAGCGCCGCAACACCTGGAGATTGCGGGTAATGTACTGCACTAACGACCTAATCACGCTAATTGTGACTAAATGTAGTCGTCTTAAATCTGCAAGGGGACCCGACCCTTGTTGAGGATGCGGTGTAAAACCAGCCAAAACAGGCCAAGTTGCGCCTGGAATGGACAAAGGACCTGACCTCGGAGTTAACAAAGAGTGGGGTAGGGCGCCATTAAACCAAACTCAGTGCTGCCAAGCATTAATAGGAACTTCCTGTGTCCTATAGGGAACATATTCCTGTGGCATGGCAGTGGGAATGTACGTGTCGAACATATTAGTATTTGCATTCACAGCCGGGAAGGTCACCCTTGAGTAAAACATTTCGTATGGGTAAGCTACTTCCGCACTCACCACCAGGATCACAGCCATGCCATCTACGGGGACAATATAAGTCTGCAAATGATTGCGAACCGCAATCCGACTATGCTGCGGAATATCAACGGCATTAGCCATAGTGACACAGTAAAAAAGTGGTACAAGAAAAACTATGTAGCACAACTGGGTAGCAATTCAAGGAAACCGTTTAGAAAGAATCAAGCTTGAATAGACCTTTATAATTATAGGTAGGTTTGTCCGACACCACTGTTAACCGGAAACAATAGCGAAGTACTACTCAAGTGTCATGTAATAAGACCACCAACGGTTGGGCGCCATGTCGCAGGGATCCTGCTCTCACACAAAACTGTGCATAGAGACTTGGAACCTCAGTGAATTAGGGTGTGCCAAAACTCACCTTAGTAGCCAAAATTCCCTACCAGACTAGCAATCAGTGTCTCATTGGTTCTTACAAACTCCCAATGTTTAGACAACCCAGAACATGGAATTAGAACACCTCAGGTAACGTGGAACACATGAACACTCTTTCGTTTTACTATCATACCAGTCCAAAACGAGGAGTGAATGAAGACACATGCAGGTTTGAAATGTTTATTTCTAATGCAGTGTTCTCAAGCGCAGTATCTTAGCTAATACAAGCAAACATATTATAAGCAACAAAGTTATCAGCATAGTTACTAGTCCATAAAATACAAAGGGAGAAAGCATGTTAAAATGCTAAAGGGAAGAAGGCTAAATGGCACCTACGTCTTACCCTCCCTTGCTAGTATATTATATTATATCTAAAGAAGGTCTCTTTGGGTTTTAGAAGGGCGCCCCCATACCTCTGATCCTAGTGGAAAGGGATCACATCATCTTCCACCAGCTCTCTGCATGCGAATATTCATCAAGTGTGTGTGTATGCTCTGCGCAGTGCATTATTAAAACGCGCCTAAAGCCAGAGTTGGCCGCATCTGCATATGTGTTATGTCTAGAACTTGCGCAGATCAGACCTCACAACAACCACTGTGTTGAAATAACCTTGAAGGCCTCGGCACTCACTGTTCAGACATAGCTTACCAAGCAAAGCTGATACAATAGCAAAACATATTAATCTCTTGTGAAGCAAAATATTCTACTAGGCTCAAAGCTTTAATAACAATATGTGCCGTGTGCAGAAGCAGCAGAAAGGTAAAATGGTGTTTAAACTTCTAATAAGCTCATACTAACTTAACACAGTGTGAAGGCAAAGCATATCTATATGACACATAAGTCACCTCTCTAGCAGGCCTTTACAGTCCTGAAGACAGGGTGCTTGGTTCTAAGCGAGAGGGTGCCCCTGCATGAGCAGGACACCTCCGCAGCCCACAGACTCAATTCTCCTGAGTTGTTGGTGAAGCTGTCATATACTACTATAGAGGGGCATTATGCGTGTGATGACCAACTCTTAAATGGCTAAACAAACCCTATTGTGTTTGGTGTCAAACATGTTGGAATCGTACCCCACTCCAGTAGTTGGTGTGGGTATCCCTCAGAAGCATCCTTCGTGGGCTCCCTGGTGTTCCTGGTACCAGCTTTCTAGCTCCGAACAGCACAAAATGGTTCCTGCCGGCCACAGGCACATTTCTGCCCTCCTGCTGCTGAGCCAAGCTCGAGCAGGGGAAGGCAGAACAATAGGCATTCGGTCACGGAGGTGTGACCTCTTCCCAGACAGGATTTAGTGTATTAGGGCTGGGTGGGTGCGCTTGCAAGCGACTAAAAGTCTGCATGAGGGCCATATTTGGTGTCCCTGTGCATAGTCCAGTTCCAACCAGTCCTGGGAGACGTTGGCTCTCGTTCTGGAGCGAAACTGGACAAAGGACATGACAGTAACCTCCCCCCTGTCCAGACCCTCTCCTGGGAGGGTCCCCTGAATCTTTCTAACCCTCTCCCATGGGTACTTAAGGGCTTACCTTAGCTGTAGGACCTTATAGTCGTTGTGGGCAACATTCTGAACAAGAAACCACAGCACTTCGACCATCTGGGCACTCTGGGCTTCATTTGGGCCTGACTTTTTCTCCTTCTCAGTCTGCTGCATCGTCTGTGCCTGTGCACCAGACAGGATCCGTGTAGGACCTGTGGAGCATCCAAGACACCTGAAGATAATCTCCCTTGGAGCGAAGGAGTCACTCCCCTACATTCGCAGACACCGCAACACTGCCTACCAGTCTGCTGACCCCAAGCTCCTACGGACTCAGAAAGGCTCAGCTACACAGGAGATGGGTACCTCTGCCCTTCGACGTCCGAGCTGCCCTCTCACCGAGTTGAGGTCAGAATCCCTCATGGCGGCTGCAATACCTGAATCCCTATGCACTGCGTACTTTTGAAAGTGCATGTGGTTGTTGACAATCCTGCAACAAGTGTATTGGGCTCCAAGTATCCCCAACCTCTGGCAACGTTTCCTACAAAGATCTTCAACCACCTCGCACTGAGTACTCCGTGGCCTGTTGTTTTGTTAAGCTGTCCAAGGTCCTTTCGTGACTCCTGTGCCTCCAGCCTGTGGGTGCAATTGAGGGTCATCTTTCATTTCCTTCAGCTCCCTTGCTTGCTTGGGGCCTGCCCTGATTCCCCTCTGTGTGGTGAGTCTCCTGGACCTTGCTGGTCCAAACCGTACACTTCCTTGACTTCCTGCGTGTGTTGCTTTTGCCAAGGCTTGTTGGCGACACATCCGCCTCCTGGTCTTCCTCAACGTCGCCTGGTCCCCTCAGCTGCAGAGTCAAGGTCACCGCCAACTCTCCTGAAGCACCCAACATCGGTGGGCATTCATCTACCAAGCCCTTGGTCACTCTCAAGTGACCCAGACTCTGTCCCCTCTGTCATCAGGTACTCTTCGACAAGAATCCCCATTTGGATCCCAACGGACACTTTCCCCTCTTCCAGCAGCGGCTCTTTTTCAAAGTCCTCAATTGGGTTCAACAGCGGTTTCCGACACCACTACACACCTATGCACCCCGCTTCCTTGGGTTAGGTAACTTGGGTACTTCGGTATCCACGGATGGGGTGACTCTCCAACATTCTGCCTTTCACAGGGTTTCTTCGAAGTCCAGTGGGAAGGGTCTTCAATCTTAAAAATTCCAACCGTGACTTTCACATAGATTTGTACCGAGCACACGGTTGTATTCTCACACTGCACACACACTCCGTGGGAGTCCCTATCAACTTGGTTTCACAAAAAGTACTCCCTTAGTTCCTTAATCAATTGAGCCGGTTAACTGTTTAGAATGGATCCTGAACTGACACTGGTGGAATGCCCCCATGTGAAGCTGCTGATAGTGCGCCACCAGGAGGTGGGGGAAGGAGGCACGTCCTTTTGTTTTATATTCCCTCACACACCCTAGTGGTGTCATGCTTCATTATCGGGACACCCATACGCATAGAAGTCAGGGTGGGCTCAACCGTGCTTCAGGGAGCTCTTAAAGAGATGTTTTTGGCCAGGGCGGATAAAGATTAAAAGTCCACTGTCAGATTCCAGTTTCCCTTTATTCTTGGATCTGGCAGGGACATTAAAATGATAGGAGTCGGGTCCTATGGGATATTATGGTCCTAAGACCCTATTACCAGCATGTTTCAGTCAGCGTATGCCCCATAAAGGGTGCTGGACTTTCTTCAGGGCGATGGCTGTAACTCCCTGGAAAAGAAATATAATGGGAATTACCCTGCAGTATTTATGTTAAGGGCAGATAGCTGCTCCTTAGTTTTGTACGTGTTTTAATTTATCACTCCATCTGTAGAACGACAAACAAAATTTTAAGTCTTGATAAAGATGGAAGAAGTTATATGAAACCATCGAAACGCGTCAACGCTGATTTATTGCACAATCGAAGGACAGACACGATAATACTTAAATACTGATGAAGGCAATGCATTAATTGACGTGTCTATGAGCCCGATAAGATGTGCACCTGTATATGACAAAAATCGTGTCTTACATGTTGTGTTGTGTTGACTTGATTATGCTGGTCATAATTGCATTCTGTTGGTCAGAGAAAGAAATCTGTATTGTATATGTATTGTATATGTTTCTTGTGAAGTATTTTATCTTTTAAACAGTATTGTTTAATTTTAAATGATTTGAATATTTTTATAATGGAATGTGAGCTACAATGACTTTGTGATAATAAAATGTTTTTTAACAATTTCAATACAGTAAAGTTTATGTTGTTGCAAGGTTGTTGACCATATGCCAGTACTGTGAAATAGTGGGTCAAGGGAATCCATTTTCTGTTGCTTGTAGCGCGACCGCTCCCTGAAGTCGCGTTCTCCCCGTCCGTCAGTCGATGCCAGGTTTTTAATTTCCTCCTGAACATACATAAATCAGATGTCTTCCTAAGGGAAAGTGGCAGACCGTTCCACAAACAGGATGCCACCACTTGAAAAGAGCTGCCGCCCATGCGGGAACAGGAAAACCCTTTGATGGCCGTCGCTTGTTTGGCGACAAAGCGGACAACACGCTCTAGTGCTTTAAGGATTCCAGGGCTACATCCAGATCCTTGGGCCTAGCTACCACCTCTCACCCTGTGCAGTCCCCTTTTTGCCCCTTTCCTGGCTACGGTGGGGGTGCCCCACCACGTTCCACCCAGACCTACAGGCCTGGTTGGCCGGTGAAGTGGGATCCAGCATCATGGGTCGGTGCCAGTGGGCGGGTAGCCTCCAAACCTTCCTGGTTGGTGGCAGGATTCACTATCACCTTCCTCACTGGCACAACATCGCGTTGGTTTTGCAGATAGTCCGAAGGGGCTACTCCCTCCCCATTGAGACTGCCCTTCCCTCCCTGCCACCTGTTTTCCATCGCATGTCGGAGGATCACTTGGCCCTTCTCCATCAGGAAGTTGTGGCTCTTGTGGCCAAGAGAGCCATTGAGCGAGTCCCTGTGCCAGAAGTAGGTCGTGGTTGTTATTCCCACTACTTCCTGGTGCCCAAGGTGTCCTATCTTGGATCTCATGGACGACAACCGCTTCCTCCAGAAGGAGAAGTTCAGAATGTTGACATTGGCTCAGGTCCTGTCTGCCCTCGACCCCAGAGACTGGAGGGCAGCGTTGGACTTTCAGGGCGCCTATTTTCACATCCCCATCCTGCCTGCCCATCAGCGTTACCTACGGTACAAGGTAGGCCACAAGCATTTTCAATTCACCGAGCTCCCCTTTGGCCATACCAGTGCCCCTCGTGATGGCAGTGGTCGCAGCTCATCTGCTCAGATCATGGGTTCCAGTCTTCCCCTATCTCGACAACTGGCTGTTGAACGTGAGTTCGCCCCAGGCTGTCGTCTCCCACCTCCAAACTACTGCGGACCTCCTGCATTTGCTGGGTTTCACGATCAACATGCAGAAGTCACACCTATTTCCCTCTCAGAAGCTCCTTTTCATCGGGGCGGTTCTGGATACAGCGCAGTTTTGGGCTTATCCTCCTGAGCAGCGAGTCTGGGATATTCGGGCTATGATTTTGATCTTTCATCCTCTTTCCCAGGTTTCGGGCAGAATGACCCTGAGGCTGCTGGCCTCATGGATCCCTGGATCATGCCAGGTGGCATATGCCGGCTCTGCAGTGGGACCTGAAGTTCTAGTGGGCACAGCATCAGGAGAATCTTTCTTATTGCATTCAGATCTCAGTGGGCACTCCACACCAATTGCAGAGGGGGCTAACGAACCGGAATTGGGTCAACGGCAGATCCATCTCCCTTCCCCTACCAGAGTTCACAGTGTTGACAGATGCATCACTTCTGGGGTGGGGCGGCACATGGGTGAGGGGGAGATCAGAGGCCTCTGGTCTCCGGCGGAGTCTGGGCTCCACATCAACCTTCTGAAGCTCTGGGCGATTCGTCTTGCACTGAAGGCATTCCTTCCTTCTGTCACAGAAAGAGTGGTGCAGGTCTTCACTGATAACACCACTGCCCTGTGGTATTGCAACAAACAGGGCGGGGTGGGGTCTTGGACCCTTTGTCAGGAGGCCCTTCGTCTCTGGAAGTGGCTGGAACATCAGGGTATGTCCTTGGTGGTTCAATACTTGGCAGGTTCCTTGAACACCCGGGTGGACAAACTCAGCCGCTAGTGCTTGATTGATCTCGAATGGCGTCTTCACTCAGAGGTGGTGCAAGGTCTGTTTCAGCAGTGGGGAGAGCCTTGGTTAGATCTATTTGCCACCAAAGAAATCTCACAATGTCAGCGTTCTGCGCATTGGAATTTCCAAGGCGGCACTCGTAAGGCAACGCTTTTCATCGCTAGTGGAGTTGTGGTCCTCTATACTCCTTTCCGCCTATACCACTTCTGCCCAGAGTGCTGAAGAAATTCAAGCACAACCGGGCCCAAGTCATTCTTGTGGCTCCGGACTGAGCACAAAGAATCTGGTATCCCAAGCTCTTGAACATGGCCATCAATCCTCCGTTCAGACTGCCTCTTCGGGAGGATCTTCTGTTGCAGCAGCTGGGGACGGTCCTTCACCCGAACCTGTCCAACCTCTACCTCCCTGCGTGGAGATTCAGCGGCAACAGTTGACGGCTTTTGACCTTCCTTCCGAAGTCTGTAATTTTATCTTGGCAGCCAGGTGTCCTTCCACCAAAACGGTACACGCCTGTAGATGGAACAAATTTGCGGCATGGTGCACAACAAAGGTTATGGATCCCCTTTCTGGCTCTCTTTCAGAGGTTCTGAACTGTATTCTTTCTCTGGCCCAGCAGGGCTCTGTTCTGGGCAATCTTAAAGGCTATCTTTCTGCCTTTTCAGCCCTTCTTCACCTTCCTGACCAACCTCTTTTCAAGTCCCCTTTTGTAAATCGTTTCCTTAAACGCATTACTCACCTTCTGTAGTTCTCATCTGGCGTTGCAGCGCGTATGCGCTGCTCGCTCCGCGAGGGCTTCTTGGAATCAATACGGTTTCAGAAGTTGACTTCCGGCTCCGCCCGTAATTTCCATTGGCTTGTGTCATTTGGTGTCATTAATCATGCTAAACGGAGTGTGATGATTGTACCGGAGGTTTTTTAGTCCCTGCTGGTTACCACCCAGTCCACTTTTGGCCCCGCCCACCTGGACTGAATCTTTTATTCCGCGGCATGACGCAGTGTCTTCTAATTACTAGGTGAGCACTTTCTTTTTTCATTCGCACAATGGCGTGGCAACAGCTTTTTTCAAGTCGGTAACCATTTTTTTTTGTTATTGAAAGAGGACCGCGCTTGTTTGTAGCAAGCGGCTTGTGTTAACTTCTCTAGAACTCTATCCACGCATGCACTGATTATGTATTCACAGTTGTGTTGGGGGGCTTGCTCACTCCATAGAACCGCTGAAATTATTTACATTTACATTTACGATCCAGTCTCCTCCCATTTTGTTTTCTATCCCTCGTGTTCCTTTTTTGTATAGTTCTACATAGCGCAAACTCGACCCGAAGGTATCAGAGAGCTTTAACATGAGCATAAGTTATGTTACATCATTCTCGTATTGCGCTCATTCGCGGCGTGTGGTAACTTCTCTAGAACTCTCTATTCACGCACGCACTGATTACGTATTCACAGTTGTGTTGGGGGCTTGCTTACTCCATAGAACCACTGAAATTATTTACATTTACGATCTAGTCACCTCCCATTTTATTTTCTATACATCATGTTTATTTTTATAGAGTTCTACATAGCGCGAACTCAACCTGAAGGTATCAGAGCGCTTTAACATGAACGTAAGTTACGTTACATCGTTCTCATTTTACGTGACCCAGCACGAAACCACAGAACCAAAGTGTGGCTTGAGAAACAGCAAGCACAGCTAAAAAAATGTTAACGTTTTAAAGACAACTTACAGCACGCTGGCCAGTAATATATTCATTACATGCATTTTAATAATCATGTTTACACGTAAGCGCAGATAGTCTTATTGTAAAATACTGAAATTATGATAAAAATGTGGCCGTTAGAAAAGCAATTTCGGAAAACGAATTTCACTGTCAATGCAGAGACTGATAAACTACTCGACATGTGGTCATCCTAATCCGTCAGCTTTCTTTTTTCAAAGAGGGACCCCCCCACCCACCCATTTTTGTATAATATACTGTGGGGGTCGGCTTCCTGCCCCAGTGGCCAGGAGCTCTGGGCTTCTCTCTTAATACCGAGGAGCCAGCCCCACGTGACTTGCAACTGTGCATACGTCCGTGGAAGCCAATGTGTAGCGAGCCTGCACTTCCCTTCCCAGAATGCAAGGCGCTTCACCCTGAAGAAACCGCACCGCTTAAGGTCCTGGAAGGGTGGGTAGGGACAGACCCTGTCAGAGGAGCCCGAGTAAAAAGGGCGGCAATATAAAGGGTCAGAACCCCAGAGAATAGCCAACGCAGGGGACTGAAGCGAAGAGGCAGTGAGGGATGGGAGAGCGACAAGGAATGGAAGCGTCTCTTAAGAAGCATAGCTGTCTGGAGGAGCCAGCCTCCTGGGTGGGGGGAAGGGAACTGAAAAGTATTACAGATCCTCCATAGCACCGGGGATACCAAATTTGTGTTTATTGAACAAATGCAACAACCACCATTAGCTAAACCACACCAACGCAGTGCCACAAACAACACAACACTACAACACAAACTACCAACACAACTACATTCATATACTCTCATCCACACTCACAAACTTTCTAGCCCACTGCTCTTCTCCGCAACACTCTCCATCCTTCTGCCTAACACTGCTCTTATCCTCATCACTCTGTCCTTCTGCATCACACTGCTCTTCTCCTCCTCTTTCTCCTACAATCTCCCTCACACTTCTCTTCTACACCTATCTACTACCTTATGCCTAATACTAAGCAAATAATCTTACCTTCCTGCTACCTTATACTACTCTTCTACTTCTCGCACTCCTTTCATATCCCTCCTACTTCTCTTCTACTCCTGTCTCCTTCCTTATGCCTCATACTGCTCTCCACACTTTCCTTCATTCAAAATCACGCAATTCTCCTCCACGCTTTCTGCCTTCTCCCTCATACTACTCTCCCCTTTCTTCTGCCTCATGCTACTCTTCTTGTAAAACAACAAAAGAGTGTTGTGAAAGAAGTGTGTAAGCACTAGACACAGAGAAGAAATCACCCTGAAGAAGTCACATTGGAAATCAGCGTTTTTTTTTTTAGGAAGCCCTCACTCACCACCCTGGCTGGTGCCATGCTTCATGGATGCATGGGGTCCGGTAGCAGGAGACGCTAGGTGCTAAACGGGTGGCAGGCGTTGCGGGCGGTGTGCCATTGTCGCTTTCACCCCCCTCCCGAGACCCATGGGGTGTGGATCTTGTGCATTACAAACAGTACAGGGACCTCAAATTGAAGGTATCCCATCACTTTTTGTTTGGTTTTGCACTTTATTTTACACACTTGTTTTTAACTTTCACGTCCTCTGGTAAGGGTGGGCCTTAGCGCGCCCATACCGCCGAGGTACACCACCTGACGGTCCTGATGAAAGCCCAGTAAATGACACATAGATGGGCAGAAACATGTTGACCCCACTTTAAGTGGAAACAACCAAGTCATTAACTGGTAAGTTTCCCACACATATTTTACTTATGTCAAACTGACCATTGAATAAAAAAAATTGTATGGTACAGTTTCTGACATTTTTAATTCACATTTCTTTTTGACACTTTTGCCACAAAGAACCGGCTCCGCAGTAATCTGGCGGTGTAGCACACCAGGGAGGCATTCGGCTTCTACTGGTGGGCCAGATGATGAAGCATGGCACCACCCAGGGTGGCGAGTGAGGGCTTCCTAAAAAAGAAACGCTGATTTCCAATGTGACTTATTCAGGTTGCTTTCTTCTCTGTGTCTAGTGCTTACACACTTCTTTCACGACACTCTTTTGTTGTTTTACAAGATTGACCAGGGGGACCAAGAGTACCATTTTTTCCCTCTCTCTCAATTTGTTATTACTCATGCTACTCTTCTCCTCACTATACTTCATTAGCCCTCATGCTATTCTTCTACTCACTCTCTGTCCCAAATCTTAAGCACTGCTCTTCTCCTTCTAACGCTATGCTTTAAACTACTACATACATAACATTTACAATTCAACCAACATTAAGGCACAACATATCGCATACAAACACTCAATAAGGGATAGCTAAAATACAATACCATTAGCAAAGCAAATAGCTTTAACTTAAACAGGGCGAGACCTAATGCATTTCCAATGCTTGTCCTCCTCTTCCTTTCCTAATGCCCTAGTGGGACGTGAACCTTGTTCTGACTTACCTTATGTGCGCTCCCTTTAAGCCACTACATAAATGTCCTCTCTGACTCTTGATCCTGAAGACTGCTTTTCTGGTTGCCATCATCTCTGCTCTCAGGGTGAGTGAGCTATAGGTCCTTTCCTCTAAACCTCCTTTCCTTGCTGTTCATCCGGACAAGGTTGTCCTTCAATCTAGACCTTCTTTTCTTCCGAAGGTGGTTACCTCTTTCCACATAGGACAGACCATCACTTTGCCCACCTTCTTCCCGCTTCTGCATCCTTCTGAAGAGGAGGAGAGAGGCTCCACTGTCTGTATCCAAAACATGCGCTTTCATTTTATCTGGACCACACAAAACAATTCCAGGTTGATGAAAAGCTCTTGTTGGCTATGTGGGTCCCAAGAAAGGTTGGGTCGTCCAAAAACAAACCATTTCTCGATGGGTCGTTCTTTGCATTAACATTTGCTATTTCTTAGCGAAAAAGGAAGCTCCAGTGGGTTTGCCTGCTCATTCCGCCCGGGCGACAGCAGCGACTACTGCTTTGGGATGTGGAGTCCCTCTTCACGAGATCTGCCAGGCAGCCACGTGGGCTTCCTTGCACACACTCACTAAGCATTACTGCCTGAACAGACAAGTCCGGAGAGACGGCTTCTTTGGCCGTTCAGTTCTCCAGGACTTTCTTGTGTAAACTTAGTTGGCAGACTCTCCTCCGGGGGTTGATATTGCTGGGTATCTATTCTATGGTAAGTAATCCATAACTAATGGTCTCTTTCAGATGAACAAGTTACTTACCTTCGGTAACGAAATACCTATAGGAGACTTATATTAGTTATGGATTCCTTATCTCCCCACCCATCCTCCCCGTTCTGCAAACTGCCTTCTAGGGTAAGGGACTCCTTTTCAGGGCCCTTTTTCTATGCACCAGTGTTCAGTGTCTTGCATGGACTCCTTTTCAGGGCCCTTTTTTTATGCACCAGTGTTCAGTGTCTTGCATGGACTCCTTTTCAGGGCCCTTTTTTTATGCACCAGGGTTCAGTGTCTTGCATGGCTCTGCGTGGAATGTCTTGTAAAGAACTGACGTCTGCTCGCAGGGGCGGCATCTTAAGTAGATAGCGTCAAGTCATTCCAGCGATCAAGACACCAACGCCGAACGCAGAGTCGACCAACGCCACCTACCGACGAGCAGAAAAGGGCCTGCATAATAGCCTATGGCAATGTATTTCCAAAGCACATGCATGCAAGTAACTGCTTGGCACTGAAAGGTTTCACTTCATTGAGAGAGAGGAAGAGGAATGTTTTAAATATTGTTTATTATTTTAAAAGAGGATTCTGTGTGTAAAACTGAATATAAATATTCCCAGAGCAAGAAAGCTCTATCAACTTTGGTTGCTCTGCAAGTTTTCAGAATAGCAAATTAGACCTGTTTAGTTGACCAGAGAGCTGTGAAGTTTTTTGTGTTGCCTACAGATTGGGTAGGAAACGTTTGGTCTACATGCTAACCTACTATAAAAGAAAGTGCATTTCATCAGTAACATACTGTACAGGAGCTTGGAGCTTTAGCGATCTGTCCTGTTTACAAATAGAGGAAAACTATTTTTCTAAGATTCTTTTGGAGTTGCCCCTAAATACTTCACAAAGTACTTCAAACTATTCTTGTTATGAGGAACATTGTACTAGTTGCTTGGAAACCCCCAACACCCTCCCCCCCACTTGCTGGTTCTATGCACCTTAGGTCCGATTATCTTAAGCGCCGTCTGTGGTCTCTATCTAGCTCCCCACCTGACTGTGGGCTTCCGTCCCAGTGGGACGCGTCTCATCAAGCGATACCTGTGTGGACTGTGGGGCCCGCCCCTCTAGCTCCTGTACCATCATCCCCCATGCCATCAGTACCTCAGGCAGTTTGCCATCTGAGCATGGAGGCTTATAATACATTTATGGAACTCACTACTTTAACAAATCATGCCTCAACTGTGGCGTTTGGACTAATTTCATTCCCCTTGAGCCATAGGCAAGTATGATAAGATCCAGGTAAAATGTTTCTTTACATTTAAACAGAGAATCTGTTTAATTTATGAAACCATCAGTTTGATCCTATTGTTTGTCAAAAACAACTTTGGCAATGGAAACCTACATAAATCTAATTCCTACCTCATACAAACAAATATGTTAACATGGCATAGGATTAGCATTTCTCACCACATAATATTTTAAGGGATGGGCTTTGCTGAATAAGTCAAATTTATTTATTTTGTTTGATGAATTAAAATCTTACAAAAATAGCTAAAAATATCATCAAAGTTAAAAATTATAAACAATCATTCATATAAAAAAAACTTGATTATATAATATTGGCACAATCCATTGGTAAATCAAATAAAAACTTCCAACTTTTTTCCTACAGCACATCAAATTTTTACAAATGCAGAATTCATTAATAAGTCTTCAAAATGTAAACATGGTATCAGTGTTTGCCTACATGTCCTTACTCCACGATTATTAAAAAGTCTCTTAGGGATGAATTTTCTATCATATTCCAAATCCGGGCAAAGACACAATAGATGTATAATGTTCTCTTGTCCGATTTACAGAGCCTGCATAATTTAACATCTTCTGTTCTCTTACATGGCGGTAAGTGACATAATCCTGGCAAACAACCAAATCTAGCATTGATAAAGAGGTGTTTATTTTTCTTAGACCATGATGTTTCAAGATTTTCTTGAACCTTTTTAGGTCTCGCCCTGGAACAGGGACGGAGACTTATAGTCGGCTGATGCCGGGGAATGAGGGACACAAAACTGGCACGATTTTTAGCAGTCGGATTTGGCTGCGCGAACTCGCACGTTCCGTCCTGCGCCGCCCTCCCAGCCTACTGCGCATGCGCCGCCCTCCCAGCCTACCGCGCATGCATGCATGCACACAAACACAGACACACACACACACACACACACACGTCGCAGACAGACACTCGCTCACACACACACCCCCTCCCCCACAGTCACACACACGCACTCCAAGACACATACACACACGCACGCACACACATACACACACATACACAGGCCGCCCCCCCCCCCCGCGCCTACATGCTCCTCTCCCTCCGCCCGCCCGCCGCTCAGCAACGCACTCACCGGCTTCCTCTCCTCAGCTGCAAGGCCCGGCAGCAGGACTCTTCTTCCCTCCTTCGGCACCGGGGCGCAGGGTAGGCTCCTGCCTGCTCCGGTGCTCCCTGCTCCCAACACGGCTCCAATCGCGGCTCTTCCGTGGGAGGCGGGGTAGGCTCCCGCCCTCCTACTTCCTGTTTCCGGGTGTCGCGCCGGCCTGCCTGACTTCCTGGTCGCAGGCCGGCAGAGTAACGAGGATGTTTTGCGGTATGTATTTATTTATTTAATTATGCATTTTTATATAGCGCAGACTTTACCCGAAGGCGGTATTTATTTATTTATGTATTTATGCATTTTTATATAGCGCAGACTTTACCCGAAGGCGGTATTTCTTTATTCATGTATTTATGCATTTTTATATAGCGCGGACTTTACCCGAAGGCGGTAATGCTTGCCTTAGCGTAATGGCGTTCCTTCTTAATTTATTGGTGGTGTCCCTGTTAGAATTATTCCCACTTTTAGTCTAGCAATGCTTGGCATGATGTTGGCATCTTTGGCATTATTGAGCCCATCCCTGGTATAATGGGACCACAACGTATTGTGGGCATTCTTGACCCAATTGTGCTTCTCTTCACCAGCGGTGATGGTCATCCCTGGCATGCGATGGGTGTTCATGGAATTGGATGTTGATATGTAGACATGTAAAGCCAGACTCTGTCCATGGGGCAGTAATATTCATGAGTACTTGATGACATGGAGATCAAAGATACAACTAAAACTGAAAAGCCATTATTTTGAGAGACTGTCATATTTGTTTTTGGGAATCAGAAATATTTATTAAAATGAAATGCTTGTAATAACAAGCCAATGCATGATTACCAGCTGTGATCGTGTTTTCAAAATGTTTGTAAAGTTGATATTAAAGTGATAATTCATGCTAATTTCTGTAGTCTTATTTACATCTTGTTTACAATTATACTATACTACTAATGTATGTTTACTAGCCATAACTGTACTGTTATATGTTACATTTTAATTACAGTGTTTGCCTTTTACAATCATTTTCTTACAAAGTACCTCGTAAAACAAAAATATTTATGGCTAAAATATTTTGCACTGTTTGCACAATATATTTGTGATGTTTACACTTACCTATTTGAAATTAAAATGTACAAATGGACATTTAGTCAATTACCATTAAAGAGTTTAACTTTTTTGCTAAGATATTCTTGTAATCTTTTATGCAAACAAATTTAAATACTGCATAAATAATTTTAACAACAAATACTTTATATGTAGCTTTTTACGTACATAAGAAAACTATAGCATAAAGCAAAAAACATTGCCATTTACAATAATAATAGCTCAAACTTAAATAATGCGAGACCTATTGCATTGCAAATGCTTGTTTCCCTTGAAACCATTTACGATTGGCCATGCATGATTTCTTTTTACTAACATCTCTATTTCCGTTATCATGAAAATTTGGTTGGTAAGTTTATTAATTGTTTTTTTGAAGCTTTCTTATGTGATTGTGTTGTTCCAAATAGCTGTTAAGCCAAATTCTTCTATTGTTGTGTTTAATTAGGACCAAACATGTAATTTTCTGTTATATTTTACTTCTTGCCACAATAGCCAAGACATTTGGTTATCTTGATCATTTTTTATTCTATTCCATACTTTGAGTGCCTGCCCTTTCCTTGCGTATAGCTGATTGTTTACCCCAAATTCCTGTCTCACCTGCGCTTGTGAGGCATTCTTTGGCAGGGAGAATAAAATGTTGTAGGTTTTAGCAACCACACTATTAATGATCTCCGCTTCTTGCCTGTTTATTGCCTCGCTGCCGTACGTTAAAGTTGGTAGTAATTTTGCAGCGATTACTTTTAAAAAAGGGCGATAAGACAAGTCACTAATAGCTTTCTGAAGAGTCCCAAATGCCGCAACACGGGTATTTGCTTTCCTTGTGATATCCATTTTTTGTGGCAAGAAGTGTCCATTGTCATTAAAAATTACACCAAGATATCTATAGGAAGCAACTTGCTCTAATTCATTGTCTTCCAAAAACCATTTATATCTATGTTTAAGTCTCGGGTTTCTTGTAATGACCATTACTTTGGTCTTAGCTTCATTTATTACCATACCATTTGCCTTTGAGTACTTTAAGATACCATTGAATAATCGTTGCAATCCAATTTTGGTATGACTTAAGAGTATAACATCATCTGCATACAACAAGTTGGATATTAGTTTGTCTGCTAACTTTGGAGTATGTGCATTAATTTCATTCAAAGCTGTAGAAATATCTGCTAAAAATAGATTAAAAAGTAAGGGGGCCAGGACGCACCCTTGTTTTAATCCACTAGACGTGAGAATTTCTTCAGTAAGTGTGCGTCCGCCCCAATCCTCACCCTGACCCAGGTATCGGAATGCAGGAGCTTAATCATTTTTATTAATATGTCAAGAATTCCTTGTTTTTTAAGTTTTGCCCACAAAAGTTGTCTGTCAACACAATCGAAAGCAGAATTAAAATCCACAAAACAAAAATATAAGGGTTGTTTTGCTAAAATTGCCTTATCAATTAGTACAGATAATATTAATATATTTGTAGAGGTTCCAAGACCTTTAATGAAGCCTGTTTGATTCTGGGGCAGTACCTGTTTCTCCTTTGCCCAATCTGTTAAACTCATTAATAGAATCCCAGCAAACAGTTTTGCATCAGTGTCTTGAAGGGTAATTAAACGATAATTTTCCGGCAATTGCCAATTTCCTTTCTCAAAAATAGGAGAAATTAGTGAGCCTTTCCACGATTTCGGAATTATTCCACTCTGAACCACTTCGCTAAAAACGTCAGTTAGATAGACGGACTAAAAGTCTGGTTCTTCTTTGTACAATGCAAATGGAATACCGTTGGGACCGAGAGCCCCATTCTTGTGTTTCTTTATCAGCTTGGCCACTTGTGATTTAGTTATAGATATTTCATAATCGCATTCTAGGTCTGTTTTAATCGTCTTTTTCTGTATGCTACATTGAAGATTTACAGAGGTTTCTGGGTTTGCTGAATTGCCATGTCTCCCCTTGTAATGATATTTCAACACAGACAGTGGAGCACTTTATTTTGTTATTTGTTGTGTGCTTCCTTTAAGCTGAGGAGTGTAGCTCAGGCAAAATTTCAATTTTAACGGTTTATGGTGGCATTTTATTGTTGATGAAAAATTCCTGTTGTAGAATTGTACAATTGTGATAAATTAGCATTTCCCCCCAGTTAAAGAGCCTATTTTCAGGCTTGCAGTTGTTGCAAGGTTCCTTCAGAAGCTGCAAAATAAGTATATGTTGTAGGAAGCTGGCGCTTTATATACTATACCAAAATAAGGTATAGTGTGCACAGAGTCTAGTGCATCCTCCTCAGAGATAACAGAGGCTAAAGTAGGTAATACCTTACTCTCATTTGTGGTAGTGTGGTTGAGCAGTGAGGCTTAGCAGAGGATAGTGTTAAGTATTTGTTGAACACACTCAGACAAGAAATGATGTCACACACTCAACAGACTGAATCCAGACCAGTAGGTTCCATAAAAAGTTATTACTTTGTTCTTTTTATAACTTGAACCAAAGTGTACTCAGTAGCAGGCAAGTAATACTTTCAATACAACGATACTTTTCAAGATACCGTGTGTACGGGCTTTGTAGAAGCATACAAAGTACTTTGCAGTCAAGAAATGGGTTGCAAGCTCTTTAGAATACTTGTAATTACTTTAGATTCTTTTCTAGTTACTTTGTAGTTACTTTTCTGGTTTGGGAGGAAACAAACTAATAACACAGTTTAGGCATTACAGTATATCAGTAAGTAGGTTAACTCTTTTGAAGACACTAAGTTACTTTTGTTGCTGTACAAGACAGGGTCAACACAACATTTTTTAGAGAAAAACACACCATACAATCCTATGGAGAAAAACAAAGTGTTAGGTATGCAGGTAAGTAAACAGTTTTGTAGTTCATCTCGGGTTGGTAGCTCTTACACCGGGCAAGGGTCAGGTACGTAAGAGGAATGCACCCTCAGTGGCATAGGGACGTCCGGGTGCAGAGGTCAAATGAGAGGCTGGACCCAATGCAGTGCTATGGAGACAAGGGGCACTCAGAAGAGCATTGGTCACATGCAGATACCTGCGGTTTCGGAGTCAAGGCCCAGGGATCAAAGGTAACAACCCCTTCCCTAGTATTCCACCCTCCAGTGGGGGGGGGGGCACAGGCCTCTTCTGATTGGGGGAGTCCCCTCATCTTCAAGACCGAGGTGTGTGCTTCACTACGCCTCCCCCATCTGTGGGGTGGGGTTGGCAAAAGTGGGCACACCTCCCTTCCTGGCTAGGTTTTCCCACCGATTCCTCCGCCCAAAGTTGCAGTCAGAACCGATAAGGACCAGTTGCTGATAGCAGCAAAAGGCTGGGGATAGCTAACAAAGGTGGCAGGCCTTTGAAGCTTCCAGTTGTGGACACTTCCAATCCTGGGGGAGATGGAATGACACCTCTGCCCAGGATGGGCTTTGTTTCAGGAACCAGAGAGCGGAGGCTCTCTACCCAGGGGTCCAGAAACCTGATTGATGGTGGCAAATGGCTGGCAGCCAGTCAGGAACCACACCAGGCTGATCGTTCTTTAGGGGTCATCTCTAAGATGCCCTCATAGTGTGTTTTACATTAAATCCCACACTGGCATCAGAATAGGTTTAATGTGCTGAGACGTTTAGTACCAAACTTTCCAGTTTTCAGTGGAGCCATTCTGGGTCTGTGGAGTTCAAAATGACAAACTCACCGACCCCTATACTCAAACTACCTTCTCTGCACTTGCAGTGCCTGCGAATGGTACAGACAATGTAGGGGCATAGTGCGCAGCAAGCTATGCCATCACCGGTGGTATGGTGCACCCTGCCTTAAGGGCTGTAAGGCCTGATAGAGGGGTGACTTACCCATGCCATAGGCAGTGTTGGAAGACATGGCACCCAACGATGGGTGCCATGTCGACTCTTTAGTTTAGTCTGCTCCAGAACACTCAATCTGCTGTGGCAGTGTGTGGAAGTTCAGGTGAGGGGTCTCTGAGGATGGCATAATACATGCTGCAGCCCTCCGAGGCCCTCTCTGGTCACCAGGCCCTCTATACAAGAGGCACCTTTTACAAGGGGCTTATAGTTGGCCCAGAGGTGTGCCAATTGTGGAGACAAAGGTACAGTTTTGGGAAAGAACACAGGCCCTGGGAACCTAATTGGCAGGGACCCAGGGCACACTCAGTCAAGTTGGCATCAGGTATCTGGCAAAAAGTTAGGGGGTTACCATGCCATGCAGAAAGGGGCACTTTCCTACATATGTCAATCCCCTTTATAGTACCCCAGTGGGACCTACATTTGTTATACATTTTCCTCATAGAATCTCCATTTGTGGTTTGTTTATTTGCCCCCTAAAGATTCATAGTTGAAAAACTGTCTTTCTGGTATCCGTCACCTCAGCTACGAGGGTGAGATAACTGTAAGCTCTTTTAGCTTTTCCTCCTTTGACCACATTCCCAAAAGAAAAAGTGACTATGTGAATTAAGCCCTCCTCATTAGGAGGTGTCAAATGTTTGTCTATTCCTTTGCAGTTTTTCTTTCTAGCCCCTCATCCTTTTAAGGAGGAGAGACTCATAAGTCTATAAGGAAAGCTCTGCAGCAAGCATTCTTATGGCCTGACTGATCAAACTACTCATGAAGGTTTCGGTGCTCATTTTATGAGAGGAAAGCATGGCACCTATGCCAACTTGCGTATTGAACTTGTGCAGCCTTATTATCAGTCAGCCACGTGGGCCTCTTTGTGCATCTTCACCTGGCAAATTTTATCTGGATGAATATGAAAGAACACAGTCACAATCTGATACGGTTGTGCTTCATTGATTCTAGATTATCCTCAGCATTCTTTCAAATTTGCTATTTGAGTGGTTCATACAATGACTCTGTAGAGTGAATGTGCATTAGAAGAACAAGTTACTTACTTTGGTAATCTTCTTTCTGATCGATATTACAGCTCTCCCAATTTCCTTGTCACCATCCATTCTTCCGTCTTGAGGATGGTTCTTAGTAGTTCTGTTTTTGTTTTGCCCTTTACATGCTTTGTCTCTTTTGTGGTGTCACTGGCTCCAGTGGTGATGGACATTGAAAGTCTTATGTCACTTCCGGTCTTCTCGACTCCACCACTGTCGTGCAGTACCTCTACATTCCGCTCAAGTGGTAATGCTAAAAAAATTGTCTGAAACCAGTAGGATGCCTGCGATTAAGGTTCAAACAAGCAATCTACGTGAGCTATCATTTTCACCCGAAAGAATGTAACTGAAGATGTTAGTAACTTATTAATGTAATTGCAATTATTGCTTACCATAAATGTCATTGCATACGTTGTTTTCACAATTTCAATGTCTTCCTGAACGTACTTGGAAATGTTTTCCTCAAGTCACGTATCTCTCTCTTCCATAGCGGTTTATTTTAGAATTGTCAAAATTAGTAGGGCCACTGCTATAATGCAAACAATATTTCTGTCATTATCTGTGCATGGTGGGGCTTACAGTGTACACCAATCGTTAATGAAGCTCATGTACTCACTTTCTAATTAAAATATAGCGCACAGCACAAGCTAGCTGTTGTGGTTTGTTCTTCCTTTGCTTTAAGCACCTTGTGCTCATCCCTGAAGTGTTATGAGGTCACTGTGTTGTGTGCACAGAGGATGCTCTTGTTCAATTGAACTAACATCCGTTGTCCCTGCATCTTTGTGGCATTCTTTTTATTAATTCTTGTAACACACCTGTGTCAGAGTGCTCTGTGGACAGGACTTAACACTATGTTTTTGGCCAGATGAACAACTAAGCAGCATTTACACAGTTATGGTTTGTTTTTGACCCTGCTGTTTGGGCTTCAAATGTATTTAGTCGGACACGGATTCGATAAAAAAATCCAACACAATAATAGAGCAACTAATGGAATTAGGCAAGGACATACCCAAAAAGGTTTAGGCAGCAAATCTACCGGGAAGTTTACCAAACGTAAGTACAGGTATCTGAAAAACATAATATGATATTCGGACAGATCGATGCCTTTGACTCTGCGTCATTTTTAATACAGTAAATCATGTGTGCTGGCTCATATCCACATGTTCTAATTTAGTTGCTGGCTAATTTAATCACTTTATAACTGAAAATAAATACAGTTTTTGTCTTATTGTCCGACATTCAGTGCTTGGCTTGCTTGATTATGGCTAACAAATATAGACCTATTTATACAAACCTCACAACAAGAATCGCGTCTTCTCCTTCGCATTTGGATTAGGACTTGTTCTTTTCCCAGGTCCTGGCCAAGTCCCACTATATACCTTTTTGTGTTGTTCTCTAGGTAGGTTTTAGCAAAAGGAGCCCCAATAGATATGTACATATAACATTCTAAAATATGTTTATTGCCCAGATTAAGGAAAGATGTGTTGCTTAACTCAGTCTGGAAAAAGCATGAATGATTGTGTTTTAAAGGAACTGCAATCTGCCTTCTGACTTTGGAGTGTAATTAAACACTATGTAAAGCTGTGTTTACATTATCATGTAGGATCCTTCCTCAGACGAACGTTTCCATGTGGAACTACATTTTAGTCCTGGAGTGAAGGGCTGTGATGAAGAGGAAAATGCTCCCACTGGGTTTGGATTCCGCCCAGCATCTGCAGAGGTGAGTGAGATGAATATTTTTATTTATTTACCTGTTTAACAGTTTTATATAGTGTTCTGGCATTATCGTGATTTACAAAGTACTAAGAGAGAAACAAAGAAAACCGTTATTGCAAAGAAACAACAGTAACCTCAAACCAGATAAACATTAGATTTATGTAGATCACTGGGTGGCATGGTGACTTTCCTGAACAAGAGGAGAGCTGGTGCAGCTCACAGTTCAGCAGGAAGACAGTTAGAGAAAGAGATTGTGGCAGCCAAGATTTGTTTTAATGCATGAAAATGTTTAATTTAGATGTTAGAGATTTTGCTGTTGAAACCTCTTTGGCTGCATGAGAAGCTGTCAAGGTTCTCCAGATATGGGAGTAAGTGTAGATAACTGTATAAGGAGGTCAATTTATCCAAGTTTCAATGGGAAATCCCTTTAAATACCATGTTCAGTGCCATCGCTGTATTACTTTCAATGTAACCTTAATAATGGGATTTTTGGCTGTAAAAGCATTAGAATAAGACATCCTCTCGAACCGTGTGTGCCTTGAAAGAACTGTGTTGTGATTTTGGATCTACATATTTAGCTTACTCTGTTACTAATGCCATGTATAAGCATCAGATTCTGATCTAGTAGTATTCTGGATTTCTTTGTGTTGATAAGAGTGCAAGGGGAATCAGCATGTGATTTCCTGTATGCTTCCTATGACAGACTGAACCATAACTGTGAAGATAGCATCTTAGTCTTGTTGAAGTTTGTACGTAATGGATGCTGGGCTCTGCAAGCTGGTCAACCCCAGTCAGTCAGTCAATCAATCACTCAGGGTTTTTAAATCGTGGCTACTCACATGTGAGGCGCTGGGGTAAGGGCATGGGGGGTGGGGCTTCTGGACTGTCTGAGCCCTGGGGTTCAGTCAAAGAGCCAGGTCTTGAAATCCTTCCTGAATTGGGTCAGCGACCGGGATTGTCTGAGGTAGAGGAGCAGGGTGTTCCAGTTCTTGACGGTGAAGTAGTAGAAGGATCTTCCTCTGATTCTAGTCTTGTGGATCCGGGGGACGGTGATGAGGACCAGCTGGGCAGATCGAAGGTGTCTGGTGGGTAAGTGGAATGAGAGGCAGTGGTTCAGGTATGATGGTCCTACGTCATGGAGGTCTTTTTAGGCTTGTGTGATGAGCAGCTTGATAGTGATTCTTTTGTTGACCGGGAGCTAGTGGGGTTCTTAGAGGTGTTAAGTGACATGGCTGCGGCGGGGGATGTCCAGGACCAGTCTGACTGCGGCATTTTGAACATTCTGTAGTTTCCTGAGGAGTTTCTGTGTGACGCTGGCGTGGCGTGCATTGCCTTTGTTGAGTCCGCTGCTGTGAGTGCGAGGGTGACCGTTTTCCTGGATTCAGTGGGGATCCATCTGAATGTCTTTCGAAGCAGGTGAAGCATGGGGAAGCAAGATGAGGTGACGGCATTGATCTGACAGTTCATTGTGAGAGAGTAATCCAGTATATCTGAAAGAGACACGTTAGTGATAGATTCCTTACCTTAGAATATCCCCAGGCGTCAGACTGGACCAGATATGTTTTTTCGTCCGCAGAAGCCCTGCGCGTTGGCAGGCGTTCGTCGCTGACGTCATAGTCGCTGAGATGACGTCGCTGGAGCTACTTCCACACGCACTGACGTCAGTTCCTACTTTTTCCGCGCCAGCAAGCAGAGATCCGGAGAGAGCGGTACCCTTAGTCATTTTTAGACTGAGTTTTTTTGGAGCATTTTGTCTCTGTTTTCAAGTTTATATCATTCTACAGGTGCATAGGGATGACCGGTTTTAAGTCCTGTGCGGCCTGTCCCCACACGATGTCGGTGACGGACCCACACAGTGAGTGTCTCTACTGCCTGGGGCACAACCACGACTCCGAGTCCTGCCCCCACTGCCGGGCAATGGTTCAGAAAACTTTGCGGGAACGGTCCCGATATTGGCTGGAGGCCCAGGAGTCGGTTCCGCGCTGTTCAAGGTCCCGAGGGAGGTCGAGGGACCGGCCGCAGAGCCATCACAATCATTTGAAGTCTTCGCACTCTGAGTCAGGTAAGGCGAAGCACAAGAAGGCGAAGAAGCATTATCACTCTTCGCCTTCCCCTAGCCGGTCACGACGCGACTAAGGGTGCAGGTGGCGCCGCCCCTCCGGCTCCGGCAGAGCCTACGCAGTTGCCGATGGCCTACCCGCCCTTTCCGGGTCTATCCGCAACTCCGGCCCAGCTGCAGGAGTTCTTGTCAGCCATGGCACATGTCTACGAACGGTCCGGCCCGCCGGTGCGCCTTCGGGCCCCGCGGGCCCGGCTGTGGTCCTGGTTCTTCGACATCGCCGGCTCCGGCGTCGACGCCAAGGGTCCCCTGTGGATCCAGGCCTGGATCTCCGTCCATGGCGGTTGGCCCTGTATGACCTCCACCGGCATCGACAGGTGCCGGAAGGGTGTCGACCGACGCCGATTACGAAGCCATTTAAGAATTTCTTTCCCTTTGTCCATCCACCTCCGTATGTTCCACCTGTTCCACAGACTATGGAGGAAGGGGAGCACTGGGAGGGGTCTGAGCACCCACTCGCAGCCCAATGCGAGTTAGACGCAGACTGGGATGAGGATCCAGGGGATGCAGGTGACCAGGATTATGCTCCGGAACCTGGAGCACTGTCTCCTACTGTGGCTACGGAGGAGGGTGGATCAATATGGTGTTGCGTAGGGCAGCAGATGTTCTCCACCTCGAGCTCCCTACTGTGGCCGTCAGGACTAACCTGACAGGTGCTACGGCCAGCTTCTGCTTCTACGGAGCCGCTGCTGCCCTTTAACGACGCACTCTCAGACGTTCTTTTGGGCACCTGGTCTAGGCCCAATACAGGGGCTCCTGTGGACAAGAACATGGCCAGACGCCAACGCCTGGACCCAGGCGACTCCGTTTTCCTCTCCGAACACCCCACCCCCTAGAGCTTGGTTGTCCAAGCCTCTGCTTCCCCAAGCGCAATCCCTTCCACACCTCCGGACAGGGAATCCAAGAAACTGGAGCAGTTTGGGAAGAAGATTTTTTCTTCCGCCAGTTCAGGCCTGCGGTCTGTGAACACCGCATGTCTCTTGGGCTGTTATTCCCATTCTGTG
The DNA here is from genome assembly GCF_964261635.1 of Lissotriton helveticus. Taxonomy (NCBI): domain Eukaryota; kingdom Metazoa; phylum Chordata; class Amphibia; order Caudata; family Salamandridae; genus Lissotriton; species Lissotriton helveticus. Next base: position 2,111,081,347 of record NC_136061.1, read on the forward strand.
TGGGATTCGGTTGCGCAAGTGCTGCCTCAGTGTCCAGTGGAGGCTCGGACAATACTTTCGCAAGCTATTACTGAGGGGAGAGACGCAGCCAAGTTCACCATCCGTTATGGTCTTGACACTGCTGACTCGCTGGGCAGGGAGATTTCCACGGCAGTGGCGCTACGCCGTCATGCCTGGCTGAGGACGACTGGCTTTTCTGGGGATGTCCAGAACACGTTGATGCACATGTCCTTTGATGGCACTCGCCTGTTCGGCGATAAAGCAGATTGCGCGTTGGAACATTTTAAGGACTCACGGGCTACGGCCAAATCCTTAGGCATTTCGTACACATGCACTCCTTCCGATTCTGCTTTTTGCTCCTTTCATGGCCAAGGAAGGGGCGCCCAAGCACGTTCGTTTCAGAGCAACAGGCCTGCGCAGCAACAGTCTCAGCACAGCCGTGGATGTGGGACCCACAGAGGCGGGTCACGGGGCCAGGTTGCGGGTCAGTCCACCACCCCCCTGCAGCCACTACCTCCAAACCTTCCTAATCCGGTTTTTCATGCCCACCAGACACTAGTGGGTGGCAGGATTCGACATCACCTCCACCACTGGCACACCATCACATTGGAGTGGGTTCTGCAACTTGCCCGAAGGGGCTATGCCCTCCACTTTGAGACTACCCCTCCAGCCATGCCACACCAATACCACCGCATGTCAGGGTATCACTTGACACTTCTCCAGCAGGAAGTTACGGCCTGAAGTAGGTCGTGGTTGTTACTCCCACTACTTCTTGGTTCCTAAGAAGGACAAAGATCTGCGTCCTATCTTGGACCTTCGGGATATCAATCGCTTCCTCTGAAAGGAGAAGTTCAAGATGCTCACACTTGCTCAGGTCTTGTCTACCCTCGACCCGCAAGACTGGTTGGTAGCGTTGGACCTGCAGGACACTTATTTTCATAACCCCGTCCTGCCGGCCCACTAGCGTTACCTGCGATTCATGGTAGGGCAGGAGCATTTTCAGTTCACCGTGCTCCCCTTCGGCCTTACAAGCGCCCCTCGGGTGTTCACGAAAGTGATGGCGGTGTTTGCAGCTCATCTGCGCAGATCAGGGGTTTCACTTTTCCCCTTTCGCGACGACTGGCTGTTAAAGGCAGGCTCGCCCCAGGCAGTCATCTCCTGGACCTCCAGATTTCGGCCGACCTCCTGCATTTGTTGGGGTTCTCCATCAATGTGCCGAAGTCGCACCTGATTCCCTCTGAGAAGCTCTTCTTCATTGGAGCGGTTCTGGACACGGCGCAGTTTCGGGTCTATCCTCCCGAACAGCGAGTCCGGGGCGTTCAGGCTATGATTCCGATCTTTTAGCCCTTGTCCCGGGTTTCGGTCAGTACGACCTTTAGATTGCTGGGCCTCATGGCCAGATGGCATATGCGGGCTCTGCAGTGGGAACTGAAGTTCCAGTGGGCGCAGCATATTGGGAACCTGTCCGACTACATCCAGATCTCGGAGGGCACTGCACAACAATTGCAGTGGTGGCTCACGAATTAGCATTGGGTCAGCGGCAGATCCCTCTTCCTTCCCCAACTGGAGCACACAGTGGTGACTGATGCGTCCCTTCTGGGATGGGACGGCCACATGGGAGAGGCAGAGATCAGAGGCCTCTGAGCTCCGGTGGAGTCCAGACTCCATATCAACCTTCCGGAGTTTTGGGCGATCCTTCTTGCACCGAAGGCATTTCTTCCCTCTGTCAAAGCGAAGGTGGTGCAGGTGTTCACCGACAATACCAACGCCATGGGGTATTGCAACAAACAAGGTGGGGTGGGGTCGTGGACCATTGTCAGGAGGCTCTGCACCTCTGGACAATGATGGAACGTCAAGGCATTTCATTGACGGACGGACAAACTCAGCCGCCGGTGCCTGATGGATCACAAATGGTGTCTTCACTGAGAGGTGGTGCAAGGTCTCTTTCGACAGCGGGGAGACCCTTGGTTAGATCTATTCGCCACCGAAGAGAACGCGCAATGTCAGCTGTTCTGCACGTTGAAATTAATAAAGCGGCACTCGCTCAGCGACGCTTTTTGTCACGAGTGGAGCTGCCAGTGCGTAATTTGTGCTGGTGCTTCCGGTGCTTAGCACCAGCATATATATAACTTTTGGTGGGTGGGGAAACCCATGGCAATATGCTGGTTTGACATATCGAAGTAATTCTTGGCATAGGAGAGGGCACCAATAGCATAGAGGCACACAAGTCAAATTCTGGTCTTTGCATACCAGAGGTAATATTTAACTATGAGGCGCCTATCATGCATTACGGATAGGTGTGTATATGACAACACAAAGCACCTTTGCACATACCCCAGTATTGTCCTTTCCCCAAATCTGCACATAGAGCACTAGAATATTTCACATGACCATTTCAGTGCACTAGTCATTTTAGGGAATTTATTCCAAAATTGTGTTCTAAATGCGCTTATGATTTAATCTTTTACAAACTTTTCACGGAGTGAGGGAAGCTCCTATCGAAAGCTTACTTGAGGAAGGCTCCCTTGCTTAAACTCAGATTGGGTATTACATCTGACATTCAGCAGTGCCATTTGAGGATGTGGGTAGAGCCTACAGAGGAAGTGGATGAGCCAATGGAGAAAGTGGTGGAGCTGGGGAAGGTGGATATGGCCTCTGACAAACATATCAATCAATCAATCAGGGGTTTGTTAAAGCGCGACTACTCACCCGTAAGGGTCTCAAGGCGCTAGGGGTGGGGGGGGGGGTGCAGGTTCCATTCCATCAAGGAGGGGGTCTGTCGAAGAGACAGGTTTTGAGGTTTCTTGCGAAGATGGGGAGCGATGTTGTCTGTCTGAGGTGGAGCGGAAGGGCGTTCCATGCTTTGGCAGCGAGGAAGGAGAAGGAGCGGCTTCCCGATCTGGTCTTTCTGGTGCGGGGGACCACGGCGTAGGAGAGCTGGGCTGATCGTAGGGTCCTTTAGGGTGCATGGAATTTGAGTCGGCTGTTCAGGTATGCTGGTCCGGTGCCGTGGAGGGCCTTGTGTGCGTGGGTGAGCATCTTAAAGGTGATTCTCGCCTCGACGGGGAGCCAGTGGAGTGTGCGCAGGTGCTGGGAGATGTGGCAGTGTTTTGGCAGGTTGAGGACCAGTCTTGCGGCGGCGTTCTGGATGTTCTGTAGCTTGCGGATGCGGTTTTTGTTTATTCCGGCGTAGAGTGCGTTGCCGTAGTCGAGTCTGCTGGTGACCAGGGCGTGAGTGACTGTCTTTCGGTGTTCGAGGGGGATCCATTTGAAGGTCTTACGAAGGAGGCGGAGGGTGTGGAAGCAGGAAGATGAGACAGAGTTGATATGGCGGTCCATTTTGAGCTCGGAGTCCAGGATGATTCCCAGGTTGCGTGCGCGTGGTCTGTGGGGGTTGGCGGGTTTCCGAGGGCGGTCGGCCACCAGGTGTCGCTCCAGGCGTCGGGGTTTGGGCCCATGATGAGTACTTCTGTTTTGTTGGTGTTTAGTTGTAGGCAGCTGTTTTTCATCCATTTGGCGACGGCTTCCATGCCTTCTCGAAAGTTTCATCTGGCGGTGTTGGGCTCGTTGGATAGGGAGAGGATGAGCTGGGTGTCGTCTGCGTATGACACGATGTTGAGTCCGTAGGTTCTGACGATGGGGGCAAGTGGAGCCATGTAGACGTTGAAGAGCGTCGGGCTGAGGGAGGAGCCCTGGGGGACTCCGCAGGTGGTAGGTGTGGGGTCCGAGAGGAAAGGGGGGAGTCTGACCCGCTGCGTCCTGCCGGAGAGGAAGGAGCAGATCCAGTCGAGGGCCTTGTCCTGGATTCCTGCGTCATAGAGTCTGCGTTTTAGGGTGTGGTGGGAGACTGTATCGAACGCCGCTGATAGGTCGAGGAGGATGAGGGCTACTGTTTCTCCTTTGTCCAGTGGGGTGTGGATGTCGTATGAGCACCTGCACTTCATATTTGACAAATTAAGCACAGGGAGCTGCTTTCTATTGTACGCCTTCCGCCTATACCACTTCTGCCCAGAGTGCTGAAGAAGATTAGGCGCGACCGGGCTCAAGTCTTGTGGCACCGGACTGGGCTTGAAGAGTTTGGTATCCTGAGCTACTCCGTGTGAGAGCAGATCCCTCGATCCGGTTGACTCTTCAGGAGGATCTTCTGTCGCAGCAGCAGGGGACGGTCCTCCACCCGAACCTGTCCAGCCTCCACCTACATGTGTGGAGATTGACCTGCGACAGTTGATTCCGTTTGATTTGCCTCCTGAAGTCTGTGATGTCATTCTGGCAGCCAGGCGCCCCTCCACTAAATCGGTATACGCCTGCAGGTGGAACACATTTGTGGCATGGTGCACAGCAAAGGCTGTGGATCCCCTTTCTCTCCCTCTTTCAGAGGTCCTTTTGTTCCTTCTTTCTTTGGCCCGGCCGGGCTTCGCTCTGGGCACTATCAAGGGCTACCTTTCTGCAATCTCTGCCTTTCTCAGGCTTCCTGATCAGCCCTCTCCTCTCAAGTCCCCTGTTGTTAATAGATTTCTCAAAGGCAGTACTCACCTTTTCCCTCCTATTCCGTTTGTGAGGCCACAGTGGGACCTGAATCTGGTACTTACTTTTTTGATGTGTGCTCCGTTTGAGCCACTACACAAGGGTCCTCTTCGTTTGTTGACTTTTAAAACTGCTTTCCTGGTTGCCATCACCTCCGCTACGCGTGTGAGAAAGCTCCAGGCTATTTCTTGTAAGCCTTCTTTTCTGTCAGTCCATCCGGACAAGGTTGTGCTTTGCACATGTCCTTCCTTCTTGCCAAAAGTTGTCACTGCTTTTCACATTGAGCAGACTATCACCTTGCCCATTTTCTTTCCGCCTCCGCACCCTTCCAGAGAGGAAGAGAATCTCCACCGTCTGGACCCAAAACGTGCGCTTTCCTTTTACTTAAGTCTCACACAACAGTTCCGGGTGGATGACCAGCTCTTTGTAGGCTACGTGGCTGGGCTGTACACAAGAGGACTATCTCCTGCTGGGTCGTCTTGTGTATCAAAGCCGGTTATTCACTGGCTAAAAAGGAACCTCCGGTGGGGTGCGCCCCCATTCTACCAGGGCGACAGCAGCTACTACTGCATTGGGACTTGGTGTCCCCCCTGCAAGACATCTGTCAGGCAGCCACATGGGCCTCGTTACACACTATTCACAAGCATTATTGCCTTGACAGTCAAGTCCGGATAAACGGCTTCTTTGGCCGTTCTGTTCTCCGTGGCTTTTTTGGTGTGATCTTTGTTCGCAGACCCACCACCAGGGTTGGTATTGCTGAGGTATCTATTCTAAGGTAAGGAATCTATCACTAACATGTCTCTTTCAGATGCACAAATTACTTACTTGTGTAATGATATATCTATAAGAGACATTAGTTAGTGATAGATTGCTTACCACCCCATCCATCCTCCCCGTTCTGCGAACTGATTTCTAGGGTTAAGGTCCTCCCTTTCAGGGCCCTAGTTTTAATGCACCAGTGGTCAGTATCTTGCAATGCTCTGCGTTACTGGCGCAGAAAGTCGTGTTCAGAACTGACGTCAGGGTGCGTGGGCACGTCTAAGTAGCTCCAGCGACGTCATCTCGGCGACTATGATGCCAGCGACGTACGCGGAGCCGAACCACGATGCCTACCGACGTGCAGGGGTACTGCTGATGAAAAAACTTTCCGGATCCAGTCTGATGCTTGGGGATATTCTAAGGTAAGGAATCTATCACTAACTAATGTCTCTTACTGATATATTGTTACACAAGTAAGTAACTTGAGCGATTGCCGAGTTCCGTGCATGGTCCATGGGGATGGGCAAGTTCCCAATGTGGAGGGCCAGCAGGAGTCGTCCCATGCTGAGGGGATGGGTCCCAGGATGAGGACTTCGGTCTTATTCGAGTTGAGTTTGAGGCAACTGTTTTTCATCCAGTTGGCAACAGCCTTCATCTCGCAGTGACAGTTTCTGGCGATTGTCGGTTCGTTTTTGAGGAAGAGGATCAGTTTGGTGTCGTTGGCATAGGAGACGATGTTGAGTCCATAGGTCCTGACGATGGCAACGAGAGGGGCCATGTAGAAGTTGGAGAGGGTGGGGCTCAGGGAGGAGCCCTGGGGTACTCTGCAGCTGATCTCCATGGGTACGGAGAGGAACGAAAGTAGTCTGTGTTCGACCAGTGAGGAAAGATTGGATCCAGACACTTTTTGAAAGAATAGTGTGATGTTTGCTCTTCCTGGACCCAGCTGTCTGACTGACAAATATTCTCATTTTAGCCAAACTGACTGTTGCAATTAATGTAATTCTGATTGACTGTATACTCCTAGATTAAGACTACTTTAGATACTATATCTGTAACTGTTTTCACAGCTAGAAGATGAATGCCATTTTTAATACTTTTTACCTTTCCTGCTATCCTAGAGTTAAATAATGCTATTGTATAATTCTCATCCACCAGGGTTACCCCTTGATGGTGTGTTTCATCAAAGGGGCCATTCCATTCCTCTGTAGAATAGGGCGTGCTGCCACCTATGTCTTATGTGGGAGCACTTATTGGGGTATATTAAATTATGTAAAAATGATTAATAAAATAGGAGTGGGGGGTCCGTTTGGGCAGGTTGAAGATGAGTACGGCCGCTGAGTTCCACATAGTCTGTAGTCTCTTCATAAGTTCGGTGGTGGTTCCTGCGTACAGTGCATTGCCGTAGTCAAGCCAGTTGGTGACTAGGGCTTGGGTGACAGTTTTCCTTGTGTCAGTAGGGAGCCATTTGAAGATTTTTCGCAGCATGAATAAGGTGTATAAGTAGGCGGAGGAGAATGCGTTGAGCAGTAGCTTCATTGTGAGCTTGCTGTCCAGAATGATGCTGATGTACCGGGTGTGGTCAGTCGATGTGGGTCCGAGTTCGAAGGGCCACCAGGTGTTGCTCCAAAGGGAGATTTTGATCAGTACTTCGGTCTTGTCAGTGTTGAGCTTCAGACAGTTGGTCTTCATCTGCGTTCTTTATGAAGTTACGCAAGTTGGTCTTTGTGTTGGTGGGGTCCGCAGAGTGCGAGAGGATGAGTTGGATGTCATCGGCGTAGAATATGATGTTGAGGTCTGTCAGCTAGAGGTGTCAGGAAGGTGTTAAGGAGGCTGGGGCTGGGGGACAAACTTTGAGTGATGTTGCAGATGGCGTTCTTGGGTTCTGAGGCGAAGGGAGGAAGGTGGATTCTTTGAGTTCTTCCTGTGATGAACAATGCGATCCATCTTAGGGTATCTTCCTGGATCCCGATGTGGTACAGTCTGTTGATGAGTGTATAGTGGGATAGGTGTTAAAAGCTGTGGACAGATGAGGAGGATCAGGGCCGCCGATTCTCCTCTGTCGTGGAGGGTGTGAATATCATCAGTGGCGATGATCAGGGTGGTTTCAGTGCTATGGTTGGCATGTTAACTAGATTGGAAGGCATCAAGCAGATTGTTTCTCTCAAGGTATTCTGTCAGCTACTGGTTGATGGCCTTCTCAAGGACTTTGGCGGGAAAGGAAGCAGCAAGATGGGGCGATGGTTCTGGAGTTCGCTGCAGTCGGCAGAGGTTTTCTTGACGAGTGGTCTGATTTCCGTGTGTTTCCATGCGACCAGAAAGGTGGCTGTGGCGATGGATGCATATAGGATGGTGGTGGGTTGGTGGCTGATATCCTTGCCTCCGAGGTTGAAGAGATGGTGGGGCTAGGGGTCCATAGGTGCTCCAGAGTGGATGAACTTCATGGTGGTTGTGGTGAGCTGTTCCCAAGTAGTGATCGGGACAGGCTTTTGTTGGAGCAAGGAGAATGTGGGGGTCAGTGGGTTGGGGCTCAGAGTTCATAAAGTTATTCTTAGGGACATTGGTGAGGAGCAGTACCAAAACTCCCACCTTGTGGAGCCCCCAATATTTTTGCAAAGTTATTTTACTTTTGTCTAAATCACCCAAGTCTATCTACAATATTACATAAAGGTAGGCCATAAAATAATAAGATTATAAAAAAGTAGTGGCTTAAAAAAATAGCTGTCAAAAACTCACAAGTGCTACACCAACGTTTTTGGCTCTGAAGAAGAAGAGGAATGATTTAACTTCATCCTTGAAGCAGTCTAAAACATGTAAAAAAAAGTCACAGTGGCCAAACTCTCTAGAGACCAACACACCTAGTGTACTCTGAAGAAAGGTGGATTACCTCGATCTGAAACATCTTTGTAGAATGGTTTTGAATACTTTAGATGTCAAAACATTTTTGGATATTGACAAATTTGTTATCTTTTGAAGCACCTTCTTGTGTCATTCCCTGCAAATCCAGTAACAAACGTACTAGAAGTGGCTATGATTCAGCTGATTATCTTCTCCCTAAGCAAGTTCAAGAGATACGAGATGCTTTAGAATGAAGTGCAATTCTAAACCATGATCCTTTCCGAGATCCGGATCAGTCTCAGATGGGGGATGGTTAAGAAGAAGATTATTGAGAGGGAACATAAAAAACTATGATGAACTCTTTCCAAACATTATGACTCCTACCCTGTGCACTCAGCCTTGCTCGGTATGAGAGCCTACTATTACCCTGTATTGTAATAAACAGTGCAAAAATGTGGGGCTAATAGGGGTATAAAATTGGTACCCTGTGTTACCATCTGTGAAGTGCAGAAATGTTCAAAAGCCCAGCTGTCTAATACATTCACACCCAGGTTCGTGGTTAATGTTCTCTCAAGATCTATCTCGGGTGTGGTCATGAGTTGTACCAAATTGCCTAATTTTTGCAATTCATATGAAAAATCAATGAAATATGCCCCCTAGAGAAAGTAGAAGTTTAGAAGCAGTAGTGAAATTTGAGTTCACAGCAGCGCATATTGCCAATATTAGTCGTAGAGCAACAGCTAAATGCCCATCAGTTTTATCAGCAGAAGGTATAAAGTGGGTGTGGCCATAGCTTGCAACAGCAGCCACAAGTTTACCATCTTTCCTTTCTGAAGAGGTCGGTGCAAAAGATGCTCCAGCCCCACAGCAAGTAAGACCACTTACACTCCCTTACACCTTACTACTCGACTACAGATGTGTCTGAGGTTATTATTTCACCAACTGCAATTCATAGCCTCATATTATATCCCTCTTCTGCTGAAATCAGACGAAACACCTCTGTATATGGAACTACGGGTGAGATCCTATTTACAAGCAAAGAGAGGGAGGGCCCTAGATGTATTGTCATTCCAAAGAAATATATCAGGTTGAGACCAGTTCAGGACGTGTGCCCATTATATGAACAACAAAGCTAATCTTGACTACTCTTGCATATATTATCCAATCATGAAAAGGTGCCTTTTAAGGAAAATTGATTTAGGTGCACACTTTGACATCCCAAAGCGCAACTAGTATAGCTTTGCAGCAAACATCTTCTATTGTTTCTCTTAAATTAAACTAAACATTGCACAGTGTACACATAACGTTTATCAGTAGTAGCAGCATATCTAACGGGTTTTTCTATATGTGTGTTTATTGATACCTGGATAACTGGTGGAAGCGATTTTTTTCTAGCAGTGTTAAAGCAGCACAAACCAACTGTTGTACCTGCTAGGTTCAGAGTAAGTCTTCACAGTTCCTCTCTGACATTGACTCAACAGAAAAAAGCGTCTGGTGATGGATATGGACACTGTGAAATCACAATTCCCTTTAGAAGACTCAGTTACATTAAGAAATGTAATGAAGTTGTTTGGAATGACTGCTTCCTTCATTCGCTTTATACCCCTTGCCAATCGGCATGGAATGGCAGTGGTGTCCTGGAATATGTAGGATATAGTGAGCATGTCACAGCCCGGGCTGCAGTGGGGAAACTCACACAATTGGGCGTAAGAAAGCACTACCAAACTCAGTCCTTACAATGGCATTTACATCAGACACTTCACAAACAGTCTGGGGCTTAACGGGGTCTTGGACATTGAGAGAAGATTGAACTCAGGTCGAGTTTCTTCAGTACGTCAGTATTATTGAGCACCTGAGCAACTGGTCTAACACTCAAGGCTTTCACACCTCACACATGTATGGGAGAGGTGGTGCAGAACTTCACAGAAAACAACGCTTCAATATTTTTTACTTAATAAACTGCGAGTTTTAATGTCAGAATCGCTTTCAAAACAGTGTCAGGCCCTTTGGTCCTAGACAATCAGATTCAAGAGCACTTGAAATCACATCATTTGGCAGTAGCAGACAACCTTATTGGTCATGTATTGGGGACTCAATACAACTACTGAAAGGAATTGGAAATAAATCATGAAGTGTTTAAAGACATCTCCGTACTATGGGCATTCTTGCTTTCATTTCGTTGCTACAGACAAAAGCTAGAAATTTCAGAATTACACCTACAAGTGTCCATAGCTAAGGTTACTGGGCAATGCACTGTTGCTCAGTTGGTCTGTGACCTTTGTATGCGCTTTCTCGCCAAATCCTCTGATATCACAGGTAAGTACCAAGTGTAGATTATCTAGCAACTTTGCTTTTCATATCTCCCATGTGGGCATGGCAGCTGTGGATGTCGCACCTGATAAAAATGGTGAAGCATTTCACAAGAAACTTCTGACTGTACTATTGCTACTCTTGTGCACTGGGGCCAAGTCAGCAGTCCACCCATGTCATTCAATTAAGCTTCTAAAGTGTACAGTTTAGATGTTTATGCCCTTAAACAGTATGTGGGGCCTCAGTTAAAAAGCATTAAAAACAATATAAAGTAAATATAAATTACTGTTTTCTGCAGAAAGGATAGAAGAACAGGTTACTAAAATTAGTTTATTTCCTCACTATGAAGCTGTTTGCGACCAATATGTATTTGATGAATCCAGTAAATCATCAAATACATATTGGTCGCAAACAGCCTCATAGTGAGGAAATGAACTAATTTTAGTGACCTGCTCTTCTATCCTGTCTGCAGAAAACTGTAATTTATATTTACTTTATATTGTTTTTAATGCTTATTAACTGAGGCCCCACATACTTTTTCATACGATCAAATAGACGCTCTTTGTCTCACAAATTATGCTGGACTCTCTGAATTATATGTGGCACTCCATGCTTCTTAACTGAGAGAAAGGGCATTTTTATCACTGCCAACTTAATAGAAGAGTTGACACTGGGTGTCACTGCCTTACATTATGCACTTTAGATACTTGAAGCACTTCATAAACTTTCTAATTGATGCATAAGCTTTACACCATACATTTTTTATGATCAAGTTATTGGACAGAACCTTAAAATGTTATATTTGCTTGTAAAGGCCTTTCTTTATATTGTTGCGCTGGTAGCATTAATGTATTTGGTTTTAATTAGCTGAAATACATTTACTTACTTACAATTGATCTTTAAATGAATACGCAATATAAAAATATTTTTATCAATCAATTGTTTTTACGAGGTCCATGTCCTCTGTTTTTTATATGGATAGTTAGCATTTTGAACCTTCTGGCTGTGAAAAACTGCTTTAATGCTTGTGTTTTCCCTTTTAAACCTGTTAACGATTTTGTCATCTCAGATGTCATTTTTGACTTCTCGGGCCATAGTTCTACATTAAAGTTGGGTCATAAAATAAACTTATGGAAGGCTGATAGTTTTTGGCTTTTACAATAATATTTGTGTGTATGTGTACACAGCTATGTTACCATCGACTATAAAGGGTTCCCAGCCTACCGACTGGAAATAATTTATTTATTTATTTTAAAAATTTTCAAAACCTTTATTTGGTCATCATACAATACACGGCTCTCAGCCTACAACCCGGAGGCCGGCAGCTATCGGAAGCACAGGCCTATACACAGCTGTTTTGTCAACAACCTCTGGGGCAGGCAGCGTGTTAATCAGATGCATGGGCGTAGTTCGTATTGTGATTGTAATCATCTCAGTGCATTATGAAACATCAGGCATCACACCATCGACATCTTCCATCGCTATCTTTCTTAGTCACAAATCTCAATGCTTCGTATAATAAACCATTCCTCCCAGCACACGTCCTGTCTGAGTGGCTCCGTGCATGCAACCCATGTGTCTCACAGTCCCTTCCCGCAGAGTGTCTATGGCCTTGTTGTGGGCGACTGAGCTCAGGCTACTCCGTCTGAAGGTCCGCACCTCTCAGTCTCAGCCAATCTACAAAGGGGGGCCATATATCCGCAGGCCTAGAGTTCCCCGGCATCTGTTCCCAGTATCCCCCATGTTGATCTTTGCAGTAGACGACCGCCTGTATCCAGGCCGCCACTGTCGGGGGTTGTTTCTTCCGCCAGTGGATGGCCACTTGCTTCTTCGCCATCAGCAGAAGCATTGCCGTGAGTTTACGCCGCTTCACCGGGATATCTCCCACATAACCCCAGCAGCGCCATGTTTATCGTCCTCTCTACAGTGGTGCCTGTTATGTGCTCAATGTGTGTGGGAACCTCCCGCCAGTATCGTGAGACTACCGGGCAACCCCAGGCCATGTGTGTGAAGTTGGCATCTTGTGCATTGCATCTCCAGCACCTGTTATCGTCGCTCAGTCCCATACGGCACATCTGAGTGGGCGTGCGGTATAGACGAGGCAGATAATTAAAATGAATAAGCCTAAGTATATAGTTTGGCGACAGGTACTTCAGTTGGGTGCAGCAATATACCCATTGTTCCTCCGTAATGTCCAAGTCTGCCTCATCATTCCAAGCCTCTCGCGATTTAGGACTTATTAATGGGTTTTCCCGCTGTGTGATGCTATATATGCGCGTTACCAGTTTGCAGGGCGAGGCGCTAGCTAGTACATTCTCTAGTGCTGGAAGTGACGTCGGCTCATTGGGAAAGTTCTCATAAGTGGCTCTGCACGCGGCTCTCAGCTGGTAGTAAAGTAAGGTATCGGACGCCGTGGGGGCCTCTGTGCCGCATAGATCCTGCAGCGATAAAAATTTCCCCTCCGGGTATAAGTCACCCCCCTTGTGTATGTCGTGCGACCGTGCCCTTTTCGCTATTGCCTCGTCTGTCAACGGTGTCAGCATGGGATTGCCCTGCAATGGCATCGACGGAGCATATAATTTATCAATGTGTGCTCTTCTCGCAATCTTCCCCCAGGCCCACCGTACACTTTCAGCGGTGTCTACGTCCTGTCTAGGGTGTTTGTACGGCTGAAAAACTGCAGTGTTTATAGGGGATGGGGCTACTCTATCTATTTCAATTGCTACATGCGGTTGATAGGGAACTGGGTGTTGCCAGTAATGTAGGTATTGTGCTTGCGCGCTATTGGCATAAAGTTCAAAATCTGGAGCTCCCAGCCCTCCCTGTGAGTAGGGTAATGTCAGTACCTGCCAGGAGACGCGAGGTTGCTTATTCGCCCATATCAGGATCAGCACCGCAGTGCGTAAGCGTTAGAAAAAGTGCGAATTCAGAGGAATAGGCAGGTTCACAAAAAAATACAGCAGCTTGGGGAGAATTATCATCTTCGCGATGGCGATGCGTCCCGTCAACGACAGCGGGAGGTTTTTCCACCTCTCCACTTTGCTCTCTATCCAGTCTATTACTCTGCTATAGTTCAGGGTCCACAGCTCTTGTACCGAGTGGCTCAGCTGAACACCCAGATATCGCACCTCCTCAGTCGTCCACTTTATAGGAAATTCTGAGGTAATCGGGGCTGTGCCGTCAGTCAGAGGGAACATAGTGGATTTGGCCCAGTTAATCTGGATTCCTGTCAGGCCACCATATCTAATGAACCCGCGCATTATCGTGTCAAAGTTGTCACTAGGGTTGTTGAAATACACAGTGATATCGTCGGCATATAGGGAGATGAGGATGCCACGCGTAGTGAACCCTATGCTTTTATGGACATGTTGGTGTCTTAACTTGGCTGCCAGGGGCTCCGTCACGATAGCAAATAGCAGGAGCGACAGCGGGCATCCCTGTCTAGTGCCTCTATTTATGCTGATTGGCTCAGATGAGCGCCCGTTCACTCGAATTCTGGCAGAGGGTTCAGTGTATAATAACTGGATATGTTGCAGGAAGAGAGGGCTGAGACCCAGTCGCTGCAGCAAGGTGAATAAATAGTTCCACTCCAGGGAATCAAACGCCTTCGTGGCTTCTAGCAGTGCAGCCGCTGCCTGTACGTGGGGGGCTAAGTAATGGAGCATACCGAAAAAAGTTCTCAGGTTATGTGCTGTGGATCGTCCCGAGACAAATCCTGACTGATCTGCCAAGGCGCTTTGCGGCACCATAGGCGTCAGTCGATCCGCAATTAGTTTAGCGTAGAGCTTAGCATCTAGATTAATGAGGGAGAGCGGGCGGTAAGAGTCCGTCTTAGTGGGTCTTTATCCGGCTTCAAAATCGTGATAATTATAGCTTCACGTACAGTGGGCGGTAGTTTACCGACCTCTAACGCCTCTTGATACATACAATGCAGCCAGGGAGCCAATGTTTCAGCGTATTCCTTATAAAAGGCAGCTGTAAGTCCATCTGCTCCCGGGGCCTTACCACCTGGCATAGCGCTTATTACCTTCCGTATGTCTTCTACCGTAAACGGTAGGTCCATATATTGCCGTGCTCCGTCATTAAACCATGCAAGGCATATCTCATCTAGATAGTTGATTAAATCCGCCGGTGACGGGGATAGTTTAGAGGTGTATAGCTCAGAGTAGTAATCAGTAAATTCCTTCAGTATGTCCGGCGGTGTACGTACTGTCTCACCACCCAACGTCTGTATCTCCGCTACATAAGAGGTGCCCCTGGGTGTACGTAGTAGGTTAGCAAGTGTCCTGCCAGGCCTATCCCCCTCGCCATATTTCCTTGCTTGTGCGTGCTTATGTATGTACACTACCTCCCTTTCCGCCTCAGTTTGGTATTCAGTGAGTTTGGATCTAATGTGTGCTAAAGTCTCTTGCGATGGTCTATCCACTTGCTGTTTCTCTAGGTCTTGTATTTCTCTCTCTAGTCTCTGTAGTGTGTTTCATATGTCTCGCAGTACTCCAGTCTTTAGGGCTCTGCAGTCGCCCCTCACAACAGCCTTAAAGGCCTCCCACAGCACTCCAGGGGAGTCCACCGAGCCCTCATTGAGAGTGAAATAGTCTTCTATTTTAGTCCTAAGGCCCTCACAGAACACCTGATCTTGTAAGGCGTCGGACGGGAATCTCCATGTAAAAGGCTGGGTGTACGTCGGGGGGATTCTAATGTTTATCTGTACCGGGGCGTGATCTGATAAAGTGCGGGTGAGATGTGAGGTCTCAGTCACCCACGCATTTAAGTCTCTAGTAAGCAGCCAGTAGTCTAATCGTGACCAAGCACTTCTGTGGTGTGTTATGCAAGTGCCCTCCCTACGCGTCGGATGTGCTTCCCTCCATACATCTACCAGAAGGAGATCCCCCCATTATCTCCCGGAGTAGTTCTGCTGCTTTAGGGTGATGTGCCTGTGAGGCTCCCTGTCTGTCTAAATCCGCTGATAGGGGAACATTGAAGTCACCGACCCATAGGATCGCCATAGGGCCCAGCTTCTGCAATTCGTGCCATATTATGCTATAAACGTCAGGACTGTCAGTATTAGGTCCGTATATGTTCACTAGGGCGATAGTAGGTGTATTATACAGTGCTCCCACTAGTATTAGGTATCTGCCGTCCTTGTCAGCCAGTGTGGAATGCGTTCGCCAATGTAGGCCTCTCCTTATCATTATCGCCTCCCCCCTTGAGTAGCTAGAGTACCTAGCCGCAGCTATCACCTCCCATCTCCTGTTCCTCAAAGTGGTCGTGTCAGAGCTGAGCAATTGCGTTTCCTGCAAATACCAAATGTCTATACCATGCCGTATCAAGTATGAGTGTGTGAGTAGTATTTTACGTCGGTCGTGAAGGCCCCTAACGTTCCACGTGAGACACTTCAATGTGTTTATAGTAGGCGCATTCGTATGTTCTGCCATCTCCCAGGTTATGTAATAGCGTCTGCAGGCGGCCTCTGCCCGTACCGTAGGTGTTGGGCAGATCTGTCCGGTGCCAATCTAAGTGTTGTACATCTAGGGTGCAGCAGGCATGTCTCATACACCGTAAAAAGGAAACAAAGAAGGCTTGGGTCTACACTACCTGGCCTAGACCACATAAATAGAACCAACAAAAAACATTGGCGAGGTAGGGAAATTCTATCCACAAAGTTTAGTGCTACTTACCCAATTGATCTAAGCAGACACACTTATCATTTAGTATTATTTTACTCTTTTTTCATTTTTCAAAAGTTTCATTTGTGTATGTCAAAAGAAGAATACAAAATCAATAAAGCGAAATTCACAAAAAATTCACATTTCAATACATACATTGGGCGACAACTGTGAATGAAACATATTTACATTTGCACACTATATACATAAAACACAGGCGAAGTGCCTATTATCACTCAATATTAACGACACCAGTCCTGATGTACAACCTAAAGCAAACCAAGAGGCATTACTTATTTCTGCTAGCCTGCTTGTTTGTACTGGAACAACTAGCAAGTCATTGGGTCATAAAACAGGTGAGATAATGTCCACAATCAATAAATCCTGCCAATGCCCTTCCTGAATCTTGTTCCAGTAGTGTGTCAACGCGTTTCGAGCCCACGTATTAATGAGGGGCTCTCCTCAGGACCTGGACTGGAGACTGTCCTATACTGAAAGGTCGTTTTCGGTGGGCAACATGGTTCTTTTACTGGGCACTCCTGGACTGTATATCTCAGCCGAGGGTTCTTTCTCCGTACTTCCTTGCTTGCTTGAAAGTCGGGGGCCAGCACTGTTTGCTCTCAAACGAGCGGTGGAGAGAAATTCCTTGCAATTGACAGGAAATGAATTTCTGTGGGGGATCCGCTCCAATTCCGGCTCTCACATCGCTTCTGATTTTCGGCGTTTGACCGCTCGTTTGGGAGCAAACAGTGCTGGCCCCCGACTTTCAAGCAAGCAAGGAAGTACGGAGAAAGAATCCTCGGCTGAGATATACAGTCCAGGGGTGCCCAGTAAAAGAACCATGTTGCCCACCGAAAATGACCTTTCAGTATAGGACAGTCTCCAGTCCAGGTCCTGAGGAGAGCCCCTCATTAATACGTGGGCTCGAAACGCGTAGACACACTACTGGAACAAGATTCAGGAAGGGCATTGGCAGGATTTATTGATTGTGGACATTCTCTCACCTGTTTTATGACCCAATGACTTGCTAGTTGTTCCAGTACAAACAAGCAGGCTAGCAGAAATAAGTAATGCCTCTTGGTTTGCTTTAGGTTGTACATCAGGACTGGTGTCGTTAATATTGATTGATAATAGGCACTTCGCCTGTGTTTTATGTATATAGTGTGCAAATGTAAATATGTTTCATTCACAGTTGTCGCCCAATGTATGTATTGAAATGTGATTTTTTTTGTGAATTTCGCTTTATTGATTTTGTATTCTTCTTTTGACATACACAAATGAAACTTTTGAAAAATGAAAAAAGAGTAAAATAATACTAAATGATAAGTGTGTCTGCTTAGATCAATTGGGTAAGTAGCACTACACTTTGTGGATAGAATTTCCCTACCTCGCCAATGTTTTTTGTTGGTTCTCTTCATACACCGTAAAGCCATCAGACCCATTGTTCCGTAGCGGTTGTATGCATGGTGACTCAGTAGTTAACAATAATGCAAAAAACAACAGCAATGATCCCATCCCCCCACCTCCCACACCAACCCCCCAACTAGGTTGTGCATTATCGCCCCACCCATCCCCTAACGCATCCCAACTCCCAGTGAAAGAACAATCACCAGGGATCAGTTCAACTAGATCGGTAATTACGGGAATCATCCCCGAGGGATCGCAGCGTGACCACCTACTTGCCCCGTACTTATGAAAGGGTGACCAAGCGCGGGTGTGAGCACTGCCTCTCAAGGACCCATCCATGCCATACCGTACTTAGGGACAGACGATGAGTCCAGTTTTCTCCTCCATCCGGGTATGTCCCCCTCCTCTCCGCCGTGGTATGGACTCAGGGATCACTCTCCAGGAAGTCCGCATAGTGGGGCATAAGTATCACTCAACATCACTCAACCGGTCCGGAATGTCCTGCCCCCCCTGATTAGTTTTTTGTTTCTGCTCTGTCGCCAAGTGTTTAGCGTATTGAAGTGCAGCTTTCGCATCCGCGAAGAATGTTGGCTTCCCCGGACCCTGCACTCTGTTTTGCCGGATAGATTAAAGCATATTTCGTGCCCGTCTGTTGAAATATCTTCTTTGCGGGAATGAACTCTCTGCGGGCAGCCTGTACCTGGAGAGTGAAGTCTGGATACATTTCTATATTATTGCCATTATATTGTATCTTGCATTTTTCTCTGGACAGTCTCAGTATCGCGTCTCTGTCTCTGTAGTTCAAGATTCGGGCCAATATGGGCCTTGGCGGGGCACCCGGTTTTGGCGTGGGTCCCAGCGATCTGTGCGCCCTCTCAACTAAGAACATGGAAGACAGTCCGTCGCCGAAGAGATCTTTCAGCATGGTCTCCATGTACCGCTCCATGTTTGGGATGTCCGTGGACTCAGCCACGCCCATGACACGTATGTTATTTCGGCGCGATCGCGCTTCCAAATCCTCATTCTTCTGCTGAATGAGTTCCAGAACCTTGTCCATACCTCGTATTTTCTTCTCCAGCTCCGTCTGGCCCTCCTCTGTTTCGGTCACTCTTGTTTCCAGCACACTCACCCTGCCCTCCTGCTTGTCCATACGCCGCGTGATGCCGTCCATGCGGGCGGCCAGGGTGTCCATTTTAGCATCGATCGCTTGCAGGCTCGTTTTCAGGTCCTGGAACATGTGACGAATGTCCTCAGCCGGGTACTGCTGCGTGCTCTCTCCACCCGCATCCAGCTCAGTCTGTTCCTGACTTGCAGCTTTCTGCTTAGTTTTATCGAAAGTAATTTTCGGTTGCCTCGTGTCTGGCTTCCCCATGGCGTCTCAGGCGACAGGCTCAGGTTTCTGCCAAATCCCGTCCAGGCGCGTCCTGCACTGCAACGAGCACCACGCAGGTAGCAGGCTTGGGTAGATCCGCCCCACACGTGCCAGTAACAGCCCGTAGCTTCAGAGGTGTCTCTTCCCCGTATATCCGTCCCTGGAATTACCCCAACCACCAGGCCTGCATTCACCTCGTTTTGTAGGATGTAGGTGTTTCTTCTGCCGCCTCTCTCGTCCGCCTATGGATTGCGCCAGCACCCACGTGATATCAAGGCCTATGTCGCGGCACAGGGTCTGGTGTGCTCAATATGTCATCTTCCTGGGGCGCTGTGCACCGTTAGTCCCCCCCGCCGCCTTTCCAATTAGCAGCCTACTGGCGTCCCAGGCAGGGCCCAAGAGGACCCCCGCTTCCACTACTGCCAGCTAGTGAATGTATGGCCGTTGGAAGTGTAGGCCCTCCCGTTCTAAAATGGCGGCCGGAGCACCGCGTCTCTCGCAGGGGAGCTCACCTCAGCAAGTCCGACGCTCCAATGGTGCGATCTCTGGGCATCCTGTCCGCAGTGCACGGGCCCCGATTGCTTATTTTCCGCTGTCCCTGCCCTTCATGCAGCCTCAGCTCGCGCACCCGTTTTCAGCAGGGGCGCCGCCCGGCTCTCCGCCTCAGTCTGTGGTGGCCGCTCCATCTCCGCCTGCTCCGATGGTCTGGGCGCAGGTCGACCTAAGTAAGAGAAAGGGTTCCCTTAAGGCACAACTTAATACAGGTATAAAATAATGAACCTTATGACTTAACAAAAACATACAACAAAAATGTGGGAAAGTTAAAAATTCATTTATTTTGAATATTTTTTAAAAACAAACAAAAGGGATAACTAAACTAAATCCCTTGACTAAAACAGAATAAAATTGAAACAATACATATAATTGCGACCTGCACAATTACAAGCAGACAGAACAGTTAAAACATACACTTGTTGGATACAGGTTTGTATATTCTTTCTCCGTACTGTTAAACCAGAGTAGTATCGCTACCAAATCAGCGTATCTATTATGGTATTTGAGACTTGAATTATACAATATTGGTTGCGTCGAAGCGTTTCGGTGATATCTCCTTATTATGATCACCTTTATCAAGACATAAATTTTGTCTGCCAAAACCAGAGGGTGTGTATAATCGCCCCATGGATAATATTGACGATCTCTTATAGGGATCACTTCACGTTTCCTAGTTGGAGCGTGGGCTTCTGTAGTCGCCTTATGAAATGCTGCTGATAGTAGTATATTTCTGTTTCTGTTCTGAATAAATGCGATCTTATGTAGTCCCCCAGACCATAGGAAACCAGAGTAAAATGGTTGTGTTGTAGACCATAAATATTATATGCAGTCAGGCCACAATTGTCATGCATAGATATCACGACTTCCCAGCTTCTGACGGGTTATGTTGCAGAAGGTTGCGGGTGGAATTGTCTTTTAGGCTTCTCAAAGTTAACCTAATGGGACGGTGTATAATTTCCCAGTCCCTTGGGCCTCGTGCTGTGACCAAGATTGATGAGAGTCTACCTGGTTAGTAGAAAAGAGTTCTGCTCTCTGTCGGGGTCCGAGTTGTGTGTACAGGTCGGCCAGCGGCGGCGTCCACGCCGGCCGGCAGCAGCTGTGTGGGGCGATCTTCCGTACTGTAGCCTCAGCCGTGCCCCAGGCGCCAGCAGCAGTCCGCTCCAGTCTCCCTGGTCGCTGCGGGTGCACTCTATCGCCCTCAGGCTGGGCGGAACTCCAGTCCCCGGCTCGACTCCGCACGCAGGCCGTATCTCCTCAATCAGTCAGCGGGCAGCAGAGTCAGTTCCTCGCATTCCGCGTCCCTGGATTAGCTGGAGGATCAACCAGAGGGTTATTCAGGTAGGCAGGCACTCTCTGGGTCCGAGATTCAGCGTCAATCAGCCGGATAGATGTCAGATTAATAGCTTGGTCGGCGGAGCCGCCGAGTTAAGCAGCCATTCCGCTCGGCAGTTAAGCCACGCCCCACCGACTGGAAATAATTAATCGCAGGAAAAGTGTAGGAGCAGGTAAGTAACCTTTCATCATCTTTCTCCGTGATGAGATCTTTCTGAGTAATAAGATTCCTTTGTGTTTCTCTGTCTTGTAAAACCAATCAGACTTTTTGCCCTTGAGGATTTATATGGTGATGCGGGTGCAGCACGGCAGATTAGACAGCTTCGATGCCAAGCAAATCCTCAGCATCAAGTGGATATTTGACATTGAGCCTTCAAATTTGTGTGATGAAAATAGGTGGAGATCTTTGAAATTGAGCACTCAAATATTCATCAGGAGTTTGTTTTTTCTGATTTCTGTCTCTGTGCTGGGTGGAACCATCCTTCCCCTGTATGCATATAAGGAAGTCGAGAAACCTGAGCCAACTTCTTAGGTGGAATATATCTTGACATCTCCAACATAGTTTGAACTTTCTGGTCTTCCAGGGTGCTCCTGGACAATTTCAAAATGGTACTCTGGAAGGAAACCCACGCACAGTGTGTGATGGTCTTTATTTGAGTTTTTCCTTTGACAGGACAATCATTTCTCAAAATATGAAGGCAAGGAAAGAAGCAGAAAAAAGAATTTGAATCAGATCTTATCAGTCCGATAAAGATGGAAACATTGAGATAATAAACAAATCATGAAGTAAAAGCGAACACATTAAAAGTTCATTAAAATGTCTTGTCGGTAAAGGTTAATAAGAGCACACTGCTTAAAAATCCTGGTAACATGCACTGGCATATTCAACTAACAGTGCTGTGCACTGTGGTGCAATGCAATTGTTGACTTCTTTTACGAAATAGAATTCGTTTTCACTGCTTTTAATTTTCTCTCAGTCTAGCGCTGATGCCTTAGAAGGTTAGGCCAGCCCTTTTTCTGACTGTAATTGATTAATGTTGCTATCTAGTAGGTATTAAAAAACTTTTTGCGTCTCTAAAATTGTTTTAACATCCCACACATGATCACTGTTTCATTGTCAGCGAAGATCTCTTCATGGACAGCATGGTTTTCTCATCTTATTGGAATGCCAGTATATCCATCCAAGAAGTGGTCTACTAGCTCCAATCCATTTCCTGGGTAATGGTGTTCACGAAATTATTTGGAATGTACACAGTTTAGTAATGTGACTCCGAAAGTCTGAATAAGAAAAAATATGCCCTTCAAAATAATATGTGCACATCCTGAAGAATGCAAAGAGGTGTAATACAGGAGCATGCAAGGCAGATAAGTGGAAGAGGTTTATGACATCGATGTTTGGGTATAATACTCCCAAAAATCTTATCATACCCACTTATCACTGTATGAGAGAAACTCCAAACTAGTTCCATGTGGGCTTTTTGAAAATGTGTAATGTCTTTAAAGTGAGCAGTTTCTTTTCTTTATATTGAACTATTTCTGTTTCTTCTTTTATGTAGAATGAAGATAAGAAAACAGACCCTGGCAGCCTGGAAGACCTATCTAGGGTGAAGGGAGTAGATGAGGTGGACAGAGCCTTGTTGATGTCACCTCTTCCCAGTGAACCAATCAGCATCCAGCGGAAATCACCACTAACCCGTGCTAGAAAAACTGGGTCCATGGAGGTATATCAGCATCAGTAATTACCCATTTAATTATTCAGTTACACATTCCTATTGGAATGTTTGAGGCGTTTCTACACCTTGGCCTACATGTAAAATTAGAACCCACTCAAGGATGACTTGCCCATCTGAAATGTGGACTAACATGTCTTAATCAGGTCTCAGTGTTGATTGAAGTGACTCCCATAGTGAATTTGCAGATGACTAGAAACCACAAATTATCCAAACCAGAAACATGACTGAGATTGCCAATACTATAAATTAGATTTTCTGATAGGTAATTCAATCCAAAGATTCCTCACTTTTAGAATATCCCCAGGCACCAGACTGAATCCAAAAGATTTAAACAGCGTTGCTCTCATGTGCTGGTAGGTGGTGTCATGCCCTTCACCATGACTTTGTCCTGCCCTCAAGGTAACTATTGTGCCTGTGCGTCGTTGTTAGTTCCTTTCTTTCTGTGCTTTAATTTGTGGATTCAGAGCACATTCCCAATTTTTTCCTTGTTGGCTGACACGTTTTTGCTTACATTTTGTTTACTTTTCCAGTGTGCCAGACAACTATGTCCCATCTTAAAACTAAGGGTTTAAGCCTTGTAGGGACTGTCGCAAACAAATGTCTGTGAAAGATCCCCTGAGTTGTGCCTCTTGTATTTGACTTTGGGGAACCACTCAAAGTCATGTGAGGAGTGTGCCCTTATAAATCCGAAACCAATCCAGGAACATGAAGTAAAGCTATACATCACCGAATACTCAAAAAAGTCTCATAAGTCCTGATTGAATTCAAGGGCACTGCCCTATTCACGATCTCGAAGTTGTTGTCATGACAGGTCCTTGCCATGGTCCAAGTTTTCCTGTAAGTCGAAGTCAAAACGGATTTTCCCCAGTCCTTCCACTCAGCCTTAAAAGCTACGAGTATATCAAGGTGCCTCACAGTTTAACTTCTTGTCCCCCACCATTGAGTCAATACCACAACTTATCCTGATGCACCCCAAGTTTCCAGGTCCTTCAGCGACAGTGAAACAGATTGGGGACGTAAGAGCTGCCATTGTGCACATCTTGGTCACTCTTCTGGCTTCTACTGGTGCCCTTTTGGCCCCAAAGGATCCACAGAGGCCTCCAGTTGTATTGCCGCTGGCAAGTCTGCCCTCTGCGTTATTTGTACCCCCAAACGCTCCTCAGGTTCTGCTCCGACGTCAGAACCAACTTCGAATCTGACAGCGAAATTTACCCAGGTTTTCTTGGCAGAGGTGCCAGCTCTGATGCTGCTGGTGCTGGAGGAAGACCCTGTTCCTACAGTATTATCCAACTCCAAGCTGAACTCATCTTGGCCCTGACTGAGGTCGCGTCCTGAAGACATGCCCAGCCACACATCAATCTGGCTCTGTCAGAACCACGCCTTTTCCTCAAGTTTTAAGTTCCAAATGTCATCAGAGTCAATCAATCTTTTGAAATGAGAATGGAGAAGGGAGATAAGGGGGATTATTTTCCTCAACACTATTATGATGACAACCTGTACATGGACTTTCAGGAGGCAAGTTAGACCGTGGGCTATTAACGGACGGGAGTACATCCTTTGCTGTGGCAACGTGACGGGCAGGGAATGTCTTAGACTTACAGCTAACAACCATGGAAGTCAAAATAGATGTGTTACCTGAGGTTTTGCAACCGGAACAGACCTCCTCTGAGCCTTAATTACCATTCAATGAAGCCCTCACAGACGCCCTAATGGGCACCTGGTCTAAGATGTTTTCCTGTCCACTGGTTCACAGGCAGATTCTCAGGCACCGTAGGCCAGGCGACCCTGACTTCCTGACACAGCTCCCTGCAACAGAAAGTCTGTTGGTTTAGGCTCCCACCAGCAGGGCCAACCCCAATTAATTTCCAACGACTCCCCTAGATAGAGAGTTGAAAAGATACAAAGCATATGGCAAACCGATATTGTCTGCCAGTTTTGCCCTTTGGTCAGTCAACCCCAGCTGTTTGGTGAATAGATACTCTGCGTTTCGAGACATGGCTGGCAGGATCTTGCCAGGAGTTTCCGTGAAATTTCAGGCCAACTTGGCTCAGACCATCGAGTATGGTCTGGATGCATTCAAATATATCATTTGCTCTGAACTGGACAGTATGGACAGTTTAGGCAGAATATTTGGCAATAGTGTACTGCTTCGGTGCCATGCCTGGGTAAGAGCTACAGTGTTATCTCGTTACATGCAGGCCTCTTTGATGAATATGCCATTTGATGGTTCTCGCTTCCTTGGCAAAAATGCAGATTCAGCTTTGCAGCGCTTCAATGAAAGGCGAGCCACCGCGGGCTCCTTGGGTATTTCATTTCTGCACAATTTTGTCTCTTTCGAGGTTGCTCCAGAGGTTTGGCACACCGACAAAGCCAAGGCCCACCGCCTCTGTAAAGACATCCAAGCTCTTTTGGGTACAAGGTGGGGATCAGGCAGACAAGATCATCAGAGGCAGCAAACTTTCCAGGTCCCCACCCTTCAGGATCTTCCCTCAAGCCCCTTTAATTTGCCCTAAGTGGAGGTAGGATCAGAGATTTTCTCCAAGGGTGGCAAAATATAATATTCGACAGGTGGGTCTTTAATATAGTTTAATGAGGCTATGCTTGATCATTCCTTTTCAACCTGCCGCAGCTTCCATCCACATCAAGGCATCTTTCAGAGGAACATCTGGCCATCTTTCTCCAAGAAACGCAAGCTCTTTTGGAAAAAGAAGCATTAGAGAGGGTTCATGCATTTTACAGAAGAACTGGCTGTTACTCTTGCTATTTCCGCATGCCGAAGGAGCACAGAGGCCTTTGTCCTATTTTATATCTCCACCCTCTGAACTCCTTTCGGCCGGCGAAGGACAAATTTAACATGCTCACTTTGGCCCAGGTTCTGTCTGCCCTGGAGGGTGGCTTTTGACCTGCAGGACATATACTTAAATGTGCTTGTCCTACACTCTCACAGATACTTCCTGGGATTGAAGGTGGGCCTAGAGCATTCTCAATTATCCATGCTTCCCTTTGGCCTCACTAGTGCCCCTTGGGTGTTCACAAAGGTTATGGCAGTGGTCGCAGCATACCTTCGGTAGTTATGGGTTCCAGTTTATCCCTACCTTGATGACTGGCTGTTGAAGGCAGGATTACTGCTGTCAGTTTCAGACCTACTTCAGGCAATGGTGAACCTCCTGACATTGTTGTGGTTTGTTCCTTGACAGAGGCTCCCTTTCTTTGGAGCCATCCCGGATATGGTGCAGTTTCAGACCTTCTCTCCATCACAAAAAGTCCAGGACAGGATCTCAGTGAGAGTGGCTTTGAGGTTTCTGGGTCTCTTGACCTCCTGCATCCTGCTCAGTGACTATTCCAGGTTGCATATGCTGGCTCTGCAGTGGATCCTAATGTCTCATTGAACCCGCACCATTGAAACCTGTTGGATTTCATCCAAGTTTCGGAGTAGACTGATGCAGACCTGCTGTGGTCACTGCACAAAATTCCTCTCTGTACACCATACAGAGCTGACCGATATTCCATTGCTGGGATGGGGAGGTCATCTGGGAAGGCTTGACATCAGAGTTCTTTGATCTCTGCCAATGGCCTATTTCCACATCAAGCTGTTGGAGTAGTAGGCTACTTGTCTGGTGCTGAAAGCGTTCTTACCATCCATCAAAGGTAGGATGCTTCAGGTTCTCACAGTCAAGGCCACACCATGTGAAACAAGCAGTGCACGGTGGCATCCCGGGTCATGTTCACTTCTTCTGTGAAACTGGCTGGAGCATCAAGGCAAATCCCTGATCGCGAACCTCCTTGCAGGGTCTTCGAACGTTGGCCAGCATTGTAATTAGGAGGTCAGGATTGTCAACCAAAGGTTGGTCGGACCCACGACAGTGTCGTCTGCCCGGAATAAGCCTCCTGGTGTCTTAGAGAATGTGACTTTTCCATGCACCTGTCAGTGCTTGCTGCTTGGAACTCTCAAGTCAGATTTGAAAACCTTGCCAAAAAAAAAAATTGAGGACTATGTGGGTGGAAGGTAATGGCATCTCAATGGGAAAGAAAGCATACTTAGAAACTTTGAAAAATGGCTATGGTCCCTGAAAAATACATCAGTCATATGTTGTGTACCAAGTCAGGTTCAGTTTGAGAACCAAATCCTATGACATTTTTGGAGCCCATAAATTGTGATCAGATATTTTGAGAATCCGTAAATAAAATGTTTTTTAAACAGGATTAAGGTGGGTTAATTTAAAAGCAAAAAGGCAAATTAAGTTGAGTTCCATAATTCTATCACAGTTAAACTGTCGATATTCCCTGTAAAAAGGCGTTACGTAAGACCACATTTGTTATACATAGAAAAATAACTTGAAACCACTGAGAGTTCGCCCGATAAGATAACAAAGAAAATCAAAATGTACCCATGGGCAAATTCTTACTAAAAATTAGCATTGATTTGGGGTGTTGTGTGGTGCCGGTGAGGATCGTAACTGGCCAACTTCAGAGGTTTGTAATTTATGTAGCACAGCTTGCATGAAATTTGGTGGTTTGGTATCATGCACACTCTAATTCTTTTGGTGCACCATTTTGAGAGGTAACTCTCATGCCAATATTATGCTTCTGTACCAAACTCTAAAGGGCAGTTAGACTCTTTAAGGTATGGCTGCACTCACACAGTTGTGGTTATATTTTTTTTTATCCTTTGTGTAATGGGAGGGTTATGCAGAGTCCCTGTAAGAGGGCGGTACGTTTTTGAGAAAAGGGATTAGTTGGACGTCCTCCAAATCTAAAAACACAATGGTGGTAGATTAGGTTTATCAAAAGAGAGGCAGCTGTAAGGTTGAGGTTGGCAATGTCTGATACTGAGGCAGTCATTTGGTTTCAGATTGAGCAGAATATTGATGCTAGAGATGTGTCAAAATTATGAGCCCTATATTGTAAGAAGGCTGTAACAGGTATGTACTTTTCTGTTCCGGGTCTGATTGCAGGTGATGAACGTCCAGTGTACAGGGAATATCGAGTTCATGCCCCTCAGGGGCCGGCGTCGTCGAAGATCCGGGGATCCTCATCACTCCCCAAGTTCCATCTCTCTGCAGCCCCGGGCCATGTCAATCACTAACCTGGCATCATGGCGACAGGTTTCTCTTTGTTTTATGTTTAGCTATCCAGGTCTTTTCTCTGGCCTTATCTTTTCACTGCATCTTCTCCATTCCCAACTTCTAAACCTCGTGCGTCCTTTATCTTTGTTTCTTTGCTCCAAAGGACACAGCTGAAAGACTGAGTAAAAAAGTTGCAATATACTAACAAATGGTTATTTGTAGAGGTTATTTCCTTAGATTTGTTTCCCATGACAAAATTGACACAAGACTGTGATTGCTTCCTAAATAAAAGCATCACTACTATTTTATCTGAGAAGTGATTTTATGTGGATAACCAACACTACCCTGTCTGACCTCTTTAAGATACAAAACATCATACAGGGGGCTTGTTTAGTTCTGAAGGGTATTTGAGATATTTTTTGAGTGAAGTCCAGTAGTCAAGACCAGAAATTCTTCATGATTTTCCTTCTCATTTTGTGCTTCTAATGAATTGAATGCACATACATTTCCTATATTTTGCCTTTAGAGTGGGATAGAAGTAGCTACCAAATCATGAGTAGAGTCGTATTCATGTCCTTAATAGAAATATGTTTAACGTCATTCAGCTAATCCTCCGTATCCTTACATGCTCTTATTCTTGCTTCTTTGGCACAGTGGACATCAAGATATACAGCAATGGTACAAGCATTCCCTTTCTTCTTTTTTTCTACGCACTTTTTCCCTGTTTAGCCACATTGGCAACTGGAGCTGTCCACTTAAGGCATTCCTTGGCACTGCAAAAGGGGTTGTCCTTCTTCCCTTCCTGGATTTTAAGCTTATGTAGCCACTATTGTTTTCCAAAGGGAAGAATAATGTGTAATTACACAGCAGCTTGCATACTTTGTAGAGAATTAGTATGTTTTTGTGGAGCTTAGAAACCTTCCTGGGAGTACTAGATTAGTTCCTTACAGGCTGCGGCTCCCTTTCACGTGTAGACACGCATAGCATTTCCAAAATATCCTAGTCTGCTTTATACCTAAAAACATCAAACATCTTCTAAAAATGTTTGTAAGTGCGCGTCACTTCAGGCTGTAAACTTTGTCTCTGCACAGTGTTTACAAAGTGCCAGATCCCTTCATCGGGGTGGGTTCAGAGCCTTTATGAATATTGTCTTGCTTATAGGAATTAGGACGAGAAGCCGAAGTCACTGATTCATACACAGTTCCTCTTCTCATTTTGTTCTTCCCTATGTTCACCTTTTTGCCTTTTTAATCATTTACTTTTAAGAATAACGTTCATGTTGAAATGGTGTTACTCTGTTATCCTCATATTATAGATTCATGTTTCCTCCAGTAACATGCATGCTAATTGAGACACTGGTGCAATTCTTTGGCCTTCATCATGAACTGCAGCTCCAGTTCTCCCTACTCTAATAGGATTATAGTCATTAACAACTAAATAACATGGAGAGTCATCCTGCTTGGTGACTCATTGAGAACGACAGGAAGACTCTTTGATTAAGTTGTCCTGTGAATTATTGACCTAATTTGGCGGAGTTGAATACTGGTCATTGGGTCTTTAAGGCAGTTGTTCACTGAAATACATCTCTTAAGCAGGTGCCACTGTCGAGGATCAAGGCTGTCCTCCAAAAATCTGACAACAATAGTACAATTCCATGTAACATTTGATTTGTAACACACAAGAAAACATTTATTGTGACACTGCACTATGTCTGATGTGGCCTCTGCATACTTATTTATATTAATTTTGATGATGCTCATCTAATCACACCCAGCTGTCCTTGTTGACTGGATATGTCATTGCACATTGAATCCACTTTGGATCAATAAATATCACAATTTAAATTACATGGCGAAGGGCTAAAGCTCTTGTGGTCATACAAATCCAGCTTTTGTTCAGAAATGTAAACAGATGTAACATCTTTCTTTCCAAAGAGTTATGCAAGTTTTAAGGATTTAGTGGCCTGATGTACTATTCCCATTCTCAATCTGGGGTGTGCTATTTGCGCACTGACTAGTTTGTACATGGAAATGCAATTTATGATGCGACCTATGTACTAAGACCCTGCATCTCAAATTGTACATTTGCAAAGGGTTACAGAATGACCTGCCTAAGAATTATTAATTAGGCAGGTCTCAGTTTGTGACATCCTGTGATTGGTTGCAAATGTAAGGATGGAGGCCTGTAAGG
Source organism: Lissotriton helveticus (assembly GCF_964261635.1). Classification (NCBI taxonomy): domain Eukaryota; kingdom Metazoa; phylum Chordata; class Amphibia; order Caudata; family Salamandridae; genus Lissotriton; species Lissotriton helveticus. The sequence goes on from NC_136061.1 coordinate 2,111,111,099, forward strand.
GACTGCAGACCTCCCATCACCTACATTTGCATTCCTGTAGGAAGCTGGCTCTGATATATACTATACCAAAATGAGGTAGAGTGGCACAAACATTACCGGACACGGGGACTCCAAATCCTGGCACCTTTTGCTGTTGAGTACCGCCAACGCGACTTCCTGTTTGCGCCCAGAGGCGCATAAAAGGGCTCCGAGTTTTCCGCAGCGCGGGAGAGTGGCACAAAAGTTACCGGAGAACAGGGGACTCCAAATCCTGACACCCTTTGCAGTCGAGTACCGCTAACACGACTTCCTGTATGCATCTGGAAGCGCATAAAAGGGCTCTGGGTCTCCCACATCGTGGGAATCATGTTGACGTCCTCGGGCCAAGGGAGGGCCTGTCCACACCCGTCATCGCCTGGAAGAGGCTGGGCCCCTCCTCGAACATCTGGACTAAGAAAGCCCTGGAGGCTGGTATGAGGAAGAAAAAGCTAACTACAGCAATGCTAGAGGTGGGGGGTGGAGGGCATTTCAACGCTAGACTCTTTTCTATTGAAAGCCACCACAGCTATTGGAAATCAAATTACATTGACTGAAAAAAGATTCTCGCTGGGAGGGAGTGACATAACCGAGCTTGTGGAATGCTAGAATGACGCGTCGATAAATAGGGCCTCAGGGGCTGGGGCTCCTGGTGCAGAACATTTGGAACAATTAGCACCTATTGCACCAGCAACACCATGTCTCAGCACAGATCCCCCTGGTAAAGCCGCAACCAAAGAGGAAAAGAGAGCCCCAAAAACTTAGTACACCCAAGAAAGTAGAAATCAAGGAAGTCGAATCCAAGTCTAACAATTACAGAGTGTATAGAACAGTCAAATGGGTGGGTCTCAAAGATCTCAATGATGCCGCGACCACTTGAGTATTTAAACAAAACAAATGCCAGTGCTGAGAGCTACCGTCAGTAACGGAAAGATTTTAAAGAAAAAAGCTGTTATGAATGTAACATCAACAACTCGCTCCAAGGTTTGCGAAAAAAACAAATTTTTAATTACTTTTTGAAGTTTCTTCATTTTTTTTAATGCAAATTTGTGTGCATGGAAATACAAACATCATATAAATACAATATATACAAACACAAATAATACTGTGATTTGGACACTCGCACGCTTCATACATTCAATGGCCAAACATTCACGCACATACACTCACTCAACAAAACAAAGTGCTAGGTCTCTGTGTCAAAGATTAAATGAAAACAGGTTGGCACTCTAAGAAATATTTTTCTTTGTTCATCAACGTTGTAATATTTATAAATCAGGGAGGGTTTCAAAATCCTCTTGCTGTTCGCTCTTTATTCGAATTGAAAAATTTTTGGGAGTGACACGAGACCACTATGGTCTACGCGTTTCGAACCCCTTGAGGACATTATGGGGGAGAAATTAAGTCATGTTCCAGGCCATTCCGTCACGCTTAGCTGCAATTGAAAGAATGTTAAAAACTTTAGTGAATGACAATGAAGCTAGGGGCGGGCCAGGCACAAATATAGATAAAACCTCAGTTCCATCAATCAGCTCTGTGCCTAGCAATATTTGCATTCGACAGGAGAGTTAAATACAGGGGTTATAACTACACCAGCTGAGGCAACTACATCACTCATTGGCCAAAATTCCACACAGGGCACTACTTCGATAGCCGGGAGCATGATGGGACGGAGATGATGGAAATAGGCTATCTGGGGGCAGAGAAAGTTTGCATAAGGGGAACAATAAGGGAGATGACACTGTCTCCTGTAGAGGATAGCTTTTTGCCCAATAGGCATAATGCAAGAAAAGTGAATAAAGTGGGGCATGCTTATTCAGAAATCTTAAATCTACCACCAGCTGCATGTCCCTATGTGTTGGAAGTGGTAAATGTTCCATCTCTTACAATAGATCAACAAGAAACAACTACTCAGTTGGTGGACAAGTTCAGAAATTGGTTAACCAAGACTGTTAGACTCTCTTCATCTATATATTATCATTTTATTATGGCAAAAAGAATATCCTAGGTAGGCACCTCTGAGAAATATATTGAGGGGGATTATGGGGTATTGAATTTTGAGAATACACATGTTGTAGGAGAATTACTAGCTCAACTTCCTACAGCAGGAACACCCAGCTCACAGATTTATACAGTCCCATTGGGACTCTTCTATAAGCCAGTGTGTGTGTGTGTGTGTGCGTGCGTGTGTGTGTGTGTGTGTGTGTATATATATATATATATATATATATCTCCATCCATCCATCATGCCCAGGGCCCCCTTACAGAGGTATAGCAGGGAGAATTGCCCACTAAGGGGGGCGAATCGAATCATATTCATTTCCAATAAATATGCACCTTTAAGAGACCTAAAGACCTTTGATTGCCTACTTTCAGCTGTATCACCTCATACGGGTCATGATGATGAAGATCGTAATAGGCTGTAACGGTAAATCCACTTGCAACTGAGGAAAGGGCTGATGTGACTGTCCAACCCTCCAAGGTATCTATGCAGCGTAGTTCTCAGGATCTGACTCCTAGCACAGAGTTAACGAAAAATATTTTAACAAATAATATTTATCATACTCTGCTTTCCTGGAACATAGCTTGTTACAAAAATAAGAAAGATAATAATAAGTGGTATAACATAGTCTCAAGCCATCAAATTCTATGCTTTCAAGAGACATGGGAAGTGGATCCAATTTTTGTAAGCGGGTATCGATGTTTTCATACACCAGCCCTTCCATCTACAAAAGGGCGAGCAAAAGTGGGTTTGCTGACTTTTATATCCAATACTTTTTCTTGTAAAGAGGTATGCTTTATTAATAAAACACTGTTCTTCCATTCTATTCTGTCAGACAGTAATTACAGTTTAAACTAGATGATAATAAACTTTTATAATAACTTTGCAACCCCGTATGAGGTTGTAAAGGATCTTGAAGAAAAACAAGCAAAACCAGTGTATTTCATATGGGCAGGTGATTTTAATACAGCTAAATGTACGAAGGTAGAAAATATATTATGTCAACAAATGATAAAACTGGAGAAATCAAAAGATCATTTTGTGCATACCGCTTACGGAAACGCCTTAAATAATCTACTAATGGTTTGTCAGTTGGAGATTAGGATACAGAGATCCCATATTAATGGTCAAACAGTCCCAACTTTTTATAGGGGGTGGTCACCTCAGCGATGGACTACATAATAAGATCCAGTAGCTACGAGTGGAAATAAATATTAGGATGACGTAGCACAGTGACCATGCTAATATCTCCATAATGCTGCCATGGAAAGATCACCACCTAAATAAAAATAGTACCATAACCCTAAAGCCCATTTTAGCCAGAATAAATGGCTACTCTTTAAAGTAGAGCAAAATCGATGAAAATCTCCTTTTCATTCGAGTAATTCAGACGAATTTTAACCAGGTCCTGTCCAAATCTTTTAATAAACCTCAAGTAGTTAAAGCATTTATAATGACTTTAGACAGTATTAAGATACAATTAACTTGCTCGAGTAGCGCAACGAGCCAGCAACACAACCACTGGTTTGATAAAATCTGCTCAAAAGCTTCTGTAAATCTTCATAATGCCTTAAAGTCGAAACCAAGGGATAAACTACACATAAAAAATCTGAGAGGAATTTATAAAAGATCGATAGCAGAGCGGATATAAGAACTGAGATCTGAAGCTTGGGAGAAACTAAGAATAGTGGCTAATGCTAATGACACCAAAGCATTCTGGGAAGTAGTCAACCTTCCATTCTTACAAGAGTAAGGTGGCCCTTCCAGAGATGTTTTCATAGATAAAAACACGTGGATAAACCTCTTCACAAAAAAAGTCTTCCAAAGGCATTATAGAAGTAGTAGTGAAGAACCCGAGGACAGCCCAAGAGCTACCCCGCCTTTATCCTTTACTATGATAATATCCAGACTCGACTACGGGAATGCCCTGTATCTCGGCGCCCCAAAAAAAGTAATTGCCAAACTTCAGGGCGTACAGAACTCGGCAGCCAGGCTGCTAATAGGCACTACCCGTAGGAGCCCGGCAAAACCAGCCCTAAGGCTACTCCACTTGCTCCCGGTGCAGGAGCGGGTCAACTTCAAAACGCTCTGTCTGACCCATTAAATCCTCCATAACAACGGCCCACCCATTCTCAAACACTTGATCAGACATCATGATACTAAAAGAAACCTGCGCTCCGCCCATCTCCATCTGGCACGTGTACCTAGGATCAAAAGGCCCGCTCAGGAGGTCGTCTTTTCTCCTTCATCGCTCCCAAACTGTGGAACTCTCTCCCTCTCACCCTGCGAGCGGAACCCAACCATCTCACATTCCGCAAGGGTCTGAAAAACTGGCTCTTTCCCTGATTCTCCTCCTCTGCCACTACCTTGTCATTAGCGCTGGGACCCTCAAGGGCAGCCATGCGCTTTATAAATCCCTATTTCATTTCATTTCTATGGACGAGGTAGAACTCGCATTGGCACAAGCATTGTCATTAAAGGCCCCAAGACCAGATGGGGTGATTGTTGATATATTTTTAATCAACGAGACTTCTGGGTCCCGTTACTCATGGCAGTGTTCAATGCTATTGGCATTACAGGCCCTCCTTTGCCCCTGAAACAGTCTATTATTGTACCGATTTATAAAAAAGGAGATGGCTCTGATCCTGCAAATTATTGGCCAATAGCGCTAATTTATAGCACGGCCAAGTTAATGGGTCATCTATTACTAAACAGAATGGAAGATTGGGTAGCTGAGAAGGGGTCCTTGCGGATGTACAATATGGGTTCAGGAAAGGCAGAGGGACTGTGGACCAATGTCTGAACTTGGCCCTTTTAGCTCCAAAGTACACACAGGCCAAGTAAGAGAACCTCTAAACGGCATTTATGGACCTCTCATCTGGTTATGATTGTGTCAACCACAGCAAGCTGTGGCACATTATGGATCAAATGGGGGTTGAGGCACCAATAATTTTGTTTCATTAGACAGCTGTATGCTGGTGCTGCTGCGACCCTTTAATATTACAAATGGCATAAGGCAGTGCTGTGTGCTCATGCCCTTCCTGTTTGCATTGTATACTGCTAAATTAAATGACAACCTGGTAGAAAAGGTAATAGACACCCCAAAAGCTAGTGCTGCCCCATTACCCATTCTGCTCAATGCAGATGATGCAGTCCTTTTGACAAGAACACCTTTAGCCCTACAAATTTAAATGACCAATTATGTGTCTTTAATGGAAAATCTTGATCTACATGTCAAAAAAACGATGTCCTTCATAATGTGTGTTGGAAAAAGTAAAAAGAAAGGAATTTATGCTAATGAAGATAGGAAAGTTATATTGTAGACTATGTTTAATATTTTGGCATTGTCTTTGACACTAACTTAAATTAGAATATGATGGTGAATTAAAGGGCCACTCAGATGAACAAAAGTATAGCCACACTTTTTAGGTTTGCGAGGACTTTGGGCAACAAAAAAAATACCAGAGATCATTAAAATTTATCTGGCAAAAACCGTTTCAGTGGCAACGTACGGGGCAGCTAAATGGGACAGGTATATGGGGCATAGCCAATGTCGATAACCTCCAAAAAATAGGGGACAGGTTTGCTACGAGGTTATTGTCCTTTGCAAAGGCTTGCACAAATGCGATTACTCTACAGAACTAGGCCTACCCTACATCACAAATGCAATCAAACTGGCCCCTTTGTTGCTCTGGTTGTTAGTATAGAAATGGAAGGTGGTACAAACAAGTCAATGCATCCTAAATGATATTATGAAACTGGATTATGGATCTAAAAGGTCATGGTTATATTATATAAAGAGCATTCTTGGCTCATTAGGGCTAAGGGTCCTCCTCTATACTGAACCCGTACAGTGTGAAACTTTCTTGAAGGTGAAGCTTACTAATTCTTTTCTAGAAAAATGCACACACGAAAGATGGAATAGAAACAAAGATAAAGCCACAGTAATTGTATACAATAACAGACCGTCTTTCTTTTGTAGGTAATAACCGCTATCGATATATTCTAAGGAGATTTTGTTTAGGTTATATAACACTTATTTTGGGCTATCCTGCAAACGTGTTCTCTCAGAATCAATTGGAACGCTGCCCGTGTGGTTTGTGTTCGAAACAATCAATTGTTAATATATTATATTTCTGTAGTTTTTATGAAAAGGAGAGAAAAATATTTATTATTCCACTCTTGCAGAAATGTTGCTTGCCTAATTACATTGCCACATTGACTGTTATGTTAGAACTGGAGACACTGTACGTATGCTTTGTGACAGCCTCCTTTTTATGCACAGCCTTAGAAATTCATAGTTTAGCGAACATGTGACTAAATTTTAATCTGTGTATAATAAGCTTAGGAAAATTAGATCTCATGGTGCAATAATATAAATAATTAGCTAGATGAAATAGGCTGCTATCAGGATTTTATGGAACATTTTTTAAGAATGTATGTTTTTTATGTTAATTTATTGTAATGTTTGTTGTTCCGTATTTATTTCACATTTAAAAGCAAATGACTAAAAAGTACAACGTGTTGATTGATTGAGGTATCCTGTGCACAGACTCCAGTGGCACCCCAAAGGTAGGCAGAGGGAAAAGTAGATAGCACCTTACTCTGTATTTGTGGTAGTGTGGGTGAGCAGTAAGGCTTTATCAGAGGGTGGTTCTAAGCATTTATTGTACACACTCAGGCAAGAAATGATGTCCCACACTCAAAGACTGAACTCCAACCAATTTGTTTGTATAAAAATATTATTTAGTTATTTTATTTCTAGAACCAAGCCAGGCCTGGTGCAGGTAAGTGAAATAATACTTTTGCAGGTATAATGCAGTTCAATACAATTGGGATGCAGTTGGTTTGTTAACAAGTACGTCAAGAGTCAAAATTACTTTGAAGTTACTATTGTGATTACTTTGTACATTACTTTGCAGATTACTTTTTAAGTTCCTTTTTCTATTTAATGTGATATGCCTAGGTATCACACTGGGACATTTCCTAGAGAAAAGGTAAGTAATTCAGGGTTTTTTTTCATATGCAGTTTCCAAGGTTTCATACAAACCAACTCCACACTTACAATAATTTTCAAAGAAAAGCAGTCAATGCAATCCTGTGGGAAGAAATGAAGTTATCGGTTTACAGGTAAGTACTTGGGAGTTGGGCTTCTGGGGTTAGAACCAGGGTTCCACCGGGGTCAAGGATGCACTCTCAAAGCACCCTCAGCAGCACTAGGGCAGACGGGTGCATAGTGCTGAGGCCCAATGTTATCCAGTGGGGGATAGGCATCCTCCGGTTGGTGGCTGCTCACAAGCGGGCCACAATGTTGTGGGAGCAAAGCTCCTGCACTTAAGCGCAGGGGAAAGTGTGATCCGGTTTAGCACACAAGGTGCACCCACAGTGGGGGCCGGGTGCAGGGTGCTGTTTAGGCTTTGGGTGCCTTGTTGTTTTCAGTGGGAGTTGACGGTTTTGGATTGTGGCTGCAGGCTCGGTCCAGGAAGACTTCTGGGAGGAGCCAACAGCAGAGCAGGTAAGTGCTCGGGGACGTAGGTGCAGCTCTGGTTCTCTTCTCAAGGGTGGCTGGACACAGGCATGTCTTTTGAGGTCAGTTTTCACCTTACTTGGCCACTCGCGGTTGGGGAGGGTCTCCGTGAAGAGTCTGCAGGCGACGTCTGGGAGTCCTGGAGGGGTCAACCCACGGTGTACTCGGACTCTGGAGTGCTGGGGGACCTTGCTGGGACTGGTGGGCCACCTGGATTCGAGCCGCAGGCGTTGGGTGCAGTGGTGGTTCCAGGCGTCGGTTTACTTTGTCCTCAGCAGGCTCAGAATCTGTCTTGGGAGTTTCTTTTGAACAGAGCTGTTGTTCACAGGAGATCCTGTCTTTGTTGAAGGCAGTTAGTCCTTTCAGGGGTTCTGGAGGTCACTGGCTGCAGGACATGGTGACTTTTGGCGCAGGATCTCTGGAAACTGCAGACAGGATGGTAGGGCTGGGGCCAAGACAGTTCTTTTCTGCAGTCTCCGCTACTGGGATTCTTCTTTTGTCCTTCTCCTTAGGTTGCACAAATTTGTCTTCTTGGTTCACAGCTGCCCCCTAAGTACTGTATTTAGGGGGTGTTTTAGGGGTCTTGAGGTCAGTAGCCAATGGGTTACTGACCTTAGGGTGACTACACCCTTGTTGTGTCCACTCCGATAGCAGGAGAGGCTGGGGGTTGCGTTACAAAGGCAGCAGTGCCTTTGAAGATCCCCTGCCACAGATAGCTCTTCCTGGCCTGGGGGAGGTGTGACCACTTCTGCACAGGAAAGGCTTTGTTTCTGGGCTCAGGGAGCAATGGCTCCCACCACACGGGTCCAGAAACATGTCTTATGGTGGCAGGCTGGGGTTTACCAGTCAGGGAACCCTCTGAGATGCCCTCTGAGTGCATTCTATAATAAATCCCACACTGGCATCAGTGTGGATTTATTATGCTGAGAAGTTTGATACCAAACTTCCCAGAATTCAGTAAAGCCATTATGATGCTGTGGAATTCGTAATGACAAACTCCCAGACCATATACTCTATATGGCTTTACTGCACTTACAATGTCTAAGAATGGACTTAGACACTGTAGGGTTACCGGGCTTATGCACCTGTACCCTCACCAGTGGCATAGTGCGCCAATCTAGAGGGGTGGCTGCCCTATGCCATAGATAGTCAGTTGTAGGCATGGCACACAGGGATGTGTGGCATGTCGACTCTTCACTTTTCTCTGCACCAAAACACGCACCCTGCAATGGCAGTGTATGTATGTTAATGTACAGGACCTCTAAGGATGGCACTATATGTGCTGCAGCCCTGAGAGGCCTTCCTTGGTCACAGTGCCTTTGGTCCCCATGGTACACTTTGCAAGTGACTTACACGTGGCCACACGTGTGCCAATTGGGAGTACAAAGGATCAGGTTTGGGAAAGAACACTGACAGGGACCCAGGGCACATCAAGTCAAAGTGCATCAGAAATCTGGCATAAAGTGGGGGAGTGGGGCGTTACTGCAACAGAAACCCAGCTTCATACCATTCCCAAATGGAAATCTGTTATTTTCTTTTTAAAGCAGCCTGTGACCATAAAGGGACCAGTGCTTTACTAAGAAAAAACTTGTTTTGGAAAACATCAGGAGAGACAGACAGTGGCTGCTACCACAAGTCTGCTGACATAGTTGACAAAGGGGAAGATGGTCCAAGGGGACAACTTCCTCTTTTCTAACCAGTTACCACCCAACTCGGGGTCAGTAACTCCTCAACCACAAATGTAGTCATAAACTTAAACATGTAGCATTATTTAACTTCACCTCACTTGTGGGTTTGCACAGCAAATAGTGGCTCTATCATCTTTATTGATAAGTGAACCTATTCTTTGCGCAAAGCCCTTGGACCTCACTAGCTACTAGCTATCAAAGAACACCATTTTCTTTAGCCTTAGCAGATTGTGATATCAGACAGAAGAGCATTCCTCTTCCATAGCCTGTCCCCAGCAAAGTAAAACAACTGTACACAACTTTGCTTCTGAGAGATGTTGCAAAGTTTTAGCTTAGTTCCATGAAGATTTCCCCTGACCCAGAGAAACATAAGATAATTTACTTTTTATTATTAATATTGGACAATGTGTCATCAGTCTTCTCACTGTTCTACCAGTTTACCAGTGGGTAGAATAGGTTCCTTCTGCTGCAGATCATAGTATCTAGGCAATAGTGCACTGGCAGTCTGCCATCAACCTGCAAATAGCGTACTTTTTTGTATTTGTCTGCCAAAGTCTTAATAAATTTGCTCAATGGCATGAGTTTTTACCATACCGACATCCTCTTGCATGAACCTGACTGCCTAGTTTCTTCCATCTTGGCAATGGTCATTACCCATCCCAAGGCGGAGTTACTGCCAATTAATTCTTGTCTTTCCTGAATTGGTTGCTAGCCTAATTCATGCACAAAGAAACAGTTTGTGGAGCTGTTCTTAAATAGGAAATAAGAGGGTATTCTATTCTAAACATCTTGTTGACTGAAACAGTCGCTAATATGGAAACTGGTATCAACCTAGCTACGTAGATGGGACCACAGTCATTTAGGCCCAAAATCCACATTCCGGAGATAAGGTCTTACATTTTGGCTATTCTCTGGAACCATAGGTCACCTTTCCTTATAGGGTTAATGGAATCTGGTTTTCGTACCAGAAGGCCAATCTTAGCATGCTGGTACCTTGCACTTCACCATAGCAAAACATAAAATGAGGGTGTCTTATGGCCTCTTCCTACTAAGATGCACACATTTAGTTACCATAGATATGCTTCACCCCTCTCCACTATATCCTATATTACATTTGTTTTCTTAATAGCTGCCCTCCAATAAAATGTTTCCTTCAAAAGAAAAACTGACAAGCTGTCTTGGTAATTTCTAAATTCAATCATATATTTATGAATCTCTCTTAGAAGAGAGGTCGCTAAAATGCCTGATACAAAGGTCAAAAAGGGTTTACCTACGTTTTTTCTGCTTTTTATTTCAAGTAATGAAGCAAGTCTCTGGAAGCAGGCGGAAGCCTTGTATAACATTATTGTCATATGTGAAGCACATGTATGAGCCTCCTAGAGTTCCCTTTAGCACATCCCTTTGGTCTTGTCAACAGTTGTTTTAAAGCTTTGTAGATGAAACAACAAGGGATTATGTGTGACTCTTTATAGAGTACTCGTTTCTGAGACCAAAGTGTCACAGAGACCTGGAAGTGATTCACAATGTTGTTTTTGCTTATTGCTCCTTTACCCCACCTTGGTGTGTGTTTAGAATATGGGAGAGGTACAGGTCCTTATCACCTTATGGAGTTTAAGACGACACCGAATGTAGAGCTTTTTGCGGGCTTTAAAGGGATTGTTGTACTACAACTGTTCTTTAAATTGTGGTGTGAGCACATCTGAAAGAGACACGTTAGTGATAGATTCCTTACCTTAGAATATCCCCTGGCGTCAGACTGGATCCGGAAAGTTTTCGTCAGCAGTACCCCTGCGCGTCGGTAGGCGTTGTCATACGGGTCCGCGTACGTCATTGGTGTCGTAGTCACCGATATGACGTCGCTGGAGCTACTTAGACGCGCCCACGTGCGCTGACACCAGGTCTGTTTTTTGCACGCCAGCAAGCGCAGATCCGGAGAGAGCGGTACCCCCAGTAATTTTTTGACTGAGTTTTTGGGGACTTTTGTCTCTGTTTTGAGCACTTACACTCCAGGTGCATAGGGATGCCCGTTTTAAATTCTTGCGCGGCTTGTCCGTGCACAATGTCGGTGACGGACCCGCACCGTGAGTGTCTCTACTACCTGGGGCGCGACCATGACTCCTAGTTGTGCCCCCACTGCCATGCCATGGCTCTGAAAACTTTGCGAGAGTGGTCCCGAAAGTGGCTAAAGGACCAGGAGTCAGCTCTGTGCTGTTCCAGGTCCCGGTCCCGTGGGAGGTTGAGGGACTGGCCGCAGAGCTATCACCACCATTCGAAGTCTTCGCACTCGCAGTCAGGTAAGGTGAAGTGCAAGAAGTCGAAGAACCGCTGTTGCTCTTCGTCTTCCTCTAGCCAGTCGCATGGAGCGGATGAGGGTGTGGGTGGCGCGGAGCCTCCGCAATTGCCGATGGCCTACCCGCCCTTTCCGGGTCCATGAGTGACTCCGGCCAAGCTGCAGGAGTTTTTGTCAACTATTGCACGTGTGTTCGGACCATCTGGCCCCTCCGATGCGCCATAGGGCCCCGTGGGCCCGACTGAGGGTCCTTATTCTTCGACCTTGCCGGCTCTGGCCCCAACATTGTCGACGACTTCGGTCTCGATGCCAAGAGACCCCCATGGATCCATGCATGAATCCAGGTCCATGCCAGCTGGCCCGGTACGACCTCCATCGACATCTATAGCGCCGCCCTGGCTTCCTTCCCGACGTGGAGACGGTCCCGGAAGGGTGTCGACCGATGCCTATTCTGACGCCCTTTGGAAATTTATTGCCCTTTCTTCACCCACCTCATGTTCCACCTGTTTGGCAGGCTGTGCAGGACAGGGAGGACTGGTATGATGATCTGGGGGATGCAGATGACCAGGATTGTACTTCTGAACCTGGCTCACTGTCTCCTTCTACCGTGGCTATGAAGGAGGGTGGTTCCTACTATGGTGTTGCGTAGAGCTGCCGAGGCTCTCCACCTCGAGCTTCCTACTGTGGCCGTCAGGACTAAACTCCTGACAGAGGTGCTTCAGCCGGCGTCTTCTTCTACGGAGCTGCTGCTGCCCTTTAATGATGCACTAATGATGCACTCTTGGACGTTCTTTTGGGTACCTGGTCCAGGCCCAATACAGGGGTTCCTTTGGATAAGAACGTGTCCCCACGCCTTTGTCCAGCCCTGGGCGACCCTGTTTTCCTCTCTGAACACCTTACCCCTGAGAGCTTGGTTGTCCAAACCTCTGCGTCTCCGAGCGCATTCCCTTCCGCACCACCGGACAGGGAATCCAAGAAACTGGAGCAGTTTGGGAAGAAGATTTTTTCTTCCGCCAGTTCATGACTACGGTCTGTGAACATCACATGTCTCTTGGGCCGTTATTCCTATTCTGTGTGGATTAAGGATGCGTAAGTGCTGCCTCAGTGTCCTTTGGAGGCTTGGACAGTACTCTCCCGAGCTATTGCTGAGGGGAGGGACGCAGCCAAGTTCACGATCCGTTGTGGTCTTGACACTGCTGACTCGCAGGTCATGGGGATTTCCACGACAGTGGCGCTACGCCGCCACGCCTGGCTGAGAACGACTGGCTTTTCTGAGGATGTCCAGAGCACATGGATGGACATGCCCTTTGATGGCACTCGCCTGTTTGGCGATAAGGCAGATTGCCCGTTGGAGTGTTTTAAGGACTTGCAAGCTACAGCCAAGTCCTTAGACCTTTCGGCCACACGCACTCCTTCCGCTTCTGCTTTTCGCTCCTTTCGTGGTCAAGGAAGGGGCTCCCAAGTATGTTCGTTTCAGAGCCACAGGTCTGCGCAGCAATAGTCTCAATGCAGCTGCGGACGTGGGACCCGCAGATGCGGGTCATGGGGCCAGCGTGCGGGTCAGTCCACCACCCCCCCTGCTGCCACTGCTTCCAAACCTTACTAGTCCGGTGTTTCAGTTCTACCACATGCCAGTAGGTAGCAGGATTCGCCATCACCGCCACCACTGGTGCACCATCACATCGGACAGGTGGGTTCTGCAAATTGTCAGAAGGGGTTACTCCCACCCCTTCGAGACAACCCCGCGAGCCATGCCGCCATAGTATCTCTGCATGTCGGGGATCACTTAGCACTTCTCCAGCAGGAAGTTACAGTCCTCTTGGCCAAGGGGTCCATTGAGCACGTTCCAATGCCAGAAGTAGGTCGTGGTTGTTACTCCCACTACTTCTTGGTTCCAAAGAAGGACAAAGGTCTGCGTCCCATCTTAGACCTTCGAAGGTCATTCGCTTCCTCCGGAAGGAGAAGTTCAAGATGCTCACACGTGCTCAGGTCTAATCTGCCCTCGACCCGCAAGACTGGATTGTAGCGTTGGACCTGCGTGACGCATATTTTCATATCCCCATCCTTCCGGCCCACTTGTGTTACCTGCGATTCACGGTACGGCAGGAGCATTTTCAGTTCACCGTGCTCCCCTTTGGCCTAACCAGCACCCCTCGGGTGTTCACAAAAGTGATGGCGGTGGTTGCAACTCATCTGGGCAGATCAGTGGTTTCAGTCTTCCCCTATCTCGACGACTGGTTGTTAAAAGCGGGCTCGCCCCAAACAGTCATCTCCCACCTCCAGACTACGGCCGACCTCCTGCATTTGCTAGGGCTCTCCATCAACGTGCCAAAGTTGCACCTGATTCCCTCTTAGAAACTCCTCTTCATCAGAGCGGTTCTGGACACGGCGCAGGTTCGGGTTTATTCTCCCGAACAGCGAGTCCGGGACATTTGGACTATGATTCCGATCTTTCAGCCCTTGTCCCGGGTTTTGGTCAGGACTACCTTGAGGCTGCTGGGTCTCATGGCCTCCTGCAGCCTATGGTCTCCGGCGGAGTCCCAGCTCCATATCAACCTTCTGAAGCTTCGGCGATCCTTCTTGCACTGAAAGCATTCCTTCCCTCTGCCAAGGGGAGGGTGGTGTAGGTGTTCACAGACAACACCACCGCCATGTGGTATTGCAACAAACAAGGCGGGGTCGGGTCGTGGACCCTGTGTCAAGAGGCCTCTGTACATGGCTGGAACGTCTGATGAAAAAGGGTTCAGGCAGATCAGGTCGTTTACCCCTTTTCTAGGTTTGCCCGGCGTTAGCCGCTTCTCACCCAACTCACGATTACCAAATAAAGAGGCAGGCGCTGGAGACTGGAAGGCAGGAAACAGGAGTTTATTTCCGACGGAACAGAACACGTCAAATCAGACAACAGGGTATCTTCTCGAGGTGCTCTCTCGACATCTCTGAGGCCTCGCCTCTTATGCACTGGTTTATTACTTTATTACATGCAACACATTCTTAGTAATGCTTTGAAGTATGGTGAAAGGCGTCTTAGGAATCCCCGGTTCAGGTCCGCTCCCACACATATCTACAGTAGGAGTCCCCACCCCTAATCTCAGCATGATGGCTATCGCGCAGCTGGGTATTCCGCTGGGAACAGAAATGCGGGTAATCGATCGGATCTAGGGGTGTGAGGGCATTGATTAATCCCCGTTCCTTTGAAGTGAGGCGAGGTCCTACTGTAGAGGCAATAAACCGCATCTGTTGGGCTAAGTGATGGCCTGGGGTCGGGCCGAACAATCGGGTAAGGAGGACGAGGTTTATCAAAGGGCCTGTTTTATGAATGAGATGAAAGGGTGTGGGGGGGTTCAGCGCGGGATGTGGCTCGGAGGCAGGGTCGCGCTGGAGGTGCGTTTAGGGCCAGGCAGGAGAGACCGGGGGCTGTCGAAGGGGGGGGGTGTGTGCTTGCGAAGCCGGGGTGTGCGGGGGTGAGACGCGCTGGCTATCGGCAGTAGGCAGAGGGGTCATGGCATTCAAAATGGCTGCTGCTTACGCGCACGCATGGATCCGAAAGGAGACAAGATGGCGCCGATAATGTTTACGCCACGATCTAGATTTTAACAGTCCTCCCTTTTCAACATATCTAGCCAGCTTGTCAATTTACGTCAATCCCCATTATATTTCTTATTTCGAGGTCATACAATGCTTTCATGTGTTCAGTTTTGAAGTCCGAAGTCTTAGGGCACATGCAGTTAGCAATGAGCGAACACAGAGGTGGCAAACATTGAATACCTAGGCAACACCCACACAATATCACGACCGGTATCAATATAAATGTGAATAACCTCCATCCCCAGTCCTTCAAAGTGCCCCAAACCCAGCTTCCAAGCGACCATCCTTCCTGTTCCTGGTGAACCTCTGAGGAAAGTCTGTGGAGGTGTTCGATTGCTTTGCAGACTGAGGGCGAGTTATCTGGCACGTAGGTGCAACAGCTCGACCCAATGATGCGGCATGCTCCTCCTCGGTCAGCTAGAACCACATCTAGAACAAGGCGGTTCTGAAGAGCCACCAGGCGGACTGCCTGAAGTTCGGCTGTATTGTTAGTGAGGATGCCAGCCGTGATGTTCATGGTTGTTTCTACTGCCTGGGTCAGGTGGCGGATGGCGCGGCTGTTTGCCATTGGGCCCCACAGAGGAACCAGTCCCTTCACTGCATCCAGGAACTGTGCTCCAGTGGAGTCGGCTTGTTCAATGTCTTTTGCGCGCTTCTGTCTGTGGTGGTTTGCTGGGGCCACGTACGTTGGAGGGAGAACGAAGGCGACGTAGCTGGTACCCCCCCCCAACTTTTTGGAAGCCAAGTGTAAGCTTTGGTGCCGCAAACAAAGTACATATTCGGAGAAGCAACAAAGGAGGGGGGATCGATGGCGTCCAATGTTCTGGTGATGTGGCAGGAACTGTGACCCACCGGCTGTGTTCCCAAGCCTTCGAGGCACACGAGGCCCGTGACATTGATAACAGACAGAGCCACCGTCAGAGTGGCAGCAGTTCGTTTCCGTAAGTAGGAGAAGGTGGGTCTGGCTGGATTATGGAACACCTGCATTTCGACTCGCTCCTTGGCAGGGATGTCCATCTGGAAGGAGGAGCCAGAGGTCAAAGGACAAAAGGGAGCAGAAGTCCTTCCGGTTTTGTTCAGCCAGAACCCGTGGTAGAAGTGTGACACTGTTTGACCAGAAGTGGCGTTGTCCCTGTAGCTCTCTTGCAAGAGGGTCAACCAGGCAAGGCAAGAACCGTGAACTGAGAAAGGGGAAGGGATGAAAGGGATGGAGTGTCCGGTGGCATGCGGGAGCAACCCGCAGATCCAGCAGTTTGTGGCGTTGGCGGCAAGGTTGTGTTGGTGCAACAGTTGCACGAAGGAATTGTTCCAAAACTCCTTACGCCTTTCTCGGAGCTGAGGCGAAAGGGAGATCAGGTGATGTTCCTTCGTAGTAGTTGGCTGTGCAGTGGTCAGCAATATCTGATGAGCGGGTGCGCTCTCTTCCATGATCCAGAAGGAAGTCATGAGGAGGAGGCAAAAGAGGAGGACAATGAAAAGAACAATTGTCTTCGATTTGTGTATACTGTCAGTCTTTGGATTTCGATAACGGGTATTTCCTGTTGATTCCGTCGTCTTCTTATCTGGCGCTTCCATCATCTTCAAGGTGCTCGGTAGTGGGCAGAACCGCTGACTTCGTTTAGCCTCTCTTCGGGTAACCCTTGGTTGTGTTTAGGCTACCGTTCTGAGATTCAACTTAGTCTGTGGTCTACTTAGCCGAAGCTCCCTCCTTTCGACGCAGGAAATACCCTTCCCTGGATGGTACAGTGGGATCAGAGAATTTTGCAAGTTCGAGTGCCTCGATATCAGGATAACAGTTCAATGATGGCCGGTCTTTGTTCAGCAGTTCTTCTTGGGTGCTGACGTTTTCTGTTGTGGTCAGGGTCGAGGAGACCTTCTTACAGTGGTGCGCGTGCAGCCAGTGTCGCTTCCCCTCCACTCGAAGAGCCGTTCGGGTGGTAATCAGTACTTGCCAGGGGCCCGTCCACCGGGGTTCCAGACTCTTTGTCCGTTGGAAATTCCGGATCAGCACATAATCTCCCGGTTGGATATCGTGACTCGGACCCCTGGAAGCATCGGGGATGGCCTGCTGCACCTGCGGATGAATGACAGACAATGTTTTAGTCAATTTGCACAAGTAATCAGACAGTAGGACGTCCGGGACGTCGTGAATGGAGGTCGGTTTAGGGGCAGTCCAGAGGTTCATCGGTCGCCCAAATACAACCTCGTAGGGGGTCAAATGGTGCTTAGTGGGAGTGGAGCGCATCGATAGCAATGCCAGTGGGAGGGCATCTGGCCATTTAAGTCCTGTGGTGGCCACTATCTTTGACAGTTTTAGTTTCAGTGTGGCGTTGTGTCGCTCAACTAAGCCAGCAGATTGAGGGTGAAAAACTGCATGAAACCTCTGTTTTACACCCAACCCTTTCAAGATTAGTTGGATAACTTCAGCTATGAAGTGGGGACCGTTGTCGCTCCATAGAATTCGACAAAGACCATAGCGAGGGAAAAACTCTTTCAGCAGTACCTTGGCAGTGGTCATGGCAGTGTTATCACGGGTTGGATAGGCTTCTACCCATTTGCTGAAAGCACACACAATGACTAATACATACTTCAGGCTTTGGCATCTTTCTAGTTGGATGTAGTCCATCTGGAGGACCTCAAAAGGATGGTCGGGGACCCCAAACCCTCCCCGGGGTACCACAGTTCCTTTCCCAGGGTTGTGTTGCAAACAGATAAGGCATTGCTGGACCAGGCGTCTGGCTGAGTCGGGAATCTTGTCGTTGTGCCAGACCCTGGAGATGAGTTCGATCATGGGGGCAGATCCTATGTGTGCGGGGGAGTGTGTCATAGTCAGTATGGGGATCAAGTATGAATTGGGTAGCAACCATTTGTTGGTGTCCTTTGTCCGCCAGCAGCCCTCCTCGTCTTTCAATCCCACCCGTGCCCATTCAGTCAATTTGTGTGGTGAGCTGGCCATCTGGATGTCCCTAATCGTTTCCCTAGCGTCAGTCCATTTTTCTGCTTGTGACCTGGTCACATACATACGTGTCGTTGTCCTATTCTCAGCTGTGGTTCGGGCAGTGATGTCGGCCAGCGCGTTTCCCTGTCCGACTAAGTCTGTCACCTTCTTGTGTGCCTGACATTTGATTACCGCTAATCGTTTGGGAAGGAGAACTGCTTCAATCAGGGCGGAGACTAAATCTCCGTGGAGGATGGGCGTCAGGAATCCCCTCTCCCTCCATAAGAGTCCAAAATGGTGAACCACTCCGAAGGCGTACTGGCTGTCCGTGTAAATGTTTGCAGTAGTCCCTGTCGCTATAATACATGCTCGTGTGAGGGCAATCAGCTCTGCCGCCTGTGCGGATCGCTGCGCGATGCGGGCAGTTTCAACTACGGTTTGGGCTGTGGTAACTGCATAGGCAGCTGAGGTGGTGCCGTCGGGGAGTTTTATGCAAGAACCGTCTACCCATAGCTCTCCGTCAGGGTCCGTGAAGGCGGTGTCTCGGAGGTCAACTCTACTCCTAGTCTGCTCGTCTGTGAGGGTCACACAGTCATGTATAGGGGGGACGTTCGGGTCGTTTTCGGGCAGGGGCAACAAGGTGGCTGGGATCAGTGTGGTGCATCTTCTCAGCGTGATGTGGGGTGCAAGCAGGGTTAGTTCGTACCCGGTCAGTCGTGCGCTGGTCAGGTGTTGCGTCTTAGTCTGGTTCAAGAGGGTGTCAACAGCATGGGGCACTAATACCGTGAGGGAATTCGAGAGTACGATCCCCTCACTTTGTCGGATAGAGACAGCAGCGGCAGCTACGGCTCGAAGGCAGGCAGGCAAGGCTCTCGCTACGGGGTCAAGGGTGGCAGAGAAATAGGTACATGGTCGTTGCTTGGGGCCAATGGTTTGAGTCAGGACAGACAAAGCGCACCCCTCCCTTTCGTGAGTGTAGAAAGAGAAGGGCTTTGTGTAATCGGGGGTTCCTAGGACCGGTGCAGAACAAAGGGCGTCTCGAAGTTCTTTGAAGGACGATTGGCATTCGGGGGTCCAAGGGAGTGGGAAGGGGACATCTTTGGCTAGTAGGGAAAGTAGCGGCTTTACAATGAGGCTGAAATTTGGCAACCACTGCCGGCAGAAGGAGGTGAGGCCTACCAGGGAGCGGACTTGTTTCTGGGTCTTTGGGACGGGGGTTTCCAGAATGGCCTGAATCCGATCGGGTGTAAGCTTTCTCCCGTCTTTGGACAAGAGGTGGCCTAGGTAGGTGACCTGGGGTTGGCAGAATTGCAACTTCTTTTTGGAGACCTTGTGGCCATTTTCCGCGAGGAAGTGCAGGAGTTGGAGGGTGGCTGTGACTGCAAGTGGAGTGGTGTCGGCCGCCAAAAGGATGTCATCGACGTACTGTATCAACACCACTCCCTCCGGTAGTTGAACGGCGTCCAGCTGTCTCTTGAGGGCCGGGCTATAGATGCTGGGACTTTCTGTGTAGCCTTGGGGAGCTCTACAAAATCTATATGAGTGGGATTTTAACGTGAAGCCAAAAAGGTAGCGGCTGTCCGGGTGGATGGGGATGGAGAAGAAAGCGTTTTTGATGTCAATTACAGTGAAGGAGGTAGCTGTGGAAGGAATCAGGGTCAGAATGGTGGCGATATCTGAGACTACAGGGTACTGGGGTACAACTACCTTGTTGACCTCTCGAAGGTCAATGATGAAGCGGTACGCTTTCTCATCTCCCTCACCCTGCTTCTTCACAATGGGTAGGATGGGGCTGTTGCAAATATTGCTGACTACTTACTCTACCACTCCTGCCTCTACCAGGGACTGAATAATCATTACCAATGCCTTCTCACCTTCGGGCGATATCCGATATTGTGGGAGTTTTGGGAGTATCGCATCTTGGCGGACAGTTATGCGCACGGGGTCGATCACCATTCGTCCTACATCAGCGTCAGTTTTAGCCCACAGATACAGAGGTAGAGAGTCAAGTAAGGATGCGTCAGCGTCAGAGATGGAGAACATGTGTCGTGCATGATGATATCTGAGCAGGGTCGGGTTATCGTACAGGATGACTCGAACCCCGTCCTGTGAACACCTGATAGTAGCTCGAAAATGCTTTAGTAAATCAAGTCCCATAATGGCATCGGGGGTGTTGGAGGAAAGCAGAAACGTCGTGTCAGTGGGGTTACTGTCCAAGTCGAAGGAAACCGGTGCGGATAAAGGGTTAGTGGAGGGCGTTCCATCAAAGCCTATTGATGTTATGTGTGAGCCAGACAAGGGTGCCCTTGGAATCAGTCGTTTAGATAACGCACTACGTGTCGCGCCAGTGTCTACCAGAAATGGAGACTTCGTACCTAGGACCTTAGCGGTGACGTAAGGACCTTGCTGGTCAACATAGAGCTCGACTGGATCCCTTCCTTGCCCTTGGCAGTCCTATGCAAAGTCGTGAGTGTTGTCGCAGTCAGACTGTTGGCACTGGTCTCGTCGGGGGCGGTCAAATGTGTTCGGTCTGCCAGGTCTGTCATTGTTGGTGTCGTGGGTGTGCCCTCGTCCCTGCCCTCTAGTTTTGGGGCCATTTGCCATGTCTCTTGTCTCTTTATTTTTAAGCATTTCCAGGAGGACCGGGCATTGAGACTTCCAATGACCAAATCCTTTGCAAAACGCACACTGGTTCTCATCGAGGTCTGTTCGTGGAGCGCCGGGTGTGGGTGTGCGGTCTCTAGGGGGTGCATTTGGTTGGTAGTTTCCTCTATACCGTTCCCTTCCTGTCGTCACTCCCTGCAATTGAGCAATCATCACTCGCTCTTTCAAGTCTTTTTTCTTTTTCTCAGTCGCCCTCTCGTTATCGTTCTTTTGGTGTTCGTAATACTGAGCCATCTCAAGGATAGCTGCAGGTTTGGAGGCCCCCCAACTACTCTCGCTCGTCTGTAACTTTTGGGAGACCTCTTGCGATAGACCCTTCACGTAGTTTTGCACGAATAGGTGTTGTCCGGTTGCAGTGGTCATGTCTTGGCCACTGTAGTCGGAGAACACCGTCTCAAATCGGGAGAAGTATTCTGATACGTCTTCCTGGTGTTTCTGACGGCAAGCCGTGACTACCGACCAGTCTACCTTCTTCTCTGGGATCAATGTCTTTAGCTTCTGAACTATTTTGTCCGGGAGTTCCAGTATGTCTTTTACAGGTTTCTTTCCGGGCTCCCGTTGCCTATCTAGTTCACTGAGTTGATTCCAGGTATGTCCGAACAGATCTGCGTGGTCGGCTTTTCGGATTTGCTTCCACACATCAGCCGGCAGACATAACCCGAAAAACAAGTCAATGTCCGCTAGAGTCATTAGGGTTGAGCCTAAGGCTGTACCTAGTTCGGTATAAAATGCTGTCGGGTTCTTTCTTAAATCGGGTAGGGTTTGCCTAAAAGTTAAAATATCTTGCCGATCCCATGGTTGATAAACCCAGTTGTACACAACCCTCCCCTTTGCATCTGCATGGTTGATATCGTTGTTCGTTCCCTGACCTCGTGGGGGAACCCAGTAAGGGGCGGCTTCTCTGATAGGCATCATAGTGTTGCCTACTTCTGATGAGGACCCAGTCGTTTCGGGAACTGTAATCTTAACTTCCGGTTTTTGTTCCGTGAGGTGGCGGAAAACCTCAAGCGTTTGCATGAAGAGGTCCGCCGCGTCACGCTCGGCCTCGTCCCCAATATCGACTTTTCTATATAACGCTGTCAGTTTAGTAGGACCCCGATTCTGATACCTATCCTCATATGCGTTCAGGGTGTGGTAACTAAACCGTAAAATGAAATGCCGTCTGTGGCTACCGGCATGCGAATTGTGCATATCCATCGTATATTCTTCGCTCTCCTTCCGTTCTACCAGTGCCTTTGCTATCTTGTCAATTCCCTCTCGCTCATCTTTGCTCAATCTATTCAGTCTACCCGGTGGTTGCTTGCTAGTCTTGTGTTCATCTGATGTTATTTCTAATGCGGCCGGAGCGGAGGTCGTGAGGGCTGGGGCACTAGCTTCAAGGTTATTCTCATTTGCACTCGGAGCTGGCAAGTGCTGTACTAGGGGTTGGGAGGGGGCAT
Organism: Lissotriton helveticus; assembly: GCF_964261635.1. Classification (NCBI taxonomy): domain Eukaryota; kingdom Metazoa; phylum Chordata; class Amphibia; order Caudata; family Salamandridae; genus Lissotriton; species Lissotriton helveticus. The sequence continues at coordinate 2,111,133,247 of NC_136061.1, forward strand.
AAGGGGGGGGCATATAGATGATCGGAGGACTTAGCAGCAGCTCATCGTTCGCCCGTTGTTTGGAGGTCAGCTCAGGGTAGAGCGTAGAGGGGGTCCTAACAGGACACTGGCCTGTCGATTCAGATTCCTGTTTTTGTCTGGCTTTCTCCCTTTCTTTTATATCTTCTTCTAGTTTCTTAGCGGCCAGGTGGGCTGCCTTTCGTAACTCTTTTACTATTCTCGCTTCTTCTCTTTTGTTTCGTTGTTCTGCTTCTTTGCGCCACATGCCGAAACTATCAAGCATAGTGGGCGTGGTTTTATTGTTACAAAGGGCTGTTTCCAGCACGTTTATTTTTGTGTCATCGAAGGATCCTATCAGTGGCCACTGACTTTCCTGATCCTTTTTAGTATATTTATTCCATAACTTACTATAAGCTACGGCGACTAGTCCATATTTTAAAAACATATCCTTATTAGGATGATCCACCTCTAATAAGCGGTCCGGGCTGAACCAACTACTGACCAGTGGGGAGAAGATAGGCATGACGGGTTACAACGGGGACAAAAGTCTGCACTACCTATCCTTCACTACTTTGTGAAGACTGGACAGAATATTTCTATTCTGCAGTATTCGCAAATAGGGAATACCCAAAGAGAGAACCAATATCGAACAATTAATGTCCGTTCAATCAAACAATCAGTGGCGAGAAAGAAATAGGCACGACGGGTTACAACGGGGGCAAAAGCCTGCGTTACCTATTCTTCACTATCTGCAAAGGAGGACAGAATACTTTTACCCTTCCCCGTTTGTAGACAGAGAATTCTCGAGAAAAACAATCCTCGAACAAACAATGTTCGGGCAAACAATCAATCAGTGGGGGAGAAAAGATAGGCACGACGGATTACAACGGGGGCAAAAGCCTGCGTTACCTACCCTTCACTGCCTGCAAAGGAAGAGAGAAAACCTTTATCCCTCTCAGTTTGCAGACAGAGAATCTCCAAGAGAACCAACAATTCGGAGAGCAATACTAGTATTTTCCAATCAAACAATCAAATATTTCCTAGTTTGTCGTGTTACACGACCTTACCCGGACCGTATGGACAGTTTCTCGTCTTCCGCTTCCAGCGCCCGATCGTCCTCTATTCTCCGTAATTGCTGTGGCACTCCTGATGGTTCCCAGTCAGGACCGTAGATCACTCGAGAGAGGTCTGCTCGGAACCAGTGAAGTTCGGATGATCGGCTGCCAGACGAGGGTCTATCGGGCAGGAGCTCTTCCCGATCGTTGCAGTTGTTCACTCCGTCGTCGGGACCTCTCCCACTGGATCCACGTGTCGCTGATGGGCCCCACGTTTGGGACGCCAATTGATGAAAAAGGGTTCAGGCAGATCAGGTCGTTTACCCCTTTTCTAGGTTTGCCCGGCGTTAGCCGCTTCTCACCCAACTCACGATTACCAAATAAAGAGGCAGGCGCTGTAGACTGGAAGGCAGGAAACAGGAGTTTATTTCCGACGGAAAAGAACACGTCAAATCAGACAACAGGGTATCTTCTCGAGGTGCTCTCTCGACATCTCTGAAGCCTCGCCTCTTATACACTGGTTTATTACTTTATTACATGCAACACATTCTTAGTAATGCTTTGAAGTATGGAGAAAGGCGTCTTTGGAATCCCCGGTTCAGGTCCGCTCCCACACATATCTACAGTAGGAGTCCCCACCCCTAATCTCAGCATGATGGCTATCGCGCAGCTGGGTATTCCGCTGGGAACAGAAATGCGGGTAATCGATCGGATCTAGGGGTGTGAGGGCATTGATTAATCCCCGTTCCTTTGAAGTGAGGCGAGGTCCTACTGTAGAGGCAATAAACCGCATCTGTTGGGCTAAGTGATGGCCTGGGGTCGGGCAGAACAATCGGGCAAGGAGGAAGAGGTTTATCAAAGGGCCTGTTTTATGAATGAGATGAAAGGGTGTGGGGGGGTTCAGCGCGGGATGTGGCTCGGAGGCAGGGTCGCGCTGGAGGTGCGTTTAGGGCCAGGCAGGAGAGACCGGGGGCTGTCGAAGGGGGGGGTGTGTGCTTGCGAAGCCGGGGTGTGAGGGGGTGAGACGCGCTGGCTATCGGCAGTAGGCAGAGGGGTCATGGCATTCAAAATGGCTGCTGCTTACGCGCACGCATGGATCCGAAAGGAGACAAGATGGCGCCGATAATGTTTACGCCACGATCTAGATTTTAACACGTCAAGGCATTTCCTTGACGGTTCAACACCTGTCAGGTTCTTTGAACGCCAGGGCAGACAAACTTGGCCGCCGGTGCCTGATGGATTACGAATGGCGTCATTACTCGGAGGTGGCACAAGGTCTCTTTCGACAGTGGGGAGAGCCTCTGTTAGATCTATTCACCACTGAAGAGAACACACAATGTCATCAGTTCTGCACGTTGGAATTTCCAAGGCGGCACTCGCTAGGCGACGCTTTTCGTCACGAGTGGAGTTGCGGTCTACTATACGTCTTTCTGCCTATACCACTTCTATCCAGAGGGCTGAAGAAGATCAGACGCAACCGGGCCAAAGTTATTCTTGTGGCCTCGAACTGGGCTCGAAGAGTTTGGTATCCCGAGCTACACAGTATGAGCATGGATTCCCCGATCCGACTGCCTCTTCGGGATGACCTTCTGTCGCAGCAACAGGGGACGGTTCTCCACCCGAACCTGTCCAGCCTCCATCTACATGCGTGCCGATTGAGCGGTGACAGTTGATTCCGTTTGACTTGCCTCCTGAAGTTTGTGATGTCATTCTGGCAGCCAGACGTCACTCCACTAAATCGGTATATTCCTGCAGGTGGAACAAATTTGTGGCATGGTGCACAGTAAAGGCTGTGGATCCCCTGTCTGTCCCTCTTTCAGAGGTCCTTTTGTTCCTTCTTTTCCTGGCCGGCAGGGCTCTGCTCTGGGCATTATTAAGGGCTACCTTTCTGCAATTTCTGCTTTTTTCAGGCTCCCTGATCAGCCCTTTCTTTTCAAGTCCCCTGTTGTTATTAGATTTCTCAAAGGCATTACTCACCTTTTCCCTCCTTTTCCTTTTTGTGATGCCACAGTGGGACTTGAATCTGGTTCTTACTTTTCTGATGTGTGCTCCTTTTGAGCCTCTGCACAACTGTCCTCTTCATTTATTAACTTTGAAGACTGCTTTCCTGGTTGCCAGCACCTCCGCTAGGCGCGTGAGTGAGCTCCAGGCTCTTTCCTGTAAGCCTCCTTTTCTGTCGGTTCATCCGGACAAGTTGTGCTTCGCACTCGTCCTTCCTTCTTGCCAAAGGTTGTCACTGCCTTCCACATTGGCCAAACTATCAACTTGCCCACTGTCTTTCTGCCTCCGCACCCTTCTAGAGAGGAGGAGAGGCTCCACCGTCTGGACCCAAAACGTGCGCTTTCATTTTATTTGAATCACACACAACAGTGTCCATATGGTTGCTGATCCATCAGGCAGAGGTTTCTGGCAGCAGAACTTGCTGAGGCTCATATGCTATAGGTTAATCAGAGTAGGAAAACTGCAGAATGTTCCCATTCTTATATACTCTAGATGGACCACAAAGTATAATTCCTCATTATGGCTACTCACTCCGGAGGATTACTCCTGAGCCGGTCCTTAGGAAGGTTTTATTGTGGCTCAATCTTGATCCCTTCAACTTTAATCAGATTGATGTGCATCTCTTTCAGATGAGAGATGGCTAAACTAACTGCTACAGATGAAAGTGTTTACTTGAACCTTCTCTGCTTTTTATATCTGATAGAGACTGTAGTTATAGATTCCCTACCTTTAGAATTACCCCCAGGCGTCAAACTGGATCCGGAGATTCTTTCTTTAGCAGTACCCCTGCGCCTCGGTAGGTGGCGTCGGTCGACTCCGCGTCCGTCGTTGGCGTCGTGATGACGTTGCAGTGTCTACTTAGACGCCGCCACTGCAGGCTGACATCGGTTCTTTCTTTTTCTACGCCAGCCTAGTGCAGATCCGGAGAGGGCTTGCCCCTCAGTCACTTTTTGACAAAACTTTTTTTACTTTTTTTTAACGTCTATTTTGAGTCTTCGTCTCCTGGTGTGCAAGGGATGTTCCATCGTCAGAACGGATTGAAGCCGTGTGACTCCTGTCACAAGCTGATGTCCGTCACAGAGCCGCAACTCGTGTGCCTCAGGTGCCTGGAGCGCGACCACGACCCGAAGTCGTGCTCTGACTGTCGGGCAATTAACCCAAAGTCTTTGTGGGAGCGGTCTCGAAACCTTTAGGAGGCCCAACAGTCAGCTCTGCTTCATTCGAGGTCCTAGTCTAGGTTTTGGGACCAGTCGCGGCGCCACCATCACCATTCGTCATCCAAGTCTTCGCACTCCTCGGGTAAGTTGAAGCACAAGAAGAAGGCTTCTTGTACTGCTCTACGCCTCCTCCTTTTCCCGAAGTCAGAGCGTCCCCTGCCCGGCTTCGAGCTTTCTGCAAATCGCTTCACTGCATTTTTGGGCCGCCCGACTCCACCGGTGTGCCTTCAGACCCGTGGACTCGCCTGGGGGCCCTTGGCCTTTGATGCCGGCGATTCCGGCGCCAGAGGGCCCCAAGGATCAAGGCCTAGATCCGGATCGACGCCGGTCGACCTCACAGTTCTTTCCCTGGCGCCGATTCCAGTGACAATGCCCCCGGTCCCGGTTGTGCCTCCGTGTCCGTCAGTGGCGTCATAATGACGTTGCAGTGTCTACTCAGACGCCACCATTGCAGACTGACATTGGTTCTTTCTTTTTCCGGGCCAGCCTAGCGAAGAGAGCTTACTCCTTAGTCACTTCTTGACTAAACTTTTTTGACTTTTTTTTAACGTCTTTTTCGAGTCTTAAACTGCTGGTGCGCGAGGGATGTCCCATCGTCAGACCGGATTCAAGCCGTGTGACTGCTATCACAAGCTGATGTCCATCACAGATCCACACCTCGTGTGCCTCAGGTGCCTGGAGCACGACCACGACCCGAAGTCGTGCTCCGACTGTCGGGTCATTAACCCAAAGTCTTTGTGAGAGCGGTCTCGAAACCTTTTTGAGGCCCAACAGTCAGCTCTGCGTCATTCGAGGTCTTAGTCAAGAGGAAGGTTTTGGGACCTGCCGCGGCGCCACCAACACCATTGGTCATCCAAGTCTTTGCACTCCTCGGGTAAGTTGAAGCACCAGAAGAAGGCGAAGAAGCACTGTCGCTCTTCGCCTTAGCCCCGTCCGTCGGCCAATGCAACGCGAGACCCAGAGCATCATCGCTCTCCAGCTCCGTCTTCGGAGCCTGCTTCATGGACTACTTCACGCTTCCTCCTTTTCCTGGAGTCAGAACGTCCCCTGCCCAGCTTCGAGCTTTCTATGAAGCGCTTCACCACATTTTTGGGCAGCCCGACTCCACCGGCGTGCCTTTGGGCCCGTGTACTCGGCTGGGGGCCCTCGGCCTTTGATGCCAGCGGCTCCAGCGCCAGGGGGCCCTGAGGATCAATGCCTGGATCGGGAATGGCGCCGGTCGACCTCAGGTGCCGATTCCAATGACGATGCCCCCGGCGCCGGTTGTGCCCCCCGACCAGCGCCGACTCCAGCCTCACCCCGACTTGGACACGGCGCCGGATCGACGCCGATTGATGTCGGTACCGGCGCCGTAAGGTATGTGTGTGCCTCTGTTCATCCTTGGTGTTCCTTTCAGACCTGAGTAGGGTGAGGAGAACTGGGAGGGGTCTGCGGACTCTTTGACTGGCCAGCTTGAAGAGCCGGACTGGCGAGAGGAACTGGGTGATGCCAGTTGTTTGGATACCTCCCCAGAACTTGGCATGCTCTCCACCTCTACCCTGGCTACAGAGGAGGGAGCTTCATAAGCAGTGGTGTTGCGTAGGGCGACTGAGGCCTTGGACCAGGAGCTTCCTATGGTGGAAGTCAGGACTAACCTCCTGACAGGTGCCTCAACCGGCAGCGGCCTCTTCGGAGCCCCTTCTGCCTTTTAATGAAGCCTTCACTGACGTCCTTCTGGGCACTTGGTCCAAGCCCAGCACAGGGGCTCCTGTGGACCGGGTGACCGCCCGAGGGCCACCTGGCGCCGTGCAATCCACTTTTTCTCTCCCAACACCCGATCCCCGAGAGCTTGGTGGTCCAAGCCTCGTCCTCTAAGGGAGCATTCTCTACCGCTCCCCCAGATGGGGAATCCAAGAAGCTGGATCAACTTGGGAAGAAGATCTTAGCGCTGTGGTCAGTGAACACTGCATGCCTCTTGGGACGTCGTACCCATACAGTGTGGGATACAGTTGCGCAAGTGCTGTCACAGTGTCCGGAGGAGGCCCGGGCACTTCTCATCCGTGCAGTGGCACTTCACTATCAGATGTGGGTTGGATACCGCCGACTCACTGGGCAGAATGGTTTCCACATTAGTAGCCTTGAGGCGATACGCCTGGTTGAGGACATCTGGTTTCTCTGGGGATTTCCAATCCACCTCACTGGACATGTCCTTTAATGGCTGTTGCCTTTTCGGTGACAAGGCGGACTCGGCGCTCAAGCGCCTCAAGGATTCTAGGGCTACGGGCAGATCCTTGGGCCTTGCGGCAACCTCTTGCCCCACGCAGTCTGCTTTTCACCACCACGTTTGACCCAGTCCAGCCACCGGCCCACGCAAGCTGCCCAGCCTCTGCGTGGCTGCGGACATGGGACCCAGTGACGCGGGTCTGGGGGCCAGTGGGCGGGACAGTCCACCCATAACTCCCCTGCAGGAGCCTCCAAGTCTTAACATTTCAGGGCCGAGAGTGGGCGGCAGGATTCGCCATCTCCTCCCCCACTGGCAAAACATCACGTCAGACAGGTGGGTTTTGCAGATAGTTCAAAGCGGGCTACTCCCTCCCCTTCGAGACTACCCATCCCTCCATGCCACCATCTTCCATCTCTTGCCGGAGGATCACTTGGCACTTCTCCACCAGGAAGTTGCAGCTCTTTTGGCCAAAGGAGCTATCAAAAGGGTCCCTGTGCCAGAAGTAGGTTGTGGATGCTACTCCCACTACTTCCTAGTACCCAAGAAGGACAAAATCCTGCGTCCTATCTTAGACCTCAGGGCCCTCAACCACTTCCTCCGGAAGGAGAAGTTCAAGATGCTCATGTTGGCTCAGGTCCTGTCCTACCCCGGAGACTGGATCGTAGCATTGGACTTGCAGGACTGCAGCATACTTCCATATCGCCGTCCTACCAGCCCACAGGCGTTAACTACAGTTCACTGGAGGCCACAAGCATTTTCAGTTTACTGTGTTCCCCTTTGGCCTCACAAGCGACCTACTGCACTCCCTGGGGTTCACTATCAACATGCCGAAGTCTCACCTGACTCCCTCTCAGAACTCCTTTTCATCTGAGCAGTTCTGGACGCAGCACAGTTTCGGATGTATCCTCCCGAGCAGCGAATCTGGGATATTTGGGCTCTGATACTGATGTTTCAGCCTCAATCCCAGATTTCGGTAAGAATGACCCTGAGGCTGCTGGGCCTCATGGCCTTCTGCAGCCTACTGATGGACCATGACAGATGCCATATGCGGGCTCTGCAGTGGGACCTGAGGTTCCAGTGGGCGCAGCATCAGGGTAATCTTCCGGACTATGTCCATATCTCGAAGGGGACTGTGCAACAACTGCAGTGGTGGCTAACAAACGAAGCTTGGGTCAGAGGCAGATCCCTTCCCTTCCCCAACCAGACCTCACAATGGTGATACATGCGTTACTCTTGGGATGGGGCGGCTATTTGGGAGAGGCAGCGATCAGAGGCGTCTGGTCTCTGGCGGAGTCCGGGTTCCATATCAACCTGCTGGAACTCCAGGCGATTCGTCTGGCACTGAAGGCATTTCTTCCCTCTCTCAAAGGGCAGGTGGTGCAGGTGTTCACGGACTACACCACCACCATGTAGTACTGCAACAAGCAGGGTAGGGTGGGTTTGTGGACACTTTGTCAAGAGACTCATTGTCTCTAGACATCGCTGGAACATCAGGGTATGTCCCTTGTGGTTCAACACCTGGCAGGTTCCCTGAATGCCTGGGCGGACGATCTCAGCTGCCGGTGACTGGTGGATAATGAATGGCATCTTCACTCTGAGGTGGTGCAAGGTCTCTCTTCCTGTGGTGGGGAGAGCCTTGGTTAGATCTGTTCGCCACCGAAGAGAACGAACAATGGCAGCAATTCTGTGCGTTGTAATTTCCAAGGCGGCACTCGGTCAGCAGCACTTTTCGTCTCGAGTGGAACTGCGGTCTCCTGTACGCCTTTCCTCTTGCACCACTTCTACCCAGAGTGCTGAAGAAGACCAAGAGCGACTGGGCCCAAGTCATTCTTGTTGCTCCGGACTGGGCAAGAAGAGTCTGGTACCGTCGATCCTCTGATCAGACTGCCTCTTCTGGAGGATCTTCTGTTGCTGCAGCAGGGGAGAGTCCTCTTCCCGAACCTGTCCAGCCTCCACCTCCTTGCGTGTAGATTGAGCAGCGACAGCTGACAGCTTTTGACCTTCCTCCTGGAGTCTGTAATATCATCTTGGCAGCCAGGTGTCCAGCCACTAAAAGAGCATAAGCTTACAGATGAAACTAATTTGTGGCATGGGGCACAGCAAAGGCTGTGGGTCCCCTTTCTGCCCCTCTTTCGGAGGTTCTCTTGTATATACTTTCTTTGGCCCAGCAGCGCTCTGCCCTGGGCACTCTTAAAGGCTGCCGTTCTGCCATATCTGCCTTTCTTCACCTTCCTGATCAAACTTCTCTTTTCAAGTCCCCTATTGTAAATAGATTTCTAAAGGGCATTACTCACCTATTTCCTCCTTTTCCGTTCATAATGCCTCAGTAGGACTTGAAGCTGGTCTTAACCTATCTTATGGGTGTGCGCTTGCGTCAAGCCTCTTAACAACTGTCCTCTCAGGCTCCTCGCTCTAAAAGACAGCTTTCCTCGGTTCACACAGTAAGTGAGTTTCAGGGTTTGTCTTCCAAACCTCCTTTTCTTGCTGTTCATCCAGACAAAGTAGTCCTTCGCACAGGGCCCTCTTTTCTTCCAAAAGTGGTTACCTCTTTCCATATAGGACAGACCATCACTTTGCCGACCTTTTTCCCAGCTCTGCACCCTTTCAAGGAGGAGGGGAGACTCCACCGTCTGGCCTCAAAACGTGCGCTGTCTTTCTATGTCTATAAAGAGGCTCTAAAGGAATACCACTTACAATGTAAAATTGCGAGAGCTGCCCATACTGTGAGTACAGTGACGCAAGCTCAGAATTGCCCACGTACTCTTTTTTCTGTTGTTAAAAAATTGACAGGAGCGGACACTATCCCGACACCCCCAGCTCTTGAGGAAACTCAATGTAATTCCATCGCTAAATTCTTCATTGCTAAAGTTGAGCGCATATACGACTCCTTGAACGCTCCCCTGACCGCAAATGTCCACCAACAGGAACAGGTTGTCGGGATCGAATAGCCACTCCCAACGGTGAAGGTCACAAACTGGCAATTGTTCGATGATACATTGTTCTTCTCCTGCCTAAGCAGCGTAAGATCGGGCTCACCCTGTGACCCTGTACCTGCGAAAATTCTCAAATTATTGGATCTTGAACCTCGGCGGGTTCTCATGAGACTCCTTAATGCATCACTAATAGAGTCTCATGTGCCACAGGTTTGGAAGCACGCAATGGTTGTTCCTCTCCAAAAAAAAGCAGGAGCCGATGTGTCTAATCTCGCTAATTTCAGACCCATATCCTTGTTGCCTGCTCTCTCAAAAGTGCTGGAAAGGCATGTTAACACTCAGTTGAACCATCTTGTGGAAAGTTCGGGATTTTTACACCCGTCCCAGTCTGGCTTTCGTGCGCATTATTCCACAGAGACCGCTCTACTCGGGGTGACTGAGAATTTACGACACGGTATCGACCGCGGGGAAACATCTGCACTCATCCTTTTGGATCTGAGCGCGGCGTTCGATACCGTGTCCCATTCCATCCTTCTGAATTCTCTTCGATCCCTGGGAGTGGACGGTCCGGCATTGGCTTGGATTGCCTCCTTCCTATGTGAGCGCACTTTCCAAGTCTTTTCCACTAAAGCCACATCCGCCATATTTCCATTGGTGCACGGCGTTCCGCAGGGGTCCATACTCAGCCCCTTGTTGTTTAACATCTATGTGGGACCCCTGGCTACCATCGCGGAGGACACTGGGCTGACTATTTTTTCATACGCCGATGACACCCAAATTGTTTTCTCCCTTTCCAGCAGTGAGCGCAACAGTGTATCGATTCTGAAAACTGGATTGTCACGTATAGCTGAGTGGATACAGAGGCATCTCCTCAAACTAAACGGTGACAAAACCGAGATTCTCAATTTAGGGAAGCATAAAGATCTGTGGGGCCCCCAACATTGGCCCAGTGATATGAGACCCCTTCCCCAGCCAACTTCTGTAGTTCGCAACCTCGGATTTTTCATAGACGACAAACTTTGTATGAGACAGCAGGCCACTAAGGTGGCTGCCATCTGCTTTGCTACCTTGCGATGGCTCCAGAACATTCTATGGATGCTGCCTCATACCACCAGAAGAACCGTAGTCCAGGCGTTAGTAACATCTCGCCTGGACTATGGTAATGTCCTCTATCTCGGTGCCGACGCTGCAACCATTAACAAACTCCAGGTTGTTCAAAATTTGTTCTCTGTAACATCCCGAGGAGATTATCGGCCTCACAGGCTCTTCGCGATCTACACTGGCTTAGGATCCCCAGTCGTATTAAATTCAAAGCCCTATGTTATCTCTTCAAAATCAAGCAGGGCTCTGCCCCAAAATACTTGCAGAGTCTGGTCCAACCCTACAAGCCTAGTCGCACTTTAAGATCTTCTGCCAACTGCGACTTCATTGTCCCTAGATTCAAGCTCGCAAGGATGGGGGGTTGGGCCTTTTCCCATCTAGGCCCCAAATACTGGAACGCGTTACCCATCACCATGAAGTCAGAAACTAATTTTCTCTGTTTTAGGAAAAAATTGAAAACCACACTTTTCCAATGATTCGCATGCCGCTTTAGTTGATTCATGGTGCTGTTTGAGAGGTTGGCTTTTTCTTCTTCAGTCTATCCCTTGCGCCGGGAAACCCACTGCGGGTAGGAGTTGCACATTATAAATTTTAAATAAATAAAATAAAAATAAAAATCTCGACCGCACAAAAGATTTCCGGGTGGACTATCAACTCTTTGTTGGATATGTGGGGGCCAAGGAAGGTCCGGCTATGCAAAAATGCACCATCTCTCGATGGGTTGTCCTATGCATTAAAATCTGCTAGTCCTTTGCAAAGGAAGCCCCAGTGGGACTGCGGGCCCACTCCAACAGGGCGAAGGCAGCTACTACAGCCTTGAGGCGTGGTGTCCCACTCCTTGACATCTGTCAGGCGGCCATGTGGGCATCTCTGCACATGTTCATCAAACATTATTGCCTGGACAGCCAAATCCAGAGAGATGATTACTTTGGCCGTTCTGTTCCCCAGGACTTTTTGGTGTGAACTTTGTTTGCAGAACTATCTCCTGGGTTAGCATTGCAGGGCCATCTATTCAAGAGATAAGGAATCTAAAACTATAGTCTCTTTCAGATGAACAAGTTACTTACCTCTGGTTACGATGTATCTGTAAGAGACATATGTAGTTCTAGATTCCTTACCACCCCACACATCCTCCCAGCTCTGCGAACTGACTTCTAGGGACAGGAACTACCTTGCAGGGTCCTAGTTTGGCACACCAGTGGTCAGTGTCTTGCATGGCTCTGTGCTTCTGGCGTGGAAAGTTGTGTCAGAACTGACGTCAGCGTGCAGGGGCGGCGTCTTAAGTAGACACCCCAATGTCATTCTGACGGCTACGACACCACCTACCGACACGCAGGGGTACTGCTAAAGAAAAAACCTCCGGATCCAGTCTGATGCCTGGGGATAAATCCAAAGGTAAGGAATCTATAACTACATATGTCTCTTACAGATACATTGTTACTGAAGGTAAGTACCTTGTTCTTCAGGTAATATCAAATTAGAATAGAAACACAGTATATTGCCACATTTTGGTACAGATTTTATTTTTGTTTCTATTTCAAGTACCTTCCCTTTCATCACTCTAGAAGCAGTAGGTAGCCATGCTTAACATCATTATCTTTTGCTAAGTAGATATTGAAGTCTCCTAGCCTATTCTGTAGAAGGTTCCTAAACAGTTGTTTTCAAAGATTTGTAGATCAAACAACAAGGGGTGTCCTGTGACTCTTTAGAGACTACTGGTGTCTATGACCAAAATATCACAGACCTGGAAGTGATAGACGATGGGATAGATTTTGCATATTGATCCCTTTTACCAGACACTTGTTATTGTCCCTTTGGGAGAAGTACAGGCCATTGTCACATTGGGGATGTTAACAGTACACTTCTCTGGTAGAGATGTATATAGTGTCTAATATAGAGGTTTTTATAGACCATAAAATAGATGCAAATCTCCACTCTGGGGATATTTGAGAAGTGTGTGTTTCACTCAATAGCGCAAATGTATTACTGGTGGTGACAATAGTTGTCCTTTGTAAACCTGGAGCATAAATGCTACGGCAGAATCTGAGGCATTCATGGTAGAGCACTAAGATGTAGCCTTACGGCTAGAGTGGTCGACCTCAACGCTGGGCAAATGGCTTCGAGTCTTTGCAACGACGCTCAACATCCTGTGATTCTGGACAAATCACTTAATCTCCCTCTGCCTAACAAAAAAATAATGTGTCCATCTGTAACGAAACTGGTGCCCATGTAAAGCATTCTGATACCCGATATCTCGGGTCTAGTTTGTACTGTATAAAAAAAGAACACTGTGTTTGATAGCTTGCTGTTGAACATTGTATTTCTCTTTGCTGAAAGCAATGTTGAAATAGTTTAACAGTGTTGTCATTTTCATGATTATACTTGTAAATCTTGCTAAGGGTCAATAATGAGTATTGTATATACGATTTGAGGAAGAGCAAGTGTGTTCATCCACGTAAAACTTGATCCCTGAATGTGTCGGTTTTGCCACCTTTAGGACTTCCCTCCATCACCGATTTATTCATATGTGCAGTCCTTGACATTTCATTTAGAGCACGTTGCTGAAATGGATTATACCATCTGGCTAGGTCTTGAAAAAATGTATTAGCATTATTTTTAGTTGAATGTCTACAGATTCAGCTAGTAGACAGTTCTGCTGTGCTTGCAAGTGCCATGTTTTACATGGCTTCCTACTTAACACTCCTTTGCCTAGGAATTCCCTCTCCTACCTTTCCTGGGGAAATCAACATCTCCATTTTTAAAACCAGTAACATCCTCATCCAAACTGCCGTTCCCCACCTCAACACCTTTGAATTTCACTTCAGATCACTGACAATTCAACTTCACAAGTCCGCCAATAACCTTCCCCCTCTCATCCTTTGCCCTCCTCTTTAACCCCTCTGTCTCATCCTATGCTCCCCTCAGCAGATATGCCCACGTCCAACAATGCCATTCAATTGCTGACCATGTCCACGTCCAACAATGCCATACAATTGTTGACCCTCTGGCCCTTCCCACTCCCACGGTCCCTCCCCTTCCCCAGGACCTCCCTACTCCCCGCAGCTCCCTATCCCCCGCACACGCGACCTGCCCTCCCTCACACCTCTCTCCCCACGCCACGTGTGCTAACCCCCACCACCTTACTGACTCTCCGTGCCCTTCCCCTCCTCCTCTGACCCCACCCTTTTCCTCCTCTTCTAAACCCATCCTCTCCCCCCGAAACTCATTGCACCCACCACCCCGAACCGTCTCGCACTCTATTCCAGAATAGCCCCTACACCTCCTCCCCTAGACCCATCCTCTCTCCCTTTAAAACCCATAACTCCCACCATCCCGACCCACCCTTCACCCTACTTCCGAACAATCCTGTCCCTCCTTCTTCACCTCCTTCACCCTCTACGGCCATATACCCACCTTCCCCCTCCATGCCTCTCCTCTTGACCTACTATGAACACCCCGTGCCGCTCCCTCCACCTTCTCCAATTTCCCACCTTAGTCTTATATCTAACTCTCTTGGCAACATTGAACGCATTCTCGCCACTCTCTCTAGAGATCTCGCTCATCTTAGTTCTGATTTCTATTCCCGCAAAAACGGAGCCCTCCCACTCCGGATAAACACCACTCACACCAGACATATTAATCCCACTACCCCCAAACCATTTTGCACAACTCCTCTACACTGCCGCGCACACAGACCTCTCCGCACCGCCTGTCCCCTCTCACCTATGGAGATCCTTGACCTCTGTTAATCCTACCCTCCTTGCTCACCCACTAATATCCAGCCTCCCCCTGTCTCCAGCATCCCCGTCATATTGGGGACTAGCCGAACTCCCCGCTCACCTAGCTCACCTCCCCAACTCACCTCCATCCACTCCCTTCTACTCCCCAAAACTCCCCCTAAACCTCTTTCCTGCATGCTTGTCAATTGTCGGTCCGCTGTTCGACATGCCATTGAAATCTCTGAAACTATTCTTAGTGAATCCATTGACATAGCGTTCCTTACGGAAACCTGGCTCAATGACCACTCAACAAGCATCCTTGACCTCCTCGCCCCGACGGGCTACTCTATTCTAAGAAAAGACCGGCCCATCCGAAAAGGCGGTGGTGTTGCCATCATCTTCAAAGAGGAATTACAACTTTCACTTGTCAATAACACTAATTACTCCGCCCTTGAATACCTCGAAGCTGAACTCAAAATTCACTGCTCCCAACCCATTCGCCTTCACAACATATATAACCCTCCCGGCAATACACATCCCTTCGTTGATGAGCTATCCGACCTTCTTACACAATCGTCACTTTCGAACTCCCAAAACATTTTTCTGGGAGACCTCAACCTCCATTGGAATGGGACCAATAACCCCTCTATCACCCTCCTATCCAACCTTCTCGAAATCAATAACCTCGAGCAACTTTGTAAATCCTCGACCCATTCCAAAGGAGCAATCCTAGATGCCATCATTACAAGCAAAGATCTAGCCCTCCTATCCAACATCGTTCCCATCGACTGGTCCGACCATCATCTCATTCTGTTCTCTATAGCGATCTCTGCCATCCCTCCTCCCACGAAAATCATTAAACCCATGAAACTGTCCAGAAATCTTAATAATATCCCCCCTGATTTACTGGAATCCAAACTCCATGCCCAACTTGTCGCCATCCCTCCGTCACTGAACGCAAATGAGCTTACAGAACACTACAACAAAGCAGTCGTGGATACCCTGGACCTCCTGGCCCCGCTGAAGCTTAAAAACCAAAGAACCATTCCTTCCAAATCATGGTTCAATTCTGAGCTTAAAAATGTAAGACGCTCACTTAGACGGACGGAAAGAACGTGGAGACAACACCCCACCCCTTTGCACCTAGCTCGCCTCAGACTTGCAAGATCATCTTATAAAAAACACAACTTTAAACAAAAAGCATCCTTTTTCCCAGCACAACTGGACCGAGCCAAAAATAGACCCAAAGAACTGTTTAACATTGTTCGCAATCAAACCTCATCCACTCCTCCTATACTTCTGGCCTCGACCACTAGATGCGAAGAAATAGCCCTCTTTTTCTCTGAAAAAATTGCTAGAATAGAACAATCCTTCCTCCAGACTCTGACCCCTACCTCCATTTTGGACATCTCCCCTAACTCACCTGCATCCCTCCCACCACCCCCTGCTCCCTCCATGATCCTACATAACATTGATCTCCTAATCCCCTCCATTCCCTCCTCCCTCCACAATTCAATCCCCCTAACACTCTCCTTAAAAATAACGCCGCCAGGCATAATTTCCAGCCAGTTACTGAAAGAGATGTCTTTGACATCATTACGAAACTTAAACCCTCCTCCCACACCAAAGACCCCCTCCCCTCTAAACTTGTTCAAAATCTCAAACACATCATTACCCCTTCCTGGACCTCGATCATTAACACTTCCCTAGCCACCGGCTGTGTTTCTTCCTCCCTACAACTGGGCCAAATCACCCCCATTCTCAAAAACCCTACTGCCGACCCTAATGACCTCAACAACATCCGTCCTATTTCCAATCTGCCCCTTCTCTCGAAAGCCCTGGAAAAATGTGTCCTTCTTCAGCTTGACAGACACATTGAACTTTTTAACTTACTTGACCCCCTCCAATCAGGCTTCAGGAAAGGTTGCAGCACTGAAACCGCCATGCTTAACATTGTAGATGACATTCACCACTCCCTCGACAATGGCGAATCTAGCCTATTGATCCTCCTCGATCTCTCCGCAGCGTTCGATACCGTTAACCATTCTGTTCTACTCAAAGTCCTTAGGGAACGATTCGGCCTTAATGTTATGACTCATAATTGGTTTGTCTCATACCTGCAACACCGTGCTCAACAAATTAAAATCCAAAACTGCTTATCGAACCCCTCCCCCATTTCTCTAGGAGTTCCGCAAGAATCCATACTCTCTCCCTCTCTCTTTAACCTCTTCATGGAGCCCCTCACCCTCATTCTCAAACAAGCCGGGATCAACTACCATCTTTACGCTGACGATACTCAACTCTACCATAAGATAAAAACCCATGCTGGCATCCTCCACCTCAACAACACCCTCATCAAAATTCAAGCCTGGTTCCACTCGAACCACCACAAACTTAACCCTAAAAAAGCTGAAATTATTCTTTTCTCCCCAAAAAACAACCAGCTCCCCATTTAAAATTGGATCACTGACCTTAACGCCCTCAACTGCCCCTTGTCCCTAGCCACCTCAGTCAAATCCTTGGGCATCTCCCTTGACAACCGCCTATCTCTCAACGTACACATCAAAAACTCTGCCAAAGGAGCCCTCCTTACCCTCCGTAACCTTAAGAGAATTAAGCCCTTTATCCCAATTGATGATTTTAAACTAGCAGTTCAATCTCTTGTTCTATCGCGCATTGATTACGGCAATGCCATCCTCACCGGAATTCCCAAAACACACCTGGCACCTCTTAAATCAGTGCTCAACCTTGCGGCCAGGCTTATCACAGACTGCAAACGATTTGACCACATCTCTCCCGCCCTCAAAACCCTCAAATGGCTCCCAATTGAATTTAAAACCGCCTGCATTACGCACAAAATCCTCCACCAAAACACTCCGACATACCTTGCTATCAAATTGACCAAAGCAGGCTGCACGCGATCCCTGAGAAGCTCTAACACCCTCCTACTTGTCCCCCCCCCTTCAGAAAACGAATTCCACTCAGTCACGCTCCTTTTCAGGCAATGCCCCTCTTATTTGGAATGCCCTCCCACCAGACCTCCGTTGTAACCCGTCCTACCCCAGCTTCAAAAAAGAACTCAAACTTCTTCTCCTTAATAAATACTGGGGCTTCTAACTACCTCCCGAGTGGCCTCGCCTGCCTCATGCATCCCCCCACCCAGCTGCTCCGCCTACGGCTAGTGAACTCCCTCCTGCCCCCCCTCTCCTTCCCTTCCCCTTCAATCTTATCACCTTCCCTCCCCTCCTTGCCTCTCCTTTACCTCCCGTTTCTTACTACACCTTATGACCTTCAGTTTTTCTTGCACATTTTTTTGTCCTTCTTGCTCCTAGGTATATTTTATCGAACCTTCCCACCAAACTGCGACCTCTATATTGTATATCTTATTTTGTTTAGCAATTGTTTTTTACTTTTCATCTAGTGTAACCTTTATCCTATGTGGTGGAATGCTTATTTTTGAATCAACTTTCTGTACTTATACACACTGTACCTGTATTTAAACACCTTTCTGTTAGAATTGTAAAGCGCTCTGATACCTCTGGGTCCAGGCAGCGCTATATAAAACTTCAAAAAAAAAAAAAAAAATGAATCCTCCAGTTCTGCCCATGTATGTTCTGTAGTTCTATTACACCTCACTCACCTCCTTTGCTGTGGAATGTACTATGCTTCTGTGACTTTTTCTGTAAATGAATGTTCCTTTCAATACATCCATTTCTCCCCGTTACAACATGGAATATCTTAAACTTCTACAATTTGTGTGGTGTTTATATGACTCTCAGGCTGAACTTTAGTTCCTTGGTGCAAATGTGTTATTTTACAGCAGATACTGTCTTGGCTGTTTTCCTGCTAAATTTCAGCATTTTGATTGAAAGTCAGTAGTTACAAAAAGCTCCACGGGCACCAGTGTATGTCTAATCCAAATGGAATTTGCAGCGCTCCAGCCCTCGTGAACCTACCAGTCTGGAATCATCTACATTTAACCATAGCCCCACAAAATGAAGAGGAGCACTTAGCATATATATGTTGTCCTTTCAGAAGAGTAAGGATATTTCAAAAAAGTTAATCCAATCATCAAGGAATTATTATCCAGTTGATCATCCAATCATCAACGGAGGAGCCATGTATTGGTATCACAATCAAACTTTATTAATTCACTTTATATTGTCATCCAGTCCAGCCAACGAGTTTCGTCCAGGAACGGACTTTGAGAGCTGAAAATTAAAAAAGAACCATAAAAAATATTGTTTAATCATACAATACAAAAACAATAAAAAATGTCATGGTCCCTAATCCATACATTGTAATCTTCTCTAAAATCCATCTCATTACACATGACTCCCCTTCAACCCACCCCACATGTCGTAAAATCAAAACAATTTGGTGCCAAAAATTGTCCTTATTGCCCACTTTATGTACTTTGATCCGTCTCCAGTTTCGCAATATAGCATTTCAAATACAGTTATTACAATACCCTCCCCACCGATTCACAAAGAAAATCATCTGAAACAACTAGTCCAAGTAGAACAACCGAAATCCCGATATTGTTGATAAACACTACTCTACACATATCGTGACAGGTTCATGCTTAAGGAATCACCAAAGGCGCATAAGAAAAAGAACGGTTCTACAACGCTTAATTGAAATTATGTAGTCAACTCACTTGATCTATCAATTTGATTATGTTTATTGTAGTTTTCATAACATTTCTCTGCCTCACAAATAATAGCAATGGAGTAATGTACTGCCCAAGCGGGATCTAAAAATTAACATATGAAAAAATTATTCAGTCCCTCACCCTTTTAATTACAACATCCCTGCAGACTTTGACAATTAATTTCAGCCTTGTACCTACACAAATTCTCACATAATAACATTCCTTTAAAAAGCACTGTTTTGTTCAACAAACCAATGCATCAACTTCCACATCCCCTGCCACGCATGTACTAACCTGTATAACTGTGAGCATGTCATCAAAAGCAGGAATCACTCATAACCGGTCCTGTGACCATACTCACTATTTGTACCCTTATCCAACCCATAACGGCTAATCTTAAGCTACATGAACCCTATAAGGTCGATGGCTCGAAACTGATCAGTGATCGCACACTTTAGCTGTCCTAATCTGCATCTGCCCCACTGTCTATAAAGCTGCTGTTCAAGTATGCTTCCATTCTGGTCCGTTATGATTCTGGGCCCATTGTGGAGCCAAGACAACCTATCAAAATCGTCCTCTCACAAGCCCTAGTGTGCCGCATAATTCATACAACTTACTTTCTGGTCCGAATATGTGATCAGAGTACCCGGAGCATGAGCCTAGAATGTTTATTTTATCATTTTCTATATTAACTCTCAATAACTTTCCCCCCCAAAAAATGTATATAACCAAAGTTAATAATAATCGTAACTGGCGTTCTTATTCATATTTGCACACGTATTGTCTCACTTCTTTTAAAAGTACCCGTAGTACAGGCTTTGCTTATAGGCTATCCCTCAATCATCCCATTTCTGGCGCTTTTTTTACTCTGTTCCACATATGTATTGCCCCTGGCATTCCTCTGACTTTCAAATGCCCGAAGTACAGGATTTGCCCTTAAGTGAAACAAGTGAGGTTTTCATGCAGTGTTTGTATTCCAAAATTCGCTTTTTACACTTAGCATCTCCTTTGTTTTCACAACACCCGGTGTAAGTGCTGTACTCATTAGTTTACCATAAACCAATCAGCAGCCATTATAATGAACACAATGACACCTCTCTCTTTCTTAAGAAGCTCAGAGCTGATCCCGCAAAAAATTAATAAAGAGGTGAGTGGAACAAAAACCTAATATTACTGATTTATGTTACTCCGTATTTTCCTAAAGGATATAACTATACACCCTTATTCCTCCCAAACAGGTTAATTCGCTTCAGATTATCAATCCTTCTTTGTGTACCATAGCTCAAGTACCTGAATCCCCTAGTTTCAACATCCAAGAGGCCTCAACCATATCCATGTTATCTTGAATTGTGGAGATTAAAACTTTATAAATCATACTAATCTTAGTGCCCCCACCCAAAACATATTCAAATATATGAATTTTACCTCCTGGGCTAATCCGAGGCCTAATACTTGCTAGGGTTTGAAAAATATGTACAAACTTAAAACCTTGATTCAACGGAATTCCAAATTTCTGCGGTACATCTTTGAAGCTCAGCTGGTTGGTCCCCTCACAGAGATCCCCTACTCTTCTGATTCGTTGAAACGCCCAAGATATCCACAGCCTATCACTACTAAGAAAAGAGATTTGAATTCCAGAGTGGTGCATAATAGTTAAACTTCTGTAATGCCAATGATTTCTGAACAACTTTCCAAGCCCTCCACACACTATCCAGTACTTTATACTTTTTTTTGTAATATCGTCTGTCCGTTTTACGCAATAGGAACCCCACGGCTTCCCTCCCGAGTAACAATTCAAAGATAGATGGAGGACAGACATTCCCAAATAGGCTGTCCGACATATTCATGGCGCTGTCTAGTATGATCGCCATCTGACTAAAGAGACATGCCACATGACAAAATAGAATATTCGGAACAGCTAGTCCTCCTCTCGCTTGCGGTTAAGACAGAAATTTCAAAGATCGTCTTGTTTTCCCATACTGCCATATAAAGTTTATAAATACTGATTCAATAGATTTTAACATGCTTTACCCCACCATAAGCGGGATCGAGCGAAAAAGATATAATACTTTCGGGAGCATAGTCATCTTGAGCACATTGACTCTCCTTATTATAGACAGGTGTATGGAGTCTATACTTTTTCTCTCCATTGACACTGAGTTAACAAGCGGCACAAAATTCTCTTTAATAATTGTCTCCATTGCAGGGCTAATCCTAACGCCTAGATAAATTGCTGAATCAGTGTATCTTCCATCCTGCTTTATAATGTTATTTGATAAGATTATTTGGGTCTTGTTCGTATTAAGAAGATACCCCGAGCACCGACCAAACTCCGAAGTTATTTCTATAAGGGCAGCCATGGCCGTATCTAGTTCGGTAGTTGTTATAGCTAGGTCATCTGCATATGCCAGCAGCTTGGTTTCAAATCCATTACACACCACTCACATTACCCTCACACCCTAATATCTTTCGTACCAAAGGATCAATATAAAGGGAGAATAAAATTGGTCAACAGGGGAACCCTTGTCGGGTCTCCCGGGAAATATATATTTCATCCGAACCACCACCCAATATCTGAATTCTGTCAATAGGATCAACATACATGGCTTTAACAGCCTTCATTATTTTAGGGCCAAAGCCCCTCGGTTCCAGTATCCCCCATAAATAATCCCATGTGATGCGGTCAAAGGCTTTTTCAGCATCCATAAGGATCATGGCGTTCCGCCCCCCCCCCCCCCCCCCCCGTAACAGCCTGCACATCAAACAACGTGATGGCCCATCTTATATGGTCCGTTGCTCCTCGACCCGGGATGAACCCATGCTGCCACGGGGAAACCAAACCGCCAATGACACTTCCCAGCCGATTAGCCAAAATCTTCGCCTAGATTTTAGTGTCCGAATTTAAGAGGGATATTGGACGGTACGAACCGGGATCCTCCTTAGGTTTGCCCTTCTTGTGGAAGACAATAATATTTGTTTCTTTCCAGGAGTCTGGAATTTCACCTGAGCAGAATATGCCACTAAATAAATCCAGCAAAAGGGGGGCTATCACTGCCTGTAGGTTATTGTATACTTCAAGTGGAATACTATCAGGCCCTGTGGCCTTGCCTGCCGCTAAATCCTGCAGTGCATCTACCACTTCATTCAGTTCCAAATCATTGTCTAATGCAACTTTTTCCTGGACGGCCAGAATATGACCAAAGTCTTCAAATGCTAAACTGTCAAACTCTGCCTTGTCCTCTTCTTGATATAAATTTTGATAGATGTTCTTAAAAACCTTTCTAATATCTTCTGGCTCCGTATACTCCTGGTTATCCTCATGAATTTTCACTATTGTATTTCTACTAAAACCCTGTCTAATCCTTAACGCTATAAGCTTACCCGCCTGCTCTGCCGTCTCATACATCCTTCCCCTATGTGTCTGATAATCATCAGCGCTTCTCTGTGCTACACACTTATATTGCTCCGCCTTAAGGGCCAATATCTTATGCAGGCTATCATTGGCCTCTTTCCCATCTGTGAGATCCCTCATATGTTGCTCCTCTGCCTGTACCAGCTGAACCATCAGTTTCTCAAGCTCCTCTCAAGCTTCTTTCCTCCGGCTAGCAGAGAAGCTGATCGTCTCCCCTCGTAATGCCGCCTTAGCAGAATTCCATACGCAATTTCGGGAAGCACTATACCTGTTTATATCAAAACAGTTATGAGCCCAGTTTTTTAGGTGTTCCACAAATTTGGGGTCAACTAGAAGTCTCCTCTCAAAAGTCCACTTATAATGAGGACTAGTAACCTTATCACTTTCAAAAGCTAAAATTAATGGACTGTGGTTGGAGATTACTTTTGGCAATTTGGTGATTCCTACTTTCCCCGCCTCCGAGGATGATATACGAAAATAATTCCAATTTAGTGTATTTCTTAAAGGGGCAGGAAAAATAGGTAAAGCCTGGATATGAGGTTCTTTATACCCCCACACATCCAACAGGCTATGTGAACTAATTAAAGCGGACAGGGCTCTAAAAACCTTGGGTTTCCGACCGGCATAACCTACATTATTATTACCTCCTGTAAGATCTGCAGATATATTGAAATCACCGCAAACTATGAGGGGACATGGCCAGTTCAGTAACTGTACCTCTAGTTTATTGAATACATCAGGTTCATCCTGGTTGGAGCCATAATTTGTACACAATGTTAACCCCACCTCAAGTTCCACAATTGCCCACCTGCCCAAGGTATCTGCAAGGCAGCGCCTAGAGCCACCCAAACTAGTTTTTGCCAAAATTGCGACCCCTCTAACAGTGGACGTCTGCGTGGAACACACCAGTAACTCAAACCCCTTAATATTTAGCAGATGTTTTTTAGCCCAGGGTAGGTGAGTCTCCTGTATACAGATCACGTCCAAATTATTTGACCTCACAAAATGCCCCAGTTTTTGCCTCTTGTTCCAATCGTTCAAGCCCCCTATATTTAGTGAACATATCTTAAGTTTCCTCATCATTCCTTTGACAGAGAACCCCTGTCTATACCTCAACAGAAACCAGTTAATTACAAACAATACATTAACCCAACCAAAAACAACAATGCACCAGGTACAATCTAATTTTCTTCCCCCCCTTTTTATCCCACCCCACGCCGTAAAATCCCAACGCCCACCCCTCCCTTTCCCACCAACCTCCCTCCCTTTGTGACCCCCCCCACCACCTCCCCATCAGGACTCTCAGACCTCGGTCTGTGCATGTCATGTGCGCAGTACTAGTAGACAGTGGATCCTATAAACACATCCAAATGTAAATTACAATAGACCCTTAAACCTAGAAAAAAGAAACAATTTATCAAAACAACTCCACCTTCTGGGAAGCTGAAACTTTCTTTCCCCCTTCCTATCCCAGAACCTCCCCCCTTCCCCTGCTTTTCTTCATAACGGCCAATGACCAGCAAAACCACCCCTCCCCTCATTTACCCCACAATGACCAGCACCAAGCAGATTATTTGCCCAGGGAGTCCAAACACTCATTTGCCTTTATCTCGGAAGAGAAATAACGTGTGGTACCCTGGTTGATTAGCTTTAGTTGCGCTGGATTAACCAAATACACCTGGATCTTTTTGTCCTGAAAAGGTTTCAAATGCTGCCTTAACCTCCAACGCCTTTCTACCGTTCTATGGCAAAAGTTAGTCCTTACAAAAAATGAGACCCCACCGCTTGATCTTCTAGCATCTGGCCTAGCTTTATCATAAACAGACTGCTGCAGGAGGACGTTTCAGAAGAAAACCAGTATAGCCCAAGGTCTATCGCCCTCCTTCGCTGGTGCTCGCAGTTTGAATGGGATACGGTGCGCTCTTTGGATTTCTGATGCCCAGTTCCACTCGGACAGTTCCGGGAAAGCTGCCTTAAAAAGGTTGATAATGTAGCTCCTAGTGTCGGACCCTTCTAGGCCCTCCTGAACCCCCAGAACTTCTGAGATTGTTCCTTCATTGTCTGTTTTCAGACTCTTCTAGCTTCCATTGTATGTCTTTGATCTGGGCATCGGGGGCCTCCACCAGAGTTACAGCATTAGCCGCGTCCGCTTCCGAAGCCATCACTCTTTCTTCCAAATTCGCCACTCGTTCTCCCATATTAGAAAATGCCTTAGATAGCTTCCTCACCACCCCCTGCATTTTCCTCATCCCTGCCTGAGTTTTCCAGCTATCTTGACGGGTTTCCTCTATGAGCCAGGATAGCCTGATGTATAGTATCGAGCGTGGGGGGAGTACCATCCATTAGCTCCGGAGTTTTTTTTCCAGATGACCCTCAGAGTGGAGTAGTTGACGTATAGTCCCACGAAAGATCTTTCCTTCCTCTATTTTTCATACCATTTTGCCCAGTAGACTTTTTAGCTGTTAAGAGGTGATCCTTCTCACTATCCTCGGGGTCTGACTCCAGACTACTAGCCCCTTGTGAAGTGCTCAAAATGTCATCCGACTACTCCGCCCCCTCCGAAACAGAGAAAAAACAGTCGCTGGGCTCTTGCTCAGCCACCGACTTATTTTTATCTCCCACAGTGATAGAATTATTGCTTTCTGTTACAGCGGCCATATACTGCCTGCCAGTCTGGTTCTCAGCATCTTCCACTTCTGATGGCCTGGATGAGCCGAGCACTTGCTTATTGAATATCCCGTCTCCCTTGCCCCCGCTCCCCTTCCTGTTTTTATTGCCAGAATCCTCAACGGGGGTAACCGTGGGTACAATATTCACAGCTAAGTCAGTTGCATCAATTGTTTCAGGCACTGCCACACACCCCTTATTTTCTCCAGCAGCATAAGTCAGACCCATGCCCATCGGGTTTACTCCCTCTTGAACCACTTGGAACGCTGCTAACGGCACTATTCTCACCGTCTTCAACCCCAGCGTCTGTAATTCCATTCGCAGCCGGCTCCCTTACTCGCTGCATCAGCTCCACCACAGAGGGACCCGCCGGGCAATTCTTTGCGGCTCCTCCAGCAGAAACTCCCCCTCTTCCTCTCCTTGGCGGGTCGGGCAGACGCAGCTGTTGCGGGCATCCGGGGGAGCTTCCCACAGGGGCAGAGTCTGGAGAACTGGTTGGCAGGAACCTGTGTACTATAATCAAGACCACATAATTTTCCAGACAAAAATTGGATGCCTATCCATGTCAAAAGAGGCACTTTCTCACATATCTCATTTCTTTTTTGGAAAGTTATGTAGAGTTAATATAGAAAATGATTGAATAAACATTCCAGGCCCATGCTCTGGGTACGCTGATCTACTCGGACCAGGAAGGAAGCGGTCTGATGCATGCAACATGCAAAGGCTTGTGAGAGGATGTTTTTGATTGGTTGTCCTAGCTCTACTTTGGGCCCTGAATCGGAACGGACGAGAAAGGAAGCATACTTGAACAGCAGCTTTTACTATAAACACTGGGACAGTTATAGTCTGCAGGGATATTGTTGTTACACGGGTGAGGGACTGAATTATTTTTTCATACGTTCATGTTTAAATCCTGCTTGGGCAGAACACAATCCTCCAGTGCTATTTTTTGTGAGGCAAAGATATATTACGAAAACTAAAATGTATGTACTCAAATGAATATATCAAGAAAGTTGACTACATCGTTTAAATTAAGTGTTGTAGAAAATGTCTTTATCTTATGCACCTTTCCTAAAGCATGAACCAGTCAATATATGTGTAGATAGGTATCTATCAACAGCATGGGTATTTCAGTTGTCCTACTTGGACCAGGTGATTTACTGTGTGAATTGGCGGGGAGGGTATTGTAATAACTGTATTGGAAATGCTGTATTGCTAAACTGGAGATGGATTCAAGAACATAAAGTGGTCCACATGAACACTTTGTGGGACCAAATTGTTTTGATTTTATGACGTGGGGTGGGTTGAAGGGGAGTCATGTGTAATGGAATGGATTTTAGAGAAGAATGGAATGTATGGATTAGGGAGCATGCTATTTTCTTATGGTTTTATATTATAGGATTACTTTACATTTTTTATGGTTGTTTTTAATTTACATCCTTTGTTGTCAAAACGCGTTGGCTGGGCGGATGACAATATAAAGGGAATTAATAAAGTTTGATTGTGATACCACTACAATGCTCCTCGCTGGGTGATGAACTGGATCATTATCCCCTGATGATTGAATTAACTTTTTTGAATAATCAATACTCTTCTGAAAGGACTCAATATACACTCTAAGCACTCCTCTTCATTTTATGGGGCTATGGTTGAAAATCCAAAGTAAACAAGTGTCTGACTACCTTTTTTTTCTTTTTATTTAATAGAAACAGTAAACAATACAGATTCCCAAGTAACACAGTAATCACTTTTTCACCACATCATTATGACACAGTTGCTTCATTAACCATAAATCGTGCTTACAATATATTGGTAAATCCTGTCCTTACACCTCCAATTCCTCCAGGGAGGTTTGTTCCGGTAATTTCGGTTTAGTACACATCTCTCCTCTAAAGGAAGGCCATTTACTCCATATTTGCATCCACTTTTTCGGGCACCCCCTAGACACATACACTGTTTTCTCACTGAACATACACCAATCCATATCTTCTGTCCACTCTCTCTTTGTTGGTACCTTTCATGCCCCCCACTTTCTTGCAATGTTCCTTTTGGCTACCAATGTGTCTGACTACCTTGTATTGTATTGAAACTCAAATTGATCTTCATTATTTTGTCATTGAGTGCTTTGGCACAACTTTGTATTTTAGCATTTGGTGGTCAGCCTGATGAGTGCATTAGACTGATATCCTTGCATTAATTGAGATATGTAACAAACACAATGATTTCTTTTTGTGGTGCACCCAGTTCAAATGTAATATCAGTGATGACCATGGCTTTGGACTCTATGTTGTCAGTTTAGAACAAAATTGTCTGAAAATGCATATGCTCTATTGAGACCAGAATTTGCATTGCATCCGTGGTCATTGAACTTGTTCCTGAGATTAAGTATAGACCTAACGTTTGCAATAGATGAGCCAGTTGAAATTTGTGTATGGACTGCTTTCTGTGCTCTATCAGGCAGATTCATACTAAACACTGGGATTAGTTTACAGCTGTGCACTTTTGTTCAACCTAGAAGTTCAATGAAGGCTTTTTTCTAGCTGACAGATCAAGATTATTTGCTTTGTTTACCATGTAATTCTAATTCTGGATATGGGATTGTAAACACTGGCGTTTTTTTCTGGCAGGTCCTTTCTGAGACATCGTCAAAATCTGGAGGTTATCGTCTCTTCACCTCTTATTCTAGGCAGCCTTCGGACATGAAGCAAAGTGGCCTTGGTATGATCCTATTTTGATTTGTTTTGTGCATTCCTAGCTGTCCAGTAGCGTTTGAAAACACCGATCTCAGGTTTATGTCTACTTCTAACATGCCTGATGGTCCGAGAACATTCTAAATGTTTCAATTAATATCAAGTATTGCAGTAAGTTTAAAGTGTTACTGTTTGCCTGCGATACATTGTTTTACATGTAAACATTGCCTGCTAACTACTGAGGCAAGACTTCATGCATCTTTCTGTTGCTAATAGGTAAACTGCATGCTGTCTGTATCAAGTATTTAATCACAACTGCCATTTTGGGTTGGACATTTGTTAAGCCTGTTTATTAACTTCCTTGTCATTTTTATGATAGTATCTTCTAAAGGCTAAATCACAAAACTGCAAACGATAAAATGCAAAATTTTATGCTAAACATTCAATGCATTTGAAGGTAAAAGCCTGGTTAATCTCTTGAACTGTTCATTGAATACATCCCATAGAGCAAGCTGAGATAAGGTTGATCCAGCCCCCTGTTTCAAAAGAAAGAAATATCTGTCAAAGAGTACCACAAACACAAGATGTACAACTCTGGGATGCGCTGGACATGCAGCTCCAATCCTTACAAAGCTTCCCATTTTTGCTGAAGGCAGATTGTTCATAAAGCTTCCCATTTCTACTGAAGGCCTTTTTTTTCGTGGACACTTTCTCCATACACCCTAAGGGTGCTGCCTCCCACAATCTGCATCACAGTGGTACTACTTCCTTCACATCTGTTGTCCATTTCTGGTATATTTCAGAAGCGACTAGGCCTCCTATCCAGATAACCTAGTGGTGGTCTGCACCTTGGTAGACTTTCACTACTCAAGAAACGAATAATAACTTATATTGTTGGCACAATGCATATTAGTCTGATCAATATGCAAACATGTGTGTTGCAAAATCCCCACAGGGGGACATTTGGGTGCAAGCCAAAACACCGGACTAAATGAAGGGTACATCAGCTATCCACCAAGTATCTAAGAGCAATACCGATTGACACTGGATTACTGTCTTAACTCTGTGGTTTAAGTAAGAACTAATAAATATGCTAGTAGCTAACACATGTGAGTGGCACTTAATAGGCAAGCTGCTATAGATAAAGCACATATTGCTTTTTCCGTTTCTCACTCGCACTGTATTTAAGACATTCGTCTGTTTATCAGAGGGCTCATATACAATTACTTACATTTTTGTTTCTGCAAATGGAAATGGGGAACATACGTGAATTAAATTATGCCCTTGATAATAGTGCCCCCTGTGACTGGAAGATTTAAAAAAAGATTTTGTTCTTCAAGCAAGCTGTTTGCTATTGTTGAGTTATTAATTTCTATGTGTTTATCGTTTCAAGGCGTCTTTTCCTGTTTTTGTATCCATTTAAAAGAGATAGTGGGTTTTGTGTGTGTGTGTGCCCTGCTTCACTTATTGCCAATGCTCACCTAATGCAATCAAACATAGGATTCAAAATATTATTTAGCCACTTTGATGCTGAGAAAAAGAAATATCACCATTGGGGTTTTCTAGATGTTCCTTAATATTTTACATCTGTCTTTCGCCTATTTTACTTTCCTGCAATTTACTATGCTCCTCTGAAAACAGGGCCATATATTAAATCTACATGATGTTAGGACCTGTCTCACATCCTGGATAATTTGGGTGCTGCCTGGGGGTTTCACTACTGTGACACCTAGAATGGTGAGGTTTAGCAATCACTGCTTGTGCTCTTGGACAGGAAAGACGGAGGATATATAATGGACACATTTATTTTCCCAATAAGATAATGGATTAGGAGTAAGGCTTCGGGACATTATGGAAAAAAACAAGTGCATGGAGCAACTTTCAAATAAAAGCGACAAAAAGCAGAGTCTAAAACTGCTGATGATTTTAGCATGGACTGGGCAGACAAATGCAAGCAAAATTGGTATTATTGCAAAGTAAATATGTAGACTTTTATCTCATGAGCAGACATTTTAAATAGCTCACAGGATATGCCATGATGGTGATTGTCTGTCTTCAGTTCTAGGTTTTTATGCTGCTACACCAACATATTTTGCCACAATTTATAGCATAAACAGTAGATATAATACATTCTTGACCATTGAACTACTGTCCTTCTGAACCAGGGGTCTCCGACCCTTTACGTAATTAGAACCACTTGTGTTCAATGAAAATGATCCTGTTCTACTACTATTAAGGGCACATGCATCAAGCATTATTGCCGTCGCAAACGGGCCACTTCGCAAAATCGACCAAATTGCTAACGCTAAAAATGTTTTTAGGATGCAGCAAACCCTAATTTGTGATTTGGTACCCTGTTACCGAATCGCAAAATGGGTTTGCATTCGGTATTTGGAAGGGCGTGTTTAGGGCGTCCCTTCCAAATACCAAATGCCTGTGGTTTGCATGAATGTTTTGTGACTGTGAATGCAGTCGTCAAATATTTGCATATTACCACCAACTTCAAGTAGGTAGTTACACCCAGAAGGGGACCCCTTCCCCTTTGTGAATGATTATAAAAGCATTTTTAAGAGCAGGCAGCAATGCCATGGACCATTGCCAGGTCTTAAAAAATTAAAAGAAAAGTGTTCATTTTACTTTTTGTAAGGCATCTCGTTTTCCTTTAACGAAAATGGGCTTCTTTACAAAAAAATAGATTGCTTTATTTAAAAGCAATCACAGACATGGTGGTCTGCTGACCTCAGCAGGCCACCATCCCTGTGATGGTGTAGATGCCTAATAGCTCGCAAATTGAGAACTACCTCATTAATATGCATGACGTGGGTCTATTTGCGACCAATTAAGAATCGCTAATGAAACTGAAAACAGATTCATACATTAGGATTAGGGATTACCTAATTGTGATTCGGAGAAAATCGCAATTAGGTAATTGCTACTTGTAATGGTGATACATGTGTCCCTAAGTGCTTTAATAGTGACAACGTCAAACAAGATTAAATTAATGGTCATCATATGTATGATTACTAACAGGGATCTCAGTGTGACAGGCAAAGCTTTTTCAATTTGGAATGCCTCTAATTGAGCCGGCTCTACATGATTTATCATTTGAATATCCTCTGTAAATATTTTTGGGAAATTCCGCCATTTTACGCCAAGCATCAGCTTATAAGGTGTGAAAATATGCATATTTCCGCCTTGAATATATGCTTCCAATATTGTATACATTTATTAAGTCAGCAAATTCTAATTTAGTTGGCTGGGCTGTACACAGTGAACTAATCAATGCACTGGTAGCCTGATATCTGCCAGTAGCTCACAAACTACTCATTGGAGAAGCCTGTATGGACTGTAGCTAATGACAAATAAGGAATATGAATTCATAATCCATTTAAATTCAAGCCTTACTTCACTTAAGAAATGTTTACAACAGTTGGAATGTAAAGCCCAACAGTTCTAAAGTGGCCAATGGCTTAACACTTTCTATTTAAGGAAATTATTATTGAGCAGACATCGAATTGCAGAATCTAAACTCATTTATGATTGATTATATATTGTTTCTTTTCGTATATCCTGTTCACATTTGAGTACTCCAATTGAATCATAGGAGTTGTACAGCCAACTGGTTGTTCGCCCCACATGGCACACAGGACAAGGGGTTTTTCAAGGCTGCATTAATATTTTGGTGCACTTAGGCTCAGTGCATTTAGGTCTGCAAATATATTATTTGTTAGTGACCAGTCGGTTAATTTGCCCAGCGGCAAAAGATCTTGTGTAGCCTGTTAATTAGACTAATTGGTCTATTGTCTTGGATTCGTCCCGCCGACCTTTCTTATAAATCGCGCCAAGACCCAGGTATTGGTTGCCCTCTTATGATTGCCGTTGCTAAGAGATTTAAATAAACAGCCCAAATGTCTGGCTGTGAGGCTTAGAGATCACAGGGGATACAATCTGAGCCCAAGGCTTTGTGGGCTAAAATGTTTGTTTTTTTTAACCTAAAAAAAAAAAAGTATCTGTTTTTTGAAAACTTGACAGGGTACAGTACAATTTGCACAATTCCATTGCCTCTCTCGAGCACGTAATTTACAATCATAACTGCTAACACCACATTGCTGTTCCCATGTTTTTTTTCCACAACATTCAGTGATACTCTCAGGGGGATTTGGGGGCTAAAATTGATTTCAAAGGAATCAGCTTTGGATATCTCACGTAGCTCTGCTTGCCCAAAGGCAATAGTGGAGCTGGAGCCACCGCGCCTATCAACGTCGCTAGCATTAACAATTGCAGAGTACAACTCTGCAAAATGGTCAACCCACTTCTGTGGTTCGACGTGAAAAGCAGGCTACTGAGCTGACTGCAGCCCAAAATGCTTTGGAGTCCCCTAATTTTGTTGGATGTATTAAATCTGCCCAAACCTCCACCTCCCAGGTACTTATGGATCATTTAAGCTCTTCCTTATAGATTTTACGTGCCTCAGGATGCCACTCTGATCTCCTGCTTTTACAGGACCTAAGAATGAAGCTTTTGCTGTCCAATGCTTAAAGTTATAGCATGGGTGCTCTTTAGGACCACTTAAGATGTTTTCTTAGGTTCTCTAGAGAACAAATCCCTCAAGGTTGTGAGCATGGCATCATCAACTTTTATAATTTGGCTAAGGGCTGCACCTTCATCCAATAGTTTGTTCATTTTTTCCATTGCATTCCCACATTAATGTATACATGTTTAAGAATATCAAGGTGTGCCTGTACATGCTCCCATTTTAAAGCCTTTTTGTTGTTAGAGAGAACTACATGTCCCAAAAAGCAAGGTTCAATTACTTCAGGGCAATGTTCAACTAACCCAGAGAAAACAACCTTAAGCTCAATGACTCCAATACTGAAATTCTAGTCCTTGGTACTCCTACCCCCTAATTAAAATGTACACTATCTGCCCTCTGCCCAAACTTCTCCGAGAAACTGTATGCTTCAAACCAGTGCCAGAAATGTATCCATCTACTGAGATGCCAATCTCTGCCTCATTTCCCAAATTGGAACTGTGACCAGGTGAACCTTCAGCCACCTCAAACTGCTCAAGACACTCCCTTTCATACCCAAATTTCGCCATGCTGCCTTTGGAGACTCCATCGTGTGCTCTCAGCTAGACATCTGCAGCTCAGTCTACAACAATCCAGGCTCCAATAAGCCCAAACTGCAGGTGTACACATAATATGACACCCAGCACCTAGAAGAATACTCCACTGTCTACTACTCAGAAACAGGGTCAACTTCAAAACCCTTGGTCTGCCCTTCAGATCCTTCAGTGACACTGCACCCACCTACCTAGAAAAACAAAAAAAATACACTCCTTCTGAACCCCTATGATCCAGGAGTCAAAACCTTCTGTGCACTCGCACATTCATCTGCGCGTTCAGAGGTGAAAAGCACTTCTCAGTAGCTGGACCTCACCTGTGGAACTTCATGGTTTCACAACTGCATAACACTAATAACATTATGACTTTCAGGAAACAGCTTAAAACATACCTTTACTAAAATCTGCTCCTCCTGTCATGGTCTTGTCTCCCTCACCTATTTGTGAGTCTAGAAGCAATTCAGTTATGCACTGTGAGCATTACAAACCTGTGTACATAAATAAGCAGGACATCTTACAGGTTACCTTGACAGGGCCTATCCTTGTAGGTTAACTTGAGGTATGATATAGATGTTCATGTAGATGTAAAAGAGTAATTAACCTTTAAAACTCTGTTTTGGCTGATGAGAAGTGTGTACCCAGCGTGTGTCCCACCACAAGGTCTCCCTTTCATCACTTTCTACTTTGCTAGGATCACAGATGCTTTATCGATACTTACTCCCATGAGTCGAAAAGATCTGCAAATATTATATCTCCAGGGGCAAAAACACTTTCTTGTCCAGCTCCACGAGAGGCATGATCTCATTCAATTTCTCCTATAAGAGTGCCACAGCAGCCTTCCATCAAGTCCTGCACTAATCTGAGAGTAAACGGCCAAGGAAACACTCTTATTTTGTATAGAGCACAAATACTTTCTCAAAGCCTTGCTTCAAAAGCAAGCATACCCCTTTCTCCACTAGCAGGGATTCGTTTCTGTAGGGTTTGATGAGCTGAGTATGACAGACTGCACAGCTGATCCAAATGTATCAATTTTCCAATATAAACTAGACTATTCTTGAAAAAGAGTGCCTCTTTTTATCATGCGATACATAAGTGCTATGATTTGATGCGTAGATGAATGTTAACTTCATAAAAATGTAAAAGTGCTGAAGTGCAACAGTGTTTCCCTTGGGTTTTGCAACAAAGTGTTCCCTTGGGTTCTATTCTTTTATAGTGTTCACTATAATCTTCATGGGATTTGGATATTGCGCTGTTTCCATACTCGACAAAACAACAGTGGCCAAAAGAGGAAGAAAGAGACCTCCAACACTTATTTTTGATTCAGGTTAACATACACCCCTGATTACCAAGACTTTTGGTATATTCTTTAGCCAGAGCATCTGAGTGGTCAGATCCCCGCTAGGGGAAGTTAGGTGCATATTTACTTAGGATGTGTATTTTTTGAAAAGCTCAAATTACATGCCTTGACCAGATGGGTTTTCAGTAGTTATGGAGACAATGATGAAAAACAAGCAGGTACATTCATTTTCTTGGCATAATTGTACATTTGTATTGTATGTGACTAGCTAAGCTTTCTAACTGCTGCACTCGTGTGATAAGGGGTAGGTGATCAAATTAACACTATGAGTGATTTGTGACTTGATTGTCATGTAAAGTATAGAGATTTGTTTGCTGGCAAGTATGTTCATATGTGAGTGAAGGTGCTCCCTCAAATCTCATACAGAGTCTTTTACCAGAACCGTGACTCAAGTGTATCAGAATCTATTTTTTTATTATCAGTCTGTGTTTGGTTTAGAAAGTAGAATTCGCAGGTAGATAATATAGTAGCATTTGGTGGAAATTACATTTATTTAAATCATTGCATGTTTTTATTAATTGTTGTATTGTTTGGTCTGCTAGCTCCTGACAAACTTACTTCTTGTTGTTCACGCTTTGTATAAATAATAAAATCTTTTTTTCTCTAACATTTTCTCACAAAACAGTTTAAAGTATTTCATTGACACCACAACAAAGATACTTCTAAGCACTATATGGAAACAATGTTAAAGAATTGCAATATTAACAGTGTTTGTGTTTTTCTGAAAGAAGCACACTGGTTCTTCAACTTCCAGCATTACATTTCATTATTTTTACCACAATATCTCCTTTGCATTTTCTTTTTCTGTCCCTTTTTCAGATATTTAGCCTTTCTTCATTTTCTTTGCTTTTTCAAATTTGATTTATTTTCCAAGCACTCCTGCATTCTTTTTTTTTTTTTGGGTGTTTCCATTTCCACGTCATTTTCATCTTCTTGCTGTCTCTCTGCCCATTTACTGGTTTTCTGTGATTGTAGTATTCTATTTTAAGCCCAATGACTGTTGCCAGAACGCTTGCGTGGGGCGGAGAATAAAATATACCGCTTCTCGAGATACGCAGCGTTTATGAGGGCTTTTTCAAATCTCTTGGAAAAAGTGGCTACAAGTGTCCTATCTCCTTTTGATAAACTGTATTCTATTTTAGTCCAATTTTGTTTGCCTGCAAATGCACCTTTTCTCTCACGCGGTAACCTATTACATGTGCAAAAGTCACCCCTCGTTATTACTGGGTATTAGATATTCAATTGACGGTGTTACATGCCAGTAGCTTATGTTCTTTTCAGTTTTTTAATTTCCTTCATTTATGTCTCATTTGTTCTAGTTCTTCCTGTAATCTGTTTGTAGCTTCGTTATTGTTATGAGAGAATCCGAAACTTGATATTTTCTTTTTCCTCTTACAATGTAGTGATTGTTTCTACAGTTCCATCAACGTGTCATGTACCTTCAGAACTTTACGTTTGTTCATCATTGCCCTAATATTGGATCATGTATATTTGTTGTGGTTTGGGTTTTGTCTTTGTCAACAATGTTATCAAATTCAGCAAGTCTGACCGATACTTGTGGCATTTTTTATTTCTTGTGACTGGGAACATTTTACATTAAAATGTTCGAAACTTTAAATGCTCTCCTTTATTCTATGTCCGTTTCATTCTTTGTGGTTAAATAGCACAGGAAAGAAAATCTATCACTCATTTGTTTTCGCCATTAGATTCCATCCATGTATGATATCATTACAGTCGGATTCCATGTCTTTCCGTACTTAAAACCATCCAGTAGTGTATTATTTGTCTTGAATGTTTTTAGTATCTTTCTTGTAGGCAATCCCACGATGCTCTTAAATTGTTCTAGCTCATCCATATGACATGTTTTAATCGAAACATTTTACTGTGTGATCCAGTTATATACTGCTTTATTTTTCTTTGTTACGAAACTTCTGGGCATTTTTAGTTTGGTGGCTGGACTTTTCTTCTTCCCGTCTGATATTGTAACCTGTAATCCCTTTCATCACTTCGGCTAAGTGTTCATTGTTCATTTTGTTAGTTCAGCAGCTGAGGAACCAGTGTTATGTTTGTGTTTTCCTGCAGGCTTATGTTTCCGTTTTCCTTGAGGAGAGATTTGATAAACTGTGCTAAACATAAATTATTTCAAAATTCAAGTTCAGATTTGTTGGTGTTAAATTTACAATTGGCGACTGGCCGTAGATATTTTTGTAAATTATACTTCCTTCAACCCTATAGAATCTCCTCCCGGAAAATCAGATTTTGAAGTAAGAAATATCAGAAAAAGTAATTTGCCTTTAGTGAATACGGCAATAAAGTCAAATCAATACATTTGTGGCATCTATCATTCTTTAATTGTAATTGACGCTGGTATGGCACTAATATGGAGTTCTCGTTTCAATTAACTTCAAAGCAAGTTAAATGAATGCACCCTGGCCCACATTAGCTGATTTGATGCAACTAGGCTGAGAAGGATGCACCATTGTCATCAGTTCTATGGAGTTGAGAAATGCATTTGTATAATTCCTCTAGTGGATGTTATGAGCTCTCTGCAAATATCTATTGCAAAAAAGCATAAGGCTGGAGCCAGCATGAATTGCATTTTCAATTTGTCATTTTTTAATTTGTTGATTTAGACTTTTGCCCTCTGCCTGTTTATCTCATCTAGAAATTATTACAGGTTGCAGAATATATTCTGTTCTATACACCAATGCGTTCCCGTTGAAGATCTATGATTGCTCGTGACCACTAGAGAACTGGGTATTTCTCTTCGACTTATAACATTGCAAAGGTCAATAATTTTGAGGTGTAGGCAAAGATAGATATTACCATGCCTCTGATTTAATCTTGACAATTAACAGCGTTGCCCTTTTGTTAGGGTCTGTATTGTCCCTACAGTTTGATGTAACCTGGGGTAATGTAGGACATTTAAAAAAGGCAAATGTAGGAGAGAAACTTTTCACCCTTGCAAAATTGCTCCTAGATGAATTCATCAGATGTCTTTGGGCAGTTTTCCTGCAGTGTAACACATCAGGTTCTTTTTCAAAGTGGTTGGACCAGGAGGCCACATTTGTTTCCTTTGAGGGGGAGGGGCCCAAGACTAATCCTGGTAATGTGTCTTTAATGGCATGCTGTGGAGATGTGTGATTACTAACACCCCATCCCCGCCTTTCTAGGGTCGCAGTGCACTGGGCTGTTCAGCACCACAGTGCTGGGAGGCTCCTCCAGCGCACCAAACCTCCAGGACTACGCGCGCAGTCACCGCAAAAAAATCAGCGCAGCAGCCAGCCTGAATTACAAAGACGGTACGTGTTTTCGAAACCAGCTGTGTTTTGACTGCCAGCGCTCTGGTGTGCTATAATGCTCAGTCATTGGAAAAGCACACCATTCCTGCCTGGCAACATGGATCATGGACTTTGCTGTCTCCCAGTATCCAGGTAGAATTATTTACTTAGCCTTGGAAGAAGCAGCGTGCTCTTGGACATTGCATATCTTCATATGGGGGATCAATTCATGGTGGAGGTATAGCAATTTCCTTTTGTTTCAGCGTAGTGCTAATGGTGGAGGGATGTAAACATATTTTACAGGCAGCTCTACTGAGCACAAGTGGAGAACATTTTGTTACTGCATACAGGTGAGTGAAACAGACTTTAAAAGACCTCAGGAGCATGAACACTGAACTGTTGAAGACTTAGATAGATGTCTGTATACAATATGTAGAATACCCATTCAGAAAATGAAAAATCAACATGTCGGAAATGTGAATGAATAAATTCACTGGCAGGACAGGTCAGAAGGAGAGCATGTGGCTTTGGAAAGACAGATGCATGAAACTAAAGTTATGTAGTTCACAGAAAACTAAGGTAAACATCATTTAAAATGTCTGTAGTTGCTACATGCGGATGTAGGCAAATGTGTTTCCTGTAGTAAGTGAAAAGGAATGTGGGAATATCCTGTTGAACTGACCAGAAGTCTTCCTTCAGGCTTGGTAAGCAGAAGGTGATATTCATGATATACTCGGGTTATAATATACCCTCATTGGTGATGTGAATTTTAAGATGCTTTACTATGAGAGAGTCTAGAAAAGCAAATGCGAAGGACAGAAAGTTAATCCTACGGACTGTGGCAACAGGTGTGAGATTTCTCCTACAGCATGGTCAAGCTAGAGATGCAGTTACAACAATGTCAAACTTCTGTTAAAAGGCTCATCTGAATCCCACAAAATTCTGTATATAGCAAACTCATTTAATGAAAACAAATACTAGATTACCAAGGTTTCATGCCTTTGGAAGCACGTTTTCTACTGTTAAAAGAGGCCTGAGAGACAAGGGTTTTATAATTGCTTCTCAGGTTAAATCAGTCAATTCCGATCTCTGTGACTGGTATGGTGTATGATATTGTATTTGGTTAGCAATAAATATTTGGCCTTCTGTTGGTTGCATCAAGTTGGCGGTCTCTGGTTTATACCCTGAACTGGTTTCAGAGGCTGTACTGATGTCAATGTTCTGAGATGTTACTATTCTTTTCTCCTAACTTACATCTCTTGGCAAGCTTTATCATTCCCCACTATCCTTAAAATGCAGTTAAGATTATGGAAAACTCAAGCTATATTGACTTTTATGAGCTACAGAAGTTGATCTTGTATCCCCTATGCTGGACTGACTGAGCGCTTCTTTCTGACCTTCCTGAGTTATGCCTTCTCTAACTTTTCATGTATTCTTAATAGTGCATAAAAGTTTAGCACCATTGTTAAGAAAAGTCCAAGCCAGTGCCTGACAACGTTTTCAGGATGGCACGATGTTTCATGGGACACAGCCATTTGTATACAATACAGTGCATGCGTCTTCGTGTTGAGATGCACTGTAAGATCTTTAGGCGTTGCAAATGAATCATTTTAATTAGCTAATTTGTTAGATCTAAAAGCAGTAGGTCCATAAAAATTTAATAAAGATGTGAAGCTATACAGAACTTTCAGTCCTAACCCATATTTGTAATTTTGCGAAACCCTGATTGTGTGTAACTCAGTCTGTTTTGGCAGTTAATTGGCTGGTGCAAGTGGGGTGAAGGTGTTTTGGGTCAGGCTATATATATATATATCTAACACATTCACCCCACTTATATCTTTTTCATTAATGTTGGTTGAATTTGTTTTTCAAAAACATGAATTCTACAGGTAAGCCCTATTCTAGAAGAAAAATGTTAACTGGTTTTACATTTGTCCTGTACAACTCGCATTTCTTATTTCTATCTTCTTTTGTTCAGATGATGTGGTTGGTTGATAGATAGCCCTTTATAGTCTAGATATTAATCCATATTGGTAACAATGTGAATAGATACCCTGAACTATGTGTTCTGAATTCCACTGAGATAGGCTCTCAGCTTAGTTTAGTAGTTCTCTTTGGTCGAGTGAGAAACAATTGTTGTCTAGCTCTTAGGCTGTGTTTTTATTGAAAACTTTATGGAAGAAACTCCACATTTTATTTCTTTGAGTAACTTCCACTTTTAAGAATACATCAATGCCAGCTCACAAGATTTTGTTTTGGAGTCTTGTAAGAACAGTCTAGCTGTTCAAGGGTATTGGGCTCTGACAATTGTGTTAATTCCCTTCGAATCCTGTTGTCCTAATTAGCCATAGACCATACTCCATGAGCGTCTTTATGATCTTAGTCTGTAATGAAGAGAGCTGAAATCAGCTGGATTGGCTGAAGGTAAAATATTGACTATGCAAAGGTGCATGAATTTTCAATTACTATGCAGCTTTATAACTAATTTAAGTCTAGCATGGTCAGGGACTGAAAAGAGAAAATAACCACACACCGCAGTTTGTTTATTGTGAGGTGTTTTTTATTATCTTGACAGCTACCATTGGGAGTGATAGGGTGGTATTTTGTGTTGCAGATACTATTAACACCCATTTGTACTTTAGAAAACAGAAATTATTAAATGCAATTGTCATCAGCCAATAAAATGGGTGTCAATGCATAGCAGCTCCCAGTGAGCAAAATTAGAGACAACAACCCTATGGGTAGACTGTAAAACATGAGGAAAGAAGGAGAGTCAAACAGACTATCCAATGGGCTGATAGAGTAGCAGAGGTGAGCAGTAACTCAGGAGGGAAATAGAGGTACACTTCAGCTTCCCAAAAAAACAATTCAAACGATGAGGAGGATGCCCTCTGCTGGAAATTATTTACATTTGATCTATTTCCTGGTAGAAATGTAAAAATAGTATTTTATTTTTAAAAGGACCCACACAGATGTGTGGCATGCTTCATCATGGAGTACTGTGCCTGGCACTTCTACTATTTCTGGGCAAGCTTAACCCCACTTTTGGATGGAGCACTTTGGTGGTTATCATAAGGACGTGGAAGGGATCTCATGACATTGTTTTAAAGTAGCCTGCAAGTGAACCCCATCCATCTTTAATTATAGCACACCTTTGGCAAATCAAAACAGAGTGAGACGAATAATTTACTTTATTTTTGCATATTTAACGAAAACCATTACAATACATGCTTTAAAAAATAAAAGAAATATAAACAAATATTCAATATAATTTCATCATCCATTGCCACCTTTTTGAGCCCTATGTTATAGAAAAATATCTTCAAGTAAAAACAGTTAAAACCCAGGATATAAAAATACTGTACAGTTTAAAATCAGAGGCATTGATGAATGTCATTAGTTTGCAGGGTAAAATGCAGTGCAGTTGCTGATTTTTAGATCCAGCCAGACTTGCCCATAGGCCAGTGACGTATTGTGCATGTTGTTTAATTGTTTGTACTTGTTACAAGCTTATTCACCAAAGTGCTAGTGGTCCGTCCTTGGTGTGGTCTAAATAGACCTCTTCCGATCTGAAGGCCATCATGCAACGCCGGAGCTTCGTCCTTATGTTAGATGTATTACATTTTCTGCATTTTGGGCATTTTTTGTTCGGCCAGCATAAGGTATTTTACCAGTCTACAGTAAAGCAGGCCAGCACTGCTTGCCTCCTGGTGTGGGTACCTTTATGCTTAAGGGGTGCTTTTAGGAACCGTAGCTGTTCTTGATGCAGTTCCTTGCATGAACAAATTAGATGTAAAATATTTCCTTACTTGGTGTTACACAGCCTGCACGTGTCTTTTGCTGTTGCCCTCAGCCATGGTGGAAGATGCTGAGCACACGGAAAGATCCCCAGTCTATGCCTTAGGTATCCCTGATTGAAGAATGCTTGTGGGGCAAGTGATTTGTAGGAGTTTAAGGTCATCCAGGCAAGAGATCTATGTGAGAAGGGTGCCTTGTCCTCCACCTGGGAAATTTGTTTTATGCATTTCCAGACCAGTTTTTTAAAGGTTAGATGGCCGAGTTGCGTGTCCGAGGGTCCTTCGAGCCTGGTGGTTTCCAGGGTTAACTGAAGGTAGCTTCTCGCTTGGGAGGATTCCCTATGCTGGATGTCGTGCCACAGCAGATGATTTAACGTGTTTGGAGTGGCACTTCTGATCTTATGCCAGCAGATGATGCCTGGCCAAGACTTGTTGTAAAAGACCAAACTCCAGCCTTAGTTGTGCCTGTGAAGTGTAATGTGGGAGGCAAAACATGGTCTTATATGCTTTGACCTGTGTGCTGTCCAGAACCTTGGCACCTGCCCCCCCCCCCCGCATTGCCTCACTGCCATAAGTAATCGAGGGGAGTAGTTTAGCCTGGGCTACCTTCAGAAGCAGGCTCAGTGTCGGCCCCATAAATTTATTTGCAAGGTTTTTCATCGATCGAGATATTAACATCCCTTTCCTTCTTATTTCCTCTTTCTGGAGCTCGAATGACCCTTCCTTGTCGATTATAACTCCTAGATATTTGTACTCGTGAACTGGTTGAAGTTTAGTGCCGCCCAAAAACCAGTTACTCTGCAGGTTTTTTTTGTTGTTTATTGTCATTGACCGAGTCTTACTTAGATTTATTTTTAAGTTGTTTTCTGTGGTGTAGTTCTGCATTTCCGTCAATAGATATTGAAGACCAACGTAAGTATGACTAAGCAGAACAACATCGTCTGCATACATAAGATTGGTCAATGTCTTGCCACCTAGCTTGGGTGAGTGGAAATTGCAGGCATCAAGTGCCTTTGGGAGGTCGGCCATGAATAGATGGAACAGGCTGGTTGCGAGCACACAGCCCTGTTTCAGTCCTTTTGTTGTGGGGACTTTTGAGGAACGGTGGGTGCCGCCGCCCAGTTTCACCTGCACCCTGGTGTCTGTATGGAGAAGTGACAGAATGTTTAAGATAGACTGTGGGATGCCCCATAGCGCCAGTTTCCCCCACAATCTGGCCCTCTCCACGTTGTCGAAAGCAGCACTAAGCTCGATATAACATAGATAACATTGCCGCGTCAATTAGTAAAGAGATTGTGAGAATATTTGTTGATGTACCCGCCATTTTGCGGAAGCCATTCTGGTTCAGCGGTATTATCTGGTTTGCCTCTGCCAAGGATCTGAGCTCCTCTAATATTATGCCTGCAAACTATAATGCTTTATTATCTATCAGGGCAACTAAACGGTAGTTACTAGGCTCGGCCTTGTCTCCTTTTTTGTGAATTGGCACAATTGTCGAGCCTTCCATGATTTGGGTATTCTGTTTAACAGCCTGACTTCCAGAAAAAGAGGTTTCAGGATGTCAGCCCAGTCCGCCGTCTTTGCTTTGAACAGTGCAGGCGGAATACCGTTCGGTCCCGGAGCCCCTTCTTTCCTCCCTTTGGTGATCTGTTTTTTTATTAGAAGTGAGAGGGGGCTGCTAGCTTCACATGATGATGTCTTTTGTGGCTGGCAACTTCTGCTCCCTTGTCTCAATGTCGCATGCTCCAGCTATTAGGGATTTGTACTCCGACGCCTCCCGTTGGGTTAGTAAAGTGAATAGTAAGAAATTCCACCCAGTTTGCTTCTGAGACGTTTGACGCGATGCCCTCATGATGGGGGTGGGTAATCCCATTCACGGTTTTCCAGAAACGGGCACTGTCATTGCGATTTATGTCATGTAGAAGTTTTGCCCAGGTTGCATTCCCTTGATCTCTGCTGATGTTCCATTTCAGTCTTTTGAGTGCTGACGTTTGGTCCCTCAAGAGTAAGCGTGGGCTAGCATTACCTGGAGCTCTTCTCAGCCTGCACAAAGAAGATATTTATTGATTTATTGAGGGACTTAAGATGA
Organism: Lissotriton helveticus; assembly: GCF_964261635.1. NCBI lineage: Eukaryota > Metazoa > Chordata > Amphibia > Caudata > Salamandridae > Lissotriton > Lissotriton helveticus. The sequence goes on from NC_136061.1 coordinate 2,111,176,547, forward strand.
ACTCTTTGGTCTTTCGGAATTATGTTTTTTCAGCATCATTTTTGGAAATGGTCTTTTTTGAAGCAAGTAGCGGCGTGATGTTATAGAAGTGTGACAGTGAACTGTCCCCAATGGGCGATTGGGACTTTAGAGCTGAATGCTTGAGATTTGAAAAGTTCAATTGCAGCTTCTGCCTGAGGATTTGTGTTGTTTACTGAACATTTGATCCTTCTTAAGTTGGAGGTGAAGATGGGCCCAAAGGTTAGGTCTTGCTTACTAGATCTAGATGCAGTGGCTATTAGCTGAAGTTCTTGTGGGCGGTGATCACTGTCCCCCTTGACCCCCATTCTGGGATATATGGGAACAGAGAGAGGCTTACAAATGTGTAATCCAGTATGGAACTTGTTGCAGAAAAAAATGAATTGACTGGAGGGGAGTCATCAGGGAATCTGCCGTTAAGCGATCGGAGGTTTAGATGTTCTAGATCTAGAAGGCTGCTTTTGAAGCATTTCTTCCTTCCATGCAGTGTGGCGCATTGGATGGGGATGTTGAGGATTCTAGTTTGGATAGTTACCTCCTCTCCTTCTGCTGAGCCAAAGAGATATTGGTTTAGGTCCCCTGTCAGGATAAACATAGGTGTTTTCATCTCTGTTGCATACTCTGCCACTTGATCAGTGAGTTTTTTTGAGTCTTTTACTTTGCATTTGGGGTGGATATATGAGGTGATTAGACCCACCTCCCTTTCTTCTCCCTGAAGGAAGATGGTTATTACAACTGCTATTATTGCTGTTGAGGTCGAGCCCATGAGAGTTGCTGAAGGTATGCTAGTTGAAGACACATAGGTGGCAAGCCCCCCAGAACGATGTCCGAATCTGCTGCCTCTTGTAGCAGGTGTGGCAAAGCACAAGAAGCCCTGAATGTGCTGAGGATCCGTGCGCCAGGTTTCTTGCAGCAAGATTATATCAAAAGTTCTAAGATAACTCTGGAAATCCGGGTCCTCTATTTTTGTTATTAAACCATTGATGTTCCACGAGCATAGTCTAAATGGGGCCCCCTTTGCCCTGCTGTGGCCTTCATCCTGTGAGTAGCGTCAGTCCCCCACTGCTCGTGTGATTATAGTACAGGATATTAATTCCCTGTTGAAACCTTGGCTTCTGGAGGCTGATGCCGTCCGGAATATTTCTTGTGGGTCTGGCTGACTGCTAGCACTCTGTTGTCGCGATCTACCCTGAGCTCCTCTAAGTACGTAGTTTGAGTCTGCATGATGTATTATTTTTGGTCCAGGGCTTGCATTGCTTTGTAATAATGGAGATAGATAGGCTGTTTTTTATGAAGGGGGAGATGTCCATTCCCCAGTCTTGGAATGTGCCCAATTCTGCTAGAGTTATCCCTGCTATTTTTACTTGAATTCCACGTTGCTTTTGTGGCCTCTGGTCTTTGGGGATTAGCAGTACGTATGAACTCTATGGAGAGTAGGTCCTTTGAACTTATACCGGCAAGATTTGGGATTGCCTTCATTAATCTTATAATATTACCTCGATTTAACTTATCCTGATGGACCTTAGAAGTGTATAGAGGGTGTAAAACAAAAGCCTGTATTTCTTGCTGCGTGGTTCTTGATGATTGTGTTGCCGGCAGATGAAGAGTTGCTGTGGCCATCGGTGCAGATTGATGTATGAAGCTGGTTACTTCTTTGGACTGGATTTCCACCTGATTACTTGATATTCCTGCCGATGTATCCCATGGGTTTGCCTTGTATGTTGCCAACTTGGGGGGTGCGGGGGTACTTGTTTTGAGTCTTGCTCACCATGCTGGGCCTCTTTATCCGGGGACCTCCAGCTGGGGCAATTGTTTGTTGGTGGAAGAGGCCGTTTAGGCTCTCTGAGCAGTGTATCCTGGTTTGGCCTGTCTGTCTTTCCAGTACATCCTCTTTTGTGCCTGTGGTTTGAGCTCCTATTAGTATCTTTGCACATTGTTTCTGTCGGCTTTAGGGCTCCGGAAATGACCGCCTCTCCACTTGGCTGTTGGAAGTGTTCAGGGTTGTCAGATAAGGCCAGTGGCTCTCCCATCAGGACTTGGCTGTGCGATGAATGTTGACTGTGGCCTCTGTCGGGTTTTTTTGTTAGGGGAATGGATGTAGTACCTTGTCTTTTTCTTCTTTGATTTCTGCACTAGCCCCTGGTAGGGTTCCTTTTCCTATTTCTTCTCTAGTTTCCCCATGTGCCCTGGCTGCATATTCCCGTGTTGGGACACCTCCTTGTTCCGGAGAATTGTTGGAGATGTTCGGTGACCGGATGTGCTTGATTTTGTATACATTTGGCACCTAAGTTGATGTCCTGTTTATTGTGAGAACCTAAGAAGATGTGGAAGTAGGCTGTTGCATTTGTGGGGGGCTTCTGGTAGCCCCCTTTCCTTTTCAGTTGGCGGCGTTGCTTGGCATTTAGCTTTGGCGCTTGCGCCTCTACTCGTTGGGCTTTTGTTGATTCGCCATGAGATCCTCTGTTGCCGGGCCCTCCTGTCTTCTCAGTGTTCTCATTGGAGTTGCTTGGTTACGTCTTACTTTTTGATTGACTGTTGATCGTGCCCTCTGCAGTGTTAAGGTTACCCTGGTATTTATTTGTGTTTCTGGCTGTTGCACATTTTATGTCCTTTATCATGCTACTTAGCATTGAGGGCAAAGTGGACAGTTTGTCGACAATCTGGTCACAGTTGCAGCTGAGGTAAGTGTCAGATTGAGCTCTCTTTATCAGGCCATTCAGGTTTCCCAATTTCTCGTCGATGCCTTCCGTGAAGACTGCCAATATATTTAGTAATGTAAGCTGGATCTCCATCTTTTCGGACTGATTTTGAAGTGGTTCGACGGCCAGTTGTATTGTATTTAGTAAGGAGGTCCAAGTACCAGCGGTTTGTTCCTTTGATTGCGCACTCTCCCTCAGGCAGATTTTGGTTGGGTTCGTGTGAGATGGGTCCCGGGGAAGCTCTTGGGGAGGTTACTCCCTTTGTACCTGATCTGATGAGTAAGTGGCACGCATGTATTCCCATTCTTGTGTGTTCAAGTAGGAGATAATCGCCTTCCAATCCTCTTGCTGATTTGGGTCCAGAATCCCTGCTCGAGGTCCTCCTTGTTGAGTAAGCGGACTCACTTGGGCAAAGAGTAGTGGGGTGCTTGGCGATTTTGCTTTTACTAAATGTGATGTATGAGTGGGAGTGCTGTGGTTACTGATCGTTGTATTCAATGTGGGGCTGAAATTGCTATTGATAATTTGATCCCCGTTTACTCTCCTTGAGGCTTCAATGGCGTCACTCGCATCCTTAATTTTAGTGGCTCTGTCCCCAGCCCTGTCGCCAGGTAGAAATGGCTGCGTAATTGTTTTTTGAACCGTGTCTTCTGGGGTAGGAGTCCCCTGTGAGTAGCCCTGTTGACTAGTTATTATTGGAGAGAGCCCAGAATACAGGGGCGCTCCAGCGGGAGCCAAAGGGGATGTAGTACCTGCTGCTAGAGCCCCCACTGAATGTGGTGGAGATCGAGGCTTGATCTGGACTTGTTGCTGATCTTGTTGCTGGACTTGTTGCTGTTGTAAGTGATCCGAGAGTGTTGGGTGTCCAGGAGCGCCCGATAGCCGTGCTGTACTCAAGTTATGTCCTGCGCCAAAGGGCCAGGCCCGTGGGCTGCCTAGTTGTTCAGGGCCAGTCATGCACATAGGTCTCTGAGTGTCTCCCCCCTCTTGAGCTGTTGGACTAAGTTTTAAGACGGATTTATGGGCTGACCCGTTTTCCATGGCATTTCCAGGCTTAGATTGGCTCTTTAGGACCCCAATGCCCCTAGTACCCGGCCTGTCTTCATCTGATGGCGGTGTGCTTGGGGCAGATGCTTGCGACGGTAGGGGTTGCAGCAGAGTTTGCAGACCTTTGAGGGTTGCATTGCTGGAGCAGAGGACGGATCCTGCATCCCTTAAGAAGTTACATTTTGTGTAAAGTTTGGGTTGCTTAGAGTATGTAGCGAGGGTAAGTCCCATCTGTACTGTTATCTCACTTTGGTCCAGGTCTGTTATTATGAGTTTTGTTTCGGCGCTGTGCTGAACGCAGGAATTTTGTTTCTTTCCTTTTCTCCCCCCTGTCCCTGGGGGCATGGCCACTCTGGTTCTTCCTGACCTCATTGAACCTGTGATGCTCAGAATTGCTTTGGATGGCTGAAGCTTGCTAGATTGCTAGCAGCTAATGCTTCAAAGGCCGCTTCAGAGGTCCTGTTCTTTGTCTCGCGGACTTGTTTCACTTGGTGGAATTTTACGGGCTTGCAGAGGTGAAGTTGCGGTGTAGAATGTGAGAGTTGAAACAGACAGCACAGCTAGCACAGGTATTAGTGAGGTGCTGCCTTTCCTTTCCTTGCGGTTTGTCCTATTGAGCCCCTCTGCTCCCTTATGACCTTTTTTTTTTCAGTGGACGTGGTGTTAGGGCCCTGGGTGGACTGAGGTCTGAGGGCTCTAGGCTGTGTCTGCAGTTGTGGTAATGATGATCCAGGAGGGTCCGGGCAGACGGAAGGGAGCTCCAGGGTGGGTTGCCAGGTGAGGCTGGGTTTGACTGGCTAGTGCGGCTGAAGCATCTGGCTGCTGTTCCTGTAGCTTAGGGGCTTTAAAAGAAGAAGCGAAAGGGAAATGGCCCGAGCGGGAGCACTTAGGGACCCCCACTGGCCGCCCCCAGCCTAGCGTAGCCCCGCTCTTCCACAGAAGGGGCCAGCCCCCGCTGAGCTCAGGCCCCTTACCTTGTAGCTTGTGCTCAATCACTGCCGCCGCCAATGTGATAGGCTGGAGCTGGGGCAGGAGCTGGACACCAACAACGTCTCCTGCCCCGCAGAAAAGCTCCTTCCTTTGCAGGCCGGGAATGTATGCAATCTCCCCCACCTCGGGCCCGTTGTAGAGGTGGATGTTGCCGCCTGGATGTCTCAAGGCTCAGGGCTCAGATGTCAAGAGATGGCGAGGCTGTGGTCAGCCCCTGACAGCAGGAAACAAGGGAAACGAGGGCACTGGCAACGCTGGTGGCAATGGGCGGGCAGGCTGTGGAGGCTGTGGGAGCTGTGGCAGCAGCAGCTTCTCCTTCTCCGCGTTTGGCGTTTAGCGTCTGAATAGTGAAGTCCATTTGCTCCCACATCCACAAGTCAACATGTTTCAGCCAGTCATGCTCAGCCCAAAGGTCATCTGGCTTTCATCAGGATGGTACAGATTCCTTAAGTCTTGAATTTATCAATATACTAGAACCGTTGTCAACTTAGTCATGTGTAAGCCACTCACACACACTATCTACACACACATTCAACTACATCACTGTCAATTCCGACTTGCTACATCATCAAGAGGATTGGGTGTTAGCAGGTGCCCGAGTGTGTAGAAATAGGAAAAACGTTATGAAGCATCGTTCTTACCAAATAGCACTGATCTATTCTGTGTGGTCCACTGCACACGCTATACTGAAATATTTCGCACAGAGTGTGCAGCATATCACACGGAATACATCAATGCTATTTGGTAATGGTCCATAACATATGTTACCTATCTCCAGAAATATTCAAGCACCTATACCCAGGCCTCTTGATGATGTAACAAGTCTGGAATTCATAGTGATGTAGTTTAATAAGTGTGTAGATAGAGTGTGAGAGTGGCTTGGGTTGACAGTGATTCTAGTAGATTGATCATTTTAAATTTAGGGGATCTGTACAAGCCTGATGGAATACAAATGACTATTGGGCTGAGCATGACCAGCTGAAACATGTTGACCAGGAAATAGCTGTGACATAAATGTTTTCCAGCAGAAGACCTTCTCCTCATAATTTGAAAGGCTTTTGGGCACACCCATAACCAGGACTCCATCAAACAGGCGATGAAGAAATGCATAAAGAGCAGACATTTGTAACGGTAATATTATTATTATTATTATTATTCTGAGTTTTGTATAGCGCCTGGTTACCAAATAGGCATCCCAGCGCTCGCCAGATAATAACGCTACCAAAGAATAATGCAGGGTTAAACAGAAAACAGGAACGTCTTTAAAAGTTTGCGGAACCGGAGAAGACTAGCTTCCGAGCGAAGTTGTAGGGGCAGTGAATTCCACAAAGTGGCCACATTTATCGAAAACCTTCTGCCACCGGTTCTAGCCCTCTTCACCCTCCCGACCTGAAGAAGATGTTGATGGTCGGAGCGAGGAGAGCGAGAGGCCTTGTAAGGCTGAACCATCTCCCCCAGAATAGGTGGGCCTACCCCATGCAGAACTTTATGGGCTATACAGAGTGATTTGAATTTCACCCTGTCCCTAATAGGGAGCCAATGCAGAGCCCTCAGCGCCGGGCGAGCAGACTGGCGCCTGGGGAGACTCGTCAAGAGCCTGGCGGCCGCATTCTGCACTTGCTGCAGTTTGTTCAGGGTAGATTCGGGTGCACCCAGGAATAACGCGTTGCTGAAATCCAGCCGCGAGATGATCAATCCCTGGATGAGGAGCCTCCTAGTGGACGCTGGGAGCAAAGGTAAGATCTTCCGGGCTGAGCGGAGCAGGCCAAAACACACGCCAGCAGTCTTTTTAGCGTGAGTTTTAAACGAAAGGCCCTGCTCCAGCCACACCCCCAAGCTCTTGATCTCCTGCTTGGGGGTGGGTACCGGGCCCAGACAGTCAGGCCAGCTGCTGGGGGACAAAGATGGAGAGGAGTTCCCCAGCAGCATGAGTTCCGTCTTGGAGCCATTTAACTTTAGCGCTGAGCTGCACATCCACGTGTAGATCTTCTGCAGACACGAGTGCAGCCGGTCGGGATGATGCGCCGACTGGGAAAGGCCAACCACCAGCTGAGTATCATCAGCATAGCTGATGATTTTAATACCCAGCGGCAGTACCACACTCTCCAGGGGGGCCATATAGATGTTGAATAAGGTAGGGCCTTTATTACCTATTGGCTTCACCAATAATGTTTAGTCATGATGACAGCTTCTGTAGTGCTGTGCACCTCGGCTAGATTAAAAAAAAAACAGAAACCTTTGACGAGGCCACCTGAGTCACCATGCATGCCCTTGCCTACAAAATGACTAAGGTGCTTTTTTTTTTAATTACCGTTCCGAGTTTGATTAGTAACAAAAAAGAAAAGAAAACATGTTAAAACGTGTTGTTTTAAAAAGGGCAGGTAAGGGGAACGGAAGGAACACAGCAGAGTTGGGGGAAATGATGAAGCAACATGGGGGATTGTGGTTGGCGAACAGCAAAGTAATAGGGGGGGGTCGAGCTGGAGCCACACAGCCGAGGGTGGGAGTGAACAGTGAAGTAAAGGGGTTGGTGGGTGCGAAATCCAAGAAACATGGGAGGAAATGTGAAGGCAACGGGGCAGTGGAAGCAATATGGGGGTTGGGGAAAGCAACTTGGAGGGCATGGAAGGGGGAAGCAATGGAGAGAAGAACACTGGCAAACTCAAGAGGGAGGAGGGCAGGGAGAAGCAGTCAGGTAACAGGCAGTAAGAGAGTGCTCAGGGAGAGAAATACGCGAGAAAGAGAATGCAAATACAGACGCACTATAATGTAGTGTTTCACATAAAAGGTAAAAGTACTGCTTGAAAAGTAAGCAGATGAAGCAGCGATGCCAGCCAAAGGTATTATAAAAAGGCAATGGTCCGTAGGAGGGACAAACAAAAGACTGACAAGCTGGGACACGAATAGGAAGCAGGCAGTGGTAAGCAATGTGTGGGCTCCAAGCCCAATGTGCTTGGTAAGCCACAATATGCCTGACAACACGTGCGCTGTCTAGTGGGCTCAACCTAGAAAGCAAGAAAACAGGCCTTCTCCGTCTTTGCAACAGGATCTGGATGAACATTTTTATTTTCATCAGATTCATATCAATCTAAACCTGCTCCAATTTAAGAAAAAGCTGAAGGCATCCTGTTTAAAGAACACTGCATCACAACACATAAAAAGTCGGCATCCACAAACCGAAGTCCAGTCTGTCCTTGACTATCTTTGCCTTTGACCCTGTGCAATCCTCTGCTGGTTTCCAGCTAGGTCATGATCTAGAAACACCACATGCATACACAGAATAGGATGACAGTGTGATCCTGAAGGGATTACACACCGCTGCTGTGCCATTGGTTCACCCGGTGTTGCACATACAAGAACTAGGGCTTAGTAGTTGTTGAACTCGTTTCATACATGATTCCTTGCTGGGGACATTGCAATTGTTTTGTTGCAGTGGCAATATGTACTTTTCTCCTCAAAAATCTGAAATAATGCCATTCCTCGTCGTATTTAGAAGCAGGAAAGCTTTGTTTGTGGACAGCGTTAACACTAACAAAAAATAGCGTACAGCCATCTTTTATTCCATTCCCAATCAGGCCATTTTGTGCAGCATTATGCGGTAGTCAACAGAATTTGTTCGTGCTTAAACAAACACCGTTGTCCTGCCACCTTTTACATCGGCAGTGAAATCCGAGTCAATATGAACAGAAAAGGTATTTTTTTGTAATTGATGGAAGACGTTTTGAGTGTAGTGAGAGACTACGTTTGTTTTACTAATGCAGATTTGAAGCACGTCTGAGTACAGTCTCCTTATTGTGACAAGGTCATGAGATTAGGATAGGTCTCGGATACAAACATTTCCGCCAGGGCACCATCTGTATTTTAAGCCTGGCTTTCTGTTGTGCTTGTATGTGTTTGTGTGTGTGTTCGTGCTTGCAGGCTCAGGAATGTTAATGCAAATGCTTTTTTTTATTTCCTCAGAACTGTTGTCTATGCCAGCCGTAAAACGATTTTCTGTGTCGTTTGCAAAGCATCCGACTAATGGTACGTTAGCTTTTTTGATTTGAAGTGTTCACTCACACTATTAACCCCATTTTCACTTTTTTTGCATTTTTCCTCATTGTCTGGACGACACATTTCGGTATTGTAATGTGGCCCTCGTTCTCTATCATCTTTTCCCTTTTTGAGTGTCTGTTGTTGTTGTCCGATCGTGTCTTTCACTCCCTTTCATTTTATCATGGGTGACTTTACTGTCCCCTCGCCTGTTCAATATCTACTGCAAAAGTACACTGTATGCTTTATAGCTGGTGAAAGCAGCCCTCTCTGGTTAGTAAATCCACTCGTCTCTTAGCACACTAAACTTTCTGCTGAAAAATATGATACCTAGATTAAAAGGAAAATAGGGCCATTTAAAAAAAGTTGGGGAAAAAAGCTAAGCACGAAATGCCAGCATAGGCATGTAAATAAAAATAGAACATAAATTGAAAGCAGGGCGAGTAGGCTACACATAGGCGTATTCTCCGGAGTTATATTGCTCTTGCGATCTGTAAATAGTCATTAAATAATATCTGATTATACTCTTTCCTCATTTGGCAGCTTCCTAACCATAAAGTAGCAATTTTTTGAAAAGAGCTGTTTTTGTTGCTTGTTAAAAGCATAGACGCACCTAAATGTAAAGCCTATCAGAAAAGGCACACTTCCACCATGTGTGATTTCGTTTCACACTTTATTAATCGGTAGTTTAGGATATCTCTAATAATACCTGACTAAACCTATGAAGGTCTTTTTCATTTTTTCGCTACAGACATCTGACTCGAGCTTTATTCACAATTATGGACTCTTTGCACTGGGTCATAAACCCCATTGTTGCAGGAAGAAAGATTTGTAGCATTTTTGAAGATACATTTTCCATTGAGATTGTGGGCATAAATGGCCATAATAGCTCTCGTCCTGGTTTAATACATTATTCTTTAATAGAAAGAGATGGTTTTAAAAAGTGGGACAAGTTGTTTACCTTAGTTAACGCTGCGGTTAGAGTATACACCAGAAACAGCATTAATGATGGCAAGTAACCTGTTCTCATTCTGTACCTCTCTTGATAATGTTGTTGGTTGCTTTGCTGTTTCTACCTTCCGATCATCTTGTAAAGCGCTCCAATACCCTCACAGGTCATATATGCACTATATAAAACCTTATAAATAAATGGATACTTCTCACCGCAGATTAATCACCTTGGATACCAAATCAGTACCTCCACCTCCACAAGCTGTAGGGTCGGTGAAGTGGGCTCCAGGCACAAAGACTTGCAGGACCGAACAACCAAAATGACCTTCACACCAAACCTGTCCGTGAAGGCAGTTGTGCTTTGCTGAGGTAGGACACCATCCAGTACCCCAAATCCACAGCAGCCATGTGTGAGCATTTTGGATTTTTCCTTTTGCAGGCAGCCATTCAGAGGTCAAAGGTCCCATGTAGATCTACGGCCTCATATGGTGGAGCAATAAGAAAGGGAGGGACATAGCCATGCTAAATTCTTTGTATGGCCCACCTGTTGGACATGATAGCTCATCACACTGGCAGGAAATACTGAATCCTGCCCAATCACCTCGCCCTCCCACCCCCTCACAGGATGGGTCTGCAACGCTAAGGACACACTAAAGCATCTTACTGCTGCATCATTGGGATAAGACTGGTAGAACTGTGCTCCTGTTGGCCTGGACGTTGCCTGTCAGACCAATGCCCTGGCATCAAAATAACTGAGGTGACTGCTGCATTTGTTGGGACAACTGTGGGTGTCTATACCCCATTCCCTTGGACTAGCTTCTGAATGTTCTGAAATTAAGTGGACACTGCTTGCCAGGGTTCTGTAGACCAAGGGAAAGTGCTGTCACTCTAATGCCATTGCAATCTTCCGTGGCAGAATCTGCTTCTTCACCAAAAATATGTAACTCATCAAGGGGCAAATCCATGAGAAAGGCTTTCACATCTCCAGAAAATCGTGTGGAGAACATCCACTGTAGAGGTGGGCCACAACACTGGTGCCAGCTGCCCTTTCTAGGCAACCAGTAATAAATAGGCCTGCACAAATTTTATATTTGGCCACATGCTGACCATCATGAATTGTTTGAGTCAGAGAGGCCCTATGGCCATCCGGGACCACCAGCAAGACCTTGCTGGCCATGTCGTAGAGGCATGCGTGCAGCTACCTAACAAACAGTCTGCATTGACCAGTCTCAGTGAAAAGAGTATTTATTTTGCAAATACTTCAGTCCCCTTGTGCTAGAGTCGTTCTGAATGATTTGCGGTTCACCTTGCTGCTTGAAGGCTGTACCACCAGGTTATCTGGGGTAGTGTGTTTAGTGAGAAAATCAGGATTGCCAGGTGCTGGCCACCTGCCTCGTCCCTTGTGAGCAGGAAAACGGACTTTGACTAAGTCCCCATGGGGGTATTAGTGAGGGCCTTGTTAATGGAAAGCAAGGACTCAGATGTGGGTAGCCCAGGATAAAAAAATGTCATAAGGAGGTTAGTCTTGGTCTCGACTCAAGACGGAAGCAGTTGTAGGCCCTCAGCTTCCCATGGGGCCACTACTCTTCTATTCGTGGTCCAAGTGGTGAATCCAACCCTGTATCAAAAGAGGTATCAAGCCCCCTGGCTTGTAAGCCATGTAAGTCCATGTAAACATTTGTATTGTCATATTGAGGACGAAGATCAGCAGCCGCCTCCCTACCACTTCCATCTTCCTCTGGTGGTGTACCTTGTTCAGAGTCAGAGCCAAAAGAGGGCCAGAAAGATAACGGAACCTCTACTGGTGTGTCCGCCCTGGTAGAGGCATCAGTACAGAATCAGGCTGTACTATCTCATTTGTTGGAGACATTTTCGGGATGCAACTTATGTTCTTGCTACATGTTCCTCTTGTTTGGTTTTGCTCTTATTGTAAAGGTGTTGGTTCACTACAAATGTTTAGGATGTTTACTTGCTTAGTGACTAATCTTATCCTTTTTCTGATGTACAGCGCTCTGATACCCTTTTTCGGGTCATGTTTGCGCTTTGTAAAACTTTTCAAATAAAAATAAATAAATAAATTGCAACTGGTTCCACTTTAGAAATTTTATAGCACAACACCTAGTCAAGATTGGGCAGAAGTTGGTTTGGAGTTGAACATTGAAATTAGCACAAGATCCACTTCTAGCATCTGTATTGCCATTGATGCAGAACTGCCCAATGCAGGTCCTAAAACTAGAGTTATACATATGTATCAAGGTTTTTACATGACCAGGGAACAGGTCCTAAGGGGTCGTACAGTACTGCGGAGGGACCTGCTGTCACAAACTGACTGGAGGCCACTGTGGTTTCTTAAGTAACAAAGGCACACAAGAGCAAGCCTACAGTACATCCCCTTTGAAGACCGAAATTGGCTGTAGTGTCGCTGTTAACCTGGGAAACTCAGGGCGCACTTGGATCAGTGAGAAAATCTGCTCGGAAATCTGGGATACCGAGGAAGACAGACTTGTCATTGTGACTCCATTGCATCCTCTACTTGAATATGGAGTGGGGGAATGGGGTTGAGTCCTGCCTCACTTTTTATGTTTTTGCTTGGAATTCAATTTAGACATACTGGAGGACTTTGACCAAAAGGTTTACTTCTCGCTGGAATGGCCCCAGGAGTGAAAACAAGTCTGTGCTCTCAACCTAGAGCAGGAGTACCAAAAGGGTCTCGACTTTTTCTTATGTTCTGTGATGTTACAGCTTCACTTCTCAGTCCCGGATCTCGCCTTCGAGTGTGTACGGGCATACTTTTCACATTACTTCGAATGGTGTCATCAGTTCAAACATCAGAGACACGCCTCATGCAGGTCTCTGACCAACATTTGTTGTCTACAGCAAGGGCATGGTTTGAAACCTGTAGTTTTAGTAGAGGACATCTTTCCCTAGCACACAAATGTGCACGGACGAATTTTCAAGCAGAGTTTGGGATCCGCACTGAAAGGTGTGTAAAGAAGGAACTGATGTCAGCCCACAGAGGTGGTGCTTATATGCGGTAACACCCAGCAGCGAGTGGGTGCAAAGCAGGCAAAGTTTCTGTATCCAGTCTGGTACCTTGGGAGTATTCTAAGCCGAGCGGTTAGTAGTAGCCATAAAATTAGCCAGAAAGCCAGAAAATTAAATATAAACTGTTTTCTACTGACAGCAGAATTAAGCTTTAGTAAAAGCAGTTGGAAATGAAAATTGTATTCGAGTGAGATGCAGACATATTTTGTCATCAATTTGAAGTTTCCTCAGTTACTAGGTCTGGCGTTCACAACTGTTCACCACCTCAATATATCTCAAGCTAGTTTTTACCTTCGATAAAAAGTAGCAGACCCTCCTCAACCGCTTCTTATAGAATGTTATTCACATTCCAAATAAAACCACTAGGCATCTCAAGTACGCATGTGTGCGTAAATACACATGTTTAAAATAACTATATGGAAATTAGCAAAATGTATTACATACTTAGCAAACATTTTTGCATCAATGCATTTTCCAGTTTAAAATAAGTAATTACATTATAAACAATGTGCCCTACACTAGTTTTCCATTTTAAAATCATTTTAGAAAAAAATGATTGTCTGTATCTCATTACATTTTACGTGTAACAATATAAAATGAGTACAGATATGTTAAAACAAGTGAACCTACTTCCATGTTTCATGTTGCCTTCTGTAATCCTTTATAACCAAGTGTCAGACCTTCTGATCCATTTTTCCATGAATATTGGCATCAATCACTACTTCGAAAATGAAAATAGTAGTCATAACTTGCCTTCTCAAAATGTGCATTGTGTGTTTGCTGTGCTGTTTGTATGTGTTTGTATATGTATTGTGTTTTTGTGAGTGTCTGAAGCTGTTGCAATTCATTCCTACCATATCTGCTTAACAATGCTACTAACATGACAACTGTTTCACTGGTTATGTTGTAATGGTGATGGGAATAGCTACTTTGTGAAGTCTGTTAAAGAAATCACCCAGCAAGCATTCTAGCCGCTGCGGCTGGCGAATATTCTCAAGAATGAAGAGTTAAAGAGAAATCGAGGTGTATTATAAAGGTGGTGTATTTTACATAATTCTTCATTTTTCAAATATTTGGTAGCAGGATTTTCCTATTTGTAGATTTTTTTCTTTTAAAGCTGGAATTTCAGTGTTCTTTACAATTGCAGTACATTGTATTAATCTGTTGAGTCCTCCATAAAAACTGCTCATGACTTGCTGCTGTCTCATTTGACAAGGCAGTAGCTGTGATATCTAAAGAACAGCATGTTTTTCTTAATTTTAAGAAGAATGTTACCTTTTGTAGGTTTAAGTGTAAGTACACTTGTTACATAAGTGTGTGTGGAAAAAAAGTGGTAGATCAAATGTAGCTCTATGTAAATTGCAAATAGTTTCCATTGGCATCTTCAGTTTTCGTTAATGTAGACCTAGTTGCCACTATAATTAATCTGGGCACCCAGGTTAATGAATCTTGGTATAAATCTCGAATAAATCACTGTGGCAGTGCTGTATATTGTACTGTGTGTCATTAATTAATACTTGGTTTCAGCAGTGACTCATCTGGTGCACTTTATCCTTTAATAAATACAGGGATGTGAAGCCCCGGAAGAGCCTTATTATCAAGTGGAAATTGTGCTCTCTTGAGACTTGCTAACCATATATATTTAGTCAGCCGTGATTTCTCAGTTCAAGTACTAATGTACCAACAAGTGGCCTTCATTCTAGATTTCCATCAAACTGTATTGGATTAGTAATATAATCTTCTCTGCTCTTAATACTATTTTTTTTTTTTTTTTTTTGGTTGACTATCTCATACTATCGCCAAGATATTGTATTTAACAAACTTTACTTTCCATATCTGTCACCCCTTCTTTCCTTTTCTATTTGAGGTTTAAGAAGACCGAGAGGAATAGTGTACTGGATTTGCCTGTTAGTTCAAATACCCGGATTTAGGGGAGTTTTAGTGGAAAGCTGATGTTGGACACCTACCTGTAGAGTTTGAATTTCAGCCTCTTTCAGCTGCTCCAGTTTTAAGCTCATTAGACAAATCCCAGCTCAAAATAAAAATAATTAAATATAATTTTAGTTACGTGTCCAGGATCAAATTACTCTAGCTTACGTGCTAGGTAGTTTTAGATTTTTATTTGTACTCAGGAAATGTGTCTAGGTAGCTGGAATTTCAGTGCCCCAGTTCAACTTCGTCTCACCAGCCTGGTTTCAGCTTAATTACTGTTTCATTTGTAGGCCTATAATATATGTTGATTTCCTTTTATGGTTCTCCGCAAGATTGTTGTATGTGTTGTGTTTACCAAGAAGCAAAGATTATCAGTTAAAGCACAGGGTTTTTGACACGAGACAAAATTGCTGAACATAATAATCCAGGGTACAACAGTGGCTTTTAAGTCTTAATTCTGGAGTTTGAAATTGTGCTTGATGTCCTAGCACTTGGGCATCACCATAACTAGGTCACTGTGATTGATTTGCAAGGTTTGTGGATGAATTAGGCCATTTTCATGCAGGAGGACCTGGATATGAGAGGTACTGAATATAACTTTTTCTCAACATATTTTAGAGGTTAGAAGGATAATGGCACAGATAGGTGCCTAATTATAACACCCATACAAACTGGAGCTTTATCATCAGCAAAAAATAAAACAGTGGCTTCTT
The DNA here is from genome assembly GCF_964261635.1 of Lissotriton helveticus. Lineage (NCBI taxonomy): Eukaryota > Metazoa > Chordata > Amphibia > Caudata > Salamandridae > Lissotriton > Lissotriton helveticus. The sequence continues at coordinate 2,111,191,974 of NC_136061.1, forward strand.
AAGGATCTCCTTATTTGCTGGCTGAGCATAAAACCTACTTTCACGAACAACTGCATGGCCCAGTTTAACAAGCACCAGCTTTTAAACAGATAAGTAATAAAATAATTGCTTTCCATGCATATACATTTAATACATTATTCATTTAACATTTATGAACAGAAACGTGCCTTCGACTTAAGACTGGCTGACAGAGTACCACCTGGCCTTGCTTCAGGACGAAGTCAGGACTCTGTTGGCCTAGGGAGCCATAGAGAGGGATCAGGTGCCAAAAATAGACTTTGGTTGCTATTCCTGCTACTTTCTAGTCCTCAAAATGGACATGGGCCTTCGTCCTACTCTAGATCTGTGAGCTCTCAACTAATTTCTCAAAAGGGAAAAGTTCAAAATGCTCACTTTGGCTCAGGTCTTGTCTGCCCTAGACCCTGGAGCCTGGATGTTAGCTTTGGACTTGCAGGACGCCTATTTTCACATTCCCGCCTTGCCTGCCCATCTGCACTAGCTTTGGTTCACGGTATCCCATGAGCACTTTCAGTTTACAGTGCTCCCCTTTCACCTTACCAGCGCCCCTTCGGTGTTCACTAAGGTGATGGTGGTAGTCACAGCTCCTCTGCGCAGATCAAGGGTGCCGATCTTCCCCTATCTCGACGACTGGCTGATGAAGGCAAGCTTGCCTCAGACTGTCCACTCCCACCTCCATACTACGGCGAATCTCCTGCTTTCGCTGGGGTTTGCTATCATCTTGCCGAAGTCACACCGGACTCCCTCTCAGACGCTCCTTTTCATCAGAGTGGTTCTGAACACAATGCAGTTTCGGGTCTATCCTCCCGAGTGGTGAGTCCAGGATATTCATGCTATGATACCGATGTTTCAGCCTCCATCCTGGATTTTGGTCAGACTGACTCTGAGGCTGCAGGGCCTCTTGGCCTCCTGCAATTTGCTAGTGACACCTGGCAAAGGGCATATGTGGGCAGTGCAGTGGGACCTGAGGTTCCAGTGGGCGCAGCATCAGGGGAATCTCTCCGACACAGTCCAGATCTCGGAGGGAACTGACTAGGATCTGCAGTGGTGACTGACCAACCACGATAGGGTCAAAGGCAGACACCTCTCCCTTCTCCTACCAGAACACACAGTAGTAACAGATGCATCACTCTGGGAACTGTGCGGCGATCTGTGAGAGGTAAAGATCAGAGGACTCTGGTCTTCTTCAGAATCCAGCCTCTACATCAACTTCCTTGAGCTCCGAGCTCTGCGCTGAGCATAGAAAGCTTTTTTTCCTTCCATCAAGGGGAAGCTAGTACAGGTTTTCATGGACAACACTACCACCATGTGGTACTGCTTAAACGGGGCGTGGTGGGGCCCTGGACTTTTTGTCAAGAGGCCCTTTGTCTCTGAACATGACTGGAACAGCAGGCTATATCCCTGGGGGTTCAACACCTGGAAGAACCCCTAGTGGATCACGAATGGTGTCTCCATCCAGAGGTGGTGCAAGGTCTCTTTTATAAGTGGGGAGAGCCTTGGTTAGTTCTGTTTGCTTCCGCTGAGAAAGCACAATGTAGACAGTTTTGCGTGCTGGAGTTTCCAAGGCAGCATTCCCTCTGTACAAGTCTGCAATTGCGCTACTTCCGTCCAGGGATAACAAGACGGGCCTGGCGTGGGAACAAGACTTAGGACAACCCATAACTGATGAACATTGTCGTTATTGTTGCGAACAAACACGCAAGGTCTCCTTCAATCATAAACATAAAATATTACATTTTAAATACCTACGGCAGTCATATATCACACCAGCAAGAGTGCACCGCATAGACCCTGCACGCCCCCATAACTGCCCTCGTTGCAACACCGCGATGGCATACTTCGCACAAATGACATGGACCTGCGGAGGGATAGCTCAATACTGGTTAGGGGTGTTTAATGAATTGTCATGAATGGTAGAAATGCCCATCCCACATACTCTCTCAATGGTATTACTGGGATATGTTAAGACCCTCCTCAAGTCCACCCACAGCTTCTGTGCATTAGCGCTGCTGTTAGCAAAGAGAGAAGTAGTGCTGAAATGGGGGAGCAAGTATTCACCAAAGTTAAAGGATTGGCTATTTAGCATGTCCTACTATAATACCAATAGTGACTTGTATGCACAGTTGCAACCTCCGAAGTCAAGATAACTAGACATATGGCAACCATATAAATCCTACCTATTAGTACAAACATCTGTGGACTCTCAGACAGATCAAGCTCCATTAGTGGAAAACCCTACAGTGGGAGGAGAAGGGAATAGCTGAGGCGCAAGGGGGATTTGGAATGGCGCTTGATGTTGTCTTTTTTCTCTATCCAGGACGTTATAAACTGCATATTGTATTAATTGTAATGCATGTATATGAACCAACTAAATGCTGTTTGTTTTTGTGGAAAATAGAAATAAAGATTTTTTTTTAAAAAGGCGGCACTCCCTCAGCATTGCTTTTCGTCTCAGGCTTCTTTTATGTCTTTCCACCAATACCAGTCCTGTCCAAATTGCTCAAGAGGATCATGAGTGAGCAAGCCCAAGTCATTCTTATGGCTCTGACTAGGCTTGGAGAGTCTGGTATCCCGAGCTTCTCCAACTGAGCTTCGATACGCCAATCAGACTGCTCCTTCGGGAGAATTTTCTGTCAAAGCAGCAGTGGAGGGTCCTCCATCCGGACCTGTCTACTGTATGCCTGCTTGTGTGGAGATTGAGCGATGGCAGTTGATAGCATTCAATCTTCCTCCCAAAGTCTGTGATGTGATTTTATCAGCCAGTAGTCCCTATACCCAGTCTGTGTACATCTGCCGGTGGCAGAAATTTGGAATATATTGTACGGCATGGTCTAATCGTCCTCTTTCTGCTTCCCTCTCTCAAGTCCTTCTCTTTATTTTGCCCCTTGCCCAACATGACTCTGCTCTGGGCACTCTCAAAGGATACCTTTCAGCCCTGTTTTCTTCAAGCTGCCAGGTCCACCCTCCTTATTTAAATCCCCTATTGTAAATATGTTTCTTAAGGGACATGTACATATGTTCCCACCTGCCCATTCATCATGCCTCTGTGGGACCTTAATTTGGTACTCACTTTCCTGATGTGCACTCTATTCTAACCACTGCACAACTGCCCCATCCAGCTGCTTAACATCAAAACAGCCTTTTCAGTGGCAATAACTTCTGCCATGAGGTTGATCGAATTGCAGGCTCTGTCATCCAAGCCTCCTTACCTGACTATCTTCCCGATTACGTTGGTGCTTTGCACTAGTGCTTCTTTATTACTGAAAGTGGTAACAACTTCCCACATGCAGCAATCAGTCACATTCACACTTGCGATGTTCCGCGGCACCTCTCTTAAGAGAAGCAGCGACTCCAACGCCTGGATCCAAAAAGAGTGTTGTTGTTCTACCTTGACCGCACTAAAGATTTCCGGGTGGATGGCCAACTCTTCATGGAGTATGTTGGATCAAAGAAAGGTTAGGTGGTGTGGAAGAGGACTATCTGTCCATGGGTCGTCCTCTGCATCAAAATGTGCTGCACTGTGGCCATGAAACAGAGCCCTGAAGGCTTAAGAGCTCATTCCACCAGAACTAAGGCTGCGATCAGAATGTTGCAGAGGGGTGTTCCTGTCCTTGACATTTGTCAGGCAGCTACATGCGCATCACTGCACATGTTCTATGAGCACTATTGCCTGGACAGCCAAGTCTGCAGGAATGCCCTTTTTGGTGCTGTGTCCTGCAGGACATCCTCATGTGAAATAAGTCTGCAGGCCCACCTCCTGGGAGGTATTGCTTGGCTATCTATTCTAAGGTAAGGAATCTGTGGCTAGAAGTCTCTATCAGATGAACAAGTTACTTACCTTCCATAACACCTTATCTGGTAGAGACATGATATAGCTGCAGATTCCTCACCGACACCCCCATCCTTGCCGCAACGCAGACAGGTTTTTAGGGTAAGGGCTGATGCCTTTCAGGGACCTAGTTGTTCTAAAAGATATACAGGTGTCTTACAGTGTTACATTGTGATATACTAGAGTGGTGTTTGATACAGGATTTTGCCTTGAAACCTTACGAGATTGGAGTACATCTTGTGTATGGTATACACATGTATATAACTCTAAAAATGTGTTTTTAATGAACACCACTGTCAAAGAACGAACAGGAGAATAATTATAAGAGGGTTAAGCTTTATTTATCCTTATATGGAGGAGCGGGCAGATTCCAGTTTTATTCGTATGGTAGATCAAGAACCAATGGATAGTGTAATACACACTCATTTAAGGTGGCCGACAACTTGCCTATTTGGTATTTGTTAGCCTGCCTGGGGCGCCACAGGCTCAGACACGTAGTCAGTTGACCATAGACATGACTACATTGCAGGCACACGCTATATATAGAGAAGCCAATATGGTCCCAGGGAGATGAAATCTGGAGTTCTCTCCATGACAAGAAACGATAAGGAAGGACGTGCATACTTTTTACTTTATTTGTATGGCGTCTCATTTTTAATGCATGGGAGACGTGTTTGTGGTTTACTGCTTGCCATGTAATATATTGCTTGGACTCCGACTGCTGATTGCGTGAGGAGGAGTGTTAATACATATTTGTATTTGCCAGAAGCATAGGTACATTATATTGACTTACAGGGTTTTGAGACTGGGTTCTCTTACCTCAGAAGGAGGCAAGGGCATCGGAAGATATAAATATCCAGCCACAGTAGACTGACCAATACGTGATAAAGTACTTGCCGGGTCAGCTGCAGTGACACTGGGAACGTATAGGGTTCATAGTTTTGTCTCCAGGCTCGTGGATAGTATTTTATTATTGCGGTGTCCCCCACTGGCAAAGCAAATGCTAGAGGCGGACATGCCAGGTATTGATTCAATGACTTCGCAATTACTGTAGATAAGCTGATGAATTTTGTGCAATGCAGTGTATTGGAACGTAACATTTGTTCCCACCTATTGGGAATATGGTTTACTCATCACGTCTTGTGAATTCTTTTCTCCTTCTCTAAACGCAGGATTTACTACCACTAATTTCATGTGTTGCAATGCTTTTAAATATTCTACTATTGATGTGGTAGTATCACACGAGTTTTAGGTAAGAGTAATAGAGGTTAGTGGAGAGCGAAGGCTGGGACGGAGAGAGCTCATACTAATGACTCATGGATTATGTATATCAGGGCTTCTTAAACATGTGGTTTGTGTGGGGTTGATCACTTTCTGCTAACATTACTGGACACATGATACGAGGTGAATGATTATCTCGGGAGTATGTTTTTTTTTTTCTTTAAATAGTTTTTTTTGTCTTAATCTTTTTTCTTTTCATGTGGGAGTTATTTTAAATACAGGACAACTCAATGAAGAGTCACACTATTCCTCTATTCAGGCCTCCTAATAATTGGGAGAAGAAATATATGATGTGACATGTTCATAATTCGACACTGAGGTTTAGGATGTCACAGTTTATACTGATATTTGTACGAGTTGATATGTTTTGTTTGTTTGTAGCCCTGAAGAAGTCACTTGTGATTGTAACCATGAGACAAAACATGTGTTGGCTACTTATATGAACACTCGGATGTATCAGAACTTTGGATTCATAGGCTTCTTGAAGAATGAAATAAAGAACATTGCGTACCAAGGATTTCCAGAGAATGCACTATTATTGAGTGATGGGTATTAGGTTTCCTGAGTTTCATTATTCCCCTGTCTGCGATTCTGCAGGATTAAATATCTTGGCACCTCATCTGGCTCTTTAGAACGTTTCACCTTATCAGGAAAAAAAGGGGAAACATTCAGGTGTGATCCCAAATGTCTCCAAACATGTTCCAGAGAGGAAATTAATAAGAGGATGTACCCCTATATCGGTTCTGAAGCTTCTGTTGCTGGGTTTCCTTCCTCATTCTTCTCTCCATCATACATTGAGTCAATACTCATGATATAAACTACTTCTGCTTCCTTTTGGGTAAACGAAAATACCTTGTACTCTTTGACCACCCTGAGTGAAACTGGAAACAGAATCAATGGGCTCCCCTTTTTATTGATTTATTCCTGCATTCTTCTGTCTCCCACCTTCTCTGGTTTGTCAGTCTCGGGACTGGAAACAGGCAAATCCCTCTCCCTCTGTAAAATAGCTTCCCCTCTTTAGATGCTTATTTGAAAATCATTTTCTGTGTCTCCTCATCACTGATTGTCTGAGAATCATGTCACCAATTATTAACCTGTGTTTCGGGGTCCCCCATGGGAAGTGAAAACTTTTATGCAGTTTGGTCAATTTCATCTCCAAATCCAGAGTTACTTACTAATGTAGAAAAGCCTCAAACTCAGGGACAACATTCGTCAAACGGGTTATCCTAGCAATTTTACTATCCAAGATCTACTTCAGTGATCTAGGTGTTCCACCAGTCCTTTCAGGTTGACCGTCACTGGGAGTACATTTTCTTGGAATGTGCTTTCATCTGTTGGTTAAAGACTTCTTTCATCTGCTATCTCTTTTCTGCAGGCAATGCCGTAGATGCTGTGCCTGTCAGTCTTAACTTAGCCCAATTTTATTTTGAGGATTGCCATTCTTTTTTTTTCCCCCATGGCGTCTAGTTTGACATGAATCTTTTCTATTGAGTTAATTAAACATCTTTCTTCTTTAGATAAAGACTTGACAGTTGCCTACTCTCTCTTCAGGCAAGGTCTCAGATTGATGAGTAGTTCTAAGGAAATTATAGACTACTTGAGTGGTCCCCCTTGCCTGTTTCTATGTGCGAATCCGGGTCCCAGCTAGAGAATCTCTCTCTGAGTAACCCATCATGTGTACCTCACTAAAGACTGCTTTTCATAATGGTGCCTTTAGCATTGTGGGTTATGTTGTGTAGGGTGTGTAGGGGTCTACGGTTTCAGTCCCACTCCTTCCACTGTTTGTGTGCTTTGTTTCCTCTGCCTTATAGCTCTCCCTTTTGAGGCACTACTGTGCTCGCTAAGTTAAGGGAAACAGCTCCTGTTGCTGATGCTTGGAGAGCACTACTCTTAACCTCATAAACTCCTGTCACTTCCCCCAGTCTGTTTAAGGCTGCTCTGGAAGTGTCATGGCACATCCATGTTACTTTCTAATTGATCCTGTGTTCTGCAGTTCCACGGATGCTATGCTGGCACTAACAAGCCATCCCATCTTTACTCTGGGGACCACCCAAGCAACAGCATCCACCTCGCTCACCAGTCTGTGCTCTTCAACTGGTAGTTTGGTGCTGCCAGTGTGGTATCCGAGTCTCCGTTGGTTTCTGTAGCTGATAGCAATACAGAAGATCGCTTTGACTTGGGGATTAGAATAACACCAATTTCAGGAGCTGCTTGCAAAGCAGTGGACGGATGCCACCATAACACTTAGCACCAAGACCTTTCCAAGACTTTGTTTTTCAGATGTAAAATCGAGGTTTATAGCTAGTATTCTTTAAATGGTGCAGTTTAGTCTCTGTGTACATCCTGTTCATTCAAGTTGCTTTGAACACACAGGTCTTTCTCAGTCACAGGAAAGGAGTAGTATGGGCATTGAAAGTGGGCTGTGAATCAGCATGTTAGGCATTATAGTCTGAGGCCGATTTCTATATTATTAGGCACCGAATGGCTTACTGGCCTTACTTCCTGCTTTTCCTTGCCTCATTGATGCAGGCCAGAGCGGTCTATCAGTAGCTTACTGAATAACTTCTCCGCTATGCCACAGTGGCTAGGTCTAAGGCTTCCAGTCTTCAGGCCTTACAGAGAGTTCTGCTAGAAGATGTAACTGTTTGCCCTCCACCAAGACAATATGTAGTGCCTGGGGTCATAAAAGGACTCTGCAGCTGGTTACTCGTGTGACTACATGCACCTGATGGTCATCAGGAACTAGCTATTTTGCCTATGGCCTTTCGGGAGACTTTGAGTCAATCTCCCTCTCCAAATGGTAAGTCACCTTCCAGGATGTATTCTCTTAAGTTATCTTGCCACAAAAAGGTCAAAAGGGCCATAGGTACTAGGGGGCACATGCATCAAGCAATTTTGCGATCGCAAACAGTGTGATTCGCAAAAATTGACCATTTGCGATCACAAAATGGCCTTTTGCTATGCATGAAAGTTTTTGGCATCTCCATCCAGAGGTGGTGCAAGGTGTCTTTCAGAAGTGGCGAGAGCCATGGTTAGATCTGTTTGCTTCCACTGAAAAAGCACAATGTGAACAGTTTTGAGTGCTGGAGTTTCCAAGGCAGCACTCCCTCTGTACAATATCTTGCGATTACCTAAATTGCAAATGCAAATAGGGTATCGCAATTTCTCTAATGCACATGCAAGAAGCCTTGCCTAAATGCGAACTGTGCATTCACGAAACGCTAATTAACATCAATTTGAAGTTGAAGTTAACAGAATCACAGGAACAGAGGCCCCCATGGGGAGTAGTCCGGAGGGTTCCTGTGTCATCCTGAACAGATCCAGCATCATTAGCCTGCCTGCATGGGAGTCATCTGAAGGACCATGAAACTCTGGTCTTGACTTTGTTGACCTAGAGGGTTTCACTCAACGCAGAGAAATAGTCTGCCATCAGGGACCAGAATTTGGACTTCAAATGGTACAGAGAAGTGACTGCTTCCTGGAAAAAGAGAAAGACTTCTAGAGGCACATTCATGAAACTTAATTTTTGCTTTTAACAAATAGCAATTTTTAAGAAATTGTTATTTTGTAATCGCAAAATGCAATGCTTCAAAACAGGGTGCAAATAGCGATTCTCTAATTGCGATTCCTTAAGAATCGCAATCTCAATTTGGGAATCGCTGTTTGCTATTGCAAGTCCATTCTTTTCTATGGGCCTCAAGGCCCGTAGGTGGGAATGGTCATGCATTGCCTAAATTGCGATTACCTAATTGGTAATAGCACATTAGGTAGGTAATGCAGTGGCAAGAGTGCCCAGGGGCACCTGGAATGTGCATGGTCTGGGCGATAAGATAAAAAGGGGCTTGGTGCTACAGTATTTGAGGCGAAATGCACCAGCGGTGGCCCTGTTACAGGAGACGCACTTGATGGGTTCAGCGTGTAGGGTCATGGATCGCTGGGGATACAAAATGGTAGTACACTCTGAGTTTTTGTCTGGCTCTAGGGGCGTGAGCATTTTGGTGCGTAAACAATTCCCATTGATCATACATCACACTTGGACGGATGACCAGGGGCGGTTTGCTGCCATAACATGTCAGTGGGAAGGGAGGTGCTTTAATATTGTATTGGTGTACATTCCCCCTGCCCTCCAGGCTGTGACCTTCCCGGCGCTCAGCGCCTTTATACTGGGTCTACCGGAGGGGGAGCTGCTTCTAGGGGCTTATTTTAATACAGTGGTGGATGGCACTAGGGACCGCAACCCCCCCAGGAAAGACGTAACGAGCAGTTCCCACATGGAGGGATTTATAGACGCCCTGGGTCTCACGGATGCATGGAGGTATAGACATCCCACCTCACAGCACTACACTTTCCTGTCAGGGGTGCACCACAGCCTCTCCCGCATAGACTACTTCCTAATTTCCGCTGACATCCTCCCCAATTTGGCGGACACTGAGATTCGTCCCCATGGCATTTCTGACCATTCACCTGTCTCTTTAACCTACACGATACATACTAGGGCGCGGAAGCGCATATACGCCATCTACCCTGGAGATTTATATGTCCCCAAGATACGAAAGGATATTGTTGGGCCACAAGATATTACTTCCAAGAGAATGTGTCCTCGGTGCAATCCCACAGTATTTTGTGGGAATCGTACAAAACAGTGGTAAGGGGGCAGGCTATTGCCTCCATAACAGGCCATAGACGTGCAGTGCAGGGCGAGTTAGATACCTTGGAAGCCGACCTGGCCGAGGCTAATGATCGACATGCTGAAAATCCCTCCCCAGCGACATCACAGGCCTTACGCCTTAAATAATGCGAGCTTAGAGAACACCAACGTGAACTGGTTAGGACGCAGGTGCAAGCTACCCGTCACAAGATATATGAAGTAGGGGATACGGCAGGCAAGCTTTTAGCATGGCTGGACAGGAAGGAAAGAGCGCAGAGAACGATAGCACACCTCCGTACTCCATCAGGTGATATAGTGACCACTCGGCAGGACAAAGTGGATAAACTAGCCGGGTACTTTGAGCAGGTATATACCTCATGCTCACGCATGACGACAGAAGAGGCTCAGACCTACATCAAGGATATCAAAATGCCTACCTTATCGACAGAGGCGGCTCTCACTGGAAGCCGACCTCACGATTGAGGAGCTGCAGGCTGCCATCTACTCCATGCAGTCGGGAAAGGAGGTGGCACCTAATGGATTACCCATCATCTGATCTAGCTGCCCTGCCTCTCTTAAAAATGTTCTCGGACAGTTCGAAGGCAGGGGAGCTACCACGCGATCAACGCATGGCCACCATAGTAACGGTCCGAAGCCTGGTAAACACCCTGACGACTGTTCCTCATACCGACCAATATCAAGTTCAAGTTCATAAGTCTTTATTTCGAATAAAATTCATAAAAGACCACAAAATAAAAATATTTACAAGCTATCAACATTTTTGCATATTCCAAGGAACCCCAAATATAAAAAAAGGTTGCCCGTAGGCGACATACAAAATTTAAAAACACAAGTTAAGAAGAAGAATACAAGTTAATCAAAGCAGGGTTACACGTTCTTTGCACGTATCAGCCACATCCACCCCAGAAATTTAGCAACACAAATCACAGATTTTTCAGTGCGCATGTCGCGTAGTTTCAACAGGGCAGTGCGATTCTCTACACAATTTAAAGTTTTACAAATTGGTTTCAGCCATTTTAGTCGGGGCAACCGATATGCTGGGCACGCAAAAAATATATGGCCAATACTCTCAACCTGATCAGAGCAAAAAGGACACTTAGAGGTAGAAGACTTTGTCCATCTTGCAGTAAAGGAATTGATCGGCAACATTCCCACACGAAACTGAAAGTACAGCTTGCGGTCAAGGGCTTTGCATATCAAATCCCAAAAAGGCTCAAGGGATGGTATAATCTTATGTGATAAGAACAATCCCGTTAGGCTATTTTCTGATGAGAGTGAAACCAAAACAGATTTCTTTGCTGCCCAAAATAGCTCTTTAAACTCCACTTTGGAGGGGAACCTAGCACATTCCGGATGCAACCATAATTCAGAAAGGCCCATGGAGTCCAGAGTCTGTTTGACCTCCCGCAGCCAAGGGATTTTCATGGCACCCCACAATGATCTAATTTCACACAATTCGTGGGCAAAAAGGCTAAGCTCATGAGTAGTCCAGAGTCTTCGCCAGAAGGCGACAAGCCTGTACTGTGCCATCTCATCCAGAGGTCTACAGCCCAAATCCAAAAGCAAGGGTTTTATGAGTGTCGATTGCGGAAGCCCAACTAGACTCCGAAGGAACCTATTCTGTGCTATGGTCAATGCTGTCAAGCTTTTGTAACCCCAAATGTCCGCACCGTACAAAGTGGCTGCGTTAACCTTGGCCTCATAAATTTTTAAAGCTGGTGTAATGCGTTTTGTCAAGGTTTTTTTTTGTTCCTTTAGCAAGCAGCCAGTGAGGCGGACAAATTTTAGAATTAAAACCTCCAGCTGGGGATTCCAGTTAAGTTGATGGTCAAGAGTCACGCCTAAATAGGACATGACTTTGACCTGTTCAATAGGGACACCTTCTAATAAAAATGAACTTGTAATTTGTTTGTTTTTGTTAAAAACCATAAATTTCGTTTTATCAGCGTTAATCTGAAGGTCATTTTCAGAACAAAATTCTGCAAATCTATTTAAAGCTGCCTGGAGGCCACTCCGAGTCCTAGAGAGGAGCAGGGTATCATCAGCGAATATTAACATGGGGTACTTGGCCCCCCCCAGGGTGGGTGCATCAGTTTGAGTTTCATTAAAGAAGGCAACCACCCGATTAATAAATAGGAGGAACAGCGTGGGTGCCAACACACAACCCTGCCGAACCCCGCGTTCGACAGGGAAGTTGGCGGTTACCTGACCCTGCTTCCCCCATCTTACACGGGCAAAATTATCCTCGTGTAGACGCCTAACCAGCTCTAGAAGTTCAAGTGGAAGGCCCATAAGTCTAAGGGCATCCCATAACTTGGCCCTCGGAACCAGGTCGAAAGCCGACCTGAGATCGACAAAGGCGGCATACATGACACCTCCGCCCAAGAGGACCACCTTCCAGTATAACATGGTAAGGCGAAACACCTGGTCTAGGGTGCTAGTACCTGATCTAAACCCTGCTTGCAAGGGGGAGAGTATATTATTCTGCTCCATCCACCCCTGAATTCTAGCTAGGGCCATTCTTGATACCACTTTCTGAATAGTATCTATCAAGCTGATGGGGCGATAATTTTTCGGAGAAGTTCGATCCCCTTTCTTGTGTACCGGAAGTATTTCAGCCCCTTTCCAGGATTGTGGCACCCTAGCTCCCGCGGCAATAGAGTTTGCTAAAATTGTTATATAAGGGACCCATAATTCTATATTTAATTTAAAAAGATCTGCGGGAACAGCATCTATGCCTGGGGCTTTCCCAGACTGGACTAAGTGTAAGGCATGTTCGGTGTCAGAAAAGCAGAAGTTAAGAACATCCCCATAAACTTCTAGTGAGGTCCCCACTACAGACTCAGTAGCTAAATGAACGATGTTAGGGTCTTTAAACTGAGTGGAAAAGAATTCCACCCAATCATCAGAGGAAACATAATTTTCCGGAGTAAGTGAGTCAGAGCCCCGACCCCACCTAACCAACTCCCAAAACTTAATCTGGTTGGATGATTCACAGGCTTTAAGGAGTTCCGTCCAATATGAATCGTCCCATTCCCTTTTGGCTTCCCAAATAACGTGTTTATAGGCCTGTCGGGCTGTCCTGATTTCTGGGGTATTTCTAGATTTAACAGCAGCGATTAGTATACTATGGGCCTCTCGACAATTTTTAGTATACCAACCTTTGGGTTGCTTCACTTTCTGTTTTCTATATGGCCTAGTAAGCAGTTCTTTAATGGCCGCAAAACATGTCTCGTGAAGATCAACAATAGTGGGCTTAGCCCTGTCATCGTCAGGTGAAAATGCAAGCATCTTATCTCTGGTTTCAAGGGCAAGATTTTCTATTTGACTGACAAGCTCCTGATCTACTATGACCCTCGGCCATTGGACTCGTCTTCTATTGTCACTTAGAACCAGATCTGATGTAATGCAGGCTGTTTCAGCCTGGGGGGGTGCTAAGCCCGGGACCTTAAATACAAATAAGAGTGGATCATGATCACTCTCTGGCCTTATTTCAATTGACATGTCCACTACTGTGTCCCAGGAATCGATATTGACCAAAATATAGTCAATACGACTCACACCAAGCCCATTATTGAAAGTTGGGTTGCCCACCTTATCAGATAAGCAACGCCCGTTCACTGCACGGAACCCCCATTCCAAACAGAAACCAAGCCAGTGGAGGGCAGCCTCTGTTCCCTTAACTCCCTTAGTTATAGCCAGCGGGGGAATATTCCAGACAGAGTCATCCTCCAACCCTATATCCTCACCTAGATTCATAATGGGTTCAAATGTGCAGTTCAAGTCACCAGCCACCAAAACGAGCTGGTCACTTTTCTGCTCATTTAGGAAGGCTTCCAAGTCATTAAGGATGGGTTGTTTTTTTCCACCCTGGCAACCCCTGGCATAGATATTAATTAAAAGGATGTCCTTGCAGTTCTCCTTGCGCAATAGCAGACAAAGGAGATCGGGGTTCTTCACCTGGATTTCCTTCACACTAAAACAGAGTGAGTTTTTTACCCAAATAGTTAACCCACCTGAAGGCCTACCCCTAAGACCCTGCAAAGCAGGTATATAAAAGTTTAGAAAACCTACTCTAAACAGGGGATCAACTGACCAGGTTTCCTGGAAAACGATGATATCATGAGTGATAATGAAATCAACCCAATCATCGTTGTCCAGGCGACCCCTTAAACCTGCTATGTTCCAAGATGCCATATTTATTGGGTTAGCTGGATTACTAAAACTGGAGGTCGCAGTGTGTCCCGGAACTCCAGACTCAATCAAAATACGCTCACCATCGATGTCCACTGGAAATAATAATCCCGATGGCATCATGGTGCATTCTATACTAGGTGCTACCCGGGAAGGCAAGCTGAGATCTACTGGATGCTTAAGAGCAACCCCCCCCCCATGTCAGTCAACCTCATCCAAACAGCCAAACATGTTACAGGTAGGCACACCTTGCCATCCAGTGTTCTGTGTGGGCCCACCGTACCCAAAACCTCTAAGCCTGGGCCTTTGAATTGTCATCCAAGACCCACCCATGTCAAATTGCCGTTGAGGGGGATAAAAAAAGGTGAGGGGTCTAACAACGATTGACTGATCACCTTCGTAATGGGGCCATGAGCAAAGGTGCTGTGCAGTATTGGGATCAGCGAATGACACCACTATACAGTCACCAGTAATGTTTTTATAAGTGCGTCCAACCCATGGTACTCTTCGCACCATTAAGACCTGGCTTCTTAGGTGACTAGGTATCTGTTTGTTCTTGTTTAGCCAGTGGATGACCTTATTTTTAAGAGACCAAGGGTCCTCTTTTGTTTGATGGCCAAGAGAAGGAACGCCAGTTAATATGATGACATATGAGCTCGCCTCAGGAGGTAGATCAATATATCCACCACGAAAATTTGGTCTACTAGATTCTAACGATGGACAGTTTTTATTAATCAAGTCGTTAGAACGTTGTACAACAGGTTTTAAGCTAGGTTTTGGACGTGTTGTATTCTGTGATGTGGTAGTGTGAGCCCTCGCCTTTGGTGGAATTGTAGTTTTAGCGGGGCAAGCTTGTTGTGTGGGTTTCGGTGGTATTGGGTCCTGAGGCATAGAACAAAGGCTAAGATTAGAAGAGTTGATGGCACTATCTCCAACAATTGTGTGAGGTTTAGGCACAGGTTTGGGGTTTGTGGTGGGGGGGGGCAGGTGGGTCTGCCACAAGTGGCTGTGGCATCAAGCTCCCATCCTGTATGACCCTAGCTTCCATTTGCTTAAGACTAAAGCTAGCCAATGTAACAATAGTTTTGTCCATTTCTAACAAATGGTTTTCCATACGGGAGAGTCGTAGTTCTAGGGGAGTAAGTAACTTTTTGAGCGTGTCCCAAACTGTTTGTAAAAATTCCTCATCCCTCCTTCTGTCCCCCTCAACCTTACTCAATCTACACTTGTTTGGTACTATGTTATTGTTGACCTGGGAATTTTCCACTAAGGATTCAAACTCTACATCACTTGGGGCAAAACTAATGTCACTACCAAGTGGAGCAGGTACAACTTTATCTTTTGCATCCTCTGTCCCTAGTATACCCAATGGACGTCGATTATTAAAAAACTGGGAACGGGCAATCCTTGCCTTTTTACGAGCAAAGGTAGACCTTGCCAGAATTTTTTTCCGCTGGAGGGCAGCCTTTCTAGCGATAGCAGCTGACCTGGGCATGACAATTTTCCCCGGTGATTTTTTCCCTGCCACAAAAATGGATGGTACAGGCACCTCTGAAGCGGTTGGAATAGAAACCTTAACTTGCTTAAGAGGAGATACGGGTGGCGGGTGATGCATTTCAGCCATTGTAATCAAGGGGCGAGGGCCAGCTGGACGCTCGGGAGTTAGTGCTAAGGCCAGCTTTCCCAGGGACGATTTTTTGGAGGAAGCAATGTCCATAGACAGTTTCCGAGCAGCATCTAATTCCAAGGAAACCCTGTGCTGCATTTTATTTATTTCAGCATCAATGGCCAAGTTAGTCTTTGTGAGGAAATCGTCCAGAGTCCCACTAGGTTTTTTGAGACCCAAGGCAGTTTTGCTCCGACTACCCCGTGAGCACATTATTGACACAACAGAGGACAAGAATACACAGTGAAGTTAACACTAATAACAAAAAAGGTAATATAATGAAACCAAGGGGGGTAGCCCAGCCCAGCCCTCTTAGACCTCGAACGGCCTCAAACGGCCCGCTCTTAGCCCGGTCTTCGCCCCGGGCTGCGTCCCGCGCTGCGGGAGTTAAGTGCTGTGTTATAGGGCCGGGATGGGCAGGGGGCGGGCCAGCAGGGAGAGCGGACCGGATGCTGGTATCCCTGGTCTCGCAGGGACTCCTGGTTGACGGAGTCCCCGCACGCTCGCAGCCCCGCCGAGCCTCTTGCCCTGCCTGCCTTGCTGGTCCTCCTCCTTAGGATGCCGAGATAATGCCCCACGCACTCCTGGGCGAAGCGGCACCCGCGAAGCGGGTGCGGCAAGAAGTGGAGAGAGTCGCCTTGTCCGGTCCGGTCAGGTACGCCTGTGGGTACGCCTGTGAGTACGCCTGTGCGTACGCCTGTGCTGCGCCGGTTCAGAATGGTGTCCCAAAGAAGAAAAGGTGGTGGAAGCCTTAACAAGCTTCAGCTGGGCAGGGGGCGGGCCAGCAGGGAGAGCGGACCGGATGCTGGTATCCCTGGTCTCGCAGGGACTCCTGGTTGACGGAGTCCCCGCACGCTCGCAGCCCCGCCGAGCCTCTTGCCCTGCCTGCCTTGCTGGTCCTCCTCCTTAGGATGCCGAGATAATGCCCCACGCACTCCTGGGCGAAGCGGCACCCGCGAAGCGGGTGCGGCAAGAAGTGGAGAGAGTCGCCTTGTCCGGTCCGGTCAGGTACGCCTGTGGGTACGCCTGTGAGTACGCCTGTGCGTACGCCTGTGCTGCGCCGGTTCAGAATGGTGTCCCAAAGAAGAAAAGGTGGTGGAAGCCTTAACAAGCTTCAGCTGGGCAGGGGGCGGGCCAGCAGGGAGAGCGGACCGGATGCTGGTATCCCTGGTCTCGCAGGGACTCCTGGTTGACGGAGTCCCCGCACGCTCGCAGCCCCGCCGAGCCTCTTGCCCTGCCTGCCTTGCTGGTCCTCCTCCTTAGGATGCCGAGATAATGCCCCACGCACTCCTGGGCGAAGCGGCACCCGCGAAGCGGGTGCGGCAAGAAGTGGAGAGAGTCGCCTTGTCCGGTCCGGTCAGGTACGCCTGTGGGTACGCCTGTGAGTACGCCTGTGCGTACGCCTGTGCTGCGCCGGTTCAGAATGGTGTCCAATATCCTTACTCAATGCCGAAGCGAAGATTCTCGCAAAACTGATTGCAACATGCCTAACCCCGCATCTTGTGACCTTGGTTCACCCGGATCAGTACGGGTTTATGCCCAACAGAAACACAGCACTTAACCTCAGAAGGTTGCAGGCAGTACTCGCACGCATACCATACATTCAAGAACTTGCAGCTATCCTTTCTCCCGATGCTCGGATGGCATTCGACATGGTGGAATGGTCTTACTTATTTGCGGTCCTCCGACATCTGGGCTTCGGCACAAAATTTTGCGCATGGGTTCAGTTGCTGTACTCACACACCCTGGCGCATGTGGTGGCAAATTGGCATATCTCCAGGGACTTCCCAGTCACACGGGGCGCACGCCAGAGCTGTCCACAGTCTCCATTGCTATTTGCCCTGGCGTTGGAGCCATTAGCAGCATGGATTCGATGGGACCCCATGATTCGTGGACTTAAATGGCTGATGACCTGGGAAGACCGCATCTTGTTATATGCAGATGATGTGCTACGATACCTGACTTCCCCAAGGCACTCTATCTTGGTGCCTTTGAACATTTGTGAAATCCTCGGTCGGGTGTCAGGTTATACCATCAAATGGTCAAAATCGATTATGTTTATTCTGCGGGGCCCACCCCCACTTTTCTCAGCGGATTGCCCACTCAAAATCAAGGAAGACTCCTTTAAATATTTGGGCATTTGGGTGACACCCAAGTCGGAGGAGTTTCTCCAGAAAAATCTATTGCCCCCCCCCCCCCCCCCCGGAACGGTTTAGGCGCGATGTGGAGCACTGGCATAACCTGCCGCTGACCTTGCTGGGCAAGGCAGCCCTTTTTAAAATGATGTCACTCCCTCGGTTTTTATATGTTTTAGAGAGCACTCCATTTATTGTGCCACTAAAGTATTTCAAGATGATAGAGGCGGTTGTCTCTGGCTTGCTCTGGGGAAACAAGCCAGCGTGCATAGCGCGGGGAAAGCTGGTAAAAGGCTGGTATGACGGCGGAAAAGCTCTTCCAGATATACAGTTATACTATGGGGCAGCCCAGTTAAAAAATAATCAATCAATGTTTACATACACCTCAGACGGAACCAGCGTTCCAGGCAGATAGACAGGGGCTGGGGGAGGCAGGTATCATGTCTGCACTATACGATAAGGGTAGATCTTCCTCCCTCATTGGACCGACGGCACACACAATCCACATATGGTATGCAGCACAGATATGACTAAAATGCAAGGGTACTATCACCCAAATGACTCCACTCTGGTCGGCACGACAGCTAGGACGGCTTCGAAACAGCAAGGGATTCCAGGCGTGGGACTTGATTGGTATCTCCACAGTGAGGGATCTATGGAAGAGGGGTGAAATGGCTTCATTTGAACAGCTTAGGATCCAATATGAGCTGGCACCCACCGAGAGGTTTCGGTACATGCAAATTAGACACGCACTAAGCTCAGTTCTCTCGCCTGGTACCGACATACCGGAGGCCACCCCCTTAGAGGACAGGCTTCTTACTGAACATATGCCCTAAAAGGCAACCTCATTCACTTATCGTAATCTAATCAATAACATGCCAGACCCGATGATGACACTTAGACACAAATGATCCACTGACTTGGGTGATATCGATGATGCAACCTGGCAGATGGCACTGTCGTCCCCACGGGAAGTGGCCATACCTTCAAGAGTCTGTTTAGTGCAGTTAAAGATACTTCATCGCGTGTACTATACCAGAGTGACCCTCCACACTGTAGGGAAGGCTGCACATCAGTTTTGCTTGCGGGACTGTGGGGAGGAGGGAACCTTTTTTCATACTATCTGGCAATGCCTCCAGATTGCAACTTACTGGGTCAAAGTGATGCGAACACTATCACAGGTGGTGGAGGCATCAATTGTCCCAGAGCCGAGGTATTGTCTCTTGAATTTGTGGGAACCGAATGATCTTTCCCACTCTGCTCAAGACTGGGTTATGCTGGGTGTAATGTTTGCCAAACGTAATGTTGCCAGGAGCTGGGGATCCATAGGGTTGCCGACGCTTAGAGACTGGTGCAAAGATATGGATGAAGCTATGATGGCGGAAAGAGTGGTATACACGCACCGTGGATGCCCCCGGAAATGCGAGAAGGTGTGGGGTGCATGGAACAAATTCAGGAGCTATTTCTGTGACCCGCACATGCAGGAAATGGATGATGTGTCGGAGTGAGGGGAGGGATGGGGAGGCCGGGGCCCGCAATATACCAACAGTTCTAACTAGGCTGTGTCATGTATTAGCGATGTGTGTTATGTCACCGACATTGGTTGCAATCCACAATACTCGGTGTAGATTCCATGTACTTGTAATAAGCCCTGAATTCTTTATCAATAAGAAAAAAAAATTCAAAAAGAAAAGAGTGCCCAGGGGCCCGAGTCCCCCCCCTGAGGCGCCCCTAACAAAGGAATGTGCACATGTAAGTCACACACATGCCCACAGGGCATGTGTGTTGCACATGGCACTTTGAAAATGCAGTTTCTGTGATTTTAGCATCTCTGAGCCTGATGCTTCATCTCAACAAGATCCAACCCAAGTGCAGACAAAAACAGCTAGGGTGCCTTTCGTTTCGTACCCTACTTCGGTACTGCTTTCAAAGTCTATAGCAGTACCGCCCAAAGAGTGAATTCTAGAGCTGGCCAAAGACTCAATAGATGAATGTAGGCTCTATATGATGAAGGGAAAAGTCAAATTCAGCAATGAGCCATATTATGAACTCTACACTAGAGCTCATAGTTTCACCCATTTGGTATTTCGGTTCAGATTCAGGTGCCTTGGTTATGAAGATTAAGGCCAATGACTGAACAGAGGTTGGACTCAAAAGCTGGTCATCTTCTGGCACATTACAGTAGGGATGCCAACATTTAATTGGAGTTGCAAAATGCCAGGCCTCGGTACTTCAACAGAATTGGACATTTCATCCCTGTGGCCCTGGGTCGAATGAGGTCTCATCTTTTACAGTGGGTGTCTGGAAGGCGACGAATGCTTTGTAGTGTAGTGTAGTTCCTATAGTACCCCTGCAGGACCTGCGCTTTGGGACAACATACACTGTGGGATTGGTGGCAGACTGACTGAGCACCCCCACCGCGTATGTTCGCATTAGCTGGCTCACAGTGCCACTAGAATCTCCTTTTTAGGTCTCGCTAGAGCCAGTGCATGCGCTGGTCTGGCGAGACATTTAGAAAGCGGGTTTTTAAAGTGCTACCAAAACACAAACAAGCGCACGCACCTCGCTCCGCCTCTCCATGTTCTGGTGCTAATCTCTTTCGCGCATGCGCACACAACTCCTGTTCGCGCCTGCACGTTTTGTTTACACAGCGGCACTTGTTTTTTTTAGGACTCGTGCTTAAAAGCATTTGCATTACACTTGGACCACACTATATGTTGTGAAGAGTGCATTTGTGAGGACAGAAGGCAGATCTTTTCTTGTGCGTCATTTGGTTGATCATTTTGGGAACTTCCTTATTTTGGTTTTCTTTACTAACAGGAAGCCAGCCGTCGCTCTGAGCGGGCCCCTGTAACCGCCAGGCCTGGCATGTAAACAATGAAACTGTTGTCATTTTATAAGTTGAAAGACAAGGACACCAGTGGAAGTAAGTCCGTTTATTAACCATCCACTCTCCTCACTGGAGAGTGCCCCAACATTCCATAGCAAGCTTCAGGGCAGGGAATACCAACTGGGTAATAGGGGAAGGGGTGGACGGAACGTACCATTTGGGAGATAAAGTTACAACACATCTCCCTTCCATAGGGGTGACACAGAACAAAGAATAGGACCCACGGAGGTGGGACAGTAACTGTGATGTGACACCATTTGAAGGAAAAACAGAACACAGAACATTACTCATGCGCATTTACAATTTTGTCAAAGCTCCACCATTGACCATTCTCAAGTTGTACCACATTCTTAAGCACTGTAGCAATTTTACAGGGCATGTAGTATTTGCTTTGGGTGGCTCCCACTTTGATGTTCTTCCTGGCTTGTACCCTGTCACCTACCTCCCACTGGGAATCATTCACCCCATGTTTAGTATCATACCACCGCTTGTAACTGTCTTGGTGGAGTTGAACCTTTTCTGCCATATTCTCCTGATCCACTACTCTGGGCTCACCCCCACTCAGCCAACTAGGATTCAGCTTGGTGCAGGGTTCTCTCCCACGCAATGCTACAAAGGGTGAAATGCCTGTGACCTTATTAGGGGAGGTGTGGTATGCCCACAGACACCTTCTAAGGGACCCTTCTATATCGTGTCCATTGGTTGCAGCTAACTGGATATGTTCCTTTATGATTCTGTTAGCCCGCTCGACTAAACCATTGGCTTTAGGGCAATATAAAGCTGTGTTCTCATGTTTGATGTCTAAATCCTTGAGGAATGCACGCATCTCTTCCGAGCAAAACTGCACTCCGTTATCTGTCACCAAAGTCACTGGAATGCCTTCTTCAACAAATACACCGTTCAAGAACTCGATAACTGCCCTTGTGGTGACAGTGTGGACAAACTTCTGCTTGATCCAATGGGTTGTGTAATCGATTAAAACCAGCATGAATCTCCTCCTTTCACCTAGTTCCTGCATGGGTCCAATAATGTCCATGGCCAGCTTGCTCCATGGTTTGGTTGGCACTTTTACTGGAGATAATGGTGCCTACTGCACCGCCTTAGATTTGTCACTTTTGGCGCACGCCCCACAATCCTTAACAGCTTGTTCAGTCATGGCATCCATCCTTGGGAACCAGAAACTGGATCTGACTCTGGCTTTGGTAAGGCTATGCCCTAGGTGGCCTTCATGTGCTAAGTCGATGACCTTCTTCCTGAGGCTTTTGGGTGGAACTACTCTATGATTGCGATAGATTCTGCCTTTTATGAAACTTAATTCATTTCTCACTTCCCAATACTCTTTTATGCCAGCTTCAAGTTCACTTTTCTTACTCGGCCATCCTTTTTCCATGTATTCTTTCAGCGCGTTTAACTCCTTGTCCTCTTCCATCTCTTCCTCCCATTCCTTTTCCGTGATAGCAGGCATCTCCGTCATTAGTATAGGGCTGTCCAGGGCTTCTTCTTTTTCCCCCACTTCTGGTAACGGGGATCTTGACAGGAAATCCGCAATTTTATTCTCCTTTCCTGGCACATACTCCACATTGAAGTTATAGTGCTCCAGCCCCTGGATCCATCTGCTGATGCGAGGTGTACAATTCTCTAATCCCTTCACGGAAAAGATGAAGGTGAGGGGTTTATGATCGGTCCGGATGGAGAACCTTAAACCCCACAATAAAAACTTGAAATGTCTAACAGCCCAGAAACAGGCCAAGGCCTCCCTTTCAATTACGGAATAGTTCCGTTCAGGGTTAGTGAGACTCCGGGATGCAAATGCAGTGATCTTCTCCTCTTTTCCATCCTTCTGTATCTGGGTCGCTCCCAGGCCCTTGTCGGAAGCATCTGTGGCCAGGATGGTTTTCCTTGAAGCATCAAATGTACCTAATGCTGGGGAGGGTATTAATTCCTCTTTTAGGGCCAGATGTAGGTGGCCGTTTCAGGCCATTTACCGACCGGTAACGGCCGATTTTGGCCGTTACCGATCGGTAAATGGGTGACAGGTATGTAGGGGGCATTTTTTTACCGATTCGGTAAAATTACCGACTCGGTAATTTTACCAATTCGGTAAATTTACCGAATCTGAGGCACCCAGATGTAGGTGGGACTCTTCTGAGTCCCAGAGGCCTTACCGAATCGGTATTTTACCATCAAATGCAATTTGATGGTAAAATACCGATTCCGGTGTGCATGCACACCTATGCCATGTGACAGGCAGACCTGCCCTTAGGGCATGTATGCCTGCCACATGGCACCCGAGCCTGTTTTGGGGGGCCAGAGGGTGTCAAAGTGACACCCCCTGCACCCTTGTGAAAATCGGTATTTACTGATTCGGTAAATACCGAATCGGTAATGCCCATTCATTCCTATGGGCTTCAAAGCCCATAGGAATGAATGGGCAATACCGATTTTTTCCGATTCATTATTCCAGCACATCTGGAATACCTACATATCCACCCCTCAGATTCTTAATTACCGAATCGGTAAAATTCGGTAATTTTCGGTAATTAAGAATCGGTAAATCTATTTTACCTACATCTGGCCCTAGGTGACTTAACCGCAGCATCATGCTCCTTGTTCCATTGGAAATCCTTGTTTTTCTTCATTAACTCCCTCATGGGTTGACACTTGGCAGCAAACTTGTCCACGTACTTGACATATACAAGTCCCAGAAAGGACATTAGTTCTTCTTTGTTCTTGGGGCTGGGTGCCTTAAGGCTTACCTGTTTACCAAGGCTTTTGACTAAATATTTTTTAGCTTCCCTTGCTCCCTAGGCCCATATCTTTTCAGTTTTAGCGCCAAGAAACCGCTGGTGTATGTGCGCTGTACAAGTATTTTTAAACTCAAACTCAAACTCATTCCTTCACAGCTTGGATTAAGCTGCCCTTCGGTCTGAACCCTTCTTCTGTAATCTTGTGGCCTAAATACTCAACTTCCTTCACTTTTATTTTGCATTTTTCTTTCTTCACAGTCAGAGCAGCCTCCATGAGTCTACTGAACACCTGTCTCACGACCCCATCATGTTCTTCCTCCGTTTGTCCGTAGACCAGGGTGTCGTCCTGGAAACACATGGTGTGTCCCACTCCTTCCAATATCTTCTGCATTGCTTTCTGGAATATGGCAGCGGCAGACGCCAGGCCAAAAGGCATCCGTTTGAACATGTAAGCTCCGAATGGGGTGATGAACGCCGTGAGGGGTCTCGATTCTGGATGGAGTTCAATTTGGTGATATGCCATGGACAGGTCAATCACGCTGAAGTATTTAGCCGGGCCCATGGTGCTCAGCATTTCGTTGGTTATGGGCAAGGGATGTCTTTCCACCCATATATTGTCGTTGAGACTGCGCAAGTCCACACAAAGACGAATTCCTTCCCCGCTGGCTTTGGCTGCGATAACAATCAGAGCCAACCACTCTGAGCAGGTTATAGGTTGAATTATATCTAACTCACAAAGCTTGCGCAATTCCTCTTCTAGGGGTATTTTCAACTTGTGTGGCACTGGACGTAGTTTATGTACGACGGGTCTGGCATTATATTTCAACTTGATCCTGTGTTGGAACTTGTGTAAACAGCCAAGCTCATCTTTGAATAGTTGCCCAAACTCCTCGCAAATGTTATCACTTCTCCGGGACCTGTCTGTGAGCAAAACTTGTTCAGTACTATTAGGATCTAAGATGATACCCAGCTCTTTTTGGTGAACCCATCCTAGTAAATTAGATCCTGATTCCACTACATACACTGTTCCATACGTTTCCCTGTCCTTAAAGCGTAGTTGTACATTTTTCATGCTTACCAATGGTATTTTTCCCTTGTTATACCCTGTGGGAGAAATGTCAGGCATTTTCAACTGTTTCACATTACAATTTTCCATGGACACAAAATCATCTTTGTTCAGTAAGGTGTATGGAGAGCATGAGTCTGCGTACATTTCTACACATTGGTCATCGAGGAAGACATCACATTTGGGGTAAATCGAGTTTACAGTACTATCTATGTCTTTTACTTGCAAAATTATCTTCCCGCTTCTTTGTTCTATACACTTAATTTCTCTGGCTGCACTCTTCTCCATATTCCTACCTTCATTTCTAGTGTGCTGTTCACCATCTCTACAAACTCTCGCGAAATGCCCTCTCCTATTACTTTTTTTACACGTGACAAACCTGGCAGGGTACTGGTAAAAAGTTGCAAAATGGTTATTGCTGCCACATCTGTAGCATTTAGGACCCTTCTCCTTAGGTTCTCCTCTTACACTCTAATTTTCTTTGGACCTAATCTTACACACCTCATACAGTCCTCTTCATCTTTTACAGAAGCTACTTCCTCCCCATTTGTTTTCATTTCCTTAATGCATCTTGCCGTATGTTCTACTGACTTGGCTATTTCAATAGCTTCTCTTAACCCTGGATTTTTTTGCTAGCAACTTCTCCTGGATGCGTGGGTTATTGGTGCATCTTACAAGTTGGTCCCTTATGAGGGAATCAGTTAAGCTACCAAACTCACATAGCTGTGTCAGGCCCCACAATGCAGCAATGAAATTTTGCACAGACTCTTGCTTACCTTGACATCTTTTGAAAAACTTATGGCGTTCTAACACTACATTTATCCTGTCCCCAAAATGTTTCTCTAACTTCCCCATAGTTTGCTCATACTCGTCAACACCCGTTTCATCCTCTCCCTCCTGTTCTAACATGGGTAGAGACTCATAGACCTTGCGCTCTTGCCTACCCAAATTGTGTAACAATGTGTTTTTTCCTTTCTGCCTTGTATTTTTCGCCTCCAACTGCTATTAAATATGATTCAAATAGTTTCACCCACTCCTTCCAACTGATTTCCGGTTCCCCTATCTCATTTAAGAAGGGTGGGGGTTGGCTCATGCTTGCTGCTGCCATGGTTACACAAAACTAACTATGAGAATGGACAATTTTCCAAGGTATACACCACTACCACAGGCTATGGACTTACAAGGAGTGAACACCCGCGTGAGTATCACTTCCCCTACAAGTTGTACATATGGAGTCCAGTGCAATTGCTAATAGGTCGCAGGTCCAGTTAATGGTGGAGGAAAGTTCCACACTGCCCGTAGGACAATCAAACTCACCTCCCCGACCTGGAGCTTATGTCCATAAAACCCCTAAAATCCTCTGCCCACCTTAGCTGGAGTGAGGGGATGCACTTTGCAGCAGGCACCACAAACTCAGTCACAGGAAGGGGTTAATTTTCTAGTCAAGACGTATGGCCCTTAGCTGCTGGGGCGCTGGGTGCGTCCTGGATATCCGGCTTAGTCAGGAGGATCTAGGACGTCCTGACAGGAAATCCGATCTTCCAGCACAGACTCCGGAGTACGCTGATCCACGGGGGAATCGGCTCACACAACTCCTCTCGAGCTGCTCGATCGCTCAGGACCCAGTCACTCACTCTTCAGGTTCGGCGGCGACGCCTGAGCTCACCAGCGCCGGACACGCTCGCCCTGATGGTCGCTGGCACACATAGGTAATTGGACACAGGACGGCTCCTCACCACTAATGCCTAGGCTCAGCAGTCGCACTCAACACCGCACACTCTCCCCGTTTGGAGGCTACGATCTTCAAAAACTCAGGTGAGAGTTCTTATTTGAGGGTAATTTGACACGAATACGAGGAGCATATGAGATGTGGTATACGCTGAACTCTCCTTCGCTGCGTGGGCAGAAATTCACACGGTCCCGTTGTACCCTCAAGCGAGGCTAGCCCGGTACCTCACACAGCCACAGTCAATAATATTTTCGATGTCCTATGAAGCGGGTATGACTTAATAGGCTCTCACGCTCCTGACTATAATACTGCTGCAGTCCTTCCAATCCTCTTCTTTACGATTCTTAAATAGTCCCTTTTTCAGACAGGCAGCAGTACCACAAGAGGCTGTACCTTATACTTAAGGTTCTTCTATTCTTAGATTTCTTCCCACACAAGTTGCTTCCTTATCTTGTGTGCGTGTGGAGAGAGCAGTCAAAGGGGAGATGGTTAACTACTGCCCCCTGCGCAGTTCCGTCGCCAGTGTTGTAATTTTATAAGTTGAAAGACAAGGACACCAGTGGAAGTAAGTCCATTTATTAACCATCCACTCTCCTCACTGGAGAGTGCCCCAACATTCCATAGCAAGCTTCAGGGCAGGGAATACCAACTGGGTAATAGGGGAAGGGGTGGACGGAACATACCATTTGGGAGATAAAGTTACAACAGAAAACCTCAGCCTGAACTTGAATGTTTACCCTGGGACAAAGCGCTCTCTGCAACATATGTTCAGAGAAGGCACCACATGTCGTTTAGAAAAAGAATGTCACGGGAAGCAGCAGCAACCGGTTCTGTATATAAGCTAAGGATGTCTTTGCCTTCTCTTTTAATGATGTCACGTGCCATCATGGAGAGGAAATCAAACAGGCTGCTTCACTGGCGTGTGAGCGCGACCCGCAAGCCTGCTCTGCAGCTTTTTCACCTCCGCTGCTTTTCTATGTATACAGAGAGCCTTCGTGCCAGATAGAACTGACCTGCAAGTAATCCGATCGGACATCCTTCTTGTATGTGAAAGATTGTAAGTTCAAACATTTGATTTAATTGGAATAGAAGTACAATAATACAAACATCATACAAGAATAAAATAATAACTAAATGGGGGGAGCCGGGGGGGGGGGAGACGCTTCAGAGGGGCCCCTTGTCCCCCAATGCCAATGAATATTTGTGAGACGTGGAAGATTCAGGGCCGCTCTTCAAATTCTGCAGGGGTCCCCATCACTTTACGTCACTGAGCCCCGCCCCCACTGGGTCTGATATGAGCACTTACATGCCTCCCTGAAATGCCAAACTCCCTAATAGTAAAAGTGCAAAGCGGACCCACTCCTTTCCATTAGTATTAACTGTGTATGAATTGTCTCTGAATTTTCAGAATTTAGATGTTTAGAGTCAGTTCATAAAAACATGTAAGAGTGTGGAAAATAGTACTACAGTACTCCTAATGTTTCTAACTGGCCGGTAATTAGGCGAAAGTCCCACCTCGGCTGTTTAAGTATGAATCATTGCATCACATACTGGGCCCAATTCACAAAGATTTTGCTGCGAGTACGAGAGATGTGCACTTGTACTATTGAGATTTCCAGGAGTAAGTCAGAAGCAGTCCTGTCTTACTCTTGAAGTTCAGTAGTGAGCGAGGAGGGCCGCATGGGAAAGTCGCAGCCAAATGTTTGTAAATCGGGCCAGTGTCCACGGTTTGATACCGAACACACGAATTGCAACAAATCCACTTTGAAACATTTTGGAGATGACTCAGGCAGGGATACAAGCCAATGTGGGTTGTGTGGGAAAATTATGCCAGTAGAGGTATCCCTTATGACATTTTCTGATGCACTCCTTGGTCCTATTATCACTCTACTGGGGTACTTTAACAGCTGAGGAGCCTGGGTCAGCAGATGTCACGGGCCAGATTCACAAATATTATAATCTGACTTTCTCTTTAAGTACTTTCAGCAAAGACTGCTTGACATACTCCTGGAATTCTGTAATAAGCCACGAGTTCTAGAAGTCAAAGTCACACACACTTATGCCTAAATCTTTGTAAATCGAGCCCTACTCGGTTATTTCACTGGGAAGCTTTTATGTTTTATCATTTGGAGTTCTAAGTTTGAATTTGCACCACTGGCAAGGTATGCCTATAGAGTGCAGGGATAACATTGCAATGGTATGGCTTTGATTGTATAGAATTGGAGTTAAATGCCTGAGGGCAAATTGGGGTTAAATTTGATGCACACGTTGAATACGAGTGTATGTTAAATCAGCTGGTATTAGAACAAGCATTGGCATAGCTAATAGGTCTCAACTTTGGGACCTTATAAGTGTTTAACCATGGAACAGTTGATGTTGTTGCAACAAGGATATTGTGCTGGATAACTAAACACTTAGAAGGTCCCAAAGGCAAGACCTATTGTCTAAGCCAATGTTTGTTATCAGAGAGATTAGTTTTTGGCAACCTCAGAACACAACAACCCTGATTCCTCAGACTCATGGAAATAATGTGCTACTTTTCGCCCAGTCACTCGTGCTTGCTTATTTGGTCTCAGGGAGTTACACAGAAGAAACAGTCGAGCATGTTTACAATAAGAATTCATTGCACAGTTGTTCTTCTAGCGTAAAATATATGTGCTGCGATAACTGTTAAACAGTAGCAGAGATATATGGTCAGCAGTACAGTGAATAAAAAGGAATAGTACATATCTACCATTTTGCAATAGTCATGCACATATACATGAATATAAAATTCATTTATAAAAATAAAGCGCACACTCCTACAATGCCTGTTTAGATGTACCTAAGTGTACTTAGCATGTGAGTAGGTGACTGTCTCTTTACTCACGATGTGAGGATGGATGCGGCTTCAGTAGTATGTTGACCTTTTGGGCTGTGGAACTTCGTTGAAGATAGTGTCCATTAATAAGCATACTAAAAGTTAGTGCCAAGCCAGAAAAGAAAAAACAATATCCCAGATATTACCCAGAGTTCAATCCAATACAATACCAGGTATGTCTTTTTTTAGAAAGTGAAGAAAGTTCTTGATTTGTTGCTTGAATGGTGTTTTGGCTGGTGTTGTTTCCGGCTCGCTTGGATCCAGAGAAAACGTATCAAAGTTCATGAAATAGCTAGAAGCAGTTCAATCAATTGCAGGAATTGCATCCGGATTAGTTGAAATGTTATTTTGCGCTTGACGAGGCATGTTGATGTAGACTTCTGTATCTGATAGAGACTACTAGCCGCAGATTTCTTCACGTAGAATTATCCCCAAGCGTGAGACTGGATCCGGAAAACTTTTTGCCACAGCATCCCTGCGCGCCGGGGGTGGGACGACATCACGCGCCTCCGCCCAGGCGTCGTCCGTGCACGTGACTTTAGCGAGGTCACATAAGACCCGCCCCAGTGCGCTTTTTCCTTTTCCGCGTGCAACGCGGATCCGGTCCTTGCTACGGGCCTTCTTCAGTCCCCTTTTTTTCTCCATTTCTTTTGGTGGAGCAGTGTGCAAATGCCTTCGGGCTTCAAAATTTTTACTTTTTGTGGGCGTCTTGTTTTGGCGATCGACCAGCACCTCATTTGTATGTGTTGTTTGGGGGAGGATCACGGCACCACTGACTACGAGGCCTGTCAACAGTTGAACTCGAAGTCACGGTGGGAGCGCCGCATGAAACTACTCTCGGCACGTCTATCCAGGTCGACGTCCTCCCCTCGGTCTGCTTCGGCAGACGGCTTCAGGTTCGGCTGTGGTCGTCGCCCTCGCCCTTCTCTGATGTAGCATCGCTCCCCGGTGGGTAAGTGTCGAGGTTTGTCCCCGGGGGCTGGTTTCCATCCTGCTGGTGACGTGGACTCTCCGCGGGTGATGTGGCCTGCGTGTCGTCCTATCCACCATTTCCCGGTGTTGGGGCTTCGAGAGTCCAAATGGAGACATATGCGGTGGCTTTGCAGGCCCCGCTAGCATCTCCCCCTCCTTCCACTTCAGGGGCACCGGCGGACCCCATGCCTTGCGCAGGGCCCTCCGCGGCGCCTCTGGTGGCTCCGGCACCGGCGCCGACTGGTTCAGATCCAGGCCTGGAGGGTGTGGTGCTGTTGGGGTGCGGCTCCTCTGGGGGCACCTCCTTCAGGCCACGGCGTCTCTGCCTCGCCGCAAACTCCTGCTGGAGTCCATATGGTGTTGTGGGATGTCGCCGGTGCTCCGGTTGCATCCTCGAGCTCCTCTGGGTCCTTTGACAAGGTGGTCCTGTCTAAGGCCGAGGTGACGCCGCTACGGCGCTGGCAGCAGCTGGACCGTACGGAGGCACAGAGGTTGGTGAACCCTCATCGTCCTGCTTCGGGTCGAGGCCGGGTGAGGACCCCTCGTCCCTCTCCGGGCCCCTCTCGTTCCTCCCCACAGGTGGCTGACGCGACGGGGGGCAAGTCGGAGGTTGAATCGTCCCTGGCACCGCCTCATGGGTTGGCGAGCAATCTATGCCTCATTCTGGGCCGCGGCTGGCGGAGGTCTTTGTGTCACCCCCCAGGCCTGTCCCGTTCCCCCACGCGGGTGGCTAAATCAGTAGAGATCAGGTCGGCGCCGCTAAGGTGTCGCCACAGGGCCGCTTCAACTCCAGCCCCACACCGGAACAGGGTGCGGGTGACTTGGAGGAACCTTGTCCGACGAAGCCGGATGGAGCCGACAATCTGCCTCAGGCAGCGGACTCTACGGCTCCGCGTAGGGGGTCGTACCACGGATTCATCTTTGGACGCTCCTTCTTCTCCGGAGGCAGGCTCTATATTGGTGTCCTCCTCCCCAGAGACTGGTCGCCGTGTGGTGTCTTTTTCACCGGCGTCGAAGGGCGGCTTCCCGCCCTTCATGAGGCAGAGGTGTTCGTCGGAAGAGCGGCAGGTCCCTCATTCTTTAAGTCCTTCTGACTTCCAGGTCTGACCCTTGCCCGTCCCGCTTGGTCTCTGGGATGGCTGCCTTAGTTTGCAGCCGTCGCCCACGGAGGAGCCGCTTTCCTCGCCACGGTGCCCCACAGAAGCGGGTGCCGCCTTCGCTCATGCGGTGTCCACGGCTGTGGGCATCCTGCACATGGGTGACCTGGTGGCTCGCTTTCTGGCGGACCATCTATTGGAGGTCCTCCACCAGGGATCTGGTGGGAGAGAAATCTCACTTCCCTTTGAAGGTTCCCTCCTTTCTTCCTCAACGGGGGCTTGGAGGTGTCCTGCCTCAGGGGACCCGGTGCCTCAACATCTTCTGCACCGGCATCTCCCGGCGCCGCGTGACCCATCGTGCCTTTACCTCCATCCCTCTGCCTCCAGTCCTCTTTTCCCTCCCTGCCTCCGCTGCTGACTCCGCCATCCCGAGAGGCCCGCTAGTTGAATTCTTGGGGGCGCAACAAGTTTGCCTCGACCAGCGCTGCCCTGCGGGCCCTGAACACCTTGTGTGTGCTGGCTCGGGCCTCCTCCTGCTTGTTGAACTCGGCTGAGACTCTGGGATCCGCAGCGTCCCAGGAGGATGGTCAAGTGGACTTGAGGCATCATGCCTTGGATGGCCGGGAACTTGCGGAGTTCATTTTCCGCTCCGCTCTGGACATCTCAGAGGTGCTGGGCCAGGCAATGGCTTCCTCGGTCGCTCTCCATCGCCATTCTTGGCTTTGGGATGGAGTATTCCCTGAGAATATTAGGGAGCGACTCATTGACCTTCCGTTTGATGGCAGCCTGTTGTTCCATGCCCTGGCCGACTCCGCCATCCAGAGGCTCATGGCAGGGCTCCGTCCTCCTCCGCCTTATCTTCATCCTCCTCTGTCCCCTCCTCAATGACTCCTGAGTCGGGTTGATTCTCTTCCGGGGGATCCCCCTCAATAGTCATAAGCACTAGAATATTCCTGCCCATGCGCGGGACCCCGGAAACACAATATTGTATGTGAAAACATATATGTATCTCCATATATATATATATATATATATATATATATATATATATAGACTTGCTGGGTGTTCATTTCTTGAAATTAAATAAAGCACTGAATTTTTGCACCAGAACGGGCTCTGCTTTTTCGTCCTTTGTTACCTTACCAAGACGAGTTGGGGACGCCTTGGCGTCGGACGAAGAAATTGGTATATATATATATATATATATATATATATATATATATATATAATACAAAACGTAAATGCAGCCTTCTATACACTATAGCTGAATAATGCTATAAGGACTCCCCTGTATATAATAAACAATACATTAAAAA
Organism: Lissotriton helveticus; assembly: GCF_964261635.1. Classification (NCBI taxonomy): domain Eukaryota; kingdom Metazoa; phylum Chordata; class Amphibia; order Caudata; family Salamandridae; genus Lissotriton; species Lissotriton helveticus. The sequence continues at coordinate 2,111,224,443 of NC_136061.1, forward strand.
CAGGGAAAAACAGCAAAGCAGGTTCGAAAACTGTTTTAATGCTTAGCAGTTAGCCCAATCCCTCAGATAGGCCTGAAAGCATTGACAGCTCACAGGCTGCATTGTAGAAAACATAGCATAGAAAAGCTGAAAAGCTAACCCTTAGCAACATAGAAATATACTGGCACTCAGGGGTGACATTTAGGTCAGTTGTTCTTTCCGGCTCCTTCTGTCAGGACCCTGGTTACACAGCTCTACCTCTTTCTGATTTTTTTGTCAGAAATAATCTCCAGTTGTTTGGAAAATCTCTTCTTACTTCGACGTCTAACTACTTGAGAAGTAAAGTACTATCTTTTTTTGACATTTTTTCCACTCCAAAATACCATCTCTTTTTGACCCCTGCCCTTCTTGTGCAAAAAAGGATGCCAGGTCAGACTCTCATGCAGTCTGTATACTTTGTCTTCCTAGGAATCCAAAATCCAATCCAATCCAAAAGAATCTTGAAAGACAGAGAAAGAATCCGTCTTTATGGACTGGCTGAAAAGGATAGAACATCTTTCAGAGGTATGTCACTGGTGACAAAAGGTTTTAAGAGGGCCAGATCCTCAAGAAGCAAGATTACTCACTCTTTTTCTTCAGCATCGGGCTCAGCGCTGAAGAAACTTCCACCGGTAGGACATACGTCCAAGAGAAGACCATCGACGGCGAAAGAATACCGACATTCAGGTGCGTCACTTCATTCGGCGTCTAAGAATCGTGATCCTCCGCCGTCGTCAACCCAGAGATGATCGACGTCAAGAGTTTCAAGTCCTCCGCCATCGTCAACCCAGCGACGATCAGCGTAGAGGAGCTGGAGTCCTCCGCCATATTCAACCCGGCGACAATTGGTGTCGAGGAGCAGGAGTCCTCTGCCGTCGTCAACCTGGCGACTATCGGCGTCGAGGAGCAGGAATCCTCTGCCGTCGTTAACCCGGCGATGATCGGCGTCGAGGAACAGAAGCCCTCCGCCTTTATCACGGCGACGATCGGCGTCGAAGGCCAGAAACCCTCCACAGTCGTCAACCCAGCGATGATCGGCGTCTAGGGTCAGGAGTCCTCCACCGTCGTCAACCTGGCTCAATCGGCATCGAGGAACAGAAGCCCTCTGCTGTCGTCATCCCAGCGACGTTCGGCGTCGAGGATCAAACGCCCTCTGCCGTTGTCAGCGCCACAACGATCGGCATCGGGGTACTACGACGTCGTCAGCAAGACACTCGACGTCGTGGAATAGAGAACCATTATCGAGACCAGATCTAATACCTGGGAAATTGACGTCGAGAAGGAGATCACATTCATTGTTGAGGGAGGCTCCGTCGGAGCAGGGCATACGCTCGACGTTGAGACCCGCATCAGAGAGGTCTGGAGGAGACTCTGTAGTTTTGGTGACGGAGTCAGCATCATGGCACTCGTCCTATCACTCCTCGAGGCGTCCTTCACCAGAGCATTCACCATCTATATCTCCTGAGCGACATTCAGATAGGTTGCAACAAAGGTCTTCTTCACCACACAGGGGTGCTTCCCCTTCTGTTCAATTGTCTCCGAGATGGCTGCTTCCACTCCATCACTGGAGTAAAAACCCTACCGGAGCATCAAGGCGAGAGGAGGAATACACCAGTCCGCTCCACAGGTCGCCTCTTCAAAGATTGGTGCACGATGTGGATAGATCTCCACCAGCTAGACGTAGGGACCGTGCAGGCAGGTCACGGGAGCGCAGACCTTCTGGTTCTCGTCACAAGAGGAGAAGGTCCCCGACATGGTCTTCCTCCTCCACTCGTTCCTCTAAGAGGGACTATTCACCCACTCTATTGGATAGCCCTCAATCAAGAGTATCGACGACATAAATACTTACGATGATGTGCTTCAAAGGGGAGCGCTGAAACTGAGCATCGAGATGTCGACTCCTCAGGTCGCTACAACGGTTATTTTTGAGACACTACATCAGAGATCAGCGTCTCGACCATCTCTGGTTCCTTGTCTTCTGGAACCGATGATGGCCATTTTTCTAACTCCATCTTCAATGAAGGCTGCACCAGCTAGAATCCAGAAGAAATATAAGCCCGCAGAGAAATCCCTGTTTTCTTGAAATCAGATCCGCCTGCGGACTCTGTGATCATTGTGGCGGCAAGAAAAATGCATGCAGTAACTGCATCTTCGTCAGTCCCCCCGGAAAAGGAAAGTAGGGGGACGGAAGGTTTGCAGGTCTGCAGCATCGTCTCTGAAAGTGTCTAGCGCAGCAGCCTTATTAGGCCGCTATGACAGGGCCTTAAGGGACTCCTTGGAACATTTCAAGGAAAAGCTTCCAAAAGAAGACCAAAGAGACTTCGAGGAGGTTATCAAAGAGGGATCCCTCGTAGCCAACCAAGTGATTAGCACGGCAGCGGATGGTGCTACGCTGTCAGCACATTCTTATGGGATTTGCGCTAGGAGGTCGGCTTGGTTGAGACTAACGGCTCCTAAACCAGATGCACAACAGAGGATCCTTAATCTAACCTTCTCTGGCTCCTCCCTCCCTGTTTGGCTCCCACACTGATGAGGAGATGGCGAGGATTAAAGCCGAGTCAGACACTCTCAAGGCTGTGGGATTGGAAAACAAAAAGAGTTCAAGTGAAGATAGACCCAACCAGCGCAAGGGCTACCGACAGAGGGTTCAAACCCCTCAATGGTCCCAAAACAAGAACAAAGGCAAGTCGCAGTTCCAAGGCCGAAAGTCAAACAGAGGTAGATGAGGTAATCAACAACAATCCTCCAACACGGCAAGATCAGCAGGGAAGCAATGAACACCAGCTTCCTCTGGCACCGTTGCCCACTCCAGTAGGAGGAAGTGTTTCACATCATCGGAGAGAGTGGTGCAACATAACAAAAGATCGGTGGGTGCTTGGTATACTGTGCAATGGATACGCACTACGTTTTCGTGTGCCTCCAAAGGACATTTCTCCAAAAAGATCTCGCCCTCACCAGCTAAAGTTGCTTTGTCAGGAAGTGGTGATCCTTCTGCGAAAAAAGGCCGTAGAAGAGGTATCTCCTGCACAGCAAGGGAAGGGAGTATATTCCAGGTACTTCATTGTGCCAAAAAGAGATCAAGAGCACAAATTCAGACCTAACCTGGACCTTCGATCCCTGAAGAAAGTCATCTTGGAGGAGAGGTTTCGCATGTTGGCGCTTAATCAAATATGTCCACATCTACAAGAAGGAGATTGGATGTGTTCGATGGATCTCCAAGATGCATATTTCCACATACCAAAAGTTCCACGTCATCGCAAGTACCTACAATTCGTGGTTGGCAGCAAGCATTACCAGTTCAAGGTCTTGCCCTTCGGATTGAAATCTGCCCCACGAGTCTTTACCAAGTGCATGGCAGTGGTGGCGGGAGCTCTGCACCGAAAGAATCTGTTTGTTTACCCTTACTTAGACGATTCGCTATTGAAAGGACCATCTCCTTGAAAAGTAAGGAACGACTTTCAAGTTTGTTTAAATCTGCTCCACCGGTTGGGCCTTAATGTGAACATGGAAAAATCGGTTCATCAACCTACTCAGACGATCCATTATTTGGGCTCCACTCTGGATTCAAACATAGGAAGAGCGTTTCATTCTGAGGAGGGACTTTTTTCAATGCAGCAGAAATGCAATGCTCTTCTCCAGGCAGCTCAGCCAACGGTCCGGCAAGTGGCATCTCTACTAGGGTCGATGGCTTCTTGCATCTTTCTCATTCCCAACGCCAAGCTGAGGATGAGACCTTTGCAACAGGATCTAGAGGACAAGTGGGATCAAGCATCAGGTCACTGGGAAGACCGGATTGTGCTCTCCCAAGCAGCAAAGTCGTCCATTCTATGGTGGACCCGATCGAAGATCGTCTTGGTGGGAGTCCCCTTCCATCAACCAGTTCTGGCGCAGTCCTTGATCACGGATGCATCTCTGCAAGGATGGGGGGCACATATGGATTGCCTGCAGACGCAGGGCCGGTGGTCCAGCAAGGAGCAGTCCTATCATATAAACATGTTAGTGCTGCGAGCCGTCCATCTAGCTCTAAAAGCTTTCCAGCCTTCGATCAAATCCAACTCGATTCTGATTCAAACAGACAACACGAACACCATGTATTATCTCAACAAACAGGGTGGTACACGCTCTCGCCCACTCTCCATGGAAGCTCAAGATATTTGGCACTGGCTTCTAGCCCAAGGCCTCTCCATCACGGCGGTGCACCTTCCAGGGGAGCAAAACGTGCGAGCACACGCACTTAGTCGGCACTTCGAAGATCAGCCAGACTGGGTGCTAAACGACGAGGTGGTGGCGGACATTTTCCATCAGTGGGGTTGACCTTCAATGGATTTGTTTGCAGAGGACCAAAACAACAAATACCACGCCTTCACGTCCAGGTTCTACCGTCCAGGGAGGAGGGTGAATACACTTTTGATGGATTGATCCGGAACATTTGCATACGCCTTTCCTCCCCTACCTCTAATCCCGAAGGTGGTGTCCAAGCTCATCCGATCCAACATGACGATGATCTTGATAGCTCCAGACTGGCCTCGTCAGTGGTGGTACCCAGACCTATTACAGATGTTGGTACTCCCCCACAAGAGGCTGCCTTACAGATCGGACCTTCTGACCAAGATGGGCGGGAAGATTCTCCATCCCAGCCTTCCCTCACTGAACTTGGCAGCATGGCTCCTGAGGTCCTGCAATATGGACACTTGATTCTACCGCAGGACTGTATGCACATCTCGAAGGAGGCAAAGAGACCATCCACAAGGGCGTTGTACACTTTTAAGTGGAAGAGATTTTACTTGTGATGTGCACGTAATCATTTTAATCCTACAACGGGGCAGGATGAGGTAATTCTTCCTTACCTCCTTTACTTAGCCAAGACATGTTTGAAGTATTCATCAATCAGGGTGCACTTGGTGGCCATTACGGCCTACAGAAGGTCACCCAACCAGCCTTCCTTTTTTCAACTGCAAGTAGTCAAGGATTTCCTACAAGGTTTGAAGACGGTGTATCCCCCTGTTCGGTCTCCTTCTCCTCCTTGGGAGTTAAATCTAGTCCTTTCCAGATTGATGGGTCCTTCCTTTGAACCAATTCATAAGGCCACGCTGCAGCACTTGACATGGAAGACCGCTTTCCTAGTGGCAATAACATCAGCGCGCAGAGTAAGTGAGATACAAGCGCTATGTGCCAAAGAACCATATACTGTGTTTCACCACAACAGGGTGGTGTTAAGGACTCATCCTTCTTTTTTGCCAAAGGTTGTGTCTGATTTTCATGTTAACCAAACAATCTCTCTACCTTCCTTCTTTCCCAATCCTACTACTCCTGTGAAGAGGTCACTCCACTCCTTAGACCTTAAGAGAGTGTTCAAGTTCTATTTGGAGGAAACGAAGGCCATAAGGAAATCAGACCAATTGTTTTTAAATTATGGTGCCATGAGGACAGGCTTTCCAGCTTCGAAACGGTCCATTTTAAGATGGATAGTGTCCTGTATTAGATTGGCTTACCAGTTGGCAAACAAAACCCTATTGTTGTCTCCTAAAGCACATTCCACTAGGGGGAAAGCGGCTACAGTAGCTTTCTTGAATGACGTTCCAATGGCAGAGATTTGCAAGGCAGCAACCTGGAGATCGGTACACACTTTCACAAGGCATTACTGTCTCGAATCGGACCCAATAGGCCAAGCCTCCTTGAGGAATCTGTTCAGATAATAAGATATCTGTGTTTTCAAGTTTGGTTATCTGAGCTTGATTAATAATTCCTTTTTTTCCTTTGCCCGCAGGTGGAAGAGGTGAGTCTCGCTATTCTATTCCAGTGCTCATGACTATTGATGAGGATCACCTGAAAGAGGATTAGTTACTTACCTGTAATTCTAGTGCTCTTCCAGGGGTATCTGCATCAAAGTCATAAGCAACCCTCCCGCCTCCCCGGGCAAAGGAACTTAGTTTAAAGAAATGTTAACTCTTTGTGCCCTGGCCTTTGGGTCAGCCCAAAGGACAACTGACCTAACTGTCACCCCTGAGGCATCATGGGAAGCTACGGGTCATGGCTGCCTTAAAGGCACAATACCAGTTTATTTCCAAGTTGCTAAGGGTTAGCTTTTCAGCTTTTCTATGCTTTGTTTTCTACAATGCAGCCTGTGAGCTGTCAATGCTTTCAGACCAATCTGAGGGATTGTGCTAAGTGCTAAGCATTACAACAGTTTTCAAACATGCTTTGCTGTTGTTTTTCCCTGTTTTTAATGTATTGTTTATAATATTCAGGGGAGTCCTTACAGCATTATTCAGCTCTAGTGTATGGAAGGCTGCATTTACGTTTTTTATTATATATATATATATATATATATATATATATTTATATATTCCAATTTCTTCGTCCGACGCCAACGCGTCCCCAACTCGTCTTGGTAAGGTAACAAAGGACGAAAAAGCAGAGCCCGTTCTGCTGCAAAAATTCAGTGCTTTATTTAATTTCAAGAAATGAACACCCAGCAAGTCCGCATATATATATATATATATATATATATATATATATATATATATATATATATATATATATATATATATATATATATATATATATATATATATATATATATATATATATATATATATAGAGAGAGATACATATATGTTTTCACATATATGATTGTGTTTCCGGGGTCCTGTGCATGGGCAGGAATATTCTAGTGCTTATGACTATTGAACTTGAAGACATGTGGAATCAGGAGAATGATTCCGTTGGATCTGCCAACCCGCACAATGGAAATGTGGAAACTAGGGGAGCGGGATGGACCAAGTTCAAGCAGAAATCAAAATTTTGGCTCATCACTTTGCACGATTCCATTGACACTTTTCATGAAATAATCACTAATAAAATTAAAAAACTCAATAAAAAAATCGGCATGACCACTCAAAAGCACCGCAATCAGGACCACAAGTATTTTCAATTAATCAAAAAATTAAAAAACAACAAAGATGTCGTAATCAGAAACAGTGACAAGGGCGGAAACATAGTCCTATGGGCACATGAAGATTACACAAAGGAGGCCATGAGCCAGTTAAATGACAGACAATGCTACACACGTACGGATGGAAAAACATTGAAAGAAATGTATCTAACATACTACAAAAAACTACCAAGTTGGCGCAATAGGAAATTGATGAATGAGGATGAACACAACTACTTGAAAAATGACAATCCGGTTGTACCCATGATATATTTCATCCCAAAAATCCATAAGGACAACAAAACACCTCCCGGACGTCCTATAATCAGTGCCAGGAATAGCATTTTGGAAAAGACATCTGTATATGTTGATTATTTCCTGCAAGACTATGTCAAATCTTTGCCCTCATACGTAAGGGACACAAGTGACTTTATAAATAAAGTCAAAGGCTTTGCATGGAAATCTGATTATTTACTGATGGCATTGGATGTGTCATCATTATACACGAGTATATCTCATGCTGATGGTATCCAGGCGGTGAAGTACTATTTAAAGACAAGAGAAATGATTTACAAACAACACAATGAAATGCTTTTGGCCATGATAGAATTTTGCCTCTACAATAACATTTTTATGTTTAATCATTTGCTGTACTGCCAAATTCAGGGTGTGGCCATGGGGGCTAGCTTCTCCCCAAGTTACGCTTGCCTCCATATGGGCAAATGGGAGAAGCTAGTCCTCATGGAGAAACACGGAGATACAATGTCAGCCAAGGTGAAGCTTTGGCTTAGGTTTATCGACGACCTCTTTGTCATATGCTGCATTAAATGAAGCAAAATTGTCATTTTGCTTCATTTAATGTAACGTTTGCTTTTGTATTTTGCTCACTTGTAATGTTCTCATGTATCAGTTCTGGTCCTATTGTGAAGCGCTCTGACACCTTCGGGTAAAGTCAGCGCTATATAAAAATGCACAAATAAATAAATAAATAAATATGGCAGGTAACCAGGGAAGAAGCTGAAATGTTTGTAGCACAAATTAATATAAATGATTTAAACTTAAGGTTCACTGCAGAAGTAAGTGAAACAAGTGTGAATATCCTGGATACTAAAGTGTATATATGCAATAATAAACTGGAAACCACTTTGTACCGTAAGAAAACAGCAGGAAATTCGGTGCTACACGCATCAAGTGCTCACCCTCGCCACCTGGTAAATGGTATACCATATGGCGAAATGCTTAGAATAAAGAGGGTATGCAGTATACCAGAGGAACTAAAAATGGCACAACAACAAAGCAAAGAGAGATTTTTAGAAAGAGGCTACTCCCAACAAATAGTAGATCAGGCCATTGCCAAAACAGAGATTTTAGTCAGAAATGACCTATTGACCAAAAGTAACAAAAAGGATCAGGCCATTAATCCTAATGAAGGAGTGAAGATTGAGGATGAGCGGAGTTTTAGCCTTATAATAGGTTACAGCAAACAACATAAGGCACTTCAAAAAATCATTCAAGGAAGCTGGCCAATACTCCTCAACGAGACGTTATTAGGACCCCTGCTACCGCAGAGGGCGTCCATTACCTATAGTAGAGCCCCCTCAATGAGGGATTGCCTAGTGGTATCTGATCCAGAAATTATATCTAATCCTGTTTGGTACCAGAATTTAAAAGGACTCAGAAAATGCAAAACTTGCAAGGCCTGTACCCATGGGACCAACACCAAGACCTATTTTAGCCCATTTAGCTCCAAACCTTACAAAATAACGAAAATGTTAACATGCAAGACTGAGTATACAGTGTACGTCTTAACTTGCCCGTGTGGGCTCACATACGTGGGCAGTACAAAGTTACAAGCACACGTTAGAATACTCCAACACCTCCGCGCAATAACCAATATGGACAACACCTATCCGGTGGCGAGGGGGTACTGGACCTGCGAAGCTACTACTATGCTAGCCAACTTCAATGGCTGACGAGATGGGTGGCGAGCAGACATCTCCACGAGATCGCATTCACGGCAGCCAAACTGGCGCGTGGGGACCTCCTTTCCCTCCTGCTGCCTACGGCCCGGATTCCCAGAGAATGTCACCCCCTACTACTCGTGGCACTGAAATGTTGGCGGAAAGCGCTAAGGTACACGGCAGGAACCCCTCCCTATGCGGACAACATCCCCCTAATCGGCCTCCCGACTCCACAGGGGACTCTGTCCAGACGTAGATTACGACCCTGGATAGATGCTGGGGTAGACAGGGTGGGAGACTTATTTGGAGATGGGACCCTATTAGATCATGCTACCTTCGCACAATCCACAGGGGCCCCGCAACGACTGTACTTGTTGCACGCCTCGGTGACCCACTATGTTAGACGCACCTGGGCTCCACAACGCACTAAGACGGACCAACACGAACTGGTCAATCTCCTCCACTACATGGGGACGGGCGGACACTTAGTGAAGTGGCTCTATGTGGGTATCAGGGAACACGCAGCTTTGCCCCTCACCGCACTTAGGGAGGCCTGGACCACAGACACAGGGGAGGAGATCACAGACGGCGAATGGAAGACCATCCTTGGTCACCCTAGGAGAGTGTCCAGGAACGTTAAGTTCAAATTTATACAAGCCATGGTTTTGCACAGGGCATATCTCACTCCCCAGAGACTACATAGGATGTTTCCTAACACCCCCCACAACTGCCCTAGGTGTCGGGAAGATGATGCTAATATTATTCACATGCTTTGGTCATGCCCGAGAATACGTAATTACTGGGTGACAATTAGGAATACACTGTTCACTATAACTGTTCTACAGATCCCTGAGGGTGCCTTGCCCTGCCTGATAGGCAACAGGAAGAGACCCAAGGCCTTTAAGGCACAATTGAAATTTATAGACTTGGCTCTCTTGTTGGCACTCCGCACCCTCACCATGAGATGGAAGTCAGCTAGACCCCCAGATGTAGAGGTATGGAGGTCCGACATGCTGAAATGGGGAAAGGCAGAGGCTGCGGAGCTGCGCAAGGAGGAACAGAAGGGCCACTGTAAATACCCCATTGCACAGGACTGGGACCGTATGTTACTAGAACTGGAGGACGATAACCCAGAACTGTGACTGACACATATTGTATGACAGCATGCTTGGGGTGAGGAGTGTCTATGTGCGGGGCTACCTAGCCTGCTTACATCGGTAACCATGCCTATCCAATGTAATGTTCATTCACACAGGCTCAAAACTGGTATATCCATCTTATGGATGTTGTACACGGGGACTGCCAGGAGACGGGAAGAGGGAGGGGGGAGGTGGGAGAGAGGGGATTTGTTGAGGCAATGCAGTATTCTACGGACGCGGAATACAAGAGGTATTACATTGTTTCTGGGACTGTTACAAGGCCTGATAAATAACTGGATAGTAGGAATGATATGCCAAAGTTAAGTTAAAGAAAGTGGAAAAGACTGACACTATGTACAATGATAAAATGTGCATTGTAATGCCTGATACAGTCATGAATAAAGAGTTTTTTTTTTTTTAAAACCTATCCGGTGGCGAGACATTTTAAGGAACGCCATGGATCTAACAACAAAGATTTGTCCTATTATTTAATTGATGCAATTTCCCCAAATAGACGCGGGGGAGATAGAGAAAGTAAATTACGCAAGTTGGAGACTAGATATATTTTATTACTCGGTTCTAAACACCCACAGGGCTTGAACATAATTGAGCACATGTACACATGCTTAGAGTAACAGTGAGCATAATTCATAATTATAATCATACCTGTATGTCCTAGAGAGATGAATTGAGAATAATAATAATTACTGTCTAAAACATCAGCATTTCTTAAAAAATAGATATCTTGTAAATAGAATGAATTTTAATATCAAGATATTAAGGATTTTTTAAATATTTTTACCTTTGTATAGTATTTATTTGAGACATTGATACATTTGAATGGGATATTATAAAGTATCAATGTCAACATTGTATATAGTAAACAAATTTTAAAGCGTAGACAATAGAGTATTATGGAATCTTTCATCAAAGGAATTGTGGAATAGATTTTGAGTGGTCAGTTGGGAAGTAACTTTGAAGATCTTGTTACATGAATCTAACTTGAATATATAAATTCATATGATGAAAATGTGATTTATGAAAAGAATTGTACAAATTAAAGAAGGCAACAATATATAGAAAGGCCAGACTGCACAATAGGTTCGTAAGAATTTTTAAATGTAATATATTGGTTTTAATTTTTCACCAGCACATTAGGCACCTTTATAGACTACCTCGAAGCAATGAGATTTAAACTTACAACAAGAAAGTTATTTATGTATTTAACTAAGATATCAATACGTGTAATTAGCAAAATGGTAGTGACCCAACCAAATACGCCATTACTCAAACCTGCGTTTTACTATTTAAGCATAATAAACAGGCGAGGCCAAATTAGAACGATCATGAACGCAAAGTTCAAAGGGCATGACACACTATATTTTGTTAAACAAACATAATATTGTGATTTGTAAATATTTGGCATTTGAGATGGGCCAGGATTTAGTGTTTCACTAATGTGGAATATTGACTTTGATTTGGAAGTAGAGTAATTCCAAAACTGACTCATTCTTGGCAAAAGGCATTTTTGTAATATAGGGTCAAATGTTATATAGTATTTTACTTATTTACATGTATTTATTTATTGCGATTTTGCACATGAATAATGTAAAGTTTTGCACACAACATTGTAAAGGAAGTACGCAACAGTATTTTTTCCATTGCGATTGAGAATGGTAATCACGTGATTCACTTTAATTATGCACTGCCACTTTAAAAATGTTTCCCAAATCCACAACATTTGTCGAGTGAACAAGCGGCGTTAAGCTGCGAAACGCGTCTTTGACATTTGGGAAATAAATAATTTAAGCACCGATACTGGGTCCGTGTCCTGTTTGCTGGCGGCAGCGCGTGATTGAAAACGTGGCGGCTGATCTGACAGGATTGTTGGATATATATATATATATATATATATATTGCAAGCTCCAAGAAATAACGACTAGCACTCGCGGGAGGTTAAATCCTCCAGTCGGGTTTATTTAGCACAAAAAATAAAGCACATACGCGTTTCAGCGGTACGCCTTCGTCAGTGTAAGGCGGCCGCCATGACGCTAAGCATTTAAATACAAAAAGGGAAAAATACTGCGATCACGTGAGCAATGTCACCACTAGACGCCATCTTGATGTCAGGCATGGCGTAAAAATCATTAAAACACTAAATTCTGATTGACACAAATAATACTTTCATGGAATTCATTGACCATTATACACAGTTTAAGCCATGATAATTATATAGGCAATTTAAGTAATATGGAAAAGAGAACTTAAATAAACACTCCCAAAATACATGTGGGGCATTAACTGTCAGTCTCGCACTATTTACAAATTCGTACTGTTGTTGTTCCGTAATTCTGTACATGTCTGTTAGGATCTAGCAATCTCTGATGGATATAATTTCAGATAATACTATCCTGGTTAAAAAACCAATATAGGAGATAAAGCTCTATAGGAGCTCACGGTGAGATGAAGTTACAATTCATTATAGCTAGATGCAACACTCAATAAAGCCCTGGATGGGCATTTAGAAAAAGAGAAACGGAAACACCTCATATTTACAAAGAATCAAGTGCGACAAACCCAACAGATAAATAATCAATGAACTGTAAAGGTTAGTAGTGGTCCAAAAAACAGGTGACTAAAAATCCTAAATTATGAGAAAAAAAAAAGGTGATAAAAAACAAGAGCTCTGATGCTATGTGCAATATTTACAAGTGAACCCATAAGTTCCTCCCCCATGTTCAGTCCCAAAAGTGTTTTGGTGGCCAGGACAATGATGTAGCGAGTCTCCTCAACCATTTCTCTCTATCACCGCCACGCGGGTCCCTGGCTACGTGATTTAAGCAGAAATACTGCAAGAGTCTACGATTGCTGTCATGATATATATATATATATATATATATATATATATATATATATATATGAAGCTCCTGGTTGACACACAGTTTGGAAGGCACACGAGCAGCTGCGTAAGGCTCAACCTGTTCCTTAAATCACTGGTACGGGCAGCATCCGCCTGCAAGCAGAAATAAAAGCAAATCACTTCTTTGCCTTTCGTTTATTCACTTTTTCAAAGGCAATATCATGATGAACACTCCCCCATCGCTTTTAACGTCTTTTCAACATCTTTTCAACATCTGCCACGCCCAGATGGGCTGTCCGAATGGAACTGTGGTGATTTCTGGGAGATGGAGTATACCTACCTGATCATGGGCAACTGTGCTGGATTGAGGACAGTGACGCTTGTGGGGGCTCATTCAGAGCTTACAAGAAATTTGCATCCATCTGAGGATTAATTTCGAACACTCCATCTCCCAGAAATCACCACAGTTCCATTCGGTCAGCCCATCTGTGCGTGGCAGATGTTGAAAAGATGTTGAAAAGACGTTAAAAGCGATGGGGGAGTGTTCATTGATATTGCCTTTGAAAAAGTGAATAAACGAAACGCGTCAGGCAAAGAAGTGATTTGCTTTTATTTCTGCTTGCAGGCGGATGCTGCCCGTACCAGTGATTTAAGGAACAGGTTGAGCCTTACGCAGCTGCTTGTGTGCCTTCCAAACTGTGTGTCAACCAGGAGCTTCATATATATATATATATATATATATATATATATATATATATATATATATATATAAATATATATATATATATATATATATATACTAGCGGCCCGTACCAACGTTGTCCGGGTATGACAGAAATGTCTGCAATTAAAAAGCGCCCCAGCGATATGTGCCTCTTGCCGTGCACATCGTGCCCGGGCTCTGCATCTGCTGATTAAGGCGCTGACGCGTGTGTATCTGCTCTGGAGTTCTGGCCTCACAGTCTGCAAATGCGGCACAGCCGTCCTGCCGTGCTCATCGTGCCCGGGTGTCTTCTGTTTGGCCTCTTCACACACTTCACGGCACGCACTAAACAACACGGCGTGGTGCACTGAGACGCCACACGCCACGTCAACGTCATCCGACGGCGTACTCAGCCGCCACACATTTCCAACGCGATAGAACGCTATACTCACGCTCCCAACGTACGCACACGCCCACCTCAGAGCTGGTGCTACTTCCAACGGACTACTTTGTCCCACAACGTGCTTTGTCCCTTCCAAAGTATATGTTGCGCTGGTGTATAGCCTATGTCCATCTGCTTTGCCTCACCTTTCCAATGCTGTATGCGGTGTTCCGGTTGGCGCAGTGGTTCCGGAGCTTACCCGCCTCAAAGGTTTGGTCTCTCTCTTTATATTATTATATTATTAGTATGGAGATATATATATATAACAAATGTACGAGTTACCGTCGGTAACGGTGTATCTGGTACAAATTATTCTAGCTGCTGATTTCTTCACGGCCCGCCCTTCTTGCCCTATTCTGCGAGGGCCCTTGGGTTGGTCTTCGGTACTCGCCTCCTGATGGGGTGCTGTCTCCTGTCAGTGCCTTCTTGTTCTTGACGGGTGACTCCATCTGAGGGTGGTTCATTCCGCTTTGCCCTGCTGCTCTGGCTACACCAGGGTTTGCGGGGATTGCTTTCTATTCCTGTCCTCCCCTCCCTTCCTTCCATTGCTATCCTCTGATGAAGGGTCATCTTGTCATGTGCTGCCCTTGTCCCTTGTGGATGGTTGCCCTTCTGTTCGGGTGGCTTGGATGTTTGTTGTCCCTGTCTGTGTTGGGACTGGTCCCCTTCCTTGCAACAAACTTCTATATTTATTAAGAGTTTCCTACATGTACCATGTCCTTACGCATGTTACTTGCCTTCGGGGCACAGAGGTGGGAGGTTGTCTGTGTGCTGGCAGGGTGGTGGTGCAGGGCTCTGCTTCTTCTTCTTCTTCTTCTTCTTCTTTCCCTTCCTTGGGTTCTGCGGAGTGACACTACTGTGGTGGTGGTGTTAGTCCCCATTTCTTTCCAAATGTTCTGCTTTTCGCACACTGTTTGCATGCTTCCACAGTTTTGTCTGGTATATATATATCTATATATATATATATTTATATATAGATATAGATATATAGATATAGATATATATATATAGATATAGATATAGATACATATATGTTTTCACATATATGATTGTGTTTCCGGGGTCCTGCGCATGAATATATAGTTCTTCCAAAGAGGGTTCCCATGTTTTGGGACTTATCGTACCCTAGGTGGGGTAGTAGTATCGGTCACATGGCTTGCGCTCTGCTAGGGGGTTCTGGTCGCCTTCGGGTGCCTGTTCTACATGGCGTTGATGTAGGTTGCTTTTGCTTCTCCTCTCCCTGTCCTGCCCTGAGGTCTGAGATGATCCTGTGTTCTCCCTTGCCGGGCGCTGCCTCCTTGGCCTTGGGCTGTTCTTCTTGCTTCTGGCGGCTTTGACTGCCGGCGCTGTTCTGGCTGGCAGGTTGCTCTCCATCTGGAGTGGGTTTGCCTTCTTTTCCCTCGTTTCTCTGGGTCCTCTAGGCTTCGTCTTCCGCTCTTCCTGCCTTGGCATGGGGCGGCAGCTGCTTTGCCTTGTGGGGGAGTGTGTGCTTCGGCCTCTCTGACCTTGCCCTTGGTTCCTCTGCTGTGAGGGTGCGAGCCTATTCAGCCTTCTTCTTCTTCTCCCTCCTACATCCTCTTGGCGACGGTGGGGTTCTGCTTGTGGGGGTTCCCCTTGCCTGGCAGGGACGAGGTTCTATCTGGTCCACAGATCTGGTCCCCTGTGGAGCCCTCTGTTCTGTGATTGGCTGGTGGGTCCTTTCGCATACCCTCCTTCCCAGGGGGTATTGCTGGGGTATCTATTCTACGTGAAGGAATCTGCGGCTAGTAGTCTCTAACAGATGTACGAGTTACCGTCGGTAACGGTGTATCTGGTAGAAATGATTCTAGCTGCTGATTTCTTCACGGCCCGCCCTTCTTGCCCTATCCTGCGAGGGCCCTTGGGTTGGTCTTCGGTACTCGCCTCCCGGTGGGGTGCTGTCTCCTGTCAGTGCCTTCTTGTTCTTGACGGGTGACTCCATCTGAGGGCGGTTCATTCCTCTTTGCCCTGCTGCTCTGGCTACACCAGGGTTTGGGGGGATTGCTTTCTATTCCTGTCCTCCCCTCCCTTCCATCCATTGCTATCCTCTGATGAAGGGTCATCTTGTCATGTGCTGCCCTTGTCCCTTGTGGATGGTTGCCCTTCTGTTCGGGTGGCTTGGATGTTTGTTGTCCCTGTCTGTGTTGGGACTAGTCCCCTTCCCTGCAACAAACTTCTATATTTATTAAGAGTTTCCTACATGTACCATGTCCTTACGCATGTTACTTGCCTTCGGGGCACAGAGGTGGGAGGTTGTCTGTGTAGTGGCAGGGTGGTGGTGCAGGGCTCTGCTTCTTCTTCTTCTTCTTTCCCTTCCTTGGGTTCTGCGGTGTGACACTACTGTGGTGGTGGTGTTAGTCCCCATTTCTTTCCAAATGTTCTGCTTTTCGCACACTGTTTTCATGCTTCCACAGTTGTTTGTCTGGTGGTTCCACGTTGTGGTGCCGAAAAGTTCTCCAAAGAAAAATGACGTAGGCACGCTGGGTCGGGTCTTATGTGACCTCGCTGACGTCACGTGCGCGGACAACGCCTGGGCAGAGTCGCATGATGTTGTCCCGCCCCAGGCGCTCAGGGATGCTGTGGCAAAAAGTTTTCCGGATCCAGTCTCATGCCTGGGGATAATTCTACGTGAAGGAATCTGCAGCTAGAATCATCTCTACCAGATACACCGTTACCGAAGGTAAGTCACTCGTACATTAGGTCTAATTACAATTTGTGAATTATTCTGATGTTCATTTTGAATTTGAATGTCTGGTTCAAGTGGAACAAGTTCCATAGCATGGTTGCTTAGTCCTTCATTCCTTACAGGTGGCTCTTTAAACTTGATGAGTCTTTCTGTTTCAACTTCTTGGATTGTAGCTAGAGGAGGGCGTCTGCTACTGTGGAGACCCCAAGGCCTACTGCTTGTTATTGGCCACATAGTGTGGTTTGATTAAGTCGATTGAGACAAATCTTTTCTCCTTTTTCCCTACAAGAGGCAGCAGTTCTTATTCCTTGTACTGCAAGGACTGGTACAGGCGTTCTGAATGAAGTTCAAAATTCCTTTTTATCTGCAATTTTCTCTCTGACCAGATCACCGACTTTTGGGATCCAGACAGGTCTTGCCGTGGCTGCCTTGACTTCTCCAGTGGCGGTGTAGTCGGGACCATTAAGCACGACAAAGGCAGACTTGATTGCAGGCAACAAACTTCTATTTTTATTAAGAAGTATATAAGGCGATATGATATGTGCGGCAGTAGCAGGTCAAGTAATATCTAACAAGAGTAAGGTTGAAATGACATAACAGTATTCCAGAAAGAGCATTCTAATGTTTAAAGCGACAATACTTACAGACAATACTTACAATGTACTACATACCCTCCCCCCTATAGAGCAAAACAAACAATTAATATAATACATAATCATTGAATCTGATAGACATTCTGCAATTACGATGATCACGTACAGATGGCATGGCAGAAGGACTAACAGAAAACCTAGGAGAAATATTAGTAGAATTTTGTGAAGGACCATTGAAATTAGAATTACTTAAAGGATTGGAAAGTTGAAAACCAGGTCCAAAAGTAAAGTCATTGTCATTTTCATCCAGACTGTTGGCATAAACCTCATTGAAAATGTTTACCTGATTATCTTTAACTTTTACAACATTGTTTTTGTTCCACCAACCTTTATTCTCTAATTAAACAGAAGATTTGGTAACTCTGATTACACGAACAGGTAATGAACTTTACAGACTTTATATGGTTCCCAATCATTAATCTTAAAGTTAGGGCACAATGAACCTTAAGAACTATCGTAAGATTTCTTTTGTAAGAGTTGTTTATCAGCTACTCTATACTTGATAACTTGAGTATCCAATAGGGCATTCCTTCTGTTGACTAATTTAGAACCAGTATCCAAATTAGAGAACCATTTGGGCACAAGTTTGGATCTAGCTTCCCTGCCTCTAAGGGCTTTAAAAGGCGAAACACCAGTAGTCGAGTGAGGTGTTGTTAAATAAGCCCATATTTTCTCTTGTAGAAAACCACTTACAACATCATTGATTGCTAAGGCAGTTTGAACTCCTTCTTTGATGAAGCGATTAGCCCTTTCGACAAGTCCATTAGAAGAAGGACTATATAATGCAACTTGACAGTGCTTAATATCATGACTTCCCATAAAATTAGTGACTGATTCAGACAAAAAATGTTGGCCATTGCCAGTGATGATACAATTCAATAGTAATTCTAGATTAAACAACCTTTTGAGAAATGAAATTACAGTAGATGAATAACCAGCTTACACAAAAGAATAATATATCCATTTAGAGTAATAATCAATGGCCACCAGACAGTACCTTTTATCTGAAGGTAGTAGGTTAAATGGTCCAGAGAAGTCTAATGCGATTTATTTCCCAAGGAGAATTTGGGAATGAAACTGGCAGTAAAGGTTTTATGTGAGTTTTCCAATGTTTGTCAGAAACTACACAACTAGGACATTTATCAAGAAATGCAGTAACCTGTTTATCAATTCCTGGCACCAATAAATGTATTTTATTCTTTTGCAGGTCACAGAAATTCCTAAATGACCTTCATGGCCAATGTTAATAATTTTCTCTCTAAGTGATGTGGAAGGTACGAATAGACCATTCCTGATGCAAACACCATTTTCAAAAGACAATTGTTCACTAATTTGAGCAAATTGTTTAACTTCATTACTTGAGTTTTTGCTAGTAGGCCACTTGCTTTTAATGAACACCTCCACTTTTTGTTAAGAGTTTCATCCTTTTCCATAGCTGATAACCACTCTTCTTGTGATATGCTACCTTTGAACTTGTAAATCACATCGATAATACCAACAACACAATCTTTATTGACATCAGTTTCGCCTTCACTGCAATCAGGTAGGGAAATGCGGGAAAGACAATCCGCCCGGATATTATTCCCTCCTTGGATGTATTTTACAGTGAGATTGTATTCTTGTAGTTTAGACAAAAGTCTTGCTAATCTTGCTGAAGACTTCCCTAAACCATTTCCAGAAAGTAAAGATACTAGGGGTTTATGGTCTGTAAATATATCACATTGATTGCCCCAAATGTAGGTCTTGAATGTCTGGACTGCCCAAACAATGGCCAGAGCCTCTCGTTCAATCGTACTGTAGTTGCTTTCAGTTGGTGTAAGAGCACCAGACGCAAAAGCGATGGTATTTTCTTTGTCATCAAACCCTTGACCAAACACTGTTCCTAGACCTTTCTGACTAGCATCTACAGATACAAAAGATTTAGCATTTGAAACAAAAGGTTGTAACGCAGGAGCATTGATGACAAGTAATTTGATTTTGCTAAATACATCATTAAGAGTGTCATTCCAATCAAATTCTACTCCTTTTTTAAACAAATCTCTTAATGGTTGTACAAGTTGAGAATATCCAGGTACATATCTGGCATAATATTCACAAAGTCCTAAGAACGATCTTGATGAATCTTTATCATAAGGGTGAGGAGCATGTTGAATAGCTTCTATGTTGGAGAATTTGGGTTTAATGCCTTTGTTAGATATGGTATGGCCCAAGTATTCAACTTCATTGACAAGTAGTTTGCATTTGTTGGCTTTAACTGTCATACCTTTGTCTTGCAAAATTTTGAGTACCATGTTAAGTATGTGTAAATGTTCTTTTTCTGTCTCTGTATGACTTAAAATGTCGTCTTGAAAAGCCTGTACTTGAGTGAACTTACTAAAAAGACTGTCCATAAGTTTTTGGAAAACGCTCGCAGCAGATGCGAGCGCAAAAGGAAGTTCAAGGTGTTTGAATGCACCAAAAGCTGTTACAAAAGCAGTAAGTGCTTGGCAGTCAGAAGAAATCGGAATCTGATGGTAGGCCGAATGAAGATCTATAGTCGAAAAAAAATTAGATTTCCCAGTGTTGGCTAGCATTTCTTGTATTAGGGGTAACGATGGCAATCAACCAAGATATTTTGATTCAAAGACCTTAGATCCACACAAAGCCTTAAATCCCCGTTACTTTTGTTCCGTAAAACTACCAGAGAAATCCATTGTGAAGAATCTATGGGAGCAATGATGCCTTGATTTTGGTGTCATTGAGTAATGCTGTCAAGTCATCTCTAACACTCAGTGGTACTGGTCTGACTTTGTGTATTATAGGAACAGCGTTCTCTTTCAAAATTATTTTGTGTTCGTAACCTTTGACTGTGCCAACCACATCTTTGAATACATCAGGATAGAGTTTAATTAAACTTCCAACAATGGGAATTGGTTGGTCAATGGCCAAAATAGAAGGTGGCAAGTCACCTAATATTATTGGTGGATCTTGTCCTGGCCGTAGAATGATACCTAATCTAGCAAGGTCTTTCCAACCAATAATATCTCTGCCTTTGATAGCTATGTAAATCTTAGTTCTAATGGATCTTCCTAAGCATTCTCTAAAATATCCCAAAAATATCCGATCTAATCAATATCTTGTTCTCCGAATGCTTTGGGGTTTATATCAGGTGCAATTAAGTTAAAAGTGCTAGGCCAAAATTTGTAAAATGTCATGTCAGCTAAAATGGTCACAGGAGCTCCTGAATCCGCCATGGCTAAAATGGTAATGCCATTAATAGAAATATCAGTTAAAGGCCCTTTAATGGGTTTGTCATCATGATCAGGAACTTCAACAGTGACAACCAAATTGGAGAATTGAGAAGCACAGTCTTGAGTATCATTAGTGCCTAAAGTAATATTAGAAATATGGATTCTGTTAGATTAATGTGTAGCACTTCTGCATAAGCCTTGAAAATGTCCATACTTTAGCCATTTAGTACATTTTTTTACCTAAAGCGGGACAATTAGGATTGTTTCCTATATGGTTTTTAGAACCACATCTGAAACAGAACAGTTGACTTCTCTGTGGTAGATTTCTATAAGGTTTCCTTTTGAATGTTTGCTTAGTATTGACAGTATTGGATGTAGGTTTAGTATTTATGGCACAAACAGAATTCTCATCTGAAATTAAACTCACATTAGTTGAAATAGAGGGTTGGTAAGGGATGGAAGAAGCTTGGATGGCATGAGTGGAAATAACTTTGGAAGTAACAATTGATCTTTCGATACTTTTAGAAATGCCAATTGTTTTAGCCAAAGTAGGTTTAATAGAAGTGAGGAGACATTCTTGAATTTTTTTAGAGTGACAGTAGAAGACAAATTGATCTCTTATGTTAAATGTCTACATTAGCACCAAAGTCACATTTTTCAGCCAACACTCTGAGTGATGCTATATAATCTTCTACTGATTCATCCGGAGATTGTTTACACATCGCAAAATTAAATCTTTCCAATAAAACACTCGTAGAGTCAGAATATTGTTTACCCATACGTAATTTTGCTTCGATGAAAACATTCCATGTGGCATCTTCATCTACAGGAGGTAGGTAGTGTGGTAAATTTTCAAAAACTCTACGACCCGCTGTACCAAGGTGATTTAATAATAGTGCTACTTTGCTTAAAGGTGAGTAACCATCTGCACCAATAGCTGTGAGATCATTTTCAAAATCGCTCAGCCATTTAGTCCATTTTAATTTAGGTTTTCCAGGTTTTTGCAAAAAAGGCGACGGTTGAATGACCCCTTGACTTGAGGCCATATTATGAAATTGAATAGGAATATAAACAATTATAATGTGAAATAACCATAAAATAAGTAAATGCTGAAACACAAGCTCATGCAATATTGCAACAAAAATATGCGCAAGGTATGATATAGTAGAAAACTCCAAAAGAGAAAAAACAGTAGAAATGTAAGTGTGCAAGTCACTGGTAGAATATATTGCAGAAGGATAAACGTGCTGAAGGTAAACACATAAAGTGATAACCTTACAATAAGAAAATTCCTGATGTGAAAATTATAAGAGGACGTTAAGTCAGTAATGAGGTGTGCGAATCACCAATAAGGTATTCCGCACTAAAGCAATTTGTAGATGTTAGTAATGTACTGGTGTGCGAATCACCGATAAGGTATTCTGCACTGAAGCAAATTTGCAATACAACACATCAGTTACTGGAAAAGAAAATTGCTAATGTGAAAAAAATATATATAAAAAACAATAAAGTCAGTAATGTGGTGTGTGAATCACCGATAAAGTATTCCGCAGTGAAGCAATATGCCGATACAACACAACAGTTACCGGATAAGCCGTTTCCCAATCCAAAATGGCCGCTGTCGACATGTGACGTCACAACGTCTTCCCAACATGCATTGGATCCTTGGCTGTGACAGAGGTCGTGTGGATCGAAGGAATAGCCAGCAAGATTCCACGATGACGGAACAGAATAGTGTGAGCGAGACAGGTAAGCGACGTTTTGAAGGTCGCAGTCTGTAACGGTCAACTGATCCTAGAATGGGATAAAGGTTAAAATGTAAAAATTCGAAGGCAAAATTGTAAAAAAAAAAAAAAAAAGAATTTTGACCAACCTTAAATCTCAGTTCTTTGTAGTCCATGTAACAAGATACAAGGAATGATGAAGAATCGGTCCGGTGGGCTCCTTACGAAGTTATGAACGAAGACAACAAACCTTTGTTAACCCCACTCCTGGTACCAATAGGTAGTGGGGACCATTAAGCACGACAAAGGCAGACTTGATTGTAGACAACAAACTTCTATATTCATTAAGAAGTATATAAGGCAAAGGATCCCACAGCATGAGCTGTTAGGCAGTAGCAGGTCAAGTAATATCTAACAAGAGTAAGGTTCTAATGACATAACAGGATTCCAGAAAGAGCATTCTAATGTTTAAAGGGACAATACTTACAGACAATGTACTACCGGCAGTCTGTTTTAGATGGACATTGCTTTGTTTTGTCCTGGATTCATTTAGATCCTGTAAAACAGCCAAACGATCATGGATATCAAATGTTTTTTCATCCGCCACTACGACTTGACAATCAAGATTAGATACCCACATTTGTGTCCTAAAGAGGACTTCATATGGAGTGACACCCCCTGGAGAGTTTCTTGGCTGGTTATTTAACGCCTGCTGTGCCCCATAAAGGTGTTTGACTCAACTACCTCCCTTACCTAATACCCTAGCTGTTAAAGATTGCCTTAAGTCCTGGTTTTACCTCTCCACAGCCGAATTTCCCTCGGGATGGTACAGAGAGGAGTACCGCAATTCTACACCCATTCCTTCCATGGCCTCTTTGTAAGCCCGAGAGCTAAATGCAGGGTAGCGGTCAGAATGTAACGTGTTAACTGCGTATGTGCCGATAAAGACTTGCAAATCTTTGATAACAGTTTGCGCGTCAGCCGAGTGCTGAGGCCATACCCATAGGAATCTTGAGCTGGAATCCACTGCAACCATGATATGTTTGTAAGCCCCGTCCATTTGTAAGGGGCCGCAGTGGTCCAAGTACACACATGTGAGAGGTTTGCCTAATTTTAATAATGGCATCTGCGCGGGTTTTGCTACTGTGGAGCTTTTCATCTGCTGGCAGAGGTCGCAATTCAAGACATAGTCTTTAGTTTGCTTAGTTAACCCTGGCCACCAATAGCGCTGTTTCAGTAAAGAAATAGTGGCTGTAACGCCTGTGTGCGCAGAGCCCAAACCCCCTTTGCGGCTTCCTCAGCCAATACATTCCCTTCAACGCCATCACGTTGATGACTCAGGATGTGAGTACTTGGTAGCTCGTTTTTTAACTCTGCTACCTGTTCCCATAGCATTATATGCTCAATTGTGCCACCTTTCGCATCTTTAAACCTGTTTTGCTCCCAATTATGTAATTACTCATTGTACGACTGTACACAGTAAAAGGAATCACACAAACTAGTGTGTGGAATTTGTGATCCGTATTTACAAGTGCAAGTATCAGCGCTTTTAGTTCTGTCAACTGAGCCGTACAGTCTCCTAGAGACTGCAACTTGGATAGAACTTTCCTTCCCGCATGCGACCTTTAACGATTGCACACGCTGAGCTGTATTGCTGCTTACTCCCTATGGCCGGTTGCGCAGACCCGTCTGTGTAAATAATATATTCATGCTGATCTAGAGGCAATATTTCATTAGGTATTAGATATTCTTGTTCGTATTGCAGGAATGCTTGTGTTTTTAAACTTGGATCAAATCTGTATTCAACGTCAGTTGCAGTCAGAGAATTAGCCCATTGTATCCATCTTGTACGTAAGGCTTTTGGGTTTGGAATTCTCGCCTTTGTAACAGCTTCTAAAGCCGGTACCGATGTTATGACAATAATGCATTTCCCCTGAGCCAGTGCTCTTTCTCTTGCTACAGCAATCTGAACATCGGTCAGGATTTTTTCTGTTGAAGTGAAACGCATTTCTGCATTTGTGTACAGGTGTGATTTGTATGCGATTCGTACTGTTTCTCCTTCATTAAAGGTTAAGTAAGTGTACCCGCATTGACCTGCAATTATACGGATCACCAAGTGGCGTACGTTTACGTGTGTTTGTAAGTGTTTGAAAGCAATCATGTCTTCCTGGAGTGAACAAAGAATATTAGTATGTTCTTGTGTCCAATTTCTGGCTGAAATGTCAGGTTTTATTAAGTAGTAAAAAGGTTTTACCCTTTGTGCATAATCTAAAATGTATGTTCTGTCGAAATTTAGGAATCCCAGAATTGATTGTAAATGTTTTAATGATTTTGGAGGCTGGAGCATTGTGCACTTTTCTAAAACGTTAGCTGCCAGAATTTTCCCTTAACTTGACAGCTCATATACCAAAAATAGGACATTGAGGTGGGCTATTTTTGATTTTGTAAAGTTAAGTTTGTAACACTTAGTGGCAAATCCCATAATAATGGTGCTTACCCTGGTCAAGGTCCTCTCCAGGTCGTCGTCTGTTAGATAAATATCATCCACATAGGACAACGCTTCGTCATCAAATTTTTTAAGTAACACTGTTACCCTTGCTGAAAATACCCCGGGCTATTCTTATACCCTTGGGGGAGTCGAGAAAATTGTCTTTGAGACCCTAACGCTGAGAATCCAGTCAGATACCTGCTTTCAGGAGCTATATTTTGGAGAAAAAAAATCCATTTGAGATATCCAGTGTTGTTTTGTATTTTTTCCTCACAGTGTTATTCATTAATGCGGCACGATGTGCATTTTGGACAGCAAATGTCTTTGTGCAGGACTTTAAATGTCTGTAATCTAAAACTAGACGATGTGTATTGTCAGGTTTAGAGACGGGCAACAAAGGATTGTTCATTGGAGAGGTACATTTTCAATGACCCCCTGGTATTCAAGTTGATCTAAGATCTCCCTGACCTGTTTTTTAGCTTTTTGCTTTATTGGGTACTGCCTCTGAGCATTAGGTCAAACTTTTAACAGGATCACGTGGTAGGTTTAATCCTCATCCTACCCAGCGTGATTTTGTACAATGCTGGAGCTTGGGCTACTGCCCACTCCTGTGCATATATATGTTTAAGGTGAACGGGAACATAGTCGGAAAATGCAGGAAAAATTATACTTTCTCCCCTGGGCACTCCATTACGAATCCTGGCGGCCAATCTTGTTTGGCTAACAGGATGTCATAATCAGATGAAAAGTTCTTCCAAAAAAGACCTTTAACTTTCCTGGGCTTGTCCCCCTCCATTCGGAGTGTTCATTCATGTAACATATGTGGCACACTCACCCTTTTGTCTGGTGTTTCTACCTTGATGTAATCATTCAAGTCCGCTGTCACCAGAAATTCCTTCAGGTTCTGGCGAGCTATTGTTACTTCTGCCGCACTGTCTAGCATCGTCAGAGCCCATTCCCCATTCAGATATTGTGTCCTCAGAATTCCGGGCATGTCTAATTTTCAGACCAGTAACTTTATTTTTTTTTAAATTGAGGTTTTGATTTTGGCTTATCTTCTTTTTTTGGAAGTAAAGTCTTGAGCACGCTGCTTGTCTCTGGACCCTGTGCGCTCCTCTCTGTGTTCTGACCGTCCCTCTCTCTCTGAGCTTTTCTTTGAGCCCTGAAAGGAACGAGAGGATTGTGTATCAGTATCCTGATATCTGTCAGGTTTACTAATATTATCCATATTCCTAAGGTTGTACCTCTTTTCAGAGGGCTCTTGTGGAGAAGAACTACCTTGGGACTGAGATCTGTTGTCTTTAAACTTTTGTTATTTTGTATTTTCCCACGTCTTTTTAGAAGAAGTCGTGTCTGCTTAGAAGTGTCCTTTTCGGGTCTGCCCATTAGTTGAGGTTTTACATCTTTCCCCCCAAACTACCCCTTCTTAATTCTGTGTATGCAGTTTCAATTATTTTGGGTAGTTCATGTGCTTGATCTAAAGGATCGAACTCCCTAAGGCGTTGGCAGATTGCCACTGATGCTGCTTCCCCTTTATTATTGGCTAGTATTATGGCTGATACCTTTTCGTAGTTATTTAATAACTTCATCCCTAGATCTACTCATTTTATATTTGTCTTAATAGATCTGGTATCACTGCTAATGAAGGAATACCATTAGTTCTGGTATATAAATGGCAGCAAAGACTGTACCCCAAGAGGTACAATCCTCTAACTGTGGTGTAATCCCCATGGGCAAGCAGATTGGTAACATTCTGTGTTTTTCAAATGGTGTGGTATTTGGGTATACTGCTTCTAACTGGGTCATTTTCTGGGCTACCCAGAAAGGAATTTGTTCACGTTTTGTGGGCAATTTACCCATTACCACGTCCAATGTTTGTGTAGTAATTTTAGTAGCTGGGCTTTGTGTAGGAGCTGCATTTGGTGTAATTACTGTTGGTTGAACCGCTAGTGTCCTTAAGACGAATTGCGTCATGTTTCTGTAAAGTTTTATCAACTCTTTGTGTTGAACGAGTAATTTATTACTTGGCATTGTGTCAATGTCAGGATGTGGTGCATAGGTTGCTAATATCAGCCATGTTGCTCCTGGTCTTCCAAATGGACTGAGTCTTGCTCTTTTTCTTGTGTGGGTTAGGTCACCATTAAACCAGAAAATATGATCCTGGTAGGTAAGCGGAATTTCAATTTCCTCAAATGGAGTGTAGACCGCTGGGACTTCTTCATGTTTATAATAATGAAAAGTTTTTGTTGTAGAATTTGCTGCTGGGAATGTAACCCATGAATAGAACACCTCTGTTTGGAAATTTTTGTGTGCCTCTAGCACGAATTTTACTGTACCTCCTCTGGCGTATACACCATTTTTGAGGAGTTTCACTGTGAGTGTGTGTCTTACATTGGGTGCATTATGTATTGCATTGGCATCTTCCTTATGTGATTGAGTTGGTGCTTCTGTCATTGGGTCTAATTCTCCGTTCTGGTTAGTCATTGCGTTAAGAACACAGGATAACTGTCTACGAAAATTAATATAAAGTTTTTTGCACAATTGTGGGAAAAATGTCCTTCAAGATTGATTAACCAACAGCCAATAAATAGGATTTTTTGCCTACTCAGCTGTGGCGGAGTTTGTACCCACCCACCACTCCAGACGTCTCTGGTCTCTGAGAATAAGCACGACTGAACTACTCAGATTCTACTGTTTAATAAGTAGCAAACCAAACGTTGGTGGCGCCATGTAGTGTATTTCCTATAGTACCCCTGCAGGACCTGCGCTTTTGGATAACATACACTGTGGGATTGGTGGCAGACTGACTCTGAGCACCCCCACCGCGTATGTTAGCCGTGTTTGCATTTGTTAGCTTACAGTGCCACGCGAATCTCCTTTTTTATCAAAGAGATTAGTTTTTGGCAACCTCAGAACACAATAACCCTATTTCCTCATTCTCGTGGAAACAATGTACTACTTTTTGCCCAGTCACTCGTGCTTGCTTATTTGGTCTCAGAGAGTTACACAGAAGAAACAGTTGAGCTTGTTTACAATAAGAATTTATTGCACAGTTCTTCTAGTGTAAAATATATGTGCTGCGATAACTGTTAAACAGTAGCAGAGATATATGGTCAGCAGTACAGTGAATAAAAAGGAATAGTACAGTTCTACCATTTTGCAATAGGCATGAACATATACATGAATATAAAATGCATTCATAAAATAAAGCGCATACTCCTACAATGCCTATCTAGATGTACCTAAGTGTACCTAGCATGTGAGGAGCTGCGAAAGAGCCAAGAATCCGGCTAGGATTTAGTCAAACTCCATTGCCTGAATAATGAGTGTGGGACCTCATCCTGGTCTCGAGTCAGACACCCCGCAACGGATGGTTAGACCACTGTCAGCTGAAGCGACTGCATGCAGGAGCCACAGCGTCTCTGGTCAATGTGTCGGCCTGGAAGTCTTCGTTCTCTCTAACTACTGATAGCAAGATGTGCTGTCAGATGTGTCTTTCTGTATTTATACAGAAAGAGTATAGAGTCCCTTGTGCTTGTGTTAGCCATTGTTTAGTATGAGTATGACATATGGGATAAACCTTGTGCATCAATAGGAGGAATGTGAAGTATAGCCCCTGGATAGTTTCCTAATAAATTATTCATATGTGCTACGGATGAAGTCATAGCACTATAATTCGGGAAAAACCGTCCTTCTGCCTAGAACTAGGTGAGAGGTTCAGTCCATAAAAGGCATTCAATTCTTATAAGGGGTTCTGTCCCTATAAGTCATTCTGTCCTTATGAGGCGTTCTGTCTTTATAAGGTGTCTGCCCTTGTACGGTGTTATGTCCCAAAAATGCTTGATTGTGTGTAATGTAGGGGAGATGATGTAGGTGAAAGTGTACGATGGTCCCTGGACCTATATTAGGGTACCTCTCTGAAACATAACCGCTTCTGAAATGACGTTTGCAGAGGTAAAATCTGCCATCCTGACAGAAATGCTGCAAGCCTCCGCAGGTTCAGGGAAGCCCTTGCTCCTATTTAATGAGGCTCTCCTAGACCTCCACTGGAGGCTAGAAAGAAGCCCTTATCTGGACAAGCAGTCAACAGGCAGTCCTGGACCACTTATTGTCCTCCCACACATCACCCGAGAATCTTGTGGCTCAGATATTGCCTTCAAAACAGAATCTAAGCACCAAATGTATGAAGCCTTTTTGTGGTCGCAAGAGGTCCGATCAACAACATAAGGCCATTTGCGACACCAAAAAGGCCTTGTCATATATACAAAATGAAATTGTGATGTAACACATTATCGAATCGCAATAAAGGTTAAAAAGCAAATAATTATTTGATATCTTAAAGGGGCATTTTTAAAGCATCTTTTTCAAACATTGAACCTGATTTTGTATGTATTAATGTAGTGCATCCAAATGTGATTGCAAAATATTCCTCTTTTACCACCTCACTGAAGGTGATAAACCATCCGTAACAGGAACTGATCCCAAAGGAACCCTTTCTCCTTTGTAAATGTTGACAAAAATAATTTTTTTAAAGAAGTTATACCTACTCTTAACCCGTTTACCACGGCGCAAATCCCGTGCGGTGCGGGCGTTCTATTCGGTGGGCAGGGCTGCGTCGGCCAACGGTCGTGCGCAGCACCAGGGAGGAACGGGTTCAAAAATAAATCGTACACATTTTGTTTTATTTTTTAAACGCATTTAATTTTCCGTTATAGAAACCAGTTTGCATTAAAATGCTTTATTTAAAAACAATCACAGATATGGTGGTCTGCTGACCTCAACAGGCCACTATCCCTTTGATGGCTACGATTCCAAGTGGATGGCAACTTTCAACCTTCCTCATTATTATTTACTGCGACCCACTAGGATTCGGTAATTTGCAAACCGACCTCTTAGTACATTCATTGTACATCTGACTATAAATGGCTCCCCTTGACAGAAAATCCCAAATGTTTGACACTTCGGGTTGCAAAGTTTTTGCCTCTGGCAGCTTGGCTTTCAACACTACTATTCCCACCTCCCTTGCAGGGTAAAATGTGCAGGACCTATGGGAGCTGGCAAAATTGCTAGCCTACCAGAACATATCAAGAAGTGACCTTATTATTCTGTGGTAGGGGATAACAACAGACTGCTGGATGATTCAGCTGATCCGGAAGGGATAAGCCCTCTCTTCCTGTCCTCCCCACTAGACCACCCCTTTCCATCAGAGTATTCTTGCCGGCTCATGCCTCAATCTTGGAAGCCGAAATGCTTGTCTTGCTGAAAAAAGAGGAATTCGAAGTGAAAGATGGACAGGGCTTTACTCACTTTGCTTCTCAGTCCACATGAAGGATGTCCAAGCATCCTTGATTGACGTGCCCGTCTCTTCTGTGGTTACAGATGTAACACCTTTGGGCATCCGCCATACCTGCCTTACCCACCCACCCAGCAGGCTTTCCAGCTTTTTTTATGGGTGGGGTCTCTGATCCCACAGAGTATGTGTCAGTCAGTCCCAGTGCGCTATCCAGTCCCCGCACCTGTCTGGCAGCATCAGCCCTGCAAGCAGCTTTAGTGAGCCCTACAACCAGCACGACCTTCCGGTTGATGGCAGGATCAGGCATCACATGTCCCAATGGACCTACGCCACTTCCGACAAGTGGGTGCTACACATTGTGCAAAGGGGCTATGGCTTTCCCTCCGTAGAAACCCATCTCTCCTTGCTCAGTCAGTAAGTGCAGGCTCTGTTGTCAAAAGGAGCCATTGAAAGGGTCCAGCGCCAGACGTAGGGTGTGGTTGTTATTCCCGCTACTTTCTGGTGCCAAAAAAGAACGGTGGCCTCCACCCCATACTAGATCTGAACTCCCTCAGCTACCCCCCGCTTCCTGAAAAAAGAGAGATTCAAGATGCTCACCTTGGTTCTTATTTTGTCTACCCTGGAACCTAGTGACTGGATGTTAATGTTGGACTTGCAGGACGCTTATTTTCACATGCTCGTCCTGCAATCCTACATGTGTTACCTGCGGTTCACAATAGGCCACAAGCATTTGCTGTTCACTGCGCTCCCTTCAGCCTCACCAATGCCCCTGGTATTCACAAAAGAGATAGTTGCAGCACATCTTCAGAGATCAGGTGTCCCAATCTTCTACCTTCACGACTGGCTGCTGAAGGCAGGCTCCTTCTAGGCAGTCATCACCTAGGGCAAACCTCCTGCATTTGTAAGGGTTAATTATCAACATGCCAAAGTCACACATGACTTCTTAGATGCTCCCTTTCATCTGGGTTTTTCTGTATATGGTGCTGTTCCATGCATATCCTGTGAATCAAAGGGTGCAGCATATCCGGGCTCGGATCCCAATGTTTCAACCTCTGTCCTGGATTTCGGTGAGGCTGATTCTGAGACTGTTAGGTCTGATAGCCTCCTGCATCCTCAAGCATGCCTGATAGCAAATGTGGACGGTGCAATGGGACCTGAGGTCCCAGTTGGTGCAACATCAGCAGAATCTCTCCAACCTCATACAGATTTCGAAGAAGTCTGCGAAAGATTTGCAGTGGTGGCTAACGAACCGCGATTGGACCAGCAGCAAACCACTCTCCATTCCCCACCCGGAACTGACTGTGGTGATCGATTTATTGCTTCTGGGTTGAGGCAGCCACCTGGCAGAGGTGGAGATCAGAGGACTCTGGAGCTGAGGGTGGTTCACTTGGCAATTACATCTTCCTCCTCTTCCATCAAAAGCAGGCTGGTTCAAGTGTTCACAGACAACTCTACCAACATATGGTATTGAAACAAACTGGGTGGAGTGGAGTAGTGAATTCTGCGCTAGGAGGCTCTGCCCCGCTTGAACAAAGAGGACATTGTCCAGATCATGGAACACCTGGTGAGATCTATGAAGGCGAGGGCGAATGAACTGAGCAGCCGAGGCCCTGCAGATCACAAAAGGTATTTACTCCTGGAGTTGGTGCAATGTCTCTTCCACAAATGGGGAGAACCTTGGTTTAATCTATTCGCCACTGCTGAGAATGTGCAAAGTCTGCTCTTATGCACATTCAAGTTTCCAAAGCGGCTCTCGTTCGGGGATGGATTCCATTTAGACTGGAACTCCTGTACTGCTTTCCACCAATACCGCTCCTGCCCCATGTAAATCAGGACTGACCAGGCCCAAGTCATCTTAGTGTCTACCGACTGAGCAAGGAGAGTTTGGTATCCTGAACTCCTGAGAATGAGCATGTCTTCTAATCAGGGTTTCTCTTCGGGAGGCCTCCTGTCACAGTAGCAGTGCATTTTCCTGCACCCAAACCTATGCACACACCACCTTCATGCATGAAGATTGAGCAACAGTTGAATGCTTTTGATCTACCTTCCGAGATTTGTGAAGTCATCTTGGCAGCCACGCGTCCCTAAACTAAGACTTCTATGCCTGCTGTTGGGACAAAGTTGTAGCTAGGTGCTCCCCCCAATCATGTAGACCCACTTTCAGCCCCCTAGTCCGAGGTGTTAATGTTTGTAATGTCTTTAGTCCAACATTGTCATTCTCTGGGCACTGTTAAAGACAATTCTTCTGCCATTTTGACTTTATTTGCAGTTGCTAGATCAGCACTCGCTGTTTAAGTCACTCATTGTGACATGCTTTAAGAGGTTGCAACAATTAAAAAAAAAAAATCTTTTTGTTGTGCATTTATCCCAAACAATACATAAAATGCAACATAATAAGATTCGGCTGATCCGTCATAGCCAAATAGACTTTTTTAATTTTTATAAATCTTTTTATTAGGCAGTTGTTCAGTTCACAGCTATACAGGTCGAATGATAGCAAATACAGTAGTCCTCTCGCAGGAGGCATTAATCTTTCTTTCCTTGATATTGATTAGTCTTGACTACATTACATGCACAAGTAATATACAACATAACTCCCTGGTAAAACTGTTGACTCATTGCCCTAAACCCTACCTCCAATCCCTTCCATTATCCTCCTCAGGGCTCCCTATATTGTATATAAGTGCCCCAAATCGTGTTGAGTTTACAGGGGCATACCCGACCATGGTATACCTTGCATTCTGCTTCCTGACAACAATCGAGGTAATTCCACCCAGTTCTAATCTTCCATGTGACCCACATCTATCTCCCAAGGCTCTCGTAGCGGGTATAGAAGGTCTGGTGAGTTATTCATTATTTCTTGTAGACCAGGGAGACTGCCTTAGTCTGCATGGAATCCAACTGTAGTCGATCCTCCATGAGCGAGTAGTCGGGCAGTTGTTCCCCATCGGGCAAGTGACACCAACTGTAGGTATATCAATATTTCCCCCTGTTTTATGCCGTACTCTGCCTGGAGTTCAGTGAAGAGTATTATCGCTCCCCCTCTCCAGATGTCACCCTACTTATACACCCCTATTAAGCACCATCTTTTTTGGGTACTCAAATTCTTCACTTCCCCAAGGCGGTTACTGTCCCACAGTGGGGTCCCCGCAGTCAATATATTTCCCCACCCCAGGCATTTGTTAACCGCATGCCAGGCCTGCACCACTGCCCGGGTATAGAACGGAAGTGTGCCACCGTCCTTTCCCATACAGGAGGGCTGGATATCCCCGCCCGCTCATCTGTAGGCTGGTTCGTCACTTTCGGTAAACACTCACTCATTTACAACCATGAGCTGAGCTGCCCAACTGTAGGCAAGGAGGTCTGGAATAGCCAGGCCCCCATCAATCACTCCACGCTTGAGCTTTGTGAATAATATTCGTGAACTTCCCCCACCCCATAGCAATGCCTACAATACGCTGTTAGCAAAGAAACTCTTGGTGACTTTGTAGGGGATATTTTGAAGTATATATAACATGCGGAGAGGATCATCATCTTGAAGAGCACATCTTTACCCATCAGGGAGATCGGTAGCACCCTCCAATGGGTTGGGTCTGCACAGTAGCACTCCAATTGGGTGAGTAAGTTCTGTTGTAAGAATTCCTCCCCGCTCCTGGTGACATGAATTCCCAGGTATCGGAATCCCGAATCTCCACTGTTGACGGGCACCTCGGTGGAAGAGCAAGCTCCTGTCCTGAGAATAGGAAGATCAGAGACTTGTCCTAATTAATTTGGTAGCCCAAAAAAAAACTTGAACACAACAGGGAGGGAAGGGTCCAAGGTGAAATTTACCGACCTAACACAGCTACACCCCCCCCAAATAAAGACAATATAAGCTAACAGAAAGTAACTGTAGGTCAAACACAATCTTATCGACTAGTTATGAATCTAACACAAAAGGAGAAAAAAAAGAAAAAATGTGTCTAAGAATTTGATGCATAGCCAGATGAATACTTTTCAGATGTGAAAAATACCCATCAGTTATCGACCGATACCTCCCTTGTCATCATCTGGGACCCTTCACACCAGTAAGGGTAGACATAACCATTGATGCAGTAAATACTAGCCCAGTGGGTCGGGTGGCCAGTGGTTGAGTCAGTTCACCAACTCCCCAGCTGCCACAGCCTCCAAGCCTCTCTAAGTCTGCCCGTTTACCATCATGTTCAAGTTCAAGTTCAGGAATTTGTATAGCGCACTTCTGTAGTAGGGGATCTCTGTGTATAGTCATAATCTAGTGAATAGTCCCGCCCATGTGCGTGGACCCCGGAGCAATCAAAAATAATCTCTTATAGTGTCAAAAAATGCAGAAAAGCATAGACACTTAAGAGAGAATTTAAAGACAGATAATGCAGCCTAAAAAGGCTACACTGTCCAGTACTTCAACTAGAAATTCCACCATAAAATCCACAAAACAGCAAAAGCCTGTACAGATTTCCCTTGCTTTACCAGCAAAATCCCTCAGGAATGATAGAGAGAAGAACCTGGACAGACAAGCCCCATAGGCTGCCATTATGTGGCTCAAAACAGGATACTGTGCCTTTAAGAGAATCTTCCAGAACCTTCTCCCAGAATGCATAGCAGGTCCAACTTAGTTTCAGTTCTTTTTTCCGGCTCCTGCAAGCAGGACCCTGGAGCATTGAGCTCTCCCTTTTTAGGGTTGTTTAGTGTTTTTTCATTGAAATTTAGTTTTTGAGTACTTTTAAAGTACTTTGTGACTTTTCTTCTTGGTGTTTGCACTCTTTTTTTGTCGAATATGCCTTCTTTATTCAACAAATGCCCTGAGTGCTCCTTGAAGATGGCTAAGTCAGACCCTCATGAGGTGTGCATCCTCTGCCTGCCCTCTTCCCATGTTCCAGAGAAGTGTGAGATCTGTAAAGGCTTCTCTGGCAGGACCCTGAAAGACAGGAGGAAGATCAGACTTCAGGGCCTCGAGGAGAGGAGGCTGAAGGCTCAAGGTGGGTCTGCTGGGGCTTCATCTGCCCATGCTGAGGCCTCTGGGGGGCTCCCCGGGGGCAGGAAGTCCAGCAAGCGGCCTATTTCTCCGTCTGGATCGGTGGCTCCGACCACGACGTCGAGAGGAAGATCCACGGCCAGTTCCCAGTCTCCCCAGGGCTCCGGGTCGAGAAAACGTCGCCCGTCGACGTCGAGGAGCTTACACCGGCCGCCGTCGAACCCAGTGACGGTTTCTTCGTCGTCGACGTCGAGTGGACGGCGTCGACGGACCAGGCGTCGGCGCTCGCCGTCGAGGCGACACCGCCGTTCGCCGTCAAGGACATCATCGTCGTCGAGGGGATCCTCGTCGTCGAGGCCGCCGTCGAAGCGGAAGAGATCGCCGTCGAGGCAGAAAGGGTCTCCGGCGAAGACGAGGTCGACGTCGAGGCGATCGAGGTCGCCGTCGAGGCGCTCGAAGAGGTCGCCGTCGAGGCGGTCAAAGAGGTAGCCGTCGAGGCGGTCGACGCCGAGGCACAAGCGATCGTCGTCGAGGTTTCGAGGATCGTCTATCTGGTCAGGATCGACGTCGAGGCATAGAAGCCGGTCGACGCCGAGGCATGTACACCGGTCGACGCCGAAGGGCCGCTCGACGTCGAGGGGACCACATTCGACGTCTGAACACCGGTCTTCGACGTCAGGGGGTCATAAGGACAGGCCGAAGACTGTGGGGGGCTCCCCTCAGTCAGGACGGGATGATGGCTCGCCGGGAACGGCGTACTCTGAGGTGTATACCCCTAAGAAGACTATTACACCTCCTCCCCCTTTGCCTAGGGGTCCTCCTCCGAGGGCTCCGACTCCTCCTCCATTGCCTCCTCTGCCTGCTCGTCCTTCCGGACCGCAGGCCCCGGTACCGGGTGTTCCTCCTCCGGTTCCGCCGAGATCGGTGTCGATGCCCAGGTTCCCGACACCTCCGAAGAAGACTCCTAAGTCGAAGGTTCCTCCTAAGCCCAAGACGTCCGAGCCGGGGAGGCCGGCGGAGCGTCCCAGACCCAGGAGATCGAGGTCTCGCTCAGGGAGGAGAGATAGATCTAGGAGTGGACACGGATCCTCCTCGAGATCCAGACATCGCCATAGGAGGCATAGGTCCAGGTCTCGTTCGGCCTCTGGGACCCGTTCGTATTCACCTACGTTGTCGGATTCACCGGAGACGAGGGTGTCTCCGATAGAGGACATTGGCACGTTCCAGGAGGTTCTCCTGAGAGGGGCTGCGAAGTTGGGAATCAAGGTAACGGCCCCGACGCCCTCAACTTCTGTGATCTTTGAGACGCTGCATACGAAACACCTGTCTCGCCCCCTACTGCCCTTGGTGCCAGGACTGGTTGAGCCGGCTGAACAGCTCTTCCTTACGCCGGCGGTGGTGAAAGCTGCCCCTTCCAGGCTCATCAAGAAATACAGGGCACCGGAGTCGGACCCGGCTTTCTTGCGGAAGGACCCGGTACCAGATTCGGTGATTGTGACGGCGGCTCGGAAGCTACATGCCACCTCTCCGGCCTCCACTGTGCCTCCGGATAAGGAGAGCCGCTGGATTGACTCTGCTGGACGGAAGGCGTGTGGGACTTCCTCCACGACAATGAAGGCTTCCAGTGACTCGGCGTTGTTGGGACGTTACGACCGTGCACTGTGGGACTCCATGGAGCAGTTTGCGGACCTCGTTCCGCGTGACAGGAGGGAGGACTTCATGGAGATTGTCCAGGAAGGGATGCTGGTTTCCAACCAGGCCATCAGCGCCGCGGCGGATATCTCCCTGCTGGCAGCGCATGGATACTGCCACGGTATCAATCAAAGACGCCATGCGTGGCTCCGGCTGACGTCGCTCAAGCCTGAGGCGCAACAACGAGTGGCCAATCTGCCGTTTTCTGGCGACACCCTCTTCGGGAAACACGCAGATGATGAAATGGCCAGGATGAAGGCTGAAGCTGAAACCCTGACGGCGGTGGGCTTGGAGAAGCCCAAAGAAAAGAAACCCTACCGTCAGTTCCAAAGGCGGTTCGGGTCGCAGGGTCGTGGAAGGGGACAGTCTTCTGGACAACATCAGCAGCAGCAACAGCAGCAGCAGTACAGAAGGCCCTTCCAGAAACGCCAGAGGGGTAGAGGTGGACAGCAGTCCTCTACCGCGAACAAGGCCCCGGCCGGGTCGCGACCCTGAGCGGTTACTTCCCCTTCGTCCGTTACCCGCTCCGGTGGGGGGAAGAACAAGGTGTTTGTCTACCCATACCTGGACGATTGGTTGATCAAGGCCTCCTCCTTCTCGGAAGCTCAAGCACACTTCCAGAAGACGTGCGTTCTCTTGAACAAGCTGGGGTTGCACATCAACATGTCCAAGTCTGTCCCGACTCTGGTCCAGTGCATCCAGTACTTGGGAGCCTCCATCGATACGCTGTCGGCAAGCGTGTCTCCTTCGGAAGAGCGACGTTTATCACTCCTTCGGAAGGCTCGGGCTCTTCTGTCCGCTCCGTCCACGACAGTGAGGACGGTGTCTTCGCTGCTGGGATCGATGGCTTCTTGCATCTTCCTGACGCCACATGCACGGCTGCATATGAGACCACTGCAGGAGTGCTTGGAGGATCAGTGGGACCAGAGGAGAGGCTCTTGGGACGACAGGATACGACTGTCTCTGCATGCTCTTCAGTCTCTGAAGTGGTGGTGTTCAGCGGAGAATCTCCTCAGAGGGGTTCCCTTCCACAAGGACATTCCCACTCAGACTATTGTGACGGATGCTTCTCTCCTGGGATGGGGAGCGCACTCCGGGGATCTGCAGATTCAAGGGACGTGGGCCCGTCAGAGTCCACGTACCACATCAATTTCCTGGAACTCAGGGCTGTTCACTTGGCGCTGAAGGCCTTTCAACCGTCCTTCCGGACCAACTCTCTGCTTGTACAAACGGACAATACGACCAGGATGTATTACCTCAACAAGCAGGGGGGCTCGAGATCGCGCACTCTGTCTCAGGAGGCGCAGGCGATCTGGCATTGGCTTCTGGCTCGAGGACTCTCGATAACGGCCACTCATCTGCCAGGTGTGCAGAATGTTCAGGCAGACGAGCTGAGCAGACTGATTCAGGAAAATCACGAGTGGGTCATAAACGACGAAGTACTAGGAGAAGTCTTCGCAAGGTGGGGCACTCCAGACGTAGATCTGTTCGCCACCGCCGAAAACAGCAAATGCCGAGACTTCGCCTCCAGGTACTACCAGCCGGGGACGCTGGGGAACGTGTTATGGATCAACTGGTCGAACAGCTTTCTGTACGCTTTTCCACCCATTCCCCTGATTCCAGCGGTTCTCATCATGCTCTCCCAGTCCAGGGCGAAGATGATTCTGATTGCCCCGGAATGGCCCAGACCGTGGTGGTTCACGGACCTGCTTCACCGGTCTCTCCTTCCTCACATGAAGCTGCCGTGCAGGCCGGACCTTCTCACGAAGTTCGGGGGGCGGATGGTGCACCCCAACCTCTCGTCTTTGAGTTTGGCGGCATGGCTCCTGAAATAGTGCAATATGGCCATTTGAATCTCCCAGCGGATTGTATGGACATACTGAAGGAGGCTAAGCGACCTTCCACTCGGACTTCTTATGCTTACCAGTGGAAGAGGTTTTGCATCTGGTGCAAGTCTAAGACCTATGACCCTACGACATGCAAGGAAGATGTCATCCTTCCATATCTGCTACATCTGGCGCAGTCTGGCCTTAATGTCCATTCCATTAAGGTTCATCTGGCTGCTTTGACTGCCTACAGGAAATGCCCTTCACAGACTTCCTTCTTTCAGGTCCCTGTGATCAAAGATTTTTTGGAAGGCTTGAAGAAAGTGTTCCCTCCTGTCAGGCTTCCTTCGTCTTCATGGGACTTGAATGTGGTGCTGTCCAGATTGATGAAGGAGCGTTTTGAACCTATTCATAAGGTTTCGTTGCAGCACCT
The DNA here is from genome assembly GCF_964261635.1 of Lissotriton helveticus. Lineage (NCBI taxonomy): Eukaryota > Metazoa > Chordata > Amphibia > Caudata > Salamandridae > Lissotriton > Lissotriton helveticus. The sequence goes on from NC_136061.1 coordinate 2,111,263,533, forward strand.
GTCCTGGAAGGCGGCGTTCCTCGTGGCCATTACATCGGCCCGCAGGGTGAGTGAAATTCAGGCGTTGTGTTGCCAAGAACCTTATACTGTATTTCATGCTGCTAAGGTTGTTATGCGTACTCACCCTAAGTTTCTTCCCAAGGTTGTTTCTGATTTTCATGTCAATCAGACTATATCTTTACCTACGTTCTTTCAGAATCCTTCATCTCCAGCGGAGAGGTCTTTGCATTCCCTGGATGTTAGGAGGGTGCTGAAATTTTATCTGGATAAAACCAGGGATATTCGTAGGTCAGACCAATTGTTCATCAATTATGGATCTGTCAGGACGGGTCTTGCGACCTCTAAGCAGTCTATCTCTAGGTGGATTGTGTCCTGCATACAGCTGTGTTACCAAAAAGCTAATAAGACCTTAGGAGGTAAGCCTAAGGCTCATTCCACCAGGGGCAAGACTGCCACGACAGCATTGCTCCGTAATGTTCCGATTGCAGAAATCTGCAAGGCGGCCACTTGGAAGTCGGTTCATACCTTTGCTAAGCATTACTGCCTGGACACTGATGCCAGGGCAGACGCTCAGGTTGGGCAGGCTTCGCTGCGAAATCTGTTCGCGCAGTAGTGGCGTTAATTCTCTTTTCTCCACCGCCGCTTTGGTGTGGGGATGGGCTTGCCATTCTATTCACTAGATTATGACTATACACAGAGATCCCCTACTACAGAAGGAGTAGTTTCTGTCCTGTAACTCCAGTTCTGTAGTAGGGGTATCTCTGTTATAGTCATAAGCGCCCTCCCTCCTCCCCGGTAGAGAGAGAGACATATTCCTTTATGGAATGCTACAGGTCTGGCGTGTTACGCCTTCAAAAAGAACTGAAACTAAGTTGGACCTGCTATGCATTCTGGGATACTGGGAGAAGGTTCTGGAAGATTCTCTTAAAGGCACAGTATCCTGTTTTGAGCCACATAATGGCAGCCTATGGGGCTTGTCTGTCCAGGTTCTTCTCTCTATCATTCCTGAGGGATTTTGCTGGTAAAGCAAGGGAAATCTGTACAGGCTTTTGCTGTTTTGTGGATTTTATGGTGGAATTTCTAGTTGAAGTACTGGACAGTGTAGCCTTTTTAGGCTGCATTATCTGTCTTTAAATTCTCTCTTAAGTGTCTATGCTTTTCTGCATTTTTTGACACTATAAGAGATTATTTTTGATTGCTCCGGGGTCCACGCACATGGGCGGGACTATTCACTAGATTATGACTATAACAGAGATACCCCTACTACAGAACTGGAGTTACAGGACAGAAACTACTCCTACTCACCCAGAGGGTCTCAAGGCGCTTGGGGGAGGGGTGCATTATTTATCGAAAAGACAAGTTTTAAGTTCCTTTCTGAAAGAAATTTGGTTCTGTGTGAGGCGGAGGTGAGAGGTGAGAGAATTCCAGGTCTTGGCCGCCAGGTAGGAGAAGGATCTTCCTCCCATGGTGGATCTGTGGATGTGCGGAACTGCGGTGAGGGCTTGATCGGAGGATCTTAGTTGGCGGGTGGGTGTGTAGAAGGACAGTCGTGTGTTGAGGCATTCTGGTCCTAGTTTGTAGAGGGCCTTGTGTGCGTGGGTGAGGAGACGGAACGTTATTCTCTTGTTAACGGGAAGCCAGTGGAGGTCTTTCAGGTGACCGGTAATGTGAGCTTGGCGTGGGATGTCCAATATGAGTCTGGCTGATGCGTTTTGGATGCGTTGGAGTTTTTTCTGTAATTTGGCTGTGGTTCCGGCATAGAGGGTGTTTCTATAGTCGTCGGCTGGTGATCAGTGCGTGGGTGACAGTCTTTCTTGTTTCGGTGGGGATCCAACGGAAGATTTTTTTGAGCATACGAAGTACGTTGAAGCAAGAGGATGAGACGGCGTTAACTTGTCTGGTCATCGAGAGGGAGGAGTCTAGGATGAAGCCTAGGTTACGTGCGTGGTCTGTGGGTATGGGTGCTGTGCCCAGGGCCGATGGCCACCATGAGTCGTCCCAGGCAGAGGGGTATGATCCTAGGATGAGGACTTCCGTTTTGTTTGAGTTAAGTTTTAGTCGGCTGTTTTTCATCCATTCGGCAACTTCTTGCATGCCTTCGTGAAGATTGGTTTTGGCAGTGTTAGGGTCTTTGGTGAGGGAAAGGATCAGCTGGGTGTCGTCAGCGTAAGAGATGATGTTAAGGTTGTGTTGTCGCGCAATGGATGCGAGGGGACTCATGTAGACGTTGAAGAGGGTGGGACTGAGTGATGATCCTTGTGGTACTCCGCAGATGACTTCGGTGGCCTCGGATTTGAATGGGGGGAGTCGGACTCTCTGGGTTCTCCCGGCGAGGAACGAGATGATCCAGTCCAAGGCTTTTCCTTGTATGCCGATGTTGCTGAGGCGTTGTATGAGGGTGCTGTGACAGACTGTGTCGAAGGCGGCGGATAGATCCAGTAGGATGGGGGCGACTGTTTCTCCGTTGTCCAGTAGCGTTCGGATGTCGTCTGTTGCTGCAATGAGGGCGGTTTCGGTGCTGTGTTTGGCTCGAAAGCCGGACTGTGAGGTGTCGAGGGAGTTGTTGGATTCAAGGAAGGCGGCGAGCTGGCTATTGACGGCTTTTTCAATGACTTTGGCAGGGAATGGGAGGAGGGAGATGGGGCGGTAGTTCTTAAGTTCGGAGGGGTCTGCTGTGGGTTTCTTCAGGAGGGCGCTGAGTTCGGCGTGTTTCCAGCTTTCTGGGAAGGTAGCGGAGTTGAAGGAGCAGTTGATGACATCACGGAGATGGGGTGCGATGATGGAGTCTGCTTTGTTGAAAATGTGGTGGGGACAGGGGTCGGTTGGCGAGCCTGAATGGATGGAGTTCATTAGGCGGGTGGTGTCTTCAGTGGTGATTGGGTTCCAGGTGCTGAGGTTGTTAGAGGGCGGTTTAGGTTCGGAGGTGGGTGGCGTGGACTGTTCTTTGGAAATGTTCTCAAAGCTGTTATGTATGTCGGCGATTTTGTTGTAGAAGAAAGCGGATAACGAATCGCAGAGGTCTTGGGAGGGAGTAATGTCGTTTGAGGCTGCGGTGGGGTTGGTAAATTCTTTGACGATGTTGAATAGTTCCTTGCTGTTATGGGCGTTGTTGTCGAGTCGGTCCTTGAATGCTGATTTCTTGGTGGATCGGATCAATTGGTGGTGTTTGCGGGTGGCTGTCTTGAAGGTGGTCAGGTTGTCAGTGGTTGGGTTTTTTCTCCATGTTTTCTCGAGAGTACGGCATAGTTTCTTGGATTTCTTAAGGACATCGTTGAACCATGGGCACCCAGTGGGCAACAGGATTCGCTATCACTTGCCCCACTGACAGTCCATAACATCGGACAGGTGGGTTTTGCAGATTGTTCGAAGGGGCTACTCCCTCCCCTTCGAGACTTCCTCTTCCCCCATACCACCTACTTACGACAGGTGGACGGAAGACCACCTATCTCTTCTCCTTCAGGAAATGATGGCTCTTTTGGCAAAATGAGTCATTAAGAGAGTGCACACATTAGAAGTAGGTAGTGGTTGTTATTCCCTCTACTTTCTGGTGCCCAAGAAGGATGGAAGTCTTCATCCTGTCCTAGACCTGCTCTCTCTCACCTTTTTCCTCAAAAAGGAGAAGTTCAAAAAGCTCACTCTTGCTTAGGTTGTTTCTGCCCTGGACCCAGGAGACTGTATGGTAGCATTGGACCTGCTGGACACACATATCTATATTCCTGTCTTGCTTGCCCACAGGCATTCCCTGTGGTTCCTAGCGGGCTATAGGCACTTTCAGTTCGCTGTGTTCCCCTTTGGCCTTACCAGCAGCCCACAGATGTTCACCAAGTTAATGGCAGTGGTTGCAGCTCATCTGCAGAGTTCAGGTGTGCCAGTCTTCCGCTATCTCGAAGACTGACTGTTGAAAGCAGGCTCACCACATGCTGTTGTCTCCCACCTTCAGACTTCGTGGATCTCCTGCATTCACTGGGGTTCAATATCAATGCGCAGAAAGTCACACCTGAATCCCTCTCAAACACTCCTGTGTTCTTGGCGTGGTACAGTTTCGGGCCTATCCTCCTGAACAGCAAATCTAAGATATTTAGGCTAGAATACCGATATTTTAGCCTCTATCTTCGATTTTAGTGAGACAGACTGAGGCTGCATCATAGGGGGTGACCCATGCCTGTTGGCATATGTGGTATCTGTAGAGAGACATGAAGTTCCAGTGGGCGCAGAAACCGGGGAATCTCTCCAACCTGGTCTAGGTCAAAGAGGGAAGTATGAAAGATCTGCAGTGGTGGTTAATGAACTGCAATTGGGTCAGCGGCAGACCCCTCTCCCTTCCCCAACCAGATCTCACAGTACTGACCGGTGCATCACCCCTGGAATGGGGCGGCGATGTGGGAGAGGCGGATATCATAGAACTCTGGTTTTGGGCAGATTTCGGACTCGACATCAACCTGTTGGAGCTCTGAGCGATCTGATTGACATTGAAAGCCTTTCTACCCTCCATCTAGGGCAAGTGTTCATGGAGAACACCACCGCCATGTGGTACTGCAACAAACAGGGTGATATGGGGTCATGTACCCTTTGTCAAGAGGCCCTGCGTCTCCGAACGTGGTTGGAACAGTAAAGTGGTAAAACCTCTGGCGGGTTCTCCTAACGCCAGAGAGGACAAACTCATCCGAAGGTGAGGAGAGCCTTGATTAGATCTGTTCACCACAGACGAGAACGTGCAATTTCAGCAGTTCAGTGTGCAGGAGTTTCCAAGGCAGATCTCGCTCGGCGAGGCTTTTAGTCTTGAGGTGATCTCAGGCCTCCTGTATGCCTTTCTGCCCATACCTCTTCTTCCCAGAGTTCTCAGAAAGATCAGGAATGACCGGGCCCAAGTCATTATTGTGGTTCCGGATTGAGCACAGAGACTCTGATATCCCAAGTTGTTGAGCATGGCCATCGATCAGGCTACCACTTCGGGAGGATCTTCTGTTGCATCAGCAGGGAAGGGTTCTCCACCAAACCTGTCAACACTCTGCCTTTTTGTGTGGAGATTGAGTGGCGACAGTTGACAGCTTTCGACCTCCTCCCGAAGTCTGTGACATTATCTTGACAGCCAGGCATCCCTCCAACAAGATGCTTACGCCTGCTGTTCGGCAAAATGTGGAGCATGGTGTACATAAAGACAAAATTATCCCCTTTCTGATCCCCTTTCTCAGGTTCACCTGTTCATCTTTCCTTTGCCCAGCAGGGCTCTGCTCTGGGCACTCTGGAGGGCTATTGTTCCATAATTTCAGCGTTTCTGTGTTGCTTAAGCAGCCGTCCCTCTTCTAGTCCCCTATTGTAAAAAGGTTTGAAAGAATTACAACAGTTGTTGCCTCCTTCTCAATTTATTATACCCCAGTGGGACCTCAGTCTTGTCATTACTTTCCTTATGTACCCTCCCTTTTAGCCTCTGCACAATTGTCCACTCTGGCTCCTTACCAGCAAGACAGTCTTTCTGGTGTCAATAACATCTGCCCGGAGAGTCAGTGAGCTTCAGGCCTTGTCATCCAAGCCTCCTTATTTTAACCTCTACCCAGACAAACTGGTGCTTTGGACAAGAGCTTCCTTTCTTCTGAAATTGATACCCCCAGGAAAACTCCACATTGTCTAAGACTCTCAGTAGCTGTTTGCTCTTAAGCTCCTCACTTCCCCCTCTCACGTCTAACTCCATCCCCATCCAGACCTACACACCACTGGTTGGCCTAGACCAGCAAAATTCTAACACCACAACCGGAAGCACCCCGTTATCGCCTGACCTCCCGCCCCATACTATGACCACTTGTTTCAACGCATCTCTGGAATTAGGACTAGATAAAATTGCACTTAATCTTCAACAATTTAAGGCAGAACTACAAAGTCTCATAAGCGTCACCAGAGAGCTGATGATCAATCAGTTGCCCACAAGTCTCCAATGAACATTAGTCATAACCAGACCGCTAACATCCTCACTAGGCTGCCTTCCCCTCTCTCTTCCTTTCCCTGCTTGAGATGGAGAACCATACCCTCCCCTAATATCCTCTCCAGGCCTGTTAGACTGAACGATCGACTATCTGACAGTGGCATATATGCTCTCTTCCTACTTATAACTCTACAAACTCTTTTGACACGGACACTCTAGGCCAAATCCAAACTATTCATGCAAATCCAAACAGAGAAACTAGACACAGTGCCTGAGCTGTAAACAAAGCCAATCTTAAGTGTATAACCATCACACAGACTCCTTCAGCTGTCGCCAATACTCTCCTGAAATGCAGGCTATTCAACTCAATATTGGATGTTGCACGCGGCAGATTTCTCCGACCTCATACTTACACATGAGCTTGATCTCTTAATCCTGACCGAAACATTGCTAAATGATTCCTTTGCATCTATACTTGACCTACAAGTCCCCCCTAGTCACAACTACATTAAATTAGATAGAGCTAACAGACCTACTGGTGGGATCACCTGCATCTACTGTAACAATTTCTTAGTGAAACAGTCACAAACCGTTGCTCTATCATCTTGCTAATACCTATGCATTGATATTGCAATTACCAACAGACCAATTTGCAAACTTCCCACTATCTGCCATGCACCGTCAGACAACCTCCCATTCATTGAACAAATCATGGAAATCATCACCACCAGTGCTGGACATCAAGATACCCACATCTTACTTGGAGACTGCAACCTACATTGGAATGATCTGATTGCCACAGCAGCGAACAGTTTTAAAACCTTCCTAGCCAACATCGATCTGTCCCAAATTTGTGTCAGCCCTACATACAAGGGTTCGACCTTGCAACTAATCATTTCGAAGGTGGACAACATACAACTCAAATCTATCGTCCCTTGTGACTGGACAGACCAACACCGCACAACCTTCCTCATCACAGATGCTGCCCAACTAAAAAACACAAACAATCTAAAGGGAGCACACAAAAGATAAACCCGAAAGAAGTGACTTCCCTGGCCCCTCCGGGGGGGGACAGGGGTCATGTTCGATGTCCAAGTCTTTACAGATTGCTATAATAATTCCATGATGAACATCCTAGACTCGATTGTGCCCTTACAACTAAAAAGATTGACCATCAAAAACTCTAAACCACAGTTCAGTGGCAGCCTAAATGCAAAAAGACGTAATCTGAGACTAGCTGAACTGAAACATGCTTCACGGCATAAATCACTTGTTATCGGCCACCCCATTCCTCTGCTTTACGGACCTTCTGTGGCTGTGCAACAATTGGAAACCTCTACATTTAGAAATAAAAGAAAACCATGTGCCTGGCAGCACAAATTTGCTTGTTATTGGCCCGTTCCTTATTCAAGCCTGCATTACGGACCTTCTGTGTCTATGTAACACTTTAAAAAACCATCTCTTGTCTCTGGTAGTTTGAGAAGCATAGAGACAGGTAGAGTCACCACAATTACAAACAAAAGGAAAATATGCCACGCGTCACGAAATGCCCTCGAAGGCCATAGCTCACATGCCATACTCCTAAAACCACACTTACAGAGCAACAGGTACCCTAGGGTAAACCGCTTTTGATCTCAGCCTTTGCATGAACAGCAAATGTGACAAGATACAAATGACAGCCCTGTTTAACACAAAAGCTCAGAGGAGTTAAAACTCTCTCTTCCAAAAATATACGCTCGGCTTGCTTAAAGTAACGAAAAAAGTTCACCTACACAAACAGAAGTAGCCCAAAACCGCAATGATACAAGTACAAGGTCACTGCTCCGTGGAAGTGAGCAAGCCACCAAAAGGAGAGACAAAAAATACAGATTAGCCACATAATCACAAGCTTTTCGAAAGGGAATGCAGAAAAACGAATCAAACACTATGGGTGGGCTGTAAGCCCACTGAGTAGATACAGCAAGTCTTAAAGAGACAGCGCATGCCCTGCCTAGGTTGGACCTAAAGAAGGCTTCCGCTCCCTAGCCCTCGTAAACGAGTAACTTTATGAAAGAAAAACAAACAATCCCTAAACCCGTTATGATTAGATAAAAGAAAATATTCAGAAGAAGGTTCGAAATTATGATACCCTCACAGGTCATGTTCGCGCTATATATAAAACTATAATTAAATAAATAAAATTACGAGAAAAAGCTTAATCCGATAATTCAGAAATGCGGAGGCAGAAGTTCTTCAGAAAATTCCAACATTAAATCCACAAGCTGTAAACAGGGGAAGAGAAAAAGGGGAGAGAGGATGTGGAGAAGGGAAAGGGACATCAAATATGTTTACTGCTTATTACTGTAGTTACAAATCAAGAAACTCAAACATATAATGTCAATAAAAGCAACACGATCCCCCTGAGCTCAATACTGAGAAAACTTTATTCTGCAGCAACGAAGAAAAAGTTAAGCACATGCAGTCAGCTTGAATGTGTGCAGGACACAACATGCCATTTAACTTACAGTTATGCAGGCGACAGTGTGTCATGTAACTTACAGTTCATTGATTACTGCAGCCAATAATAAGAGAAGATTACAAATGAAACGGCTAAAACACATGCAGTATCATGGTGCACTTCACAAAAAAGGTAAAAGTATTCTTGTGAAGACTGGATAGAGGCAATCGGAGAGGTAGTAAACAGGCTATGCTCCACAGGACAGGAGTGACAAACATAAGCTGCCCGGCCTAAACCAAATAAAGCCAGTAAATGGAAAGCAATCACTTGTTAGTAACAGAGCACAAAGTCAATGGTAAGCAAAAGGCGGAATCCATTTATAGGTAAGCTTTTAGAATGTCACCGATATGTCTTTGCAACCACACAACTATGCTGTCTGGTAGACTTTAACCTAAGAATTAGCATTAAAAGAGCACACATTCTAAAAATGTTATTGTATGGAATTGGTACACATTCTATTGTCCCATAATTTCCCTCCACCCTTACCTGTACAAACAGTTGCTTACTTTCAACAGAATCTTATGGCCACATTTCAAGCATCAGAATTTGGGAGTTTCACCATGGAACTCCATATTTTAACTTCCTCATAATGATGAATGCAGGTAAACAATTATTTCACTGCTCAATGGTAATAAAGTTGGCTGGTGAGACTTATTTTATTTCTGCTTTAATTTTCTAGTTACAAATATAGTTATTTAATGTTTAAAACACTGGTCTCAATTGGCCACCTCACTTATTGGAAACTTACACCCACATCCACAATGATAATAGCCTTAAGGATTAAAGATAACACCCGTGAATGAGCATAGGAGGGTTCAGTGGACAATAAACTATCCACAGAGGGCCACTTCAATGGCTAAGGCTTACGAACGCCATCAAGATAATTCTAAAGTAGTACCTTAATTGCGATAGAATTCATGAGGTCCCATATCTTTCTCCACATAGACTCCTTGAACCAGTCACGTTGCCTGCTTATGAAAAGCCTAACGGGTTCCCTTTTGTTAAAACCTAGCATTATTTTTGCCTGCTCAGCAATCCATTGTGAGATCTAAAGTCATCCCTTCATGTGTACGACTGAACCAGACAAGATCTTGCATCATTGCATTTGCTACCGTTGCCCATAAACTAGACCGATTTGGTGTTTGTTCACTAAAATGCCAAGTTAGGATTCACAACTTCCCAGGTCTCCATCCAGCTTCTTTTTCTTTTGTAGTTGCCAAAGGTCAAATGTTTGGACTTGGAGTAATTAATAATAATATAATTTAAATGTTGTCATTGCATACTAACAGAATGCTAAACACACAGATGATTATGATACATAAGGATTGTAATGTCACGAAACATAATGCACGGTTTTGTTCTTTGTGCTGTCTAAGTATTATTCAGTGCTGATGTCACTTTAAAAATGTAATAAAAAAGAAACCGAAACACATGTATGTTTACCCACCTTTAAATACCAGGCACAGAGCATTGAGATAAGAGGGCCCGCCAAATCCAAATTATCAAATTTCTCCCATAAAATATTTCTTTAAAGGTCGCACAATATGACTTATGTGATTTTGTGGTCCAAGACATTCAATGCTTTGGTGTTTTTGCACACAAGTCCCACAAGACTATGCGCAACTAAAATCTGATTTAAATTATAGGCATACTGCTGATGATCCCCCTTCGTGCTGATAAACCTCTATATCACCCATAGTATTGCTTACATAATTTACCTTATTGATAGATATGGAAGTGTTGACTGCTGCTCACAACTTCTTTTACCTCTAGACTCCAAAGGATTATGCATCAATGTGTGTAATAATAGCCAGCATAATAGGACAATTCTTATGATTCAATTTTTTGAATCAGTCGAATATACTGAATATGCTTATTTTGAGTTCTTATTTTTTTCAACTATATATTCCAAGGAACCCTTTATGAGAATTTCTGAGTACTTTTAAGATTGAAAGCCTGACCAACCTCAGTTAGTATAAAAAGCATTGTTAATCTTTGTGTAAGTCAAACCTAATACATTTTCATCAGTAATTTATGTACTTTCGACATAGAAGAATTTGAATAGTGACGAGTTACCAGAGTATGAACTGACTGACTGAATTTATGACAGATTTTAGGTGTTCATACTTTTTTATTCAGTTGTATCCGGACTGTATTCCAGTAGCATCATCCAGTGAAAACCTTTTTTTTTTCTTATTATTTTGATTTGCTTCATAGCCCCTGATGTTTTGCCAACAAACTTCGTATAGAAAATTGGTGACACTCCAATCATGGAGTAAAAGTAATATCATAAATGTGTGTTGAAATAACCTGACATAAAGGAGCATTTGATAAATGAAGATCACACTGTGATGTTCTACTCACTGTTCTGTCTACTCGTCCTTAACCAGCCACTTATCACTATGGGTCAGATGTAGGTAATATCAAATTTGCGAGTCCTTAATAGCGAATTTTACCGATTCGCTCTTAAGGACTCGCAAAATGAAAAATTGAATGTAGGTAGGAATCGCTAAAATATTTGCGATTCCTTAATAACGAATCGCAAATTGAGATTCGTTAATAAGGAATACCTACCCATTCATTCCAATGAATGGGGAGATATTCACATTTGCGATTAGCTATTAAAGAATCGCAAATAGCGGGAGCCATTTCTAATGTACCAGGTTGTCAAAAAGACACTCTGTTGCACCCCTGAAATGTGCATGTGTGCACATGTGGTTCACATACATGCCCTAAGGGCTAATTACCACCAACTTGAAGTTGATGGTAATTAGCGATTCCTTAGGCCTAAAGTTCACTTTCTTTTATGCTACCTACATTGCATTTAAGGAATCGCAATTTTCGATTCCTTCAATGCAAGAGCAAAATAAGGAATAGCAAATGTTGCGATTCCTTATTTTGCTAGTAGTTTAAACTCACCTACATTGCTCTCAGCCAAATACTGCATTTGGCCACCTACATCTGGCCCCAAATTACTAATTTCTAATTGTGAGGTCATAAAGTGACCGTTCTTGGGGCATTAGCGCATTTTTGGGACTTTCTACCTTCCCGATACACGGAGCCTGATCTTTCCTGACACAAAGCATGCAGGGGATTTGTAAAAGACGATTTCAGGGCAGAAATACACAGCCTGCAGGGGCCGGGACTGCGAGACCCAGCGAGCATCGCGCATTCAACAACTCAGCGCAGCTGGTGTCTCTTCCCGCCCCCGACACCCCCTATTTAACTTAGCCCTCTATTCGCTGCACAGCGTGACGGATGTCTGGTGGGTCAGGTTGAACACTTGATTAGATCCCTATTACTCCCGGTAATTGAGCGACTTAGATTGGTCATTGTTAGCTTGGACAAACTGGAAACTGTAGCCAATGATAATTCCAGAATGTTACAATCTTTAGCTAGCGAAAAGAGGAAGGGAATAGATTTTACTGCCAACCACAATAACGTAGACACTAGAGGTGCACAATTACCCACTATGTGTAAATCTTCATCTCAGAATGGGAAGAAACTAGTTTCACTCAACGATACAAGACCGACTGACTTAGGGGGTTCAAATTCATGCTGTGAGACCAATAATGGCAAGCAAGGGGCTCCAAACTCTTATCAGGAGGGGCGTGCTGAAGTATCGAGACCAGCATTTGGCCATTTGCCCTCTGCAAAATTGGATTCAGCTATGGGAAAACATTCCACACTAGATTTACCACCCGAAAGTGCGCCCTTGGTAGTAGTTATGGTTAATGTTCCCCCCCTCCGTGCTGGGATAACTGAGGATTATTACCAACTAAAGTCTAAGGTTACACATTGGTTCTCAAAGAACTTGGATGAGGGCCAAGGGGTTGGACGCAATATACTCATGGCACGTAGAGTAGCATGGGTGGGTCGCTCAAGGAAGTCCAGAGAAGGTGACTGTATAGTCATACATTTTAATAACCCAAACTGTATTGCTAGGATCCTCTGGGAGATAGAGCAACACTCACTATCGAGGGGAAAGGGCATCGAAATTTTACCCCTAGGGTTCTTTTATAGACCGGGTACCCACGAACCATCCACACCTAGGATTCCCATATCAAGGAATCTTAACAACCAAATTCGCCCTATGGTAGGCCAAGGGAGGTGGTATACACCCCACACGACACCAACTGGACCATGGCATATAGGTGACTTATGGAACAGAGGTGGTGTTGAAGTTAGAAATAAATTCAATGTCCTATCAGGGCTTAATGAATGCGATTGACTTGGTTTCAACCAAGTTGGTTGTAATTTGGAGTATGATTCTAACCCCCTCCTGGACCACCCTTTTAACCATGTGTCCATGATAAAGGGTGACCTTAATCCAGTAGTTGTCGATGGTAGCTCTAATGATTTGGCTGTACCCCAGGTAGGTTCTGCTGGGGAATTAGTAAATAATGCTAGGGAAGGGGGGGGCACGGAGGGGGGAGGGAGTCTAGTATCCTGGAATATAGCTGGCTTGCGATACAGACATGAGTCATATGATTGGGTAAACTTCATTGATGGTTTTGACGTGTGTCTTTTTCAAGAAACCTGGATGTGTGAACCTTCTTTCCTCCAGGGGTATCTGAACTATTCGGTTCCTGCAACTAAAGGTCTAAAGGGTCGCCCAAAGGGAGGTTTGACCATTTGGGTGAGGCAAAGTCTGGCTCTCTCTATCAAGTTGGTAGAATCAGGTAGTAAGGACATCCAACTTATAAAACTGGATAGGGGCACATTGGGGCGTCTTGACATATACAATGTATATGCTAGGGGTAATAATGGAGGGAAGTCAGAAGTATTAGTGGCTCTAACCTCCCTACTTGAAACCCACTCCCTCGACAATAACGTTATAATAGCTGGTGATTTTAACCGCATGTTCGAACCCCAGGATATTTGTGAAGACTTTGTTGGGGCGGAAGAGGATTGGCATTGGGGGTCCCCAGACTAGACTTAGAGCCTATTAAACGGTGGTCTGAGGACGTTATTTGCCTAAACGCGATTTGTCTTGAAAGGGGCCTTAGGGCACTGAATGGGAGAACAAAGAGTGACAGGGGGGGCTTGTACTTTTGACAATGGGCGAAGTAAGAGCAGGATAGATTATGTACTGTGTAGCCTGAAGTTATAGAAGCAAGTCTGTGACATGGAAGTTAAGCATAGGCTCGAAAGCGACCATGATCCCTTGTGTGTAGCGCACAAATGGTGGTCAACCCTGAATGGGAAGCCAAACGTAGAGTGGGAAGGTCTCCCCATCCCTGTTCCTACTAACTATATGCGTCAGCTGAAATGGCCTTGTGTATTGGCTAACCAACAGTCCATGGATAGCATCAACATAGAGGTAGATGGTGCGATAAAAACACTGGAGCAGGTTACTACAGTCATGCAAGGGTCAAGTGAAGCTACAGTTGTTCATGATAACGTTTTTTCTGCTATTAAATCCCACTTTCAGAAATCAGCTAGGAAAACCATTAGGGCACCAATCAGGCCTGTAATGTGGTATAATGCACAGTGTAGGGTCGCTAGGCTTGCTCTGGGCACCGCTATTAAAACTAGGGAACAGATTGTTATTCGTAGTGCCAGAAAGAACTATAAAGATAGTATAGCTACTGCAAAAAAGTTGTGGGATGAGCTACAATGGAGTGAGCTAAAGGAAGCATGTAGTACTAAAGATTCCAGGCTTTTCTGGAGCATTATTAAATGGGGAAGAGGAGGTGAACCTGACTGTTCTGATAATAATGTCCCATAGGAGGATTGGGTCAATTATTTTAAGCCACAATATGCTGAATCTATACTTGGCAGGGAGATGGATGGGTTCAAGCCTGTGTTTCCCAAAGCAAATTTTTACAGCCATAGAGAGGTGTTATTGGCACTCAGTAAAGTGTCTAGGGGCAGAGCACCAGGCCTGGACGGGGTCCCGGCGGACCTTTTTATTAATGATAGGGAACGCTGGGGCAAATATATTTTTCTTCTGTCTAATGCTGTTGCCCAGGGTGCATTAGTACCGCCTTCCTGGAAGGGTGCAATTATCATCCCAATATACAAGAAAGGAGACCGGGGGTTGCTGGGTAATTACAGACCCATGAGCTTGATAGCTACCATCCAAAAGGTGGTGGGGAGGATGGTGGTTAACAAACTTATGGTCTGGGTTGATGAGCATAACGCATTATCCCCTTATCAGGCTGGGTTCCGGAAGGCCACAAGTACGGTGGATCAGGTGTTCCGCTTTACTTTGCTACGGTGGCGAACGTTGGTGCTAGGGGAGGGCAGCCTGTATGCAGCTTTTGTTGATCTGCGGGCTGCCTTCGACCTGGTCCCCAGGACTAAGCTGTGGTTGGTATAGAGGAGCCTGGGACTACCTGAGGAACTACTAACCCTGGTCATGAGGTTGCATGAGACGAATTTCGCTAAAATCCAGTGGGGTAGGCAGGAGGAGATCACTGATGACTTCCCGGTTGAACGGGGTGTTCGGCAAGGGTGTGCCATGGCCCCCTTGCTTTTTTCATTATTTATTAACTGGGTAGTTGCAAGAATGTTATCTGTTAATGTAGATGCACCCTCGTTGGCGGGCATCAAGGTACCGATTTTAATGTCCGCAGATGACACCCTGATTTTATCAAAGACCCCGAGTGGCCTACAACCTGCCCTCTATATTTTCGATGAATTTTGTGGGGAGCACGGTTTAGAAGTCAATGTAGCAAATCCAAATTAATGACTTTTAACCCTCATCGTAATTTTCGGTCCAAGGTGTTCATGAACCAACGTTCGTTAGAGGTAGTTAGAGCCTTTACTTATCTTGGTATTTATGTAACTGATGACCTAAGATGGTCCAGCATATCGATCTTGCGATATTAAGGCACAGGCAATTAGTGGAAGCCCTTGGGGCTGAGCATAGAAAATCAAAGTCCAAACCAATAGCGCCAGCTCTAAAGGTATACGAGGCAAAAGCCCTGGGATCAGCATTATATGGGGCAGAGCTGTGGGGATTCGGGAAGCACCTCTTTATGCAGAAGTACGAAAACAAGTTTTTTAGGTAAATTACGGGCCTTCCCAAAAGCACCCCCTTGCTCCCCCTCAGATATGATTTGGGTAGAAAGGCCATAGGAGACCTTGCGAGGCTTCACCCGATTTTATATTGAGGCGGCTCTGGACTACTCCAGAGCTTAAACACTATGCCGAGGGCTTTCTAGCAATGATCGAAGCTGATGTGTTTCACAGGATAAAATGGCTAAAGGATCTTCAAACCTTGTTGTGTGTCATTGGCCTTCAATTCCTTTGGTACAATCCGCCAGGAGCCGCTTTTCCCAGTAAAAAAATAATTAAAGAGCTCTATTGGGATTATGTGGCTAAGCGGGATTGGAGAAAAACTGATGCGGAGTCTATGGCAGGTCGATATCTGGAAGCTAAATCATTCCCTGCCATAGAACTGTATTGGGACAACATAACCAAGCCAAGGGACAGGAAACTTCTCTTTCAGACAAGGATAGGAGCCCTTCCTCTTAGGTCCCTAACTGGCAGGTGGAGGGGATCATCTAACACCACCTGCTCTGTCTGTGGAACCACAAAAGAAACTATTGGGCACTACTTTCTATTCTCTTGTAGGGCCTATGTCGTTCCAAGGCGAATTTGGCTAACGCCTGCCTGTAAGAATTTAGGCACCTCTAGTAGTTCAGTAGCACTGAGAATTATCTGTACTAGTTCCTGCTTGCCATTAGCTATAGCAACAGCTAAATATTTGGGGTGGGCATGGGTTATCAGGCAGAAAGCTATAGCCGAGAGACTACCCATATAGGGATTGTTGTATTTGCACATATTTGATCGACTGTGGAAACTTTTGCTACCTGTAAATCGCCATTTTAATGACATTTTATGCATTGTCCATTTATTGATGTTTTAATGATGTTTTAAATTTAAGTATGTAATGTGCTTTTATGAGAATTACTCGAATAAAGCCTCTTGAATTGAATTGAATTGAATTGTGAGGTCATAAAGCTTCCCTGTGCTTTCTTGTTGGTTTCACAGCATTTGGATCAGAAATGTGCTAAAGCGAACACAAAACCTCAGTTTTTGTAGTCAAGGGCCTCATTGTGGATGATGTTGTTCATTCAACTCATCCCTTATTAGGGAGCAGTATTTGAGGAATAAAATCTGTCAGTTTAGGTGTTGTATAGTCAGGTCATTTATTGATTTCCCAGCACTCTAAAGACCACCCTTGATGCTGGTATTGGAACATTTTGGAACATTTTAACTGATTTGAATTTTGCTCATTTTCTGTTATCCCGCCATATACGCAACTAACACCAACCAGGCCGCATTTCTAGACGCCCTGTCAAATAAACTGGCTACCTGGCACGGGGTTCCGATGATACTAGGGGGGACTACAATAGTGTCTTGGATATTCCCTTGGACTGCTCTTTTCCTCCTCTCCCTGGCGCGCCTACACATGCCACCATGAAGACGTTAAACAGTTGGGCTACAGAATAGCATTTAAAAGATGCGTGGACGCAGATACTCACCTGATAGTGTATACTCATTCTTCTCCGGGGCGCATGGGTTACACGTTCGCCTAGACCGAATAATGGTATCTGATGACCTTTTAACAGCTGTTGCCGAACCCCAATATCTTGGGAGGACGCACTCGGATCATAATCCACACACGTTACAACTAGAATGGAGTAGTGGCACACCACTGGTTCCGAGATGGCACTTACAGCTAGACACACTATTAGATGCAGCATTCCGGGAGTCATTGGAAGCAGCTGTAGCACAATACTTTGAGGATAATACAGACACTGCCTCGTCACCATTGATAGAATGGGACGCATTCAAGTAGTCATCCGAGGGCATTGCCTGGGCGCACAAAACCGGCATGCGCAAACATCTGGAAGCCAACCTTACTACTCTAAAAAGAATTCTGGCGTCACATGAGAAAGAGGCGGTTGAGGGCTCAAATAGGCAATTAACACTCAACAGGGAGGAACACGCCT
This sequence comes from Lissotriton helveticus, assembly GCF_964261635.1. Lineage (NCBI taxonomy): Eukaryota > Metazoa > Chordata > Amphibia > Caudata > Salamandridae > Lissotriton > Lissotriton helveticus. Next base: position 2,111,280,916 of record NC_136061.1, read on the forward strand.
GGTTGCAAGAAAGACTCCATTGCCTTAATTACACAGCGCATTTGGCGCACACACATCACAGGACTGGCAGGCTTTTAGCTTGGTTGATCCGTCAAAACAATGCCACTTCACCCGTCACTTCCCTTCTTTCTATGCAGGGTACTACAATATACTCCAAACAGAATATACATCGGGAATACACAACTCATTACACCACAATATACAGGTGCCGTACTTTAGCTACATTAGATGATATCTGCAAGTACCTAGAAGACATTGCCCAGCCACAGATTACACCAGAGCAAAGGTTCCATTTAGATGACCCTATTTTATTAGACGAAATTAGAGCGAGACTACGCTCTATGGCAAATGGCAAAACTTCGGTCCCAGACGGCCTACCGGCTGAGTTCTACAAGGCCTATGTAGAGGTACTGATGCCTCAGCTCAAGAGGGTATACGAGATCTCAATAAAGACCCTCTCCAACATGCAGAATGAAGCACTTCGGCTCTCTCTCCCTAAGCCTGGCAGAGATCCGGAAGCGCTAGGCTTGTATAGACCATTGGCACTACTTAACACAGACTATAAGGTTTTAGCGTCCATTATAGCAGCTCGCTTGGCCCCACTGGTACAGAACTTAGTACATGAGGACTAGAACGGGTTTGTCCCCACTAGAAGCACAACGCTTAACGTACACAGGTTTTTCAGGGTGCAGCATTATGCGGCAGACCTCTGGCCCATTCTGGCTGCTTGGTCCTGGACCTGGAAATGGCCCTTGACTCCCTAGAGTGGCCATATCTCTTCGAAGTGTTGCGGGGATATGGGTTGGGAGATGCCTTTTTACACATGGTTCAACTATTATACATGCGGCCCTCCGTTAGAGTTCAGATGGGTTGACAGATATTAAATGCCATACGGGTGAACAGAGGTACCAAGCAGGGCTGCCCCCTGGCCCCACTCCTTTTCTCACTTGCCATGGAACCGCTAACGATGCGGCTACACAGGGAATGAGAGGACTGGGGCATTCGTCTGGGAGATGGCATGCATACCGTTTCATTGTATGCTGATGATTTGCTACTATGCCTGAGGGACTTGCATGATATCCCCATTACCAAAGCAGAGACACTTAAGGATTTTGAAAGGGTATCGGGCCTCCTGGTGAATTGGACAAAATCGGGCCTCTATTCCTTCCATGATGAAACCGCTGAGACAAATGTACATATGAATGATTTCTCCCTCCGCTGGTACCCATCGACGTTCCGATATAAAGGTATCTTCATATACCGGAATCCCGCTGATATATTATAGGGAAATTGGTGCTATATGAGCCGTCAGATCCCAAATTCAATTCTTGAAGACTCTCCCCCTGAACGTGATGGGTAGGATCACACTGACCAATATGGTAGTATTACCAAAATTGCTGTTTTATTTCATTAGCCTCCCAGTTTATGTCCCGGCCAGAATATTCCGTGACCTTGAACAACTTATCTGAGACCTTGTCTGGAATAAGGGTCGTCCCTGCACAGTGCTGTGGAAACTTAATGCCCCTACCAGTAGGGGAGGCTTGGCGGTACCAAATTTGGAACTGTATTATCTAGCCGCGCAACTACAATGGGTGATGAGATTGTTTGTAGGTGCAGGATTAGAAGATACAGCCACTATACAGCCTCCTTGGTCTCAATCCCAGATATATCACTTGTTCCATCCCATTTCTCAGCCACCGCGTCCATCGCAAACCTGTCTTGCCCTGCTGCACCGCTGTTATAGGATGAGCCTGTACCTCACAAGAAATACAGTCCCATATGCCCCACTGCTGCCACCTCTGGGGACACCCAGGGGCAGGACTGGCACTTATAGCTGGGCGCTCACGCACTAGCATGCAGCGGAATTGTGTACGCTAGGAGACATTTATGCAGAAGGCGCTGTGATACCTTTTGAGACTCTGGCGGAGGATTACGACCTGCCCGCAGGTCAATTCCTACTACATAGTACAATCATGAGGTAGCTATCCGCGGCATGGGGAGACATAACCTCCTGATACAATATCTACAAGTCATGGGCAACGGATCCCACATTGTACACTGGCTGGCTGAGGTGCTACTTGCACACACAATGAAGACCATGATGACTCTCCGATCACGGTGGGAAGCAGGCAGGGGACAACAGTGGACGGACCATGAATGGGTTAGGGTACTAAAGCTAATCCCACTTCCATTCCGAGAAACTCAAAATTTAGGCTTATACAGACATACATAACGCAAAGGGCTTACCTCTCCCCGGACAAATGAAACAAATATTTCCACATTGCCATTTCGGCATGCCCACGCTATTCACAGATAGATGCGGATCTCCTCCATATGCTCTGGTTCTGCGCTTCCTTGCTTACATACTGTTGAGCAATTACCGCAGCACTTGCCACATGCACTGATAGTTAAATAACACATACATGGGAGGCATGCATGGGTGAGGCTATAGATGAGAAACTATGGGGGGAGCTTATGGAAAGGGCCTGGAAGAGCTTCAGGAATGCACGATTCCAGCTGATCCACTTCTATGTTTTACACAGAGCATACCTCACCCCGAATAAGATTAACACGTTTTTTGGTGTCTCGACCGCCTGCCCGTGATGTAACATGGAGGGTGCGGGGTTTTTACATATGTTTTGGGATTGTCCAAATATGGGAGATTTCTGGAGGGAGGTCACTGCAATATTGGTGACTACAACGGAGAGAGAAGAGGTGCTGACCCCTGGGTGTTGTCTACTACACTGGTTCCCTCACACTGCCAGGAACAAGGTCACTAGCAAGTTCATAGATTTGGGATTGGTGTTGGCTAAAAGAGAGATCACTAGCCATTGGAAGGCGAGAAGTGACTCTAACGTACCAAGAAGGACAAGGGAATTTATGAAGTGGGCGGAGTGCGAAAAGACATTCAGACTGCAAATGGCCCAAAGGACGAGGAATGAGAAGACACTGGAAGCAGCAAGGGCATGGGTGGCATTAGTGGAACTCCTGTGACAACCAGCTGAAGATGGGGATAAAAGCCTCGATGGAGAGGGCCCTAATGTGGGTGACTAATCATCAGGTGCTTCTAGCATCCCTGACTGCTGGTCCATCACTGGGCCTGGCTACTATCTCATGCACCCCACACTGCACTACCAACGATGTATGCTAGATGAAGTGGCACATACTTCGCAATATGGGGCCACCCTAAGAACACATGTAGTTGACCTGATTGTAAGCGGCATGCCTGGGGGGTGGGGAAGCTGGGGGTTTGAGGTGGAGTTATATGAGGCACACTGTGTTGGCAGGAGAGCCTTGTGAGGATTCATAAATAGTATATTCCTTTGACATTCACCAAGGGGCAGAGGTCTAGAAGACAGCCTGGGACTAGGACGAATACTGTTTTCCTATATCACAAACGAGAATGCTGGACAATTGCAGTTGAGAATGTTGGGGTTATTGTGTTTAACTGCTTCCCTATACATAGAGGGAATCATGTATAATCCTAATAATTTCTGGGATATGTTTGAATATGTCATTTGAAAAATCAATATAATTGGTTTAAAAAAATAAAAATGGGAGACATACATATTAGGCCTTCCCCTAGATCAAAAAACCACAAGGCTACATCCAGATTCATTGACTTAGGATTAATAGTAGCAAAAGACTAATAACCAAGAGATGGAAACACACAGACTCCCCTGTTGTTAACAGTTGGAGAAAATCGTATAGTGTGGGTGCAAGCAGAAAGCACATCATTGCGTAGAGAGGAAATAGCTGGACTACGCAAATACCCTGTCGCGCAGCACACTCTAGTCCTGGATACTAGAGGACTTGAGTCACACAGAGGGGGAGGAGGGAAACAGTTCCTCACAAGTAGCTGATACATGAGACGTAGATACAGACCGTTCCCAGCTCAGAATAGACCAAGGACTGACTCAGGACAATGAGCTGAACTTAAAAGACATGTACATTGACAAAGGGGTGGTCCAGTCGCATATTCTGTCAGATACTGTCTGCGGTGACGGAAAGGCGGGCCCGATGCGAATGTGTTGGATGGGCATCACCTGTATCCTAAATACATTGACCCAGACGTGGCGATTAGATGATGCCTTTGTTTGTGTATTTGATTTATATATAATACTATCATATTTGGCTTTATCCTTTCTCTCCAACTGCATGTTTACGTACAGATATTCATACGAAATGCCATTCGGACACATACATACAACTACTACATCACGGATGGCAAGATAAGTATCTTGCTATCCCAATGGACATAATAGATGCACCTTTCAAGGACATATAAACATGATGCAGTGTAAAGCGGTCCCAACAGGCAGACATTTTCATATCATATGAGGATATTATTGTGTTCAATTTGACAAGTCTTGGCAGAGAAACTGACAACACCTATCGTGTTTGAAATAGCCAACTGACACCCAATGTTATATATGTACACTGTTATCTATTAGTTTGAAATATATCTTTAAAAAGCAAAAAAAGAAATATGCAAATAAAGATACTTTAAAAAAAAAACTTAGTTAATAAATATTTAACTTAAGTACCCATGTCCTACTTTTTTAATATAGTGTACCCTGATCTATGAGCCTTTTATGACCTGCTTTGGGGTGACTGATTAATTTTATAAAGGAATGATCTGAAAGAAACAGTTAGTTATAGATTCCTTACCTTAGAATTACCCGCAGGCGTCAAACTGGATCCGGAAAGTTTTTCGTCAGCAGTACCCTTGCGTGTCGGTAGGTGGCGTCGGTCGACTCTGCGTCTGTCGTCGGCTTCGTGGTCACCGGGATGACGTCGCGGAAGTTACTTAGACACCACCCTCGCGCGCTGACGTCAGTTCTTTCTTTTTCCGTGCCAGCAAGCGCAGATCCTGGGAGAGAGGTACCCCCAGTCACTTTTTGACTGACTTTTTGTGACTTTTGTCGACTTCTTTTCAAGTCTTACATCGACTCCTGTTGCACGAGGGAAGCCCGGTTTCAAGGCCTGCGGTTCCTGTTCTCGACTGATGTCGGTGACGGATCCGCACCGTGTGTGCCTCTACTGCCTGGAGCGCGACCATGTCGGAACCATGGCCCGAAGTCTTTGCGAGAGCAGTCTCGAAATCTACTGGAGGCCCGGCAGTCGGGTCCATGTCGCTCAAGGTCCAGGTTGCGTGGGAGGTCGAGTGACCGATCGCGGAGCCATCATCACTCCTCGTCTAAGTCTTGGCACTTGGGGTCAGGTAAGTCAAAGCACAAGAAGAAGTCGAAGAAGCATCATCGCTCTTCGACTTTCCCTCGTCCGTCGGCCGACGCGATGAAGGGTGCAGGTGGTGCCACTACCGCGGCTATGCGTGCGGAGCCTTCAGGGTCGACTCCGGCCTTCCCTCACTTCCCGAGAGCGACCCTTGCCCAGCTTCGTCAGTACTACGAAGTGATAAATGCCATCTTTAGGCAGCCTGACTACGCCGGTGCGCCTTCGGGCCCCGCGGACTCGGCCAGAGGCCCTAGGCCTTCAATGCCGGCGGCTCTGTCCTCTGCTTCGCAGGGCCCCCTTGGATCTAGGCCTGGATCCAGATTGGCTCCAGTGAACCATGTAACACCTCCTCCGGTGCCGATTTCACCGGCACCATGTCCGCAGCCGGCGCCAGCTGGACCCGTCAGCCGACGTCGACCCCGGCTTCCACCCAGATGTGGATACGGAGCTGGACCGGCGCCAATGGGTACGTTTGTGCCTGCAATCTACCCTGGCCATTTTCAGCCAGTTTGGCAGGAAAACTGGGAGCGGGCTGAGGACCCTCTCACTGCTCAGCTGGCATACGATCAGGCCTGGAGAGAGGACCCGGGGGGATGCCAGTGGTCTGGACACCTCACCAGAACTTGGCATGTTGTCTCCTCCTACTGTGGCTACAGAGGAGGGAGCGTCTTACGCAGTGGTGTTGTGTAGGGTGGCCGAGGGCCTACACTTCGAGCTACCTATTGTGGCAGTCAGGACTCACCTTCTGACAGAGTTGCTTCTCCCGGCAGCGAGCTCTTCTGAGCCCCTGCTGCTGTTTAATGAAGCCCTCACAGACATCCTTTTGGGCACCTTGTCCAGGCCCACCACAGGGGCTCCTGTGGATATGATGGTTGCTCAATGCCACCGCACTGGTGTTCCCACTTTCCTCTCCCAACACCCCTACTCCGAGAGCTTTGTAGTCCAAGCCTCAGCGTCCCAAAGCGCATTCCCTACCGAACCACCAGACAGGGAATCCAAGAAGCTGGATCAGTTGGCGAAGCAGTTGTTTTCTTCCTCCAGCTGTGGGCTGTGGTCGATGAACACTGCATGCCTCTTGGGCTGTTATTCCTACTCCGTGTGGGATACGGTGGCGCAAGTGCTGCCTCAATGTCCGGAGGAAGCCCGGGCTGTGCTCTCCTATGCTGATGCCGAGGGGAGAGGTGCAGCAAAGTCCGCCATCCGCTGTGGACTGGACTCTGCCGACTCACTGGGTAGGACATTTTCAAGCGTCGGTGGCGCTTCGCCGTCAAGCCTGGTTGAGGACGACTGGCTTTTCTGGGGATGTCCAGAACATCTTGATGGACATGCCCTTTAATGGCCGTCGCCTGTTCGGCGACAAGGCAGACAGTGCACTAGAGCGCTTCAAAGACTCTCGGATTTTGGCTAAGTCCTTGGGCCTCTCCACCACGCTCCCTGCACGGTCTGCCTTTTGCCCCTTTCGTGGCCACGGAAGGGGTGCCCAAACATGCACCTAATTTGCATACAATGGTTTTAATGTATGCTTTTGAAACCCTAATAATTGGCTGCAAGTTGAAGTCGGGCACTCTTGACTAAGTGTGTTATCACTTATCAGACCAATATTCTGGGCTTAGAAGTTTCATTATGAGGCCTGTCAGCCGGACGTAGTTTAAATTCCTGTTCTCAGGTTCTTTCTTCAAAGGAGGTGCAGAAGCCAGCTGGGTTAAAACAGTGGGAATTTACAATTTCTGGGGGTGGTACGGTGGTGAGGCAAGTTATGCATGGACTCTAGGTGCTGGCAGGTAGGCAGTATACACATGATGCACTCTCACTCCCTCCTCTGACTCAGTCTCCCTCTCTCTTTTGCTTATCTTGATCCCTTTACTTGGTGTGTTTGTCTTCTAGGAGCCTATGGTGTTCTTTTTATCAACCCAATCCCTCTCTCTGATTTGCTAAAGGGCTTAGTGGAGAAATCTTTAATTAAGTAGATAATGTCTGCTTAGGATGTTTGCAGCTCTCTTTTGCTGTCCCTTTGGCTCCCACATTTGATTGCTTACCCTGCGCTCACCCATTGAAGTGACTGTGAGCTAGACCAAGTCTAGCCAGAGATGCAGTGCAGAATAACAAAACCTGTTTATCACTGGCTCTTGGAACCTGCTGGATATTGATTATGCATCACAGGAGGCTCGAAGACTTCATCAACCTTCTTGCTAGCGTTTCTCAGCTTTGCCACTCCTGGTAAGTGCCGGGGGGTGGCTCCTTCATGTTCTTCTGGAACTGTGTAGCTGCGCCCATGGGTGGCAGTGCGCTAGAGGCTGACAAACACTTTTGCAACTCACTGTTCAAGTCCTTTTTTATGGTACCTTTTTTTGCCAAAAAGTAATTGTCACTTTGGGAGCAATTACGATGGCGGACAGACTTTAGTCCGTCCACCATCGTGCCTGCGAGGTTCCTGCCACATGGTGTGGTGCCCCCCAAGTGCAAATCTATACTGCCACTGCCCACGGGGGGCCGGCAACGGACCCCCGAAGTGCATCCCCGCCAGCCTTTCCATGGTGGGAGAACCCCCATGGAAAGGCTGGCCGGTATCCAGCATCCAAATCTGGCGGGCAATGCCTGCTATGCACCGCCACCATTCTGAGGATGCGGGCGGGTCCGAAAGGCAATCGTAACGATTGCTTCTGTTGGACCCGTGGCGGTTGGGCTTTCCGCCCGCGATCACAATCTGGCGGACGGTGAATGGCTTTACAATGACGTTGAACTGGTTCACTGCCATCATAATCAGGCCTTAAGTTAGTCCATCTGAAAAAAACAATATTCTATATGTCTTGACCCCTTTAATTTGGCTGTCTGTAATTGTATAGGTCAATGTAGCATAACAGTTGAATATTCGGACACAGACTTCCTTTTAAGGGTGGCCGAGCAAGCTCGCGGAACTCCGCGGAATTTGGCAGAGTTTTAAAGTAAATCCACGGAATTCCATGGATTGAAACTCCACGAGCTCCGCCCAGGCCCATTGAATATGTTAATATTCCAACAATTGACAAAATGCACTTTGAGAGCCGTCCATTTGCAAATATATAAGTATAGCATTTGCATTTACAAACAAGCATTTGCAATGCAATAGGTCTCACATTTTGAAAGTTTGAGCTATTGGTATTGTAAATGACAAATGTTGTATTTATGTGTTGGTTTTGAAAATAGCTACAATAATAGCTTTGTCATTTACAATGCCAATAGTTTTAGCTTTCGCAAATGTGACACCTATAGCATTTGTAATGCAATATGTGTTGTATTTACGTGACTTAGGTGTATTGATATTACAAATAAGGATGGCTTTTATTTTTTTTAATAATTAATACTTAAATAAAAGTTATTGTAATTTATAATGGCAATAGCTTAAACAGTTAAACGTTTGTAAATAACTTTTGTGAAGATTATGTTCAGTGTTTTTTATTGTGACGAAAATCCAAGAACAGAAGTGAAATATTTCCATCTTTTTGTGACATTTGTAATAAAGCTTGAAACATTGAGAGAACATATTTGAACCAGTTGTTGTTGAATGGTTGCACAGATTGATGCTGTGGTGGCGCTGAGTGATGTTGTGGTGGTGACGAGTGATGCTGTGGCGTTCAGTGATGCTGTGGTAGCGCATAGTGATGTTGCGGTGCCCCTGAGTGATGCTGTGGTGGTGCTGAGTGATGCTGTGGTGATGCAATAGATAGAGTGAGTGCGATAGATAGATAGAGGGAGGGCAATAGATAAAGGGAGGGAGGGCAATAGGGATATGGTGAAAAGGAAAGTGGTGGTGAAACCTGGGAATTTGCAGCCTTTAAAGGCAGCGATGCAATCAAGAAACTAACGCTGCGCTGAGGGAGTCAAAGGGCTCCGCCAAGCGTGAAAAGCATTGAGGACACGGAAGGGTGGCGAAGGCAGACAGGGAGAGCAAACTGGGAGAGAGAAGACAGTGTCTATGGGGGAAGGACAAGAGTTATTAAGGGTTGAGGTGAGTTCTGGAGACGAGAGAGGACTGGAGAGAGAGAAGAGAGAAGAGAACATGCTAAAAGGGGGGAGAGGTGGGGCAGATACAATGGCACCAGTGAGGAAGAGGATGCGTCGGCAGGGGAAGCAGATCATCAGAGAGGCAGGCAGGTTATTGAAGGGGCTAGAAAATAAAGAGACTGACAAAAGCATCAGCTGGTAGAAAAAAAACTACTGAGTCAGATGGAAAAGGCAAACTGGCAAAAGGGCGCGAAAGGCAGGAAAGGATTTTTTTTTTAATGAAACCGGGCGCCGTGGTAGGCAGCGTGTTTCGCCCGAGCAAATGAATTTTAAAAACTATGAAACCGGGCACAGTGCTAGGCAGTGCGTTGTCTGAGCACATTACATTTTTTTAAAAACAGGAAACCAGGCGCCGTGCTAGGAGGTGCAGTGCCCGAGCACATTAATTTTGAAAAGAGACATAAAAACGGGCACCATGCTAGGGAGCGTGGCACCCGAGCACATTCATTGGAAAAAAAATACCATGAAACCAGGCGCTGTGCTATAGGCAGCACGGCGCCTGAGTGCATTAATTAAGATCCAAGGGTGCATGAGGATCCCAGGGGGAGGCAAGATTGAAAACAAGTCTTTGCGTCTCAATGCGGTTTGGGAGGTGGGAGGGAAGCAGGAGAGGGGGGAGTCATAGGGATGAAAGCGTGAGCGGCCGCATGCTGGCAAATGGTGACCTGCAGAGCGCGTGAATGGGAAGAGCGGCCTTGGGAGGGGAAGTAGGAGAGTGGTGGTGTGTGATGTGCATGTGGGGGCCGGGGAGCGGCAGCCTTTGAAGTGTGATTGGGGGGGAGCGGCAGCCTTTGAAGTCTGATGCGAGGCACAGACAAATGGTGGTGTGACGTGGCTGGCCTCGTGCACGCGCCTGTCTCACATGAACTGTGTCTAATCCGCCGTTTTGGTAGACTGTTCTTTTGCCCTTACTATAATCTCGCCAGCAATCCGCAAGCGCATTGGCAGGAGAGACCTAAAAATTTGTTTTGTGTACAGTAACAAATTCCTGAATTGGTGAGCGGTAAAACAATCTGTAACTGAACTGAGGTTGAAACATGTAATTTGATCACTCTAGAAAACGTCATACAGTGATACCTATTCTCTTCATATTTTGTATTTAGACTGTACGTTTTCCATGGTGAGATGTGCTGATCTCCTCATGGTGCGTAAAAGACTAAACGAAAACTAAGTATGTGTTGCACGCACATAAGATACTAATTTTCAGAGTACAAATTATCACTCACTTCCATAGTGATGAAGGACATATACTTTATATGATTCCTGTACCACAAAAAAGAGGCACTCCTTTCCCGTAAGAAGCTTCATTAATGCTTTTATTGTTTTCAAAGTTTTGACGTTTTTGAAACGACAAACACCACATGCAAAAATTGGCCATTCTTAACTTACCCTGCTGTAAATATGTCTGAAACACATCCAACTGCAAAGAAACGGAAGATTAAGTACTACTAAAACCGAAGCCTCATTGCTAGATTAGGCATCTGAGAGCGTAAAATCTCCATAGCTCTACGGAATATAATAAAGCTTTAATACCATCTATGATGAGAAGGGAGTGTCTGAAAAAATGAGATTTGATTCAGGAGACCGATTTAACTAATACAGCTCTATACACACTGCTGCTAATCACATTATTTAGAGAGAGAAGACAAGCTCTAGCCAAAAGTAAAAATGGCAAACCAAAAAATAAAAAGCACTCGTGAATGCTTTTGCTGTCTAAAAAAGTAGACATTGCCTTCAAAGCCCATGACACCAAAGGGTACACGTTTGTGTTTGGATGTGCTCTCTGTTAAAAGGCAAAATGCCGTCACTCACAGTGAAGTTAACCAGAGGCTGAAGTGTGCAGTCCTACTGCCCCATGATTTAATTAACTGTGCAATAAACGTATCTTATCTTATCTTATCTTACTGCCCCATGATGTATGCTGTGGTGGGTGGGGACAAAAAGTGACTGACACAACAACAGACCTATGCGTGAAGATACTGGTTGAAATTATATTATATATATCATTTTAGCAAAATAAAAAGGCCTTGGCTAACGCTAGACTTAAAAAGAATCAAAAAATGATCACACTACTCTTGTTAATGGTGCAGCAATGAGAATACTTGAAATGGATTTTAGCGGGAATGTAGGTAATAGAGTCAATAGATGGTCAGAATTTGGGCAAGTTGCCAGTAAGTTAAGTGCCTTCTGATGGTGCCTTCTAATCAACAAAGTTCTGAGAAGCATAACGGAGATAGAAGAGAAGGGTAGCCTCCAACATCCATGAGAGAAGCCATAGTAATACTGTTGCAGAAGCCAACCAAAGACCCACTAGACCAAAATGTGTATTATAATTTCTTATCAATGATAAACACAGACACCACAGTTCTCTGCAAAATACATGATAAGAGACTGTTAGAGGTAGTAACCAGGTTATTTCATGAGGACCAGTGTGCTGAATAGTCTAAGATTTGCTGGTCTGCGAAATCACATTCAACACATTACCATCGAGGTTGTTATTCTGAATACTAGACCAATGAATTGTGTTCATAATTTGTAGGATGGGTCAGATTGCTGTATACCAGGCCAATGGTGAGGGAGAGGATGAACAGTACAGTTTCAGATCAATGGAAGTTGGAGATTATTGCATAACTATTTGCACCAGCTCTTGAGTCCCTGGCAACCAGGCTTTGCAATACTTTTGTAGGACTGTGCGCTATAACTAGTACCAAAGAATAGGTGATTTAATTATATGAAGATTCGATGTTGGTGTTTATCAGACAGCGGAAGGTGACAGTGATACACAGTGAAGTGGGCTGCCTTTAGTACTGGGGGCAGATGCCTGGATTGAGAATTAGCCCAGAGACCTCAACTCTGCTTCTGTAGGGTGGGGTGGGGTGTGGTGGTCACCAAGTTGTAGCCTAAACCCCAGACATTAGCTACTGAATGTCCATGAGAAGCACTGAAATATTTGAGACAAAGTAAATTGCAATACATTACACATCCCAAGAAAATATTTCATAAACAGTAAAAACCTATTTTGAGGAATCATTGCGGTGATTATTAAAGGAAGAACTTGGTTTCTATACTCATGATGTCAATTGATTGGGGGAGTATGCCATTTGTGATGTGGAATTGCCCTTTGATTTGAATTTAAGATGAATTTTAGTAGAAAGAATAAGTAAGACATGTTGGCCTTGAGAAAGAGGACATTCCTCAAAACATCTGTTGGCGGTTTATGGAATACTTTCTTGGGATTTGTAATAAATGAAGAATCTACTTTGACTGTTAAATGCAATCTTTTTTGGGATTTGTTATGATTCAAGAACTGAAATAATCTACTTTGCCAATAAAGATTTTACTTGGAACAGCACAGAAAATTGGATGGGACTTGTGATTTCATAATGTACTTGGTAGTATCCGGACCTCCTTTACTATACTAACTACTGATAGTACCAGGGTCAAATGATCTCTGGCTTTCTAAAGAACTGTCAACCATTTTGTATTATTTTAAATAATTTCATAGCTCAGGTTACTGGATCCCTAATGCGTTATTTTAAGTCTGCTGTGGGATATTCATCTGTAAATAATATTACTTGTTTTTGAGGTTGACGGTTCAGGTAAGTACTTATATAACAAAACATTAGAAATTTGTTTTTCTTTGTTTGCAAAGTTGTCAGTTCCTTCTTTTTTGTAATGTATGCTGTGCATACGTTTATTATTTTTTTTCTGCAGAACTGTATTTTAGTTCACATGCTCCTCATCCAGTATTTATCTTCTAGCTTCCTTCACTTTTCTGAGACTTTCTATTAGAGTTGTTACATTTCTGATTAGTAATTCTCACCATGATTCTTCACCTTTTGAATCCCGTGTGCCGGCCGCTGGTAGCAACAGTCTTCACAGTAGTCCTGTCCCTCAACTGGTGTTTGTCTTTTGTGCTTCAAGCAGACCTTGAAATCCTGTCATATATGCTCACTTAAGCAGCTGAAGGTCTTCAGGGAGAATGAAGTGAAGTTATACGTCTCCTAGCACGAGAATTGGGCTCATGTCCAGGTATCATTCACATTCTCAGTGCAGGTAACGATCTTTGAATAAGGTCCAAATGAAATCAAAAGACAAGTTGTAGTGTAAGCACAAGACGTCTAGAGAGATTTTCAGTACTTTCCGCTGATCCCATTGTAGGGAGATGTTGCACAACCCATCTCAGCAGGCGTCCCACAACTCTAAAAAGTTTGAAAGTCTAGAATTGATTTGCCTCTGCAGCAGATCAGGTACTTTAAAGACGCAATTTTGCAGCTATTTCAGACAGTTACAGGTTCTTCTGACACACCTTCCTTGCAGGTCAGAGATGCACCTACTCCTGTACCTGAACAACTGACTGCTGATGGCAGGCTTGTCTTACTCAGTCACAGATCACCTACTGACGACTTCTTAGTTGTTGTCCATCCTGGGGTTCTTCATCGACGAGCCAAAAATTCCATCTTACACAGGTGCAAAGGATTCCCTTTATTGGGGCCTCCTTGGACATGGTGGGTTTGAAGACCTTTTCAACCCTACAACAAGTCAAATACATTGATGCTGTGATCCTGATTTATTGGGATCATGTCTTAGTCTGGCACACAGGATTCTGAGCCTTCTTGGTGTCCCACCTTTGTGAATATTGCTGGTGCTCCGTGACTGGTGATATATGCAGGCTCTGTAGTGGAACGTTCACTTTCAATGGGCTCTTCACTGGGGGGGCCTCTCGGGCATGATTCATATCCGAGACGAGGCAGCCCAATACCTTTAATGGTGTATGTCAAACTTACTTGTGGGAAGCAGTTCCCTTGCCCTATCCAGTACTCGTGAACAAGGCGGATGTTGCATCTTTGAGCTTGGAGTGTATATGAACAAATACTTCATCAGAGGCCTCTGGTGTCAAGTGAAACAGAAATACCACATCAACCACCTTAAGTTGTGTACCATCCAGCTGGGCCTTGAAGACTGTTTGCCTTCCACCTGAAGCAGGTCTATGTCCTGATAGACAACATGGCTGGCATGTGGTACGGCAACAAGCATAGCCGATTGGGGTCTTGTGCACTGTGTCATGGAGGCACTGAGTTTTAGGCAGTGGCTGGCCCTTCAAGGGATTGCCTTGAAGGTCAATCACTTGGTCTGTTCTCTCAACATCAGAGCAGATGAGCTTGCAGGCATCATCTTGCTGACCATGATTATAGCATCTTCACCTTGAGGTGGTGAAGACATCTTTACTCAGCAGGATGTGCCTTGTGTAGATCTACAGCTGACAATGCTCAGTGTTATGCCTTTTGTGCCCTAGAATCCTACTCCCCATCTAAGAATTACTGGGAGAGGCGTTCGACCTTCATTTGAATGCAAGCCTTCTCGATGCATTCATGCCACTGCAGCTGGCTCCCTGAGTCCTGAAGAAGGTCATGAGAGACCAGGCTCGACTCATCCTGATAGCCCCAGGTTGGGTTCAGAGAATTTGATACTCTGAAATACTCAATCTGAACACCTGTTCTCCACTCCAGCTATTTTGGGGGGGGGGATCTGGTGTCCCAGCAACAGGGCAGGGTTGCACATCTGAAAGTTCCAATATCTACACCTCCATGTGTGGATATAAAATGGAGCGAGTTGGGTAAATTTGCTTTCGGAAGTGATAAATGTGATTTTTGTGGCTCACTGCCCTTCCGCAAAGTCCATATGTTTTGACCGTTGAACTAAGTTTGTGGCCTGGTGTGAAAACTGACACATTGACCCTCTTCAGGCTACTATGCTTGATGTGCTTCTATTTGTTTTGGTTCTGTATGAGCAAGGTTTGCTGTGGCACTGTTAAAGGTGACTTATCGTCCCTTGGCCATTTTGGCCTTTCAGCTTTTGCCTAATCAGCTTCTTTATTCAAATCTGTTGTTGTGGTAAATTTTTCGAAAGGGATCCCATGTATGTTTCTACCTGCATCTTTCATTATGCTGTAGTGAGAGACCTTAATTTGGTCCTTGCATTATATGTGTGCAACCTTTGAGCCCATTGACAGTTGTACTCTGAAATTGTTGACTCTTGAAACTGTTTATCCTGTTTTAATGTGGCAGTGTACTCTAACCTTTGCCTGCGCATTTGCTGTTTACTACCTTTTTGCTAGACACATTGGTATGCAAAAGCATACTTCCTCCCACAAGTACTGTCCTCCTAACATGTCGGGCACCCTATCATGCTTCCTTGTCTTTTCTTTCCTCCATATCCTTCTAAAGAGGAGGCATTGCATCACTAACTGGATGCTAATAGGGCCCTTAATTGTATTGATAGGATTAAGGAACACTCAGTGGACAACCAGCTATTTGTTGGACTTGCTATTACAAATAATGGAAGGGCAGTCCAGAAGAGGTTTGTCCTCTGTAACTCTTGGCTCACAAGAAGTCATCTGAGGGCCTTCTGACTCCTTCCACTGGAGCAAAGGACACAACTACAGCCTGGGCTAGGGGTGTTCCTGTGCTAGACATCTGTCAGGGTGCCACTTGGACTTCTGTCTATACCTTTACTAGGCATTACTACTGTTTCGATTCTCAGGTGTGCAGAGAGCGGCATCTTGCCCATTCTGTCGTACAGTACTTTCTTGTGTGAAATATTCTCCACAGACCCACCAAGGGACAGACACTGCTTTTTAAAAAAAAATGTTTTAAAAATTTTAGCAATCTCTGGTTTGAGGTATCCAGCAGACAAACTAATTACTGACCTTCACCAATACTCTTTCTAGTGGATACTCTTTCTAACCACAGATTCCTCACCATCAACCCTCCTGCCCATTCTGCAGAGTGGACTTCTTTAAAATTATACGGTTCCAATTTACTTTGAGCATGCTGTTTGTCAACCAATATTTTAGTTGCTCCATATCTGAGGGGGCGGATGTTGCTTTTGAAACTGATGCCACCCTGCAAGGATGGTGCCATAAGCTCCTCCACTTCACTTCCAGATGTATGACTAAACCACCGCAGTGTCTGAAGGCGCTACCTGGTAGCAGACAAGAGCTGTTCCATGAAGAATTACCAGATCCCCTTTGATGCCTGAGGTTATCCGAATGCGAGGAATTTGTGGTTAGATATCCACTAGAAAGAGCATTACAGAAGGTAAGTAACATGCTTGACCTGATTATATATATTGCCTTATATATTCATTTGCAAGTGTTTCTGTAGCATGTCTCAACTGTTTTATTCCAATTTCTGCAGCATATCAAATGTTGCTTTTGTGATCAAAGATACATTTCCATCAAAGACTAATCTAGCATTATCCACTCCATACGTTTGTGAAATCATCCTCTTTGTCACCTTGCCCATGAAGGACAGCAGTCGAGTTCCTTGAGAGTACCTCTTTCTAATGACAATTGAAATTGACAAAACACAGTTGAAAAATGGTTCACTGGAACAACTACATTTACAAATAAGGTCTTCATGAATTGCTTTGAATTTATGTAGTTGCCTCTTCTTACTTGACCAGTCTAAAATGAATCCAACCTTGACAGAAAGCATTGGTCACCTCCCCAATGACAAAATATTTGTTCTTTATGCATGGTCAAATAGTTTCAAGAACTTCTAGTTGAGGAATGAGCCTTGCCTTGGGATTTGAAAATGATGGTCAGTAGAAGTTTGTAACATTATTATTAAAATACTTTTTTGCCTGTATCTCAAACTTGTGAGCTCACCTTGATAGTTGGTAAGAAAATTAGTGGTAAATATCACATTCAAAGTTAATTGCACTGATGGTGTAATAAGTAAAAATACAATGTCAATTGGAAGGAAACTGGGGCATTACTATACAATAATCATATCTCCATCATATCTCTTGTCTAAGAGCAGTAATTTTGGAAATCTTCATACTGTCTCTCTCGCTGCACAACCTCTTAGAAGCATACTTTTATTTTTTAAGTCGGGTCTGCTTAATATGTGAGCCTGCGCTATAGTATTTTACATTATTTATTTTTCCTTCTGTTTATGTTTCATCCTCATGCATTCCTTCTCTCCTATTTGCATGCACTGACTCTCCCTGCTCCAGAATGCCTTGAAGATCGCCAGGTTGCCCAGCTGCTGCACCACTTTTCTGTAGACTATATCCCTGGCCGGAATATCTGCTTGGATGGAGCCTTGGCCCATCATTTGAACCAGTGCTCTTATCACCTGCGTCTTTTCAAGAACTGGTTGGTTTCCGGCCAGGACGATTTGGAGTGCCTCTACGGTACTGCACGCTTGCAGCTGCACTCTCTGCTGTGGTTGCATAGGCATGCATTATGTCTGCTTTGGAATGCAAAGTGCTAGATAATGATTTGAAGGTGGTGTTTTAGACTTTGCACATTTTAATATTAATGTAAGCCCTTTTTTTTCTCAATGTTTTCAGGATGCTTCTGGTTTGCTGTTGTTCATTGGGTCCTAGATCTGTTTTGTAATGGTCATGATTGCTTCTGGACGGCTTTGCTTGGTTGTTGCTAATTTGATGCGGTGCCATGTGGAATCGGTTTGTTGTGTTTTTCTTTGTGTCTCTTGTGCACATTTGACACCTTAATCTCTTACACTTGCGCTTTCCTATGATTATATTGCTATTTTGCATGACCTGAAAGGATGCTAAGATCTCACTCAAGCTTATTCCACCTATACAGTCAGCCTACTTAATCACAATTTGCAAAGTACAGTACCTGTTACTTACCCGAAGACTAAAATGGTGTAATGAAACTTCAACGGATAATTGTCATTAGTGAAAGATTTGTATTGATAGTACATTGTGCAACTATTTCATTTGAGGGGGTGGGGTGGGAAGGGGTATCCCTATTCCTTTTACCATAGAGGACAATTACAGTCACCTTTATGTTCTCATGGTAACTAACAGAAGCCAATAGAAAAGATGGAAGCTTCTTCAACCACACATACCATATACATCATGCCTCACAGAGCAGCACATGAGCACTGCGCTAGGCTCGACCTAAAAAAGGCTTAAAACCTGTCAATAACTTGCCATTGGTTGACTTCAGTTTCACTCTGAGTTCCTTGCTCGTCATTGGTCAGCATGTGCCGGTTTTACTTTCTCTTCATTTGTTTGTCCCTTCGATGAAGCATGAAGCAAGTATTGATTAATGTCTTTATTAGTGTCCTTCCGCTGCTCCTGCTCAGAATGAGATACTTTTTTTTCTTCCCTCCCTCCTACCTTGTTGCTTATTTCCCATTGCTTGTTTAATTTGAAACCTTTACACTAAAGTAATGTGTCTGCAACTAACAACGTGGTTTTGTTCAAAATTACTAAATTTTGGTCTGAGAAGCTGTTGCATACTCAAATGTCAGTCCAAGCAAGAAAATCGTTTGTTGATGCACTTCACCAATAATAAAAAAAAAAATTTGAAGGTTTATAAAGAAAATCAGAAAGAAACATGCTACTACTATGTATCACACACAGAAAAAGTTTCCACCTTAGTCCAAGATTGCAAGAAATTATTTTGGGCTGCAACTTCTTCCTCAGTTCAGGTGAGGATATGAAAACATGTAACCTCATTGCACGAATGTGAACTTCAGTAACTCACACTACCCATCCCTTTAGTGTCAGAAGCTCCCAACATATCACCATGCTTGTTTTTAGAATTTCTCAGAATTTTGGGTTTCATTGGAATCAAATGTTTTTTTTAGGAACTCCGCAGCTCATATTTTCAGTCTGTAGCCTTTCTATCCAAGTCAGTTACTCAGACTAAATAGATTGATAATGGTGACATTGGCTCAAATCCCAAAACTTTGGATTGATTTCACATTGTGGATTAGGAGGATGTGTATTTCCATATGTACAACACTATGCGGAAGAACTGCTAAAAGAATATCTGCTTTGGAAAGGAACCACTACTGTCACATCACCGTACAATTGCAGCATATTTACAGCAACTGTACTATTATATTCGGATGAGTCTCTCTTCCTCGGATGCCTCACTTTAGGAATATTCCTTCCAAGTTTTATACTAGTCCTTAAAACATTTCCCTAGCAATGATTCTCCAGCACTGAGAATATGTGTCATGGATAAAATAATCAATACTATTTTATGGTTGACGGAGGCACTTTTTGGAATTTAGCCACAATGCATGCCTATTATTTGTTTGGCTTTTGAAATGATGAACAGCCATTTAATAGGCTGATGCACATTTACCATTCAATTGGGGGTCCTCTTTGAAACTAGATCTCAATTTTCTTTTGACACTGCCTTTGAACAAACATTATGAGCCATGACTTCACTTTTGACCATAACTTCTGCCTGGACAGCCAGTGAGAGTTGTGTTCTCTTGGCTTCTATGAAATTAGATGGTATTCATATATCCTTTTCTTTCATGCTAATAGTTTTACCTAGCTTCCACCTGAATTAAGCAATCTTGCTTTACTTCTTCTTTAAGGGTTTTCAGGGAAGAGGTTTTCCACCACCGATGTACTTGATTGCCACTCAAAAAGAACTTGGAAAATTGTTCACTGTCCATCTTTGGTCTTCACTTGTGTTTTGGAATGCCCATGGCATCTTCTAAGAGATTTAGTTCTGGATGTGTTAAAACTTTGGTTACTAGCTGCTGCAAATCCTGAATCTTTTCCTTAGAGTATTCATGCACCTTGCTCTTGAGAGGTGCTGTTTCTGTGGCTTTTTAAAGCTATCGCCCATTTAGAGAAAAAACTGTAGGGCCATCATGTGGGTGGCTTCCACACAGAGCTCTAGTAGGAAGCTCTTCATACTTATTGCAGGCCAGATGCCCAAGTAGTACTCCACAACATGTTCTCTGAAAGGCTTGTTGGAACATAACTCATTTCAAACTCAAATTTTGATAATGGCGTCTCAAATTTATAGGCAAGAGTCTGTTATAGTAGTATGGAAATGATATATTTATGCTGACTTTGGTGATTGCTTTCCTTAAACCTTTCTTCTCCCTTTGGCTACAGAAACGATGTCCCCATTGTGATAAGCAGATAATATTTTTGTAACTAGAGGGCATGCATGGACAGGCCTCAGACCATCATAGAAAGCAACATGTTGCATGACTAATTTTTCTACTTCGAGTAGCATAATTTTTATGAAGCAGATTTCAGTCCCATAATTAAGTGGTTACATTTTCCACATATTGGGAATGAAACTTGAAGTCATCAAATAGGTACATTTTCCAAAATTATTTGTTTGTCTATGTAAAGATTATGATTTTTTGGCAGCACCCAGTACTTAGATTGGATTTCAACCTTGTTTAGTTTTTAATTTCATGCTCCGTGACCATTTGCTTTGTTAATGTTTGAACTGTTAGCAATGCTATGTATAAAAATAAAATATTTCAGTGAGGTAACAGGCCCAACATATTTGAAGTTTGAGAAAGATTTTGCCGAAAGTGGTTTATGTATCAATCCATGAAATACTTAAGAATCAAACAAAACATACACCATGTAGTGTCCAATAAGAAAACTAGAATATATGCTAAATAAATACGACATTTAAAATGGTAGTAAGTGCTCATTAAAATGTGATAAGAAAGCGCAACAATGCTCATATACACTCAGGTGTGTATATGCCTCATAACGGGTGTCAAAAAGTAATATTTAGGAAAGAGCTAGTGGGAGTCCCAACCATAAAGGATATACTAAATAATATGATTCCTGCTCTTAGTAGACGTAATGGCCAATTATATTTCAACCACAGCATCATTCTAGGGTCATCATCCAAACAGATATGAGTGGGTCACAAGAACAGCATTCTACCAAAATATGAGGAAATAGCAGTTTACATTTAAATCATTATAAAATGAGGAAAACTATGTTAGGATTAGGTCTTGGAGGAAAATGTGCCCTAGTCTTGGTAAACATTTATGAAGTGAGAAAGAATTTTGTTGTTTTTGAGAAACCCATGTAGTAGAAAACTATGTCTTTAAAAAATGAAACAAATTGGTTGATTCCGAGAAACCTTTCTCAGTAGAGAATGTGTTTCAAGAATGACTGATTGAAAGCAACAGTGTTGAAAATAATGGAACTAGTGCAGCACATATGATTGTGTTCTTACAAGACTCTTAGTAGTGCTGGTAATATTCTTGGAAAGGTCTGGAGCAGATTATTTAAAAAAGTCAAATCATGTGGTGAAAACAGAAACAGAATAAAAAGCAACACTACTTTATGAACCTGGTAAGGCCGAGTCTGCTTTTCTGGAATGGTGATAGGGGTAATCAAGTTATGTGGCCCCAAATCAGTGAAACATTTGAGGCCAGACAGACTTATCATATTTAAGGTCGTAGATGCTCTTATTTGGAGTTTGGAACCACATAATGCTTTCTAAGAAGTACAAATCCAATTTTAGGAGTTGGTAAGCGTTCACCAACTCCCAAAATCAGATTCCAATCCCTTACGGAATCATTATACCAAAATCTGGTCTTAAAGAATTGTTACCGACACTCAAGTTGGAGTGGGAAACCCATTTGCAAAGAGTAATGGATCCCTTTGCCATGCTTTGCCTTTGTGAATTAATTTTTTTAAATGGGTCCCAAAGACCACTGCCAACTCTCAAACAATCTTTTAATAGAAAGTACATTTTATTTAAAACCTTTGCCTTTAACATTTTTAAAAAGGGTTACTTTATTGACCAGGGATCACAAGCATGGTGGTCTGTAGATCTTAGCGGGCCACCATTCATACGATGGGGACAAATCTGTGATCTACCTCAATAATATTCACAAGTAGGTTAGATTAGACTAGATTAAAATACTTACAAAGCGCATGGCTGCCTCAGCAAAGAGGCGTCCTAGCACTGAAGCGAGATGAGAAGGGTTACAGCCTAGGGATTGGAATTGAGAGAAGAGTCATGTCTTCACAAGCCGTCTGAAGACTTGGTGGTCAGAGATGCTGCAGATGTGTGTGGGAAGGGAGTTCCATAAGGTTGGGGCCAGTCGCCTAAAAGAATGGCCACCAGATCTAGCTCTTTGGATGCGTGGAATATGAGCGAGCATAAGATTAGCTGAGCGTAGTGCACGCGGGGGGAGTAGAGGGAGTACATGTCACTCAGAATATCTGGGCCGATACCAGTCAGAATCTTGTGCACGGTGCAGAGTGTCTTGAAATATACTTGATGTGCAAGGGGCAGCCAATGCAGACGAGAAAGGAGATTAGAGACAGGACTGTACTTAGGGAGAAAAAATGGCACGTGCTGCAGCATTCTGAACCCGCTGCAATCGGTTCACAACAGCCTTATTAGAGCCAAGGAGAAGCACGTTACAGTAATCCAATCGGGCCAATATGGAAGCTTGTATGATCAGCTACTATTTTTGGACATTAAAAAGACCAAGTATCGGTTTAAGGCCGCCTAGCAGCCTAAAACATTTCCCTACCACTGATCTGGCGTGTGTTTCAATGTTAAGATCTTTGTCGAGCATAATGCCCAAGTTTCTCACTGCAGGTTTAGGGGCCAGAGGTACTCCAGGGGTTAGAGGCCACCATTCATCATTCCAGAGATGGTAGTCTTTGCCAATCAGGAGGATATCAGATTTCGCAGAGTTCAGCTGCAAGAAGTTAGCGGTCATCCATTCTGCAATGGCCAGAATGTCCTCTTTAAACTTCGCTCTGTCCTGGCTGGGATTGTTAGACAAGGTGATCACCAATTGGGTGTCGTCAGCGTACGACACAAAGGAGATTCCCTTAGCTTTGGCCATCCATGC
Source organism: Lissotriton helveticus (assembly GCF_964261635.1). Lineage (NCBI taxonomy): Eukaryota > Metazoa > Chordata > Amphibia > Caudata > Salamandridae > Lissotriton > Lissotriton helveticus. Next base: position 2,111,303,850 of record NC_136061.1, read on the forward strand.
CAGTGGACCCATGTATATGTAAAAGAGCGTAGGGCTCAGTGCCGAGCCCTGAGGGACCCCACAGCACAGTGGATGGATACGAGAGGCAAATGGAGGGGCTATCACTTGAAAGGTCCGATCGACTAGGAAGGAGGAGAACCATGACAAGGCTGTTTTACTAATCCCTATCTCCTCCAGACGGGGGAGCAAGATTTCATGGGAGATCGTATCAAATGCCGTTCTCAGATCCAGCAGGACCAAAGCTGAGGTCCTGCCAGTATCTGCTACGAATTTCAGTTGTTCTACCACTGACTCGGTGCTAAAACGTGGTCGAAACCCATTTTGAGAGACATCAAGTTTCTGGCACATGCATCAACGTAGGCTTTTTCGATTCCTTAATTGCGATAATTAAGGAATCACAATTAAGGAATTGCAAAAGCCTATGCATGTAGGAATCGCCATAAAAATAGCGATTCCTATACATTCCTTAATTGCGAGTCACAATTAGTGAATGCTGTACCAATCATTCCTATGGGCCTTGAGGCGAATTGGAGATTGCATGAGCAATTTGCGAGTACCAGTTGGTACTTGCAAATTCCTCATGCAAATTCAATGGTGCAAGGGTGTCAAAATGACACCCTTTTGCACCCCTGAAATTGATCTGTGCACATATGTTGCACACACACACATGCCCCCTTAAGGGCATGTGTGTGCGCAACAAGCAAACTTTGAAAAATGCACAAAAGTGAATTTAAGTTTTTGCAAATTACCTTGAAGTTCAACTTCATGGTAATTTGCTACTCCTATTAGCGAAATCGCATTTTTTAAAATGTAATGCACTGCATTTAAGGAATCTCAATTTGGGATTCCTTAAATGCTATTGCAATTTAAGGAATCACAATTGAGAGATTCCTTAAATTGTGATTCTGAGAATCTGCCCTTTTGCGACCGGTTTTTCCTTTGATGCATGTGCCTGTATATGATTAACTTCCAGAAAATGAGTTAGTGTCGAGTTCACATGAGCTTCCAGAATTTTGGATAAAAATGGGAGCCGAGATATTGGACGATAGTTTTCTGGCTTAAAGGTGTCCAATGAAGGTTTTTTTAAGGTGCGGGACCACTCTTGCATGTTTCCAAGATTTTGGGATCACTGCCGAAGCGAGGGATAAATTCAGTAGATTAAGGCACTTTGGTAGGAGACCCTGTTGAGCTTTCCTGAAGGCGTCCGGTCTAAGGGGGTCATCTGGAGATCCTGATTTAATTTTAATTACTAGTCTCTCTAGGTCTTTGAGCAGGATGATGGGTAGCGATGTGAGTGAAATGGTCTCAGAGCAGATATGCGTATTCCCCTCATTGATGTCATGAGTTCCAGTGTGATCAAAGTTATTGTAGATGCCCTCCACTTTCTCAAGGAAGAAATTAGCCAGCTCCACGCATAGTTGACTGGAGGAGATGACACTACCCAGAGTCGAGGGAGGAGTGACCATATCCTTCAGAAGGGAAAAAATGATTTTACTGCAATTGGTGATGGTGGTAATCAGGCTAAAGTAGTGGGCTGCTCTAGTTTTATGCATCAGTTTGTGGTAGGATTTGATAGCTGCTCTATAATGTGATTTAGCCTGAAGGTCATATGTACATCTCCATGCTTTTTCTAGAACTTTGCAATTCTTCCTAGCTAGAGTCAATTCCTCGTTAAACCAGTCGTTGGCCACGTTCCTGTCGAATGGGTGAGTTTGAGAGGAATGCAGGTATCCAGGGCTTGGGTTACCCACCTATGAAAGAGTGCGTCAGCCTCTTCCATATTAAAGGATCTGTCTGGTGGATTTGTCCTCAAGGCTGTTAGAAAAGCCTCCTGGTCAAATTTATGCCACAGCTGTTTCAGTGAGGGGGGCTGATTAGACTGAGACTTAAGGTCAACCAGTGTTAGTCGCATTAAGATGAGAGAATGATCTGTCCTGATCAAGGAGAGAGGTGTTAGAACTTCCAGTGACTCAAAGTTAGAAAAAACAGGATTGTGGAGGTGCCTGTTTCTATGCATAGCACCCGGAACTAGTTGGGTCACTTGGCAGGCTGCTAAGTCTCCTAAAAGGCTAATAGTATCCGGGGATTCTAGCATTTCCAAGTGGAGATTCAAGTCACCTATAATATTGAAATTGGCAGTCTGGAGAGCTAGTATTTAAGTGGTATTTGCCAGGGCTACTCTAAAAGTTTTAGATGGGCCAGGTGGACGATAAATTAGGAGGCCAGAGAAAGTAAAATGAGCACTCATAGCAATTTTAAAAAGCGCACTCTCACAGTGAGGTAGATCTTGGGGAGTGAAGCTACAAGAGTGAACGGTTTTATGAATGATGGCAAAACCGCCCCCTCTCCCCCCTGTTCTATTAAGACTGCAGATGGCATAGCCTGTGGGGAGGGCAAGTGCAGGTATAGCCACAGAGGCGTCGGAAAGCCAAGTCTCTGTTAGAAAGAGAGCCTCAGGAGAATGGTCCTGGAGGAGGTCGAACAACTTGGCATGGTGTTTAGACAGTGATCTGCTGTTAATGCTCAGGATGGAGTGTATCAAAGTCCTGGGAACTAGGGGTAGAGGGTGTCCTAGAGGTTTCATCCTGAAGGTGCATTGTCCACAGAATGTAGGGCATTCATCTGGAGCCCAACTGTGGACCCTGCAGTCACCGACATTTTGTAAGGCTTGCAATGAATTGCGGGAGTACGCTAATCTAGGTGCCATGGGAGAGGCAGAATCCCTGGCTCCTGGCGATGACCGGGCGCAGACGGGCTTGCCTTAGCAGAGCGTCCGCTTGCGTCCTCGCAGCGGTGCCCATTAAATGTTACGGGGCTTAAACAAACTCCACCCGGGCTACGCACTGATTGGCTAGGAGCCAACCTATCAGCGCGCAAGCTCTGCCAAAGTAGGAAGTGAGGGCGGCGAATCTGGTGCAAATAGGCTTTGTTACACTTTTTAAAAAGGAGTGGATTAAGAGAATTTTGAGTACAATTGTAAAAATAATTAAAATCCTGTTAAACAAATGTTCCCCCAACAATTCCCAAAGTAGTTTTGCAGCTCAAATCTAGCCACGCGTCCTCGCAGTGGCGCCCATTAAATGCCACGGAGGCTTAAACAACCCACTTGCATTACAACCCACTCCGAATGGGTATTTTACAAACTGAACAATTAGTACATTGGCTGGTTTGTAAAATTCTGTACTGGCCGCAAAAATAGTTGTCACAAATTGTGACCAGATTTTCGTGATCAGATCTTTGTACATCAAACTCCAAGTACGTCAGGCCGAGAGGAAGTGGAGAAAAAACTATAAAGCACAAGATAAATCTGATTACACCACTAATCTTCATCGGTACAAGGCAGCTATACTGGAGGCTAAGAGAGCTTTCTTTACGAACAGGGTTCTTTCTTCTGATAATGGTTCAGAAGAAATTTTCAAGATAGTAAAAGAACTCTCTAATCCTAGCCGCACGACCCTGTCTTTGTTGCCTAGTCAAGTACTTTGTAATGACCCGAATTCCTTCTTCCTAGACAAAATAAAGGAAATTCAAAATCATCACCAACACTAATGGTGGCCCCCGCAGCAATATGGATACACCCAACCCCTGTGTTCTTAACTCCCTCCCCCTACTGGACAAAGAATGCTTCTTGGACCTTATAATTAAGGTCAAATCAGGCTCTCCTAAGGAGGACTGTCCTATCTTCATCTCCAAAGCAATCTATCGCTCTTTCCCTGATATCTTTCTCAAGTTCTCGAACAATTCACTTTCCCTTGGTACTGTTCCACTGGCCTTTAAAGAAGCAGTGGTAGTTCCACTCCAGGAAAAGCAAGGCATAGATCCCAATAAATTCGAGAACTACAGACCCATTTCTCTCCTACCTTTCACAGCAAAAGTGCTGGAGACTCATGTGGCCACGTGCCTTAGCTCTTTTCTAGAAAGGACTAAATTCTTGGACAACCATCAGGCCTGCTTCGACCCGCCCATTCGACTGAAGCAGTGATTTTATCAGTACTGGACGACCTCAAGGGTCAGGCTGACATGGGGCACACTCAGGCCCTGTTCCTCCTTGATCTGTTTGCGGCATTTGATACCGTGAATCACAACATTTTGATGGAGCGCATCGCCGCAGCAGGTCTCGGGGGCTCTGCTCTAGCCTGGTTTAGTTCTTTTTTAGAAGCCCGTAAACAGTCAGTATGGTTATCACCCTTCAAATCTACAATGGTAGACCTAAACTGTGGCGTTCCTCCGGGCTCCTCTCTTTCGCCTATTCTGTTTAATATCTACATCCGCCCCTTGATCTCAGGCCTACGTCAGATGGGTGTAAAAATCTTTAACTATGCAGATAACATGCCGCTTATTTTCACCCTTGACAACTCTGTAGAATCCAAGGACTTTGTCAAGAGGTCCATGCTGTATGTCAAAACTTGGATGAATGAAAATCAACTGAAGTTGAACTCAGAAAAAACTGAGATCATTGTCCCCCACAATAAACCTGACTGTTTGACTCCATCTTATTGGCCCCCTGAGCTAGGTGAGGCACCCACTCCTAAATCCACTATAAAAAGCCTTGGTCTTCATATTGATGCTGACCTCTCTATGAGCAGTCAAATTGGCTCAGTCACATCAGCATGTTTTGTCCAACTGCGCAAATTGCGCAAAATCAGACGTTTCTTCAGCAAGGAGGCCATCATTCAAATTGCCATAACCCTCATCCTCTCTAAAATCTATTATGGAAATGTTCTTTACATTGGACTTCCCCAGTTCCAGAGACATCGTTTGCAGATGATTCAGAATCAAGCGGCCAGAATCATCTTTCTTAAGGACAGGCGATGCCATATCACCCCTCTGCTCAGAGACCTCCATTGGCTCCCAGTGGAGCAACGAGCCTTGTTCAAAACCGGTTGCACACTTTTTAAAGCCATCCAAGATACTGATCCAAGATTCATTGTATCTTTGATCACTAAACATCTACCCAAGCGTACTCTGAGATCCTCACACCAGAACCTTCTGACGGTGCCTAGAATCCGTCGCAAACGTATAGGCGGGACCAGGTTCTCTTTCCTGGGTCCCATGATCTGGAATACCTTTCCTGCCTCCCTCAGGCTTGAAGAAGATTACCTGCGGTTCGGAAAACTGTTGAAAACTTGGCTCTTCACTATGGCCTACAACTAGCTGTCCCTGGCATACCACTGCATTCATCCACTCACTTCTATAGCGCCAAGGAACCTGTTGGTGTATGTTGCGCTTTATAAATCCCCATGTAACATAACATGCCATTAAGGCTATCTGATGGAAACAAATGGTCAGAATAATGATCGATATTGAATAAGCTTGCACTTAGATAGGCTAAAGCTCAAAACTGTTAAGAGCTGGTCTTCTTGGCAATGCTGAGGGATGCTTCTTGGTATGATGATAAGGCCACTTATCACCAGAGACAGGAGCATATGCCAGAATGGCAAACAGACCTCTAAGACTGCTTCAGTGAATACACAGCGAGAAGAGAAATACTGGAGTCCAAAGAAATCCTTCAGGTGAACATCAGGATACAGAAGGTTGGGGTAGGCAGAGGACACGAGGAACAAGAGACTGTGGCACTCCAGTAGCGAACAATGAAGAAACAATTGTTACGTAACTGGGCCCAGGCCTGTGCCTGCTTATATAGTGAGGAGAAAGTGTCCTCAAGAGAAAACATGGTAGCCATCTTGCATTGGGAATACATAAAGAAAGTAGACGGGAAAAAGAAAAAAATAGCTATGACATTTGCATAGGAAAATAGAAATATGTGGGAGAATTAATATGCATATGAATACCTTGCATGCGGAGAATGACTGGAGCTCGCATGCAGTAATAGTTTAGGAAAGGCACCTAAAAGTGCCCAAATTAAGGTGGTGGCGATGGAATACAATGCAGCGTTTCCACCCCCACCAGAGAAAAAAGGCTTAGATGGGATAAGACCAGCAGGGCCTTAAGAACCACTGCGGGCCAAGCAATGATGTGTGCAGGAGCGGCCGCAGCCCAAGCTGAACATCAAGGAAATGCCTCAGCGCGTCAATGAAAACAGCAGCTGCTACCACAGTGCAGATAAGGACAAGTGCCTTACACTTTGGCCTCTTTTAGGAGCTCTCGGTTTAGTAGTGTGATCACGAAAGAATCGAGCAACAAGATGTGTTGAACGAACCTGTTCAGCAGGCTCCCACGAGCGATCACAAGGGCTTTACCCCTTCCCGTCCACCGAAAAATGCAGTATTCGAGGCATGTTAGCTGTAGATCACATACTTTTCATACTCCTGCCAACTAGTTTTGGGTCCGGATGTTTGCAAGTTGCTTTCTTCGAAGGAGTGTTTCCAGTCACGAGGTGGGTGACTCCACCTTTCGTGATAGTGAGCATGGGCATCGACTCCATTGTTAAATAGTTTTTTTCCGCCATCGGGTTTGGACGTGTATTGCTGCGCTACGCTTTAAGACCATTTCTTCGGTTTCCCCTCAGTGTGCAATCCACTCTACCTGCGTCGGCATCCCACTTCTCCGCGTATCGTATTTGTCGAGCAAAAATCTCTATTTCTATCGAAGATCTTCTAGAAGGCTGTCCGGCCTAACTGTGTCAGTCCACCTCGCAGTTGATGGAACGGACTCCATTCAAATTCTGTCTTCTGTGCCATGTGAAGTATTTGCGCGCTGAGTCCCACGAAGTGTGCAACTTGTGCTTGTCTCAAGAGCACAACGAAGAAGACTACGACGTGTGCCGGTCTTTCCGATCGAAGAAAATGCTCCTTGATCATCAGGCTCTATGTCGCGATTCAAAATGTTTAATACACGCAAGGCATCTTTGGTGAAGAATCCGAGCAAGAATTAGATGCACAGGGGGCCAAGAAAGAACATCCTTAAATCCCAGAATGAGTCCAAGTCGGAAGAAAAGTTGCCAAAAGGTCAACGTAAGGTGAGTACCGAACGCCCCTTAACCCAAAATTAAATTCAGTCGAAACCAAAGGCTTCTGTCCCACCCCTTCCTTCGGGCCACGGTTGGCACGAGACACGTCTCTAAGCCTTTCGGTTCGGGATCAGGATTGAGTCAGCCAAAGACTGGCACGGAGCTAAAAAAATTCAGGCTGAAACTAAAAAACGTTTTGGAGCCAAAATCCTTGACGCCGAAGTCAAAGCCTCCTTGGAACCAAAATCCTCTTTGCCAAAATCTAAATCTGTGCCTCTGAAGCAGCAGGATCCGAATATGGATGCTCCAACACCCAAATTGGACCTAAAACAGAAGGAACTCTACATAAATCCTAATACCGGACATGTTCTTACTAAGTCACCTCAAAAGTGCAAACCTGAGTTAGAAAAAGGTCCTTTTGTCATTCCTTTCAAGAAAAAGAATGTGGGTAGTAACCTTCCTCCACCTCCTCTTTTACCACATTCCCCTACACCAACCTCTCCACATTTGGGTCATTTACTAACTCTCCACCACCTGATGAAGATGATGAAGGGGACCGGGGAACAAAATTATGCCGACAGATCCCTGGAAGGATTATCACACAGATTCTCCTACAGATAACGACCCAGATGTTTACCATACTAAGCCTTCCCCTCCTCCCGACAATGTAGGACATATAGAATTACATGCGAGAGATACAGAATATCACGGGGTGCAGTTACACAAGGAATCTTTGGAGGAAGATTGCCTATTTGGCCACAAAAGGCTCAAAAGGAAAACCTGGCCACAGGGATTCTCTGTTATAGCCCGCCCACTACTGCAAGTTCTTCTCTTCCCTCTCTCTTAGATAATATCTCCAACTTGTGGATCACGCACAATAGTTTTTTTCTGTTGGGAGATTTTAATTTCTGGGCAGAAGGAGGCCTATCTTGGGGGTATAAGGAGCTGTTCAGCACCTGCGAAACAATCGGCCTTGAGCAGCAGGTCCATGGCCCTATACATATAACTGGCCATACTTTGGACTCGGTAGGGGAAACTACCCCTCTCTGCTGGACTAATTACCTTTTATCTGCAGGTGGATAAGGGCTGCTCCCTTAAAGTCAGCAGTACATTCAGTAGAAAGCAGAGCATGGCATAAGCTCTCTAAAGTTAAATCCAAACCTTTAATTAACAATACATATTTCTCTCAAGAAGATTCTGTGAAGTGAATTATCATAGATTTGAAAGGGAAATTTAAAAAACCTTAGATGAAACTATACCTCTGACTACCTGAAAAAGCAGAAAAAAGGTGTCAGCCCCTTGGTACGGCCATTCGTTGAAAAATACCAAATTAAAATGTAGGCAACTGGAGGGGAAATGCAGGCACCATTATCCTGAGGTAGATAAATTCAATCTAAAAAATGCGATAAGTGAATACAAAAACAAGTTAGGGTAAGTAAGAACAACTACTATTATGAGCTGATGACTGCAGCCCCTAACAATGTAAGAAAAACATTTGAATTTCTTAGAGAATTTACCAATCCATCTCGCTTTAAGCGAGAGATTATACCATTGCAGATATTATGCGACAACCTGTTGGAATATTTTGACAGTAAGATTAAAATAATTTTGGATGGGTTTGACAAATCTACGCAGTTAAACACACTATTGCACACTCTCATAGCTCCGCTCAATCTGGACTGCCTCTCCCTTCAGACCTCTCCCCCGTAACATTGACTAGGTTGCATCCTAACTCTGGCGATGTTTTTGAAACCTTGTACAGGGCCATAAAATCAGGGTCGCCGTTGGACCCTATGCCACCAAAGCAATGGCTAATATGGGAAGAAGAGCTTGCGGGCCATCTCCTACAACTCTGCAACCATTCTCTAGAAACTGAGAAAGTGCCCTACTGCTGAAATAAAGCTATAGTTAAGCCATTGCTAAAAAAAAAAGCACTGTCTGACCACGCCGATCTACCCAATTTTAGACCTTGCTCCCTCCTCCCTTTTCCAATAAAACTTTTAGAGCACCACATAAGTTCATTACTGTCGCACTATCTAGACGCTTATGCATGGCTTGAGGAAGAGCAATTTGGATTCCGCCCTGGCCATGGAACTGAGACCGCCCTTATTTGCGCTACTGATGAAATGCGGAGGACTATGGACAATGGATAATCAGTTGTACTTGTCCTCCTAGATTTATCAGCTGCTTTTGACACGGTGGACCACCGCACTCGTCTGTCCAGACTTGTGGGAGTGGGGGGGCCAGATGTTAAACTGGCTAAAATCCTATCTGTCTGGTCGCTGTCAGGCCATATCTCTTCCCCCTTTTCTATCCAAAGTTAGAATTACACCAAATAGTGTCCTCCAGGGCTCAGCCCTATTGTATTCAATATTTATATCAAACTTCTCATCTCACTTTTAAAAACACACAATATTAAGTTAATTAACTATGCAGACGATACTCAGTTAATTCTGTCGCTTAACAATAACCAGGAGGATACCATAGGTAACTTCAAGGCATGCATTCTTGACATCTTTGACTGGATGAATGCAAATTCACTCAAGATGAATAGAAACAAAACTGAACTCCTCTGTTGCTCCTCCAATAAAATCCCGGTATCCCTATCACCTACCTTCTGCCCGTTACCCATGGGCAACCCAGCGGCGGTACGCAACTTAGGTGTGATCATTGATCAAGGTCTGTCTATGGAAAATCAGGTGAACGAACTTACCAGGACTTGTTTTGCACTGATCCGGGCCCTTACGAAGCTATATCCTCTGAGGTGTATTACTAAGCAGGCTGGACCATTGAAACGCCCTGTTGCTAGGAGCCCCAAGCTATTTGTTGAAAAAGCTAGAGCGCATCCAGATAATCACAGCTAAGCTAACATTGAACTGATCTCAATATCTGCCACAGAGGCCCTGAAGGAGCTCCACTGGCTGCCTATCAAGCAGAGAATTATCTTTCAATCTCTCTGTATTGCCATAAGGCACTACACAATAAAGGACCAAAACCCTTACAAAACAAACTAAATAAATATACTCCTGGCAGAAGCCTCTGATCAACCACAGGCAACTATGTCCAAGAACTCAGATTTATAGAAGTCAGACAAGGAGGGCGTACCTTTACCGTCAATTCAGCTCGCATTTGAAATAAATTACCAGCTGCCCTACGATCTCACTCTGACTTACTTAAATTCAGGAAATCACTGAAAACCTGGCTATTCCCTCACTAGCGACCCGCTCTTCAGTTTCTCCATCAGCTGTTTTCTTACATAGTGGTTAAAGCGCCAGGATATCATTTTTAGTCACAGTGCGCTTTATAAATAACCCTTACAATTACAATTACAATTGAAACCCCCAGTACCACCAATAGGGTTACTCACACTCTGCCTATGCTTAAAGGCATGATGAGTCATGCCGATGACATCTTTAGAGATCTACTGCAGGCTCGCATTCTCACACCCAGGATTGATAAAAAATGTAAGGCTGCTCCCTTAGATCCAATCTTTATTAAAGGTCAACTACCTTTAGACTTTTTGGTTGTCTCTAATGCCCGTAAACGGGCCTATTCACAGACTACAAGTGATGCTCCCCCTCCAGACAAAGAGACAAAACTTTTAGACGCCTCTGGTAAACAGGTAGCCGCAAATCAGCAAATCATTGGCTCATTGCTAACACTCAGGCCTGTTAGCTAGATATGATAGGGCACACTAGGCCGAAATGGAGCAGTTGCTACAACACCTCCCAGATAAGCAAAAGCCCAAGATTTAGTTCAGGAAGCAAAGCTTATTTCCAGTTCCACAATAAGATCCGCTTTAGATACTGCAGACACAGCAGCTAGAGAAATCAACACTAGTGTGTTAAGAAGACATGCATGGTTGAGGATTTCTGGTTTCGAGCCAGCTATTTTAAATATTCCTTTTGATAAGCAACATCTCTTCGAGCCCTCAGTAGATAATTCATTGGGAAAAATGCACAGAGGTAGCCAAGTGTATGGGAGCTCTGCAGTCTCCCTCTAATCTGTGCTCCTTTTGTCACTCCTTCTACCGGTGGGGGGGGTCCAAAACCATGTCCTCCCACAATACTGTCACATCTTAGAAGGGCAACAATGAATCTTCCTCTACAAGGGGTTTCTATAGAGGTAACAATAACAAAGGTGGAGGAAACGGTTCCGCGCTGCATAATTCCCCCTCCCCCAACGAGCAGTGACTGCCTACACTTCCCCGACCATTTAACCCCTGTCGGGGCACGTCTTCTACATTTCCTCCCCATTTGGCAATCTATTACCACAGACAAATGGGTGTTAGGAATTATCCAACATGGTTATTGCCTGGAGCTTACCAACAATCCTCCAAACATACTACCACGTTCTCACAAAATGTCACCAGAACATATACATCAACTTCAGCAAGAAGTACAGTCTTTTCTCTCCAAAGGAGCCATAGCACCTGTGCCGTTACTACATCAAGGGACAGGTGTGTACTCCCTGTACTTTTTCATCCCCAAAAAGGACGTCTCCTTAAGACCTATTCTGGATTTCAGCGTACTAAAACTCTACATACTGTCAGAGCATTTACACATGGTAACACTTAAAGAAGTGCTACCGCTTCTACAGCAGGGCTATTTTATGTCTACTCTAGACTTAAAAGACACATATTTTCATATTCCAATTCATCCAGCTCATTGGAAATACCTCAGATTCATCATAGAGGGTCACCTTTACGAATTCAAAGTGCTTCCGTTTGGAGTCACAACTGCTCCTAGGGTATTTACCAAATGCCTGGCAAGGATTATGGACTCTAAAGTACAGAAGCCTTCATATCAATCACGTAGAGTTACTAGCAGTGTTTCTAGCATTTAAAGTCTTTCAAACTCACCTAATAGGCAAAACTGTCCAAGTCCGCACAGACAATATGACAGCTATGTATTACATACGAAAGCAGGGGGGGGGCACACTCTCCTACTGTCACGCCTAGCACAAGCCATTTGGAAATGGGCCATACATCACAAAATATATCTCCTACCAGAACATCTTCCAGGAGTAAACCATCAAATTGCAGACCTTCTCAGCAGACAGAGGCAGCAAATCCACGAGTGGGAACTTCATCCCCAAATCCTTCTTCCCTACTTTCAATAGGGATTTCCTCACATAGACCTGTTCGCCACAGATCAAAATGCAAAATACCCAATCTTTGCCTCCGGATTCCTACACCCGCTGTCTAAAGGCAATGCCCTATGGATGAACTGGTCAGGGATATTTGCCTATGCTTTTCTGCCTCTCCCACTCATTCCGCTGGTAGTTCGGAAGCTCAGACAATCATCCCTCAAAGTCATTCTCATAGCCCCAGATGGGCACGTCAACCTTGGTTCACCACCCTGTTAGAGCTCTCAGTAGTTCCACACCAAAAGCTGCATCTCAGCTCCAGTCCCCTCACTCGGAGCCATGGAGAAATCGAGCATCCAAATGCCAAGGAACTCAACCTGGCGATTTGGCTCCTGAAGTCATAGAGTTTGGTTATTTACAATTACCACCAGACTGTATGAACATCCTAAAGGAGGCTAGGAGAAATACTACTAGGGCGTGTTATGCAGCGAAGTGGAAATGTTTTGTTATATACTGTAACAATAACAATATCAACCCCCTTCATGCTTCAGTACAAAACATCATATGTTATCTTTTACACTTGCAGCAATCTGGATTAGCTTATGCATCCATTAGATTGCATATAGGGTCAGTAACTGCATACTTACAAAACAGACAACACTTATCTATATTCAGAGTACCAGTGATTAAAGCCTTTATGGAAGAACTAAAAAGAGTAATACCACCAAGAGTTCCAACTGCACCAGTATGGAACTTGAAAATAGTCCTTACGAGACTAATGGGTCCACCTTTTGAACCAATGCACAGGTGTCAAATACAATTCCTCTCATAGAAGGTTGCTTTTCTTATTGCAATCACTTCCCTAAGGAGAGTTGGCGAACTCCAGGCACTAACTATTTAAGAGCCTTTCTTTCAACTTCAGAACAACAAGGTGGTTCTTCGAACCAATCCCACATTTCTACTAAAAGTGGTTTCTGCTTTTCACATCAGTCAATCTGTTGAACTACCAGTGTTCTTTCCTCAACCTGATTCTGTAACAGAACAAGCACTACACACACTAGTTGTTAGAAGAGCTCTACTATATTATGTAGAAAGAACAAAAGATTTTCATAAAACAAAACCGCTTCTTGTTGCTTTTTCGCTACCACACAAAGGCAATCCCATCTCTAAATCAGGCATTGCAAGATGGATCGTGAAATTTATCCAAACATGTTAAGTGAAAGCAAAAAGAACCTTGACAATACTCCCTAGAGCGCACTCCACGTGCAAAATAGGCTACTATGGCCTTCCTAGGGAATATTTCTTTAGCTGTCATCTGTAGGGTGGCAACATGGTCTACATTGCACACATTCACCAAACACTATTGTGTAGATGTGTTAACAAGGCAACAAGCTAATGTAGGCCAGACAGTACTTAAAACACTTTTTCAAACAACTGCAACAGCTACAGGTTAGCCACCGCTTTGGGGGAATACTTCTGTATAGTCTATGCAAAGCATATGATCTACAGCTCACAGAAAATGTTACCTACCCAGTAAGTATCTGTTCTTTGCATGTAGAGCTGTAGGTTCACAAGCGCCCACCAGTTTCCCCGGGTACCTACACCTGTTGCAGTTCTTTCTTATCTTATGTACATACACATGTACATCTCTATTCTACCTTTACCTCTACCTTTACTAACTCCATTCTCACCCTCTGCGGGAAATCAATCTAACAATGGAGTTGGTGCTCATGTGCACTATCACCAAAAGGAGGAGTCACCTACCTCGTGACTGGATAAACAACTTGCAAACATCCGGACCCAACAATAGATGGCAGGAGTATGCAAAGCATGTGAATCTACAGCTCTGCATGCCAAGAACAGATGCTTACTGGGTAAGTTCCATGTTCCTTCCCCCGCCAATAACGGGAATCATAGATTTTGTGTACCTCATACTCGGGATGACCATCCCTAAGAATCGGGTGAGGTCTTTGGAGGATAGTTCGCTCTCTGTGTGAGGCACAGTTTTAAGAGAGTTACATGGAAAGAAGAATGAAGCATCAAAAGGACAGTCACAGTATTGATGATTTTGGTGATTTCAAAGGGGCCTGTAAAGGGGGAGGTAGTGAGAGGCTGTAGGCTTCATTTTGGTAATGCAGGTTTTATTTTCACATACAGCTTTTTACGGCGAAATGTCAATCTTTCCCGGGCAAACTCTGAGGGATGAGTGGTGAGGCTGTCTCTAATGTATCCCGCCTGTCTTGGTAGCCGCCCTCCTGGCAGTTCCTTGGCGCCCTCTCTCGACGTGGCCGTGTAGGAGAAACACAAACAGAAGGACTGTTAAACTCACGTCCTCATACCGTGTCAATCCCGAGGGGAACCGGGGAAGTGAGGGACACCCCTGACTGGTGCTATATACGGCAGGCAATAGTCGAGGTTTCGTGGTGGGGAAAGAGTGAAGGGGAAAGGAGGTGGACAAGGGAGACGGGTTCAGGTATATTTATACTATGTACAGCTATGTACAACCGGGTGCAATGTAACAACAGTATTTCCGGTTCTATGGTGCTACTGAACTGCTCCTCCCCGCCCAACTTGAAAGCTTCTGCCGTACCTGTGTTAGCCACACTCCTCCCTCGGGAGTGTGGCACGGCGAATCGTGGATCCGTTGGCCTCCTGGCTCGTCTGCTTCTCCTCCTTGCTTGCACCGTCCTCCGTTCTCGTCTTCTCCCGCACTCCTCACTCCGTCTACTCGGGTGTCGTCACACGCAGACTGGTGTTCTTCCTGGTCTTCACCCACTGCCGCAAGATCCACGTCACGCTGGGGTGGTTCTTCGTTTGTTGTACACGCCCACTTAAAGGCGCCGCTTGGAATTATCTCCATTTGCGGTAGTGGTTGCCAAGGTTCCTGGGAGTCCTGAGGGGAAGGAGGGGAGGAATCCATGAGCCACCATTCAACCCCTGCGTCCTATGTTTCCACTCGCTCGTGGCGGTGTACCTCGTTACAGGGCCATTGTATCGTGGAAGAAATTTTGACCAACAAATGGTACGTGGAAGATTTACAGAGGACTACCAAACATCACCCTTTTTGTATAGGCGGTGCAGGACACATATGTTTATTCTCTTGCCTTCTCTGCATAATCTTTCCCGTAAGGAGATTGAGAAGTAGCCTTTGTTTTATATCTTTCAAGGTGTTTAAACAGGTTTGAACAGCTGGAACTGAGTCAATGACATCAGGAATTTTTAGGATAGCTCGAGAATGAAACACGTTCAGGGCGAGAACAGTTTGGTGGTAAGAATGACATTATAAGCAAATGTAGCTGCAGGTTTTTTGAGTGGAAGAAACATAACATCTCAAATATTCTTCCAGGGTTTTACTGAGGGTCTCTGTTTGACCATTGGACTGTGGGTGAAATCCTGAAGGCAAGGGCTTATTGCATAAGGACTGCCAGAATAGGAAAATGTTTTGTGGACCCCTATCTGAAGTAATCTTAGAAGGAAGGCATTGAAGTTTAAATATATATTGATAGAACACTTTGGTTCACCCTTCAGAGAGTAGCAAATCTATGATGAAGTCAGTAGGAATTATTTCCCAGGGTTGTGTTGGAATCTTCAGTGTGCATAATTACCCTGGCTTCTTTTGTGTTGAATCCTTGTATCTGAAAGAGACACTTTAGTGATAGATTCCTTACCTTAGAATATCCCCAGGCGTCAGACTGGATCCGGAAATTTTTGCGTAGCAATACCCTTGCGCGTCGGAAGGCGTCATCTGCGGCTCCGCCACCGTCGTGGGTGCCGTGATGACGTCGTCGGAGTACTTAGACGCCGCCTCCGCGTGCTGACGTCAGTTCTTCTTTTTTCCGCGCCAGCAGCGCAGATCCGGAAAAAGTGGTACCTTAGTCATTTTTTGACTAAAACTTTTTACGATCCTTTTTGATCTTTCCTTCGAGTCTTCGACTCCGAACGGTGCCGGTAGGATTGCCAGGTTTTAAGCCTTGTGAGGATTGCGACCGACTGATGTCAGTCACGGACCCTCACCGTCGGTGTCTCCACTGTCTCGGCGTCGATCATGACGACAAGACCTGCTCCGACTGCCGGGCCCTGGCCTCGAAAGCTAGGCGGGAGCGGTCCCGCAGGCGACTTGAGCCCTGGCAGTCGGCCCGCGCCGTGAGAGGTCCCGGTCCGGGCGGAGGTCGAGGGACCGGTCGCGGGAGCGGAGCCACCATAGCTCCGGTAGTCGACATCACTCCTCAGGGTCGAAGTCGTCAGGTAAGCACAAGAAGTCGAAGAGACGTCATCGCTCTTCTGACTCCCCCCGACGCTCGCGCAACACAGCTGGGGGTTCGGGTGACACAGCCCACGCGCCTCCGTCGGAGTCGAGGGCATCGCGTCCGGCCCCACACCTTCCGGTCCCTGGGCCAAGCGTGACGCCGGAGGAGATCGAGCGGTACCTCATGGCCGTGAGGTCCCTCACCCCTCCGACGGGCTCCGCGGCGCCTTCGGGCCCAGCGGACCCGTCTGGGGGCCCTAGCGGGTCGGGGGCTTCGGCTCCGACGCCGTCGGGTGCTTCGGCCCCGACGCCACCGGCGCCTTCGGGCCCGGCGCCGCAGGGCCCCACTGGATCCGCTTCTGGATCTGGGTCGTCGCCGCTTGACATGACGACCTCACCGGCGCCGGTCCCTCAGGTGTCACCTCCGGCGCCGTCTTCGGGCGTCGTCGTCCCGATGCCTCCCTCGATCCGGTTCCGGCGCCGCTCTCGACGCCGTTTGGAGAGTTCATCTTCCATGAGCCGGCCCCTGAGTACCAGGAGATGGGTGATGAGGAGTATTGGGAGGGGTCTGAGGACCCTCTGACAATGGGAGTGTCAGTCCCAGGAGGACTGGACAGGTGGACTTGGGGACGCCAGTGATCTGGACACCTCGCCAGACACTGGTTTTGTCTCCCCTCCTACCGTGGCTACGGAGGAGGGGGCAACCTACAGTGCGGTGCTGACACGGGCGGCCAAGACCTTGGGCCTTGAACTCCCCGTCGCGGCCGTGAGGACTAACCTCCTCACTGAGGTCTTTAAACCGCAGTCAAGCTTGGCTGAGCCTCTGCTGCCGTTTAATGAGGCCTTGACCGACGTTCTTTTGGGCACTTGGTCCAGGCCCGCTACAGGTTCACCTGTAGATAGGAACGTGGCCAGACGCCACCGCCCGGCCCTGGGCGACCATTGTTTCCTGTCCACCCACCCCACCCCTGAGAGCCTGGTGATCCAGGCCTCCAATTCCCAGACCGCATTCCCGTCGGCTCCGCCTGACAGGGAATCCAAGAGGTATGAGCAATACGGCAAAAAGGTATTCTCCTCCCTGAGTCTGGGACTGCGGTGTTCCAACACCGCGTGCCTCTTGGGCCGTTACACCCACTCCCTGTGGGATACGGTCGCGGACGTGCTGCCAGAATGCCCGTTGGAGGTACAGGCTAAACTCGGCCAAGCCCTTGTGGAAGGCCGAGATGCGGCACGTTATTCTATCCGGTGTGGACTGGATACCACCGACTCACTGGGCAGAGCGATGGCAACGAAGGTGGCGATTCGTCGCCACGCCTGGTTGAGGTCCGCAAACTTCTCGGCTGATGTCCAGAACACACTCATGGACATGCCGTTTGATGGCCGTCGCCTTTTTGGCGACAAGGCAGACCATGCGCTTGAGCGCTTCAAGGACTGCAGGGCCAAGTCCTCTCGGCCCCGCGCCAGCAATCGGGTGCCTTTCGCTCCTTTCGTGGCCAAGGAAGGGGTGTACCCACATGTGCTGCCAGCCACACACCGCAGAGTAATACCCAACGCGGTGGCGGCCGTGGAAATCACCGTGGAGGCGGTCGGGGACAACGGCAAGAACAGTCTACACCTTCCCCCACAGCATCCGCCTCAAAACCCTCTTAGTCCGTGCTTTCAGGCTCATGTGTCGCCAGTGGGGGGCAGGGTTCGCCATCACCTCCTCCACTGTCGCACTGTCACGTCGGACAGGTGGGTGCTGCAAATCGTCCGAAGGGGCTACTCCCTCCCCTTCGAGGCGATCCCTCCAGCCATGCCCCGGCAGAACCACCGTGTATCGGGGGATCATTTGCGACTTCTGCAGGAGGCCTTTTTGGCCAAGGGGGCCATCGAGCGCGTTCCCTGGGCCAGAAGTAGGGTGTGGTTGCTACTCCCACTACTTTCTGGTACCCAAGAAGGGCAAAGGGGGCCTGCGTCCTATCTTGGACCTACGGAACGTCAACAGCTTCCTTCGGAAGGAGAAGTTAAAAATGCTGACACTGGCTCCGGTCTTGGCTGCCCTGGACCAGGGAGACTGGGTGGTAGCGTTGGACTTGCAGGACGCTTATTTCCATATCCCCGTCCTGCCAGCCCACCGGCGCTACCTGCAGTTCACGGTTGGCCACGAGCACTTTCAGTTTACCGTGCTCCCCTTCGGCCTTACCAGCGCCCCACGGGTGTTCACAAAGGTGATGGCAGTGGTCGCGGCTCATCTGCGCAGGTTAGGGGTTTCAGTCTTCCCCTACCTCGACGACTGCTTGTTGAAGGCGGGCTCGCCCCAAACAGTCGTCAGCCACCTCCAGACTACGGCAGATCTCCTGCACCAGCTGGGGTTCTCCATCAGTGTGCCAAAGTCACACCTGTGCCCCTCTCAGAAGCTCCTCTTCATCGGAGCGGTTCTCGACTCGGCGCAGTTTCGGGTTTATCCACCCGAACAGCGGGTCCAGGATATTCAGGCTCTGATTCCGATCTTTCAGCCTTTATCCCGGGTCTCGGTCAGGTTGACGCAGCGGCTTCTGGGGCTGATGACCTCCTGCATCCTTCTGGTGCATCACGACCGGTGGCGGATGCGGGCTCTGCAGTGGGACCTGAAGTTTCAGTGGGCCCAGCATCAGGGCAACCTATCCGACCATGTCCTGATCTTGGAGGGCACTGCGAGACAGCTGCAGTGGTGGCTCACGGACCGCGATTGGGTCAGCGGCAGATCCCTCTCCCTTCCCCAACCGGAGCACGTAGTTGTGACGGACGCGTCCCTCCAGGGCTGGGGAGGCCACATGGGAGAGGCGGAGATCAGAGGCCTCTGGCCTCCGGCGGAGTCCCGGCTCCATTTCAACCTTTTGGAGCTGCGGGCGATTCGTCTAGCACTGAAGGCATTCCTCCCCTCTGTTCGGGGGAGTGTAGTGCAGGTGTTCACGGACAACACCACCGCCATGTGGTACTGCAACAAACAGGGCGGGGTGGGGTCGTGGACCCTTTGCCAGGAGGCTCTGCGCCTCCGGCAGGGGCTGGAACATCAGGGCATGACCCTGGTGGTTCAACACCTGGCAAGTTCTCTGAACGCCAGGGCGGACGAGCTCAGTCGTCGGTGCATGATGGATCACGAATGGCGTCTGAACTCGGACGTGGCGCAAGGCCTCTTTCAGCAGTGGGAAGAGCCTTGGTTAGATCTATTTGCCACAGAAGAGAACGCGGAATGTCATCAGTTCTGCGCGTTGGAATTTCCAAGGCGGCACTCGCTCGGAGACGTTTTTCGTCGCGAGTGGAGTTGCGGTCTGTTGTATGCCTTTCCGCCTATACCACTTCTGCCCAGAGTGCTGAAGAAGATCAAGCGCGACCGGGCCTAAGTCATCCTTGTGGTTCCGGACTGGGCACGAAGGTACTGGTATCCAGAGCTACTCAGTCTGTCAGTCGATCCCCCGGTTCGTCTGCCTCTTCAGGAGGACCTTCTGTCGCAGCAGCAGGGGACGGTCCTCCACCCGAACTTGTCCAGTCTCCACCTCCATGCTTGGAGATTGAGCGGCGACAGTTGAGGCCATTTGACTTGCCTCCTGAAGTCTGTAATGTCACTCTGTCAGCCAGGCGTCCCTCCACAAAATCGGTACACGCCTGCAGGTGGAATACATTTGTGGCATGGTGCACAGCAAAGGCTGTGGATCCACTTTCTGCCCCTCTTTCTGAGGTCCTTCTGTTCCTTCTGTCTCTTGCCCAGCAGGGCTCTGCTCTGCCCACTATCAAGGGCTACCTCTCTGCCCTTTCAGCCTTTCTAAAGCTGCCTGATCAACCTTCTTTGTTCAAGTCCCCTATTGTAAATCGTTTTCTGAAAGGCATCACACACACGTTCGCTCCTATTCCGTTTCTGATGCCTCAGTGGGACTTGAACCTTGTTCTTACATTTCTGATGTGCGCTCCCTTTGAGCCACTTCACAACTGCCCTCTCCGCCTTCTTACTCTGAAGACTGCTTTCCTGGTTGCCATCACCTCTGCCAGGAGAGTGAGTGAGCTCCAGGCTCTTTCATCTAAAACCCCTTTCCTTTCTGTCCATCCGGACAAGGTTGTGTTGCGGACTAGGCCATCTTTCCTGCCCAAGGTTGTCACGGCCTTCCACATCGGGCAGTTTCACCTTGCCTACCTTCTTTCCGCCACCGCATCCCTCTGAAGAGGAAGAGCGGCTCCACCGTCTGGACCCAAAACGTGCACTCTCTTACTATCTGGATCGCACACGCCAGTTCCGGGTGGATGACCAACTCTTTGTTGGTTACGTGGGCGCTAAGAAGGGAAAGGCGGTGCACAAGCGGACCATCTCTCTGTGGATCATCTTGTGTATCCAGGCATGTTACTCCTTGGCTAAAAAGGAGCCCCCAGTTGGATTGCGGGCTCATTCTACTCGGGCCACGGCGACTACAACTGCCCTGGGCCGGGGAGTGCCCTTGCAGGACATTTGCCAGGCAGCTACGTGGGCCTCGCTGCACACGTTTGCAAGACACTATTGCCTGGACAGTCAAGTCCGGAGGGATGGATTCTTTGGCCGTTTCGTCCTCCATGACTTTCTGGTGTGGTTATTGGTTCGCAGACCCATCACCGGGGTTGGTATTGCTGGGGTATCTATTCTAAGGTAAGGAATCTATCACTAACGTGTCTCTTTCAGATGCACAAGTTACTACTTGTGTAACGATATATCTGTAAGAGACATTAGTTAGTGATAGATTCCTTACCGACCCACCCATCCTCCCCGTTCTGCAAACCGATATCTAGGGTTAAGGTCATCCCCTTCAGGGCCCTAGTTTCAATGGCACCAGTGTTGGTTTTTAACATGGCTCTGCGTTTCTGGCGCGGAAAAGCTGTGTCTAAGAACTGACGTCAGCACGCGGAGGCGGCGTCTAAGTACTCCGACGACGTCATCACGGCGCCCACGACGCCGACGACGGACGCGGAGCCGCAGACGACGCCTACCGACGCGCAAGGATACTGCTACGCAAAAATTTCCGGATACAGTCTGACACCTGGGGATATTCTAAGGTAAGGAATCTATCACTAACTAATGTCTCTTACAGATATATCCTTACACAAGTAGTAACTTGTGCTTTGGGCACATCCATCACAGGTTTTAATGTACATGAAGAGTAGGCCACAAGAATCGTCTGCGCTTTATGTCTAGGAAAGTAGAAGTCAAAGAGAATACAAATGCTTTGGAGTCAATTATGATTTCAGGCTCCTTTTGATACAGTGGTTCTGAATGTTGCGTTGATAGGGCCTCAGCTACTGTGTACTCTGGTACAGGAGTATACATAAGTGAAAAATCATATTGTTGGAAAAAATGTGCTCAACAAGCTTGTCCCTGTTTTGGCATTCCACTTATTGAAGCACTTGAAGATTCCTATGATCAGTGCAGACAATCACTCTATGTTGTGCCCCAAGTAAAAAATCTCTCCACTGCAGAAAGGCTCCTTTGATGGCTAAGACTTTTTTTCCAACATGGAATAGTTCCATTCTGTAATAGGGAATTTCCTAGAAAAGAAAGTCACAGGATTTTCTATTGCTATTTGATTAGATTGAATACGAACTGCCCCCCTGGCATATTCCGAGACATTTGTCTCCACTATAAATGGTTGGTTAATTTCTTCTTGTCAGGATTGGTGCTTTCACAAGTTCAGATTTCAATCCAGAAAAGGTTCTTGAGGCATCATGTGAGCATTGAAAGTTTTGGTTCTTTTTTTAGCAATTTGGTTATTGATAAGACTAGCTGAGAAAAGTTGCTTAGGAATTTTTAATAGTAGTTGGCTAGCTCCAGAAAACTTTGTTTCTTTTATTGTCGTAGAGGTGGGTCAATTGAGTATTGCTTA